>NC_090818.1:70983419-72213505 GCF_000390325.3 Nicotiana tomentosiformis | reverse complement strand
ACTAGTCTCATATCCCCAAATAATAACCACACAAGATCGATACACATGATCCACTATAATAGAATCACCAACAGGTGTAGACACATGCACAGGAATATCAAGAGAATCACGAGGCATATCCAAATAAGAAGCAAAATATAATGACACGTAAGAATAAGTAGACCCCGGATCAAACAACGTAGAAGCATCTCTATTACACACCGAAACCATACATTTGATTACAGTATCATAAGCCACCACCTCGGGTCTACCCGAAAATGCATAGCAACGGGCCTGACTGCCACTGGTCTGACTACCACTAACCTGACCACCCCCTTTAGGGCATCCTCTCACTACGTACCCTTCCCCACTAATTGTTTGGGCAGGGGATGATGTAACTGGTGTGGGAGATTCGAATTGAGAACCTTGATGAGCTGCGCCTCTACTGAGTCTAGGGCAATACTTCCCCACATGTCCAAAGTCTCCACACTCAAAACAAATCCTAGCCAACAATGGCTGCTGAAGCTGAAACTGCTCCTCAGAACCAGAATACCTACTAGAGGAATCCTGAATAGACAGAGCATATTATGAGCTTCCTAGAAGAGCACTAAAGGATGATGGAACTGGAGAACTGAAAAATGATCAAGACTCCGCACCGCGGGCCTCGTGCTGCAAAAACTGAGATGGCCTACCATGATAACCCCTACTGATCTAACCTCTACCTCCAAATGAAACTACCAGAATGACGAGGCCTCTTGTTCCTTATCATTACCTCTCTACCCTGGCTGCGAACACACTCGATCCTCCTAGCTATCTCTATTGCATGATGAAAAGTGGTCCAGATCTCAGACTCTCGATCCATAGTAACCCTGATGATATAGGTCAAGCCCTCAATAAACCGCTTCATATTCTTTGCCTCGGTGGGGATCAAGAAAGCTGCATAATGAGACAATTCTGTGAAGCTTACTTCATACTCAGTTACTAAGATATGATCCTACTGAAGGTGCTCGAACTGGCCTCTCAACTCATCCCTCCTGGTGAGTGGAATGTACCTCTCAGGAAATAGGTGTGAAAACTGAGTCCATGTAAGAAGAGATGAACCAGTTGGCCTGCCCACCATCTCCTAGAAACTCCTCTAAACTAGAATGTAGTGAAGTCCACTCCGTTGGACTCTACCAAGCCCAAATTGTGAAGCATCTGGTGACATCTGTCTAAAAAGTCCTGGGCATCCTCTAAAGCAGTGCCTTTAAAGTGTGGAGGAAACAACCTCTAGAATCTCTCTAAACTTTTTTGATCATCAACAGACATGGCAGGCAAGGTCTCAGGTCTAACTAATACCATAGGCTGCTTTAGAGTACGAATGACAGAGGTCTGAGCTTCCCCTTCAGCCTCTGTCAATGCATCGATTAAATTGACCATCTTGGCCATAACCTCGTGAAATACGAGTGCTACAACAAATCTCTACGGCTTCTAGATGTGCACTGAAGCCTCAAGATGCTCATCTACCTGATCCACCTGTGGGTCCATACAACTAACCTAGCATGGCCACGGGCCTCGGTGGATGCTCCACCTTTAGCTGTAATAGTATGGCCCCTAACAGAAGCTCTGGTCCTACCCCGACCTCTGTCTCTCCCGGTTACAGCCGGTGGTATTGCTCCTGCATCATGTGCTGCTCCTAAAGCGTAAGTTGTCAACATCTATAAGAGAGTATAAAAGAAATATTTAGACTCAAGAGAATAATCAACGCACGATGAGGAGAAAAGGAAGTTTCCCTAAAGTCCTATAACCTCTCGTAGATAGATACTGATGTCTTTGTACCGATCCACAAGGCTCTACTATGCCTGCTTGTGATTGTGAGACCCCTTATAACCCAGTGCTCTGATACTAACTTGTCATGACCCTAAATCCCACCAAAGGTTGTGATGGTGCCTAACCCACTCACTAGGAAATCCAACACAATAAAAATCACAATTCCAAGCATATTAATCATGTCTTCAATAAATTCTATAATGTAATAAGAAACAGAAATAATCTCAAATTGATATCACAGATAAACTATCTGAGACAGGGTTTATGTGACCACAACTGTGTATATAGCCCAAAACTTGGATGTCACAACATTCATAAGTATCAAATAAGATTATGTAGAATCTATAGAATAACATTGTTTGTCTGAAAGAGATAGATAGACATAATATCTAGATAGGGAGGGCGCTCTATATGCTGTGAATAGGAAAAATAAAGTAGCTCACCATGAAGTCTCCACAAGCCTCCTACTGCATCAGTGAATACCACTAACACCAGCCTCAGAATCTGCACAAAAATATGCAAAAGTATAGTGTGAATATAAAATATGGTACTCAGTAAGAATCAAGTCTAGCCTCGAAGAAATGGTGGCGAGTGGTCGACGTCGACTTTAACAGTCCAATAATCAAGTGAAAGTATAAATAATATATGAAACAAGGCACGATATTTTCAAACGAGTATGAAAGCTCAAACACAATTCATACAGAAATTAGGCATGCTTTATAGATAATTGAAATCAAATAAGATATCAAAATCTGAATCCTCGAATAATCCATGATACATGTCAAAAACATTGGGATAATTCCACTGTATGAGTCAAGATATATATATATATATATATATATATCATTAAGCCGATTATCATATGTATGTGTGTGTATATATATATATATATATATATATATATATATATATATATATATATGTGTGTGTGTGTGTGTGTGTGTGTGTGCGCGCGCGCGCATTCTCAGGATCTCTTTCTCAATAACTAACAGCACAATCCATGTGCCTAACATAGGCCACGTGTCCCACAAGTACTAAAAGAATCACGGGTGCCTACGCACACAGAACTAAGGTAAGATGGGTAATCACCGGACTCCGCAGAGATGGATCCATATCCAAGAGCTTGTCATATCATAATAATGATCAATAACCAATACTCAGTATCCACTCAATTACCTATAGTGCCAAAATCATCAATTTTCCTCAATAGCAACTCTTTCTTCATGCATATGTGTATAAAAGGATATAATAAGGCACCAAACATAATAGTAAGAATCCAGATTAGATCTCATGTTGCTAAAAGATGGATATGGCTAGTCATATAATTCCATTTATCATAATGGCTCAATAAGCTATCAAAGCATCCGCACAATCATATTATTTAATGAGTTATTCAAGCCATAGAAACCACCAAATCATGGAACAAATAGGACAAGTGTATGACTACGGATTCATAATAAAGCTCAACATGGCAAAACAATCCTTTACGCTAAATCAATGAGTCATAACCCTAGGCATGCTCCTAAATCATGAATATAAATTATTAAGTAGTCATAGAATCAATTTGAAATGGATAATAACTTCATATAGTCTTAAAAAAATGATTCAAGTAAACAATATCAGATATGTTCAAAACCTAGCTAGGCATATACACTCGTCACCTCACTATACGTGGCTCATAAATCATAAATCAAGTAGCAAATAGGTTGTAATAACCCGACCGGTCGTTTTACTTTAGATTCCCGTTCCCCTAATTAAGACTCTCCATATGTGCTTTTAGTATTTTATAACCTACGGGGATGGTTGGTTTAGCTTTGGAAGGGTTCAGATTAAAATCGGAACACTTAGTTCCTAAATTGTAGTCTATAATGTTTAAGTTTGACTTGAGTCAATATTTTGAGTAAACGATCTCGAAACTGGGATTTGACAGTCCCAGTAGGTTCGTCTGATATTTTGGACTTAGGCGTGTGTTCGGATCAGGTTTCGGATGACCCTGGAGCATTTTGGCGCTTAATATTGAAAGTTGACGCATTGAAGGTTTTTCAAGTTCTTTAAGTTTGGTTTGGAGTAGACTTTAGGGTTATTGAGGTCTGTTTGGGATTTTGAGTCTGGGAATAGTGATGTATGGTGATTTATGACTTGCACGCAAAATTTGGTGCCATTCCGAGGAGTCTAGGTATGATTCGGCGCGTTCGGAGTAAGTTGAAAAGCTTGAAGTTCATAATTTGATTTGAATTGGTTTTGGGGTGTGATTCTTAGTTTTGATATTGTTTTACGCGTTCCGAGGGTTCGAGCGAGTCCATTTTATGTTTACGAACTTGTTGGTATGTTTGGACGAGGACCCGGGGGCCTTGGGTGCTATTCGGATGGTGTGCGGAGCATGTTTGAACTTGGAAGAATTGCTGAAGTAGCAGGGATCTGGTGCAATTGCACCTGCGTGGAAAGAGTCACAGGTGCGAGCACCCAGAAGCGGCCATTGATCAAAGAAGCGACCTGGGGTAGGCTGGCTAGTGGTCGCAGAAGCGAAGTGGTTACCGCACTTTCGAGCTCGCAAGTGCGAGGGAAGCAATCGCAGATGCAGGCGAGGCCAAGGAGCATGGGGTCTCTCGAGCAGGAGCTCCTCTACAGGCACGAGTGCGCAGATGCGGGAAAATTCCGCAGAAGCGGATGCGCAGGTGTGCATGCTTCTCCACAAAAGAGGACTTGGCCAAATTGGTGAGAACCGCACCTGCGATGATTTTTCCACAGGTGCAGCGTCGCAGGTGCGACCCAAGGTTCGCAAAAGCAAAAATCACTGGGCAGTGAGGACTTTTAATCCGAGACTTAGGCCATTTTTCCTCATATTTCATTTGGTCTTGGGAGATTTTGAGAACATATTTGAGGGGGATTCTCATTAATTTCCTAAGGTAAGTAACTCCCACCCATTTTCAAGTTAATTATGCGGATTTTAGGTAGATTAAACATGAAAAAATTGAAAACACTTGTGGGATTTGTGAAGAACCTAGGATTTTGAAATATTTGGGATTTGACCACGAATGTGGTGATGGAAATGGAACAAATTATATATTTGCGTTCGGGACCTCATGGGTAACAATTATATTCAAAAACTTTTAGAATCCGGACATGTGGGCCCGGGGGTGAATTTCATTAATCCTCTAAATTGGGGTGGGTAACTAATATAAAAGGCTAAGATATGGACCTTGAACATACATTTACTAGATTATATGACCTTTGATTAGTTTTGGAGTCTTCGGTGTCGTTTGAAGGGTTCTAGTGAGGTTGGACAGCCAGATTGAAGACTTTGGACCGAGGTAAGTCTCTTGCCTAACCTTGTAAGAGGGAATTCATCCCCTTAGGCATATTTTTGTTGTGTTACTTGTGTGGAGAGCTACATACGCGCAAGGTGACGAGAGTCTGTATGTAGCTATATTCCATGATATATCCGGATAGACTTAGATTCACATCATGCTTTTAATTGTACTGTTAAGTTTATCATGCGTATTAATTGTCATGATTAGGGTTGAGACTAGGGACTTAAATTTACAATTAACAACTTAGTCTTCTACTTCGAAAAATTTGGGGAATACTTAATAAATTGTGAAAATCCATGTCTTCTCGCCTCGTAAGTACTTCTGCGAGCGAGGTAAATTTCTCTACTCTAATGGAATCGGGTCGTTCGCCTCGGCAGTATGATAACACTATTCTTATGGGATCGGTTTGTTCGCCTCGGCAATATGATAACACAACTCTTATGGGATCGGGTCGTTCGCCTCGGCAGTATGATGGTAACACTATTCTTATGGGATCGGACTGTTTGCCTCGGCAGTACTGAGTACCACTATTCTTATGGGATCGGACCGTTTACCTCAGCAACTTCATGCTTAATAATCAGAACGGGTTCCGGTTTGGGTAATTGAGTTAGTGCCTTCACAGCCAGTTATGAGATGTTGGTGATGTGATACAGACTCCAATTGTATTTATTGTAGTTGCTTTTATTTGTTTCATTGATACCTGTTGTATGCTCACCATGTCTATTTTATGCATTTATATTATTATTATTGACCTCTAGTAAGTGTGAAATCGACTTCTCGTCACTACTTCTTTGAGGTTAGACTAGATACTTACTGGGTACGTATTATTTTTCATACTCACGCTACACTTCTGCACTGATGTGCAGGTACGGAGACAGGTTCCACTAGTGGTCACGCGGGCGCGTAGTCGATCATCTACGGAGACTTAGTGGTGAGTTGCTTGCCTTGCTACGATCCGCAGCACCTGAGTCTCCTTCTATTTTATTTGTTATTCCTGTCTATCACTTTCGAAAAGTAGTTTTAGTAGTTTTGTACATTCTCTAGATTACACATGTACTTGTGACGTCGGATTTTGGGGATTTGTAGCATTTATGTACTGTTGTACCGGTCATTTCTATTACCGCAGTGTATGTACTTTTTATGTTGGTATTTTGTTTTAAAAGACTTGTCACAATTGAATGAAAGCTAGTTTAAAATGTTTTCTAAAACAAGGAATTTCCATATTAAAATACGTTAAAAAGGGGTGAATAATAAGTAGTTTCACATGTGGGCTTGCCTAACGGCGGCGTTAGGTGCAGTCTTGACCTCTTACGGATTTGGGTCGTGACATAGGTCACCTATGGGGAGAATTCCTTCTTACCAAAATAGACATGAGACTTACCTATATCTGGTCAACTAAAATCAAGCAACAATCACCTAATCGCCCAAATTTGACCACCAACAACTCGAATCTAGTCAAAAATAACTCAATAACATCAAATAAAACCATAGGAAATAATTCCAAATAATAAAGCTTCGATCTTTAATCAAATCCCCAAAAGTCAGCAAAAGTCAACCCGGACCCATACGATCAACAACCGAGTCAAGAGATAGATCTCGACTAATCATAACTTGATGAGTCCAAATATGTGATTAGATCTCAAAACAAAGCCCAAATCGACTTACAAATCTTCAAAGTACACCCTCTTAAGTTGTAAACAAAAACCCAAATTTCACTTTAAAAATCTAAGTTATAGGTGTAGAAATCCATGGGTATTCAAGATATAAAGCCAAATCCAAGAGAAAATTTCTTACCTCAAATGTAGTAGTGAAATTGCTCTTCAAAATCTCCACCTCTCGAAGTCTAGGGTACAAAATATGAAAGAATGGGTAAAATTCTGAACTATAACACTTAAGTGTTTTGTCTAGCGATACCTTTTGCGAATGCAGTCACAGCCTCGTGTTCACGAAGCACAAATCCGCCTCTGCCAAAAATGCACAAATCCGCCTTTGCCAAAAATGATCCTTTGCCAATGCAACCGGAGTCTCATGAACACGAAGGCCATCAGCCTCTCCTCTTCGCGAACGCAACCCTCTCCTTCGCGAACGCAAAAGCTCTTCACCCAAGCTCGTCTCCTTCTTCGTGAATGCGGCTCCCCTTCCACTAACACTAAGTACAATAGCCTCCAGCCCTAAAATCCTTCATTGCGAAAGCGGTACCATCCTCGCGAACGTGATAAACACCAAACACCAACAAAAATACGATGCTCCAAACTCATGAAAATGGTCCGAAATTACCCTGAAACACATCCGAGTTCCCCTAGAATCTCGTTCAATCAACCCAACAAGTCTATATACCTAATTCAAACTTGCAAAAATTCTCAAAACACCACCACTAACATCAAAATCAAGAATCGATGGTCATGATCAATTTCTTAACTTCCAAACTTCTAACTTCACCAAACTCGTCCGAATCATGCCTAAACATTCCGGATTTTAACTAAAATTTGCGCATAAGTTTCAATCAACTAAATGAAAATATCCAAAGTCTAGGATCACCAATCGGACCCCAATATCATCAAACTATACTCCCGAATAACCTTATGAACTCTCCAAACCTTCAAGTTGCCAACTTTCGGCAAAAAAACTAGAATCCCCTAGGAACCTCCACATCCAAATCTGAATATATGTCCAAGTTCAAAATCACCATACGAACCTATTGGAATCATCAAATCACAACTCCAAGGTCAACATCTTGATTAAGTATTTGAAGAAGTCCGGAATAGCCGATGACTTTGTAACTAAAACTGCTGTATAAGAGAAAATTATGCATGTACTTTGCAAAAGCGGGACTTGCAATTGCAAACAGGTTCTCGCAATTGCGAGACCTGCAATAAGGCACCAACAACTGCTGGACACCAGCAGTCTTCAAACCATCCAAACTCACACGTAGCACATCCGAAAATTACCCGAGCCCCTCGGGCTCCAAACCAAACATGCACACAAGTGTAATAATATCATATAAGCTTGTTCGCTACCTCAAATCAACAAAATAATATCAAATAACATGAATCGATCATCGAAACTCGTGATTTTAACTTAAAAATTCATTTTCATAATTTTTCACATAACACGCCGAAATGCGCTCGGTTCACCCTGGACCCCAACCAAAAGTGCATACAAGTCAAAAACTATCATACGAAACTACCAGATTCGTCAAAATACTGATCCAAGGCCGTTTACCAAGAATGTTGACCGTGGTCAACTTAAGTTCCATTTTAAGCCAAAATTACTTTTTCTTCAAAATTTTACGCAAAAACTTTCCGAAAAATATCGCGGACCGTGTCTGTAAATCAATAAATATCAAATGAAGCTAATGGAGATTTTATAACTTAAAAATAAAGGCTAGTTCTCAAAACGACATATCGGATCATCACAAATTTGCTCCATATTGTAATGTTTTGTCCTGCAATAACTAGAAATACAAATATCTCTTTATAATGCAAAGAAAATATGTCAAGAAACAATGTAATAAATAAAGCAGAGGATAAAAGAACGAAAGTATATATAATTTAAATTTGAATTCTTTGGGTTACAGAGCATTTGAATTGAACTTGAAGTCTCTGGATCGTGGAGTATATAAATTGAATTGAAATCTCTGGGTAACAAGGTATTTGAATTAAATTGAAGACTCCGCATGGCAGAGTATTTGAATTGAATTGAAGTCTCCGAATGGTAGAGTATTTGAAATACAAATCTCCGATTGTGGAGCGTTTGAATTGAACTTGAAGTCTCCGGGTTACAGAGTATTTGAATTGAATTGAAGTCTTCGGATTGCGGAGTAATTGAATTGAGGCAAAGATTACGAGTTGCGAAGCCATTGACGTAAATTAAAAAATAAAATCATTGACTTGCTGTCACGGTCCAAACTCCCATCGAAGCCGTGACGATGCCTAACACTGCTTTCTAGGCAAGTCAACAATTTCACAATAACAATAAACTCAATTAACATAACTTAATGGTCTTAACATCGGAATAATCAAAAAATATATAAAAATAGCAACAATAGAGCAACTATAACTATTACCATGATCTGTTGTCAACGAGTACATGAGCATTACAGAATCTCAAAATACAAAGTCAAATCTTCAATACAAAACTGTCTGAATGATTAAACAGTGATAACTGAAATAAACAAAAGAGAATTTCAAGGTCTACAAATGACATAACAGCTATCTCGTAGTCTCCGCAAGCTAGAACCAGTGCAAACTCTAGCAATCACCATGCGCAGCAGTACCTGGATTTGCACGTAAAGTGCAGAGTATAGTATGAGTACAGCCGACCTCATGTACTCAATAAGTAATAAACCTAACATCGAGCTGAAAGTAGTGACAAGCTCAGAAGAAAGTCAGTGTCCAACACCAATAATCAATAACAATATAATGATGGTAGTAAAAGTAAATAACAGTCAAAGCCCAATCTTCTACCGAAATCACTAAAACATGAGTTTAGTAAGGAAATAGTGATTTTCCAAATTTTTAACAATAGATAAGACATTTCATTTACAATCTAGCATGAGAAAAATACACCTCTATGTGTACATGTCAAATATACATGCCAAGTCAACAACATCACAGTAAATCCATCAAGCATACTCACACTTAGCACACTCACTGTGTCTGACATAAGTGCCTCTCTCCATCACACATAACCACACTCAGCACTGTACGGGTGCTTGGCACAAATGCCCCTCACCAAAGCACATATATGACCCTGTGCATGCGCTCATTGTGAATACCTGACTCCGAAGGGAAGGATCCTTGCCCAAGTGCTAATCGAATATAAGCCAATAATCAATATTACATAGCCCAATCATGGGGCTTGGTGCACGCGTCTCCTAGTCAGTACCACTTAGCTCAATATGGGCGTGGCGTACACGTCACCTCCAAATCAATACCAAATCGGCTCTATGGCCCAAAATCAGTCATCAACTGCTCAAGTATCAATTAACTACATCTCACAATACTCAATTCAATAGTGTTACACATATGCGGCATCAACAACATGTGAGAAATCATAATAAGAATGCACTGAGACAGAGATATCATACACGAATATAGCATCATGACTAAGTGTATGTCTACAATTAAGGAAAACAACTTTAAAACAACAAGAATAGCCCTATCATGTCTCAAACAAATAAGCACACAGCCTAGACATGATTTCTAACATGAAGCATAACTCAAATAATCATTCAAGTAGAGAAAATACGGATATAACGAAGCATGATAGAAAAATAAGCCTCATAGTAGTCTAAAGTCTACCCGGACCATGAGTAACCCAGTGTACGCACACACGCCCGTCACCTAGCACATGCGTCACCCCCAACACATCTCAAGTATTGTAGTACATAGGGATAATTACCCTCAAATCAAGTATAGAAATGTTACTTACTTCAAAGCGCGTGAATCGATACTCCAAAGCCCTTTCCAAGCGAATCAACCTCCGAACGACTCGATTCTAGTCAAAGCAACTTAATATCATCAATAAAATCCATAGGAAATAACCCCAAACAATAAAGGTAAGATCTTGAATCAACTATGCAAAGTGTCATAACCCAAACCGATGGGCCGTGACGAGTGCCCGGGTCCTACATGTCGAACACCCCTAAGCATACATCTAAGATATAAACATGAAATAGGGGTAGGTCATGCATAACATCTATCAATAAACTGCTGAATCATGTGAATAACATACGTAAGGAAATATGCCCAAAAGACATATATACATATATATATGGGAAATACGGTAGGGCGAGCCGACAAGGCTGTTATGGACAATTATATATCAAAATAGAAGCCGACAAGGACACATACTATCCAACTATACATGACTGTCTACAAACTTCTAATATAGTGTACAACTGTATAAAGGACGGGACTGAGCCCCGTCATACCCATATATGTATACAAAATATCGTACGAAAATCCAATAGCAGCTTCGGATCAATTGGAGCACACTGACTCTCATTGAGCAAGGATCCTAAGAAGGGGGGCCATCATCCTATCTACCTGCATATGCGGGCATGAAACGCAGTCCCCCGGGTAATAGGGGCGTCAGTACGAATAATGTACCGAGTATGTATATCATAAAAATCAGTATATAAAAGACATGAAAGAAACATAGAGTAAAGGACTTAATCTGTGAGTCTCAATAACTCGGTGAATCATGAAACATTTATAATGCCATGCATATGCGTATAAATGTCATATCATTCATATGTATGTGCGTACATAATATTATCAAGACTTTGAGGGCATCCCATCATATCATCTCGGCCTCAGTGGGCAAATTCATCAACGTATACCAACTGATCAGGTGGTGGTGCTTATATAATGCCTTAACCTTTTCCCATACCCCATATACATATAATATACGTGTATATAATGCCATCTGGTCATTGGTCGATATACATGTATAAATAAATGCAATGCATAAGAAATAAGTAAATAAGATCTCTCGGAATGTCATAAGATCAATATGCCTTCGGTTAATATCACTAAATAATCTTTATCAACTTAAATATTTTCTGAGCTCCATGAACAGATGATATGATAGTAGGACATATATGGGGAATTAAGAACATAGGCAACCCTAGTACATCTAATAATAGAAGCATTTGTGAAAGTTGTGTGCTTGCTCATTTCTTTGTATCATATGGATCATGCCAAAAAGGAAAGAAGGGATATACTTAACATACCTCAAGTCGTCAATGCAACTCAACAAAAAGCTTATGACAACTAGTGTGCCAACACTATAACAAAGAAATGCATGTACAACTTAGATGGCGCTAGTATATCACATATCTCAAACGATAACTCGATTCTAAAATAAAACGGGCAGCATTTTCCCTGATTTTACTGCTCCCTCAAGCCTACTATAGGCGATATACATACACAATATAATCAGCAACTCAAAAATAGCCTAACTACAATTTGGGACCTTTAATAAAACGAAAACCCCAAATATACCATAACACACCCAATCAACAAGTTATCAAGTAGCCTGAAACTGCAACGACGAGCGACCAGCCCACTACCCTACCACATGTCGCGTTGTTCCACATCCTTTATCCTTCAAAACTCCATAAATCCGAAGCACAAGAGGCCAACACAAGTGGACTACAAAACAGTAAAGTGGAATAAATCAAACTCACGGCTTACGATCACCGTCCCGTGAGTTCTAACTATTAGGAAATGAATTTATCAACCTTCCTTGATATTTAAAATCTTAAATACAAAAACTAGGAATTTTTTTAACAATGAATTACCTTCCAAAACTCAAACAACAAAGAAAAAGAGAGGCGGTATAATGATACTTATGTCGTAGGGATCGTTCTAATGTTATCGCTTCTTGATTTCGTACCCGGGATATTAATCCATTTTGAAACCCTTGTAGAAAGCTTAAGGATAAGTTTTAAGGTATTATTTTGGTCGTGATCTTTGGAAAAATTAAGAAAGAGACCACATAAGGCATATATATATCCACTTTTAAAAAGTCAAAGAGGTGCTAGCTTGGCACCCTAGCATTGGCCCATATTCAGACGCTTATATCTTTTTATCCAGACGTCATATGAATGAACGATAAAGAGTGTTGGAAACTACATTCCAAGACCTTAAATTTTGTATATAATATGTCCCAAAAAGACCTCATATATCACACGAAATAGTTTTCTCAAAAAGCTTCATTAGAAGGAAAATCCTTAGTCGGTTTTTCCGCAACTTAAATATGATTTTTCCCAAGCTTTGTATTTTCTGTCCAAACATCATATATAGTCATATTATGACTCTTAAACTCAGTTAAATCATGATTAACAAGTCTTATATTCATTATATGTCACCTTGGGACGCATAGGGTGTAACAATCTCCCCTCCCCCTAGAAACATTCGTCCTCGAATGTTAAACTCCCAGAGATCTATAGAAATTTTGGCAGAGTCTCCTCTGTAATGGTACTAAAACCAACCTGTTACGTAGAAAACTCAAAAATACAAAGCCACACAGGGCCACAATCATAAATAACCCTAATGGCCTCATACGACAAATAACAGTAACTAACATAAGAATCCAATATTGTATACGCACCTAAAGGCTATGATGTCTCAGTCGGCTCCTTGTCCGAAAGAGGAAACAAGTGAGGATACCTAGACTTCATGTCTTCTTCATCTTCCCAAGTCATCTCCTTAGTTCTCAATCTCCGAACTTGTCTATCTAGTATAGCAATGGGAACTTCCTCATATGATAGCTGCGCTGTGACCTAAACATTGTCAACTAGAACGACTCTAGAAGGATCTCCGATATACTTACAGAGCATAGACACATGAAAGACTGGATGTATGGACTCCAAGTTAAAAGGCAAGTCTAACTCATATGCTACTTGGCCCACTCTGCGTATGATCTTATAAGGTCCAATGTACCGAGGGCTAAGCTTTCCTTTCTTACCGAATCTCGTAACGCCTGTCATCGGTGATACCTTTAGGAATACCCAGTCACCTAACTGAAACTCCAAGTCTCGTCATCGATTATCTACTTAGGACTTCTGACAACTTTGAGCTGCTAATAGTCTTTTCTGTATAAGCTTAATCTTCTCAACTGCCTGTTGTACCAATTATGGTCCTACTAATATTGTTTCCCTGACCTCGAACCATCTGATAGGTGACCTACACTTACATCCGTAAAGAGCTTCGTATGGAGCCATCTGAATGTTAGAATGATAGCTATTATTATATGCTAACTCAATAAGCGGAAGATGATTATCCGAGCTACCCATGAAGTCTATCACAAAAGCCCGTAGCATATTCTCAAGTGTCTGGATAGTACGCTCGCCTGACCGTCTGTCTGGGGATGAAATACTATACTAAGACTTACCTGAGTCCCCAATCCTATTGGAAGGACCTCCATAAATGAGTTGTAAACTGAGTACCTCTATCTGAGATAATAGATATAGGGACACCATGAAGTCGTACTATCTCCTTAATGTAAAGACTTGTATAATCCTCTACTGAAAACGTAGTCCTGACAGGCAGAAAATGGGTTGAGTTTGTAATCTATCAGCAATCACCCATATAGAATCGAACTTACATTGGGTACGAGGTAAGAATATGATGAAATCCATATTAATTACTTCCCATTTCCAAGTTGAAATCTCTATAGGTTGCAATAATCCACAGGGTTTCTGATGCTCAATCTTAACCTGCTGACAATTAGGGCACTGAGCAACAAACTCTGCTATATCCTTCTTCATTCCGTCCCACCAGTATATTTCCCGATATCATGATACATCTTCGTTGCTCCTGGATGAACACAATAACGAGAATGGTGAGTTTCTCCCATAACCTGCTGGCGCGACCCTGCCACATTAGGAACACATAATCAACCTCAATATCTGAGGACTCCATCTCCTGTAATCTCAAATAGTGTCTTCTCTTTTTGAGGGGTTGTATCTCTATAGTGAGCTAGCACTGGATCCTCATACTGGCTTTCCTTCACGTCAGTTACTAAAGAGGATATGGTCGTGTCTTTAATACTAACTCCGGTATCACCTAAATCCAGTAATCGAACTCCAAGACTAGCTAGCTGATGAATCTCATGGGCTATCTCACTCTTCTCTGGCTGTAAATATGATAGGCTACCTATAGATATACGGCTGAGGGCGTTGGCTACTACATTCGCCTTCCCTGGATAGTATAAAATATCAACATCTTTCAGTAGCTCCAACCATCGCCTCTGATATAAATTCAATTCTTTTTGCTTGAAGACATGTTGAAGGCTCTTATGATCCATATAGATATCATCATGAATGCGATATAAATAATTCCTCCATATCTTTAGTGCATGAATCACCGCGGCTAGCTCTAAATCATGGATTGGGTAATTCTTCTCGTGCTTTCTTAGTTATCTAAATGCATAAGCAACAACCTTACCATGCTGCATCAATACACAACCCAATCCAATGCCTGAAGCATCACAATAGATAGCATAACCATTGGTTCCCTCTAGGAGTGTCAAAACCAATGTTGAAGTCAATCTATCCTTCAATGCCTGGAATCTCCGCTCACAAGCATCAGTCCACTGAAACTTAGTTGTTTTCCGAGTCAACCTTGTCAATGGTGCTGAAAGAGAAGAAAAGCCCTCTACAAATCTCCTATAATAACCTGCCAAACCCAGGAAGCTACGAACCTCCGTTGGTGT
The DNA here is from genome assembly GCF_000390325.3 of Nicotiana tomentosiformis. NCBI lineage: Eukaryota > Viridiplantae > Streptophyta > Magnoliopsida > Solanales > Solanaceae > Nicotiana > Nicotiana tomentosiformis. The sequence goes on along the minus strand of NC_090818.1, from coordinate 72,198,179 downwards.
CGTGGGTCTAGGCCAAGTCTGCATTGCCTCAATCTTCTGTGTATCAACCCGGATACCCTTACCTGAAATAATATGCCCAAGGAAAGCTACAGAATTCATATTTAGAGGATTTTGCGTACAACTTCCTTTCCACAGTACGCAAATGATCTGCATGCTCAGCCTCTAAACGGGAGTAATCCAAAATATCATCTATAAATACAATCATGAACAGATCTAGAAAGGGTCTGAACACACGGTTCATCAAGTCCATGAATACTACTGGGGCATTGGTCAAACCGAATGACATAACACAAAACTCAAAGTGGTTGTATCTGGTCCTGAATGTTATCTTCAGAATATCTTTCTCTTTAACCCTTACCTTATGGTACCCAGACCTCAAGTCTATCTTCGAGAAATACCTGGCACCCTGCAACTGATCAAATAAATCATCAATCCTGGGGAGCAGGTACTTATTCTTGATTGTCGCCTTATTCAACTGCCTGTAATCAATACACATTCGCAAGGAACCATCTGTCTTTCTCACAAATAATATAGGTGCTCCCCACGGTGATGTACTGGTCTGATAAAGCCTTTTTCAAGCAAATCCCTTAGTTGTTCTTTCAACTCTCTCAGCTCTGCAAGTGCCATTCTATAAGGAGGAATATATATCGGCTGAGTATCTAGTAATATGTCAATAGCAAACTCAATCTCCCGCTCTGGAGGAAGGCCTGGAAGCTCATCGGGAAAAACATCGGGAAACTCATTAATCACCGAGATAGACTGAAGGGTTGGTGACTCTACTTTCACATCCTGTACCCGAACTAAGTGATAAATATAGCCCTTTCTGATCATCTTCCTTGCCTTGAGATAGGAAATAAACCTACCTCTCGGCGATGCAGTATTACCTTTCCACTCCAGAGCTGGCTCCCCTAGAAATTGGAACCGAACCATCTCTGATCTACAAGTAACGTTAGCATAGCAAGAAGCCAACCAATCCATACCCATTATAACATCAAATTCTACCATATCTAACTCAATCAGGTCTGCTACTATAGAACGACTATAAACTACTACTACACAATCTCTATATACCCATCTAGCTATCCCTAGATCCCCAATAGGTGTAGATACCTCAAAAGGTTCAATCAACTCAGGTTTTATCCCAAACTTACTAGCAACCAACGAAGTCACGTACGATAAGGTGGAACCTAGATCAATCAATGCATATACATCATATGAGGAAACTGATAATATACGTGTAACGACATCAGGTGATGACTCCTGATCCTGTCGACCCACTAATGTATAAATGCCGTTCTGAGGATCGCTCGAGCTAGATGCTCCACTTTTGCCTCTACCACGACCGGCTGGTGCCTGTGAACCTTGCCCAGGGGGCGTACTGATGATGACGAACCAGCTAAAGATCCTGCTAGTTGAACTATACCTGTACCACCTCTCGCCAGATAATCTCTCATAACGTGGCCTGGATAACCACAAGTATAACAAACACCCTACCTCACAAGGCACTTCCCGACATGCTGCGTACCACACTGAGCACATCGTGGCAAGGGCGACCTCATTTGACTTGACTCACCTCTATAGTGAGAACTAGAGGCCCTGGAACTCTAACTGGGCCCTAAATATATGGAATGATCAAATCTCCCACCAGCAAACTGAGGGGGTGCACTAGCCGATGGTTGGGTTGGATACCTCAGGTACTGCTATCTCTGACCACCTCAAAATTCACCAGCAGGACCTGAAGATCTCCCTCTCTTACTCTGGCCCGTATCATGCTCACGATCGGCCCTCTGCTTCTGCTTGCACTCCTCTACACCCTGAGCGTATGCGTGAATACGAGAAATATCCATGTCTGGCTGAAGTGAGATCGGCATACAGTCATTAACCAGGTGCAGCTCCAACCCCATCACGAACCGGTAAACCCGATCCTCCATCTTAGCTACAATAGCGGGAGCATACCTAGCCAAAGAATCAAACTGAAGGTTGTACTCCCGAACACTCATATTACCCTGTCGAAGGGTCAAGAACCTATCAACTCTGGCCTGGCTAAGCTCTGGTGGAAAATAATAATGAAGAAAAGCCTCTGTAAACTCCTATCATACTGTTGGACGGGCATCCTTACCTTTCGACAACTCCCAAGACTCGTACCAATTAACTATAACATCCCGAATTCTATAGGAAGCTAGCTCAACTGACCCAGTCGCAGTGGCCTTCATTACCCTTAAAGTCCTCTGCATCCTATCGATAAATACCTGAGGGTCCTCGTTTGGATCTGCTCCAGTGAATACCGGAGGGTCCAAATTAATGAAATCACGAACCCTCGCACTGATGGCCCTATCTGCATGACCAATACCTACCTCCTAGCGCTGAGCCTGTGCGGCCACTAATCAAGTCAATAGCTGAATATCATCTCTCATTTCCTGACCCGGTGTATCTTGGTGAGGAGCAGAGGGCACTGGGGCGGGCGCTGGAGCTAGTGCCCCTCAAATATTCTCTGGAGATGGCAGGGTATGTGAAGTCTGAGATGGATTCTCCCTATGAGACTCTCCCCTAACCTTGGTAACTCGTGGCACTCGACTCGTAGTCTCATCAGCCATGGACTTGCCCTTCTGGGTGGCTATAGCCTTCTTAGGCATCGCTGAAAACATAACATATCGTTAGGAAAATGAATCCTTATTTCGCACGATCTAAGATAAGAAGGGAAGATAACATCCTATATGTCCTGTAGCCTCCTGTTTATAAGTGTGGTGCATAACACACTCATAAACAAGACTACTAGACACGGTCTGCAGACTACCCTAGGACAAAATTGCTCTGATACCACTTTTGTCACAACCCAAACTGATGGGCCGTGACGAGTTCCCGAGTCCTACTTGTCGAACACCCCTAAGCATACATCTAAGATATAAACATGAAATAGGGGTAGGTCATGCATAACATCCGTCAATAAACTGCTGAATCATGTGAATAACATACGTGAGAAAACATGCCCAAAAGACATATATATATATATATATATATATATATATATATATATATATATGCAAAATACGATAGGGCAAGCTGACAAGGCTGCTATGGACAACTATATATCAAAATAGAAGCCGGCAAGGCCACATACTTTCCAACTATACATGATGTATAAAGACCTCTAATAGAGTGTACAACTGTATAAAGGACGGGACTGGGTCCCCTTATACCCATATATGTATACAAAATATCGTACCAAACCCAATAGCAGCTCCGGATCAATTGGAGCACACTAACTCTCGCTGAGCAAGGATCCTAAGAAGGGGGACAGTTAGTCTGTCTACCTGCACATGCGAGCATGAAACGCAGCTCCCTAGGCAATAGGGGCATCAGTACGAATAATGAACCGAGTATGTACGACATAAAAATCAGTATATAAAAGACACAAAACAAACATGGAGTAAAGGACTTATCTTGTGAGTCTGAATAACTCGATGAATCATGAAACATTTATAATGTCATGTATATGCGTATAAATGTCATATCATCCATAGATATGTGCGTACATAACATCATCAAGCCTTTGAGGGCATCCCATCATATCATCTCGGCCTCAGTGGGCAAATTCATCAATGTATACCAACTAATTATATGGTGGTGCATATATAACGCCATAACCTTTCCCTATACCCCATATACATATAATATACGTGCATATAACGTCATCTGGTCATGGGTCAATGTACATGTATAAATGAATGCAATACATTAGACAGACATAAGGCAATAAGATCTCTCGGAATGTCATAAGATCAATATGCCTTCGATTAATATCACAAAATAATGTTCAGCAACTTAAATAGTTTCTGAGACCCATGAACAGACGAAATGATAGTAGGACATATGGGGAATCAAGAACAGACAACCCTAGTGCTCCTAAGAATAGAATCATTTGTGAAAGTTGCGTGCTTGCTTATTTTGTTGTATCATATGGATCATACCAAAAGGAAAGAAGGGATAGACTTAACATACCTCAAGTCGTCAATGCATCTCAACAACAAGCTTATGACAACCAGCGCGCCAACCCTATAACAAAGAAATACATGTACAACTTAGATGGCGCTAGTATATCACGTATCTCAAACGGTAACTCGATTCTAAAATAAAACGGGCAGCATTTCCCCTGATTTTACTGTTGCCTCAAGACAACTATAAGCGATATACAAACACAATACAATCACCAACTCAAAAACAATCTAACTACAATCCGGGACCTTAACCCTAAATATACAATAACACACCCAATCAACAAGTTATCAAGTAGCCTGAAACTGGAACGACGAGCGACCAGCCCACTACCCTACCACATGTGGTATTTCTCCACGCCCTTTATCCTTCCAAACTCCATAAATAAGCAGCACAAGATACCAACACGAGAGGACTACAAAACAGTCCACTAAAAGTAGAATAAATCGAACTAACGGCTTCTAATCACCGTCGCGTGAGTTCTAACTATTAGGAAACGAATTTATCAACCTTTCTTGATATTTAAAATCTTAAACACAGAAAGTAGGCATTTTATTAACTATGAAGTACCTTCTAAAACTCAAATTACAAAGAAAAAGAGAGGCGGTATAATGATACTTACGTCGTAGGGATTGTTCTAATGTTATCGCTTCTTGATTTCGTACCCGGGATGTTAATCCTTTTTGAAACCATTGTATAAAGATTAACTTGATAGGGTTGATAGGAAGATGTGGAGGTCGAGTATTAAGGTTGTAGGTTAGGAGGTAGTTGAGTCGTGCCTTACTTCGTACCATTGTGGGACTAGCCATGTAGGGTTTTTGTCTAAGATAGCTATTGGCAATGTTGTGGTTTACTATTTCGCTTTTCAGTGCATGTCCTATTTACTAGATATCGCTTTTGCTTTGCATCTTTCTTCTAGATTTCATGGTGTTCCTATTTTTCTTATGATTGTTGTGGTGATACTAATATTTACTAATATTGTCTCCCTTTGCTTTGCATATTTCTTCTGGATTTCATGGTGTTCCTATTTATCCTATGATTGTTGTTGTGATACTAATATTGTTTCCTTTTTGTCATTTTGTCTTTTTATTTTTTTTGAGCCGAGGGTCTTTCGGAAACAGCCTCTCTACTCCTTCGGGGTAGAGGTAAGGTCTGCGTACACACTACCCTCCCCAGACCCCATTAGTGGGATTTTACTGGGTTGTTATTGTTGTTGTTGTTGTTGTATAAAGCTTAATGGTAAGTTTTAAGGTCTTATTTTGGTCGTGGTCTATGGATAAATGAAGAAAAAGATGACATAAGGCGTATATATATCCATTTTTTAAAAGTCAAAGAGGTGTTAGCTTGGCACCTAGCATTGGCCTATATTCAGACGCTTATATCTTTTTATCCAGACGTCGTATGAATGAACGGTTAAGTGTTTTGGAAAATAAATTCCAAGACCTTCAATTTGGTATATAATATGTCCAGAACAGACCTTATATAATACATGATATGTATTGCACAAAGAGCTTCATTAGAAGGCAAATTCTTAGTCGGTTTTTCCATAACTTAAATCCGATTTTTCCCAAACTTTGTATTTTATGTCCAAACATCATATATAGTCATATTATAACTTTTAAAATTATTTAAATTATGGGACGCACATGGTGTAACATAAAGTCAACCCAAAAATTCGACCTCGGGCCCGCACACCGGTATCCGACAAAAATCATAAATCACGAACACCCATTTCAATACGAGTCCAAATATATGTGTTTTATCTAAATCCGACCTCAAATATACACTCAAATCATCAATATTTACTTTTAAAAAGTTTTTTACAAAAAGCCCGAATTTCTTCACTTAGATTCACCAGTAAAATGCTAAAATCAAGGTTGAATTCATGAATAATAAATAGATTCGAGTCAAAAATACTTACCACAATCCAAATCATGAAAATCCCCTCAAAAATCACCCAAATTCGAGCTCCCAATCAAAAAATATGTTAAAATAACCAAAACCCTCGAAATAGAGTACTTAAAGGTCTGGCCTGGCATACCCTTCGCATACGTGGCACGTGCCTCGTGTTCGTGAAGCACAAAATAACAATTGTGTCGCACCTCTTTTTCTCTCGAAAGCGGGTTTCGACATGTGACAACTCTTTAAATAGGTATTAAAAGAGAAGATCGGGTAAGGGCTTAAATTGCCTCAAAGAGAATGTGTTAAGCACTATTCGAGATCCATAATTGTGGGTCCCAGCCGAAGTTTATGTTATGTGTATTATTGAATCATAATTAAGGTAGGTGAAGAAAGACGCGGAATTTAAAGGTTCTACTGTACTATAAGCAAGTGTAAAGAAAACTATATAAATATGAGTCTCAAAAGTTACAAGGATACAACTGCATTGGTATATATTTGATGACTACGTGTGAACACCAGACACATAAAGGGAAGTGGGGGGGGGGGAGGGGGGGCGTTGGTCCTAAGTTTTTTAGCCTAAAGGATCACCCCGTGTAACATAAATAATACTTTGCAACTCCCTTAGAGTAGAGGTTGCTCATATTATTCAGCGGGCACAGACTACCATCTCTTGCTACCCGATTACTATGTTAAAGTTGTTTAATTAGAGTACTATAATTCAATTCTAGGCCGTCTCCTATGCGTGCACTACCCGTCCCATGCCTATGATCCAGGAGGCTTTGGACCTACTATTGGGTGATTCTAGACTTTACTTAGGATGCTTAAAATGATAAAACTAGGCGCGCATTCAAAACATATAGGACGTCACATAAAGGCAACAAATGGCTCAAGTTCGCCTCCACATATAAGCAAGGAATGCACGCAGGAAGATTTAGGCAGTAAATAGTTAAGACGCATTAGAGTCGTTGAATCCTATAGGAATGGTTTCTATATGATTCTAATTTCCAGCATCGTACAGGTAGTACTACAACCTTAGATTAACGTATTTGCAGCTTATAAACATTACAGACCCTATATGCATGATATCTAAATGTTGCGCAATAAGGCAATGAAACAACTTGAAAGCCCAGGATCAACAACCTCGATTTCATAAACAGTTTCTATGCGAGCGACAACATCCTATAGGTAGGATTTCTAACAGTTGACAATTAGACTTGATTTTATAATTCTTTATCCCAGTAGGCATGTCATCTAAATGAGGCAGGATAATGAAAATAACAAAAGCAGCTAATTAATTAATTAACCGTATAGTCATGGTATCTAGATGAGTATTATCAAAGCGTGTATTATTGCATCTTATAGGCATGCTGTCTAATAGTTAAGCAAGACATTTGATTCCTATAAACATGCTGTCTAAAAGGGTTCAGTAGTAGACGTGGAAACAAGTGTAGAAATTACTTGAGCTAACATACTTTTGAATAATGCACCAGTATTAGACAAGTTAAGTGAAGTGTGTGCGATTCCTATAGACATGATTTTTATTAGTGTGTAGAATCAAAGCACGTCAAAACAAATATCAAACAAGGCACTTAAACCCTATCAGCATGTTTTCTACCCGTTCATGCTAGAATTAGAATACCTCGGCCCCATTTTCATTAATTTCTCCATCATTCAGTTATTATAGACCCAAATAGCATAATAACAAGCTCAATAGAATGATCACAAGCCCAACTAGGATCACTATAGGCCCAACATAAATACAGAATACCTAGGGGTGCCATTGGGCCTTCAACTAAGTTTGGAACCTTGTGTGGATGAGCAGGCCCACACTATAGATGGCGATTGATGTGCTTCCGCTCTCATTACCAAACCAGCCTAGCAAACAGGCCCAAACAATTTCCTTGCTTACCCATTTGAGTACCAAACCAACAGTAATAACAAGTGACAATCTATATGCTAGGCCAATTTAACAACTTTGAAATCTAAGCATTTAACCCTTAAGGATGTAGCTAACAGAGAAAAACAAACCTTCCGAACCAAAGGCACGCATGCAGGATTACAAGGTCTCAGCAGACATAATATATACAGGGTAGATACAAGCTATATTTCTCAGGGAACATGTTAAAAGATAGTAAGCCAAATATAACAGAATTTTTAAGTAGAGCATGGTTCAGAATTAGACTAAAGGGGACTCTTAGACATAAGAGTCTTAACAAGGACATTTAGAGGAGTCCTACTTAGGAATACCAGTAAGGAGCAGTTATACAGAAAAGCCTTAAACGTGAGAGCCTAAGCGAGACATGATTATAGCTAACTTGCAGCCAAGTAGAATAACTGACAAATTAGTGACATGGAGAAACAATCACTTAGTTTGAACATGAGAAGCTTAAAATATTGAGTGCCAGGAAGATATCAGTCGTAACACGAGGCTCAGAACCTTAAAGAAAACACAATGACTCATGGTAGGTGAAAGCATGCCAACTAACATGTCAAACAAGCCTCAGGACTTATCCCAACTGACCATATAGAAAGAATAGACTAAATATATTGGAATTCATCCCAGCAGTCTTAAAAAATAAATGAGCACATAATAACATTAGAGTTTACAAACAACAGAGAGACCTAGTTGGGACAGTATTGGTATCATGAATTGACTCTAGCATATTGTACATGAAGGATTCGATAGAAAGTAACTTATTTGAACAAAGTTTGGGCATGAATTAGTATCTCACAAGAATCTAAGGCACGAACTCATAACAAGAAGCAGGTATAAATAACATTATGGTTAGAAATCATTTATGTTGAACATATATAATAAGTATATATCAAAGTTTCGAATTTGGGCAAGTTTGGATATCTAAATACAGAACTAAAGAATAGCTTCAAGGTAAATAGAATTTTAAACGAAGATGACATGATATTGAAATCATATTGGTTCACAAAAGTTCAAACAACACGAACACACAGAGCACTGAACACATGAAAAAGAAAAAACTAAGATGGCAAGAGTTGAGGTATTCACCAGTTTGCAGATCAACAAGCAAGTAAAGGACAAAATCAAGTGCCAATAGTAGTTCAGTTAGCATTAGCAGAGAAAGAACAGCATGACTCCTAAAATCCCAGTGCGTTAGAGTTCCCAAGGGTTTCGAGTGAACCCCGGGCAGTGCTCGCACTGAGAAAGAGCAACAATCGAATTCCAGTGGCCTCGACTTTCAACCGGCCAAGGTCTCAATTTAGAATAGTAGAACGAGTAAGAATGAGAGAGTAATAATAGTCATTAAGGTCTGTCTAAGGGAATAAGGGGAAGGGGTTTATATAGTGTTAATAACAGGTAAACAAAAATGGAAAGAAGACCAATCATACAGAATAAGGAAAGAAAATCAGTCGTACAGAATAAGGATAGACCACATACAACCCGATTTCAAATCAGATTAGGGCAACGAGTAAGGGAAACCCTAATCAAGCTGGAATCAATGGAGATGTGCCCAATCGGAGAGATACTCCGTGTCCTTTGATGCACCTAGCCGTAATCCCGTAAGATCTGCAAGATTGAGCCCATTTAGACCTGATTTATATGAAATACACCTTCCATAGATTTATATGAAATACACCTTACCATATCAGAGTGTTAAGCATTCAGAAAAGGTAAGAAGATCTCTCGTTCGAGGGGAAAATGCAGAGAAAAGGGCTAGAAAATTTCGATCGCTAGGGTTTAGGTTTGAGAGACAAAAAGAGAGTGTTTGAGGGCAGCTGCGGGGTTGAGAATGGGCTAGGTTTAGGTTGAGGAAATATAAGGAGAAAGGGGAAGTGTTGTGAGCCGTTGATCATTTTTGATTAACGGTTGAGATTTAAATGAGTTGGGTCGGGTGTAACGGGTCGTGGACTGGGGCAGACCTATTGGGTCATTTTGTTTTGGGCTTCTGGGGGGTCGATCAGGAATGGGCTCATTTGTTTGGACCTTAATTGGTCCGAAAATTTGGGCCAGATTTTAAAATAATGAAATTAAGAGAAAATAAATAAATAAAATAGCTAGATAAATATAAAAAAATATTACTTAAACAAATAAGTATTTACAAATAATATTTGAAAATAAACATATAAAAAGTTATTTTGACACTAAATAAAATAATAAAATGCAATTAGTTGTAAAATATAGGCTATTATTGCAAAAAATGTAAATAGCTCAAAAATACAAACATACTTATATGAAATGAAGTACAAATGTTATAAAACATATATGTGGATGTAAATAATAAATTTGGATGGTTAAGTCATCATAAAATATTTTGAAAGGGTAATTAATAAATAAATGAATAATTTAAATGCAAGAAAATCAATTTTAAAGCCTTAAAAATTATGAAATATTACAGAAAATACTTATATGACTCTTGTAAATTGGTGATGATGCAAAAAGGATATTTTAAAAATATACATAATATTTATAAAATATGAGGGCAAAATTGAGTATCAACAGTTGCCCCTCTTTACCCGGGAATGATGAAAGAGTTATCGGGTAAAGAAAATGATGAACAATTTTGTCCGAATGAACAGAGATGAGGTGTTTTTTTTGAAAAAAATGGGTGCCGAACCCTGGTTCCTGAGTTGCCTACATATCCCTGGTGTTATGGGAATCAGGCCGTGTGTAGTTCTGGATCCAATGGCGAACGAAGCCGATAAAGTTATTATAAGAATGGTTATATGTTTCGAGGAAGATCTTTGTATGAGTGACGGATAATTTCAAGTGGAGTTATGAATGCGAATTTGAACATTACGGATATATAAGGCGAATATTTGAGAGGTTGCGGAATAAAGGGTAATCAATTGTTGATCATCGATTACATTTGAGATGATCGAAGGATGTGAACGTTGTAAACGGAAACCGGAACGAAAATTTCTCCAGTATGTAGGATGGTTACCTCCCGAGTTACCTGCAAAACTTAAAACACGATGCACGCGAATGTATGGGGTTATTGTGGAAATTTAAACATGATGCAAATTCCCTTAGGACCATGAGAGTTGTCTTTGGACGATGAGGATGATGTCCTTAGACCATGACGTCTTGGGCCATGAAGCGCATGATAAGGTATTCACAGGCCATGAAATGGTGTCCTCGGGCTATGAGGATGGTGCCTCTGGACTATGACGCCTTTGAATAATGATATGCAATTTCGAGAGATCCTCAGACCATGGCATGATGTCTTCGGGCTATGAGGATGATGCCTTTAGACTATGATGCCTTCGGACAATGTGCCGATGTTTCATCCCATGGAATGAAAAGATGCGGAGATATCGATCGTTTGATAGAGGGAACAGCTGATGCTTAGTTGTATGCGAGAATAAGACAGGGCAGCACTTAGCCTTGTATGTGATGAGGGCAGTGTTTAGCCCTATGCAGAGGAAGGCAGTGTTTAGCCTTATGCAACAATGGAGGCAATGCCTAGCCTCATATAATGTAACAGAGACAGTGCTTAGTCTCATGCAAAAGAAGGCAGTGCTCAGCCTTATGCAATAGTGGAGGCAGTGCTTAGCCTCATGCTAAGAATGGAGATAGTGCTTAGTCTCATGCAAAGGAAGGCAATGCTTAGCCTTATACAATGATGGAGGCAGTGCTTAGCCTCATGCAAATAATGGAGACAGTGCTTAGTCTCATGCAAAGGAAGGTAGTGCTTAGCCTTATGCAATGATGAAGGCACTGCTTAGCCTCATGCAAATAATGGAGACAATACTTAAGTCTCATGCAAAGGAAGGCAGTCCTTAGCCTTATGCAATGACGGAGGCAGTGCTTAGCCTCATGCAAAGAATGGAGATAGTGCTTAGTCTCATGCAAAGGAAGGCAGTGCTTAGCCTTATGTAATGATGAAGGCACTGCTTAGCCTCATGCAAAGAATGGAGACAATGCTTAGTCTCATACAAAGGAATGCAGTCCTTAGCCTTATGCTATGATGGAGAAAAGTGAAGATTAACTATGAGAAAGAAAGTTATTCTTAGCATTTTTGTTATGAATTTACGGGCATGCTTGTCATGTTCGTTATGCCTGCATCCAAAGAGAAATCGTGAGTTTTGGGAGAAAGGTTGGTTCGTGCCTTTGATTATTCATTTTGCCTTTGCTCCTTGTCTTGCTACCTTGTTCGAGTCATCATGGGTAACGTTTGGCTACTATAGAAGGTGAAATTTAGAAAAATATGCATTTGTGATAAATTATTCACAAAATGCAATTGTTCAAAATATGTGATGATGTATAATACAAATAATTTTGTCGAATTGGAGACTGTGACATGCTTTGAGACATTGCAACCTTCTCAACTCGGAATTTGGAGGACCCTATTTGGAGGACCCTCCTCAAAATTCTACCCCTGTTTAAATATATACTTTCTATAATACACTTCTTGGCGATCCTCGACGTAATGAGATTGACAAACTCTAAATCTTGCCCCAGTTTCTTACCATAGAGGGGAATGAAGATTTTATTATGATGTGACCGAACCCACAAGGCTGCCTACATATTATGTTACATCAAAGAGAAATTACAAACATAATCATAAACGTAATATTTTTTTGATTGCGTCTGAATTGATAGGTTTTGGCCATATTTCTCCATCCATCTCTGCAAGTATATGCGCTCCTCATGTCAGTACTCGATGAACTATGTAAGGGCCTTTCCATTTAGGTGAGAATTTCCCTTTTGCTTCATCCTGATGCGAGAAGATCCGTTTCAACACCAATTGCCCCGGTGTGAATTGCCTCGATCTAACCTTTTTGTTGAAAGCCCTTGCCATTCTATTCTGGTAGAGTTGACCGTGACTCACTGCATTCATCCTCTTACCATCAATGAGATCCACCTTTTTATACTGGCTCTGTATCCATTATGCATCGCTGAGCTGGGCTTCCTGTATGATTCTTATGGAAGGAATCTCCAGCTCGGCAAGTAAAACAACTTCAGCACCGTAGACCAGTAGATAGGGGGTTTACCCAGTTGACGTACGAAATGTGGTGTGGTACCCGAGAAAAGCAAATGGTAGCTTCTCATGACATTTCTTATAGTTGTCCAACATCTTCCTCAATATCGTTTTAATGTTCTTGTTGGCGGCTTCTACTACTCCATTCATCGGTGGCATGTATGCTATAGAATTCTAATGCTTGATTTTGAATATTTCACACATAGCTTTCATTAGATCACTAATGATATTGGCGGCATTGTCATTAATGATTGATTCAGGTACTCCAAATCGGCAAACAATACGATCTCGAACGAAATCCGCTACGAACTTCTTAGTCACAGCTTTATAGGAAGCGACTTCAACCCATTTTGTGAAGTACACTATAGCCACCAAAATGAACCTGTGTCCATTTTAAGTAGCAGGCTCAATTGGTCTGATGACATCCATGCCCTAGGCAGAGAAGGGCCAGGGTAAACTCGTTGCATTGAGTTCGTTGGGTGGTATCCGTATCATATCAGCATACACCTAGCATTGGTGACACTTTTAAACATATTTGATGCAGTCTATCTCAATAGTCATCCAGAAATACCATGCTCTTATTATCTTCTTGGCCAGAACGAACCCGTTTATGTGAGGTCAGCAGGTTCCGGCGTGCATTTCTTCGAGTAATCTAGATGTCTCCTTGGAATCGACACATCGCAACAATCCCAAATCAGGAGTCTTTCTATACAGAATTCCTCCACTCTGAAAGAAGTGGTTGGCCAATCTTCGAAGCGTGCATTTTTGAGTGTGTGTGGCATTCTCTGGGTATTCTCCTTTCTCTAAATACTCCTTGATATCGTGGAACCATGGATTTTCGTCAAACTCTTCTTCAACATGAGCATAATAAGATGGCTTCTTATGAATCTCTATTGGGATAGGATCAATGAAATTCTTGTCTAGATGTTGTATCGTAGAAGACAAGTTAGCCAATGCATCTGCAAACTCATTTTGAATCCTTGAGATATGTTTGAATTCTATCTTTGTCAACCTCTTGATCAAATCTTGTACACAATGCAAGTATGGCAATATTTTAGTGTTCTTGGTCCCATTCTCCCAGTAACATGTGTACCAAAAGATCTAAATCTCCGATTACTAGTAGCTCCTGAACATTCATGTCGATGGCCAATCTGAGTCCCAAGATGCAAGCCTCGTATTATGCCATATATTTGGTGCACGGGAACCTGAGCTATGTAGATACTGGATAATGTTGACTGGTTTTTGATACTAAGACAGCCCCAATGTCCACTCCCTTAAAGTTGGCTGCTCCGTCAAAAAATATCCTCCAACCATCGTATGTTTCAGCAATATCCTCACCTACAAATGACACTTCTTCATCGGGAAAATACGTCTTCAATGGTTCGTATTCTCTGTCTACGAGGTACTCTGCCAAATGATCGGCCAGTGCTTGTCCCTTGATCGCCTTTTGAGTCACATAAATGATGACGAACTCACTTAGCAATATTTGCCACTTTGCTAACTTACCTGTAGGCATGGGTTTCTGAAAAATGTATTTTAGTGGATCCATCCTTGATATGAGATATATAGTGTACGCGCAGAAATAATGTCTTAATTTCTGGGCTATCCATATCAAAGCATAACAGGTTTGCTCTAGCAAAGAGTACCGGGCCTCGTAAGGTGTAAACTTTTTACTCAGATAGTATATTGCCAGCTCCTTCCTCCTGGTTTCATCATGTTTCCCCAGAACACAATTAAAGGCTCAATCCATCACAGATAGATACAATAGCAGAGGTCTTCCTAGCTCCGGTGGGACCAACGTGGGCTGTTTAGACAAGTACTCCTTGATTTTATTGAAAGCTTTTTGACATTCTTCAGTCCAGCTTGTCGCGATGTCTTTCCTCGACATCTTGAAGATCGACTCACATATCACCGTTGATTATGCTATAAAACAGCTGATATAGATGAGGCGTCCTAGAAAGCTCATCACCTCCTTCTTATTCTTTGGCGGTGGCAAGTCCTGGATAGCTTTGATTTTCGACGGGTCTAGCTTAATACCGCGGTGGCTGACGATGAAACCCAGCAACTTCCTAGCGGGGACTCCGAAAGCACATTTTGCAGGATTCAACTTTAAATTGTATTTCCGAAGACGGTCGAAAATATTCCTCAGGTCTGCTATGTGATCGGAACTTCTTTTAGATTTGATGATAACATCATCTACATACACCTCTATTTCCTTGTATATAGTATTATGGAAAAGAGTCGTCATGCCCTCATGTAGGTATACCCAGCGTTCATCAAACCAAATGGCATCATTTTGTAACAATATCCCCCATGGCATGATAAAGGCTATTTTTTCGGCATCCTCTATATCCATCCAAATATGGTGATATCCTACGAAGCAATACACAAAGGATTGTAGTTCATGCTTGGCACAATTGTCGATCAATATGTGTATGTTGGGCAATGGGAAATCATCCTTAGGACTTGCTCTGCTCAAATCTCGATAGTCAACGCACACCCTAACTTTCCCATCCTTCTTCAGAACCTGCATAATGTTGGCTTATCAGGTCAGGTACTAGACAACAGCACAAGAGATGCAGATACCCCTGCCTTTGGCAAACTAACTGTGAACTACTTAGTTTGTTATTAACACATGCAGGGATTAGTAACACTACTTAACACCTTAAAGATCATCAATACAGATTCAAACAAACAGTCATGGTTAACCATTGTTACAGAGGGGTTATCATGGATATCAGGAATAGGATTAAACTCTCAACATGACTACAAATTCATAGATTCAAAAATGGGATTCCTAAGGACTCAACATGGTCATGATTCTAACAGTATTAGCAGGTCATCATGCTCAGATAGTATCAACAAAGAACTTCATAAGGTTGAGAGTCAGGTTCAGTTTCAGATTAGAAATAAGGAGAAGGACTGAGCAAAATTTAAGACAAAACATGGTGTTACAGAGTTAAGCTGGTATACTTGTAACATTCAGTAAACTGTACATAGGCAGGGTAAGTGAGGTAGTGACTTCATATAAGCAGGGTAACTTTGCACATTACAGAACCAAATTAAACATGTCAATGAAGAAAGGAAATAGAAGCATTGTATCAAAACAAGTTCAACTCAAACATAAGTCTAGCTTAGTATGTAAGTATGAAGTGATCATGCTTCAGCTTCTAAAAGTGTCACTTGATTATAACAGAATGTCTAAGTCCTACTTTCATGGAAGATAAGTTAATGATAGATGCATGCAAGCTTTACAAAATCAATAGTGGCTCAAAGAGATTAAGGACATGGATGTACTGCACAAGCAAGTTTTGAATTACACATGTATCTGAAGATCCCAACTAATCATGGGACAAACAAGCATAGTTACACAACAATTACTAGTTGGCTTTATCCAAACAAGATCATGACTAATTCTATGAAGAGGAAGCTAGATTAGCCTTGACAGAATGTGAACAACAAAGGTTCATGAAAAAAAGATAGTTTAACTCAAAAAAGGGAGTTTCCTACAAATACATCCAACAATTAAGTGTGATCATGAGAAGGTCATGGTGATAGCCCAGAAACTAACCTCAAAGCTAGCAGATGCAGATATAGAGAAGGAGAGCATCTAAACACTTAGATTTTTTCACCTTAGGTAAGTGATATGGACTTATGAACTTTTAGGTTTATCTCATTTAGGATTATCAAATAATGAACCCGACCATAAGACAAATAAGATGCAGGGAACAATATGTAGAGGTGAAGATCATAACAGAATCATCAGTAAAGGAAAAAACATAAAGTTTAGGTAAGCATAATTGGTTTAACAATAATAATAACTTAATAAAGTGAAAGAAGATAGTAGTAACTCATAAAATAGTCTGACAAACACAGGTAAAGAAAAAAGCATTTAGACACGTTAAGTTAAGCTCAAGGTTAAAAGACATGGGACATAAGTTTAAACAATTTCAGATTTCATCTTAGTTATTATTATCAGGTAGTAAACTCAAATTCAAAGCTCACAAAACTGCAGAGATCCAAAAAGACAGAGATGAGCTTACTGTAAGTCAATAAAAACTATGAAGTTTATGCGGAACATAAATATATAATCACTAAGGCATGGAGACTGTTGGAAAACTCAGAACAAAAATCAACAGGTATCAATTGTGATTTAATCAACTATCATTTAAAGACCCATAACAGAACAAGCTAATCACAAGAAGTCATTAAACTAACAAAGCATAAATATTAACATGTCAAAACCTTATAGAATCATTGCAATCTACAGAATCTATCTCTTCATACTTATATCATTTAGAGAAACAAACAAAAGAGAAAAGTGAGAGAGGTACTGGCCTTTTTGAGAGCAGCAGACCAAACAAACTCTTTTTAGTTGCTCAAAATCCCAGAACCCTCGAGTTTAGACAAATTATAGAACTCAGCAAAAGAAAAGGAAAGCAGTAAGAAACCTAAGGCTTGGAACCCTAAATTTCTTAGTGTTTTTGTGTGCTTCTCTTAGATAATAGGATAGTGATTTTTCTTGATAGGTTGGTAGTTGGTGTCTGTTGTTGAGAGCATTTAAAACTGCTATTTATAACAGCCATCGAGCCATTAGGGTTTCAGAGATTCAAATCAGATAGTGGAAGGTGACTCATGGTAATGATGATAGCAAATCGAATAAAATCAGAATACAGAGAGGAAAACTAATATTGAGTTTACTTGAGTGAAGAAAAATGATCGATGAAGTGCGAAGGACCGCTGGTCAGAACCCTAATACCCAGAGGTCATTGCATTTCACCTCTGGTAGTTGAATACTAATATTGAGGTCAGCTAATATCCCAGACTTACTTTGATTTGAGGAGACGAAGGAGGAAATCTGGTGAGTTGAACTTTCACTCTATTGATCTGACCTTCTCGATTAGGACTTTGAAATCGAGTGGTGAAAATGGAAAGAGTGCAGAGTTGAACCTTCACTCTATTGTTCTGGTGATTGATTTGCTTGTGAGTTTGAGAGAAAAAAGAGAGGAGAGGGAAAGAGAGGAAGCTGGTCAATAGGGAAATGATTAGGGTTTGGGGGGTGAGACCAACTAGTCTCTAAATTAAAACGATGGGAGGAGATCTGGGCCATTGGATCTGATGATCAACGACCCTGATAATTTGATCGATTAGGATTTTTAGGGGAATTTTTGGTGGTCGTTGGATTGAAAGATTTGGACGGTTAAGATTGGGTCTTTGGGGACGGGTATTTGAATTAAAAGGAGAATTAAGGAATAAACATGTGTCATTGATCATACGGGTCAACGGCTCAGATGAACGAAAGAATTGACCTCGAAAGCTCTGTCCTCCTTCCCCTCCTACCAAATTGAAAAGAAGAAGCTTGTTCTTCCGACCCAAAAGGCTTTTGCCGTGATATTACTTCCCCCTATTCGACGATTCACTCTTCTTGGAATTTCTTGACTTGTCCGAAGAAAGAGGGAAAGTGCTAAGACTGCTAATACAGCTAGGGGAATTTAAGGACTCATTTTCAAGGCTAGAAGCCAAGCCTAGACTAGACTAGAAAGGAGATTGCTTTGGTCTTCAGTCAGCTCTACTAGATGCAGTTGCCCAGGAATCCAATGCACCAACTCCTAGAAGCTCTATTCATGCCCACCTACCGACCGAGAAAGACACTACCGATCACAAGAGTACTTTGCACCACAACCATCTCCTTTTTGTAGGTTCTACGGACCGATGCCTGCTGCTTCATTTGGGAGTAAAGAATCATAGATATGCCGGTGATTAGAAGGAAGAACTTCCATAAAAAGATTCTTCGTGTATCATCTGTAGCAAAACTATGAATGGGAGCTAGCAATCCACACCGTATTGAAAAGGTTCCTAAGAGGGTTACGAAAGGATACAGACTATTGGTAATAAGGACAACGTAAGTAGGTTTGACAGTAGCATTAGGACGACTGGTTCTCATAGTTGTATTGCCCTAATGCAATGACTCAAACAACTACGAGTGCTCCCAAGATGATGCGATGCATGTGCTATACCGTTGAGTATTGCTTGCAAAGCAACCACAACTCATTGTAGGTCCTCTCCAACCATTATACTCGAGTAGCTTTCACTCCTTCGATTGAAATGTGTGGTTAGTTTACCTAACGCATGGCTTCCCCAACGCAAATAGTCGCATGAGTTCTCCTAGGCCATAAACCATGCGTTGAAAGAAACCGCATGATGTGTTCCGGAGTTGTTGTAGTTCCGTTACCTCCTTGTCGTCTTGGGTTGGGAAGAATACGACAGGCTCAATTCAAGGACACTCAATTTTAGGCTTTCGAAGCTCTGACGTTTTCTTTTGCATTTGTTCTCTCTTTTGTCTACCTTTAATTTTCACTTTATTTTTATAGAATGTAGTTCCCAACAATTTAAAGAAAGGGGTGAAGAGGCTAGTTGCAGTGCCATCTTAATCTTCTAGTTTGTCGCGTCCTCTTGCTACTTCCTGAGGATATATTGAAGAAGCACGCAATGGAGACGGTGAGAACTTATGACAAGGTGCAACCTTGAAAGGAAGAAGGTGGAAGCAGATTCCTTGTCAAGGCTACTAAGGACCTATAGGTTTTCCTACTTTACTTATTAAAGATAATGAGAATGGGTTATTCAAACAAAAAGGAAAACACCCTACTGATAATCGGCTTAATGTATGCATATTTTAATATATAATGCCTCACATTTTGCTCATGTCTCGATGATTTGAGATGTTTAATATGATTATTTGTGCTAAATTTTGGTATTTCTATGCGTAGGGATCATTCGTATGCAATTTGGGACGAAATGGAGCGAATTGGAGTGAAATTGAGAAGAAAAGGCAAAAGGTGAAATTTGAGGGCCACAGCGAGTGTGGGGCGCTGGTTGTGGCGCAATTTACATCAGCTAAAATATTTGAGCATCAGGGCCAGCGCCACACGCTGCCCTGGCCGCTCAAGACGGGAAAGTGTCCTATTTCGACCGGGACTCGGTTATTTCGACCCCAAGATGCCCCAACTCATATAAAAGCCAACCTAAACCTATTTTGGAGGAAGAGGACGTTTTGAGAGAAAAAACACAAGCACAGAGCCGCCCTGGAGGCTGGAATTCATCAAGTTCAATCTTTCTCTCACCAAACTTAGTAATTTTTATGTTTCTTTGTATGATTTCTTATTTGGCTACCATGTCTATGTAGAGCTAAACTTCACGTTCTAGGGTTGTGGTTCTTTCATGACTATTGTTATTCGGATATTGATTTTGCCTTCTTGATTTATCATATTGGTTTATTTATTCAATCTTGCGCTTAATTATTTAATTGCTTGATCGCCAATTGAATACTATCTACGAATCTAGAATTGAACTCGAAAGTGGAAATTCTATATTGCATATAGGATTGAGTAGAGCAAGTTCTTGAACTCGGGCATCGGGGAACGGATTCGTGGTTAGGATAGACATACACCTAATCACCTTGCTTGGTTGATTTACAGGAATTATAAATGCGTTCTTGTTGATTCTAACTCCATAGACATATAGGCGTTAGGTTAGCTTGAATAGGCGAGTAAGAACTCGATAGATTCTTATGAGCAATATTAACTCTGTCAACCAATAAGCCAGATAAATTAGTCGGTCAATTTAATTTAAGAATACAATAGGATTGTTAGATAGCCCATAACCCTAGATCGTTTTCATTACATTGATATCATAAAAATCTGCTCTTTCTTTGTTCAAAGTTCATTATATATATTTTTTTATTTAATTAGTGTAGAATCAAATATTTTTAGGTTTAATTCTTGTTTAGATAATTAGGATAGTCTAATTTAGTTAATAGTTAATCACAAGTCCTCGTGGGTTCGACATCCGACTTTTAGTCACTTTATTACTTGACGACCGCGTATACTTGCGTGTGCGTTTGGCCGCAACAAGTTTTTGGCACCGTTGCTGGGGACTTAGAAATTAGCTACTTGACTGAGTTAAGCTTTTATTACTTATTAGTTCAAGTTTTAATTTTCAGTTTGCCTTGTTTGTGTTAACGCAGGATCTTTTCTTGAATGCGGAGGATTAGAAGTGCAAACAACCTCCTTCTTTTGATCCAGAGATTGAACGAACACTTCATAGAGTGAGGAGGGAAGTCGAAGCTAGAACGAGAATAGAAAGAGAGTTGGACATCGTAGTTCAACCACAGCCAATAGAGATGGCAGGTAATGAGGAGCGTCCGGTGATAGAAGCCGCAAGGCCCAATCTTGCTAATATGACTCAGGCTATCGTAAAGCCTGATATCACGGGGCATTTTGAACTCAAACGGTACATGGTACAGCTGATTCAGTCCACAGGGCAATATGTGGGTCTATCTCATGAAGACCCGCAGAGGCACATTCCGAACTTCTTGGAAATTACGGACACTTACAATTATCCGAACGTTTCCAAGGACTATGTCAGGCTGACACTATTTCCCTTTTCATTATTCGGGGAAGCTAAGGAATGGTTGCAAAAGGAGCCTGCGAACTCAATCCATAGTTGGGATGATTTAGCAAGGAAATTCCTAATCAAGTTTTTCCCTACTAAGAAGACAAAATCGCTGAGGAGCCAAATTCTTGGGTTCCAACAACGAGATGGCGAGACACTTCGTCAAGCTTGGGAAAGATACAAGAAGATACTCAGAGACTGCCCACATCATTGTCAGATTGATGAGGTATTGGGTCACACTTTTGTTGATGGGCTAGACGAGGCATCAAAGATGAATCTTGATTCAGCTTGTGACCCAATACCTCATCAGTCTGACAATGATGTGGGCAGTCTCTGAGTAGCTTCTTGTATCTTTCCCAATCTTGATGAAGTGTCTCGCCATCTCGTTGTTGGAACCCAAGAATTTGGCTCCTCAGCGATTTTGTCTTCTTAGTAGGGAAAAACTTGATTAGGAATTTCCTTGCTAAATCATCCCAACTATGGATTGAGTTCGCAGGATCCTTTTGCAACCATTCCTTAGCTTCCCCCAACAATGAAAAGGGAAATAGTGTCAGCCTGACATAGTCCTTGGAAATGTTCGGATAATTGTAAGTGTCCGTAATTTCCAAGAAATTCTGAATGTGCCTCTGCGGGTCTTCATGAGATAGACCCACATATTGCCCTGTGGACTGAATCAGCTGTACCATGTACTGTTTGAGTTCAAAATGCCCCATGATATCAGGCTTTATGATAGCCTGAGTCATATTAGCAAGATTGGGCCTTGCGGCTTCTATCACCAAACGCTCCTCATTACCTGCCATCTTTATTGGCTGTGGTTGATCTACGATGTCCAACTCTCTTTCTATTCTCGTTCTAGCTTCGACTTCTCTCCTCACTCTATGAAGTGTTCGTTCAATCTCTGGATCAAAAGAAGGAGGTTGTTTGCACTTCTACTCCTCCGCATTCAAGAAAAGATCTTGCGTTAACACAAACAAGGCAAACTGAAAATTAAAACTTGAACTAATAAGTAATAAAAGCTTAACTCAGTCAAGTAGCTAATTTCTAAGTCCCCGGCGCCAAAAACTTGTTACGGCCAAACGCACACGCAAGTATACGCTGTCGTCAAGTAATAAAGTGACTAAAAGTCGGATGCCGAACCCACGAGGACTTGTGATTAACTATTAACTAAATTAGACTATCCTAATTATCTAAACAAGAATTAAACCTAAAAATATTTGATTCTACACTAATTAAATAAAAAATATATTTATAATGAACTTTGAACAAAGAAAGAGCAGATTTTTATGATATCAATGTAATGAAAACGATCTAGGGTTATGGGCTATCTAACAATCCTATTGTATTCTTAAATTAAATTGACCGAATAATTTATCTGGCTTATTGGTTGACAGGGTTAATATTGCTCATAAGAATCTATCGAGTTCTTACTCGCCTATTCAAGCTAACATAACGCCTATATGTCTATGGAGTTAGAATCAACAAGAACGCATTTATAATTCCTGTAAATCAACCAAGCAAGGTGATTAGGTGTATGTCTATCCTAACCACGAATCCGTTCCCCGATGCCCGAGTTCAAGAACTTGCTCTACTCAATCCTATATGCAATATAGAATTTCCACTTTCGAGTTCAATTCTAGATTCGTAGATAGTATTCAATTGGCGATCAAGCAATTAAATAATTAAGCGCAAGATTGAATAAATAAACCAATATGATAAATCAAGAAGGCAAAATCAATATCCGAATAACAATAGTCATGAAATAACCACAACCCTACGGCATGTTTCCGCGATATATATACTTCATTGAAAGGTTTTTGTTAAAGAAATTGCATCTCACACGTTTATTCGTGAGTGGGGTCAAGGACCCGTCAAAGCTTTTTATTATTATGGGATCGGGCAGTTCGCCTCGGCAGGAATTTGTATTTCACTTCTAATGGCATCGGGACGTTTGCCTTGGCAGGAATTTGCATTTCACTTCTTATAGGATCGGGTCGTTCGCCTCGGCAGGATTTATGTACCACACTCTCATGGGAGCGGGCTGTTCGCCTCGGCAGGTTAAATGATTTATCATATGGTTCGGGTCGTTCGACCCTCGGCAGTGCACAATTTTATTATTATGGTGGATCAGGTCGTACGCCTCGGCGTTTCCTATATCATATTCCCATGAAATCATGCATAAAAAACTTGGCAAGAAGCCAGTGTATATGTAAATTCCAGATTTTAATTATGGTAGCCATTTGATGAGTTTTACTATACCTATATATATGCTCCGGTTAAGGAGGGAATTTCTAATGAAAAGCTTGAGTTCCTCATAAAGAGAAGGGATTTGTACCACATTATCTATATATGTCTATTTCACTTACTTACTATGCCTCATATTTGCTACCTCTTTACTATACCTTATGTTGTTGGACCACTAGTAAGTGTCGATGTCAACCCCTCGTCACCGCTTCTCTAGGTTAGGCTAGATACTTACTGGGTACACGTTGCTTACGTACACATATTACACTTGCTGCATATTTTTGTGTAGGTACATATATGTCTAGAGGCCATGTGAGAGCAGAGGCATGTATACATATGGGGACCTAGGTGATCTGCATTCCATTTGTCGACCCGCAACCGTCAGAGTCTCCTTCAGAGTATTTACATTTTTCCTGTCCAATTTGTATTCCGGACAGCTGTTGTATTTTATTTTATATTTCTAGTTAATGCTCATACACTTGTGACACCGGGATTTAGGATGATTATGGGTTGTTCAGTATTGAATTTGTTAAAAGTATTATTATATACTCTATAAATCCCCATTCTTTACTATTTAAATTGAAGGAAAATATGATTTCAAATTTTTTTTAAAATAATTGGATGGATTAGAGCACTAGGTTCACTTAGGTCTCATGAGTCATGAGCGAGTCTTGTAGAGTCTTGAGTATCGGTACGGAGACTTTTGTACTTATCTTCGAGAAGCTACCGAGCTGATACGAGCACTTCCCTTCTTGATTCCTCATCGTGCGATTTGATTCCTTTGAGGCTTATGCCTTCATTTCCTTCCTATTCAATCTTATACGACGTGAAGCGCTTATTATAAATTTGGAATCGAGGAAGTTTAATGGAGCTACAGATGTGGTGCGGGATGTTTCTCCCTGCATGTTTGATTGAGCTATTGTCGTCGCCTTGCGGAAGGCCGCTCTATCATTTCAGCTCAGTGTCAGTATTACCTAAGGTTTTGAGATTTGGCATTGGTTGTTATGACGATTCGTGCGCTGCTATCGCACAGTGTTTGTGGAATGGTATGATGCATTCTAGGCATCGAGGCAGTGAATGACCTGAAGGGAAGTATTACTCAGTGCATGATTCGGAGATTCAATATTCTATTTCCGGTGGAGGAAAGGCAACCGGACTAGGAATGTTCATATTCGGATTGATAGAGTGACAAAACTTGGTATTTTGAGCATGGTGGAGTTTTCATCTATGATGTGGTGCCGTTGTCCTTGATGAATGTGCTGAGTTTGCTGGTGTTATGGTTTTCTTCAATTTGCCTTCACGGCGGGGTGTTATGAAATGATGTCAGGAAGCAGTTGTCAGAAATCGCGGTGTGCAGTGATTCAGAATCGAATTGGTGTTCCTATTATTGATGGCTCGAGAAAGATAACTTTCTAAGAAGTTTAGAGTTAGTAGCGACTCATGTGTTCAGATGTTACAGAGATGGATTCGGGTTTGGAGCAGCAATTGGGCAGTGAAGGACGAGGAAGGACATGTGGGAGGTGTCTTGCAATGGTTAAATTGTTAGGAGGTCAAGTGTGAAAAGTAGAAGTCGAGGAGTTGCTTAAAGGAGAGGGTTTGACCAAAGCGGAAGAGTGGCAGAGTAGCATATGGGTTCTGTGGTAGGATAGACACAGGCCTTGAAGGAAGATTAGAGCAATTTGGGAATCGTGATGGGCAGTGATTAGGACCATGGATTTTATTTGGATGCAACATGACTTCGAGTTTGGAATGCGTCGTCAGACTTTTAGCTGATGTCCATGGGGAAGAATGAACCTCGGTAGGTCCCAGGGTTATGTAATTATAGCTTCAAGCTAAGTGAGAGAGACCCACCGTCTATGATTGGATTGCATAGTTGCCAACTTGTGCGGTTTCTTGTTATTGGTGTATTGGTGGGTTATTACGACTAAGGAAAGAGAACATCAGTGGCAAAGTGAGCAAAGGATTTGAGGAATGCATGCTATATTTGGCCTTATCGGTTCATGTTCAGGTTTTGGAAAGACTCAGGTTCATGCGTTGTGTGGATGTAGTCGGGTGCTTCTTTGATAGGGTGCTCATGTGCTAGTAGCGCACTAGAGTTTGGCTTATATTCGGGGCCAAGTCACAGTGGGTGGCCCTCAACAGTGGTCCTAATGGATTCAAGAAAGTGTTCTACATTATCGTCGATCTGCGGTGTGGCATTTGAGGAATGGGAGAAAATAACTTCGAATTCATAGAGGGGTTTTTAGAATGGGTGTACTAGTTGAAGATGTGAATATGCGCATAAGGAGGGTATGAGATGGTTCGTGGGTTTTGGAAACAACGTGGTCTCGTGAAGTAAGGTCACTCGGGATGAGTGCGGATTTTGGTTCATGATATTTTGAATAGGGCTATTATTATTCCTAAGGCAAGTCCAGAGTAAATTTGGAGAAGTCAGATTCGGTTAGCTATGGTTGAATTGGCATGATGGTGGCAATGATCAGTTCCTTCAGCGTGTTGAGTTATACATGTGATTTGTGGCGGTACGTGCGAGGTTTAACGGCCGCCGTAATTGATTTTATTTTGAGGCATTCAAGTATTATGGCATGTTATGTGTAGATTGATCCCGTAAGAATTAGGGTGGTTTAGACCGCCACTCGAGGTTTGTATTTTTTCTGCGGTTATGGGAATTCAGTCACGTGTGGCAATGGTTCTCCCGAAATGAGTTAAGTGAAAAGTTTCTACATTATGAAGTGTGTACCCTATTGGTGGTTCGGGAGTTATGATGAAATTCTTGTACTCTTGAGTATTGGTATGTTAGGTGCAGTGAGCGGCATGGAAATTTGAAGTTCAGGATCAAGGTTACAGTTGATGTTGACAAGAATGTCACGAGCTCGGATGAGCAGGGAAGAATTCAGATATTTAAAGTAAGTTGGTATTGTCCTTAGCGTCACCTGAGATCGATGTCCTGTGTAAGAGGCTTTGTGTACTGATTTGCAGCTTCTTGATTTTCTTTACAGCATTAGTGTGACCGGTGGTATGGATGTGCAGACTTGTTACCTGATGTGGAGGGTCATGGGAGTGTATCCACGGGAAGATTGTATAAGTGTGACATGTAGTCATTTGATTGGTTAAAGATTTAAAACCAGGTATGGAGATTGTGGTACTATCGCTAATGTGAGAATTTATGCCTGAAGGGCGCCCGGTTCATTTGGTTGTGGAATGTGGAAGTTTGTTCCGGATTTGACGGCTGTTCTTAAGTGTCATGAATAGGTCATTGTGGGTCCTTGAGAGACTATTTAGTCAAGCATGGTATGATCATAATCGATTTGAGGTCCGTGATGGATCTAAATGTGAATATGGGCTCTATATCAGGCTGGATGTGCTCATCTCAGCATAGCGTTGTTTTCGAAAGGGTCTTTAGGCCTTGGGTGTTATTTCTGTTGTCAGCTATTTCATGTAATACTCTATATTATACCAGGTGGGTTGTGAGCTGGTTTGATTATTCACTCTCCTATTGAGATCTCGTATGGTTTGTGATATTATGTGAGCAGGATGGCTCTCGAGATGCGGATCATATATCGCACCTTAGTTTTGCTTGAGTTTTATAGCACGTGACGCTACCCGTCTTCCCAGAATTTGCATTATGCACTTGGCGTGCTTATGGTTGATATTCGGGCATTTTGTGAGTATAAGATGTTACACTCTATATTTTCGTACATAAAAATTCATCGTAAGCAAACTAATGTAGGACCAAAAATGAGATAATATTTAAAAGTATATAAATTAATTTAATCATGTTACCTCTGAGGTTACAAATATTGAAGATCATGAACAACAAGTACAAAGAGGGTTGGACGGTTCAGAAGCTAAAGCAATTGAAGAAAATAATGTTTCGTCGAAAGTCGACAAGTTGGGAATGTTATAACATATACCTTTGGGGTGAGACTAGGGTGCTTAACATGATAAGGAGATTATGTTATGATTTATATTAGTCGTATGACATCCGTGTGTTATGTTTTGAAGTCAAGAGAGTTGTGGAACAAAAGTCGATGAAAGTCATCACAAGTTACATTCATAAGTTTTACTGAAACTTTGGGTCAAATGTAACTGCGATTTTCTCCCAATATACTTAGAGTTATGGGGTGTTCCACCCATCAAATTAAATATCTATGAGTCTATTTTCCAACGCATTAAACCGTTTGTCAATACGACATTGGAGTAGAAAGATATGGGCATTTGTGCGATACTACGCAAGCTGCTAGGTGACAAGTAGGTGTGTCACCTACTTGCTTAAATGAGAGCCCAAAGAAATGGGCCATTTTGGGTCGTCCAAAGAGGCCTTTTAAGGGCCTATTTTCTTCATATATTATACTTAAAATAGAGCATAATAACCATACATAAGCTCTGCAAAGAATCCTCCCAAAAATTTCCCACAAACCCTAATTGATTTTCTCTCCCTTTCAAGTTCCAATTGGAGGTAAAACCTAGAGTTTGAAGAACCAAGATAAGAGCTGAGTTATCCAACAAATAAGGTGAGTTTACTTCTCTCTTTCATCCAATTTTTCTTCTGTAAATTCATGGTAAGTCGTTCTATACTTGTAAGAACTCACGGGACGGTGATCGGAAGCCGTGAGTTCGAGTTATTCACTTGTAGCGGACTGTTTTGTGGACTGTTTTGTGTTGCTGTTGGGCTGCGTGTTTTACTACTATTTTGTGGAGTTTTGGAGGAGGAAGGGGGTTTATAAACACCATATAAATTTAGGGTGGTTGGCTGGTCGTTCGTCATAACATTTTCGGGTCGTTTGACACTACTACGGTGGTCGTTTTGTGTACGAAGAGATTGGGGTGTGTTGGGCTGTTTTGTTGTATTTGATGGTGTATATAGGGCTGGAAAATGATGTATATATGTTGTTATTGTTCTGTTCTTGTATTGTTGGTGTTATCTTGAATTTGGAGGAAGTAAGGATTATAGGGGAGATGCTGCCCGTTTTAATACAAAATAGGTTTGTCGTTCGTTGTGCGATAGTTGTACCTTTCGTAACTTAACGATAGTATTATTATCATTCTTGTAGATTAAGGTGCGAAGAGGCGAGTTCAACTTGGTGATTGAAAAGATTGTGATAAGGTATGTTAAGGCTAAGCCTTCCTTCATTTTGGCATGATCTCGTAGCTACATGTGTTAGTAATGAGACAAAAGAGAAGTTCATATTCATGAATTTATTCACACTATTCTAGTCTCATAAGTTACAATATTATTCCTTATCGAGACTCTATATTCAATTTTAGTATTGTCTTCTTCCAGTCAAGAGAGCAGCAAGCCTATATATACAGTATTACAGTATTTTCATTACCATCGAGCTATAATCGATGGGCAGGCCCCTATTGGGCAACCTCTGATCAGATGGAAAGTTATATACCGAGCCTACTATGGCCGAGCACCTATGAGCGAGCCCAGCATGGTCGAGATACATAGCCTAGTATGGCCGAGCGCCTATGAGCGAGCCTACTATGGCAGAGCAGTTATATATACCGAGCCTTATAAGGCCGTACAATTATTTTACTTACTATATTGAAGGAGTTGAGTCAGTATCAGCAGGTAAGTATATCTCCAGATCATCTTTGACTCCCAGTTACTTCCAGTTATTATATTATCAGTTCAGTTTCGATTTTCAGTTATGTTATTGCCTTACATACTCGGTACATTATTTCGTACTGACGTCCCTTTTTCGGGGATGCTGCATTTCATGCATGCAGGTTCAGATAGATAGACGAGTAGATCTCCTCAGTAGGTGTTTCTCGAGTTCAGCCTGATCGGTAAGCTCCACGTCTTTCGGAGTTGCCAGGTCTAGAGTGTTGTGTACATCTTATGTATATCTGTATATATGTTATGGGTAGGTCGGGGCCCTGTTCCGATCATAGTACATCTATCAGTAGAGGCTTGTAGACATATCCTGTTGGTTAGTGCAGTATGTTGGGTTTGTAGGCCTGGTATGTATAATTTGGTGGTTTGTCAGCTGTAGTAGCTATGACGGCCTTTTCAGCCTAGCTTTATATTGATGTTTAGTTAGCGCTAGTTTCCATTCAGTTTTATATTTTGCTTCGCAAATTGTCTTGCAAGGTGGCCCCATGGCCAAAGTATGACATTATGTGTTCAGAGTCACTTAGTCGCAATTTGGTACGCCAAGTTAGGTGAGGCACCAGGTGCTTGTCTCGCTCCTAGGTTCGGGGCATGACAAACTTGGTATCAGAGCAGTTCTATCCTAGGGAGTCTACAAGCCGTGTCTAGTAGAGTCTTATTTATAGATGTGTTGTGCACCACATTATATAAGCAGGGCACTACAGGGCATTTAGGAGTTGGTTACCCTTCTTTGAAATCTAAATCGTGCTACAGAACTGAGTTATAGGAAATTTGAATTAAAATTATGTGTTGGCGTTTGCATGCACAAATGACGGTGACTAGGAAGACTACGGCTAGCCAGAGGAGAGATACAGCAGTAGGTGAGGGGACCAGCAGGGTACCCCCAGTAGATGGAGCCCAGTCTGAGGCTCAAGGTGAGACCCCTACTCAGCCATTACCTGCTCCTCCACCAACTACGGAGATTCCTAGGGAAACCGCACATCCAGTTCCCCCTCCACTTCCATCATATCAGGACTTGAGGAGTGCGGTGCATTTGTTGACACAGTTGGTAGCTACCCAGCAACAGGCTAGGGCATCAGCTAGTGCAGGAACTTCTGAGGGGTCTGGGAGTTCAAGGGGTCCGAGAGTTTATTGCTTTGAGTCCCCCAGAGTTCACGGGGACAGATCAGAGAGAGGACCCACAGGATTTCATAGATAAGCTTCACAGGATCTTTCGTGTTATGCATGCCACGGAGAAAGAGGCAGTTGAGCTAGTAGCTTTTTGACTCCGAGATATAGCCATCCTTTGGTACGAGGGATGGGAGAGGTCCAGGGGACGTGATGAACCTCCAGCTATTTGGGAGAATTTTTCAGATGCCTTCCTTGACCAGTACTTACCACGGGAGATCCGACAGGCTCGAGTCGATCAGTTTTTAGCCCTTAAGCAGGGTAATATGAGTGTTCGAGAGTATAGTCTCCGTTTTGACTCATTGGCCAGATATGCACCATCCATAGTTGCTACTATGCGGGACAGGATTCACAGGTTTATAGCAGGGTTAGCCCCAGAGTTAACCGAGGCATGTGCCACCGCTGCATTGCAGGATAGTATGGATATCTCCCGGATTCAGGCATTCGCCCAGAATATAGAAAGGGGTAGGCGTCGGCAGCAGGGTACAGAGAGGGCTGAGCAAGGGCAACGTAAGAGGATGAGATTTCCCAGGTCTCAGGAGCAATCTCAGGGTAGTTATAGGACCCAGTACTTCGGACGGCCACCTAGGCCTCCGCCACCTCAGTTACAGGGTTACGGGTATGACCGCTATACTCAGTCAGGACCAGGTGAGAGCTCACGGGCGTCGGGTTTGCAGCGACAACGAGGTTCTGCGCAGACATGGTCATTTCCTCCGCGGTGTGACATCTGTGGTAGAGGACACTTGGGCCAATGCCGAGCAGGTTCTGATGCTTGTTATACATGTGGGCGTCCAGGGCATATGATGCGGGATTGCCCAAATAGAGATTCGGGGGAATGGCACAACCAGCGAGTTCAGCAACAGGATCATCTATGTCCGTGCATCCTTCAGGGCGTGAATCTCAGTCTTCGGCTGGTAGAAGTCGGGCAGAGGTAGAGGTTCCAGTTCAAGTGGTAATCAGAACCGTATCTATGCTTTAGCGGGTCGACAGGACCAGGAGTCTTCACCAGACGTTGTGATAGGTATATTAACCATTTGCTCTCACGATGCTTATGCTTTGATAGACCCAGGATCTACTTTATCGTATATTACCCCATTTGTCGCGAGGAAGTTTGGTATAGTGCCTGAAATACTAAGTGATCCTTTTGCGGTATCTACACCGGTCGGAGAATCGATTATTGCTAGACGGGTTTACCGAGGTTGTACGGTGACAATTTGTAGTCGTCAGACCTTAGCTGACCTAGTTGAGCTAGAGATGATGGATTTTGATGCTATCATGGGCATGGACTGGTTGGCAGCTTGCTATGCCACAGTTGATTGCCGAGCAAAGGCAGCCAGATTTCATTTTCCGGGTGAGCCAGTCCTTGAATGGGTAGGTAATACACCAACACCCAGAGGTAGGTTTATTTCCTATCTGAAGGCGAGGAAAATGATTGCAAAAGGGTGCATTTATCATATTGTGCGAGTTAGAGATGCAGATGCTGAGATACCTACACTTCAGTCTATTCCCATAGTCAAAGAGTATGCAGATGTGTTTCCAGATGAGCTTCCAGGTATTCCTCCAGAGCGAGAGATTGATTTTAGCATCGATTTGCTTCCAGGAACTCAACCAATATCCGTCCCTCCGTATAGAATGGCACCTGGCGAATTGAAGGAGTTGAAGGAGCAGTTAAAAGATTTGTTGGAGAAAGGTTACATCAGGCCCAGTACCTCACCTTGGGGTGCACCAGTACTATTTGTGCGGAAGAAAGACGGCTCGCTGAGGATGTGTATCGATTATAGGCAGCTGAACAAGGTAACTATTAAGAATAAGTATCCACTTCCAAGGATCGATGACTTGTTTGATCAGTTGCAGGGGGCTAGATGCTTTTCAAAGATAGATTTGAGGTCGGGGTACCACCAAGTCAGAGTTCGGGAAAAAGATATTCCGAAGACAGCCTTCAGGACCCGATATGGCCACTTCGAGTTCCTTGTCATGTCCTTCGGGTTGACTAATGCACCCGCTGTATTTATGGACTTGATGAATAGCCTATTCCGACCATTTTTAGATCTGTTCGTGATAGTATTTATTGATGATATTTTTGTTTATTCCCGTTTAGAGGATGAGCATGCGGACCACCTGCGAGCGGTACTCCAAACCCTCCGTGATCGTAAGTTGTATGCTAAGTTTTCTAAATGTGAGTTCTGGTTGAAGTCTGTAGCATTCTTGGGGCATATTGTATCAGATGAAGGGATAAAGGTGGACACTCAGAAGATTGAGGCCGTGAAATCTTGGCCTAGACCTACCACTCCGACAGAGGTTCGTAGCTTTCTAGGCTTAGCAGGATACTATCGGAGGTTCGTAGAGGGTTTTTCTTCCCTTTCGGCACCATTGACGAAGTTGACACAGAAAGAAACTAAGTTTCAATGGACAGAGGCTTGCGAGCGGAGTTTCCAAGAGCTTAAGAACAGGTTGACCTCAGCTCCAGTTCTAACACTTCCAGAGGGTCTAGAGGGTTATGCCGTGTATTGTGATGCATCAGGTGTCGGGTTAGGATGTGTCCTGATGCAACATGGGAAGGTAATTGCGTATGCTTCAAGGCAGTTGAGGAAGCACGAGAGGAATTATCCGACCCACGACCTCGAGTTAGCTGCGGTTGTCCATGCACTTAAGATATGGCGGCATTATTTATATGGTGTTCATGTTGATGTATTTACTGATCATAAAAGCCTACAATATATCTTCAAGCAGAAAGAGTTGAATTTGCGACAGAGGCGATGGCTTGAGTTATTGAAAGATTACGATGTTAACATTCTCTACCATCCAGGGAAAGCTAATGTTGTAGCAGATGCCTTAAGTCGCCGATCTATGGGTAGCTTAGCACATGTAGAGCCCAAGAAAAGACAATTAGCTAGAGAGATTCATCAATTGTCTTCGTTGGGGGTTCGGTTAGTAGATTCTGAGGATGGTGGAGTTGTACTCCAAAACACTACAAAATCATCCCTCATAGCGGAAGTCAAGGAAAGGCAGTACGAGGACCCAGAGTTGGTCGAGCTGAGAGAGCGAGTTCCGCAGCAGAAGAAGCCACTGTTAGAGCTAAAGGGAGATGGGGTTCTCAGATATAGGGGTCGTTTGTGTGTTCCAGATGTAGCAGGGCTACGAGACAGGATTATGTCAGAGGCACATTATTCATGGTATTCCATCCATCCTGGGTCGACGAAGATGTATCATGACATTAAGGATGTGTACTGGTGGAATGATATGAAGAAGAACATTGCTGAGTTTGTCGCCCAATGTACTAGTTGCCAGCAAGTGAAGATAGAGCACCAGAAGCCTGGAGGGCTAATGCAGACTATAGAGATCCCGACATGGAAATGGGAGGCGATAAACATGGACTTTATCACGGGTTTACCTCGTTCTAATTGTAAGTTCGATTCCATATGGGTGATAGTCGATAGGCTCACGAAATCAGCTCACTTCCTACCGGTCAGATCTACATATACAGCAGAAGATTATGCAAAGTTATATATTAAGGAGATAGTGCGGCTACACGGAGTACCAGTTTCTATTATATCTGACCGTGGGGCTCAGTTTACAGCACATTTTTGGAGGTCATTTCAGAGAGGTCTAGGGACTCAGGTGAATCTCAGCACAGCTTTTCATCCACAGACTGATGGACAAGCCGAGCGCACAATTCAGACGCTCGAGGATATGTTACGAGTATGTGTGTTGGATTTTAAAAGAAGTTGGGATGAACATCTACCTCTTGTCGAGTTTGCATATAATAACAGTTACCACTCCAGTATTCAGATGGCTCCGTACGAGGCTTTGTATGGGCGTAAGTGCAGATCTCCTATAGGGTGGTTTGATGTTGGGGAATCTGGGTTATATGGGCCAGACCTGGTTCAACAGGCCATAGAGAAAGTAAAGCTTATCCGGGAGCGACTGTTGACAGCTCAGAGTTGTCAGAAGTCATATTCTGACGTGCGGCGACGAGACTTAGAGTTCAGGATTAATGACTGGGTATTCTTAAAGGTATCACCTATGAAGGGCGTGATGAGGTTTGTCAAGAAAGGCAAGCTTAGCCCACGGTATATTGGGCCTTATAGGATCATTCGGAGAGTGGGCCAAGTAGCTTATGAGTTAGAGTTGCCCTCAGAATTGGAGTCTGTCCATCCGATTTTTCACGTATCTATGCTACGGAAGTGCATTGGCAATCCTACCCGAGTGGTGCCCACGGATGATGTACAGATTACAGAGGACTTGTCATACGAGGAAATTCCAGTTGCCATCCTAGACCGACAAATCCGCAATCTACGAAATAAGGAGGTAGCTTCCGTAAAGGTTTTATGGAGGAGCAAGAATGTAGAAGAGATGACGTGGGAATCGGAGGAAGAAATGAAGTCTAAATACCCCCACCTATTTCAAACTGAAGATATGGCTCGAGATGGGATGCTACAACACAGCTCTATTCAGGCTAGCAGGTCAGCAGGTAAGCTTTTATTTTTCACTTTTAGTATTTATGATTTACGGTTGGTGAGGCAAAGTGTTGCTATTTATAAACATTGGCCATGTGTGGCATGCATAGTATGTTTTCTGGCTACGTACAGGTTGGTTTTAACCTAGTGTACGAAGGATACTCTGGCAAAAGTTTCCAAAGTCTCTAAGAGTAAACATTCGAGGACGAATGTTTCCAAGGGGGGAAATGATGTTACACCCTATATTTTCGTACATAAAAATGCATCGTAAGCAAACTAATGTAGGACCAAAAATGAGATAATATTTAAAAGTATATAAATTAATTTAATCATGTTACCTCTGAGGTTACAAATATTGAAGATCATGAACAACAAGTACAAAGAGGGTTGGACGGTTCAGAAGCTAAAGCAATTGAAGAAAATAATGTTTCGTCGAAAGTCGACAAGTTGGGAATGTTATAACATATACCTTTGGGGTGAGACTAGGGTGCTTAACATGATAAGGAGATTATGTTATGATTTATATTAGTTGTATGACATCCGTGTGTTATGTTTTGAAGTCAAGAGAGTTGTGGAACAAAAGTCGATGAAAGTCATCACAAGTTACATTCATAAGTTTTACTGAAACTTTGGGTCAAATGTAACTGCGATTTTCTCCCAATATACTTAGAGTTATGGGGTGTTCCACCCATCAAATTAAATATCTATGAGTCTATTTTCCAACGCATAAAACCGTTTGTCAATACGACATTGGAGTAGAAAGATATGGGCATTTGTGCGATACTGCGCAAACTGCTAGGTGACAAGTAGGTGTGTCACCTACTTGCTAAATGAGAGCCCAAAGAAATGGGCCATTTCGGGTCATCCAAAGAGGCCTTTTAAGGGCCTATTTTCTTCATATATTAGACTTAAAATAGAGCATAATAACCAGACATAAGCTCTGCAAAGAATCCTCCCAAAAATTTCCCACAAACCCTAATTGATTTTCTCTCCCTTTCAAGTTCCAATTGGAGGTAAAACCTAGAGTTTGAAGAACCAAGATAAGAGCTGAGTTATCCAACAAATAAGGTGAGTTTACTTCTCTCTTTCATCCAATTTTTCTTCTGTAAATTCATGGTAAGTCGTTCTATACTTGTAAGAACTCACGGGACGGTGATCGGAAGCCGTGAGTTCGAGTTATTCACTTGTAGCGGACTGTTTTGTGGACTGTTTTGTGTTGCTGTTGGGCTGCGTGTTTTACTACTATTTTGTGGAGTTTTGGAGGATGAATGGGGTGTATAAACACCATAT
Source organism: Nicotiana tomentosiformis (assembly GCF_000390325.3). NCBI lineage: Eukaryota > Viridiplantae > Streptophyta > Magnoliopsida > Solanales > Solanaceae > Nicotiana > Nicotiana tomentosiformis. Next base: position 72,162,105 of record NC_090818.1, on the reverse strand, counting down.
AAATTTAGGGTGGTTGGCTGGTCGTTCGTCATAACATTTTCGGGTCGTTTGACACTACTATGGTAGTCGTTTTGTGTACGAAGAGATTGGGGTGTGTTGGGCTGTTTTGTTGTATTTGATGGTGTATATAGGGCTGGAAAATGATGTATATATGTTGTTATTGTTCTGTTCTTGTATTGTTGGTGTTATCTTGAATTTGGAGGAAGTAAGGATTATAGGGGAGATGCTGCCCGTTTTAATACAAAATAGGTTTGTCGTTTGTTGTGCGATAGTTGTACCTTTCGTAACTTAACGATAGTATTATTATAATTCTTGTAGATTAAGGTGCGAAGAGGTGAGTTCAACTTGGTGATTGGAAAGATTGTGATAAGGTATGTTAAGGCTAAGCCTTCTTTCATTTTGGCATGATCTCGTAGCTACATGTGTTAGTAATAAGACAAAAAGAGAAGTTCATATTCATGAATTTATTCACACTATTCTACTCTCATAAGTTACAATATTATTCCTTATCGAGACTCTATATTCAATTTTAGTATTGTCTTCTTCCAGTAAAGAGAGCAGCAAGCCTATATATACAGTATTACAGTATTTTCATTACCATCGAGCTATAATCAATGGGCAGGCCCCTATTGGGCAACCTCTGATCAGATGGAAAGTTATATACCGAGCCTACTATGGCCGAGCGCCTATGAGCGAGCCCAGCATGGTCGAGATACATAGCCTAGTATGGCCGAGCGCCTATGAGCGAGCCTACTATGGCAGAGCAGTTATATATACCGAGCCTTATAAGGCCGTACAATTATTTTACTTACTATATTGAAGGAGTTGAGTCAGTATCAGCAGGTAAGTATATCTCCAGATCATCTTTGACTCCCAGTTACTTCCAGTTATTATATTATCAGTTCAGTTTCGATTTTCAGTTATGTTATTGCCTTACATACTCGGTACATTATTTCGTACTGACGTCCCTTTTCCGGGGACGCTGCATTTCATGCATGCAGGTTCAGATAGACAGACGAGTAGATCTCCTCAGTAGGTGTTTCCCGAGTTCAGCCTGATCGGTAAGCTCCACGCCTTTCGGAGTTGCCAGGTCTAGAGTGTTGTGTACATCTTATGTATATCTGTATATATGTTATGGGTAGGTCGGGGCCCTGTTCCGATCATAGTACATCTATCAGTAGAGGCTTGTAGACATATCCTGTTGGTTAGTGCAGTATGTTGGGTTTGTAGGCCTGGTATGTATCATTTGGTTGTTTGTCAGCTGTAGTAGCTATGACGGCCTTTTCAGCCTATCTTTATATTGATGTTTAGTTAGCGCTAGTTTCCATTCAGTTTTATATTTTGCTTCGCAAATTGTCTTGCAAGGTGGCCCCATGGCCAAAGTATGACATTATGTGTTCAGAGTCCCTTAGTCGCAATTTGGTACGCCAAGTTAGGTGAGGCACCGGGTGCTTTTCTCGCTCCTAGGTTCGGGGCGTGACATAAGAGTTACGGCTCGATGTGTGTTTTCTTTAGATTATTATATGTGGATCGGGTGGCACGCCACCACGGATATGTTGTTTGGATCGGGTGTTACGCCGCCACGGGTATTATGGTTGGATCGAGGTTCATGCCGCAACGGTATCATGTGTGGATCGAGTTGCACACCGCAACAGTGTGTTATTGAGTATAGTTTCCCATATCTATTATTGCGTGTTTTGCTTCTCATTTGCTGAGGAAGGTTCATAACATCCTTTCGGTTGTTTAATTAGTTACGTGGGTTGAGTAGTTCATTCCAGAGTTCGTTTCCTTATGTATCACATTCGAGTTTGTAGCTTGTTGGCATATTGTGGCATCATATGAGACTTTTGGCAGTGTCTGAGATGGCTTACTGCCTGAGCAGCTTGTACTGGGTGAGACGAGATTATTGGACCTGGGATCAGTGCGATCAGATTTATATGAAGCATATTAAAGAGTAAATATTGTTATTCAGTCCATAATGAGGTAATGCTTCTTGTCAAGAGGGGAGACTACATAAATTGTGATTCGGCAGGTGGTTATGAGTTCTACACATCTTCTCTGTCGTGGCAGTATTGCAAGAGTTGGAACAGGACTTATATGAGTCATGAGTTGTGTTGTGAGCATCGAATTCGTGGGTTTTTGGCTGTTGTTATCAAGGGATGTTATTATGGTCATGTTAATTATATGGTGCATGGTGTGGATTCCACAAAGGTATGCGAACATGTAATGGTGCATCGTGTAGTGATTAATACGACGTTCGTATGTTGGAAACAAACATGGTAGACGATTTCAGATGTTGGAATTTGGCTCTAAGGCTTATTTGACTAGATAAAAGGGAGGATTTTCAGGTTTGCTCGAGAAAATGTGCCCAGGTGGGTTATGGTAGCACGGGTAGGTGCACGAGGTGTTAAACAGCAATTTTAGACAACTCCAGAGCAGTTCTTAGCACGTTCGCGGACGAACTTATGTATAAGTGGGAGAGAATGTAAAGACCTGACCGGTCGTTTTGAGCTCTAGCGCGTCATTCAGCGGTTTGAGACCCTGAGCAGCTTCACTTCAGGTATTATGACTTGTACGCTTGGTCGGAATTTAATTTCAGGAAGTTCGAAGTTGATTTGGAAAGAAAATTCTAATTTCGGAAGCTTTAAGTTGGAGGAATTGACTAAAGTGTGATTTTTCGAGCAGGCGACCTCAAAATAAGGATTTGAAGGTTCCAACAGGTTTGTATGATGATTTTGGACTTAGGCGTATGCTCGGAGCGGGTTTTGGATGACCCGGGAGCGTTTTGGCGCCTATTATAGAAGTTGGCATTTTTGGAAGAATTTCCCAAATTAAGGTTGAAGTGCATTTCAATGTTATTGATGTCCGTTTGGGATTTTGAGTCTGGGAATGGCTCTGTATGGTGACGCTGGTATTGGGAGCGCGTCCGGATGTGGATTTGGAGGTCCATAGGTCATTTTGGGGTCATTTGGCGAAAGTTAGAAATTTGAAGGTTTTTAAGAAGTTTGACCGGGAGTGGACTTTTTGATATCGGGGTTGGATTCCGATTCCGGAAGCTTGAGTAGGTCCGTAATATCAATTATGACTTGTGTCCAAAATTTGAGGTCAATCGGACGTGATTTGATAGGTTTCGGCATCGGATGCAGAAGTTTGAAGTTCTAACGTTCATTAAGCTTGGAATGGGGTGCGATTCATGCATTTGACGTTGTCTGATGTTATTTGATGCCTCGAGCAAGTTCGTGTTATGTTTTTAGACTTGTGTGGGTGTTTGGTTTAGAGCCCCGGTGGCTCGGGTGAGTTTCGGAGTGTTTTGTTAAGAAGTTGGATTGTTGGTTCTTGTATGATCGCAATTGCGATGTTTTGGTCGCAAATGCGACCATCGCATTTGTGAGGCAGTGTTCACATTTGCGAACCTGGGCTGCTAAGGGAATGGATCGCATTTGCGACAATATAGTCGCTTTTGCGAAGCCTGAAGAGTTCGCATTTGCAAACTCTGTATCGCATTTGCGATGAAAGCCAACTCTGTCAGGGGTCGCATTTGCGATGCTTTCTTCGCATTAGTGAAGGTCGAATTTGCGAACCCCCTGTCGCAAATGCGACATCTGCGACTGGAGCCAAGGGCTTTTATTCCGAGACTTAGCTCATTTCTCATTTGGACTTAGGCGATTTTTGAGAGCATTTTGAGAGGGGGTTCCATCATCATCAAGAGGTAAGTGATTTCTTCTAGTTGTGAGTTAAATACAAGGTTTATACATGAATTACGACATGAAAATTTGTAGAAATTTGGGATTTTGAAGAAAAACCTAGAAATTGGTATTTTTGGATTTTGACTATGAATTTGGGAATAGAATTGGGAATAAATTATATATTTGAGTTGTAATGTTATGGGTAGTGTTTATTTTCGAAAATTTTCGGAATCCGGGCATGTGGGCCCGAGGGTTGCTTTATCGATTTTTCGAGCGGAGTTGGAAATTTTTATAAATTGATTAATTATGAGTATTAGAGTATGTATTTATGGATTTTCACATTTATTGACTTGCTTTGGAGCGTTGGGCATCGGTTTGAGTTGTTGGAAGGGCTTTGGAGCCGGTTATGGAATTTCGTAGCGAGGTAAGTCTTTTGTCTAACTCTGTGAGGGGAAAATTACCCCTAGATGTTGTATATTGATGTGTGCTACTTGTTGTGGGAGCTACGTACGCGCGAGGTGACGAGAGCCCGTACGTAGCTATATTTATGTTAGTGTCCGGGTAGGCTTAGGTTCACATCATGTTATAGCAGTATTATTTGAGCAGTCTCTCGCCTATTAAATTCCTCTGTTTTACATTACTACTTGAGGCTAGACTCGTTATTGTAGAGACTTCACGAGTTCATGATTAGTCACCGAATAAATTTGCTCCTCTTACGGCATGTTTCCGCGCTATATATACTCCATTGAAAGGTTTTTGTTAAAGAAATTACAGCTCACACGTTTATTCGTGAGTGCGGTCAAGGACCCGTCAAAGCTTCTTATTATTATGGGATCGGGCCGTTCGCCTCGGTAGGAATTTGTATTTCATTTCTTATGGGATCGGCCCGTTCGCCTCGGCAGGAATTTGTATTTCACTTCTTATGGGATCGGGTCGTTCGCCTCGGCAGGATTTATGTACCACACTCTCATGGGAGCGGGTCTTTTTCCTCAGCACGTTAATTGATTTATCATATGGTTCAGCCGTTCGACCCTCGGCAGAGTACAGTTTTATTATTATGGTAGATCGAGTCGTACGCCTCAACATTTCCTATATCATATTCCCATGAAATCGTGCGTAAAGAACTTGGCAAGAAGCCAGTGTATCTATAAATTCCGGATTTAAATTATGGTAGCCACTTGATGAGTTTCATTATACCTATATATATGCTCCGGTTAAGGAGGGAATTTCTAATGAAGAGCTTGAGTTCCTCGTAAAGAGAGGGGATTTGTACCACGCGATCAATATTTATCTATTTCACTTACTTACTCTGTCTCATATTTGCTACCTCTTTATTGTACCTTATGTTGTTGGACTACTAGTGAGTGTCGATGTCGACCCCTCGTCACTATTTCTCTAGGGTTAGGCTAGATACTTACTAGGTACACGTTGCTTACGTACTCATACTACACTTGCTGCACATTTTTGTGCAGTTACATATATGTCTAGAGGCCATGTGAGAGTAGAAACGTGTATACATGCGGGGACCTAGGTGAGCGGCATTCCATTTGTCGACCCGCAACCAGCAGAGTCTCCTTCAGAGTATTTACATTTTTTCTGCCCAATTTGTATTCTGGACAGCTGTTGTATTTTATTTTATATTCCTAGTTAATGATCATGCACTTGTGACACCGGGTTTTGGGATGATTATGGGTTGTTCTGTATTGAATTTGTTAAAAGTATTATTATTTACTCTGTAAATCCCCATTATTTACTATTTAAATTGAAGGAAAATATGATTTCAAAAATAAATAAAAAATGAGAATCCAATTAAGTAATTATTGTTGGCATGCCTGACAGTAGTGTCCGGCGCCATCACGACCCTTATGGATTTTGGTCGTGACAGATTTCGTGACATACCAAATAAGGGATTGTTAAAAGAAAGCTCCTCCAACGATCAAAGCTTTGGTTTAGGGTCCACTTGGTTTAAACGAAAGAAGAGATCTTTCTAGCGATTCAATTCCTAGAGGGTTCCAAACCTAGCCTTCCAATATGAGAGCGAGACAAGCAAGCCTGAATCCATCCAATGAAGGAAGTGACGCTTGCTACGATCAATATCCGAGCAAGACCTTGACTTTGAATCTAGATGATGGGTGGGACGCCCACTCCCGTGCGATTTGATCTTTCTCCCATTTGCCGAGACGAGCTATCACCCCGATTGGAATAGATATACACAGCCCCTCTGCCCCTTACTTTAGTCAGCTTTCTATCTCTTTCTCCAAGCTTCGATGATCCTCCTGCAGGCAAATCATCGAAGTCAAGAAGAAGTGATGGGCCTGATCTTCCGATATCGATATCTGATCCCTAAGTTGAGCTCCAAAGTATGGATTTCTTCCTAAAGCTAAAGTAAGGGCAAGATCCCGATCGGTTCTCCCTTTCTTTCCTGGTTATCTGTTCTCTAGTCGTATAATCATACCATTCTGCCATACTATTTTCATAATTCATTCCACGTGGAAAGGGTGTGTTTGTTCTGTGAGTTGAGAGTGAGGGTGATGTCGCACAGTCCGATTGGTCTAGTAGGTGTGGAATGGACTGCCAAAGTGGAAAGAGAGGAGTGTTTGGGCTAGGTGTATTTCGGACGGGGCTTTGTATTTTTGGGCCAAAAATATTTTAAAAGGTAGCCATTTTGCATTTAAGTGAGAATTGTAATTGTAGCCTTTTGGTTGTTTTTTTTATCTCTTTTGAAATTAATTTAAATAAACTTAACAATTCCAATAGAACGTAGTAAAAATTATAGTTATTAAATACTACTAATTATTGTAATTAATTGATTATTTATAAAAATACTTTATTAAAGACATTAATTTGAATTATTGAAATAGTAAACTAATTAACTCTTTTAAGAAGTAATTATGAAATAAATTATAGAACTTACGTATAGAAATTATTATTTTACCAACCTAAAATAGTAAATATATTTATAATTACATAATACTTAATGTTAAATGATTAATTCAAAAATAATACTGAATTAATTTGAAACAAATAGGTATTCATTACCAAAAAATACTTTTGAAAATATTTATTGCAAATTATTAAGTATAAATAAATTAATTTTAAAAGGGAGGGTCAAAATTGGCCGTCAACACTTGATCTCTCAAAAAAGCTGTCTACAAAATCCATTGTCGGGAAAAGTCCAAATGTTTTGATTTTTTTCTTTTTCATTTTTTTTCAATTTTTATTTTTTACAAAAACCACTACACTAAGAAAGAGTACTACAACTAAGCTAAGGTGGCACAAAAAATTATCTAGACAATCTCCTCACCCTATACTTAAAATTATGCAATACCCTCAATGCATACTATAAATAATAAGAGGGTAAAAGAGACTCACTGTTAGGCCAAAGGCCAAAGTATTATGGATACTCAGACTTCTCCCAAAGATGGTCCTTTGTAGGGGTACCTCACACTAATTCTAACCTCCTGCTTACTTTTGCATTGTCACAACCCGAAATCTAACTAGTCATGATGGCACCTAACCCAACCCGCTAGGTAAGCCAATTAACAATACACTAGCTCAATTGATATTTATTAAGAGAAGAAATGATACTACAACTGAACTATTAAACAAAAAATTTCCCAAGGACTGGTAGTACAAATCTTGAGCTTCTAAGATATAGACTTTACAAAGCTAGTTTAAAATGAAATACACCATATGTTTGAAATATACATGAACAGATCTAAAATACTAAAGCTACCGCGATCAAGAGGCAGCTATGACTGGAATGCAAGTACATCTTCAGATCTAGCTCCCGTCGTACACAGCTACATCAGTATCCAACATCTGAACGCAAGGTGCAGAAATGTAGTATGAGTACAACCGACCACATGTACTCAATAAGTAACAAACATAACCTTAGGTTAAAAGTAGTGATGACCTGGGACAAGGGTCAGAGTCCAACTCCAATAACCAGCAACAGTTCCTAACAATATAATAAAGATGGTATAAGAAATAACTCAGCTGGTTCACAGTTACAGAAAATAGGTATGCTTTTCAAGTATAACAATAGATCCCAGATCTTTTCATCGAAAACCTAAAAAAATATATGAATAAGTTTGATAACTATGATTTTCCCAAAAACCTTTCAACAATAAATAAGATGTTTCATTTTCAGATAGCATGAGGAAAATACACCTTTATGCCTACATGTCCAATATACAGGTGAAATCATGAATGTCACCAAAAATGGGTAGCATGAGGAAATGTATCTTTATGCCTGTATCTCAAGTACGCATGTCAAATGCAATGCATCTCAATGATGAACTCATGTACTAATACTATCAGAGTACTCAATCTCACTGTACTGTACGGGGTAGATCTAGCCTCGGGAATATCCATCCCTCAATATATTTGTTACACCCCATGGTTTCGTACGTGATAATACATCATAAGTAAATTGATAAAAGCTCAAAAATGAGATGTTACATCCCGCATTTTCATACGTTAAAGTTGCGTCATAAGTTAATCGACGTAAGCTCGAGAATGAGATTATTTTTGAGGTTATAAGTATTATGCTATTTCAAATAAGTGATAAGTAAATTCGTGAAGGTGAGAGGGTAAGCGAATCAAAGAAAATGAGTTTCGTCGAAGTTTGACATTTTGAGATAAAATACAGTCCGAGCTATAATACCTGGTATTTGTGAACTAGTGCCATACAAGATACCACATGACCATGATAGTAAGGTGTATAAAGTGTGTTAAAAGTAAGTAGTATTTTAAGTGATTGGAGATAATTCTTAATTATGTGGATAATTGATTAATTGTGGGATAATTATTGTATTAAACTAGAAGTTTGTAGATAATTATTAAGTGAGATTTTGGAAAATCATTAGGGGACAACACATCCACGTGGGATTGTAGAATTGTGGCAGCAAATTGCCATCTAATTAGGTGCTTAAGGAGGTGGTGACAAAAATTTAAATGTACGTGCACCTTATCTCATTCTTGTTGAATAATTCTATTAAAAGACCTCTCTTTAATTCACAAAATGGAATGGAGATGTTTTACATCTACTAAGTAACGGGTGAGGCTTCAGCAAAGAATTCATACGAGATTATCATGTAAATTGCTTCAGCAACTTATACAAGTGATAGCAACGTGAATTGCTACAAAATTCATACGAGACTACTGAATATTATAGCAGCATGAAATTGCGATTCTAAAGGAGTACGGTATAATCTTTCTCAAGAATATCATACGAATTTTCCTCTACTTCGATATGCCGTTACGTGTGTTGTCACAATTAATGTGTGTTAGAGAGATTGTAAAGAGAATCGGTTCATGTATGTTAAGGCTACCCCTTCTTTCTTTTTGGCATGATCCATACGATATAAACGAAAAGAGTAAATGCACAATTTTCATAAATGACGCTATTCATAGAAGTTCTAGGAGTGTCTATATTCTTGATTCCGCATGTAAAATATTATTATATCTTCTGTTCATGGGTCTCAGAAAAATACATAGTTGATAAAGTTTATCCGAAAGGCATATTGATTTTATGACATTCTGAAAAATCTTATTAACACACTTCTTATGCATTTAATGCATTTATACATGTACATTGACCCATGACCTAGCGTTATATACGCGTATATTAAATGTATATGGGATATGGGATGGGAAAAGGTTATGGCATTATATACGCACCACAACCTGATCAGCTGGTAAACGTTGATGATTTTTTCACAGTGGCCGAGATGATATGATGGGATGCCCTCAGAGGCTTGATGATGTTATGAACGCATATACCTATGCATGGTATGACATTTATACGCATACGCATGACATTATAAATATGAAATGATTCACAGTGCTATTTAGACTTACATGTTGAGTCTTTTACTCCATGTTTCTCTCATGTCTATTATTTACTGATTTTCATTCCTTACATACTCGGTACATTATTTGTACTGACATCCCTTTTTGCCTGGGGACACTATGTTTCATGCCTGCAAGTCCCGATAGACATGTTGAGAGTCCTCCAAGTAGGCTATCAGCTCAGCGGAAGATGTTGGTGCGCTCCATTTGTTCCGGAGTTACTTATTTGGTCAGTATGATTAGGACATGTATTAATTGGTATGGCGGGGCTCTGTCCTAACCTTTATGATATTTATGTATTCTTAGAGGCTTGTAGATGGATGTCATGTATACGGATACTTTTATGGCCCTGTCGGCCTATGTTTTGAGTATATAAAGGATCATGCCGGCCTTATAGGCCTGTACGTCATATATATGAGTCGGTATATCAAGTTGGGTCACCCTATATTAAGTATTCCCTCATTCTTTATTCTAGTCATCTCATGATAGCCTTTCTGGTTCATTTACCTATGATAATATGAAATGGAAGATACGTTACGTTAGTACTCGGTTGAGTAAGGCACCGGGTGCCTGTCGCGGCCCATCGGTTTGGCTCGTGACAAAAGTAGTATCAGAGCAGTTCTGTCCTAGGGAGTCTACAAGCCGTGTCTAGTATAGTCTTGTTTATGGGTGTGTTGTGCACCACACTTATAAGCAGGAGGCTACAGGGCATTTAGGAATGTCACTCTTTATTCTTACTCTAAATCGTGTGATAGAGCTCAGTTGTAAGAACTCAATTTCCTAAAACTCTATCTTATTCATAATACAATGATACCTACAACCAAAATGACAGTTGGTAAAAGATTGCATCTAGATGTTGAAGAGTAGAGTTAGAGGAACTCGATTTTGCATAATGCTTATGATGTGTAAATGTGAGGTCTTCAGCAAAACATGTGTGTACTAAGACGTGTAAGCTTATTGATAAGGATCCCTAAGGCAAGAATATATATCCACTCGTATGGTAAAAAATAAATAAGAGAATCGGAAGGTAGACACAAGTTTCAGCAAGTAAAAGAAGCAAGATGAATAAGGGTACGAGGTACCCAGTTAATGAAGATTAACAGTATTTACAATTCAAGCAGAGAAATATAAGCATTCCGATTACTTTCAACAGTAACGGAGATATATACAATTAGCCACACCCATCTTAATTATGACCTATGGGAGCTAACAGATATGGCTTAAGAGAAGGACAGGATATCAGGATCCGGCTGGGGTTAGAGTAACCCAAAATGGTGGATGGATTGTTAGTGTTAGTTGACATTTCTGAAGGATAGTGAAAACATGGTAATGGATCTCCTTGTGAGACACCTAGATGGTGCACTCTAAAATAGTACAACTAGATATGAGTACTACAAAAATAGGCACTGGAAGGGATAAATATTATCTTAGTATGGCTCCCGTCCCTAGTAGAGAAAGAATGTTAGGCAACCCGAAGAGCCAGTAGATGGAGCAAGGGGAGCTAAAAGCAAAAGAATGTCTTGTTGAAGTTTTTAGAATAAAGTGATAGACAGAAATATGAGTAGGAAAATAAGAAGAGAGTTACTGAAGCATTATGAGTAAGATGTGATACATGGATGACAACGGTATATCAAAAAAAGAGGTGACAGACCTTGAGACAACAAAAGAGTATAGGCCATAAAGTCATATCCTCATTTTGAGAAATAAGTTCGTGACTCTAGCGTGATTACCAAAAGGAAAAGTTAGACCCCAAAGTAATACAAATCAGTATGGGCTGGTGAACAAGGTAAACTAAACATGAATTAGGGATTGAGTGATTTGATAATAGTCGGCATTATGAGAATTTCAGAGATTGCGTTCCGGCAATAATAGAATAGACGACAGAAAAACAACCTTTAAAAGTCATTCAGGAAGACGCTTCCCTAAAGCAAGCAATGTGAGAAAAGTTAAGCTTAAGGGACTATGTATGCCAGTTACACTAGGTGTCACCCTTGTGAGTAAGTAATTTCGTTATCCTTGGTACAGAAGGATTACCACAAGGCGGGTAAGGATCATCAATGATGTGAAGAGACACCAAAGAGAAAAAGGTAAAACATCTATAGGTAGATCATCGTAGCACTAAATCTTAGTACTCCCCTAAGGGGGGAATATGGAGTGATGTGGCATTAAGTCAGAATTAAGTGGTTCTAGTAATTACGGAATGATAAAGGAAGAATGCAATAAGAATGAGAAAGGGATAAGATTGCACTCATTCAAATCCTATAGATATGCTACGATTCCAGAATATTATGCAAGCACGACGTCAAGGAGAGGAAGTAAGGGTTCCGTCCCGGGATATTTTTGATAAATAAGGAGCCAGTGCGAGAGCTAAGTTAAGAAAAAATAAATAACCCAAGAAATATTACGTGCAATATTGATATGAGAATGGGCCAATGAGTAGTTAGTAGTTGATTCAGGAAGAGCCTAGTTATGGCTAGACAAGAGGATACAGAAAAATCAACAGATTGTGCAAGATAAACATAGTGAACACTAACATGGGAATTCAGTCTCGCATTTATGACATCGTGATCCTTAAGAAATATTCAGATAGAAGTTGGGGTAGTTAAAGGTGTCGTATAAATGTTATGAAAATAAAAGAGAGTGCCACTGGGAAACAGTCAAAAATTTCAGTTCAGAAGCAACCCTACGAGCACAAGGGCGTGAAGGTAAGTAACTAGGAATAATTATAGGTGAGGAAGGACATCAAAAATTCCGTCGAGTATACGATGTAATAAGCTCGCAGCTTTACAAAAGTCAGAAGGTCTTCCCTAGGTACTACAATGAAAGACTAGCTGAGGAAATAAGGAAAAGGGATTCAACCTAAGCACAGTGGCCTAAAGAAGAAATGGTCTTGTAACAACAGTCTCACAACAATAATGTATGCACTCCATAAGAAAGTGACAGCCATCGTGGCTAATGAATGGGAAGAAGAAAAAAAATCAAAAGGTGATATTCAAGATCATATGGGTTGTATGGAATTCCAATATGTGTGGGCACTAAGATAAGCCAAGTATTCATGCAACAAGTGGCAAAACGACCAGGAAAATAATTTCTTACATTTAAAGAAAGTTGAGAAGCAACGAAAGGAATTATTCGATCAATGATCCAGAGTTAGTTACATTATGAATGCACTTAAGATATCGGAATATTATCCATGCAGCATATATGTTGACAATCATACATCCGTAGAAGACTCTGATATAAGTTAAAAGAAAGAATTGGGTCCAGGTCATAGGCAAAGGACTGAATTGTTAGAAGATTGTATCATGGATATTCCATAGTGCCCATGAAAGGCTAAAGTAATAACTAATACCATGAGCCACAGATCGGAAGATAGCTTAAGCCTACATACAGGTTGATCAGAGGGAAGAGGAAACTAAGGAGTTACATCAACTAAGTTAATCAGGAGCCTGATTATTGGACCCAGAAAAAAATTATAGAAATCGTGATTGACAACGTAGTGGAATCACTCTTAATATCAGAGGTACAAGAGAGATAGTACAACAGACATATTCTATGACGGCTCTACGATAAAGCCAGTTAGAAGAGTATCAACCTCATAAGAAGTCACTATGAAGCTCCCACCGGATTGTGTATGCACCAGAGGTACAAGTATTATAATAGAGCTTCAAGTTGTGGATGTAAATTATACCTATATGGAAGGGAGGTCATGAAAGAGATAGAAGATGTGATGCGATACTTTAAGGTAAAGTAAGGTAAAGGTGGACAACGTACGAGATACTCAAATACAGAAGGTTGTGAATAGTCCATACTTCAGATAGAAGACTAGAAGCGCTGGGATTCAGTATCCAGGAATGATAGCGGCACCGTCAGTGGCATATTTTCCAACCTATGGTTTCTATGTATCGAGAGATCTAGTTAAAAGAGTACAGAAGAGTTAGAGACAGTGTTATGTCTCGCTTGATGGTCCAGAATAACACAAGGAAATCTATGGTGCAAGCAAGTTGAAGGAAGGATGCGAGTAATATAAATAGATATGTATAGGTCGCAAGCTAAAGTATGGTAAAGCGACAAGGTTTTAGGAAGACAGGAGTAAGGATAAGAAAGGGGGAGTGAGAAGGTGACGAGAATGAATAAGTCCTTAGGATTAAGCCCATGAAAACAAGAGAGCTAATGGCTTCTCTAAGTTATCGAAAGCTGAGTATAGCCTGAATGAACTCAAGGGAGTCTAAGGCAAATAGCATTTAGAAGAGATGGAATGATGCCCGGGTAGTAGAATAAGGATGTAGTTGTGATAAAAAAAAAGGATGGCGTTTGGGCCTTCGATTGAGTAATGATTTGAAAAGAAAAAAAGGAGATTTCACGGACGGCACGGGATTAGAATACCCCCCCCCCCAAAACCCCAAGATGAGATTAGGCCATCATTCTTAATATAAATTGTAACAAGGAAGTATTAAAAGACTTAGATTTATACATATGCGATAAGCAATGAGCGTAACCTGGAGTTTGGTAGCACACCTAGGTAACAATAAACCAAAGTAAGAGTATGGTATAGTATGACCTATTTAGATGTAGTAAAGCCATAGGCACCCAGAGGGACAACTTGTCAAAATCTATATATGTTCACAAAGTGAGGTCTAAAGATTGGCTAAAAGCTGGAGGGAAGAGTCGCATAGGCGCACACACAAGAAAGAAGTAGTACAGGCTACATGACAGAAGGTAGCAAGAGTTACAAGATTAGAACAATTCCGGCCACATGCCATGGGGTGAAAAATAGGCCTAAAGGTGGGAATACCCTGAACTTTGGATTTATTCACGGAACAGCTGCCTAGATGGCAAGGAGAGTACTAAAGTATTCGCAAGACCTATAGGTTTTGATAATGATAAGTACATCAGTCAACATTCGAGGACGAATGTTCCAAAGGGGGAAATGATACTACACCCCATGTTTTCGTACATGAAAATACTCCATAAGTAAATTGATAAAAGCTCGGAAATGAGATGTTACATCCCGCATTTTCGTACGTTAAAGTTCCGTCGTAAGTTAATCGACATAAACTCGGGAATGAAATTATTTTTGAGGTTATAAGTATTATGCTATTTCAAACAAGTGATAAGTAAATTCGTGAAGGTGAGAGGATAAACGAATCAAAGAAAATGAGTTTCGTCGAAGTTTGACATTTGGAGATAAAATACGGTCCGAGCTATAATACCCGATATTTGTGAACTATTGCCATACAAGGTACCACATGACCATGATAGTAAGATGTATAAAGTGTGTTAAAAGTAAGTAGTATTTTAAGTAATTTGAGATAATTCTTAATTATGTGGATAATTGATTAATTATGTGGATAATTATGGCATTAAACTAGAAGTTTGTAGATAATTATTAAGTGAGATTTTGGATAATCATTAGGGGACAACACATCCATGTGGGATTGTAGAATTGTGGCAGCAAATTGCCATATAATTAGGTGCTTAATGAGGTGGTGACAAAAATTTAAAGGTACGTGCACCTTATCTCATTCTAGTTGAAGAATTCTATTAAAAGACCTCTTTTTAATTCACAAAATGGAATGGAGATGCTTTACATCTACTAAGTAACGGGTGAGGCTTCAACAAAGAATTTATACGTGATTATCATGTAAATTTCTTCAGCAACTTATACAAGTGATAGCAACGTGAATTGCTACAAAATTCATACGAGACTACTTAATATTATAGCAGCATAAAATTGCGATTCTAAGGGAGTACGGTACACTCTTTCTCAAGAATATTATACGGATTTTTCCCTACTTCGATCCGCCGTTACGTGTGTTTTCGCAATTAACGTGTGTTAGAGAGATTGTCAAGAGAATCGGTTCAGGTATGTTAAGGCCACCCCTTCTTTCTTTTTGGCATGATCCATACGATATAAACGAAAAGAGTAAATGCACAACTTTCATAAATGACGCTATTCACAGAAGTACTAGGAGTGTCTATATTCTTGATTCCGCATGTAAAATATTATTATATCTTCTGTTCATGGGTCTCAGAAAAATACGTAGTTGATAAAGTTTATCCGAAAGGCATATTGATTTTATGACATTCTGAGAAATCTTATTAACACACTTCTTATGCATTTCATGCATTTATACATGTACATTGACACATGACCTGGCGCTATATATGTGTATATTATATGTATACGGGATATGGAAAAAGGTTATGGTGTTATATACGCACCACCTGTCATGGGCGGCTTTCCAACCATGCCCTATGACCCCTTGGACCTGCCCCGTGGCGTCCTGGCCAGCCTCTCAACGCCCGTCGCCACGGTCGGCCCCGTGGTCTCGGCAGCTCCAAGTGACAAGCGCGCATGTGCCTCTGTCGCCCCACCGGTAGCCATCGCCAGCGCCCAGCCACAGGCCAAAGCCAACAGCGTCGCGCGAGCAGACAATGCCGCGCGCGCAGACCCTGATGCTAAAGACAAAGTTGCTGCCAACGGACTTGTTGCTGCTTTGTAGAAGACTAAGTCCTTTTCATTGTAAATATAGAGTAGTTTTGCTGTATTTTCTTTAAGTGTGATTTTCCAGCTTTCATAGGTCTAGTCATGTAACTTTGGTTTATTTTTTTTAAGCATTATTAAGGGGGACCAAGCAATCAAAACTTTCAAGCAAGCAAACAATTCTCTGTACTGGTGTCTCCCCCCCCCGACACCGTCTTGTTTTCTATAATAGCTTTCATTCAATGCAATCAAGCTTTCTTTCATTCTCAATTCTCTTTTCTGCTCTCTTTCAATTGCTCATGATATTGGTTTTCCCGTACGGCACTGATAATCTAGTCTAGCGTACGGAGGGGACCTCAGTTGGCGGACAGCAACCGTACTGACATCGATTGCCTAGCCTTACGTCGCACTTCCAAGGAACTTCAGGAAGGCATGACCACATGACCATGATAGTAAGATGTATAAAGTGTGTTAAAAGTAAGTAGTATTTTAAGTAATTTGAGATAATTCTTAATTATGTGGATAATTGATTAATTATGTGGATAATTATGGCATTAAACTAGAAGTTTGTAGATAATTATTAAGTGAGATTTTGGATAATCATTAGGGGACAACACATCCATGTGGGATTGTAGAATTGTGGCAGCAAATTGCCATATAATTAGGTGCTTAATGAGGTGGTGACAAAAATTTAAAGGTACGTGCACCTTATCTCATTCTAGTTGAAGAATTCTATTAAAAGACCTCTTTTTAATTCATGGGTCTCAGAAAAATACGTAGTTGATAAAGTTTATCCGAAAGGCATATTGATTTTATGACATTCTGAGAAATCTTATTAACACACTTCTTATGCATTTCATGCATTTATACATGTACATTGACACATGACCTGGTACTATATATGTGTATATTATATGTATACGGGATATGGAAAAAGGTTATGGTGTTATATACGCACCACCACCTGATCAGCTGGTATATGTTGATGATTTACCCACAGTGGACGAGATGATATGATGGGATGCCCTCAGAGACTTGATGATATTATGAATGCATATACCAATGCATGGTATCACATTTATACACATATGCATGACATTATAAATATGAAATGATTCCCAGAGCTATTCAGACTTACATGTTGAGTCATTTACTCAATATTTCTCTCATGACTATTATTTACTGATTTTCATTCCTTACATACTCGGTACATTATTTGTACTGACATCACTTTTTACCTGGGGACACTGCGTTTCATGCCCGCAAGTCCCGATAGACAGGTTGAGAGTCCTCCAAGTAGGCTATCAGTTCAACGGAAGGTGTTGGTGCGCTCCATTTGTTCCGGAGTTACTTATTTGGTTAGTATGATTAGGACATGTATTGATTGGTATGGCGGGGCTCTGTCCCGACCTTTATGATATTTATGTACTCTTAGAGGCCTGTAGACAGATGACATGTATACGGATACTTGTATGGCCTTGTCGGCCTATATTTTGAGTATATAAAGGATCATGTCAGCCTTATAGGCCCGTACGTCATATGTATGAGTCGCTATATCAAGTTGGGTCACCTTATATTGAGTATTCCCTCGTGCTTTATTCTAGTCATCTCATGACGGCCTTTCTGGTTCATTTACCTATGATAATATAATACGGAAGATACGGTACGTTGGTACTCGGTTGAGTAAGGCACCGGGTGCCTGTCGCGGCCCATCAGTTTGGGTCGTGACAATAAATATATAGGGCAACTCCATGCTCACGGAACTCCATCCCAAATGTGAATATATAGGGCAACTCCATGCCCAGGGAACTCCATCCCAAATGTGAATATATAGGGAAACTCCATGCCTAGGGAACTCCATCCCAAATATAATATCCAATGCGCTCACGGTGGGGGTGCAGACTTCGGAGGGGCTCCTTCAGCCCAAGCTCTATAATAAGCCAGGTCCAGGCATAAATAAATAAACACATGCTGCGGCGTGTAACCCGATCCCATAAATATCACTCACAATTAGGCCCTCGACCTCACTTAGTCATCAATCTCTCCAGTCTCTCGGGCTCACCATATCTTGAAACTAGCCCAAAATAATGATATGTTGTATCAATAAATAACAACAGAGATTGAGATATGATATATAATGAATGAATATGACTGAGTACGAAATTACAATTTAAACATATAATTTGACAATAGAAATGACCTCAGTAGGTCCCAATAATACCAGCATTTGCCTAAGCATGATTTCTAACATGAGTCACAACTCAGTTTCTCTAACACATAAAATATACATGGAAAATACAAATTAATTGACTACACGGCTCTATAGAATTAACTGAGTCTCAATTTCTATGGTGCATGCCCACACGCCTGTCACCTAACATGTGCATCACCTCCAAACAAATCACATAACATGTATAATCAGGGTTCCTACCCTCATCTCCAAGTTTAGAAATGTTACTTACCTCGAACAAGCCAAATCCAATACCGAGCAAGCCAAGCGATGCTTCAGAAATGCCATCCCGCACGTACCGACCTCCGAACGGCTCGAAACTAGCCAAAAGTAACTCAAATACATCAAATAATGCCTAAGGAAACAATTCCAATTGATAAAGGTCGAATCTTTACTCAAAAGCCCAAAATCAACCAAAACGTCAAACCCAGGCCCGCACCTTGAAACCCAACAAAACTCAAAAACTCTGACAGCCCATTAAATTACGAGTCCAACCATACTAGTTTCACTCAAATCCAACTCCAAATCGATGTTCAGAATTCAATAACTCACTCTATAAAACTTTAGGCTAAAACCTCCAATTTCTCTTTGAAATTCATAATCCAATTGCCAAAAACGAAGATAGAATCATGAAATATAATCAAAACCGAGTATAAAATACATACCCCAATCCTTGTGATGAAAATCACCTCCAAAATCGCTCAATTCCGAGCTCCCCAACTCAAAATATGAATAAAATAGACAAGCCCTCGATATTTAGCTTCTGCCCAGGTATCGTCGCACCTGCGACCCACTTAGACGCTTTTGCGGCAAATGTTTCGCTCTCATGAATGACCACTGGTAGCCTGCCCTCACACCTGCGGCAAAAAGTCCGCTTCTGCGATCATGCAGGTGCGAGTTAAAAAATGCGCTTTTGCACTGACATCGCCACCACGTTCCCAGCACCGCATCTGCAATCGCGCAGGTGCGGAAAATAACCTCGCACCAGTGGCACTACCCTGATCCTTCCATGCCGCTTCTGCGGCCACTGCCTCGCATGTGCGATGTCGCACATGCGCCCAATATTCCGCAGGAGTGATCACACCAGGACTGCTCAAAAACCAGCCTTAACAAAATTGATCCAAACGATCCGAACATCGTCCGAAACTTATCCGAGCTACTCGGGACCCCATCTGAATATATCAACAAGTCCTATAACATAAAGCGGACCTACTCGAGGCCCCAAATCCCGTATAATAACATCGAAACGATGAATCACACCTCAATTCGAACTCAAATGAACTTTGAACTTTTCAGCTTCCAAAACTCGTGCCGAAACATATCCAATCAACTCGGAAAAAACTCAAATTTTGCACACAAGTCTGAAATGACATAATGAAGCTATTCCAATTCCAGATAACACAATCTGAATCTGATATCCTCAAAGTCAACTCTCGATCAAACTTATGAACTTTTCAAACCTTCAAATTTTCAACTTTCGTCAATTAGTGCCAAATCCTTCTAGAAATATCCAAATGTAAATTCGGGCATACGACCGAGTCCAAGATTATCATATGGACCCAATGGAACTATCAAAATTTCAATCTGAGGTCAAATACTAAAAATTAAACTCGATCAACTCTTTCAACTCTAAAGCTTCAAACATGAAATTCATTCTTCCAAATCACTTCTGCAAAACCTAAAAATCAAAACCGACAATTCACACAAGTCATAATATATCATACAATGCTGCTCAAGACTTCAAATAGCTGAATGGAATGCAAATGCTCAAAATGACCGGCTGGGTCGATACATGCATACTTCCTATTAGCTTTGTCTCCATGCTCCTACTTCCACAAAATACAAAAACAACACTATAAAAATAACATAATAAAAAAATAAAAAAAAATAGAATTGGGTTGCTTTCCAAAAAGCGCTTGATTTAACGTCGCGGAACGACTTACACCTGTTGATACCCACTTTTAGCCTCACATTTTTTCAAATAGTATATATATTTTTAAAATGTCAATTTTGCATCATTATTTGATTTACAAGATTTATACAAGTATTTTTCATAATATTCTGCAATTTTTAGAGTTTTAAAATTAATTTTCTTGCATTTAAATTACTTAAAAGAATTATCCCTTAAATTATTTATGATGACTTAATCATTCAAATTTGTTATTTATACCCACGTACATGTTTTAATTATTTTTCACTTCAGTTTACATAATTGCATTTAAATATCTGACATATTTACCTAATTTTGCAGTAATAACCTATATTCTACACATAATTTGTACTCATTACATTATTTGTGCTAAAATATCATTCCTTATATTTTTACAATACTATGCTACTATTTTTAGGTATGTTTCTGCATAAATAACATATTTTACCAAATTATTAATCATTTTCTATAATTAAGTTTTGATACATTTTGTGTATTTAAATTATAGCCCAGTTTTTAAGCCAATTTCGCACCAAATTTGGCCCAAATCCTTAGGCCAACAACCCCCAGCCCAAGCCAAACGACTCTTTACTAAAATCCGGTTGCGACCCACTTCAAATGACCCGCTCGTTCAATTTTTTAGTCCTGGTCGTTGATCTCTCAAGATCAACGGCCCTTGTTAATTCCCCCTTTTTTTAATTAACCCAACCCAGAAACCCTAACCCCATTTCCTATCTCCGCAGCCCCTAAATCCTCTCTACACTCTCTTCTCTGAGAAATCCTAGCCGCCGCTGCTTGTTTCCTCTCTAATTCTAACTTGGAGATGGAATCCGTCTATGATACACTTGCCTTATTAATCTTCTCTCATCATTGGTCATCTGTTTATGGTGTTACTTAGGTACTTGCCTAAGTTTGGCAAGTATCACTTCCGAGATGAGACTAGAATGGCTTGAATCTTTGATTTTGGGCATTATTCAGTCTATATACACTCAACGAAGAGCGAATTGAACTCTTGCATTCATTTTCAGACGATTGAACCCTAATTAAGGTTTGAGAATCTCTATATCCTTTACCGATTTTGATTTGTATTGATATTTTCTTTCCTTATTTGCACTTAATTAATTATTTTTCATGTTTGTTCTTTCAATTTTACTACTATATAAACCCCTCCCCTAATTCTCTTTGGAGGAAACTGGAATCGCTTAACAACTACTATTATTCTCTCACTTTCACCTTATATATTATTTCTTCTCTCTTGATTGTGGTTGGCTGAAAGCCAAGGCCAATGGAATCTTCTCTATTACCCTCTCTAGTGCGAGCACTGCTCGGGGCTCACTGAAGCTCCTGTGAACTCTGACGCACTAGGACCTGGGTTCTCATTGTTGTCTTTACTTTGCTGTCACTGCTGAGATTCTGAGTTACTCACTCTTTTGCTCGATTATCTTCGCAACTGGTTAGCATTCTTGACCCTTTACAGCCTTAATTATTATTTCTCTACCTCTTCATATATGTGTGTTATGTACGCCAACACTGTTTGAACCTTTAGACAAGCATGCCTTAAAGTTTCTTTGTTATTTGTGAACTCTCAGCATTGTATTGTTGTATGCTTTCTGTAATTCCATTATTCCATGATGTTCTGCAGTTTCATGTTTTCTAGTATTGAACTTGATAGGTTTGAACAAGTGTAGTAGACCTTCACTCTACGTATTTAATTCAAGTAGTTTCTGTCCTTTTAAGCTTTGCTTGAATGGTCATGCGCATGTTAGCCTTAACGTCATGTCCTTTGCTTGTTATGAGTTCACATCCACGCCTTGGATTTTTGAGATCCTTGTAGAAATTGTTTGCTAAAAATCTGCTTTAAGGAATCTCCTCCTACTAATCTACTATTTCCTGCAAAGTAATTCTTGACTCTCCCATATTATAGCATTGTCTTAATATATAATCAAGCATGTTTGTCTGTGACTTGTAACTCTGATGATTGTGTCCCTTGACCTGTCAATCCTGCACTCGTAGCATTCCTTCTAGGATAGATACCAATGTGTAGTTCTCTCATGTGAGGTCGACTGACATGAATTCCAATGTTTGTTTGTCATGTTAACATGCTCTTTTACCTACTATGAGTTCTGTAGAATCTTTGTGCTATGGTTAATGTCCCTCTGATAAGTTAAGTGTTAGGTTTGTCGAATTGTGCCCACTAGCATGTTGTTATGCTGTTTGCAACCACATTCTCATTAGGTTCTCATGTTAAAACTTTCATATAAGGATTGTACTCTGCCTGCTGCTTGTTCATGATTCTGTTATACTATTAGCTAAGGGTCTTTAGGTCGTTTCTGGTTCATGCTTTACTTTGAAACGCTTTGAAATGGTTTACTGTCCTATGATACTCAACCTTGTCATTATCAAACTCATTTTTTTGAATTACAAATATAGGTGTGCCTCGTATGTGTCTTGTGTGCCTTTCTATTTAGTATGATCCTATTTATGTGTCTTGGCTAGAACTGTTGATGGTTATAGCTATAAGAATTAAGTATTTAAGTTGAGTATTGTGTCACTTGCATAGCTAAATTTGGCATCTGTTTGGGTGAGTAAGTAATTCATTGGACCTGGAGTTGGTCCATGTGTGTTGTTGGACCTCGGGTACTGGATTCAGGTGCACTCTGATTGTCTTGTGAGCCTGTGGCTTGGGCCTGCTGCTTTTCCGGAGAGTAAGACTATTGAAGGCCTGGGATATCCCTAGGTTATTTTTGTACTGGGCATGTAACTGCTTTAGTGCTCTTGTATTCGTTTCAGTCTATGTTTTTTATTATTTTTAAGATTTTATTCTTGGGTCTTTAACAATTTGTAAACAAACAATTGGGGTGCTAGTGAAAAAGGGCTAGGGAATTCTAATATTTGCATAAAGGGGTAGAAAGCATGCCTATAGGATCTATATGATCTATTCGCTATTTGCTTTACATGTTTGTAACTTCATGAGTAGAAAGCATGCCTATAGGAGTCACACGCACATACATCACTTAACTTGCCAGCGCATGCTATTTCATGTGATTGATGTACTAGTTTCCATTACTGTATTTTCTTAGATAATAAGACTAGGGCGTAGCAATGCAATATTCTACTTACCTAGGTGCCATGCCTATAGGTCTTCGAATGATTAATCTATCAGTTGCCTCAATTATCATGGTACTGCACATAGGTTTAATAATCAATCAGTTGCCCATATCATTTGTATTACTCATCTAGATAGCATGCCTATAGGGATAAAACTATATAAAATCAATGTCAATCGCCAACTATTAGATATCATGCTTCTAGGACATTGTCACCTGCCTAAGAAATTTGTCTAAAATCAGCGTTGGTTGCTTCACTGCCTTTTGCGAACAATCTAGAAAACATGCCTATAGGCTTGTAATCTGTAAATCTGTTGCATGTATATTGCTAAAATCAGAATCACTTAGAAACCATGTCTATAGGATTTATAACGATTTAATCTGTCCGTACTTTAGCCTAAAAATGTAGCATTACCTGTTTGATACTTGAATCATATAGAGATCATGCCTATAGGACCAAAGGACTCTAAGTCTTAAGTTCGAAATGTTCTACTGCTTGATCTAAAAATCAGTCTGCATTCTTTTTTGCTTATGTGTGGAGGCTAACGTGATCCGCTCTTTGTTATTATGAGCAGTCCTATTTGTTTTGTATGCGCGATTAGCTTTATCATTTTTAAGTAGCCTAAGTAAGTTTAGAACCACCCAAATAGAGGTCCAAAGCCTCCTGGACCATAGGAATGGGACGGGTAGTGCACGCATAGAGTACGACTTAGAATTGAATTAGAACGCTTTAGGTAAATAACTTTAGCATAGTAATCGGGTAGCAGGAGATGATAGTATGTACCCGCTGAATAATATGAGCAACTCCTATCTAAAAGGAGTTGCGAAGTATTATTTATATTGCACGGGATGATCCTTTAGGCTAAAAAACTTAGGACCCTCCTCCTTTATATACTTATTATTCTCACTTAGTCATTTAATGTAGACCATTGTAGTCACATCCTTGTAATCATTAATGATTTGTACCAATTCATATTGTGCTATAATGACATTCTTCTACTTTTATATTTCTTTGTTTATTTGATCACTTAGACTAATCCACATAGTTTTAAGTTTGGTCGGGACCCACAGTTGTGGACCTAGAAGAGTGCCTAACACCTTTTCTTTGAGGTAATTTGAGCCCTTACCCGATTTTTGGTGGCGTTGACTAGTCAAATAGAGTTATGTGCATAATAGGTTCCCTAACGCACCTTAAAACTGTTAGGCGGCGACTCTTCTTTCTTTTACCATTTAAAAGAGTTGTCACATGTCGAAGCCCGCTCTCGCGATAAAAAAAAGGGACGCGACAGCATGGCGACTCTGTTGGGGGCTATACTTAGGCTCTTTCCATAATGAACTTGGCTTATGTGGATTACTTTCTTTGTTGCGTGCACTTCCCTTCCCTTCTTCACCTTTATTTGTTTAAATTTTCTATGACATGCACATCCCTTCCCCTATTCACCTTTATTTTAAATCTGCTATGACATGCACGTCCCTTCCCCTATTCACCTTTGTTTACTATGACCGCCTTTCATCTCTTTTTATCTTGTCTAAGACTGCTATATCACACCTTTCCCATTCCTACTTCCTTACCTGCTTTATTATATTCCCGCATATATTTTTACGAACTAAACTAACTCCTTCCTTTTGTCTTTCTTCTATATTCTTTCCATGTTTACCTTTGCTATATTATTTACTGCTTTTATATATCATGCGAATACTTCACAACGTGGTATTATTTCTGCATAAAGCATGATCCACATAATACTCCACTCGTGCCAACTATCAATATAGTGGCACTTGATGAGTGTCCGCGCTCTTCCGAAAATTACCCTTTTAAATCGGAAAGGCTTATTTGTGGTAGAATAGTCGATCAGCGGTGCAATCGACGGTCCCATGTATTTCCCTCTCGAGTTGTCCACTTGGGAGTACCAGTCTAGATCATTCTAGAAACCCCACTCCACCTTGAAATATATATGCATCATGCTAAACCTAGTATGGGTTGGAACCTTATTAACGTAACAACCCGCTAAGATGAACCTTGTCCAAAGTCCGACGGCATTTCCACAATCCCAATGGACACTATCATATTATGTCCATTACTTGGAGAAAATACGCCAACATGTTGATCATTATTGTATAAGTAGTCAAATCTAGAGGGGGAAAGGTCTAATCTTTGTTTGCTTGCAGAAAAATGAAGTATGAAGTCCCCAGGTCCGGTATGGTCCAAAACATCCCAGCATTGCTACTTGACTGGTGGAAAGACCTTGCACCTTGCAACAAGAATCATGTGAGAAGAGTATTGGGTGACATGCCATCCTTGCTGAACATTCGACCAAATAGGTCATTGATTGAGGCCGCTACCATGTTTTGGGATGAGAAAAGAGCCATTTTTCGATTTGGCAATAAAGAAATGAACTAGGAGGCTTCGCCAAGTTACTATGGGATAGTCCGGGATTACTGGTACCAGAGAATCGCACTCCTCGCAATTTTCTAAAGATGTTGGGGCTTAAGAAAAATGACGAGCTGCTCTGTTTAAAGAAGTCATACATCCCTTTTGAATTTCTTTATGAGCGTTATGGGCATAGCAAGTCATATCGTCTTCATCATGAGGAACTTTCCATTACTTCCTTGGGTTGGACGCACCGCCGGGCTTATGTGTTCATCGTCTACTTCTTGGGGTTGTTGATATTCCCAACGAAAGGGGGAAGGATTCATACTCGCTTAGCCATGGTCGCCAGGACTTTGATAGAGGGCATCGAAGGACAAACTTATACCATCATCCCTATGATCTTAGCTGAGATGTACCGCACTCTAGATCGGTGCAAGCAGGGATTTGGACACTTTGAGGGTTGTAATTTGCTACTATAAGTCTGGCTGGTGGAACTCTTTCAAAGAGGAGAGTATCGTCAAGAACTTCTGCGATGGCCGTTGAATGATTACATAGCTTACCACCACCCAAAGAAAATGATGGTTATCCCAGACAGGTTTGCACAACCTAGAAATGTTGTAAGTTGGGTACGTTTCTTCAGCAATCTCACGAACGAACAGGTACATTGGATGCTTGAATGGTTTCCTAGTAGTGAGTTCATCATCAAGTCAAGAGAGACTACTCATCTGGTACTGATTGGGTTGCGAGGAATCTATCCTTATACTCCCATAAGGGTAATGAGGCAAGCAGGGAGAAAACAAGTCATAACTCAGGTTTCCAATATGGTCCAGTACAAGGTAGATTTCAAAGGAGACATTCCATTCAAGTTCAAGGCACAACATATGTGGAACCAAATGGTCATTGTGGAAAAAGAAACCATTGAGCCACACATGTATCACGCCGGTCATATGTACTTCTATCTATCAGGTTGGAGGATTACGTAGCAGGAGACATCTAGCCGAGAGTCAATTTGATGAATAGGGTCATAGATGAAATAGCAAAAGCACAGGTTAAGTATAGAAGGCTACGCAAAAGGGTGTTAGTGTCTAAAGCAAAACATCTGGAATAGCACAAAGTGAACATTGAAGCGATAGATGAATGGAAGGGTATTGCCACTAAATCAACGGAAAGATTGGAATACTTGGAACAAGGATTGATGGAGCTTGAGGGAAAGATGAGAAAGAGACTCTCAGATTGTCAAGGCACGAATGGCAGTGAAGGAGGACATCTAGCAAAAGCCCACTTACTGTTGGATATGCGCGATCTGGGAAACCTGATTGATGGGGTCAAAAGAGCTAAGCACGGAGAAGGTCCTTCAGGACCAAGTATACTAGGAAATGATGTTCTTTACACCTTTCTAGCTTAGCTTTAGATTTCGATTGTAATAAGGCTAAATGCTATTAGTAATTTGTATTATTGTCCATTTAGTAAAGGTTTGACTCATTTTTGGCATTAATGAAATGACGCAAATGTTGGCATCAATTTTTCTCCAAGTCTACGTGTTGCTTAGGCCTACTTCGGGCACAATGAGGCCCCTAAATTAGGATGCGATTTATTGCCTGACTTTCTGAAACATGTTTAATACCACAAACCTTCTTACAATATTCCTTACTAACTTGGTTACCTTTTTACTTTTTCTTTCTTTTGATTATTCCCATTCCCCAAGGTTGGTTCGTGCATACTGACATCATCAGCATATCACACTAGATCCAGAGGTCCTCCACCTCCTCCTCCACCAAGCGATCCTAAAGGCAAAACCAAAAAAAAGGAAAAATGGATGATTTGAGTGGTATCAGAAAAGGTAACGCTGTCATGGCAGAAAACGTTGAAAATTCAGATGGCTGAAGTACTCCGGCACAGAATGAGTTGGTCTTACGTCTGGAATAGAAAAATCCTGGAACTACAAGGCGAGCTTGAACAGGTCTGAAATTTGGCAAACCTCTTCCTCACTCTCAGTGTCCACGACATCAATTAGCAAAATCCGACTACCCAGAACCAAACACCACCGCAAAACACACAATACCAAAACCCACCACCCAATCCTCCTATGCCACACCAGTATCCCGCACCTCCCCAGAACCTTAACCTGCCACCAGTACCAACCCCTCAATAACAACACCATCATCCAACTCAATACCCACATACCACTACTTATCATACTCCCCAGAATGTGCCACAACCTACTCTCGATCCCTAAAACTCAACCAATGACCACCCTTATACCCAAGTGCCAAGAATCCATCAAAGCAATCTGATATATGTGGAAACTTTAGCCCCACACCCTGCAGCAAACCCTATACATACCCGAATCGACTAAGAAATACCTACTCATTAAAAATATGGCGGAGGAACTCAAGAAGCTCACTGGTAGAATTCAGAATGTTAATGTCAGTAAAGGCGCTGAAGGTCTAAACTATAAGGACCTATGTATTCAGCCGGATGTGGAACTGCCGGAGGGTTACAAACCTCCCAAGTTCGAAATGTTCGATGGGACTGGTGATCCAAAAGTGCATCTGAGAACATACTATGACAAACTTGTAGGAGTAGGCAAAGATGAACAAATCTGTATGAAGTTGTTCATGCGAAGCCTCACAGGAGATGCTTTGTCTTGGTACATTAGTCAAGACCCGAAGAAGTGGGTTAGTTGGGCATGGCATTAGACTTCATGGACAGGTTCAGATTTAACACGGAAAATACGCCAGACGTTACATTCAAAACCTCAAGAAGAAGCCAACAGAAACCTTCCGCGAGTATGCTACTCGTTGGAGATCAGAAGTTGCGAAAGTAAGGCAGCACTTGAAGAAGAACAAATGAATAAGTTCTTCGCCAGAGCTCGAGACCCGCAGTATTATGAAAGGTTGATGGTTATTGAAAATCACAAATTCTCCGACATCATCAAGCTAGGAGAAAGAATAGAAGAAGGGATTAAGAGTGGGATGGTAACCAACTTCGAGGCACTGCAGGCCACGAACAAAGCTTTGCAATCGGGAGGTATTTCAAAAAATAAAGAAGTAGGTGCCGTAATGGTAACCCAGGGTCCCAAGTCTCCTCTCACATACCAAAAACCTCCACCCACATACCAACTCTCACCCCCTAGATACCAACAACTTGCTACTACCTATCATGCCTATAATACTCAACCCGCATATTACCATTATCCACCACCCGCCCACCAAAACTACCAAAATCCATGACCAAATTTTGACCGAAGACCACCTAGACAATACACCCCAATTGCCGAATCCATAGACCAATTGTACGAGAGGATGAAGGCTACTGGTTACATCACTCCCATTCCTGTTGTTGCTATGGATAATTCTTCCCAGTGGATCAACTCCAACAAGACATGTGCCTATCATTCATGCATGAAAGGTCATATCATTGATGAGTGCCTCACATTGAAAGATAAAATTCAGACATTGATCGACACTAAGGTCATACAGGCAAAGGAAGCTGCACCAAATGTTCGTAACAATCCTCTACCGGATCATAGAGGTGAGGGAGTGAATGTGATGAGACAGTTGAATAATGGGACTCGGAGGGGTCAATAGGACTCATTCAAGAGGGAGATGATCCTCAAACATCTCCAGTCACCCTCATGCCATTTGTGGTCCAAACCCAGGCGCCATTTGAAGTTGAGGTATCTACACCCTTCACCGTGATGGTAGCCCCCAGGACATCCTACCAATCTGATGTCAGCCCATTGGATTATGTTGCGAAAGCAAGGAGAAAAGGAAAAGAAAAAATAGAGGAAACAGGAGCAGCACAAGGTATGACTAGAACTGGCCGAGTTTACACCCCTGAGGACCTGGGAGGAACAAGCAAGAAAGCCGAATCTAAGCCGCCTATTGTCGAGACTGGCAATGATGATCTTTGAAAGAAGATTCAAGCAAGAGAGTACTCTGTTGTTGACCACTTTAACAAAACACCCGCTCATATATCCATATTGTCACTACTGTAAAACTCATACACACACATGAATGCTTTGATGAAGGTGTTGAATGAAGCTTATGTACCCACCAATATCACTAGTGGGGAGATGGCTAACATGGTCAGAAAGGTATTGGAGAGTCACATAATCACCTTTCACAAAGATGAATTACTACCAGAAGGATTGAGTCACAACAGGGCACTACACATCACAGTGCGATTTGAGGATAAGTTCATCGCCAGGGTCCTGATAGACGGGGGT
Organism: Nicotiana tomentosiformis; assembly: GCF_000390325.3. Taxonomy (NCBI): domain Eukaryota; kingdom Viridiplantae; phylum Streptophyta; class Magnoliopsida; order Solanales; family Solanaceae; genus Nicotiana; species Nicotiana tomentosiformis. The sequence goes on along the minus strand of NC_090818.1, from coordinate 72,132,207 downwards.
TCAAGTCTCAACATATGCCCACTGACTACTCTGAAGAGATTAGGTAAAGGCCTGCACGAGATACGGATGGGAAGCATGAATGTGAAAGCATTTGATGGATCTTAGAGAGCTACTATTGGAGAGATCAATATCAGTCTACAGATGGGCCTGACTTGGTTTGATGTCGAGTTTTAGGTGCTGGATATATCGGCTACTTAAAAACCTATTATTGGGACGACCATGGATACATACTGCTGGTGCATTGGCTTCAACCATACATCAGGCTGTGAAATTTGAGTGGAATCATCAGGAGGTAATCATTCATGGAGATGGAAGTAACCCCATCTACACCGATCAGACTGTTCCAGTCATCGAAAATAGAAAGAAGTTGGGTGGAGAAATATACCATTGCATTAAGCGAGTCAACGCAATTGAAAAGGACCGATGGTGGAGCCACAAGATAGAAATCATACTGCTATGGATAGGGTATGAACCCGACAAGGGTCTCGGCATAACTCTCCAAGGGATCCCTAAACCCATACAACCACAGCGTCATGGCATGACTGTTGGACTCGGATATGAATACACATAATGGGAGTACCAGGATTGGTCACCACCATGGCGTGGTCCTTATTATCCACTGGAACAACCAGTACCACCTTTGCACCAAACATTCCATCAAGCTGACATGATGTGGGGATCCGAGGAAGATGAAGTTTTAGCGGGCATGAGGAAGTTATTTCTAGACGAAGAGGATATGGACTGCAGTGCAATAGTTGAGGAGGAGGAGGAAGACCTTACTATTTAGACCATGGAGAAAGGAGTTGTTCTCAAGAACTGGACTGCTGCACCATCCTGGGGCCCGTCGAGTTCCTAGCATTATTGTTACTTATCCCGATGAACCTACGACTGTGACATGTAATGAGACAACGTGACATATGGATAGTGATTCAGAGGATCTTGAAGATGAAATAATACCTGAGGAAATCATCAGAGAAGTGGACAGCTTTGAAAACAAACCAAAGTTTAATTTGGAGGAAACTGAGACCGTTAACTTAGCGAATTCCGAAACGTTCAAGGAAACACGTATAAGCATTCATCTATCATCATCAGAGAAGGAAGAGTACATCAGATTCTTAAAAGAATATAAAAGATATCTTTGCATGGTCCTATGATGATATGACTAGTTTGAGCACATCTATAGTGGCTCACAAGCTACCCATTAATCCCATGTGTCCACCGGTAAAGCAAAAGCTCAGAAAGTTCACGCCGGATATGAGTTTGAAGATAAAAGAAGAATTCACCAAGCAAATCAAAGTCAAGGTTCTTCGAGTGGTTGAATATCTGACTTGGTTGGCCAACATTGTTCCAGTTACAAAGAAAGATGGGAAAGTTAGAGTATGTGTTGACTATTGAGATCTGAACAGAGAAAGTCCCAAAGATGATTTGCCATTGCCCAACATATACATACTGATTGATATCTGTGCCAAGCATGAGCTCCAATCCTTTGTAGATTGCTTCACAGGATACCATCATATCTGGATGGACGAAGAGGATGCCGAAAAGACAGCCTTCATTACACCATGGGGGATATACTATTACAAAATGATGTTGTTTGGTCTGAAGAACGTTGGGGCCACCTACATGAGAGACATGACAACCATCTTCCACAACATGATACACAAAGAAATAGAGGTTTACGTTGATGACATTATCATCAAATCTAAAAGGAATTCGAATCATATAGCAGACTTGAAAAAGTTTTTCGACCGGCTTCGAAAATACAATTTAAAGTTGAATCCTACAAAATGTTCCTTCGGAGTCCCTGCAGAAAAATTGTTAGGATTCATCGTCAGTCGCCGAGGGATTGAGTTGGACCCATCAAAGGTCAAAGCTATCTAAGGCCTACCACCTCCGAAGAATAAGAAAGATGTGATGAGCTTTTTAGGACGTCTCAATTACATCAGCCGCTTTATAGCACAGTCAATTATGATATGTGAGCCAATCTTCAGGATGCTGAGGAAAGATGCTGCAACAAGCTGGACTGAAGAATGCCAGAAAGCCTTCGATAAAATCAAGGGGTATTTATCTAAACCACATGTTCTGGTCCCACCAGAACCAGGAAGGCCTCTGCTGCTTTATTTGTCCATATTGGAGGGAGCTTTCGGTTGTGTTTTGGGACAAAATGATGAAACTAGAAGAAAGGAGCAGGCAATATATTATCTAAGTAAGAAATTCACGCCTTACGAAGCCCGGTATTCTTTGCTGGAATGCACTTGCTGTGTTTTGATGTGGATAGCTCAGAAGTTGAGGCATTATTTCTGTGCATACACTACATATCTCATATCAAGGATGGATCCGCTAAAGTATATCTTCTAGAAACCCATGCTTATGGGAAAGTTAGCAAAATGGCAAATATGGTTGAGCGAATTCGACATCGTCTATGTAACTCAGAAGGCAGTCAAAGGGCAAGCATTGGCATATCATCTGGCAGAAAATCTCGTAGACGAAGAATACGAACCATTGAAAATGTATTTTCCCGATGAGGAGGTGTCATTTGTAGGAGAAGATATCACCAAGGCATATGATGGTTGGAGAATGTTCTTCGACGGAGCAGCAAACTTCAAAGGAGTGGGTATCGGGACTGTCTTAGTATCAAAAATCGGCAAACACTATCCGGTATCCGCAAAACTCAGGTTTCCATGCACCAATAATATAGCAGTATATGAGGCTTGCATTTTGGGGCTTAGGTTGACCATTGACATGAATATTCAGGAACTGCTGGTAATCGGAGATTCAGATCTTTTGGTGCACCAGGGTCTAGGGGAACGGGCTATGAAGAACACCAAAATATTGCCATATTTGCACTGCGTACAAGAGCTGATCAAGAGGTTCACAAAGATAGAATTCAAACATGTTTCGAGGATTCAGAATGAGTTTGCATATGCGTTAGCTACTTTATCTTCCATGATACAGCACCGGACAAGAATTTTATCGATCCTATCCCAATAAGGATTCAGAAACAGTTGCTTACTGTGCTCATGTTGAAGAAGAGATTGACGGAAATCCATGGTTCCACGACATCAAGAAGTACCTGGAAAAGGGAGAATACCCAGAGATTGCTACCCATACTCAGAAGCGCATGCTTCGAAGATTAGCCAACCATTTCTTTCAAATCGGTGGAATTCTATATATAAGGACTCATGACCTGGGGTTACTAGGGTGTGTCGATGCCAAGAAGGCATCCAGATTTCTCGAGGAAATACATGTCGTAACTTGAGGACCGCACATGAATAGTTTCATCTTAACCAAGAAGATACTAAGTGCAGGGTATTTTTGGATGACTATGGAAACAGACTGCATCAAGTATGTTCAGAAGTATCACCAATGCCAGATACATGCTGACATAATACGAGTACCACCCAATGAACTCAATGCAACAAGTTCACCCTGGCCTTTCTCCGCTTGGGGTATGGATGTCATCGGCACATTCGAGCCCGTTGCTTCAAATGGGCATAGGTGCATTCTGGTGGCCATAGACTACTTCACAAAAAGGGTTGAAGTTGCGTCTTATAAAGCGGTAACTAAGAAGGTTGTAGCGGATTTTGTTCGGGATCGCATTGTTTGTCGATTCGGAGTACCAGAGTCAATTATTATCGACAGCGCCGCCAATTTAAACAATGATTTGATGAAAAACATGTGTGAAACATTCAAGATCAAGCATAGAAATTCCAAAGCATATAGGCCACAAATGAACGGAGTCGTAGAAGCTGCCAACAAGAACATCAAAAAGATATTAAGGAAAATGGTGGATAATTATAAACAATGGCACGAGAAGCTGCCATTTGCTTTTCTTGGATATCGTACCACAGTTTGCACATCAACTGGGGCAACTCCCTACCTATTGGTTTATGGTACTGAAGTTGTTATTCCTGCCGAAGTAGAAATCCCTTCTCTAAGAATTATACAAGAACCTGAGCTCAGCGATGCAGAATGGATACGAAGCCACTATGAACAACTAGCTCTCATTAATGGGAAAATAATGAATGCAGTATGTCACGGTCAACTATACCAGAACAGAATGGCAAGAGCTTTCAACAAAAGGGTCAGGACAGGGCAATTCACACCGGGGCAATTGGTACAAAAGTGAATCTTCCCGGATCAGGATGAAGCCAAGGGGAAGTTCTTACCCAACTGGCAAGGTCCCTACATGGTTCATCGAGTACTAATAGGAGGAGCACTTATACTTGCAGAAATAGATGGAGAGATCTGGCCGAAACCTATCAATTGAGACGCGGTCAAGAGATACTATGTTTACTATTCTTTGAATTTTTCATTTGATGAAACTGAACTACGCTTGACCTGATTTCCATTTAAGAGGGGATACATAGGCAGCCTTGTGGGTTCGGTCACATCCTAATAAAATTTTCATTTCCCCCATGATCAGAAACTGGGGCAAGATTTTGAGTTTGTCCGACTTCATCACATATAGAACAACCAAGGAATGTGTTGCAGGAAGTATGCATTTAAACTGGGGCAGAATTTAGAGGAGGACCCTCAAACTTCTAAAGCAAAGAGGTTGCGATGTCTTTAAATGTGTCGCAGTCGTCGGTTCATCTAAATTATTTGATCTCATGCATTATCATATATTTCAAAACAAACTACGCTTTTGCAAATAATTTTATCAAGTGCACACATGCTTTTCAAAAACTTTATTTCTATGGAGCCAGATGTTACCCAGGGTAACTCAAGCAGGACCTCAAGACAAGAGTAAAGGCGAAGCAAAGAATCAAGAGCACGAACCAACCGTTCCCCCACAAACTCACAATTTTTCTTTGGATGCAGGCACAATAAACATAACAGGAATATTCGCAAATAGATACACGTAGCAAAATCACTATCTTCATAACGACAAATTTACCAAACGCAAACACATCGAGCTAAGAAATACTTCACTCTCTCACAGCTATCCTTTGCTTTTCTTGCATAAGGCTAAGCATTGCCTTTCTTTGCATAAGACTAAGCACTGTCTCTATTTCCTGCATGAGGTTAAGCATTGCCTCCATAATTTCATAAGGCTAAGCATTGGTTTTCTTTGCATGAGACTAAGAATTGTCTCTATTTATTGCGTGAGGCTAAGCATTGTCTCCGTAATTGCATAAGGCTAAGCACCGCCTTTCATTGCATAAGGCTAAGCACTGCCTTCCTTTGCATGAGACTAAGCATTGTCTCCATTCCTTGCATGAGGCTAAGCATTGTTTCCATTCCGTGCATGAGGCTAAGCATTGCCTCCGTAATTGCATAAGGCTAAGCATTGCCTTTCTTTGCATGAGACTAAGCATTGTCTCAATTTCTTGCATGAGGCTAAACATTGCCTCTGTAATTGCATAAGGCTAATCATTGCCTTTCTTTGCATGAGACTAAGCACTGTCTCCATTTCTTGCAAGAGGCTAAGCATTGCCTCTGTAATTGCATAAGGCTAAGCACTGCCTTTCCTTGCATGAGACTAAGCACTGTTTCCACTTCTCACATAAGGCTAAGCATTGCCTCCATAATTGCATAAGGCTAAGCACTTCCTTTTCTTTACATGAGACTAAGCATTGTCTTCCCTCCTTTGCATGAGACTAAGCATTGTCTCTATTCCTTGTATGAGGTTAAGCATTGCCTTTCCTTGTCAAAGACTAAGCATTGTCTCCTTTCCTTACATAAGACTAAACACCGTCTCCGCTACCCCTTTATTCGCATAGAGCTAAGCACCGCCCTCATCTCATATAAGACTAAGCCTTGTCTTGTCTTGTCCTTGCATACACTAAGCATCATATCTTTGCATTTCGTAGGCTGAAATATCGCCATTTTTGTCTGAAGGCATCATAGTCCGAAGGCACCATCCTCATAGCTGGGAGACACCATTACATGGTCTGAGGATCTCTCGAAACTGCACATCATTATTCAAAAGCATCATAGTCCAGATATCATCCTCATGGCTGGAGGACACCATTTCATGGCCTGCAAATCCTTTATCATACGCTTCATGGCCCTAGACGTCATGGTCTAAGGACATCATCCTCATCTTCCAAAGGGAATTTGCATCATGTTTAAATTATCGCAATGACCCATATATGTTCGCATGCACTGTGTTTTAAGTTTTGCAGGTAATTCGGGAGATAACTGTTCTACAAACGGGAGCAATCTTCGTTCCAGTTTCTGTTCACGGTGTTCACATCCTTTGACTACCTCGAACGTAACCAACTGCCAATAATTGACTACATTTTACTCCATGACTATTCTAATATCTGCCTCATACACCCGTAACGTCCAAAATTCGCATTCATGACTCCATCTAAAATTGTCTATTACTTACAACACTATTCTACCCAAAATAACCTCTTCGAAACATACGACCATTCTTATAACAACTCCGTCGGTTTTGTTCGTCGTTGGATCCAGAACTACACACGGCCTGATTCCCGTAACACTAGGGATATGTAGGTAACTCAGGAACCAGAGTTTGGCCCCCATTTTTAAATCATATCATTCCCTACACAATTCGGCCAAAATTGTCATCATTTTCTTTACCCGACAATTCTTTCATCATTCCTTGGTAAAGAGGGGCAGCTGTTGATACCCAATTTTGCCCTCACATTATTTCAAATAGTGTATATATTTTCAAAATTTTAATTTTGCATCATTATTTGATTTACAAAATTTATACAAGTATTTTTCATAATGTTCTGCAATTTTTAGAGTTTTAAAATTAATTTTCTTGCATTTAAATTACTTAAAATATTATCCCTTAAACTATTTATGATGACTTAATCATCCAAATTTGTTATTTATACCCACATACATGTTTAAATGTTTTTTACTTCAGTTTACATAATTGCATTTAAATATCTGAGCTATTTACCTAATTTTGCAGTAATAACCTATATTCTACACATAATTGTATTTATTACATTATTTGTGCTAAAATATAATTCCTTATATTTTTACAATACTAAGCTATTATTTTTAAGTATTTTACTGCATAAATAATATTTTTAATCATTTATTAATCATGTTCTATAATTTATTTTTGATAAATTTCTTGTATTTAAATTATAGCCCAGTTTTTAAGCCACTTTCGGACCAAATTTGGCCCAAATCCTTAGCCCAACAACCCCTATCCCAAGCCAAACGACCCTTTACTAAAACTCGATCGTGACCCACTTCAAACGACCCGCCCATTCAATTTTGTAATTCTGGTCGTTGATCTCTCAAGATCAAAGGCCCTCGTTCATTTCCCCTTTTTATTAACCCAACCCAGAAACCCTAACCCCATTTCCTATCTTCGCCGCCCCTAAATCCTCTCTACACTCTCTTCTCTGAGAAACCCAAGTCGTTGCTGCTTGTTTCCTCTTTAATTCCAACTTGGAGATGGAATCCGTCTATGATACACTTACCTTTTAATCTTCTCTCATAATTGGTCGTCCGTTTATGGTGTTACTTAGGTGCTTGCCTAAGTTTGGCAAGTATCACTTCCGAGATGAGACTAGAATGGCTCGAATCTTTGATTTTGGCCATTATTCAGTCTATATACACTCAACGAAGAGCGATGTGCACCCTTGGATTGATTTTCAGACGATTAAACCCTAATTAGGGTTTGAGACTCTCCATCTCCTTTATAGATTTTGATTTTCATGTGATATTTTCTTTCCTTATTTGCACTTAATTGATTATTTTCCATGTTTGTTCTTTCAATTTTACTACTATATAAACCCATCCCCTAATTTCCTTTGGACAGAACTGGAATTGCTTAACAACTACTATTATTCTCTCACTTTCACCTTATATATTATCTCTACTCTCTTAATTGTGGTCGGCTGAAAGCCAAGGCCACCAAAATCTTCTCTATTGCCCTCTCTAGTGCGAGAAATGCTCGGGGCTTACTAAAGCTCCTGTAAACTCTAACGCACTATGACATGGGGTTCTCATTGTTGTTTTTACTTTGCTGTCGCTGCTGAGATTCTAAGTTACTCACTCTTTTGCTTGATTACCTTCGCAACTGGTTAGCATTCTTGACCCTTTATAGCCTTAATTATTATTCCTCTACTTGTTCGTGTATGTGTGTTATGTACGCCAACACTGTTTGAACTTTTAGACAAGCATGCCTTAAAGCTTCTTTGTTATTTGTGAACTCTCAGCATTGTATTGTTGTATGCTTTCTGTAATTCTATTGTCTCCATGATGTTCTGCAATTTCATGTTCTCTAGTATCGAACTTGATAGGTTTGAACATGTGTAGTAGAACTTCACTCTACGTATTTGATTCAAGTAGTTTCTGTCCTTTTAAGTTTTGCTTGAATGGTCATGATCATGTTACCTTAACATCATGTTCTTTGCTTGTTATGAGTTCACATCCACGCCTTGGATTTCTGGGATCTTTGTAGAAATTGTTTGCTAAAAATCTGCTTTAATGAATCTCCTCCTACTAATCTACTATTTCCTGCAAAGTAATTCTCGACTCTCCCATGTTATAGCATTGTCTTAATATATAGTCAACCATGTTTGTCTGCGATTTGCAACTCTGATGATTGTGTCCTTTGACTTGTCAATCCTGCACTCTTAGCATTACTTCTAGGATAGATACTAATATGTAGTTCTCTCATGTGAGGTCGACTGACATGAATTCCAATGTTTGTTTGTCCTGTTAACATGTTCTTTTACCTATTATGAGTTCTATAGAATCTTTATGCTATGGTTAATGTCCCTCTGATAAGTTAAGTGTTAGGTTTGTCGAATTATGCCCACTAGCATGTTGTTATGTTGTTTGCAACCACATTCTCATTAGGTTCTCATGTTAAAACTTTCATATAAGGATTGTACTCTGCCTGCTGCTTGTTCATGATTCTGTTATACTATTAGCTAAGGGACTTTAGGTTGTTTCTGGATCATGCTTTACTTTGAAACTCTTTAAAATGGTTTACTGTCCTATGATGCTCAACATTGTCACTATCAAACTCTGTTGGAATTACAAATATAGGTGTGCCTCATAGGTGTCTTGTATGCCTTTCTATTTAGTATGATCCTATTTATGTGTCTTGGCTAGAACTGTTAATGGTTACAGCTATAAGAATTAAGTGTTTAGGTTGAGTATTGTGTCACATGCATAGCTAAATTTGGCATCCGTTTGGGTGAGTAAGTCATTCATTGGGCCTGGAGTTGGGTTATGTGTGTTGTTAGACCTGGGGTAGAGGTGCACTCTGATTGTGTTGTGAGCTTGTGGCTTGAGCATGCTTTTTTCCGGAGAGTAAGACTATTTAAGGCCTAGGATATCCCTGGGTTACTTTTGTACTGGGCCTGTAACTTCTTTAGTGGTCTTGTATTTGTTTCAACCTATGTTTTTTGTTATTTTTAAGACTTTATTCTAGGGCCTGTAATAATTTATAAACAAACAATTGGGGTGCTCGTGAAAAGGGGCTGGGGAATTCTAATATTTGCATAAAGGGGTAGAAAGCATAGATATAGGATCTATATGATCTATTCGCTATTTGCTTTACATGTTTGTAACTTCATGAGTAAAAAGCCTGCCTATAGGAGTCACACGCACACACATCACTTAAGTTGCCAACGCATGCTATTTCAAGTGACTGATGTACTAGTTTCCATTACTATGTTTTCTTAGATATTATGACTATAGGGCGTAGCAATGCAATATTCTACTTACCAAGGTGCCATGCCTATAGGTCTTCGAATGATTAATCTACCAGTTGCCTCAATTATAATGGTACTGCTCATATGTTTAATAATCAATCAGCTGCACATATCGTTTGTATTGCTCATCTAGATCGCATGCCTATAGGGATAAAACTATATAAAATCAATGCCAATCGCCAACTATTAGATATCATGCTTCTAGGATATTGTCACCTGCCTAAGAAATTTATCTAAAATCAGCGTTGGTCGTTTCACTGCTTTTTGCGAACAATCTAGAAAACATGCCTATAGGCTTGTAATCTGCAAATCCGTTGCATGTATATTGCTAAAATCAGAATCACTTAGAAACCATGTCTATAGGATTTATAATGATTTAATCAGTCGTACTTTAGTCTAAAATGCAGCATTACCTGTTTGATACTGGAATCTTATAGAGATCATGCCTATAGGACCAAAGGACTCTAAGTATTAAGTTTGAAATGTTTTACTGCTTGATCAAAAAATCAGTCTGCGTGCTTCTTTGCTTATGTGTGGAGTCTAACGTGAGCCTCTCTTTGCTATTATGAGCAGTCCTATTTATTTTGTATGCGCGATTAGCTTTATCATTTTTGAGCAGCCTAAGTAAGTCTAGAACCACCCAAACTGAGGTCTAAAGCCTCCTGGACCATAGGTATGGGACGGGTAGTGCACGCATATGGTACGACTTAGAATTGAATTAGAACGCTTTAGGTAAACAACTTCAACATAGTAATCGTGTAGCAGGAGATGATAGTCTGTGCCCGCTGAATAATATGAGCAACTCCTATCTAAAAGGAGTTGCGAAGTATTATTTATGTTGCACGGGGTGATCTTTTAGGCTAAAAAACTTAGGACCCCCTCCTTTATATACTTATTATTCTCACTTAGTCATTTAATGTAGACCATTGTAGTCGCATACTTGTAATCATTAATGATTTGTACCAATTCTTACTTTGCTATAAGGAGATTCTTCGACTTTTACATTTCTTTATTTATTTGATCACTTAGCCTAATCCACATAGTTTTATGTTCGACCGGGACCCACAGTTGCGGACCTCGAAGAGTGCCTAACACCTTCTTTTTGAGGTAATTTGAGCCCTTACCCGATCTTTGGTGGCGTTGACTAGTCAAACAGAGTTATTTGCATTATAGGTGCCCTAACGCACCTTAAAACCGTTAGGTGGTGACTCTTCTCTCTTTTACCCATTTAAAAGATTTGTCACACGTCGAAGCCCGCTCTCGCGGAAAAATAAAAGGGGCGCGACAACACTAACTTTATCACTTTTTCCTCCACCTTGAAGATATAAATTGTATTCCGAATTTTAACTCAAGCTTGCGGTTATGATTCTGGTGTGGTAGTACGAATATAAAAGAACCAAGTAAACAATATCGCATCTTGCACTTCTTGGCCTTTAATTGAGGGATGTCGTTTTGTCTCCTTGGCATCATAAATTTCAGAATATATGCACTTTGTTACTCCTCCATAGGCTCGAATGGATCAATTCTTGTGTCACCAAGCATACACAATGTTGAAAAGTGTTTAAAATGAGGTCCAATATGCTCAAACTCCAAAAATGTTTTACTTTTGATATCCTCATATCTACACACATTAGAGTCTTCAAGTGCTATATTATCTAATTCCTCACATGAGTCTAGTGTACTTTTCTCAAAATTGACATCATCAACAAATATTTGGTCGAATGATTGACTTTCAACTTTTAGCTCTTCAATTTGGTGTATAAGCTCATTTTCCGCTTCATACAACTCAGAGCTATTGTGCTGGGCATTAGACACAACAAAATGCATCTTCCCACACCTAGGGCATTGGGGCCTCTACTACTGCTGGAATCTCAATCCAGGCCGACTCTGCTGGTGGGATCCCTTGTTGCCCTGATTGGGCCTGAAATGACTCCACTGCTGTGCACTAACCGAAGACTGAGCAAAGGACTGGGATGGCCCTGATGACCCTCCCCTGAATGTTATCCTATCACCACTACCACCGGAAGAACCACCAAAGTTGTCTGCAGACCGGGCCTTATTGCTACCCTCTCGCTCCATTATATTCTTCAATTTGCAGGTCTCCGTGGCTTGAGCAAACGCCACCATCTTCCCATAGTTCATATCAGAATTCAAGGTAGCTGTAGCAGCCTCATTAATTACCAAGGTCTTGAGGCCCTGCACAAACTGGCTCACTCTTGCCTCCATAGTGGGCAACACGTAGATGGCATACTTGGACAGGCACGCGAACCTCATATGGTACTCCCACACACTCATGCTACCCTGCTTCAGGCTCTCAAACTTAGCGGCACATGACGCCTTAGTATTTGTAGGCAAGAAATGATCAATGAAGGATTCGGTAAACTCACTCCACCTCACCGGAGGGCTCCCCTCCTCACGGGAGTCCTCCCACATCTCAAACCAAGAATAGGCCACCCCTTTCAGGCAGTAGGAGGCCAACTCCACTCCCTCCGTCTCAGTAGCATGCATAACTCGGAGGGTCATGTGCATCTCATCAATAAAGTCCTGGGGGTCCTCCTCAGGATCAGTACCTGTGAACACTGGAGGATCCAATGGAAGAAACTTGTTCACCCTGGAACTAGTAGAATCCCCTTGCTGGCTGGAAGAAGCAGGTGCAACATTCGATCTATGGGCTTAGGAAGCCACTATCTGAGCCAACATCTGTTTGGCTCCCCTAAGATCCCCATCAGAAATACCGGGACCGGAAGCTGGGGCTGGAGGAGGAATAGCTGCACCCTCAGTAGGAGTAGGGATTGGTGCAGTCTGAGCAGGAGTAGTAGAATCAGGCAGTGTAGTAGTTGGAGGAATATCCTCACCCCTCGGGTGCTCACCCACATCATCAGGTATAGAATCAATTGTCACTCCTGGGATGGCATTGGCTCCTTGGCCAGTTCTTGCTTTCTTCCTAGGTGACATATACTGAATATTAGAGCAATGCACGAGTTAGAGGAGGAACAGTCTTACGATCAGCTCCATCACACGATCTAGAACATCAAAGAAGGGTATTATTCCTAAATGCCCAAGTAGCCTCCTGATTATAGATGTAGTTGACAACACACCGATAAGAAGGACTCTACTAGACATGGCTCCGAGACATCCTATGACTCTTTAAAACTTTAGGCTCTGATACCAAGCTTGTCACGTCCCGACCTCGAGGAGCGCGACCGGCGCTCGATCGGGATATCCCAGTCAAGCAAGCATGTACAATATTTTCTATACAAACTCACCCATGAATAAAGAGAAGATCTATCTCATTCATTAGACAATAAGGAAGTCATGTGATCAATACCAGTTTGTTACCAATAGTTACATCATTAATAAGTCTCAAAATACATACACTTTCATAGTTTGAAGTGAAACATATGGTACAATTACAACATCCTTAATTGACTTTCCCATAACTAAGATACAACCCACACTATGTCAACGGAGCCTCTAATAGATACAAAAGAGTACCATGATAGTGCCGGCAATAAGGCCCCGGCTATACCTCAAAACATAATACACAAAGAACAAGAGATGTACGACCCCGAAATGAAGTGGGCTCACCAAGTCAGCTGGGAAGAGGGTGTACCGCTATCACTGATTAAAGTTGCCTGCTGTGGAACCACCTGCATCCATTAAAGATGTAGCGCCCCCGGCAAAAGGGACGTTAGTACATGTAGAATAGTACTATTATGAAAACCAAATACCCCCTTCAAGGATTAGAAGTACAACATGAACGTGACAAATCATGGAAGCAAAAAAAAAGATTAAATAGCCGTAAAAACCATAGCAATCTTATTTAAAGCTTTCAATAACATTTATAAATTTCAAGTTGGGGATCCTTTATAACAACCACTAGCACAATACCACAATTTCTATACAATGTGGCCCTGCCGCCTCACCCCAATAGTTCGGCAGTCGCATAATGGACCACAGAAATGCCCTGCTCTGCAACAATTTTTCTTCAACTCCCCAATACTCTGTTTAACCTAAAAAGTCTGTACCGCAGTTAGCAAGCTCACCGCGAAGATTTTCTACAATCCTTAAATACATTAGCCTACCTCGACACCATGAAACCCCGGGTTTTAGGTGAAATTTTACGGGTCCTTACAATTAACTAACAACTAAACTAAGGTAAAACAATTAATCTATTCAAGCGGTTTTCTAAATTGTGATTATTTAACTCTAACTAATATAGAGTAACAAACTAGAAACTAAAGAAAATGAGTCGGTGAGCTTAGAGACGAATACAATAGCAGAAAATATTCTAGAGTTATGGGTTAGCTAACAATTTCGTTGAGTTTTCTACTTAAACTGTCTAATTAATATATTTGGTTTATTGATTGATGGGGTTAATATTACTCGTAGCATTCTCTTAAATTACTACTCATCTATTCATGCTAACCAAATACCAATATTTCTATGGAAATAGGATTAACAAGAACGCATTAATAATTCCTGTATAGTAATCAAGCAAGGTGATTAAATATATCCCTATCCTAACTGTGAATCTATTCCCAGATGCCCAAGTTCAAAAGCTTGCTCTACTCAATCCTATTTGCAATCTAAATCCCCTCTCCCGAGTTTAATCCTAGATTTGTAGATAGTATTCAATTGGTGATCAACCAATCAAATAATTAAGTGCGGGATTGAATAAATAAATCAATATGATAAAATAATAAGAATAATTCATGTTTCAAACTATAACGTTCATGTAGCATCCCACAACTCTAGAACTAATAAACCATGAGATTAAAGGAAGAGAAGAGAAGAAAAACTAGTTAGAAGCCACCAATAAGCGTGGCATGCGTTCCCGTACGTGAATTCGCCTTAAATATATGTTATATCTCCTTCAAATTAGGTTTAGAACCCGTTTTATACGAATTGGACCATGTAGGGCCGAAATAACTTTGTCTCAGTCGAAATAAGAAATCCCGCAATACAGGGTCCAGGCCAGCGCGAGCGCTGGAAGCAGTACGTTTTTCCTTCAAATTCCTTGCTGTGTCAGAAGCCGTCAAGTCCAAGGTAATCTTCATCTATCTCTCTTTATTTTATTTTTTTCAAATATTTATGGCCTTAATCATTATGTAATAATAATCCCAATCATTAGTTCCCATTACATTCCAATGAGCAAAATGAGATAAGCTTTCTCAACTGCTCGTATAAATATTTATTCTCCAAGGTCTATGACACGTCATTCTTTTGTTCCAAGCCTCATCATTTTTACTTCAAATTTCATCTTCAAAGTACCTACATCTCGATACTCAAATAAGTATAAAACTTCATAATCAAGCTAATTTTGGGCATATTCAGTATAAAATACAATCAAAAAATGGTAAAAAATGCAGAGTAAATAATATCAAAAAATATGAAAATATGCCCAACATCATTTTCACTTCTTTAGCATAACATGAGTGTACGATGGGTTCACATTGAGCTTGTGCGTCATCACTTCATGTGGAATACATGTCATATCTATATGCGACCAAGCAAACAATCATAGTTAGCTCGTAAAAATTTGATTAACTTACTTTTATGTTCTCGGATAAGTCCTAATCCAATGTTGAGTTTACTTTCTAGGAAATCTATGAACAGTATAACATCGTCTAATTCCTCCAATGTTATTTTTTATTATATCATCTTCTTATGATTCTATGATTGTGTTGGCGCTTCTTTATCTTCTTCACTCATACTTATTTTTGCCTTCATATTTGGCTCAATGACTTCCAATGAAGTACCCATTTCCGTGGTTGATTGCTTTAGTTGCTATTTGTCATTTTTAGATTTAGCTAACCCATTGGCAATAGTCACCGAGTGTATCTCTCATGCAGCTTGTTGATCCCCCTTAATATGTCTTATTTCCCATTTTAAAGGGAATTAGATGACATGATGTAACATGGAGGGTATCGTATCCATGTAATGTATATACAATATTCCCAAAATTATGTTGTATGTTATGTCTGCCATTACCACCTGAAATGTAGTATCTTTCACTATCCCTTCAGTAAATATGTGTAGTATAACTTTTCCTCGTATAACAACGCTGGAATTATCAAATTCGAATAGAGATCGAGCCTTTTGAATGATTTGACTCGTCATTTGTATTTCTTTAACCACCTGTAGTTGAATGATATTTGTTGAACTACTTGGATCAATCAAAACTCTTTTGACATCAGTTTCTAAAACACGTAAAGTAATTAATAAGGCACCATTGTGTGGCAATGTTAATTCATCACATCTTCATTATTGAACGTGATATTCTCTCCATCCAGGGTTTGTCGGGTTTGTTTCTTTTGTGTCATAGAGATTAGCAAATATTTTCGATGTGGTAAATATTATCCCATTAAGTTCTTCCCCTTCGATGATAACATTTACCGTCCTTTTTAACGAAGGAGGTCTAGGGGGCTCTTCGTTCTTCCTATTCTTCATGTAAGTCTGTTTACCTTTCTCATTGAACAACTCAGTAAGACAACCTTATTTCAGGAGATAATCAACTTTATTTTATAAAAGACAGTAGTCTGCTATTCTATGGTCATGCTCATATGGAACTCACAATAAAATTCCTGACTCCATTTGCTGGGGTCTGGTCTCATTTTCTTGGGCCATCTTACCTAATCCCCCATATCTCTTAACATTGTACCAACTCGAAAGTACTTACACTAAAGTTGTAATCTACCAGTTTTAGCCTGAAATGGTAATCACTGAGTTTTGATATGTTTGAATCCTTCCCGGCCCTTTGAGGTAATGTCACGACCTGGAATTCCCCATCTCGGGGCCGTGATGGCGCCTAATATCCACTTTCCAGGCAAGCCAATATTAGAACACAATAATCGTTTTAAAACCAATTCGAAAGCAATTTAACAAGAAATAAGCAATAGAATTTTAAAAGTAGACATAATAACTTCAACAGGTGACTAAACAAAACCCCGAAATCTGGTGTCACAAGTACTTGAGCATTCTAAAAGTTCTACAACAAAAGTCTAAATGAAAGTACAAATGTTTGAAACAGAAATAAACAATAGAATTGGATAGAGAAGGTAACTTAAGGGCTGCGAACGCCGTGCAGCTATAACTATAGTTTCCATGACCAGCTAATCTGAGCAAGCCTCCACTAACTACTGCGGGGACTAACTCCAGAATTAGCACAAGCAGTGCAGAATTGTAGCATGAGTACAACTGACCCCATGTACTATGTAAGTGTCAAGCCTAACCTCGACCAGGTTGGTAGTGACAAGGCTATAACAAGGCACTCACTAAAACCTGTACGAATATAAAGAAATAACAACAAAACAGAAACAAGTATAACAGGGAAACTTTAATAGATATTACATAACAGAGGCCCCAGAATAACACCAAAGCTCAACCTCCGCAATACAATATGGATACGCAAAAAAACAACTCCAAACAGTTAAATACATCTTCTATGTTGCGGCACACAACCCGAACCACAAATATTTAAATAAATAATGTCTTATCCATTGCGGCATGTAACCCGATCCACAAGTATACAAATAACATATTTTTCTCTGTTGTGGCGCGCAACCCGATCTAAAATATAAATATACAGATACCATTGTGGCGTGCAACCCGATCCTAAACAATAACAACAACAATCATTGTGGCATGCAACCTAATCCCATACAATAATACCAATAACAGTTGTGGCGTGCAACCCGATCCCACACAATAATATCAATAAGTGTCGTGGTGCGTAACCCGATCCCAAAAATTATAAAATACATGTATAAGCTACAACCAACTACGGCGTATCACAAAATATAATACAATAAGGGAAATTACATAATTAAAGTCATAAAGCATATAAAAGTAGTTATCTAACAACACATTAACTCACAAAGCAAATAAAGACAATCAATAGATAAAGATACGGGTACATGGTAACTTTTAGCAATTAAGGCATGTAACGGATAAAGGCATGAATTCAATACGTAAAGGCAAGTAGCATTTAAAGAAGTTAACAAGTAATAACATGGAATAAATGAAAGCATGAAATAATTGAAAACAATAGATAAATATCCCAACCTGCATGCTTAACCCGTGACTATGCATATATACTCGTCCATATATGCCGTCCTCACACATAAGTCAAGTAGAAAATAAACCAATCAAGTACTAATTCTATCAAGTCAAGGTTAACCACGATACTTACCTCTTTCTACAACTAAATAAACACTCAACTGCGGCCTTTCCTTTAGAATTAGCCTCCAAACCAATCAAATCTAGCCAAATATAGTTTAAATAATTCAAAATAAGCTTTAGAACCTATCCACGAGTGAGAAAGATTCGATATTTAAATGAAATTGAAAAAGTCAACAAAAGTCAAGCCCGGGCTAGCTTGGTCAAAGCCCAAGATTCAGACCAAAACCCGATTATCCATTCACCACCGAGCCCGGTTATGTGATTTGTTTTGAAATCTAATTTCAATTTGAAGTCTAAATCTCAATTTTAGAAAATCCAAAATTTCTAACCAAATTCCTAATTTCGACCATGAAAATCCTAGATTTGATATTAAAAACTCATGAAAAGTAATGGGAAATTGAAAGAAAGTGGATTAGAGTTGCTTACCAATGATTTTGGGAAGAAGAAATTCTTGAAAAAATGCCTCTAGAGTGTTTAGAATAGAGAAATGGTGTAAAATGAGCTAAGTCCCATTTTTTCCCTCTTTTACCCAGCTGCAGGTGTCGCAATTACAAACTCATGTTTGTAATTGCGATGTTCGCAAAAGCGAACCACCCTTCGAAAAAGCGAAGAAGTTGTCTAGCCATCAGTTTTAGCAAAAGCGACATAAAACTCGCATTTACGAACACCATCCCCCCCCCTTCGCATTTACGATTCCCTCTTTCGCATTTGCAAAGGTTGTCCAGCTAGGCTCCAGTCGCATTTGCGACCAAAAAACAGCAAAAATGAAGCCCCTCTGATCGCATTTGTGATGTTACCTTCGCAATTGCAAAGTAATCAACCCCTTTCCAGTCATCGCATTTGTGAGTCCAACTCTGCAAAAGCGGGACTCGCAATTGCGAGACCTGCAATCAGACACCAGCAACTGTTGGGCACCAGCAAATCCCAATCCCTTTGTAGTACATTCAAAACTCACTCGAGTCCCTTGGGCTCCTAACCAAACATGCACACAAGTATAATAACATCATATAAACTTGATCGCTACCTCAAATCATCAAAATAACATCAATTAACATGAATCGATCAACAAAACTCAAGAATTTTCAACTTGAACTCATTTTCACAATTTTTCACATAACGCGTCGAATGCGCTCGGGTCACCCCGGACCCCCAACCAAAAGTGTATACAAGTCCAAAAACATCATATGAACCTGCCGAAATTGTCAAAACACCAACACGATGTCGTTTAACAAAACTATTTATTGTGGTCAACTCAAAGGTCATTTTAAGCCAAAAATCACTTTTTCTTCAAAGTTTTACGTATAAACCTTTCAAAAAATGACACAGACTACATACGCAAATCAAGAAATATCAAATGAAGCTAATGGAGGTCTTGGAAAATGGAAACAAAGTCTAGTACTCAAAACGACCTATCGGGTCGTCATATTCTCCACCTCTAAAGAAATATTCGTCCTCGAACAAACACAAAAAGGTACATGGACTGGTAAAAAGGTAGGGGTATCTACTCCGCACAACGGACTCGGACTCCCATGTAGCTGCTTCGATCGGCTGACCTCTCCATTGCACTTTAGTAGAAGGAAAACTCTTAGATCTCAACTTTCGAACCTGTCGGGCTAGAATAGCCACTGGCTCCTCCTCATAGGCCAAATTTTCATTAAGCCGAATCGTGCTGAAGTCTAGAACAAGTGAGTTGTCCTCGTAGTACTTCCGAATCATGGAAACATGGAATATCTGATGTACTCCTATTAGGTTAGGAAGAAATGCAAGCATGTAAGCAACTCCCAACTCTCTCTAAGATCTCAAATGGCCCAATAAACCTTGGGCTCAACTTTTCCTTCTTTCCAAACAGCATCACGCCATTCATAGGCGACACTCAGAGAAGAACCTTCTCACTCACCATATAAGCTACCTCTCGAACCTTCCGGTCTGCATAACTCTTCTATCGGGAGTGAGTTGTACGAAGTCTCTCCTGAATTACCTTAAACTTCTCCATAGCGTCACAGACCAAATCAGTGCTCAACAACCTAGCCTCTTCGGGCTCAAACAAACAATTCGGCGAACGACATCGCCTCCCATATAAGGCCTCATATGGTGCCATCTAAATACTCGACCTATTGTTGTAGGAAAACTACGCTAGAGGTAAAAACTGATCACATGAACCACCGAAAACCATAACACAAGCACGTAACATTTCCTCCAAGATCTGAATAGTGAGCTCGAACTATCCGTTTGTCTGAGGATAAAATGTTATGCTCAGCTCAAGCAGCGTGCCCAACTCACACTACACGGCTCTCCAAAAATGAGATGTGAACTACGTGCCTCGATCAGAAATGATGGAAATGAGCACGTCGTGCAGGCGGATAATCTCATGGATGTAAATCTGAGCCAACCGCTCTGAAGAATAAGAAGTCGCCAATGGAATAAAGTGTGCGGATTTAGTCAACCGGTCAACAATAACCCATACTGTATCATATTTCTTCAAGTTCTGTGGTAAGCCTACCACAAAATTCATAGTGATGCACTCCTACTTCCACTCTGGTATCTCCAATATCTGAGTCAATCCACCCAGTTTCGGATGCTCATACTTCACCTATTGACAATTCAAACACCGAGATACATAAGCAACGATGTCTTTCTTCATTCTTCGCCACCAATAGTGTTGTTTCAAGTGAACATCCATGGCTATTGGCCTCTCTGCTACCGGCAAATATGCTATACTATCCATGCTCTCAGCCTTCCTGCTCAATGCATCGGCCACAATATTGGCTTTCCCCGAATGATATAATATGGTGAAATCATAGTCTTTCAGCAACTCGAGACATCTCCGCTGACGCAAATTAAGGTCCTTCTGCTTGAATAGGGGCTGGAGACTTCGATGGTTGGTATAGACCTCACAATGAACGTCGTACAAATAGTGCCTCCAAATCTTCAGTGCGTGAACAATAGATGCAAACTCTAAGTCATGAATAGGGTAATTCTTCTCATGAACCTTCAACTGCCGAGACGCATAGGAAATCACCCTACTCTCCTACATCAATACAATACCAAGACCAATATGTGATGCATCACAATACACGGTGTAAGATCCTAAACCTATAGGCAACACCAATACTGGGGTTGTAGTCAATGCAATCTTGAGCTTCTAAAAGCTCAACTCACACTCGTCGGACCATCTAAATAGAGCACCATTTTAGGTTAACTTAGTCAATGGGACTGAGATAGATGAAAACCCTTCCACGAACCGACGATAATAACTTGCCAAACCCAAGAAGATCTGAATCTCTATAGCTGAAGTAGGTCTAGGTCAGTTCTGAACTACTTCAATCTTCTTAGGATCCACTTTAATGCCCTTGAAAGTTACAACATGGACCAAAAAAGCCATTTGAGTCCAACCAAAACTCATAATTTGAAAACTTGGCATATAACTGACGATCCCTCAGAGTCTAAAGTATGATCTGAAGATGCTACTCATGCTCCTCTCGACTGCGGGAGGAGACTAAAATATCATCAATGAAGACGATCACAAACGAATCCAGATAGGGCTTGAACACCCGTTTCATTAAATCTATAAAGGTTGATTGAGCATTACTCAAGCCAAACGACATCACTAAGAACTCATAGTGACCATACTGAGTCCGAACAGCTATCTTAGGGACATCTGATGCCCTAATCTTCAATTGATGATAGTCAGATCTCAAATCAATCTTGGAAAACACCTTGGCACCCTGAAGCTGATCAAATAAGTCATCAATCCTCAGCAACGGATATTTGTTCTTGATAGTGAATTTGTTCAACTGTCGATAATCTATACACATCCTCATCATGCCGTCCTTCTTATTCACAAACAACACTAGTGCACCCTAAGGCAAAACACTAGGTCTAATGAATCCCTTATCAAGAAAATACTACAACTGCTCCTTCAATTCTTTCAACTCAACTAGGGCCATACGGTATGGTGCGGTAGAAATGGTTGAGTGCCCGGAACCAAGTCAATGCAGAAATCAATATCTCTCTCAGGTGGCATCCCTGTTAAATCTATAGGAAACACCTCTAGGAACTCGCGCACAACTGGTACTAAATCCATGGAAGGAACCTCCACACTAGAATCACAGATATAGGCCAAATATGCCAGACACCCCTTCTCGACCATACGTCGAGCCTTCACATATGACATTACCCTGCTAGTGGAATGGCCAGGAGTCCCTCTCCACTCCAATTGAGGCAACACCGGCATGGCTAATGTTATAGTCTTGGCGTGACAGTCCAAGATAGCGTGATAAGGTGACAACCAACCGATGCCTAAGATCATGTCACAATCCACCATATCAAGAAGTAGAAGGTATATCCTAGTCTAATAGCTCCTGATAGAAACCACACATGAGCGATAAACACGATCTACCACAATAGAATCTCCCACATGCGTGGACACATAAACAGGAGCGTTCAAAGAATCACGAGGCATAACCAGATATGAAGCAAAATAGGATGACACATATGAATAAGTAGAACCCGGATCAAATAAAACTGAGGCATCACTATGGAAAACCGGAACAATACCGTGATTACTACATCAGATGACTCTGCCTCAGGTCTGGCTGGGAATGCATAAAAATGGGGTTGAGCCCCACCACTCTGACCTCCGCCTCTCGGACGGCCTCTAACTGGCTGGCCTCTACCTCTAACAGCCTGACCACTATCTCTAGCTACCTGACCCCCGCCTCTAGCTAGAAGAGTGGGTAGTGGAGCAACTTATGCCGGAACCATGGCACGAGAACCCTACCGAGGCACACTACTCTGAAGTCTAGAATAGCACCTCCTGATATGACCCATAACTCTACACTCAAAGCACTCTCTTGGACTAACCTAACAGCCCGGAACCACTGTGATAGCTCTGAATCGACGGTGCACTAATAGGAGTTAAAAGTGCACTATAGGCTAGCTGCTTAAGATGAGGCCTATAAGAACCACGACTGCTAGAAGCATCGTGGGATGCCTTGAGTGTTGACTGAATTGGCCTGTGAGGGTATCCTCTACTGAATGAATCCCTGCCTCCAGACGAGGCACCAATGAAACCACCGAAATGACGAGGCCTCTTCTCAGAGACCACCTTCCTACCATGACCACGAATCATCTCGATCGTCTAGCAATATCTACCACCCGCTAGAAAGAAATATCATCCCTAGTCTCCTTGGCCATCTGTAGACTGATACCAAAAGTAAGGCCATCAACGAATCTCCTCACCTTCTTCCACTTAGTAGGGAGCAAGACAACGATATGGCAAGATAAATCTACAAATCGAATCTTGTACTGGGTCATGCTACCCTGCTAGAGAGGCTCAAACTGCCTGCAGAGGTGATTTGGTTGGTCTGGATCGATCATAGTATGCCACCACCTCTTGGCAGAGCTGTGTATCTGAAATACCGTGAAGTCCTCTCCATTGGACTCCACTATACCCATGTTGTGCAACACCTCGTGGCAACGGTCAATGAAATCCTATGGATCCTCAGAAGGTGTACCACCAAATCTAATAGGAAATAGCTTAGTGAACTTATCCAATCTCTTCAACCCCTCAGAAGACATCATGGGCCTCTCTCCGGTCAGTGTAGCAATAATAGGCTAAACTACCCCAACTGGCGGAATTATTGGAGTCTAATACATGGGAGCCATCTACTCTGGAGTGTAGGTAGCGGGAGTCTGGGATCCTTCCCCAGCCCGAAGACAGCTGGTGTAACAGGAACTACACCGACATGGTACACACTCTCCATAAGGCCCACCAGACGGACTAAAGTGTCCTGAAGTACCGGGGTGGCAATAAATCCCTTTGGGACCTGAGTTGGTCCAGATGACACGGCTGGAGTAGGGATATCCTCCTCCTGCTCGATTTGAGGCTATGCAATCGGTGTTACTGCGCGGGCTCTAGGCTGAGCTCTGCCCCTGCCTCTGGCTCAACCACGGCCCCCGTCCCTACCCCTAGTAGTGGCTGCAACCTAGGGCTCCAGCTCTTGCTCGGTTGAGGATGTTGTAAGTGTTCTTGTCATCTGCGAGAGAGAAAGAATAGAATGGTTCAAACTTCCGTGATAGAATAACTCGCATGATAGAGAAAGAAATAAGTGAAATTTTCCTAAAGCCCTACAACCTCTAGAAGATAAGTACAGGCGTCTCTGTACTGATCCTCTAGACTCTACTAAGCTTGCTCATGACTTGTGAGACCTAGGAAACCTAGTGCTCTAATACCCACTTGTCACGAACCGGAATTCCCCGCATCGGGGTCGTGATGGAGCCTAACATCCACTTGCTAGGCAAGCCAACATTAGAACACAATAATTATTTTAAAACCAATTTGAAAGCAATTTAACAAGAAATAAGCTATAGAGTTTTAAAAGAAGATATAATAACTTCAATTGCTGACTAAAAAAACCTAAATTCTAGTGTCACAAGTACATGAGCATTCTAACAGTGATACAACCAAAGTCTGAATGAAAGTACAAATGTTTGAAACAAAAATAAATAGTAGAACTGGATAGAGAAAGGGACTCCAGGGCTACGGACGCCGTGCAACTATACCTCAAGTCTCCGTGAACATCTAATCCGAGCAAGCCTCTACTAACTATTGTTGGGACCAACTCCAGAATCTGTACAAGAAGTGCAGAAGTGTAGCATGAGTACAAACTCCATGTACTCTGTAAGTACCGAGCTTAACCTCGACGAGGTAGTGACGAGGCTATAACAAGGTACTCACTAAAACCTATATGAATATAATGAAATAACAACAAAATAGAGAAAACAAGTATAGCATGGAAGCTGGAACAGATATTACATAACTGAGAGCCCTGAATAACATCAAAGCTCAACCTCGACAATAAAACACGGATACGGAAAATAACAACTCTAAACAGTTAAATATGTGTTCTCCGTTGTGGCGCGCAACCCGATCTACAAATATATAAACAAATAATGTCTTCTACGTTGCGGCGCTCAACCCGATCCACAAGTATATAAATAGCATATGTTTCTATGATGCGGCGCGCAACCCCATCCAAAATATAAATATTCAAATATCATTGCGGCGTACAACCCGATCCCAAACAATAATAACAATAACCGTTGTGGCGTACAACTTGATCCCACACAATAATACCAATAATCATTACGGCGTGCAACCCGATCCCACATAATAATACCAATAATCGTTGCAGCATGCAAGCCGGTCCCAAACAATATAAAATAAATGTATAAGCTACAACCAACTACGGCGTATCACAAAATAAAACACAATAAGGAAAATTCATAATTAAAGTCATAAAGCGTATAAAAGTAGCTATCTAGCAAAATACTAAATCATAAAGCAAGTAAAAACAGTCAATAGATAGAGATACGGGTACATGGTAATATTTAGGCATGTAACGGATAAAGGCGTGAATTAAACACGTAAAGGAAAGTAGAATTTAAAGCAGTTAACAAGTAATAATATGAATTAAATGAAGGCATGAAATAATTGAAAATAATAGATAAATATCTCAACCCGCATGCTTATCCCGTGACTACGCATATACACCCATCACCTTGCATATATGATGTCCCCACACATAAGTCAAGTAGCAAATATACCAATCAAGTCCTAAAGTCAAGGTTAAGCACGACATTTACCTCTTTCTGTAATCAAATCAACACTCAACCATAGCCTTTCCTTTAGAATTAACCTCCAAACCAATCAAATCTAGCCAAATATAGTTCATATAATTCAAAATAAGCTTTAGAAACTACCCACGACTGAAAATATTCGATCTTTAATGATATTGGAATAATTCAAAAAAGTCAATCCTGGGTTCGCTTGGTCAAAACCTTAGATTCGGACCAAAATCCGATTACCCATTCACCCCGAGCCCGGTTATGTAATTTTTTCTAAATTCGACCTCCATTTGAGGTCTAAATATAAATTTTACAAAATTCCTAATTTTTACCCAAATCCCTAATTTCCACCATGAAAATCCTAGATTTGATGTTAAAAACTCATGAAAAGTAATTGATAAATTGAAAGAAAGTGGATTAAAGTTGCTTACCAATGATTTTGGAAAGAAGAATTTCTAGAAAAATCACCTTTTAAGTGTTTAGAGTTGAGAAATGGTGTAAAATGAGCTAAGTCCCGTTTTTTCCCTCTTTAGACATCACAGTAGGGAACTCATATTCGTAATTGTGATGTTCGCAAAATTGAACCACCCTTCGCAAAAGCGAAGAAGCTGTCCAGCCATCAGTTTTTTTGCAAAAGCGACATAAAACTCGCATTTGCGAACATCCCCCATTCGTATTAGTGATTCCCACCTTTGCATTTGCGAGGTTGTCTGACTAGGAACCAGTCGCATTTGCGACCAAACAACCGCAAAATAGAAGCCCCTCTGATCGCATTCTCGATGCTAACTTCACATTGAGAAGGCATCATCCCCTTCCCAGTCATCGCATTTGCGAGTCCAACTCCGCAAAAGCAGGACTCGCAATTGCAAACAGGTTCGTGCAATTGCGAGACCTGCAATCAGACACCAGCAACCGTTGGGCACCAGCAGCTTCCAATCACTTTGTAATGCATCCGAAACTCACTCTAGCCCCTAGGGCTCCAAACCAAATGTCATAACCCAGAATCACAACCTCGGGGTCGTGACGGCGCCTAAAATCCACTAGCTAGGCAAGGCGATATGAAATAATTAAATAACCAATTTTAACAGTTAAAAACACAATGGTGATATATAACGAGAAATAGAAACCCAGTCTAATACAGTACTGATATAAATCACGTGATAATATTTATTCCAAGAAATTCGAAGTCACGAGTACACGAGCAACTAAAAGTCTACAAACAAAGTCTGAAATAAATACAATTATTTCGAAGGAAATGAACAGTAAAAGTGGTAAAAGGAAGGGGACTTCAAGGTCTCTGGACGCCAGCAGATCTACCTCGAGTCTCTGTATGTAATGATCCGAGCTTACGCACCTCACGCACCACTGGGACCGCAATAAAATACAAGAAAACAAGTTCCACCTGCATGCTTTAACCAAATAACAATGCATAAGTACTCGTCACCTCATATATATGTTGTTCCCACATATAAAACACGTGGCAAATAGACTAACAAGCCCTAATCCCTCAAGTCAAGGTTAACCACGACACTTACCTCACTCCGCAATCAAATCAAAGCTCAATTGGGGCTTTGCCTCTAGAATTAGCATCCAAACCAATCAAATCTAACCAAATATAGTTCAAGCAATTCAAAATATGCTTTAAAAACTACCCACGAGTGAAAAAGATTTAATCTTTAATGATTTTGGAAAAAGTAAACAAAAGTCAACCCCATGCCCGCTTGGTCAAAACTCGAAATTCGGACCAAAACCCAATTATCCATTCACCCCCGGGCCCGATTATGTAATTACTTTCAAAATCCGACCTCAATTTGAGGTCTAAATCTCAATTTCTCAAAATCCCCAATTTTTACCTAAATCCCTAATTTCTACCATAAAAAGCATAGATTAAAGGTTAGAAATCAATGGGTGTTGATAGAAATGGAAGAAAACGAGTTAAGATGTACCAACCTATTGAAGTTGGGATGCAATTTTTCTTCAAAATCGCCTCTAAGTCGAGCTCAAACTTGAAAAATGGTGAAAAGTGAAGAAAATTCCGACTTTCAGCTATTTATTAATTAGGCGTCAGATGCTCTTCACGTTCGCAAAGAACAACGGCCATAAGGCCTACGCGTTCACGATATCTCCTACGCATTACCGAAGGCTTAGCTCCCACCTTGCCTTCCCGTTCGCGAGCCACAGCCCGCGTCCGCGTAAAGTGACAGCCCGGCTCCCCCAGGATCCCACAAAGCTTCGCATTCACGGAGACACAGTCGCGTTCATGAAGGGTAATCCCCCCTCTAGTTCGCGTTTGCGACCAATACCTCGCTTTTGTGAAGAGTAACTCCGTCCCAATCCCAATTTCCCCATCGCGATCGCGAGAGTAGCTTCGCGATCACGAAGCACAAAACATGAGACATCAGCAGATAGCTGAAACCAGCAACTTCCTAAGGCCGGAATAGTCCGTAGCCTATCGAAACCTCACCCGAGCCCCTCGGGCTCCAAACTAAACATGCACACAAGTGTAATAACATCATACGAACTCGCTCGCATGATCAAAACACCAAAATAACACCTAGAACGGCGAATCGGACATCAAAATGTATGAGATTTTAAAAGAAACTTAAGAACTTTTAAAATTACAACCGAACGTCCGAATCACGTCAAATCAACTCTGTTTTGCACTTAATTTTGCAGACAAGTTATAAATAGTGAAATGAACCTATACCAAGTTCCGAAATCGAAATCCGAACCCTATAGAAATAAAGTCAATCTACGGTCAAACTTAGGAATTCTTTAAACATACAAATTACTAATTTTCAACATATCATGTTAAGTCAAGTTAGAGACTTCCAAATTCAATTTCGGGCATATGCCCAAGTCCTAAATCACGATACGGATCCACCGGGACCGCCGAAACACTGATTTAGGTTCGTTTATACAAAATATTGACCGCAATCAACTCAAATCATTTCTAAGGCTAAAATTCACATTCTCTACAATTTTTCACATAAAAGTTTTCCTGAAAAAGACGCGGATTGTGCAGGCAAATCGAGGAATGTTAAACGAAGCTATTCAAGGTCTCAAAACACAGAAATAAAGGCTAAAACTCAAAGTGACATGTCGGGTCATCACACCAAACATGCACACAAGTGTAATAATATCATATAAACTTGCTCGCTACCTCAAAGAATCAAAATAACATCAATTAACATGAATCGATCATCAAAACTCAAGAATTTTCAACTTGAACTCATTTTTACAATTTTTCACATAACACGCTGAAATGTACTCGGGTCACCCCGGACCCTAACCAGAAGTGCATACAAGTCCAAAATTATCATACGAATCTAACGGAATCGTCAAAATATATATCCAAAGTCGTTTATCAAGAATCTTGACCGTGGTCAACTCAAAGATTATTTTAAGACAAAAATTACTTTTTCTTCAAATTTTATGTAAAAACCTTTCGAAAAAAGGCATGGACCATGCACACAAATCAAGAAATATCAATTGAAGCTAATATAGGTATTGGAACATAGAAACAAAGGCTAGTTCTCAAAATGACCTATCAGATCGTTAGAGGTAACGTGGTGTCCTTTTATATGAATCCTTGATTAACCCGTGCTAGTTTTGGATTTCGATCATGGCCACGTCGAGATGGATAGATATATGGTTCATATTGATTCCTTCAACTTCTACGGTCAGATTCGGACCTCCTAGGAATTCTTTATGTTCGTTCATTAAACTTTCTTCCAACTTCTGATTGAACCATAATATTTTCCTATATTCTGAGCTTTTTAATATATTGGTTATAAACATTGTTCCATGTAGTCGGAGAATATTCTCGAATACTTTTCTTTCACCTTCTTGTAGTCTCCGACCTTCAGTTCAGATTTTTTACGAAAGCTATTGGTGCCCAATTATCAGGCATGGGTAGCAAAGCATCCTTTTCCTTCGAAATCAATCCACGAACTCTCTGAGCAATTTTGTAATTCTTTGATATATTTTAAAGATGTCTTTCATTAATTTTTTTACATTTTGTGCCCCAGAAGGGGCATTAACGAAAGCAATTGCAAATTCACCAAACGGTCAATTGAATTTTTAGGGAGAAGAGAATATCAGGTTAGCTCTCCTTTAGTAAGAGTTTCCCCAAATTTCTTTACCAGCACTGATTTAATTTTCTACTTAGCCAAGTCGTTTCCCATGACTCCCGTGGTAAATGCTATCATATGATCTCGTAGATCTAAAGTGCCATCGTAGTTAGAAATATCAGGCATTTTGAATTTTTACAGGATTGGCATCGATGTTGCACTAGGCTTCCACGGCTGCTAAAAATACTTGTCTATATTCACACCTTTGGTTACGAACGAAACACCGGGGATTTGTTCTATCCGTTCGTTCTACCCCTTGATCTATTTCTGCAAGGTTAGAACTAAATTTTGTAAAACAGAATTACCGGGCATACCTGAACCACCTGCTCTACAACTATTTGGAGGTTCCCCAATTCGGAGTTTTCAAGTCTCGACTTAGAGTTTCTATGACCAGATTAGATCTTGGTTACGAATTTGGAGTTCTAGTTGTTGCATTGTCAGTCAAAGCCCTCATCACTTTCCCAATCTAACTGTTCCACTACTTCTACTGAGTGATAAAAATTTTCAATTCATCCTCTAGTCCTAGTTGTTCCCCAATCCTGCTAGTAGATCTCACTACTGGATTTTCTCATGAATGATTTGGGAGTTACGGGGCGTATGGTTTTGCGAAGCATATGGCCTGTCACCTGTCATCGCACCTAAACCTACTTGTTGATTTGTAGTATTAACTTGATCTACCTACTGGTTAGTAGGGTTAACTCCAGGCATAATATTTTAGCAAATGTAAATCAAAGATATTTTGTTGGAACAAAAGTGAAGTCAACAAAACCTTTGAGGAGAAAATGAACGATTTTCAGGACCCCACGTTGTATGTTAAATTGTTTAACCTAAAATTATTCTAATAGATCAAATTAATTAAATTTATATTTTAAGGTACCAACAATCGATTTGACAAAATTTTCCAAATATGAATAGTATAAAATAATAAAAATAATGAATAAGGCAACCAAATAATAAAGTAAAAGGGAGAGAATCCTTGTTAATCGGAGTAGCTTCTCTTTCATATCTATTTAAGCATGACTTGCCAGAAATAAAATAATATGATTAGAGAGTAAAAAGTAATTTTTCAGATGGGGTACAGAGCAAGAAAAAGAGGGATTTAAATAGTAAAATTATCTGTAACTGCTCCCTTAATATCACGCGTACTTCTACATCTATTAATTTCACTTTCTACCCATTACACTAAGAATTTGTAACTGATCAGGGAGTTATACCAAATCTCGCTTTAATCAGGATTTGACTGATTCTCTTCTTTTTCATATTCATGAAAGATTATTCGTGATGACTCATGAATGATGTCGTTACGAGCGATTCTGATACTAATAGTTATGGTATCAATATTACCGGTACTGATTAACCTTCAACTTCAAATGATATCGGACTTCCAACTTCTTTATAATCCTCTAATATTCTTGGCAAGTGTCAAGATTTAATTAGTTCGTGTGGTAAGTCTATTTTATACCGATACAGTCAAGATCATGGCAATTAGTTGGACACAACGTCAGGATTTCGATTTTCTAATAGCCATGTATTCAACCGTGCGCACAAAACTATGACAACGTAGTGGACTTTAAATTATTGCATCTTACCAATATATTTAAATTGGTTGTGAATCCTACCATACAAGCATAGCTTAGCTCTCACACTCTAATCAACTTATTTACACGAAAGGTACGCAGTTTAAGCTACTTTAGTAATAGTTAAAATCATGGATATTCTTTAAAAACTAGGCAGGCAACATTGATCTGGTCGATTTTTTTACGAAATAAACAGCACTGATATGATCAATATAATTAAAAGTTCTATTGTTTGTCATAATAGTTTGACAATAGGAATAGAATAATAACTTTATATGAGATACCGTTGATGAAACATAATTATATACAACCAAAATAGATTTCGACTTTCCTACGTTCGATCGAGATCGAGTGGTAAGAAACCGGAGTAGGATTTTGGGAGCAAGCTCCGAAGACGGTACAAACGAGTCTCGAATCCGAAGGTTGCTCGAGGAGTCAGCTCGATAATCTTATCGAGCCCGTGACCAAACCGATCCACAAGGCATTACTTCGAGGTCGGAAATGCGCCATGCCCATCCCGAAGGTCGAACTGAAGATAAGACCGAAGGGCCGACCCAGTGACGAGTCCTGGCCAGTATCGAATTCGAGCCAGTATCGAGCTCACAGACAAGAGCCATTACAACCGCACCAGGAGAGAGAATCTTGGCGGGAATCGAGGAAGAGACAAATCATCATGGATCCTCCACTATATACTTTATTTTATTGTTTTATTATAGATAAAGCAAAGATCCTCTATTATAAAAGGGAAAATTCTTGTAAGCTATAGGGACGGATTAGATTGGAACAAAAAAGATCTTTTCTCATATACAAAGATATCTCCTTGTACTTGTTTTACTTCATCATATTCATTCTTTATGTTTATCATTCCCATTCTCATAGTCAAAATACTTGTATTGTTATCTTTGTATCAAAGGATATTACGTATCCTTAGAACTATACATAAATTTAACGTTATCCGATTTTTCGGGTAAATAGTTTGACGCCCACCATGGGGCTAAGGATAACAGTGATTGTTTGGTATAAATATACAGTACACACCAGCTTACAACTTCAAATCAGCAATGGCTTTACCTATCGACCACGAAGCCGGCCTTCAAGATGAAACCAACAACTTGGCACCCGGGGCCGGAAGGCCACTTGACGATGGCACTAAGGCTCAAATCGTAGTACCCGAAATTCGAGCCAAAGTACCATTGGATGTCAATTCACAAATAGCTCTGGAGGCGAATCAGCATTCCGAACCGGAAAGAAGCATTCAGGGCGGTACTCGATATGTAGCCTAAGACACCCATAACGCGAGGGAAATCGAAGCCAGCTTGCGTATGATCTTCGAGATGCAACAAGCCCAACAAGTAGCGATAGCTCAGTTACAGAGCCAAACTCATATACAAAGCAGGCCGGATTCCAATCCGCTTTGAGAAATCACCCCAGAACGGAGCCCGCCATAGTGAAATCAAACGAGCAAGAATCGGGGACCACTCCCGAAATTACTAAATTGCACGAGGAACTCACAAAACGAGTCGAAGCCAACGACAAAAAAGTGGAAACATACAATACCAAGGTCGATCTAATCCTAAGGGCTCCACCAATAATAAAAGGGCTTGATTCAAAAAAAATCATACAAAAGCCTTTTCCCTCGAGTGCGGCCCCAAAACCAATCCCCAAAAAGTTTCATATGCCCGAAATTCCCAAATATAACGGTACGACCGATCCTAATGAACATGTCACCACTTACATATGTGCCATCAAAGGTAACTATTTGGAGGACGATGAGATCAAATCCATGTTATTGAAAACGTTCGGGGAGACCCTCTCGAATGGAGCAATGATCTGGTATCACAATCTGCCACCAAATTTCATCGATTCTTTTGCCATGTTAGTAGATTCGTTCGTAAAGGCACATGCTGGTGCCATAAAGGTTGCAACAAGGAAGTCAGACCTCTTCAAAGTAAAGCAAGGGGTAATGAAATCCTGAGGGAATTCGTATCCCGATTTCAAATAGAACGCATGAAATTTCCACCGGTCACAGATGATTGGGCCGTACAAGCTTTCACCCAAGGGTTGAACGAGCTAAGTTCGACAGCATCACGTCGGCTGAAACCAAATTTGATCGAGTATCCAGCAATAACTTGGGCAGACATACACAACCGATATCAATCAAAAATTAGGGTCGAGGATGATCAGTTGGGAGCTCCGTATGGACCCGTGCATCAAAACAGGGCAGCTACTAAAAACCAAAGGGAGATCGACAGAGAACAAAGGTCGAACAGAGACCGATATCAACCGTACATCGCAGATCGGATGAACAACGGTTCAGCATGAAATACAGTTCGGAACAATCGAAGGATTGATCGAGGGAAAAATTCTCGGGGACTTATGAGCAAGAGCGGCTTTGATAAATATGTCGATCCTATAGAAGCACCTCGATTATCAGAATATAACTTCAGCGTTGGTGCATCCGCCATCGTGTCGGCTATCGGACGCATCAAAACACTAAATGGCCTCGACCCATGCAGACCGATCCTGCCCAAAGAAATCCCAATCAAATGTGTGAATATCATGGAACCGATGGCCACAGAACGGAAGATTGCAGGCAACTAAGAGAGGAAGTAGCCTGCTTATTTAACAAAGGGCACCTTCAGGAATTTCTGAGTGATAGAGCAAAGAACCATTTTAAAAACAGGGATTTCGACAAGCAAATCGAGCAAGAAGAACTGCAGCACGTCATTCACATAATCATCGGCGGCGTCGATACCCCTCAGGGACCGGTGCGTAAATGCACTAAAGCATCGATTGTGAGGAAAAAAATGATCCCGGACTCAAGATTACGCACCCATAGGGACTTTGTCCTTCGATGATGAAGATGCAGAAGGAGTCATCCAACCTCATAATGATGCACTGGTAATATTCGTACACATGAATAAAACTAAAATTAAGTGTGTGTTAATCGATCCAGGTAGCTCGGCCAACATCATCAGATTGAAGGTCGTAGAACAGCTCGGCCTGCAGGACAAGATCGTACCCGCAACTCTGGTTCTAAACGGGTTCAATATGGCATATGAAACCAATAAAGGCGAGATAATCCTACCAATAAACGTGGCTGGAACCATCCAGGAAACAAAGTTTTACGTGCTCGAAGGCGATATGAGATACAACGGCCTTTTCGGAACGCCATAGATCCACAACATGAGAGCTATACCTTTGACCCTACACCAGGTCCTCAAAGTCCCAACATCGAGAGGTGTCAAAACAGTGTACGGAGAACAACCGACCGCAAAGGAAATGTTCGTCATCGAGGAAGCAAAATCAATATCCTCGCCTTCGCCGATAAAAGGATCGGGCTCAGAAGGCGAACGGAACACCAAATAGCAATCACAGATGTCGGCTTCGACCCAGCCAGATAATCAGAAGATCGAAGATGATGATGATCAGAGGATCCCCCGATCCTTCGTGATCCCCGATGATTCCGACACCACCAAATCAACAATTGAGGAACTGGAGCAAGTAATACTAATCGAGCACAGGCCCGAACGAAAGGTATACTTGGGAACGGGGTTGAGCCCCGAACTCAGGAAGAAACTTGTTCGATTTCTTATCGATAACATTGATTCTTTTGCCTGGTCCCATTTAGATATAACAGGGATCCCACCAGACATAACGATGCATCGGCTAAACTTGGACCCTAGGTTCAGACCAGTGAAGCAAAAAAGAAGATCCAAGTCCGAGGAAAAGCACGCATTCATAAAGAACGAGGTAACCAAACTTCTCAAGATAGGGTCCATTCGGGAGGTGAAATATCCCGAATGGTTAGCCAATGTGGTTGTAGTGCCTAAAAAGAGAACAAACTTAGAATGTGTGTGGACTATAAGGATTTGAACAAAGCATGCCCCAAAGATTCCTTTCCGCTGCCCAACATCGATTGCATGATCGATGCCACGGCCGGCCACGAGATCCTCACTTTTTCCGATGCCTATTCCGGGTATAATCAAATCTAGATAAACCCGGAGGACAAGGAAAAGACTTCATTTGTCACCAAATATGGAACATATTGTTATAATGTGATGCCCTTCGGGCTAAAAAATGCGGGAGCTACTTACCAACGCCTAGTAAATAAAATATTCGAAGAACAAATAGGTAAATCAATGGAAGTTTATATTGATGACAAGCTAGTTAAGTCCCTGCGCGCAGAGGACCATTTGGCCTATTTGCAGGAAATGTTCGATATTTTGAGGAAATACAACATGAAGCTCAACCCCAAAAAATGTGGTTTCGGGTCGGTTCGGGCAAGTTCCTCGTCTTCATGGTGTCAAATCGTGGAATCAAAATTAACCCAGACAAAATCAAGACCATCGAATACATCGCCATCGTGGACAGCGTGAAAGCTATACAAAAGCTAACGGGACGGATTATAGCCTTAGGCCGATTCATTTCGAGATCATCAGATCGAAGTCACAGATTTTTCTCTCTACTCAAAAAGAAGAACGATATCGCTTGGACACCGGAATGCCAACAAGCATTAGAGGAACTAAAACAATATCTATCGAGCCCACCACTACTTACACTCCAAAAATAGACGAAAAACTTTGCTTGTACTTAGCAGTATCGGAAGTCGCGGTAAGCAGTGTCCTAGTTCGAGAAGAGCAGGGTACGCAATTTTTCGTTTATTATATAAGTTCGGACCTTATGAGAAGCGGAAACAAGGTATCCGCACCTAGAAAAATTGGCACTTGCACTGATAAGCGCCTATAAAAAGTTAAGACCGTACTTTCAATGTCACCCCATATAAGTATTAACACCTACCCACTTCGTAATATTTTGCACAAGCCCGAACAATCAGGTCGATTGGCCAAATGGGCCGTTGAACTCAGTGGGTACGATATCGAATATCAACCCCGTACGGCCATCAAGTCTCAAATTTTAGAAGACTTCGTGGCCGATTTCACGCCAACCCTCGTACCCGAAGTCGAAAAAGAACTCCTGTTGAAATATACATCATCGAGGATATGGATCCTTTTTACGGACGGGGCTTCGAACGTGAAGGGGTCCGGGCTAGGCATAGTTTTGAAACTACCCATGGGTAACACTATCAGGCAATCTATTAAAACTATCAGGTTGACTAACAACGAGGCCGAGTATGAAGCCATGATTGCAGGTCTCGAGCTAGCTAGAAACTTGGGAGCAGAAGTCATTGAAGCTAATTGTGACTCTTTACTGGTGGTGAATCAAGTAAACAAAACCTTCGACATTCGAGAAGGTAGAATGCAAAGGTATTTAGACAAACTGCTTGTCACTTTGCACCATTTCAAGCAATGGACTTTACGGCATGTTCCACGAGAACAGAATAATGAGGCCTATGCGCTTGCGAATTTGAGATCATCGGTCGAGGTAGATGACTTGAGCTCGGGGACTGATGTTCAACTTTCAAGATCGGTAATCGAAGAAGGTCACGCCGAGATAAATTCTACAAGCTTAACCTGGGATTGGAGACACAAGTATATTGAATACTTAAAGAGCAGAAAGCTCCCATCGGACCCTAAAGATTCTAGGGCCCTACGGACTAAAGCTGCTCGATTTATGTTGGCTTCGGACGGGATGCTATATCGAAGGACATTCGATGGACCGTTGGCAGTATGCTTGGGTCCAGGAGATACCTATTACATCCTACGGGAAGTGCACGAGGGCACTTGCGGGAATCACTCTGGTGCCGATACATTAGTTTGAAAAATAATCACAGCAGGGTATTATTGGATCAATATGGGCAAAAATGCGAAGGAATTTGTTCGTAAATGTGACAGAAGTCAAAGGTTTGCGCCAATGATCCATCAATCCGGAGAGCAACTTCACTCAGTCCTATCCCCATGGACATTCATGAAATGGGGAATGGATATCATCGGCACTCTGCCATCGAACCCATGTAAAGCCAAATTCATTTTATTTATGACTGACTATTTTTCTAAATGGGTTGAAGCACAGGCGTTCGAGAAAATAAGAGATAAAGAAGTTATAGACTTTATTTGGGATCATGTCGTATGTCGATTCGGGATACCCGCTGAAATAGTATGTGACAATGGGAAGCAATTCGTTGGCAGCAAAGTAACAAAATTCTTCGAAGATCACAAAATAAGAAGGATATTATCAACACCATACCACCCTAGTGGGAACGGACAGGCTGAATCAACAAACAAAACTATACTTCAAAACCTGAAGAAGAGGTTGAACGACGATAAAGGAAAATGGAGAGAAATCCTGCCTGAAGTCCTTTGGGCATATCGGACAACATCAAAATCCAATACGGGGAAAACCTCATTCTCCTTAGTATATGGGTCCGAAGCATTGATACCAGTCGAAGTCGGTGAACCTAGTACCAGATTTCGATTCACGATGGAAGAATCAAATAACGAGGCTATGAATACCAGCCTTGAATTATCGGACGAAAGACGAGAAGCAGCTCTTGTCCAATTGGCCGCCCAAAAGCAACGAATCGAAAGATAAATCGAAGAACCAAGCTCCGCCATTTCAAGCCCGGGGACTTGGTGTTAAGAAAAGTCACCATCAATACCCGAAATCTGAACGAAGGAAAACTAGGACCAAATTGGGAAGGACCATATTAGGTGCTCGAGAGCGTCAGAAAGGGATCGTACAGGCTCAGTATATTAAACGGCAAATAGCTATCAAGCAGCTGGAATGTATCACATCTAAAATGGTACTACTGCTAAGGTATGATCCTTCCATATTTATCTACATTTCAAAATTGACCCCTGCAGAAGTCCGAACAAGAGATAAGATGGATCTTTCACTTGAAAGCACGCGTTGCACTCTTTTTCCCTTAGACCGATTTTATCCCAAATGGATTTTTCGGCAAGGTTTTTAATGAGTCAACCATTGATCGTGTTGCACTTACAACAATATCTGAGACCTCTTTACAATCGACCTCGAATACTGGGGGGCATTAGGCCCTCAAATACATTGAGTTCAGATGCAAGAAAGTTATTTCACAACATCAGGGTTCCAATAGAAAAAATTGTAAGAGCCAAATGGTCGAAACGAACCATGCTCATGTATATTGGCCCGAACCCAAGCAAACATGAACACATGTGTAGTGACTTGCGAAGAAAGTTCTCCTCTTTATCGACATCTCATATCCAAGGAAAATTCCTCTATTTGGAGATTTATTAGGCAAACAGAATTGAGTTAAATTCGACCACTAAGCCTACGGGCTACTTTTATTTCGAGTGCCAACAAAACTCACTCGACCATCAAGTCTATGGGCTATATTACTTCGAGTTCAAATCATTCACTCGACTAATAAACCTACGGGCTACTTTCATTTCGAGTTCGAGCAAGCACTCACTCAACCATTACATCTACGGGCTATATTTCTTCGAGTTCGGATCATCCACTCGACGACTAAGCCTACGGGCTACTTTTATTTCGAGTTCGAATCATTTCACTCAACTACTAAGCCTACGGGCTACTTTCATTTCGAGTGCGAGCAAAACTCACTCGATCATCATGCCTACGGGCTACATTATTTCCAGTTCGAATCATTCACTTGACTAATAAGCCTACGGGCTACTTTCATTTCGAGTTCGAGTAAGCACTCACTCGACCATCACGCCTACGGGCTACATTATTTCAAGTTCGAATCATTCACTCGACTAATAAGCCTACGGGCTACTTTCATTTCAAGTTCGATCAAGCACTCACTCAACCATTACGCCTACGGGCTTCATTACTTCGAGTTCGAATCATTCACTCGACTAATAATCCTACGGGATACTTTCATTTCGAGTTCGACCAAGCCCTCACTCAACCATTACGCCTACGGGCTATACTACTTCGAGTTCGAATCATTCACTTGACTAATAAGCCTACGGGCTACTTTCATTTCGAGTTCGAGAAAGCACTCACTCAACCATTATGCCTACAGGCTTATTACTTCGAGTTCGAATCATTCACTCGACTAATAATCCTATGGGCTTTCATTTCGAGTTCGAGCAAGCACTCACTCAACCATTACACCTACAGGCTATATTTCTTCGAGTTCGAATCATTGACTCAGTTAGTAAGCCTAAAGGCCACATCATAGAGACTACGAAGTCCAAATTTGACTAAAGTTATTTAGATCCTTGTGAAAACATTCATAAAGGAGTAAATAAAAGTCTTCACGAAACAGAAGTAGGTCGGCAGAATTATCAATATACAAAATTATCTACATGGTTGATTACAACGTAAAAACTAAGGACTAAATTTCTTGATCATCGGGAGCAGTCTCTTCTTTATCAGACTCCCCCCCATTCTCGGATCTGCTCTTGCTCCCATCATCATCATCATCATTGTCATCATCATTGCCATCGAAAACCAAAGGTTCAGCATCACCTTCGAGCTCTTTGGCCCTTTTCATTTCTTCAGTGAGTTCGAAACCACCAGCATGGATCTCCTCGAGGGTTTCCCTTCGGGATCGGCACTTAGCTAGTTCGGCTACCCGATGTGCTCGAATATCGGTGGACTCGGCTGCCTCTCTTGCTTGGACCTACGCAGCTTTAGCATCGGCCCGATAGACGGGCACGAGTGCATCTGCATCGGCCTTTGCCTTTTAGGCATCAGTTTTGGCCTTGGCAAGTACAGAGGTCAACTGAGCCCCAAGCTCCTATATACTTCTTGCCTGAACCGAGTCTTTTTGCTTCATTTTCTGAAGTTGGGTTTCGGCCGATAATAACTGGGCTCGAGCAGTTTTTTTTTCTGCAGCAAAGCGATCCATACCGACTTTCTACTGTAAAGACTCCTTTTATTATGTCAACCTCCTCACGAAGCTTCCCGATCATCTCATTTTTTTGCTGCAGCTGTGGAACTGAAAAGTTAGCCATCATTCCAGTATCGAGCCCATAGGCTTTCAAAAGTATCATTACCTGCTCAGACAAATCGGTCTAATCTCGGTAAGCCTTGGCCAATTCAGCTCGGATGTCTTTTATTTCCTCATCCCTCTGCCCTAAGAGAAGTCTTAGGGAGTTCCTCTCATCATTAACCCATTGAAGGTCCACTTCGTATCGACACAGCTCGTTTTGGGACCGAGAACGTGATTCTCGATGAACTGTCGCTACCTACAAAGAAACAAGAAACGAAGTTAACGAAAAGTAAAACATAAAGGTAGTACCGGCAAAACAAATTTAAAAGCTTACCTGATTCAAAGCCTGCCACACCCCGTGAAAAAGGTCTGATTCATCACCAGTACCGGTAATGTCCTTAATACTGGTAAACAGGTCACGAAAGGGATCCTCTCCATTATGAGGCCTGTCTAGATCGAGGGCACCCAGAGTTTGGGCTTCCCGAATCACCCCAGTGGAAAAAGAGGGAAAGGTAGGCTAATCTTCGACTGTTGCTGCCCCAAATGAATCACCTGGAGCATTCTTTTCGGTTCGAAGAGATTCGAGGGCCCCTTCGATCATATCCCCTGCCCGTTGGCTCCGATGAGCTGCGTCTTCAATCTCCGATAATTCGGGGACTCTACGTAAATCTTTCTCCGATAGACCCTCAGTTCGAGGCGAAGCCTCGTGGAGCATCATCGATCCAGCTGTCGATGGGGCATCAGTGGTTTTCTTCGTTCGGGCTTCCAGCGCTGACCCATCGTTTTCTTCTTCTTCATCATCTTCATCCCTTAGACGCAGAACGGATTCCAAAGTCAAAGGAATGGCATCCTTATTCGGCTTGCGAGCCATCCTCTTCTTCGGTTTTGGGTCTTCGGGAATAGGGGCTCTTTTCCTTTTGTTTCCCTTCGCCGGTTTTGGGATAGGGGGCAAGATTTCTTCCTCGGTGGACAAAGGCCTATAAACCGCATCCTTACCCAAACCTACATATGGAAAATCTAATAAAATATTTAAAAACCACCTCGTTCGAAGAATGCGAGAAATGGGCTTACCATGATTTTTGGCCTCCCACCGACCCTTTGACAAATCACGCCATGAGCGCTCGGCGTATGTGGAGGTCGAAACAAGAGCTCGTACCCAGTTCTTGAGATTGGGAACTGCTTCCCGCATCCAGGGAATCGCTATATCATAAAAAGAGGAGTGTCGATGAGAGAAGAAATGAAAGAACAAAGTAGAAGTAACAACAAGATCACACTTACATTTCATATTCCACTCCTCGGGATAAGGCATCTTTTCAGTCGGAGTCAGGTCCGAAGTCCTTACTCGAACGAACCTGCTCATCCAACCCCAGTCCCTGTCCTCATCAATACTCGAGAATAGAGTCTTGGAAGCCCGACGTTGAAGTTTTATTAACCCTCCTCGAAAAAGTCGAGGACGGTATAATCGGATAAGATGGTTAGGGGTGAATGGCATCCCCTCGATTTTGCTCACGAAATATCGGATCAGGATAACGATCCGCCAAAATGATGGGTGGACCTGGCCTAGGGTAATTTTGTATTGACGACATAAATCAATGATAACGGAATCGAGGGAACCCAACGTGAAAGGGTAAGAATACACATTCAAAAACCCTCTCACGTGCGAAGTGATATCTTCGTCAAAAGAAGGAATCATTATTTCTTTTTTATCCCAATTGCAATCCTTCTTTAGCTATTGGAGGTGCTTCTCGGTTATCGAACATATATACCTTGATATCGGTTCACATCGATCGGGGACAGATGAGCCTTTATCGACCTTGAAATCAGAAGTAAGGACGCACCCCCCGAAAATGCACTCCTCAGGCCGTGGTTCTA
Organism: Nicotiana tomentosiformis; assembly: GCF_000390325.3. NCBI lineage: Eukaryota > Viridiplantae > Streptophyta > Magnoliopsida > Solanales > Solanaceae > Nicotiana > Nicotiana tomentosiformis. The sequence continues at coordinate 72,090,296 of NC_090818.1, read as the reverse complement.
CCGGCGTATCATCGGCGGCACACTGTGAAGATGAAGCTTTCTCTTTTTAAGGGATGGTCTATGATGTTTTCGCCATTTTTTGAATTCAGAAGTAAGGAATAGAGAAAAGTGGTAAAGATTTGGTAGAATTGAAGAGGGACTTCTAAAGAAAGAAATCACAGAATTACTGGTAAGTTGGAGAGTACGAAAAGGGATTTGGGAAATTTGGAAGGTGGAAGATGTAAAAGTAGTAAAGGATAAAAGAAAGGGTTATTTATAAGCTCGCATCACGGCAGTTTAATATCAGAGGTGGCCGACCACCGTCTGACAAGCATTAAAAACTATGAAAGACTAAATCGATGGGACAGCTATCACATACGTCATAATCGATCCCTGTTAAAACGTTAGCTTGTTACCCGATCGAACTATCGAAAATCATGTCGATTCTCACCGCATCCTTCATGAGAATCGAGGGGAATATCTGTATACGGTCAAAATAGATTTCGGCTTTCCTTCATTCAATCGAGATCGAGTAGTAAGAAACCGGAGTAGGATTTTGGGAGTAAGCTCCGAAGATGGTACAAACGAGCCTCGAATCCGAAGGCTGCTCGAGGAGTTGGCTCGATAATCTTATCAAGCCCGTGACCAAACCGATCCGCAAGGCATTACTTCGAGGTCGGAAATGCACCACGCCCATCCTGAAGGTTGAACTGAAGACAAGACCGAAAGGGCCGACCTAGTGATGAGTCCTGGTCAGTATCGAATTCGAGCCAGTATCGAGCTCACAGACAAGAGTCGTTACAACCGCACCTGGAAAGAGAATCTTGGCGGGAATCGAGGAAGAGACAAATCATCATGGGTCCTCCACTATATGCTTTATTTTATTGTTTTGTTATAGATAAAGTAAAGATCCTTTATTATAAAAGGGGGGATCCTTGTAAGCTATAGGGATGGAATAGATTGGAACAAAAAAGATCTTTTCTCATATACAAAGATATCTCCTTGTGCTTGTTTTACTTCATCATATTCATTCTTTCTGTTCATCATTCCCATTCTCATAGTCAAAATACTTGTATTGTTATCTTTGTATCAAAGGATATTACGTATCCTTAGAACCACACATAAATTTAACGTTATCCGATTTTTCGGGTAAACAATAATAATCCGGTAGAGCTCAGCTCTACCAACCTAGTAGAATTTTCTACCAAATGAACTACAATGATATAATTAATATAGTTAAAGGTTCTAGCTTTTTGCCATAATTACTTAATAATAGGAATAGTATTATAACTTTAAATGAGGTACTATTGTTGAAACATTGTCGCACCTCCTTTTTCCCGGGATAGGGGAGTTTTTCCAATCTAAGTGACATTATTCGAAATGGGATTATTTATTTAATTCAGAGTCGCCACTTGGGATAATCATTATGGTGTCTCAAGTCACCTGTTTATTTTAGAATCCCAAATCAAGGAAATTGACTCTATTTATGGTCCGCGAACATAGAAGACCGGGTAAGAAATTCTATTAACCTGGGAGAAGGTGTGAGGCACTCCCGAATTCCGTTGTTTTAGCACGGTCTCTCAACTATTAATAATTGGCCTAATTATCTGATTTATTACATGTTTTAGAACCATTGATGTGTTAATGCTTCTATACCGCTTTTAATTATTTTAAACAATTATGGAATTTATTTAAACAAGTCGCGATGTCGCGCACTCGCTTATTTTTGTACATATTGCGAATTGCATCAAGTGAAACGCACTCGCGATCTACAACATGTTGATTTTTATTATTTGAAGTCGGGATCAAATCGCGTGAAACACGCACTTGTGTTTAGAATTATGTATCATGATTATGCCACAGGAACCGTACCCATAGTCACGATGATTTATTATTAATCACGCCTAAAGCAAACTACGAGGTTCGGATATTATTTATTCTCCTAAGATTTGAGATTAGTGAGGCCATGAATTATTAAATCAATTGTGGAAAAGGATCAGCTTTTGCTCTTAATTATTCTGGCCCAGATAACTTAAAGTTGATCATAGCATAATTGACTTCTTAAAGCCAATTAATGAGTATGCCCAGTTACTAGTTCATCAAGGTACTCCACTATTCATTAGTCAATTGCAGTAGTACATGTTTCATTAAGTAAAGCCCAACCACCGGGCCCAATCATCTTTTTTTTTAAAGTCCAAACCTCTTTTTTCAATTTCAACTAGCAGACATGGATTTTATCCTCAAAGTTCAAACATTCACTACGCACCCAAAAATCATGTTTTCATCAATCTTCATGTTAATCAAACAAGAAAGTAACAAAATTTAGCAAAGCTAATGAGACGTAACAATTAATATAGAAAAAAACATTTCAATTTTCATGAAGCTAAATAAGATCAAATTATATATTCAAGCACAATATCTTAACAAAATAATGATGGGAGAAATGGACCTTTACAAGACTGTTTTGAAGCTCGGATAATGGACAAGGATGCAAATGGAGCCTCGACCAAAATCGACAAACGGAGCTCGAACTCGACGACTCAACTTTGGAGCTGTTGTTTTCTGTACAAAAGGGGACTGTTTTGCTGGGTTTTCGGCTCATTTTTGTCGTGCTTTTCAGCTTAGTTTCCAGTTGGTTTCGGGGTTAGAGTTTGGTGATGGATTGATGGATTGTTTCAAAAGAATGACACGAATAGAAATTCCCTTAACGTAGAATAAGCAAAAATATTTCTCTCAATTCCCTCATCTCTATTTTTTTCTCCTTCTCTCCCTCATTTCTCCTCATATTTCTCTTCTATTTATAGAAAAACTTTCGGAATTTTCAGATTTTTGTTTTATTTTTTAATTTATTTTTTTATTATTATTTTTAATTAAAAAGAATTTTCACTTCCCAATTTTTTTTTTTAAATAATTCCCCACTTTCCTTTACTTTTATTTTTTAATTTCTCACTTTTTTACTTTTATTATATTTAAAATCCCACTTTTTTTACTTTTCTTTTTTTTTCCCACTTATTTTACTTTTATTTTTTTTTAATTTTCACTTACTTTTACTTTTTAAAAAAAAAAATTCAGATACCTTTACTTTTATTTTTTAATTCCAACTTTCTTTTACTTTTTATTTTTTAAATTTCCACATTCTTTTACTTTTATTTTTTTAATTTTTCACTTTTTTTTACTTTTTATTAAACAACTTCCACCTACTTTTACTTTTACTTTTTAATTCTATATTTCTACTTTTCCTTTTTTTATTCCCATCCGAAATTTAAAAAAATCGATTTTTTAATTTAATTTATTTTAAAATAAAGATAAAAATAAAAATAATACTAATAGTAATAATTGACCTTTTAAATTATTATTAATTTTTACCATATATATATATATATCCTAGTTTTGGACAACCTACATATCCCGGGTTATAGGGGAATCGGGTCGTGTGTAGTTCAAGGAGAATGGTGGAATGATGAGTTGAGGAGTCGAGTGAGGTTCCGTCAAGGCTCCGGTCCACGGTCCTGCTATTTTATCAAAATAAAATAGAAACTAAACAAGCCTATCAGTTATGAGTTACAAAATTCCTATCTCTGAGTCTTCTGAAACTTGATCTTGAGTCTTGACTGGTTCCATATCTTTTCAACTACTTTTGTATTTTGGATTCACTTATTTTTTTTCTTTTCTTTTTTTTTTGAATTGAGACTTCTTCTTTTGGTCATCTTGAACCCTGTGCCTCGAGGTAAAACATACTCAGACACCAAAACAAACAAACGGATAAATTTTTCTGCCCGAGTTTGCACTAGAAAAATTTGGTGAGTTATTGTAACAAAATTCTAAACTACTTCTTTATTGAAAGCAATAAAAGGTCGGGAGTGGTGTACCCCGAAAAGGTCATGCTGTTTTTTTTTTGTTTTATTGGATGGTGTTACTTTATTGTCAAAACGATGTCTCAACTAAGAATTGGTGTACCTTATGTTAGGAAAATGTAGCCAAGGAATGGGATACCCTATATTGGCAAAGATATCAGGGAGTGGTGTACCCTGCATTTAAGATCAAATCAACTAGGGAGTGAATACCCTATGTTGGAAAGGAGACTAGGGAGTGGAGACCCTTTGTCTAAAATAAAATCAACTAGGGAGTGGAGACCCTATATTGAAAAAGAGACTAGGGAGTGGAGACCCTATGTCTAAAATAAAATCAACTAGGGAGTGGAGACCCTATGTTGGAAAAGAGACTAGGGAGTGGAGGCCCTATGTCTAAAATAAAATCAACTAGGGAGTAGAGACCCTATGTTGGAAAACAGACTAGGGAGTAGAAACCCTATGCCTAAAATAGAATCAACTAGGGAGTGGATACCCTATGCTGAAAAGGGTGACTAGGGAGTGGAGACCCTATGTCTAAAATAAAATCAACTAGGGAGTGAAGACCATATGTTGGAAAAGATGACCAGGGAGTGGAGACCCTATGTCTAAAATAAATTCAACTAGGGAGTGGATACCCTATATTGAAAAGGGCGACTAGGGAGTGGAGACCCTATGTCTAAAATAAAATCAACTAGAGAGTGGAGACCCTATGTTGGAAAAGACAACTATGGAGTGGAGACACTATGTCTAAAATTAAATCAACTAGGGAGTGGAGACCCTATGTATAAAATAAAACCATCTAGGGAGTGGAGACCCTATTTTGGAAAAGAGACTAGGGATTGATACCCTATGTCTAAAATATCATCAACTAGGGAGCGGAGACCCTATGTTTGAAAAACAGACTAAAGAGTGGAGACCCTATGTCTAAAAATCATCAACTAGGGAGTGGAGACCCTATATTGGAAAAGCAACTAGGGAGTGGAGACCCTATGTCTAAAAATCATCAACTAGGGAGTGGAGACCCTATGTTGGAAAAGCGACTAGGGAGTGGAGACCCTATGTCTAAAAATCATCAACTAGGAAGTGGAGACCCTATGTTGGAAAAGTGACTAGGGAGTGGAGACCCTATGTCTAAAAATCATCAACTAGATAGTGGAGACCCCATGTTGGAAAAGCGGCTAGGGAGTGGAGACCCTATATCTAAAAATGATCAACTAGGGAGTGGAGACCCTATGTTGGAAAAGCGACTAGGGAGTGGAGACCCTATGTCTAAAATAATCATCAACTAGGGAGTGGAGACCTTATGTTGGAAAAGCAGACTAGGGAGTGGAGACCCTATGTCTAAAATAATCATCAACTAGGAAGTGGAGACCCTATGTTGGAAAAGTAGACTAGGTGTGGAGACCCTATGTCAAAAATAATCATCAACTAGGGAGTGGAGACCCTATGTTGGAAAAGTAGACTAGGGAGTGGAGACCCTATGTCTAAAAATGTCAACTAGGGAGTGGAGACCCTATGTTGGATAAACAAACTAGGGAGTGGAGAACCTATGTCTAAAAACATCAACTAGTGAGTGGAAGCCCTATGTTGGAAAAGCGACTAAGAAGTGGAGACCCTATGTCTAGAAATCATCAACTAGGGAGTGGAGACCCTATGTTGGAAAAGTGACTAGGGAATGGAGACCCTATGTCTAAAAATCATCAACTAGGGAGTGGAGACCCTATGTTGGAAACGCGACTAGGGAGTGGAGACCCTATGTCTAAAATAATCATCAACTAGGGAGTGAAAACCCTATGTTGGAAAAGCGACTAGGGTGTGGAGACCCTAATGTCTAAAAATAATCAACTAGGGAGTGGAGACCCTATGTTGAAAAAGTGACTAGGGAGTGGAGACCCTATGTGTGAAAAGAGACTAGAGAGTGGAGACCCTATGTCTAAAAATGTCAACTAGGGAGTGGAGACCCTATGTTGGAAAACCAGACAAAGGATTGGAGACCCTATGTCTAAAAACATCAACTAGGGAATGGAGACTCTATGTTGGAAAACCGACTAGAGGGTGGAGATCCTATGTCTAAAAATCATCAACTAAGGAGTGGAGACCCTATGTTGGAAAAGAGACTAGGGAGTGGAGACCTTAACTCTAAAATAAAATCAACTAGAGAGTGGAGACCCTATGTTGGAAAAGCGACGAGGGAGTGGAGACCCTATGTTGGAAAAAAGACTAGGGAGTGGAGACCCTATGTCTAAAATAGAATCAATTAGAGAGTGGATACCCTATGTTGAAAAGGGTGACTAGAGAGTGGAGACCCTATGTCTAAAATAAAATCAACTAGGGAGTGGAGACCCTATGTCTAAAATAAATTCAACTAGGGAGTGGATACCCTATGTTGGAAAGGGCGACTAAGGAGTGGAGACCCTATGTCTAAAATAAAATCAACTAGGGAGTGGAGACCCTATGTTGGAAAAGACAACTATGGAGTGGAGACCCTATGTCTAAAATAAAATCAACTAGGGAGTAGAGACTCTATGTTGGAAAAGAGACTAGGGAGTGGAGACCCTATGTCTAAAATAAAATCAACTAGGGAGTGGAGACCCTATGTTGGTAAAGAGACTAGGGATTGGAGACCCTATGTCTAAAATATTATCAACTAGGGAGTGGAGACCCTATGTTTGAAAATCAGACTAGGGAGTGGAGACCCTATATCTAAAATTATCAACTAGGGAGTGGAGACCCTATGTTGGAATAGCGATTAGGGAGTGGAGACCCTATGTCTAAAATAAAATCAACTAGGGAGTGGAGACCCTATGTTGGAAAAGCGACTAGGGAGTGGACACTCTATGTCTAAGAACCATCAACTAAGGAGTGGAGACCCTATGTTGGAAAGGAGAATAGGGAGTGGAGATCCTATATCTAAAAATCATCAACTAGGGACTGGAGACCCTATGTTGGAAAAGCGACTAGGGAGTGGAGACCCTATGTTAGAAAAAAGACTAGGGAGTGGAGACCCTATGTCTAATATAGAATCAACTAGAAAGTGGATACCCTATGTTGAAAAGGGCGATTAGGGAGTGGAGACCCTATGTCTAATAAAATCAACTAGGGAGTGGAGACCCTATGTGTAATAAAATCAACTAGGGAGTGGAGACCCTATGTTGGAAAAGACGACTAGGGAGTGGAGACCCTATGTTGAAAAGGGCGACTAGGGAGTGGAGACCCTATGTCTAAAATAAAATTAACTAGGGAGTGGAGACCCTATGTTAGAAAAGACGACTATGGAGTGGAGACCCTATGTCTAAAATAAAATCAACTAGGGAGTGGAGACCCTATGTTGGAAAAGAGACAAGGGAGTGGAGACCCTATATCTAAAATAAAATCAACTAGGGAGTGGAGACTCTATGTTGGAAAAGAGACTAGGGATTGGAGACCCTATGTCTAAAATATCATCAACTAGGGAGTGGAGACCCTATGTTTGAAAAGCAGACTAGGGAGTGGAGACCTTATGTCTAAAATTATCAACTAAGGAGTGGAGACCCTATGTTAGAATAGCGACTAGGGAGTGGAGCCCCTATGTCTAAAAATCATCAACTAGGGAGTGGAGACCCTATATTGGAAAAGCGACTAGGGAGTGGAGACCCTATGTCTAAAAATCATCAACTAGGGAGTGGAGACCCTCTGTTGGAAAAGCGACTAGGGAGTGGAGATCCTATGTCTAAAAATGATCAACTAGGTAGTGGAGACCCTATGTTGGAAAAGCGACTAGGGAGTAGAGACCCTATGTCTAAAAATCATCAACTAGGGAGTGGAGACCCTATGTTGGAAAAGCGACTAGGGAGTGGAGACCCTATGTCTAAAATAATTATTAACTAGGGAGTGGAGACCCTATGTTGGAAAAGCAGACTAGGTAGTGGAGACCCTATGTCTAAAATAATCATCAACTAGGAAGTGGAGACCCTATGTCTAAAAACGTCAACTAGGGAGTGGAGACCCTATGTCTAAAAATGTCAACTAGGGAGTGGAGACCCTATGTTGGAAAAACAAACTAGGGAGTGGAGACCCTATGTCTAAAAACATCAACTAGGGAGTAGATGCCCTATGTTTGAAAAGCTACTAAGGAGTGAAAACCCTATGTCTAAAAATTATCAACTAGGAAGTGGAGACCCTATGTTGGAAAAGCAACTAGGGAGTGGAGACCCTATGTTGGAAAAGCGACTAGGGAGTGGAGACCCTATATATAAAATAATCATCAACTAGGGAGTGGAGATCCTATGTTGGAAAAACGACTAGGGAGTGGAGACCCTATGTCTAAAAATTATCAACTAGGGAGTGGGGACCCTATGTCTAAAAAGCGACTAGGGAGTGGAGACCCTATATCTAAAAATGTTAACTAGGGAGTGGAGACCCTATGTTGGAAAAACGACTAGGGAGTGTAAACCCTATGTCTAAAAATCATAAACTAGGGAGTGGAGACCCTATGTTAGAAAAGAGACTAGGGAGTGGAGACCCTATCTCTAAAATAAAATCAACTGGGGAGTGGATACTCTATGTTAGAAAAGTGACTAGGGAGTGGAGACCCTATGTTAGAAAAAAGACTAGGGAGTGGAGACCCTATGTCTAAAATAATTTCAACTAGGGAGTGAAGACCCTATGTTGGAAAACTCAGTTAGGGATTGGAGACCTTATACTACCATGATTCGGAACTTTTTTTTTCTTTTACTTCTTTTTAATTTCATATATATGTTTTTTAAGAGAATGAGTAAAATGCGGGAAAGAGTTTGGAGAAGACTTCCCTTTTGGAGTTGTCTCTCTTGCAAAGCTATTTCTAGCTCCCGCGTTGTTTCTTCTTCTTTTTTTCTTTTTTTAGTTGCACCTGCTTCTTACAAGGCTACTTTTGGATTGCACCTATTTCTTGTGGTTCAAACAAAGATTAATTTGTCAGCTTGAAACGGTGGTTGGTTTTACGGCCTTGAGTGTTTTAGTCACTTGATCTCGTCCCGTCTTCTTTGATGGTACTTTTAGTTGCAACTGGTTGTTCCCTGAACACCGATTTCATTTCTGGCCCTGAAGAACCCTTGGTTTTCCAAAACTTTACCATGACAGTTGGTCACATGGGACTTAAACCTTTTTCAGCTTCATTTTTCCTTTGTAGGCTTTTCACTTCTTTCTTCTAAGTTTAACTTCAGATCATTGGGGAACCTTTGGCTTTTCAAACTTTGCCAAGACGGTTAGCCACGTGGGACTTAACCTTTTCAACTTCATTTTGCCTTTGTAGGCACTTCAATTTGATTTCCTCCTTCTAAGAGCTTTTGATTTTAGAGGATAGGCCAGCTTAATCAGTCTTACCATCCTTCTTTGTCTTAATTTCGGAACAGAGTTAGACCAAAAGAGATTCAAAGAAAACCAAACAGTAGAATAGAGAATGAATTTAGATAAGAAGTGTACCTTTCGGGGATAGGAAAGAAGAACTTGTGTGGAGTACATGCGGACTTCAATGAACATGACATGCCTATTGGACTGGATGCCTGATCTGTGTAAACTGTCCGACTCTCAGAAATTCATCACAACTTTTGCCTTGAAACTAAGAAACCTTGCCTAGGACTGTGTCAATGCCAATGGATATGAAAATCCTCTTTTCGATCAGTGGCGCCCTTTGCGGGTTTTCACCAACTGACCTCTCTCATTTATCTTCTCACCATCGCCTTATAGTGCTCTTTGCGAGTTTTCACTAACAAGACTCTCATTCTAATTTCTTTACCTCCCATCGCCTTACGGTGCCCTTGAGGGTTTTCACCAACAAAACTCTCTCATTTCATTTCTCTCATTTTGGTTGCATCAGATCCTGTGACTGTATCCTCCAATTCTTGAACATTCTTATTAATTGAACGGAAGGACTTTGAAAAAGGTATGGGTGAAAAGGATTTGGACTGACTTATAACTTTTGAACCCTTCGGGCGAAGCCATCGCCGAACCATTATAAATTCTGCCCTAGTTTTAACTTTTGGGGAATGTGAATTTTTATTTTGGTGTGACTGAACCCCAGAGAGATGTTGCCTACGTATCCTTTTGGAATCAAGGGAAACGTAGTATAAGGAACTTGTTTTTTATTTTTTTTTGTTTTGGTTTTCTTTTCTGTTTTGGTTTCTTCTCTTTCTTTTTCCTTTCCTTTTTCCTAATTTTTCATTTCATTTTCTTTTTCTCCTTTTTTTGTCTTTTTTTTTTTTTGCAATAACACTTTTAGGTTCCAAAGAAGGTAATCAAAGAAAAGGTAACCGGCTCAAAGGGTTTGCAAAGGGTTTATAGTGTTTGGGTATCAAGAATGAAAGCTTTTGTCATCCCAATCAGAGAGCATTAAAGTTTCATAAAAGGGTCAAACATAATACCTTTTGACCGAGTCTGCATTGACAGTTGTCTCGGAATCATTTCCTTCGATTCTTCCCAGGTACAATGCTCCCTTTTGCAATACTCTCGTTACAATGTATGGACCTTTCCAATTTGGAGTCAATTTTTCTTTAGCTTCTTCATGAGGTGGGAGGATACGTCTTAGGATGAGTTGTCCTTTTTTAAATTTCTTGGGCCGCACTTTCTTGTTGTAGACACGAGCCATTCTTTATTGGTACAACTGCCCATGGCAAACTGCAACCAATCATTTTTCATCAATCAGTATCAATTATTCAAATCGGTTCTTGACCCAATCTTTATCCTCAATCTCGGCTGTTGATACCCAATTTTTATCCTCAATCTCGGCTGTTGATACCCAATTTTTCCTTCATATTTTCAAATATATATACACACTTTCAAAATAGTACGTATGCATTATCATTTAGTTTATAAGCATATACAAGCATTTTTCATAATTTGTTTTTTCCTTTCATAATTTTTAAAGTCTTTAAATCAATTTATTTCTGCATATTTTATTATATAAATATCTAATAATTACCCTCCAAATTATTTTTATGATGATTTAATCATCTAAACTTATCATTTTTATCAATATAAGGTTTTAAATATTTTCAGGATATTTTTTATAATTACATTTGTATTTTTCAGGGCTAAATTGCACATTTTGCAATAATAGATAATATGCATGTATAATTACATTATTTATGCAGAAAATAATTTTTTATATTTTTATAATGTTAAATAATTGTTTTTAATCATTTTCATGCACAAATGATATTTTATTTATTTATTTATTATATTTTTATAAATTATTTATTTGTTAAAATTGGTTATTTAAAATCTAGCCCTAAATTCCTTCAAATTTCGGACCTAACTACCCAAACATAGACCAATTACCCCTAGACCAAGAACAATTAACCCAACCCCAAACCCGATCGTGACCCGTTTAACCACCCGACCCAAAACCCTTTTAAATCGTGGCCGTTGATCTCTGAGATCAACGGCCCACATTACACCCTCCTTTTTAATTAATCTAATACTAGCCTAACCCTAACCACTCTTCACCACCCATCGCCTTTGAATGCTCTCAAACATCCCCCTTCTCTCTGCCCAAACCCTAGTCGTCTCCCCCAAAATTTCTCTCCTAATCCCACCGGACATGGGATTATACGGTTACTTCTTGCCATATTCGACTCCCCATTGGTACTGGACCCTTTTTCTATACCGCTTGCCTAAACATGGCAAGCGGATCTCATCAACTTCGAATCAAAGCTGGTTCAGTTCCTTGACCTTTTCCGTCTACGTTCATTCTTGTTCTTTTATAGTATGAATCTATGTATATTTCTGTGACTCCTACTCACCCTAAAATTAAGGTTTCAGATTCTTTTAAATCGAACCAAATCTGGTTCGATTCTTTGATTTTAAAAGGAATTTCTGTCTGTGTTCTTCTTATTCTATGCAGCATGTGATTTTTACCTTTTATTTATTTTAGATTTCTGTTAATTTGTGTATTTTACCTAAAATTAGGGTTTTGAAATTTTCTCTTTTCCTTACTGATTTCGATTGCTTTCCTTTCTAGTGTTTGACTGATGATTTTCCTTGTTTGGGTATTTGATTTCTACTGCTATATAAACCCCTCCCCACTCCCCTTTTGAGACTGTCCGGAATCATTAAAAAGATTACTAAAAAAATAAAAGTTGTGTGCTCTTTGATCTTTAATAATCTTATTCTGCACTTTGGTTCCTGGCCGGCTGAAAGCCAAGGCCAGAAATTCTGAGATCTTGTTCTTTTGTTGATATTCATAACACTGTGGACTTCCGTTCTTTCTTGTTTTCGCTTAACTGGTGAGTTACCAAACCTTTGTCATTTCGTTTCTACCTACCTGTCATTAGCATGTGTTTTCACTTCTGAAGATTGTTGTTCAATATGTTTTTGGGTTGTTCTCGTATGCAATTCTGACTGTCTTACTTCCATTCTAGGCCTTTCTAATCTAAAATGCCATTACGCTTGTAGTTTAACACATGTTTAGACCTGCTTTAAGTTGATTAATTTCTTCTTTTTAAGTCTGCCTAGCGTATGTGTTACTGATAGCCATCTCTTTACTATTTAAATTTGCTATTTGAACATACTCCCATACCCCTTTTCTATGGATTAGTTGACTAAGTATGAGTATATAAGTATATAGCACAAGTATATTTCTAAATTTGTTGCGATGACATGCAGCTTGTTTTGATCCTGTTTTCACCATGTCTTGACTTCCCCAGTAATTGCCCTAATCCTGTTAAGTTCTAATTGATATGATTCCTTCTTGTGATACTAGCATTCTACATTTAGCATAATCTGAACTTTTTACCGTAAGTCTGTGCACATCAATCCTGCAAACCTGTCTTGGTAACATATGTATTATTAATTGAATTTGTTCTTTTGAAACTCTGCTAAAGTCTGTTCTTAAAACCCAAGCATGTTCTATTACTTTTTTATGTGCTCAACTTGAATCTGTTTGTATCCCTCTATGATGTCCCCTAACCTCAGTCTATTCCTTTACTACTTGGTCTCTTTGAGTTCTTATTCTTAGCCGGCTGAAAGCCAAGGCTACTTAGGTTCTGTCCTTAGACCTCCCTAGTGTGAGCACTGCTCAGGGTACAATTGAGACCCTTGTGAACTCTGATACACTAGGATTTGGTCGCAAATCCCTCCTTTGAACTATTCTTGTTAACCACACTAGTGTGAGCATTGTCCTAGGTTCTTGAAGCCCTTGGGAACTTTGACACACTAGGGCCTTGGTTCTATATGCTCAACTCTATCTTGTGCTCACTGGGTAAATCATTCAATTCCTGGCTGCTGTATGTCTATGAGTGTAACTTGGAGACTGTTGTAAAGGCCTGGCTTGTCCAGGTGTTTTTCGGGCCTGCTGTAGGCTACCTATAGTTATTCTCTTATGTAATTCATGCTATCCATTCTGGGTTTGTAATAATTTTTGTAATAATATTTTGGGGTATTAGTAAAATTAGGAAAGGGGATTTATCTTACACTTGCATTGAGAGGGGTAGAAATCCTACCTATAGGTTCATCACTTAGCTCAAATGTGTTATTATGTTCAAACATGTTCCGCTATCATGTGTTAGAGATCATACCTATAGGCATTCTATTTTGCTCAAAATATGTTACTTTTCAGTTATTATAGAAATCCTGCCTATAGGTATCCTATCTTGCTCAAATGTGTGTTAGAAATCTTGCCTATAGTTTCTCTATTTGGTCCAAATGTGTTCTACTTTTACATGTTAGAAACCATGCCTATAGGTTATTGAATGATTAATATCTCAATGTTCGCATAGGATTCTGTTTACATACGGCTCAATCTACAAATTAGATGCCATGCCTATAGGATCTAAAAAAACCAGTTTTAATTATAGAAATCATGCCTATAGGGTCTAAATCAGTGTTGATTATTGTCCTGCTCGTTTCTTTTAACCATTATTAGAATGCATGCCTATAGGACTCGATTAAGCAATTCTGAACATATTCTTGTGATTACCATTGTTAGTTACTACGTGAATCACCTATAAATCATGCCTATAGGTTTAATCTCTTATGTTTATAATTAGTAGGCAACTATATAGGCTTTAGAAATTGTATTAAAAGAAAGTCTTTTACACATGAAGCTGCCTGCTTATAAAATCCAGAATCACATAGAGATCCTGCCTATAGGGTTCTGCGACCTTAACTTATTAAAATTTGCAACTGTCAATGTTAGTTAGTTCGCGTGCATTTGTTGCCTAAGTACGGAGGCCAACTTGAGCCCTTGTTTGCCTATACATGAAAGTCCTAAATGTTTTGCTTGTCGGCTAGTATTTTCTCTTTTGAGAAACCTAATTTAAAGTTTAGAACCACCCTGAAATCGAGGTCCAAATGCCTCTTGGACCATAGGCATGGGATGGGTAGTACACGCATAGAGTACGACTAGAATTGACTAGTGCGCTTTAGGTAAACAACTTAAAGATAGTAATCGGGTAGTAGGAGATGATAGTATGTGCCCGTTGAATAATATGAGTAACACCACATCTTGAGGGAGTTACGAAGTATTATTTATGTTGCACGGGGTGATCCTTTAGGCTAAAAAACCTTAGGACCCCCCACCTTTGTTTTAAAGTCAATCATTATATTTTATTTGCCCAATTTTGTTTCTTCTCCTTGCTTAGACTAATTCATATAATTCGAGTTCGGCCGGGACCCACCGTTATGTACCTCGAGGAGTGCCTAACACCTTCTGCTCAAGGTAATTTGAGCCCTTACCCGATCTTTGGTGACGCAACTGGTTAAATCAGAGTTATCTGCAAATAGGTGCCTTAACGCACCTTAAATCCGTTAGGTGGCGACTCTCTCTTTTAACACCCCTTCCTTTAAAAGAAGTTGTCACGTGTCGAAGCCCAATTTCGCGAGAAAGAAATGGGCGCGGCAGCATGGCGACTCTGCTGGGGAATATATTTTAGGCTCTTACCATTGCGAACTTAGTCTATATGAATTAGTCTCTTCCGATAAGCGTGTCTTTATTATTTTGCTGGTACTTGAATATCCCACTCCCATTTTTTCCTTTTATTGCTACATGTACACCCTCTTCCCTATTTTCCCTTTATATGAACTCATATGCAACTCTTCGCTTAATTTGGTTACAATGTGCATTTCCCCTTTATTTCCTAATCATGTTCACTGGATCCAAACTTTTAAAATTTGCTATATCATGTCTCCCCCAAACCTTACCCCTTTATTTGCTTTATTACAATTCTTTCACATTACGCGAACTAACTTCTTCCCTATTTTTCTTTCTTTTATGTCTTTACGTTTATTTAATACTGCATTTACTACTTTCATCATGCAAAATACTTGACAACGTGTTATTTTATCTTTGCACAAAGCATGCTCCGCATCATATTCCACTCGTGCGTACTTAATACCATAGCGGCACTTGATGAGTGTCCGCGCTCTTCCTAAAATCATCCTTTTAAATTTGGAAAGGCTTATTTACGGTAAAACTAGTCGATCAGCGGTACAATCGACGGTTCCGTGCCTTTCCTTCTCAAGTTGTCCACTTGAGGGTACCGGTCTAGACACTTCTAGAAACCTCCACTCTGATATTAACTGTGCATGCATCATGTCTAAACCTAGCATGGGTTATAACGCTATCCGTGTGATAGCCCTCTAAGGCAAACCTTGTCCAAAGCCCATCGGGATTTTCATAATCCCAACGGGCACAATCATGATATGTGCATTATTTGGAGAAAACGTGCCGATATGCTAATCATTAATGCGTAAATAGTCGAATCCGGAGAGGGAAGGGCTAACTTTATCTGTTTTGCAGAAATGAGGCACGAAGTCCACAGGTTCAGCATGGTTCAAAGTATCCCACCTTTGTTGCTAGATTGGTGGGAAAATCTCTCGCCAAGCGACAAAAACCATGTGAAAAGAGTTCTCGAGAATTTATCTTCTTTGCTAGACATTCGGCCAAACAATGTACTGATTGAGGCCGTTTCTATGTTCTTGGATGAGAAGAGGGTTGTTTTCCGTTTCGGTGACATAGAAATGACTCCCCTTCTAGAGGAAATAGGAGGCTTTGCTGGGCTTCCCTGGGACAGCCCTGGTCTGTTGGTACCGGAAAATCGCACTTCTCGAGGTTTTCTGAAAATGATAGGTTTTAGAAGGAATGATGAGTTAGTCTGCCTGAAGAAGTCTTACATACCATTCGACTTCCTTTATGAGCGTTATGGGCACAGCAAGTCCTACCGTCTTTATCATGATGAATTTGCTATCATCTCTCTGGGTTGGACTCATCGCCAGGTTTTTGTGTTCATTGTCTGTTTTCTGGGGATGCTGGTATTCCCAATACAAGGAGAAAGGATTCACACTCGCTTAGCTATGGTTACTAAGACCCTAATGTAAGGAATTGAGGGACAGACTTACACTACTGTCCCAATGATTGTAGCGGAGATATACCGAGCCTTGGACCGTTGTAAGAAAGGATATAGGCATTTTGAGGGTTGTAATCTGTTACTGTAAATATGGTTGTTGGAACATCTTCAAAGGGGACAATACCATCAAGAATTTCCGCGGCGACCATGGAATGACCACATAGTTTTTCACCATCCGAAAAGAATGACTTTTATCTCAAATAGGTTTGCACAACCAGGAAACGCTATGGGTTGGGTACACTTCTTTAGAAATTTGACTTACGACAAGGTCCATTGGATATTCGAGTGGTTCCCTACTAGCGAATTCATCATCAGGTCAAGAGATGTTCCTCATCTAGTGCTAATCGGATTAAGGGGTATCTGTCCTTATGCTCCCATCAAAGTCATGAGGCAAGCTGGGAGAAAACAGGTTATACCACGAGTTTCCAAAATGGTTCATTACAAAGCAGATTTCCAAGGGAATGTCATTCCATGCAAGTTCGAGGCATAGCACATGTGGCATCAAAAGATTATTGTGGAGAAAGATACCATCGAGCCAGACAGGTATCATGCCGGCCATGTGTACTTCTACCCATCATGATTGGTCGATGACATAGCAGGAGAGGTCAAGCCAGGGGTTGATTTGAGGAATAGGGTCATAGACGACGCTGCTGAAGCACAAGTCAAATACAGGAGGTTGCGCAAAAGGGTCTTTGAATCTGAGTCCAGGCATTTGAAACAGCATAAAGTGGACATGGAAGCAATCAATGAATGGAGGGGAATCGCTACTAAATCAACAGAAAGGTTGGAGTATTTGGAGCAGGGTTTGATAGAACTTGAGGGAAAGAAGAGGAAAAGGGTCTCGGATTGTCAGAACGCAGAGGACAATGAAGGAGGACATCTAGGAAGGGCGTATCTGCCATTGGACATGCGCGACCTGGGAAATCTGATTGACGGGGCTAAGAAGGACAAGCTTGGAGAAGGTCCCTCTGGGACCAAGTAGATTAGGGGTGATGTTTTCTAGATTCGTTTTAGAATTTGATTGTAGTAAGGCAAATGCCACTAGTGAATCTTTATAATTATTGTCGTTTTAGTAGAGATTTGGTCTATTTATCATATTAATGAAATGATGCAGTTATCGGCATTGAGTTTTTTCCAAAGCTATATGTCGATAGGCCTACCTCGGGCATGATGAGGTCCCCAAATTACAACGCGAATTCTGCAATACGTGTTTAAATATCGTAAATATCCTTTTAATACTCTTTACTAACTTATTTACCTTTTGTTTTTGTTCTTTTCTTTGTTTATTCCCATCCCCTAAGGTTGGTTTGTGCATACTGGCATCATCGGCATATCATATCAGATCTAGAGGTCATCCACCTCCTCCGCCTCCAAGCGATCCTAAGAACAAAGGAAAGGATAAGATGGATGATCTGAGCGGTATCAGGAAAGACAACGCTACACATGCAGAGAATGTTGAAACTTCGGATGGTCGGGGTACTCCGGCACAGAACGACTTGGTTTTGCGATTAGAGCAAAAGATACTGGAGTTACAAGGGGAACTTGAGTAGGTCCGTGACCTGGCAAACCTTTTCCTTACCCTGAATGTTCCCGACATCAACCAACAAAACGCCCAAAACTAAACATCTCCTCAAAACACACAAAACCAGCACCCGCAAAATCCTCCCGCACCTCATCAATACACCATGCCTCCCCAAAATCCTAATCCTCCACCAGCACTAACTCCTCCACAGCATTATCATCATCCGACCCAATACCCATAAACTACCACATACCACACTCCTCAGAATGCACCACAGCCTACTCCTTACCCACAAAACTCAACCAATGACCACCATTACGCCCAGATTCCCGGAGTCCACTAAAGCAATCCCATATATGTGGAAACCTTACCCCACACCCCACAACAGACCCTATACATACCCGAATCCACCGAGAAGGACCTGCACATCAAGAACATGGCAGAGGAACTCAAGAAACTTACCGGTAGGGTTCAAAATATTGAAGGGGGCAAAGGCGTTGAGGGTTTAAATTATGAAGATTTGTGTATTCAGCTGGACGTAGAACGGCCAGAGGGTTATAAACCTCCCAAGTTTGAAATGTTCGATGGAACTGGTGATCCGAAAGTGCACTTGAGAATGTATTGTGACAAGCTTGTAAGAATTGGAAGGGATGAAAGAATCAGCATGAAGCTGTTCATGAGAAGCCTCACTGGAGATGCCCTGTCTTGGTACATCAGTCAGAACCCAAAGAAATAGGTCAATTGGGTAAGCATGGCATCGGATTTCATGGATCGGTTCAGGTTTAACACAGAAAATGCACCAGACGTTTTCTACATTCAAAATCTCAAGAAGAAGCCAACGGAAACTTTCTGCGAGTATGATACACGGTGGAGGTCTGAAGCTGCAAAAGTGAGGCCAGCGCTGGAAGACGAACAGATGAATAAGTTCTTCGTCAGATCTCAGGACCCGCAATACTACGAAAGATTGATGGTTATTGAAAACCATAAATTTTCTGATATCATCAAGTTGGGAGGGAGAATAGAAGAAAGGATCAAAAGCAGAATGGTGACAAATTTTGAAGCACTCCAAGCCACAAATAAGGCTTTGCAGTCAGGAGGAATCTCCAAGAAGAAAGAAGTAGGTGCAGTAATGGTAGCCCAAGGTCCGAAGTCTCCTCTCACATACCAAACACCTTCACCCACATATCAGCCTTCACCTCCCAGATACCGACAACCTGCCACCACTTACCATACCTATAACACCCAACCCGTATACTACCACTCACCACCAGCCCGCCAAAACTACCAAAACCCTAGACCAAATTTTGACCGTAGACCACGCAGATACTACGCCCCAATTGCTGAACCTATAGACCAACTGTACGAGAGACTGAAGGTTGCCGGTTATATCACTCCCATTCTCGCTGTCGCCGTGGAAAATTCCTCTCAATGGGTCAATCCAAATAAGACATGTGCCTATCACTCAGGTATGAAAGGTCATACTATTGATGAGTGTCGTACTTTGAAGGAGAAGATTCAGACATTAATTGACAGCAAAGTCATACAGGCAAATGAGGATGCACCCAATGTCTGTAACAATCCTCCCCCGGATCACAGGGGCAGAGGGGTAAACATGATAGAGACCGATGAAGAATGGGACCCAGAGGGGTCAATTGGACTCATTCGAGAAAGGGATAATCCTGAAACATCTCCAGTCACTCTCACACCTATCATGGTACAAACTCAGGCACCAATTGAAGATGAGGTAGCTGCACCAACTCCGTTTGAGGTTGAAGTAACAACACTCTTCACCGTGATGGTAGCACCTACACCATCTTATAAGTCTAATACTATACCATGGGATTATGTTGCAGAAGCGAGAAGGAAAGGAAAGGGGAAAATGGAAGAAACTGGTGCAGCACAAGGTATGACCAGAACTAGTAGGGTTTATACGCCCGAGCATTTGGGGGGAACAAGTAAAGAAGCCGCTTCCGGGCAGCCCATCATTGAAATCGGCCCGGATGATCTTTGGAGAAAGGTGCAAGCAAGGGAGTATTCTGTGGTTGATCATTTGAACAAAACCCCTGCTCATATACCCATTCTATCACTACTGCAGAATTTTGAGGCACACAGGAACGCGTTGATGAAAGTGTTGAATGAGGCTTATGTACCCAACAACATTACCAGTGGAGAGATGGCCAATATGGTAGGACAAGTATTGGAAAGCCACAAGATCACTTTTCATGAAGACGAGCTACCACCAGAAGGACTAAGTCACAACACGGCACTACATATCACAGTGCAGTTTGAGGATAAATTCATTGCCAGAGTCCTGATAGATGGGGGTTCGAGTCTTAACATATGTCCACTAACTACTCTGAAAAGATTGGGTAAAGGCCTGCACGAGATACGAACAGGAAGTATGAATGTGAAAGCATTTGATGGGTCTCAAAGGGCCACAATTGGGGAAACCAACCTCAGCCTACAGATGGGCCCAACCTGGTTTGATGTTGAGTTTCAAGTGTTAGACATATCTACTACCTACAATCTATTGTTGGGACGACCTTGGATACATGCCGCTGGGGCCTTAGCTTCTACTCTACATCAGGTCGTGAAGTTCGAGTGGAACCATCAAGAAGTGATCATCCATGGGGACGAAAGTAATCCCATTTACACCAGTCAAACTGTTCCGGTCATCAAGAATAGAAGGAAGTTGGGTGGAGAAATATACCATCGCATCGAGCGCGTCAATGCAATTGAAAAGGACAAATGGTGGAGCAGTAAGATAGAAGGCATATTGGCATGCTTAGGGTATGAGCCTAGCAAAGGTCTCGGTAAGAATCTCCAGGGAATCACCAAACCAATACAGCTAAAACATCACGGCACAACTTTTGGGCTTGGGTATGAATACACCTACACGAGTATCAGAATTGGTCGCCACCATGGCGTGGTCCTTGTTACCCTCTAGAGCAACAGTACCACATTTGAGCCAGTCATTTCATCAAGCTGACAAGATGTGGGAGTCCGAAGAAAATGAAGTTCTAGCCGGTATAAGGAATCTATTTTTGGATGATGAAGACATGGATTGCAGTGCGATAGTTGAGGAGGAGGAAGAAGAAGACCTCATTATTCAGACCATGGAGAAGGGAGCTTTTCTCAAGAAATGGACTATTGCACCATCAAGGGCCCATCGAGTTCCTGGGTAGCCTGAAAATTAGCATCATTTATTTTAAAAGAAATTTTTTATGAGCATTTAAGACATTTTCAGTATTTTGTTTTAAGCATGTTTTGTTTTGAAATAATTGCTTGGGTCATCGAGCCGTACCTGTTTGGCATTTTTAAGATTTATCTAAATGCATTGTTGTTTTTAGTATTTATTATTATTCTTTACGTTTTTTATCTACAGCATTATTATTACCTATCCCGATGAACTTACGACTGTGACATGTAATGAGACAACGCAACATAAGGATGATGATTCAAAGGATCTGGAAGAGGATATAATACCCGAGGAAATTGTTAGAGAAGTTGAAAACTTTGAAAACAAGCCTAAGTCCAATTTGGATGAGACTGAAACAGTTAATCTAGGAGACTCCGAAACAGTCAAGGAAACACGTGTAAGCATTCACCTGTCACCATCAGAGAAAGAAGAATACACTCTTTTCCTGAAGGAATATGAGAATATCTTTGCATCATCCTATGATGATATGACCGGTTTGAGCACGTCCATAGTGGCTCATAAACTACCTACCAACCCAATATGTCCGCCGATAAAGCAGAAACTCAGAAAGTTCAAGCCAGATATGAGTTTGAAAATCAAAGAAGAAGTCACTAAGCATATCAAAGCTAAGGTTCTAAGAGTGGTTGAATATCCAACTTGGTTGGCTAACATCATGCCAGTTCTGAAGAAGGATGGGAAAGTCAGAGTATGAGTCGATTATTGGGACTTAAACAAAGCAAATCCCAAAGATGATTTCCCGTTACCCAATATACACATACTGATCGACAACTGCGCCAAGCATGAACTCCAATCCTTTGTGGATTGCTTCGCGGGATATCATCAGATCTGGATGAATGAAGAGGATGCCGAAAAGACAGCTTTTATCACACCATGGGGGATGTACTGCTATAAAATGATGATGTTTGGTCTAAAGAATGCTGGGGCTACTTATATGAGGGCCATGACAACTATTTTCCATGACATGATACACAAGGAGATTGAGGTATGTATGGATGACGTCATCATCAAATCCAAGAAAAGTACAGATCACATAGTAGACTTGAGGAAATTCTTTGATCGGCTTCGGAGGTACAATTTGAAATTGAATCCCGCAAAATGTGCCTTCGGGGTCCCCATAGGAAAATTATTAGGATTCATCGTCAACCGCCGAGGAATTGAGCTAGACCCATCAAAGGTCAAGGCTATCCAGGATTTGCCACCTCCAAAGAACAAGAAAGACGTGATGAGCTTCTTGGGACGTCTTAATTACATTAGCCGCTTCATAGCACAATCAACCGTGATCTGTGAGCCGATTTTCAAAATGTTAAGGAAGGACACCGCAACCAATTGGACTAAAGACTGCCAGAATGCTTTTGACAGAATCAAAGAAACTTTGTCCGCACCGCCCGTCATGGTCCCGCCAAAACCTGGTAGACCACTGCTACTCTGTCTCTCCGTATTAAATGGTGCTTTAGGTTGTGTCTTGGGACAACACGACGAGACAGGAAGGAAAGAACATGCCATATACTATCTGACTAAGAAGTTCACACCCTACGAAGCACGGTATTCTTTACTGGAATGCACCTGCTGTGCTTTGACCTAGATAGCCCAGAAACTGAGGCACTACTTCTGTGCCTATACCACATATCTCATATCAAGGATCGATCCTCTGAAATACATCTTCCAGAAACCCATGCCTACAGGGAAGCTAGCAAAATGGCAGATATTGTTGAGTAAATTCGACATCGTCTATGTGACTCAGAAGGCGGTTAAGGGATAAGCATTTGCAGATCAGCTTGCGAAAAATCCTGTAGGAGGAGAATACGAACCACTAAAAACGTATTTTCCTGATGAAGAAGTATCATTCGTAGGAGAAGATATCGCCGAAGCCTACGACAGGTGGAGAATGTTTTTCGATGGAGCCGCAAACTTCAAAGGAGTGGGTATTGGAGTCGTTTTGGTGTCAGAAATAGGTCAACATTATCCGGTATCCACGAAACTCAGATTTCTGTGCACCAATAACATGGCAAAATATGAGGCTTGCATATTGGGTCTCAATTTGGCCGTTGATATGAATATCCATGAATTACTAGTAATTGGTGATTCAGATCTTCTGGTACATCAGGTGCGGGAAGAATAGGCTATAAAGAATACCAAGATATTACCATATCTATATCATGTGCAAGAGATGATGATGAGGTTCACGAAGATAGAGTTTAGACATGTCCCGAGAATCCAGAATGAGTTCGCAGACGCATTTGCCACTTTGTCCTCCATGATACAGCATCCGGACAAGAATTTCATCGACCCTATTCCGGTAAGGATTCATAATCAGCCAGCTTACTGTGCTCATGTTGAAGAAGAAGCAGACGGGAATCCATGGTTCCATGATATCAAGGAGTACTTGGCAAAAGGAGAGTACCTGGAGCATGCAAATCATACTCAAAAACGCACGCTCCGAAGATTGTCCAACTATTTCTTCCAAAGTGGAGGAATTATGTATAGAAGGACTCCAGACTTAGGATTATTACGGTGTGTTGACTCCAAGGAAGCTTCCAAACTGCTTGAAGATATACACTCTGGAACTTGTGGACCACACATGAATGGTTTCATTTTAGTCAAGAAGATACTAAGGGCGGGTTATTTTTGGATAACTATGGAAATAGACTGCATCAGGTATGTCCAGAAATGTCATCAGTGCCAAATACACGCAGATATGATACGGGTATCGCCAAATGAACTCAATGCAACGAGTGTACCTTGGCCTTTGCCGCTTGGGGAATGGACGTCATTGGACCAATCGAGCCTGCCGCTTCAAACGGGCACAGGTTCATTTTAGTGGCCATAGACTACTTCACAAAATGGGTCGAAGCTGCATCCTACAAAGCTGTAACAAAGAAAGTCATCGCAGATTTTGTCAGAGATCGTATTGTTTGCCGATTCGGGGTTCCAAAGTCCATCATCACCGACAATGCCGTCAATCTTAATAGTGACCTAATGAAAGCTATGTGCGAGACCTTCAAAATCAAGCACAAGAATTCCACAGCATACAGGCCTCAAATGAATGGAGCCGTGGAGGCCGCAAATAAGAATATCAAGAAAATATTGAGGAAGATGGTAGACAACCACAAGTAATGGCACGAGAGGTTACCATTTGCCTTATTGGGTACCGGACCACAGTCTGCACGTCAACTAAGGCAACTCCTTACCTATTGGTCTACGGTACGGAAGCTGTCATTCCCGACGAGGTAAAATTCCCTCCTTGAGAATTATACAGGAAGCTGAACTTAATGATGTAAAGTGGGTAAGAAGTCGCTATGAACAATTAGCTCTCATTGACGGGAAAAGAATGAATGCAGTATGTCATGGTCAACTTTATCAGAACAGAATGTCTAGAGCTTTCAACAAAAGGGTCAAACCTAGACAGTTTGCACCGGGGCAGCTGGTGCTGAAATGAATCTTTCCACATCAGGATGAAGCCAAAGGAAAATTCTCACCCAACTGGCAAGGACCCTATATGGTTCACATTACTAACAGGAGGAGCACTCATACTCACAGAAATGGATGGAGAGATTTGGCTAAAGCCTATCAACTCAGATGCCGTCAAAAGATATTATGTTTAAAGCTGTTTACATTTATGCAATTGATGTAACTGAACTATGCTTAACCAGATTCCCGTTTAAGAGGGGATACGTAGGCAGCCCTATGGGTTCGGTCACAATTCAATAAAATTCTCATTTTTCCCACAATCAAAAATTGGGGCAGAATTTTGAGGAGGACCCTCAAAATTCCGGGGCAAGCTCAGCCAACGGCACTGTGTGCGGAATATCCAGAAAATCATCTGAATAATTAGGGCAGAATTTTGAGGAGGACCCTCAAAATTCTATGGCAAGAAGGTCGCAATGTCTCTGATAATATCACAGTTACTGGTTCATCTAATTTATTTAATATTATTCTGTTTTAAATAACTATGCACACATATTTTTCGCAAAGCTTTATTTTTAGCCAGATGCTACCCATGATAACTCGAGCAGGATTTCAATGCAGAGCAAAGCAAAGCAAGCAGGTGGAGGCACAAACCGACCTCCCCCGTAAAACTCACAATTTTCCTTTGGATACAGGAACAAGGAATAGCCGCGAGTACGTGCGCGCCTTAGAATCACTATCTTCATAACAACAAAGTTACCGAACGCAAACATATCTCCAGCTAAGAAGTACTCTGCTATCACTTATTATCTATTCATTGCATGAGACTAAACATTGTCTCCATTTATGCATGAGGCTAAGCCCTGCCTCCTCAATCGCATAAGGCTAAGCACTGCCTTCCCTTGCATGAGACTAAGCACTGTCTCCATCTTTGCATGAGTCTAAGCCCTGCCTCCTTAATTGCATAAGGATAAGCATTGCCTTCCCTTGCATGAGGCTAAGCACTGTCTCCATCTTTGCATGAGGCTAAGCCCTGCCTCTTCAATTGCATAAGGCTAAGCACTGCCTTCCCTTTCATGAGACTAAGCACTGTCTCCATCTTTGCATTAGGCTAAGCTCTGCCTCCTCAATTGCATAAGGCTAAGCACTACCTTCCCTTGCATAAGACTAAGCACTGTCTCCATCTTTGTATGAGGTTGAGCCCTGCCTCTTCAATTGCATAAGGCTAAGTACTGCCTTCCCTTGTATGAGACTAAGAACTGTCTCCATCTTTGTATGAGGCTAAGCCTTGCCTCCTCAATTGCATAAGGCTAATCTCTGCCTTCCCAATGCAAGAGACTAAGCATTATCTCCAAGCTTGCACGAGATTAAGCTTTGTCTCCCATCTTGCATGAGGCTAAGCCCTGCCTCCTTAATTACATAAGGCTAAGCTCTGCCTTCCCAATGCACGAGACTAAGCATTGTCTCCAATCCTGCATGAGACTAAGCATTGTCTCCAACCTTGCACAAGACTAAGCATTGTCTCCAATCTTGTACAAGACTAAGCATTGTCTCTCCTTGCATAACCACAAATGTTGTGTTGTTCAAAACCTTGCATTATTCTCTTCTCTCGGGGCTAAGATCTGTCTTGTTTCATCTCAAGCATCATGTCTTTGCATCTCATGGGCTGAAGCATATCCAAATTTTCCGAAGGCATCATAGTCTGAAGGCATCATCCTCATAGCCGGAAGACACCATGCCATGGCCTGAGGATCTCTCAATATCGCACATCATTATTCAAAGGCATCATAGTTCGGAGGCACCATCTTCATAGCCCGAGAATATCATTTCATGGCCTGTGAATCCCCTATCTCACAATTCATGGCCCGGGACATCACGGTCTAAGGACATCATCCTCATCGTCAAAAGACGATCTCCATAGTCCAAAGGGAATTTGCATCATGCTTAAATTTATACAATAATCTATATGTATTTGTATGCATCATATTTTGAGTTTGCAGGTGATCCAAGAAATAACTGTTCTCTTAATTAGAGCAATCCTCGCTTTGATTTCCATTCAACATTCATGTTCAGCAATTATTTCAAACGTAACCAACCACCGTCTGTTACCCATTTCTATCTGATAACCATTAAAATATCCATAACCATTCCCAGATACATCCGTTTACAATCCCGACATCGTTCTATCCAGAATATTTTGTCTATTCTTACAATAACTCCATCGGTTTATTCCACCGTTGGATCCAGTACTACACATGGCCTGATTCCTGTAAAACCAAGGATATGTAGGCAGCTCAGAAACCAGGGTTCAGTCTATATTTTTCAAAATCACCCCATTCGGTCAAAATCGATCATCATTTCTTTACCCGACAACTCTTTCATCCTTCCCGGGTAAAGAGGGGCAGCTGTTGATATCCAATTTTCCGTCATATATTTTCGAATATATATATATATATATATATATATATATATATATATATATATATATATATATATATATATATATATATATATATATATATATATATAGAGAGAGAGAGAGAGAGAGAGAGAGAGAGAGAGAGACAATCATTTTTCAAAATAGTAGGTATGCATCATCATTTAGTTTATAAGCATATACAATCATTTTTCATAATTGTTTTTTCCTTTCATAATTTTTAAAGGCTTTAAATCAATTTATTTCTGTATTTTTTATTATATACCCTCCAAATTATTTTTATGATGATTTAATCATCTAAACTTATTTCTTATATCAATATGAGGTTTTAAATATTTTCAGGACATTTTATATAATTACATTTATATTTTTCAGGGCTAAATTGCATATTTTACAATAATAGCCCATATGCATGTATAATTACATTATTTATGCAGAAAATAACTTTTTATATTTTTATAGTGTTAAATAATTGTTTTAATCATTTTCATGCACAAATGATATTTTTGTTCTTTATTTATTATGTTTTTATAAATTATTTATTTGTTAAAATTGGGTATTTAAAATCTAGCCCTAAATTCCTTCCAATTTCGGACCTAACTACCCAAACATAGCCCAATTACCCCTGGCCAAAGACCAATTAACCCAACCCCATATCCGGTCGCGACCCGTTTAACCACCCGACCCAACCCATATTACACCCTCCCTTTTAATTAACCTAATACTCCCTTAACCCTAACCACTCTTCACCACCCGCCGCCTTTGAATGCTCTCAAACCTCCCCCTTATCTTTGCCCAAACCCTAGTCGTCTCCCCCCAAATTTCTCTCCTAATCCTACCGGACATGGGATTATACGGTTACTTCTTGCCATATTCGCCTCCCCTTGGTACTGGACCCTTTCTCTATACCGCTTGCCTAAACATGTCAAGCGGATCTCATCAACTTCGAACCAAAGTTGGTTCATTTCCTTGACCTTTTCCGTCTATGTTCATTCTTGTTCTTTTATGGTATGAATCTCTGTGTATTTCTATGACTCCTACTCACCCTTAAATTAGGGTTTCAGATTCTTTTAAATCGAACCAAATCTGGTTCGATTCTTTAATTTTAAAAGGTATTTCTGTCTATGTTCATCTTATTCTATGCAGCATGTGATTTTTATCTTTTATTTATTTTAGATTTCTGCCGATTTGTGTACTTTACCTTAAATTAGGGTTTTGAAATTTTCTCTTTTCCTTACTGATTTCGATTGTTTTCCTTTCTAGTGTTTGACTGATGATTTTTCTTGTTTGGGTGTTTGCTTTCTACTGCTATATAAACCCCTCCCCAATTCATTTTTGAGATGGTCCGGAATCATTAAGAAAAATTGCTAAAAAAATAAAAGTTGTGTGCTATTTGCTCTTTAATAATCTTATTCTGCACTTTGGTTCCTGGCCGGCTGAAAGCCAAGGCAAGAAATTTTGAGTTCTTGTTCTTTTGTTGATATTCATTACACTGTGGACTTCTGTTCTTTCTTATTTTCGCTTAACTGGTGAGTTACCATATCTTGGTCATTTCATTTCTACTTACCTGTCATTAGCATGTGTTTTCACTTCGGAAGATTGCTGTTCAATATGTTTCTGGGTTGTTCTCGTATGCAATTCTGACTGTCTTGCTTCAATTCTAGGCCTTTCTAATCTAAAATGCCATTACGCTTGTAGTTTAAGACATGTTTAGACCTGCTTTAAGTTGATTAATTTCTTTTTTTTAAGTCTGTCTAGCCTATGTGTTACTGATAGCCATCTCTTTATTATTTAAATTTGCTATTTGAACATGCTCCCATACCCCCTTTCTATGGATTAGTTGACTAAGTATGAGTATATAAGTATATAGCACAAGTCTGTTTCTGAATTTGCTGTGATGACATGCAGCCTGTTTTGATCCTGTTTTCACCATGTCTTGACTTCCCCAGTAATTGCTTGTATCCTGTTAAGTTCTGATTGATATGATTCCTTCTTGTGATACTAGCATTCTACATTTAGCATAATCTGAGCTTTTTACCATAAGTCTGTGCACATCAATCCTGCAAACCTGTCTTGGTAACATATGTATTATGTGTTGAATTTGTTCTTTTGAAACTTTACTAAAGTCTGTTCTTAAAAGCCAAGCATGTTCTATTACTTTTTTATGTGCTCAGCTTGAATCTGTTTGTATCCCTCAGTGTTGTCCCCTAACCTCAGTCTATTCTTTTACTACTTGGTCTCTTTGAGTTCTTATTCTTAGCCGGCTGAAAGCCAAGGCTACTTAGGTTTTGTCCTTTGACCTCCCTAGTGTGAGCACTACTCAGGGTCCAATTGAGACCCTTGTGAACTCTGACACACTAGGATTTGGTCCCTAATCCCTCCTCTGAACTATTCTTGTTAACCACCCTAGTGTGAGCATTGACCTGGGTTCTTGAAGCCCTTAGGAACTCTGACACGCTAGGGCCTTGGTTCTATATGCTCAACTCTATCTTGTGCTCAATGGGTGAATCATTCAATTCCTGGCTGTTGTATGTCTATGAGTGTGTAACTTGGAGTCTGTTGTAAAGGCCAGGCCTGTCCAGGTGTATTTCGGGCCTGATGTAGGCTCCCTATAGTTATTCTCCTATGTAATTCATGCTATTTCATTCTGGGTTTGTAATAATTATTGTAATAACATTTTGGGTTATTAGTAAAATTGGGAAAGGGGATTCATCTTACACTTGCATTGAGAGGGGTAGAAATCTTGCCTATAGGTTCATCACTTAGCTCAAATGTATTATTATGTTCAAATATGTTCCGATGTCATGTGTTAGAGATCATGCCTATAGATATTCTATTTTGCTCAAAATGTGTTACTTTTTAGTTATTATAGAAATCCTGCCTATAAGTATCCTATCTTGCTCAAATGTGTGTTAGAAATCTTGCCTATAGTTTCTCTATTTGGTCCAAATATGTTCTACTTTTACTTGTTAGAAACCATGCCTATAGGGTATTGAATGATTAATATCTCAATGTGCGCATAGGATTCTGTTTACATACGGCTTAATCTACAAATTAGATGACATGCCTATAGGATCTCAAAAAAACAGTTTTAATTATAGAAATCATGCCTATAGGGTCTAAATCAGTCTTGATTATTGTCTTGCTCATTTCTTTTAACCATTATTAGAAATCATGCCTATAGGACTCGATTAAGAAATTCTGAACATATTCTTGTGATTACCATTGTTAGTTACTATGCGAATCACCTAGAAATCATGCCTATAGGTTTAATCTCTTATGTTTATAATCAGTAGGCAACTATATAGGCTTTAGAAATTGTATTAAAAGAAAGGTTTTTACATATGAAGCTGCCCGCTTATAAAATCCAGAATCACATAGAGATCCTTCCTATAGGGTTCTGCGACTTTAACTTATTAAAATCTGTAACTGTCAATGTTAGTTGGTTCGCGTGCATTTGTTGCCTAAGTGCGGAGGCCAACTTGAGCCCTTGTTTGCCTATACATAAAAGTCCTAAATGTTTTGCTTGTCGCCTAGTATTTTCTCTTTTGAGCAACCTAATTTAAAGTTTAGAACCACCCTAAAATAGAGGTCCAAATGCCTCCTGGACCATAGGCATGGGACGGGTAGTGCACGCATAAAGTACAACTAGAATTGACTAGTGCACTTTAGGTAAACAACTTAAAGATAGTAATCGGGTAGCAGGAGATGATAGTCTGTGCCCGCTGAATAATATGAGTAACACCCCATCTTGAGGGAGTTACGAAGTATTATTTATGTTGCACAGGGTGATCCTTTAGGCTAAAAAAACTTAGGACCCCCCACCTTTGTTTTAAAGTCAATCATTCTATTTTATTTGCCCAATTTTGTCTCTTCTCCTTGCTTAGACTAATTCATATAATTCGAGTTCCGCCAGGATCCACCGTTGTGGACCTCGAGGAGTGCCTAACACCTTCTGCTCAAGGTAATTTGAACCCCTACCCGATCTTTGGTGACGTAACTGGTTAAACCAGAGTTATCTGCAAATAGGTGCCCTAACGCACCTTAAATCCGTTAGGTGGCGACTCTCTCTTTTAACACCCCTTCCTTTAAAAGAAGTTGCCACGTGTCGAAGCCCGATTTCGCGAGAAAGAAAGGGGCGCGACATCGGCTTCAACAATGATCAGAAAAGAGATAATCTCAACTTCGTTCCAATTTTTTATTTATTTTCTTATAAGCCTTGTCTTCAAAATATTCTGCTTCTTGATTCATTATTTCGAGGTCTGACAGCGTTTTAGGATCTGGGCATGAAGTCCGCAAGCATATCATCTTATTAAAATTTGCATTAACATAACTGAATAGAGAATAAGAAAAAGTGACAAAATTAAGAAAAGAGACATTCTTGGACAATGAAATATTAATTTCATTTGAATTTTTATTTTTTTTTTGAATTTTAAAGATAGAAGGATTTACATCAAAAAGTAAGACAATAAAGTAAAACATCCGGATCACACCCTGAGATAATCCGAACGCAGAAAGGATAGCAAGACTGGCTACCGAAACTCCCGTCTGATGGGGAACCTTCAGGCTTGGCGACCTTTTTCGGCTTTTCTTCTATCTCGGCAATGGCTGCAATGACCTTTAGTGCCGGATCAAATTCCGCATCTCTCCAATTTCTATTCATCAAACCCTATGAACCACTCTGAACGACGTGTGATGTGGCTTTAAAGACAGCATGACTCAAGATTTAGCCCGTTTTTAAATTATTTTCGACCATCTCCCCAATTTTGATAGCCTCAGCGAACGGTCTACCCATAGCAGACATCATGTTCTGGAAATAGTCCGTCTCCCGGGCATGTAGGAAAACCGTAGCCATTTATGCTGAGTCCATTTGAGGCTTTACCCTGGCGGCTTGCTCGCGCCATTTGACAACATATTTATAAAAATATTCCGCGATTTCTGAACACAGAGTTCTCTTTTTAGATTTTTTACTCTTGCTTTCTTTTTTTTTCTTTGTTTTTTTTTTGTTTTCTTTGTTATTTTTTTTATCACGCTTTTCTTTTCTTTTTTCTCACTCAGTTTATTTAATGGCTATGATCGAATCCAACGGGGATTGCCTACGTATCATGATACCGCACGAATTAAATCTTGCGTAGTTCGAAAAAATCGGGAATAGACTAACCCATTTTTTTTAATAAAGACTTTTAAATAAAAAAAAAAATTTGAGGTTTTTCTTTTTATGAAATTTTGAATTTTTTTTTTAAAAGAAGAATTCTAAATAAGGAAGAAAATATTTTGGATTTTGATTTGAATTTTTTTTTCTTTTTTTATCGAATGAAAGACTTCGGAAAAGAAGAAAAATATTTTTGGATTTAGTTTTTTTTTTTTGGATTTTCTAAGGAAAGAATTCTAAATATGGAATTAAGGAAAGGGAAAAATATTTTTGAATTTTTATTTTTTGAAAATTGGGGGCGGAACCGATGAGGTTTGCCTACGTATCTCACATCCGGTGAGAATCAGACCCCCGCATAGTTCGGTCAGAAAAGCATGACTTTTTTTTGAAAATATTTGGCGTATTTTGAAAAAAAAAATTCAAAATGTCGGGAGAGTTTTGGGATTTTCAAATACTTGGATTTCAGAAATCAGGTAAATTTCTCTCTCTTGCCTCACTCTTGGTTTTTCTTGATTTTCTTTCCCTATTCTAGAAGTCGGTCAATATGCAAGCCGAAACAAATAAATGTACAAGTAGCACGTAACAATGCATCAGGATGGTCTTTTAATTTGGGTACACCTGTCCTAGACGGACCCAACCCCTGTTTTGAGTCCCCAAAGTCAAAGAATTGGAATGAAATAGATTCATTCAGTAACTTTCACAACAATCGGAATTTGACCTCATGTGCCTGTGAATTAAAGAAAGGAGGATGTCATTCAAAAAAAAAAAGAGATGTTAATTAATCAAAGGTCCAACTGATCACCACAACTGTATTGTAAATATGCAGTTAGGAATAATCCAGCCAAAGTAATAGGAATAAGACCTAACACGATTCCAAATATGCAAACAAACGTACCTACTAGGGATCCGACATGAGGTTATGTCATTCTAAGTTTAAATCCTGGGTGTATTGTTCTAAACCTGGCTTACCCGAGCGGACAACTCGAGTTGGGGCAGCGTACCGGGAATATTTATGGACTAACCACCTAAAGAAGTGTAAAGTGTTAAGTGTAAGGTGTTCGTTGGTCGCCAAATTAAAAATATTGTAAAAATAGTAGCATAATATAAGAGTAACAATATTTATTAAATGTGGCAATTTTTAGCACATCTCTAAAAAGAAACAATAACCAATGAAAAATCGAAAAAAGTATTTTATATATACAAACATTAAATAGACCAGGCAAACTGAAGTTTGGGCATCGCAAGGAAGATTCTCTGCTATATATTATTCAGAAATAATTAATTTTTCTGTTGCAAATGATTGGTATGGGTCACTAAATGTTAGATAAAATAACCTTCTAAGGAAAAGGCAGACTATTTCAATATTGGTATTAACAGTTAGAGAGGGAAAAAGAGCACCTAAAGGATCAATGTGAAAAGCGTAGCTCTCACACCAAGTAAACACAATTGTCTAACGCAGTTGTTGAAGTTGAGAAAATACGGTAGACATCTACCATTGTTGTTTTATCTATTATAATATATCTACACTTTGAAACCTTACCACCCAAATGAAACAAAGCTTTAAAGCAAAGATTACATGATTATTTCCACATCCACCAAAGAGTTAGTTCATTAAAGAAGTCATTGAGCTCTATCATTTTCATAAGAAATAGCAAATGATGCAGAGAGGTTATTACTTTTTGAGCAAAAGGATAGAAAGAAACCATCAATTCAGTGACGGATATTGATAATTATATGCACCAATTATCTCCGATTCAAATTATATTCATGCAATTGAAAAATTCTACAAAATTCATATCTATATTGAATTCGAATTTGTTGTCATGAAAAAATAATGTATATAGTAAGATCATGTACTCATTTAAAATCTTGAATCTGTCATCTTATACAATCACCCATTGTTAGTCAAAATCACTCTCAAATGATCATACCTTATTTCTTGGTTAGTAGTTGGAGTTGTTGAAAATCCTTATCCATCATTAACAACAAAAATAAAATTGACAAATTGTAGAACTAAGCGATTAGCCTAATTGTATTACTAAGTGATTGGCCTTGGGAAGAGAAATAAACCTATTGTAACAAAAACCAAAAGAAAAAGAGAGTTAAAAGCATCATCCAATTCCCAGGGTGATCCAACGAAAGCAGCAAATTAAAACCAAAGGCATATTTGCTGACTCACTTGAATATTGATCACACAATAGTTGCACCTCACATATTTGTGACCTGTCCTATAAAAAAAATATAGTAAAACATTATTCTATGTTCCCTAAGTGGGGTTGGACCATATTTATCAATGTCGCAATTCAAGGACAAGACAAAAGTAGTACTACAGAGGAGAATGAAATTAACTTTCATAAGATAGTAAGCTTTATAAATTGAAAACAAATCATCTGTTTTTGTTAAAAAAGAAACATTTGATTTTTTGATAAATTCTGCATCCGTCTCTAATTCAAAGTAGAACATATATTATTACCCTTTAAATTCTTTAAAAAAAATATAAGACATGCATAAAAATATATTTTTAAAGAATTTAAAGGGTAATAATATTTACCTTAGAAGATTAGGTGGCCAGCGCTGCTGTTCATAGATCCTGCCTTGCTTCGAATTGTGTTGATAAGCATAATTATATTCCCTTTATTTGATCTACTATGTGAAGTAAACAGTTAAAACAGAAATTATGGGCAAAATAATTGACAAACAAAATTAAAGGAGAAGGTTAAAATGCCAGTTAGTAAATAAGTGATCATACACAAATTAAATAACATTTCAATATAAATTCTAGTTTCTTATCACAGACCATATACAACACATTTTTGTAACTATAAACCATGAGTCAAAAATCACAAATTAAACAATATAGCCGTTACAAAGAGAAGGAAGAATGATTAATAGATACTCCATTTGGACTTGCATTTTTTTTTAATTAAATAACTTGGGTTAGCTCTATAGTCAATTCATTTCAGTTATCTTTCGTCAAAATATGTTGCACCAACGAACTCCTTTAAAATGGTACAAATAGCATAACATTCAACCAACCTTAAATTAACAAACAAAAAATTCTCACAAGAAAGAAGGATTCCAACTTTCCACATCTAACAAATTTGGTGGGCTCCACATAAAAATTTTCCAATCTTACCAAATTTGCCACTCCCTCTATTTTCAGTGTTAAGCAGTTTTTCAATGATTACGATATTAAAATAGTTTTAACTATGAAAGATTATGGTTTATAAGTACTTATATTTTATTATAAAAATGTAATTTTGAAATGTCCAAGTTTATAGAAAATATTAAATATGTTAACTCTCGTCGTCATTTTTTTGAACAAAATAATTACAGGAGTATGTAATATGGTAAAGAAAATCGAGAATAAAATAGAAAAATTTGGAAATTGTACCTCCTATATCAAAGGTATACACCCTATTTATTATAAACCAAAATTATTTTAAAATATTATTTTCTATAGTTACCTTTTATATTTTATAGCAAAATAAGTATTTATGATATATACTACCATTGAGGCATGGAATACGCTATTTATGTTTTTCCTCTTGCTTTCTTTCAATTAACACACGATTCTCTCTCGGAATTTTTCTTCTTTATCTCTCTCTTTCTTCTCTCTCTTCGAGCAAAATAGGCCAAATCATAGATACACGAAAGAGAAACAAATCATGAAAGAAAACCTTAAAATCTCAAAATCAGAAACATGAAAGTAAATCTATAATCAAAAAAGGAAGCAGAGATACCTTGGGCGATGGAGAGATTAAAAAGAAAGAGGGATTGAAGCGGTCGAATTGGAAGCGTTGTAAATTGTAATGGAAGAGGTAGTGAAGCGATACAAGGAGTCTTGGCCGGAAAAAGCCATCTCCGACGAACTTTCTTCTCTTCTTTGCTATTTAGTCACATACAATGATACAAATACATTGTATTATGTACAAATTCACTCAAACATATTATATTTTTGTATAAATATATTTTTTTGCATGTGTTTATGTATTTTGAAGATCTGTATTTTTTTAATACAGCTGAATACACATGTATTCATGCATACTGTACATACAGTATGCATGAATACATGATATAAACATTAAAATACACTAATTACAAACATTAAAATAGAACAGAATATAAACATTGAATATATTTAATTTTTAAATACAGTGAAATACAGTAAAATATACTGAATACAAATAGAAATACAGTGAATACAACCAATGAAATATACTGAATACAGCAGTAATAACATATATTAGGAATAACTAAAATACTGTTAATACAAATACATTTGAATATATTAAATATAAAATAATGAATACAGTAAATACAAACATTGAATCTAATGTATGCAACAGTAAAAAAAATATATTGAAACACACTAAATACAAAAGTTATATACAAGTGAAAAATCATTCTAATTAATTGTGTTGATAATGAGGCATGTTAGAATTGATTTTGTTGAGTTATATTAGGAGTGTATCATGCTAATTGATATTATTTTCGTTATTAAACAGCTGGACATACCTATTTTTAAGGTGATTGATGTTACTCTATTCATGAATACATGACGCGAATACATGTGAATACATGTGTGTACAACTGGACTGTCATGTATTCATGAATACAGCAACGCGAATATATGTGAATACATGCTCGTACAGGTGGACTGCCCTGATTTTAGGTATTTTTTGCTGCTGTATTCATGAATACATAGCGCAAATATATGTGAATACAGCTGGACTACCCTGAGTTTTAGGCGTTTTTATTGTTGTATTCATGAATACAGCAGCGCGAATATATTACCGTAGCAATTGAATAGTAGTTATATGAAGTAATTATGTATATGAAAGCTATAGAAATTTAATAATCACTAAACAATAGTGATTTTTGAAAAAAATTTAAAAACTTTCTAGTTTATAGGATTAATTCACGCATTGGGACATGTCCATTTTAATGGAAGACGTGACAATCCTTATGAAGCCAAATGTTCACGCCTGGTCTACATCTACGGGCCCACCGTGGAAACAACTTGTGCTAATTCTCCTCCCTAACGTTTGTGATCCAAATAATTAGAAATTACTAGTTTTGATGACTTATTTAGATCCTTCTCCTCCACGATCTACTAAGCTTTGATATTTTCTTGTTGAATTTTTACGTATTTTACAAATATTACAAAAGGAAAATTAATATAAAGTTGTCATAAGGTTGTTGCCTTTTCACTATTAGAGTAGTTAAATGGGGAAAACAATTTCCTTTACACATATGACATATCATTTGGGAAGGGAAAGAGGCGCTTGGAATACCGTAAAAGTATTTTCACATGACTTATATGTCATGAATTTAAGTTGGAAGACGGTAAAATTACTTCCGTATTATTTATATGACAAGAGTGGGTTGCTCTACTAGTGAGCACCCTCCACTTCCAAACAAGATGTTGTGAGTTCGAGTCACCCCAAGAGTAAGATGGAGAATTCTTAGAGGAAGGGAGCTGAGGGTCTATCGGAAACAGGCTCTCTACCTCAGGGTAGGGGTAAGGTCTGCGTACACACTACCCTCCTCAGACCCCACTAGTAGGATTATACTAGGTTGTTATTGTTGTTGTTGAATTTGAGTTGCGGGTCAACCACTGATACTTGGAGTCAAAGGACTATTCCAATATTATGTGAACACAAAATATTTCGTCTATTGAATTATCCTTTTCTATATAACATATCATTTGGCCGGAAATAAAATTAAAAAGAAAAAATGGGAGAGACCTTGAAGGGCACTCAATTATGTTGGAATCATATTTAGGAAAAAAAGAAATAGTTTGGTGTACTAAGCTCCCGCTGAGTGCAGGATGCAGAGAAGGATCGGATTAGAAGGGTCTATTTTATGCAGTTTTACCTTGTATTTCTGCAAGATGTTATTTTCACGGCTTGAACCCTTGATCTTCGGTCGCATACTAGCGAAAAAAGAAAATTTATTATAGGCTATGTGAAATTAGACACGGGATCCAATACAACAAGGGAGGGCCACAATGACCGGCACGACCAGCTCAGCCGCGTCTTTGTACAGCATACTGCGTACATACCAACTCTATTTTGTTTGTTCCATTCCCTTCCAAAAATTCCCAAGTTACTATATATTTAGAAACTACTGCACAAAGTATGAAATTACAACTAAATAATATTTTAAAAATCATAATTAATGACAAAAAATTGTTGACTCACCAAATAGTAATATTATTCGGACAGATGAACTACAACTTATATTCCACTTTATTGTTAAAATACTTATAAAAAGATGTCATTTTAAGACATGATTGAGAGGTTAAAGTATAAAAATAATAGTAATATCATAGCTGTGAAACTCAACTACAATATGTAATTCAATTTATCACAATCACATTATTAGTAAATTTACTCAACACAACTTGTATAAGGTGAAATATGATAAAGCACGTGGTCATCTAAAGGAAAAACACGTGGAATCCAAGACGGGGATGGCCGAAAACCGAACGCAGACATTCCGCTTATCACCGGAAGGGATAACGTTCATAAAAGTATATTAAATGCTCTGCGTCCGGTAGCATTTAATAAGGAATATTCTGCAGCATTAAGAGCGACGGCACGTTACAGAGAATATGATATTTATGTTCACCGTTACATCTTCATCAATGACCCTCATAATTGACATTAAAGGAGGGCGCGATCCTAGGACCTCCTTCCCTAGACACAACTATAAAAAGTGAGCCTAGTTATCATTGTAAAAGACACGAATTTTTTGGTTGAACTTACACTACATTCTATACAAAGCTTAATACAATCTTTCTTTCCTGCTTTTTGATCTCATCATTGCTGTGCTCGGAAATCTTATTCCCGGAACTGTCATCTCTGCTGTTTCATCTACATTTTAAGGCTAGGTATTGTACGTTTCTTTAATTATTGTATTATTTCAGGATCAAATTAGTATATTTGTCTAGAAAGCACGTATAAATTCAACTGTGCCGTTTTACGAGTAAACAATTTGGCTTTCATCGTGGGACCTAGACAGCCGTGCAATTAAATTGATCCTTGCCTTTTTTACTAACGTGATTTGATTATTTTGTATTAGAAAAAAACACAAAAAATGGAAGATGACATTGTTAACAACACGCACAACCCTAAAATTCGAGGGGATCAACCTTATTTCAAGGATTCAATCAGTGACACCCGCAATGAGGGGAATGACGCCACGCTGGTGCATGACAGGCAGTACCCTCGATAGGTTCGGGAGACAACTCCTGATGATGCTAATGAGGAGCATACCGTGGATGCGGTGAGGGTCCTACAAGAGCAACAAACGTTCATTCTAGGCCATCTCACGCGGCAGGATAAGGTTATGACGAAACTGAAGCAGGCGCTATCGGAGGCTTCGAATAATGCAAACAGACGAGATCCAATTCCTCCCGGTGTTCCCCTAAACCAAACAATACAGAGAGTCAACAACAACACTCTCAGGGGTAAAGTTGGCTCTGATGGGGCTGGGGGAGCGGAAATCCCGAAGCGATTCAAAATGCCTGAAATGCCAAA
Source organism: Nicotiana tomentosiformis (assembly GCF_000390325.3). Classification (NCBI taxonomy): domain Eukaryota; kingdom Viridiplantae; phylum Streptophyta; class Magnoliopsida; order Solanales; family Solanaceae; genus Nicotiana; species Nicotiana tomentosiformis. The sequence continues at coordinate 72,050,824 of NC_090818.1, read as the reverse complement.
GTATGATGGGACTTTAGACCCACATGAGCATATTACAACTTACACAATGGCGGTAAAAGGAAATGATTTAGCTCCTCACAAAATTAAATCTGTGTTGCTAAAAAAATTTGGAGAAACTCTCACGAAGGGAGTTCTAACGTGGTATTAATTATTACCTGAGTATTCCATATATTCCTTTGAGATGCTCGCGGATTCTTTCATCAAGGCTCATGCCGAGGCCAGAAAAGTACAAGCCCGGAAGGCTGACATATTCAGGATCGCACAGGGAGAATCCGAATTATTACGAGAGTTCGTTACCGATTCTAGAAAGAAAGAATATTGCTCCCGGCTGTCCCGGATGAATGGGCAGCTCAAACATTCACCAAAGGATGAATCTGGGAAGCTCAGACGCTTCCCTGAGGCTGAAGGAGAGCCTACTTGAGTTTCAAGCAACAACTTAGATAGATGTCCACAACCGATACGAGTCAAAGATAAGGATCGAAGATGACGAGGTCGTTTCTACATCATCGGCCAAAGGACGGGAGAAGAGTAGAGAAAAATCAAAGGATGACTACGTCACAGACAGACAGACTTTGAGGGGCCGGGTTTTTCCTTACGAGCGGATCGAAGGCCGTGGCAGAAACTTTCGGGCAGCAAACAAGTTCACAATTGACAGAGGGACCGATAGTGTTTGAAACAATAGATCACTTCAGGATAAAGAGACGTCGGGGTCTCGGGATCCTTCTTACCCCAAGTTATCGGAATATAACTTCAACGTCATTATAATAGAGTTGGTGTCAGCCATGAGAAACATTAAAGAGGCACGATTCCGAGACCTATGAGATCCAATTCCAGCCAGAGGGATCCCAACTTATGGTGTGAATACCATGGGAAGAACGGCCACCGAACAAGGGACTGCCGACACCTCCGGGAAGAGGTGGAAACACTATTGAAGAATGGTCACCTCAGAAAATTCTTGAGTGACCGAGCTAAGAATAATTATGGTCGTAACAGAGACAACACGGAACCTTCGAAAGTAGGACAAGAACCCCCACACCAAACGATCAATATGATCTTCGGAGGGAATGAGATTAATGGGGTCACCTTTTCGGCAGCGAAGAAGACGAATGTATCAATAACTCATAGTAAAAGACTCCGGGAAGACGATATCACTTTCACGGGGGAGGACACAAACGGATTATTGTTACCACATAATGATGCACTAGTAATTTCTTTAAATGTGTTAGATTTTAAGATTAAACGTGTTTTAGTAAATCCAAGAAGTTTGGCTAATATCATACAATGGAGAGTATTGGAGCAAGCTAAACTTACCGGAAGCATTATTCCGGCAACAAAGCTCCTTGCTGGATTCAACCTTGCGAGCGTGACGACCCGGGGAGAGATTTTGCTGCTCACGAATGCTGAAGGAGTAATAAAAACAACTCTCTTCAAAGTAGTGAATGGTGACACGGGATACAATATCATCCTGGGAAGGCCATGGTTACACGAGATGAAAGATGTACCCTCAACATATCACCAATTGCTGAAGTTTCCAACGCCCAAAGGAATCACGCAGATAAGAGGTGATCAACCGGCAGCAAGAGAGATGAATGTAATTTTAGTTTCTAGTAGCAAAGGGAAGGAGCACAAGACATAGCAAATACATGAACCGGCACCTACTCCAGAGCTAGAAGAAGTTAGCCCGGGAGTAGTTTCGTCAAACAAATAAGTTTCCACTCGGGGACGATTAGATAATCTTCGGCTCGATAATAAATTCCCACTGGAAGTTAAGTTTGCTACCGAACAAAGGTTACCCGACCATTTATGAGCACAAACCACTAGAAGATTATTAGATAGTCTTTTGCTCGATAGTATGGATTCCTAAGGGGAAGTAAGGTATGTTGCCGAGTTAAGAATTATCTACAAATTTATTGGTGGAATCTTTGAAGCCACAAGACTTCTAGTGTTCCTATTCGCATTCTTTGCATTCGAACACTAGGGGGAATGATATGAGGATACGGCAACATTGACTGCCACGTTAATCGGAAAACAAAAATCCGGAAACATAATGCATCATCGGGACCGGGGACTGCACAGCCATCCCTGTAGAAACAAATTGCACAAGATAGCCACAAGTAATGGTAATTTCTTTTCAGTATAGCAAATGTTTATGTATTTTTTGAAAATAGAAGGAATAAAATGAAATCCTTTTATTTTTATCTTGTTTATTGTCTGAACGATGAATTAACTTTGTCATTTGAAAGTTAAACAAGTACTTCAAATGTTAGTGCCGTAATGAACATGAGACTTCCTTTTCAAGAGCACTGTAAAGATAAGAGGGCACTCTTTTATAAAAACCCTCACGTTAAAGGGTTGGTTCCGGAAGAATCTATGTCTGGAATCAAAAATGTCATCGGAGAAAAATACACCCGAAGCCGCATATGAAAAGGACACAAAAAGTAAACTTGCACAAATATTTATCAAAGCCCTCACAGAAAAGGGCTGATGCCCGGAGCCAAAACTGCTTTCTGGGAGAATACACCCAAAAGTTTCACATAGTAAGACGCAAAAAAATCTGCGCAAAATTCTTAAAGAAAATTCAAAGATTAAAGGCTTGCATATTCTAACGGTGAGAAGGCTTAGACAATACTTGAGCAAAAGATGTTCTTATTTACAAAAACATGACAAAATGACATAGATACAAGAACTGGAAAAGAAAAGAAAAGATAAACTACAGTGTCTCCGGAACCAGGAGGAAAAGAAGTATCCGCGCCCCCGAAAGAAGTAGACAGACCCACCAATGGCTCAACATTTTTATCAGTTTGGCCTTCGACATCATCATCTTTCGATTCTTCTTCAGTTCACGAAAACTCAGAACCAGAACCAGAAGGGCCAGGTACATCAGACCTCGATGGGAGTCTACTTTTAGCAGCTAACTCAAGCTCGCGTGCCTTAGCAATTTCGGCATCAAAATCAATTACACCAACTTTGGCCTCTTCCAAGGTTTTTTCTCCTCATGCTGTACATGGCGTAAGTTTTTTCAACAACGAATGAAGCCTCTCGGCGCTTGAGTTCTTCTTTGAGTTGGGTTGCCTCGGCAGAAAGGTTTTTTTGGGCGGACCTAGTAGATTTGAGGCTGATATCAAGGTTGCAGACAGTTAAACTAAAGAGCCTATTATGCTCGATAGTTTTCTTGTACTTCTCTTCTAGCTGGGCGTATTTCTCCCCCACAACAAGAAGCTCTTCAATTTTGGAGTTCAAGACTGTCTCTAAGTTAATCACTCTTTGAGCGGAGGCAACCTCACAATCGGTTGCAGCAAGAACGGCATTATGGGCTTCAACCCATTTGGCCCTGGCTTCGTCAAATCTAACCCTTAACGGACTAATTTCTTGGCTAAGGGTTACCACTTCTTGCTAACTTTGCCGCAAATGAGCTTCCAATACAACAGCCTCAAAAGTTTTGGCTTCCAGTTCTGAAAGGCTAGCGACATGTTACTCCTGCTCTGCTAAAAGTTGATCCCGTGTGGAGGTAATCTCTTCCTTTTCACGAATCAACCTCTAAAAGACCTCGGAAGCAAGAAAGTTGGCCTACAAAGTAAGAAGGGTAAATTCAGGATATGCTTACACCCAAAAATAGAAGAAGTAATAAAGGAAGAAAGGAACGTACCACTGCGGCATTGTGCATGGCGTTGTTCAATAAACACTCTGCCGAGAGTGCCTGAATCATTTCCCAGTCTTTCTCTGAAGCCAAAGGCTTCAGATAATTAGCAAGCTCCACCGGCCGGGATAGCAAGTTGCATCCAGTAGAGACCGAAAGAGTAACGTTCCTCCTTCTTTGTGGATCTTCAAAAGGGGCAGCATAATTTTGCCCCAAATTCCCATGAACTGGGGACTATGGAAAGGAACACCCTCTTCATGGTCAGGTGCGACCAGTGGAGGTGATGTAGCAGTTGCTGGTATTGGTGAAGATGGAGATGAAGCTGATGGAGTTGAAGAATAAGAAACAACTGCATCAAATGCGATGTTGGTTGTTGGATGCTCGCCAACCAAATACGGCAAGGACCCGGTACTCAGGCCCGCAGTATCGGGCACAACAATTGGGGCTCGAAAATGGGAGTCGACATTATATACCAAATCAAACTCTCCCCAAAGTGTCGAGGCATCATCCTCGGTTAGTGTAACTCTCTCAACAGGTCGAGCATCATGCTGAGATGATGAGGATCGTTGTATTCTATGTAAAGAAGCTCCCTCATCACTAGCTTCTTTATTATCGTCAATCGTTACAGTGTCTATGACTGGCCCAGAAGGAGGGCCAATCACCATCGCTACCGGAGATGACTCGGGAGCATCGATCCTTGCTCTCTTATTCTTTTTTTCCCCGCTGCAGAGGAGCATCTTCTCTTTGGTTGTTTGTCTTCCAGTCGGAGACTCCGTAAAGAAACATTTGTTCTCGAAGTAGGCCCAGAGCCACATGTTCGAGTAAGCGCCTCCTAAAGCAGCCTCGCTGCATCAGTAGGATCAGCCAAGACATCCTCCCCGGGAACGGCAACAGAGCCCGCGGGTAGACTTAATTTCATAGACAGGTTAAAAGAGATCAATCAAGTTCTTTACATGAAAAATTAAAACAAGGTGAGTTTGAGTTACCATAATTCTTGGCCTTCCACCCGTATTTAGGGGCCAGATCTTTCCACAAGCGAGTCCCGGGCGTCGTAACGTCTAAGATCTTTTGTACCCACCTGTCCAAACCTTCGATCACCAGTGGGATCCATCGAGTTACTAAAACAAACGAAGGATGGAGGATCAATACGGCTATAGAAAAATATTTAGTAAAAAGAAATACTAAACAAAGAGCTTACGAGTGCGGTTCCAAGCGGCCGGAAAGGATGAATTCGTTGCCGGGATGATGTCGTTAGTGGCGATTACAACGAATCGTTCCATCCACCCACGGTCGTTGTCATCATCTATCCTAGATAGCAAAGCATGGTGGCCATGCTTCCAGAGATTTATCATTCCCCCGCGAAAATTTTTGGGAGAATAGAGATTCATCATATGAGCTAAGGTTAGCTCGTCTCTAGTTTCCTGGCACAGACGCCGAAGGAAAGCAACCGCCCTCCACACAGAAGGACTTATTGTGCCAAACACACTTGGTAGAGAAGGCAAAACTCCGCAATCACGGAATCAAGCTCCCCGCTTAAAGAAAACGCACCCAAAGTAAAGGGATACATGTAAACGTATGTAAAACCCTCCTTGGGAAGGGTGACTCACTCCGACATATCGGGAGCGATAATTTCTAAGTCATGGCAGCGTTAGTCTTCTTTCACAGTTGGAATGCTCGAAGGACATATGGAAGAAGGATACCTGCTAACGGCCCATGTACGAGAATTAGCAGTAGGAAATTTCTCTTCAAAGTCTTTTGTGGTAATAAGACTTCTAGGGATGATGGAGCCCACTGTTGGAAGAGCAAAGTCCTCAGCTTTGTTCTTGCCTTTTGAAGAACTGGTACATTTTGAAGAAGAAGCCATTGAATAAGAAGAAGGAAAAAGTTTTTGTTCGAAGAGAATTAGAGAAAGGATGGAAAACAAAGATTCAAATCAAAAGCTCGAGAAATTATGAAGTGCAAAGGAAAAGAATGATGTGTATAAGTAAAATTTTGGTAGCTAAATTCATGGCCATGATTACCTCGATAATCGGCAGAAGTTGTGCTGAATCGTGGAATGACGCGTGTTCGTGGCATTAAATGCGGAGAGACGTGCATCTAATCAATCGTTAGAAGCATTCAGAGGGAGTTATAGTAATTCCCGCCAAAAGAGTATTTCTACCAACTTCCCGGTAACACAAAGTTATGTCACCAGAAAGCAGGGGGCTATCTGTATAGGGTGAAATATGATATAACACGTGGTCGTTTAAAGGAAAGACATGTGGAACCCAAGACGGGGATGGTCGAAGACCGAACGCAGACATTCCGCTTGTCACCGGAAAGGATAACATTCATAAAGGTATATTAAATGCTCTGCGTCCGGTAGTATTTAATAAGGAATATTCTGTAGCATTAAGAGTGATATCCCGTTATAGAGAATTTGACATTTATGTTCACCGTTACATCTTTATCAATGCCCCTCATAATTGACATTAAAGGAGGGCACGATCATAGGACCTCCTTCCCTAGGCACAACTATAAATAGTGAGCCTAGTTATCATTGTAAAAGACACGAATTTTCTAGCTAAACTTACGCTACATTCTATACAAAGCTTAATACAATCTTTCTTTCCTGCTTTTTGATCTCATCATTGCTGTGCCCGGAAACCTTGTTCCCGGAACTGTCATCTCTGCTGTTTCATCTACATTTTAAGGCTAGGTATTGTATATTTCTTCAATGATTGTATTATTTCAGGATCAAATTAGTTCACTTGTCTAGAAACCAAGTATAAATTCAACTGTACCATTTTACGGGTAAACACATCTATATATGTAGATTGGAACTAACAAGTAACAACTCGATGATATTTTTTGATGACATTGAGATTGCGATTGTTGAGAGACTAAAGTATAAGAGTAATAACATTATAGTAGGTGCTAATTTTATTGTCGATTTATTACTATTACAGTGGACAGAAATTTTAATCACTCGGTATTTAGCTAAGACACACTCAAGTTGATTTAGAAATTTTTTTTTAGAAGCATTGGAAAAATTATTTAAATATAGTAATAGTAATTGTAATACACGGGAGTAATAATATTTAGTATAAATATTATCACAAAGGACTGTGATAAGATGAATATGAGATGAATGTGGTCCTGCACTTATAAATAGAGATCAGAGTTTGAGCTTTGAAAATATTTTTTTTTAATTAAGAGTGCTTTTTCTTTTAATGAAGTTTACGGAAACAAAATGAAAAACCAAAAAAAAGAAAGTGTAATACACAAACAATGTTCCTAAAGTCCCCTTGTAAAATAGAGTCAACCGAGAACCGACCCTCATTCTTTCAGTACTCACCTCTTCCTCTCAAACTGTACATTCACATCACCTCTCTCTCTCTCTCTCTCTCTCTCTCTCTCTCTCTCCCCCCTATCAATAGCTACAATTACCAACGCGCACAACGAAGATACAGCTATACACAAAATCCGCAATAGATGCACACTGCACACATGGATTCCATGTGTATGAATTAAATGTGGAAAATGTAGTGTATGTGCAAATTGAGATGCTGAATTAGAGGAATTAGGGTTTCGATTTGGTAAAAAATGCCGTTGAATAGGTATCAGATAAGGAACGAGTACAGCTTGGCTGATCCAGAGCTGTATAAAGCTGCTGATAAAGATGATCCAGAAGCTCTACTTGAAGGCGTTGCTATGGCTGGCCTTGTCGGTGTTTTACGCCAGCTCGGTGACCTCGCCGAGTTAGTCTCTCCATTTTCTTTTTTTGCTTTTTTGACTGTTTGACTTTAGAATTTTTTCGCTTTACAAGTAAACAAGTAAATTCTGTGTGAATTTTTGTGCTTTGAGTCCTTTTTTTTTTTTTTTTTGTAATTTGAATCAATATAGTGAAACATGAAATTATGAGTTTATTATTGGCGTTAGAATTTTGGCGTTTTACAAGTGAACAAGCAAATGCTGAGTGAAGTTTCGTGTTTCGAGTCCTTTTTTTTTTTTGTAATTTGAATAGATAAAATGTGACATACTCGTTGAAAATCTTTGTATTGAAATCTATAGAAACTTGTAATTAGTATACCATTTGGAATAGTGAAAATGGAAATACGCGCTTGTGAGTTATTGACTTTAGAACTTTGGCGTTTTACAAGTAAATGCTGTGTGAACTTTTATGCATCGAGTTGTCTTTTTTTTCTTCTGTAATTTGAATTGATACAGTGAAATATGCTCATTGAAATATGCCAGTATTGAAATCTATAGAAATTTGTAGTTATTAAAAATGGAAATATGAATTTTTGAGTTGATTGTTTGAATTATTATTTGATTTAGAATATTTTTATGGAGTTCCTCTCTTTGTATTATTTGAATCGATAGACTAGAATATGCTTGTCCAAAAAAAAGTGAGAATTGAAACTTCAGACATCTGTAGCTAGTTTACTATTTAAATTGTAATGCCGACTGAATTTGTGAGAAGATGATTTGAATTGTTAATTGATTGGATTTGCTGACGAGATCATTTTGTTTCTGATATGAACCTTATCTTTGCATTTTCTTACTTACTTTTTTTCCAACCCGCTAATCTTAGCCTTTACAAGTAAATGTGGACTAGGTTGTTTTTGTTCTCAGAGTAACTTTTTTGGCTAGATGCCTCATTACCACGACCTGCACGGTTTAACAAAACTTGCTTTGGAAGTTGAAACATGGCAGCAAATATTTGTATTTGTTGGGGATGATTTGATATGAATGCTGTTTTCGAGTACGTAGGAGCTTAGTGCTGACTAATTAACTCCGAGGCAGAAATATTTGGGAGAATCTATTACGATGTGGTGCCAAATATGGGTCTTTCTGCTTGTGTACTATGTCCCTGCAAGTGATTCCAGATCACTCTATTTGACTTTTATTTCGATCGAGTTTTCTATTTTATTATATTTTATTTTACTCTTACAAAAATTTTACAAGAAATGGGAATTTTTTCTTGTTGCTTGAATTTTAACTATTCAATTAAAATGAATTATTACAACTATAAAAGGCATTTTGGTTTTAAAATTCAAATTCGTTGGAACAAAAGAGGCCCGGCTGGGTACTGACCAGACCGGGCCATGAGAATAAGAGGGTCCTTTCGAACAAAATCAAGACAAAGAAAAGAGGTCTTCTTTATTTTTAGTTGATATTCTTGGCTCTTCTGAGCCCTTCCTTTAAATAAAGAAAATTGATGATAAAAGTTGTACATATCTATATAATATAGAAAGAAGAAAAGAGAGAAAGAAAGATTTTTTCTTTTATCTTGTATGCTATCTCATAAGAATACTGCAGTTGAAGTTCGGTTTGATTGTGGTAGCGTCTAAAATGTTGGTATTTCTAGTTAAACTTGTTTATTGTAAATGTTGAAGGTTTGCTGCTGAGATATTCCATGACTTACATGAAGAAGTGATGGCAACTGCTGCTAGGGGCCACAGTTTGACAGTCAGGGTCCAGCAGCTTGAAGCAGAATTTCCTTTGATTGAGAGGGAATTCCTCTCACAGACCAATCACTCTTCCTTCTTCTATAATGCTGGTAAGTGCTAAGAGCAGATCATTTGTCAATATAACCATCAAAATCCTGGAGGAGTTATTGTACTTTGCTTTTTCGTGCACTTTGATGGCTCTTCTGCTTCTTTCTACTTCCGTACCAAAAGATTCTGTCATTTCTAGTCTTGAGGTGCTTGTAATTGTTTTATACATGTTTGTATATGTGCACATGAGCATATATATAGAGTGTGCAATGAAGGTTTATCTTTCGTTTTCTTGAACATATAATGTCGACTAAAGTCTAAAACAACATGTGTCATAAATAGATATTAGTGTTTTGAGGAATTTAGTAAGTTTTCTATATAACTGATGAGTAGATAAAAGTATTGGTAACACAAACATTACATCAGGTACTGATTGGCATCCTAATCCGCGAATCGGCCAAAATATGGTTACAAGTGGAGATTTGCCTCGATTTGTGATGGACTCGTATGAAGAATGCAGAGGTCCACCTCGCTTATTCCTTCTAGACAAGTATGTTCTGTGATTTATCGTCAACAGCTTAACATTACATAGAGGGTTAAACTTCGTTAGAATAGCATTTGACAAACTTATTGGATTGTAAAAGGTTTGATGTTGCTGGAGCTGGAGCATGTCTGAAACGTTATACTGACCCTTCATCTTTTAAAGTGGAGACATCCTCTTATTCATTCACAACTTCAGATGTTCAGAGGGAAAAGAAAACTCGCAAGTCAAAGGTAATTAAAAAGAAGAGAAACTATTACTCCTGTTTCTCTGCAACCATTTGGTTTACTTAAATGCTGATTTAGTGGTATTTCTCTGGCTTGGTATCTGAGATGACACTCTTTTTTTTCGGAGGGGGAGGGTGGGGTTTGGGGGGGTTGGATGGTGGGGGTGTTTGACAATTGGAAGGGTTTTAGTGATGGTATGTTAAGTTCTGAATGCTCTTTTCCAGTTACTTGAACATTTATCTCTCTATGTGGCAACGTGTGCTTATTTGCTCGAGCCTCCGCTGATCTCCTTCATGATGCTTTCAGAAGCCAGCCCCTCATAGCTCCATCTTGACCCAAAAGAGAGTAAGGAGAAAGGGAGCAGAATGATCTCACCATAAAGTATTAAAGTTTAACTTGACACCTGTACTAAGAAGTGAAATTATTACGTGCTACGTGAGCAAGTTTGTGCATCCTAATGTGCTTATTGTTTCAAATCTGAGGCATCTGATGTTTGTTATAGATTAGAGGAATTTCTTTAGCTTTAGCATGTAGGCAGAAAGATGACTTTTACTTAATGCAGTAGAGAAAACCTGTATTCTGCATAGGAGCTTCTGCCTAAGGCAAAGGGGTGGGGTTTGATAAAGCATAGTCTTTTCATCTTGGCTAACGTTTCTGGAGGGTTCTTACAATTTCATCCCATCAGCAAGCAGCTTCTTCTCGGTGATAATATCAGTGAAGATGTTGAATTTGTAATATCATTTCTTGTGCTTCAACATAATATTTTATTTTGCTGTTGCAGAAGAGAGGCTCGCGCTGGAGGAATGGGGAGACACCTGAGGTGTTGCCTACATCACATGCCAAGTGAGATCCTTGATGATTAATGTATAAGATGTGTGTTATGATTGTTCTGGTCGAGTATCTTATTGTGTGCTTCTCCCATTTCTACAGACTCCATCAGCTTTTCTTGGAGGAACGCATTGAAAATGGTATAAATGTTCCTGCACATCGCGTGAAACTGAAAAGAAAGCTGAATGGATTTCCATTTGACCCGAAAACTGGAAAGAGCTATATGAACAAGTTCTTGGAGGCTACTTCGCCAGAGCATAGAGTAGTCCATGAAATTGGTATCGATTCATCACCTTTGAGATTGACATCAACTGATGCTTATGAAACTTCGATGGACACTGAAGATATTAGACCACCGAGTCCTGATAAAGAGGTGATGCGGAGGAACAAGAGTGCATCTTCATCTCCTTCTCCACCACAAAGTGAAGAGAGCAATGCTCTAAAGCCATGCTTAGATGAAGTCGTTGAGGATCTCTACCACGATCAAATTCGAGCAATTTCCAGACCAAACGATACTTTGCAATCAACTGATTTATTGCCATCTACTCATAGCATGGTTGATGAAAAGGAAATAGCAATGGATGGAGAAAGCCGAACAGAAGGAAGTGTTGGTTATGAGTCTGATGATGTTGCAAGTGAAATAGATAATTATGTAGATGCCCTAACCACAATGGAGTCAGAATTAGAAACAGACTCCGAGCAGAGAGCCAAAAAGGATTTGCACTTCTTGAACAGCAAAAATCAAGTGTTACTTCTGTCTTCTAGCAGTGAGAAGCTTCAAACTCAATCTTCAGATTCTCACTCAATGGGGAACTCTACATTATCTGATGATGGGAATAGTTATTCTAAGAAGGAAATATCTAGTTTTTCTTGTTCTGATTCCCCTAGCACTTCTGTTGAAAGTGTCCTTTTGGAGAGCGAAATTTCTAGTAAGGAAGCAAAGACATCTGACATTTCATATGATCGGCAATCTGTTAATGAGGAGACTCAATTGCCCCAGCCTCCAGAACATGGTGATTATGATAAAAGATGCATTATGGTAGCTAGGGAACACAGTGGCAGTTGCGACTCTGGTGAGCCAACTACAACCCTAAGTTTTACAGATTCAACTCTTATGTCAATACATGCTTATGCAGGAAGATTTTTGGAAGTTGCAGGGATGAGAGCTGAAACAAGTGAAAAGTTTGTCGCCCATGGCAAGAGTGAAAATCCTTTAACTAGCATTGCAGAAGATGCAGCAGATTTGCATGCCAGTCCACCCCGTGCTCCTATTATCTTTAATGCGCCAGAACGGAATGGAGATAATTCACCATCTAGAGCATCCATTGAAGACAAGCTAGCAGATGATTCAATGGATGGAAATTTGAATGTAGGTGAGAATGTGTCTTGTGCATCAAATCCTTCTGATGTTCCTCGCCGCGCCAGCGGTATCTTGCCGTGGTCAAAATCTCCTAAAGTCCAGCGCAAAAGCAAGTTAGATAATGATGCAGATTTGCATGTCAGTCCACCCTGTGCTCCTGTTATCTTCAATGCACCAGAACAGAACGAAGATGATTCACCATCTAGAGTATCCATTGAAGACAAGCTAGCACATGATTCGGTTGATGGAAATTTGAGTGTAGGTGAGAATGTGTTTCGTGCATCAAATCCTTCTGATGTTCCTCGCCGCGCCACCGGTAAGTTGCCATGGTCAAAATCTCCTAAAATCCAGCATGAAAGCAAGTTAGATAATGATGATATGAATCTGGTTAGTAATCTTCCCTTTACTTCTGAGCTCCTAAATGTTCCTTCTCAAGACAGGCATAAATTGTTGTCTTCTGATAATCAGCAGTTGCACAATTTGGACCGTGAGGATCCATTATTGGGTGAAGATTTAACCTGCTTATATAATCTTTCTGACGGTCCATCAAAAGAAGGTGACACCTCACCTTCATCTTCATCATTGGCTGTAAACCATCCAAATCATCTAAATGGTTTAGGCAATGAGAATTCAAATGGTATTTCTGAGGGTTCAGTTCAAAAGCTGGATATATTGGGTGCTCCTGACAAAGAATGTGGCAAACACTCATGGTATACCATGTCTCATGATAAAACTGCTGAAGATACATACATGAAAAAGCCACATAACCTGACCACCACAGAGATTGAAGATGGTGATGCAGATGGAGAGCATGAAGAGACGTGTGGGGCATTCAGTGATGCAGTTACGTCTGAGCCGGGAGACATCAGTAAGAACTGTGGAGTAGATGGCCTCGATTTTTTTGATGCGCTCAACCCTCAGATTCCAGAAATTGCAAATGATATTCAGCCACTTGAATCTGGAAAAGTGGAGATTTCATGTTCTAAGCAGGAAAATTATGACGAAGTTTCAAGTATGACGAAATTTGAGGAAAAAGATAGTATTGTCCCCAGTGAGCTTTTGTATGCAAGTGCATCTACTGGTTCAATTACCTCTCAACATCTCGAATCATTGATCAAAGAAGCAATACTCTCAGATGAGACAGAACATAAGATAGATAAATCTGATGTCACAGTTGAGACTGCTTCTCTTGCTGCGTTGGCGTATAAAGAAGATATTGATGATCTACACTCATCTTTAGATCAGAAAAGGTTTTCAGAAGAATCTGTTTGCTTAATTGGACATTCCAGCCAGAATGACTTGGAAACTGATCTACCTGATGGCCTTGTAGAATCAAAGTTCGAGATACAGATAGCTGATTCCCCAGATTCTAATTCCTTCGTGCATGATGCATCCAACTATCATCATCCCGAGTCGGAGGTTCTTGACACTCTTTCGGACAACAAACTTTCTTTTGATGCTGAAAACATTTTGGAATCAAACACTGCTTCCAGTCAGTCACCATTAAGCTTGGATACTGAACAAGTATCCTCCCAAGGGAAGAATGTTGTTGATTCCACTGAAGATGCTTCATCATTGCAAACTATTTCTCTTGAAGAAGGAAAGGATGAATTAAAAGATGATCAACTCAATGAGGAATTACTGGACAATGATGTATTATCACCTCTCATGGAGCAGATGCAGCCTTCAAGTCATGTTGACCGAGCATCAGATGCTTCTTCCCTATCTTTGTTGCCAAACCTTCCAAGTCAAGATGCAGAGCCAGATGTTATAGCCCACAGCAGCAATCAAGATCCTCAACCCTTGCTAACTGATAACTGTGCAGAAGAGAGGGCTGAGTCAGCAATCCACGAGCATGATAAAATGGAGGTGCTGGATAATGGTGAGTCGAAGTCAGAGCCATTAGCTCTGTTAGCCCAGCCACAACAGGTGGATTCATTTGACCTTGAACAATCTGCTGAATCTTCTTCAATTGCTTCACCAACATTTAGTCCCCGTCAACCTTCATTTCCAGAGCTTTTATCACAGAGCAATCAAGACAGTTTGACATCTTTTCCAATCCACCACTCTGACAAAAAAGAGGACGAGATACCATGTAAAGAACCAGACGAAGAGAAATTGATAGATGAAGGTGCTACTAAAGAGGAGCTGTTACCTCAGTTTGAAGAGGCACGCCTCTCCAATCATGCTGATATAGTTGGAGCCGTCAGTGCTTCTTCTATACCATTTATGGCAAATGTTCCTTGTCAAACTTCAGTTTCAAATCCCTTACCTCTTAGCAGCCATAATGTCAATCCTTTTGAACACGGGAATACAATGATTTCTACCTCTCCTGGCTTTGTCCTGCTTCCTGGTGAACCCCAGATTGATCTGGCGGAAATGCCCCCATTGCCTCCTCTTCCTCCAATTCAATGGAGGATGGGAAAATTACATTCTTCCCCTGATTTGGATGAGGAGCTAACACAGCATCATATAGGCGCCAATTCATCAAGTCTGCCACCTAGGACTGATCAGAATGATCAACCTGTCAATCGAAACATGGCACTGTCAGCTGTAGCTACAGAGAGTACAGCTCTCAGTTGTGGAAACAGTAGTAGGTTTATTGATCCAGGTGATAAACACTCCATAAACCCTCACTTCCCATTGCCAGGTCAATATCATGAGGTGCAGCAGTCTAGTTTGCATGCCATGAGAGGAGGGGAAACACAGCCTGTTAATTCTATCTCAGATGTAACTTCTCTGGATAAACCTTCTACCGATGCTTTGGGTTCAAGTGAAGAACTTATCCAACCACTGAGTAGAGTTGCTCCAGAATTTCTTTCAGACGAACAAGGCTATGATCATTTGGAACAACATATGCCAGTAACTGATGGAATAAAACCAAAAGCAGCTCCTATAAATACAGGGCTTACAGATGCTTCTGAGTCATTATGCCATGAACCATCTCAGCCCCAGTTCCAGCCCCAGTCCCAGCATCATCCCCTCCATCAGTTAGCACCAGAGACTAGCTTAAACAGATCCAATCTTGAAGAGACCCCCACAAGATTGGAGAAAAATGTGGTGGCTCACGGCACCATTATTCCATCATATACAGAAAATGCAAAGCCTGATCACAGTATTCCAACTACAGAGGCGGAAATTATTTGGCCAGCTGTCGAGGAAGGAAACGCTAATGGGATCCGCATGGTGAAACTACAAAGACCACGGACTCCATTAATTGACGATCTTGCTGTGCATGACAAAAGCAAAGTAAGTTTTGCTTCTTTTTGGTCAAACTTGAAGAGTACAGTGTTGTTAAACTTCACATCTCTAACATTAATCATTGTGCAGTTGAGAAAGGTGACAGAGCGGGTTAGGCCTGAAATACAGAAGGATGATGAAAGAGATTCTCTCTTGGAACAAATAAGGAAAAAGGTAAGACTGGGTTTTCATATTCTTAGTTGGTAACTATTTTTCCAAGCTAAACGTTGAGCTTCTTCTTGCTTCTCCAGTCATTCAATTTGAAACCTACAGTTGCAACAAGACCTAGTATTCAGGGTCCTCAAACTAATCTGAGAGTTGCTGCCATTTTGGAGAAAGCAAAAACAATTCGCCAGGTCAGTCTCTCTCTCTCTCTCTCTCTCTCTCTCTGTGTGTGTGTGTGTGTGTCTTTCCTTGTATGCGCGTGTCTCTGTGTGTGTGCACGCGGATGCAAGGGCACAAATGTGAATCAAGTGAGCCTCTGCATATCATTGGTGCTAAGGTTTTCTATATTACAGGCCTTTGCTGGAAGTGATGAAGAAGATGATGAGGATTCTTGGAGTGATTCATGAAATTATCTAGCACTATGACAAATTCCTAGTGCCATGGATTCCAAAAAATCTATTACCACATTCTCGGTGATCAAGCTGACAGTGAAACAGATTTAAGTGTGTCTCAGAATATTCCATGGTTCTCTCACCCATTGTAAAATACGCTCTCCCACTCCTTTCTCCCTCTCTATATAGCATGTAGCCAACTGTTAGTGTTGTCTCCATTCCATAGTATGAAAAGTATATTCAATCATGAGATCGCGTGTAAGCGCGTTGTTATTCATTTTTCATGTAAAGGCAGTTATGTATTGCATCTCTTGTTTACAAAGTTAGTGTAAAGGGCCTGGTCAATTTTTGTATCTACCATATAGTACTAGTGGCTTTGCTTTGTCTGGATTGAGAGAGTATTTACACTGTAACTGTTGAAATTTAGCGTATACGTCAGTCAAACAATTCTGTTGTGTATAAAGTACTGATATTTTGCACAGGTTCTTGGACTTGGTAACATACCTCGGTTACTTTGATTTGAAAGAATGAATCAAATGTTTTTGTAACTTACGACAATATTGGAAGGGAGTAAATCTGGAAAAACACTTGTTTTTTGTTTGCTGCTTTGGGCTGAGATGTTCACTGAAGATAGCTGTTTCTCACGTTATTCCCCCCCCCCCCCCCCCCCCCAAACACACACACACACACACAAATCAAAATCTAGCGAGAAGCATTCTTGCAAATGATTATCATGGGCGCTGACGGAGTTGATGTATCAGTATTTTCATGGTCTTTATGCTCTTTCCTTCTGTTTTTGAAGTATCTCACCAATTCTTATGTGTAGCATGAGAGTTGAGTGTAAGAAGGGATTTATCATGGTTCCGGTATCCATCGCAAATGTCTCATTTTCTTGTGCAATTATGGAAGAGTGCCAGAATACAAAAATAATGGCATAAAAAACTGGAGACAAATATGTCTACTTATCTATGTCAGTTTGCTTCACATTTCACCAAAATAGAGAAATGTTGCTACAAGCCAATACGTATGCATACTCGTATCTACAAGTGTGTTCGTGTGTGCACGTGTGCAGAGGCGGTGTTCGTGTGTGCAGAGGCGGATTTAAAATTTAAATTCTATCGGTTTAACCTTTAAGATTTTTAGCATTGCTTTAAAAGTTATGGGTTCAGACTAATTATTTGTTGCAATTTAAGTGAACTATTAGGTATACGTTTGTACTACGCTTCAAAAGTGTTGGGTTCAGATGAACCGATGCTATAAGGATGCATCCGCTTCTGCACGCATGTATGCCTACGAACAGTTGTTTTAAAATTCGAAACTTAAAACTGAACTGCAAAAATCATATTGGAACTGATTAATGCACACCGGTAAAATTGTTTAAATCGTGTTGTTTTATTCAAATCAAATTATCGGCAGTTGTGTTAGTGCCTTCGTGAGACACAACTTTCCTGTTTGGTCGTGTTTCTAAAATCAGCATATTTTGGAAAATGCTTATCTTAAAAGTGTTTTTTGCGAAAGTATTTTTGATGAGAAACAATTTGTGTTTGATTAATAGATTTAAAAAATACTTTTGAGTAGCAATTAGTATTTGACCAAGCTTTTAATAAGTATTCTTGAATGTATTTTTCTCAAAAGTACTTTTGGGAAGAAGCTATGTTTTTCTAACTACTTTTACTTTTACTCAAAAAATACTTTTTTTTCTTTTTAAAAACTTGCCAAACAATTTAACTTTAAAATTAAAGTCCTTTTAACAATAAACAAAAAAACACTTTTAACTAAAAGCATCTTTTTGAAAATTGTCGTCGTCGTTCTTATCATGGTAAGGTGTGTACTTCCTCAGTTTCTTGAAAGGCCAATCCCCATAAGTGCGGCCCATTTCCTTGTCTAATATATCCAGGAGATTGACATAAAGGGATTTTTTTAGGCTGGTCATAGTAATGTCCTCAAAATTAGCTGTGTTTAAAAAACGAACCCGTACTCGCACATAGCTCTTCAGAGGTTTCTCTATCAAATTAATTTTTTATCGAAGTCTACCTGATTGTCATACTTTTGCTCTTCAGGGTATCTCTGTTGGATTTAGAGTTAATGTTATTATTACTCTACCTATCTGTTAAGTTATTCATTGAAATCTACCCGATTGTCATACTTTCTCTACCCGATTAGTGGAGTTGATGATATATTTCCTCTACCTATCTGATAAGTTGTTCATCGAAGTTTACCCGTGTGATGACCCGATAGGTCATCTTATGTTTTAGAACCTAATTCTGCGCTTTGAAGCCTTAAATACCTTATTTTAGTCTTTTTCGATTTACGTGCACAATATGGGTGTTTTTCCGGAAAGTTTTTATGTTAAAAACTGAGAAAATATGAAAATTTTGCCTTAAAATCCATTTGAGTTGACTTTGGTCAACGTTTTGAGTAGACGGACCCAGATTCGTGTTTTGATGGTCTCGGTGGGTCCGTATCGTGATTTGGGACTTGGGCGTATGCCCGGAATCGAATTCGGAAGTCCCTAACTCGAGTTATCGCGCTTTGTTGAAATTTAAAAGTTAAAGGCTTAATGATTTTGAAATGTTTGACCAATGTTTGACTTTTTGGATATCGGGTCCGTATTTTAGTTCCAGAACCCGGTATAGGTCCAATACTATATTTATGACTTGTCTGTCAAATTTGGTGAGAAACGGAGTTGGTTTGACGTGATTCGGACGTCCGGTTGTGAAAATAGAAGTTTCAAAGTTTTTTTGAAAATTTCATTTGATTTGGTGTTCAATTCGCATTTCTATGTGTTATTTTGGCGATTTGATCGCGCGAGCAAGTTTGTATGATATTTTTAGACTTGTGTGCATATTTGGTTTAGAGTTCCGAGGGTTCGGGTGAGTTTCGGATAGACTACAGAGTGAAATTGGCCTTAGAAGTGTTGCTAGTGTTTTCAGTTCTGGTGCAGGCCTCTGATCTCGCAATCAGGCATTGCATTTGCGACCTCTGATGGGTTCACATTTGTGAGGCTAAAGTTCGCATTTGCGAACTTGACTATTCCGCTTTTGCGAAGGCAGAGTCGCATTTGAGACTCAGCACTGTTTGAGAATCTTTGCATTTGTGAAGGTAGGGCCGCATTTGCGAGGATTGCAGGGTTCGCATTTGCGGCCGTTTTATCGCATTTGCGATCACTCGAATTTCTGAAGGAGTTTGCAATTGCGACCTCTTTCTCGCAATTGTGATGTTCGCAATTGCGACATCTGCAGCTCGGTAAAACTTGACTTAGACGGGATTTTTGCTCATTATTCAAAATTTTCAAAACAAGAAACCCTAAAGGCGATTTCTCAAAGAACCTTTCTTCCCCAAATCATTGGTAAGTGATTCTAAACTAGTTTCTTTCAATCTTTCACTATATTTTCTAAGATTTCAACCAAAAATCTTGTGTTTTCATGGTGGAAATTGGGGGTTTGGGTAGAATTAGAGTTTTTTTGTAAAATTGGGAATTAGACCTTAAATTGAGGTCAGATTCCAAAATAAATTACATAACCGGACTCGGGATGAATGAGTAATCGGGTTTTGGTCCGAATTTCGGGTTTGGACCAAGCGGGCCCGGGAGTTGACTTTTGTTGACTTTTTTCAATAATGACCTAAATTGAATTCTTTGCAATCGTGGGTAGTTCCTAAGACTTAATTTGAATCATTTGGTTGGTAATTTGCTAGATTCTATTGGTTCGGAGGCTTGTTTGAAAGGCAAAGCTGTGATTGAGATTTGAGTGGGCCTTTGGAGCTAAGTAAGTGTCGTGGTTAACCTTGACTTGAGGGATTAGGACTTGTTTGTCTATATGCTACATGTTTAGATGTTGGGTACAAAGTATATGTGAGGTGACGAGTATTTATGCATTGTTATCAGGTTAAAACATGCGGGTGAGACTTATTCCTTGCAATTATTGCTTACTTTGATCATGTTATCCATGCTTAAACTAGTTATTCGATATATTGATCGTTCTTCCCGTGTTTATGGGCTTTGTGATAATTGAGTATTGATTCCAATGTTGAGGTTAGTATTGTGGAACTATTGTTGAAGTCAGGCTTGTTCTTATTGATCCTATCTCCCTGTTATTATTTGTTCATTGTTATGTGTAAGGGAGAGTATTAATGCACGAAGGGTGATATCGTGACGTATGTGAGTATTAATGTACGAAGGGTGATGCCGTGCCATATTGTGATTGTTAATGCACGAAGGGTGATGCCGTGCGATATTATGAGTGTTAAAGCACGAAGGGTGATGTCGTGCCACATTGTGAGTGTGAATGCACGAAGGGTGATGCCGTACCGTATCTATTGATTTTTGTTGTGAGGTTGAGAGTAAAAGTACGAAGGGTGATGCCGTGCAATTTTCTTCATTGTGTTTAGTTGTTTCCACTGGTTAAAAGCATGTTGATTGTTCTGGTTATCATTTATGCTGTATCCCTTATATTTTGTGCCCCTTTAGCATGTCCCCCTCCCAATAGTACATGTTTAGCTGTTATTGTTGTTTTCTTGTACATATACTGTTATCTGCATAGGTTTGTAATGTGGGTGTCTTGTCATATCCTCGTCACTAGTTCGTCGAGGTTAGGTTCGGCACTTACGAGTACATGGGGTCGTTTGTAGTCATACTACACTCTGCACTTCTTGTGCAAATTTTGGTACCGGCCCTAGCTGATCACGAGACTCGACAGTCCGGACTTACTTATCGGAGACTCAAGGTAGATCTGTTGGCGTCCGCAGACCTTGGAGTCCCTTTCTAGTTTCCTTATTTTACTGTTTCTTTTCATTCATAGCAGTTGTATTTCGTTCAGACTCTGTTTGTTAAAAATCTTAGAAGCTCGTGAGTTGTGACTCCAGATCCGAATTGTATTAGATATTATGGGCATATATGTTATTACGCACTCGGTTTTGTTTCATTTTGGCTTAATTGACTTTATTTGTTGAAACTGAATAACAATTGAATTAACGGTCCTCTAACGTTGGCTTGCCTAGCAAGTGAAATGTTAGGCGCCATCACAGTCCCGAATGTAGGAATTTCGGATCGTGACAAGTTGGTATCAGAGCACTAGGTTGCCTAGGTCTCACAATTCACGAGCAGGCTTAGTAGAGTCTGGAGGATCGGTATGGAGACGTCTGTACTTATCTTCCAGAGGCTATGAAGTTTAGGAGCAAATTTCACTTCCATTCTTCTCTGTCATGCAATTTTGTTCTCTCATTGCTAATTGAACTCTTCTACTCTTGTTCTCTCGCAGATGGCGAGAAAACATACTACATCTTCAGCTGAGTAGCAACCAGAGCACCCAGTGGCAGCTCCTACAAGGGGCAGAGGTCGAGCCCATGCTAGAGACCGAGGCAGGGGCAGAGCTCAGCCCAGAGCTCGAGCAGCAGCACCAACAGTGGGGCCTTAGGTAGAGTTTGACCAGGAGGTTCCAACTCAGACTATTCCTGTCGGACCAGCTATGGTCCCGAAGGGGTTCATCTAGTGCTTCAGGACGCTTTGGTCCATTTGGTGGACCTTATGGAGAGTGTGGCCCTAACTGGTACATTTCCCATGGCACCAACCGTCACTCAAACTGGAGGAGGAGCACAGACTCCTGCTACTCATACTCCGGAGCAGATGGCTCCCCAGTATCAGACTCCAGCAGCTCAGCCAGTCGGAGTAGTTCAGCCGGTTGTTGCGGCACAAGCCGGTGATGGGCCAGCTATGTCTTTTGAGGGCTTATTGAGATTGGACAAGTTCGCCAAGCTCTTTCTAGTTCACTTCAGTGGTGCACCTTCTGAGGACCTACAAGATTATCTTGACCGCTACCATGAGGTATTGCAAAACATGGGTATAGTCGAGACCAATAAGGTTGATTTTACTGTGTTTCAGATGACGGGTTCCGCCAAGAGGTGGTGGAAGGATTTTGTATCGACCAGACCAGTTGGGTCGCCTGCTCTTACTTGGGACCAGTTCTCTCAGATATTTCTTGAGAAGTTCCTTCCTGTCACATTGAGAGAGGAGTATCGTCGGCAGTTCGAGCGTCTCCAGCATGGCAGTATGACTATTACTCAGTATGGGGCCCGTTTTGTGGATTTCACCCGTCATGCTATTCTTATGTTTCCTACCGAGAGAGACAGAGAGGGTGAGAAGGTTTATTGAGGGGCTTCCTCAGCCTATCAAGTTGCAGATGGCTAAGGAGACCGAGAGTGAAATTTCTTTTCAGACGGCTGCCAATATTACCAGGCGAGTCGAGATAGTTCTTACACAGGGGGGAGATCAGGGGTCTGACAAGAGGCCTCGTCATTCCGGTGGGTTTAGCGGTGCCTCGTCTGGAGGCAGAGGTACTTTTGGTAGAGGCCATCCTCCCAGGCCGTTTCATTCAGCACTCCAGGCATCCCACGGTGCTTCAGGTGGACGTGGCCCTCATATGCCTTATTCCGACTAGCTAGCCTACAGTGCACCACCAACTCCTATCAGTGCACCTCCAATCCAGAGTTTTTAGGGTGGTTACTCAGGTCGACAGGGTCAACAGTCACAACAGCCGAGGTCTTGTTATACTTGTGGTGATGCGAGGCACATTGCTAGATTTTTCCCTCGTACATCGAGTAGTTCATAGAATCAGGGTTCTTGTGCCAGGGTCCCGGCACCGGGTGCTTCACCGCCCGCTCAGCCAGCTAGAGGTAGGGGTCAGGCAGCCAGAGGTGGTGGTCAGGCCGTTAGAGGTGGAGGTTAGGCCGCTAGAGGTGGAGGCCATCCAGCTAGGGGCCGTCTTAGAGATGTAGTCCAGAGTGGTGGGCCCCAGCCCCAATGCTATTCTTTTCCAGCTAGGCCCGAGGCTGAGTCATCTGAGGCTGTTATCACAGGTACTATTTCAGCTTGCAGTAGAGATGCTTCAGTTCTATTTGATCCGGGTTCTACTTACTCCTATGTGTCATCCTATTTTGCTTCATATTTGGTTGTGCCTCGTGATTCTTTGAGTGCTCTTGTGTATGTTTTCACACCTGTGGGAGATGCTATTATTGTAGACCGCGTTTATCATTCGTGCGTGGTCACCATTGGGAATCTTGAGACTAGTGTAGATCTTCTACTTCTCGATATGGTAGATTTCGATGTTACCTTGGGTATGGATTGGCTGTCACCTTATCACGCTATATTGGATTGTCACGCCAAGACGGTGACCTTAGCCTTGCCGGGCGTTGCCTCGATTAGAGTGGAGATGGACTCCTGGCCATTCTACAAGTCAGGTTATCTCTTACATGAAGCCTCAACGTATGGTCGACAAGGGGTGTCTAGCTTATTTGGCTTATGTCCGTGATTCTAATGCAGAGGTTCCTTCCATGGATGCAGTACCGGTTGTCCGTGAGTTTCCAGAGATATTTTTTGTAGACCTGCCGGGGATGCCACCCAACAAGGATATTGACTTCTGTATTGATTTGGCTCCGGGCACTCAGCCCATTTCTATTCCGCCATACCCTATGCCCCGCCAGAGTTGAAAGAGTTGAAGGAGCAGTTGCAAGATTTTCTTGATAAGGGCTTCATTAGACCTAGTGTCTCGCCCTGGGGTGCGCCTGTGTTGTTTGTGAAGAAGAAAGATGGATCGATGAGGATGTGCATAGATTACCGGCAATTGAACATAGTCACTATCAAGAACAAGTAACCATTACCAAGGATTGATGACTTATTTGATCAGCTTCAGGGTGCCAAGGTGTTTTCAAAGATCGATTTGAGGTCTGGCTACCATCAGTTGAGGATTAGGGCATCTGACGTCCCTAAGACAGCTTTTCGGACTCAGTATGGGCATTATGAGTTTCTAGTGATGTCATTTAGGCTGACAAATGCCCCAACAACATTTATGGATTTGATGAACCAGATGTTCAAGCCCTATCTAGATTCCTTTGTGATCGTGTTTATTGATGATATCTTGATCTACTCCCGTAGTCGAGAGGAGCATGAGCAGTGCCTTCGAATTGTACTTCAGACTCTGAGATACAACCAGTTATATGCTAAGTTTTCGAAATACGAGTTTTGGTTGGACTCAGTCACCTTCTTGGGGCACATTGTATTAGCAGAGGGTATTCAGGTGGATCCTAAGAAGATTGCGATAGTTTAGAACTAGCCTAGGCCCACTTCAGCCACGGAGATCCAGAGTTTCTTGGGATTGGCGGGTTATTACCGTCGGTTTGTGGAGGGGTTTCCATCCATAGAAGCTCCATTGACCAGATTGACCCAGAAGAGTGCCCCGTTCAGATGGTCAGACGAGTGTGAGACGAGCATTCAGAAGCTCAATACTGCTTTGACTACGGCACCAGTGTTGGTATTACCTATAGGTTCAGGATCTTATACGGTGTATTGTGATGTATCTCGCGTTGGGCTTGGTGTAGTATTGATGCAGGATGGCAGGGTGATTGCATATGCATTGCGGAAGTTGAAGGTTTACGAGAAGAATTACCCTGTTCATGACTTAGAGTTGGCAACCATTGTTCATGCGCTGAAGATTTGGAGGCACTATCTTTACGGCGTGTCGTCACGGATCACCAGAGCTTGCAGTATTTGTTCAAACAAAAGGAACTAAATTTGAGGTAGAAGAGGTGGTTGGAGCTATTGAAGGACTATGATATCACCATCTTGTATCATCCTGGGAAGGCCAATGTGGTTGACGATGCCTTGAGTAGAAAGTCAGCGAGTATGGGCAGCCTTGCGTATATTCCAGTCGGTGAGAGACCGCTTGCATTAGATGTTCAGGCCTTGGCCAATCAGCTCGTGAGATTGGATGTTTCTGAGCCTAGTCGTGTTCTAACTTGTACAGTCGCTCGGTCTTCCTTGTTTGAGCGCATCAGGGGGCGGCAGTATGATAACTCTCATTTGCTTGTCCTTAGGGACACATGCGACATGGTGATGCCAAGCAGGTTACGGTAGGAGATGGTGGAGTTTTGAAGATGCGTGGTCGTGTTTGTGTGCCTAATGTGGATGGATTTCGTGAGTTGATTCTTGAGGAGGCTCACAGTTTCCGGTATTCTATTCATCCGGGCGCCGCCAAGATATATCAAGACATACGACATCATTATTGGTGGAGGAGAATGAAGAAGGACATAGTTACATATGTAGCTCGGTGTCTAAATTGTCAGTAGGTAAAGTGTGAGCATTAGAGACCTGATGGTTTGCTTCAGAAGTTAGAAATTCCTGAGTGGAAGTGGGAGCGTATCACTATGGATTTCGTTGTTGGACTCCCACGAACTCAGAGGAAGTTCGATGCAGTTTGGGTCATTGTGGACAGGCTGACCAAGTCAGCGTACTTCATTCCTGTGGCAGTTACCTATTCTTCAGAGCGGTTGGGAGAGATTTACATCCGCGAGATCGTCCGTCTTCACGGTGTGCCCGTGTCTATCATTTCTGATCGAGGTACGCAGTTCACCTCCCACTCTTGGAGAGCAGTACAGTGTGAGTTGGGCATGCGGGTTGAGTTGAGCACACCGTTTCATCCTCAGACGGAAGGGCAGTCCGAGCGCACTATTCAGATATTGGAGGATATGCTTCGCACTTGTGTTATAGACTTCGGAGGTTCTTGGGATCAATTCTTGCCAGTCGCGGAGTTTGCCTACAACAACAGCTACCAGTCGAGCATTCAGATGGCTCCCTATGAGGCATTATACGGTAGGCGGTGCCGATCGCCAGTTGGATGGTTCGAGCCGGGGAAGGCTCGGTTGTTGGGTATAGATTTAGTACAGGATGCCTTGGATAAGGTCAAGATTATTCAGGATCGACTTCGCACAGCTCAGTCCAGACAGAAGAGTTATGCCGACCGTAGGGTTTGTGATGTTGCATTCATGATCGGAGAGAGAGTGTTGCTCCAGGTATCACCCATGAAAGGTGTCATGAGTTTCGGAAAGAAGGAAAAGTTGAGCCCTAGGTATATCGGGCCTTTTGAGATTCTTGAGAGAGTGGGAAATGTGGCATACAAGCTTGCGTTGCCACCGGGTTTATCAGTAGTTCATCCGGTGTTTTATGTGTCCATGATCCGGAAGTATCACAGCGATCCGTCCCATGTGTTAGATTTCAGCTCTGTCTAGTTGGACAAGAATTTAACTTACGAGGAGGAGTCGGTGGCTATTCTAGCCCGGCAGGTTCGTCGGTTAAGGTCGAAGAGTTATCCTTCAGTCTGAGTGCAGTGGAAAGGTCAGCCCATCGAGGCAGCTACTTGGGATTCCGAGTCGAACATGCGGAGTAAATATCCCCACCTTTTCACCAGCCAGGTACTTTTCTATGTCTGTTTGAGGACGAACGGTTGTTTTAGAGGTGGAGAATGTGATGACCTAATAGGTCATCTTATGTTTTAGAACATAATTCTACGTTTTGAAGCCTTAAATACCTCATTTTAGCCTTCCTCGATTTATGTGCGCAATTGAGGTGTTTTTATGAAAAGCTTTTATGTTAAAAACTGTAAAAATATGAAAATTTTGCCTTAAAATCCATTTGAGTTGACTTCGGTCAACATTTTGAGTAGACGGACCCGGATTCGTGTTTTGATGGTCCTAGTGGGTCCGTATCGTGATTTGGGACTTGAGCATATGCCCGAAATCGAATTCGGAAGTCCCTAACTCGAGTTATCGCGCTTTGTTAAAATTTGAAAGTTAAAGACTTAATGATTTTGAAATGTTTGACCAATGTTTGACTTTTCGGATATCGGGCCCGTATTTTAGTTCTGAAACCCGGTATAGGTCCAATACTATATTTATGACTTGTCTGTCAAATTTGGTGAGAAACGGAGTTGGTTTGACGTGATTCAGACGGCCAGTTATGAAAATAGAAGTTTCAAAATGAAAATTTGATTTGATTTGATGTTCAATTCGTAGTTCTAGGTGATATTTTGGTAACTTGATCGCGCGAGGAAGTTTGTATGATATTTTTAGACTTGTGTGCATATTTGGTTTAGAGTCCCGAGGGCTCGGGTTACTTTCGGATAGGCTACGAAGTGAAATTGGCCTTAGAAGTGTTGCTGGCGTTTTATGTTCTGGTGCATGCCTCTAATATCGCATTTGCAAGATCAGGCATCGCATTTGCGACCTCTGATGAGTTCGCATTTGTGAGGCTAAAGTTTACATTTGCGAACTTGATTATTCTGCTTTTGCGAAGGCAAAGTCGCATTTGCGACTCAGCACTGTTTGAGAATCTTCGCATTTGCGAGGGTTGCAGAGTGCGCATTTGCGGCTGTTTTATCACATTTGCGATCACTGGGATTTCTGTAGGAGTTCGCAACTGTGACCTCTTTCTCGCAATTGCGATGTTCGTATTTGCGAACCTTATATCGCAATTGCGATGTTCGCATTTGCGAACCTTATATCGCAATTGCGACATCTGCGGCTAGGTAAAACTTGACTTAGACGGGATATTTGCTCATTCTTCAAAATTTTCAAATCAAGAAACCCTAGAGGCGATTTCTCAAAGAACCTTTCTTCCCCAAATCATTGGTAAGTGATTCTAAACTAATTTTTTTCAATCTTTCACTACATTTCCTAAGATTTCAACCAAAAATCTTGTGTTTTCATGGTGGAAATTGGAGGTTTGGGTAGAATTTGGAATTTTTGTAAAATTGGGAATTAGACCTCAAATTGAGGTCGGATTCCAAAACAAATTACATAACCGGGCTCGGGGGTGAATGGGTAATCGGGTTTTGGTCCGAATTTTGGGTTTGGACCAAGCGGGCCCCGGAGTTGACTTTTATTGACTTTTTTCAATAATGACCTAAATTGAATCCTTTGCAATCGTGGATAGTTCCTAAGACTTAATTTGAATAATTTGGTTAGTAATTTGCTAGATTCTATTGGTTCAGATGCTTGTTTGAAAGGCAAAGCTGTGATTGAGCTTTGAGTGGGCCTGTGGAGCGAGGTAAGTGTCGTGGTTAACCTTTAATTGAGGGATTATGACTTGTTTGTGTATATGCTACTTGTTTAGATATTGGGTACAACGTATATGTGAGGTGACGAGTACTTATGAGTTGTTGTCGGGTTAAAGCATGCGGGCAGGACTTGTTCCTTGCAATTATTGCTTATTTTGATCATGTTATCCATGCTTTGACTAGTTATTCGTTATATTGATTGTTCTTCTCGTGTTTATGGGCTTTGTGATAATTGAGTATTGATTCCAATGTTGAGGTTGGTATTGTGGAACTATTGTTGAAGTCAGGCTTGTTTTTGTTGATCCTATCTCCCTTTTATTATTTGTTCATTGTTATGTGTAAGGGAGAGTGTTAATGCACGAAGGGTGATGCCGTGCCATATATGAGTGTTAATGCACGAAGGGTGATGCCGTGCCATATTGTGATTGTTAATGCACGAAGGGCGATGCCGTGCCATATTGTGAGTGTTAAAGCACGAAGGGTGATGCCGTGCAATATTCTGATTGTTAATGCACGAAGGGTTATGCCGTACCACATTGTGAGTATTAATGCACAAAGGGTGATGTCGTGCTATGTTATGAGAGTTAATGCACAAAGGGTGATGCTGTGCCGTATCTATTGATTTATGTTGTGAGGTTGAGAGTAAAAGCACGAAGGGTGATGCCGTGTAATTTTCTTTATTGTGTTTAATTGTTTCCACTCGTTAAAAGCATGTTGACTGTTCTGGTTATCATTTCCGTTGTATCCCTTATATTTTGTGCCCCTTTAGCATGTCCCCATCCCAATAGTACATGTTTAGTTGTTATTGTTGTTTTCTTGTACATATACTGTTATCCGCACACGTTTATTATGTGGGTGTCTTGTCATAGCATCATCACTACTTAGTCGAGGTTAGGCTCGACACTTACGAGTACATGGGGTCGGTTGTACTTATACTACACTCTGTACTTCTTGTGCAGAATTTGGTACCGGCCCTAGCTGATCACGAGACTCGGCAGTTCGGACTTACTTATCAGAGACTCAAGGTAGATCTGCTGGCGTCCGCAGACCTTGGAGTCCCTTTCTAATTTTCTTATTTTATTGTTTCTTTTCATTCAGAACAGTTGTATTTCGTTCAGACTCTGTTTGTAGAAAATTTTAGAAGCTTGTGAGTTGTGACTCCAGATCCGTATTTTTTTAGATATTATGGGCATATATGTTATTCCGCACTCGGTTTTGTTTCATTTTGGCTTAATTCACTTTATTTGTTGAAACTGAATAACAATTGACTTAACGGTCCTCTAAGGTTGACTTGCCTAGCAAGTAAAATATTAGACGCCATCACGGCCCCGAAGATGGGAATTCCGGGTCGTGACAACCCAATTGGAATACTTTTTCTGGGTTATTTTAACAAAGTATTCTTCAAATTTTCAACTTCAATTTCGATCAAACCACCCCAAATCTACTCCAAATGATCTCAAATTTAAACCAAAACTTTCAAATACCAACACAAATAATCCCTAATTTCCAATTTAGTAAAATAACACCGATAAAAAAATTCAGTTTGTCTTCTTCAACACTCTTTAAGGTCCAACAATGGAGTTTCGAGATTTTTACAGTAAATCACCAAAAATTGTATTTGAACTATTAATTAATTTAAGTATAAGTTATCAATATTCAAACACTTTAACAATAATCAATCATTAACTTCTAATTCCACCGCCAAACAGGAATTGTAAGCTTTAAAATTTGAAAAACTAAGTTCTTCAAGTCAAAACGAGATCATTTTGCTAAAATAGTAAAAAAAGAAAAAAGGACATCCGTCAAGACTAGTCCCCAAAAGGTAAACGTCGTGCAAATTTCTAAATTTGTCTAATGATTTCCAATTTAAGGCATATTACTTATTCAAGTTAATTTTTTGGATGATCACCCAAGTTATGAGGATATTCTATTGCAACCATTTTTATTTATTTTAGGACAACAAAGTCATCCAACAATTACCTTTTGACTCAGAAAATAAAAATTACATATTTAACATGCCATATCATATTAAAATTTTATTATTTTAATAATAAAATTTATTTAACTCATAGCCCTTATACCCATCTAACCAACCCATAAAAAATGGGACTATTATTGTAAATATGGCTGAATTTGCTGCATCTTGATCTTAACCATTGAACCTATCTTCAATCTTGTTCATCCGTCGGCCCTGATACCATTTATTGGGATCGAAATAATATGGTTAATGCGGAAGCTAATAAGGTAAAGCTTAGCGACAATAAATCAGACGACAAAGAAAAATATACTAAACTAGGCATAATAATTTAGTATGGTTTGGTCAATCGACCTACATATGATTCATCACTAATATCAAAGGAGAAAATAAAAAATTTGAGAGAATAGTCTCCCCTAAACAAAACTTTCTAAAAAGCTACG
The DNA here is from genome assembly GCF_000390325.3 of Nicotiana tomentosiformis. Lineage (NCBI taxonomy): Eukaryota > Viridiplantae > Streptophyta > Magnoliopsida > Solanales > Solanaceae > Nicotiana > Nicotiana tomentosiformis. The sequence goes on along the minus strand of NC_090818.1, from coordinate 72,020,651 downwards.
TTGTGGAGGTTGTTGTTGTGACAGCACAAATCCTCAATTTATTAATGTCCAAGACTTTTTCTCCAAGAAAATGATAAGGCATAAGAAAGAGAGTTTATTCTTTTTAAAAGTCTTTATCCATTCCTTCAAGAAAGAGAGTCCTAATAGATTAAAAATTCAGATCAAAACTCTAACAAAGATTGAATTCAAAATATATGTTGAAGTATTAGTGACTTTTTACATATATATATATCTATATTTCATGTAAAATGTTAGGGGTTCATTTGACCTCATATTGCATCCATCTCTGTCTTTATGCCTTTATCGGCAGATTCTAAAGAATATGAAATAAGGAAAATATATAAGTTACCCCAGAATATATCCGCAAAAGTCATTAACATATACCTTAACTTCATGAGCGATCTCTTATCCCTATTCTTGTGGTGGGCCATGTTTTACAAGCACGCCACACGTCAAATGCGGCTTTATTTTATTTTAGGACCAGTGCATTTGACCGCACTTCGGGGGTATAATAAACAATGTAGAATGATTTTTTATAAATTAAAGAGAGATAGAAAGATGATTTTTCTTCGCTTAGCGAATCGTACAATTAAAAAAAGAAGACCCCACAATAAATTGACACCCTAGAAATTGATCAAACGGATAAAATGATTATCTTTTTGGATTGAGGAACCAATTAAACTCAAGTATAGGCAATAGCATAAGATGTCATTCATCCATGAAAAGAAGCTCATTATTATTCAAAAATCAATTGGAGAACTGAATAATTGATATGAAAGTATTCATGGATTTTAATTAAATTTCATATATATATATATATATATATATATATATATATATATATATATATATATGTAATTACAGATAATGTAACTCCGATAACTATATCATATACAAAAATTTTATAGTCAAAAACTAAAACTCTTAGGAGGAAGATCATAGTTTTTCAAGAGCATCCATAATAATTCTTGACTAACTTTACTTCTTATAATTTCAAGTGGCTACCATTGTCATCGGAAAAAATAAATTTATCTGTGGTGGTCTTCCAACTCTCTTAAAACTTTATTCTTTATCGGAAAAAATGAGAAGGGAAAATAAACAAAAAAGTAGGACAAAGAGGAAGTTACTCTTCTCAGAAGGTAATGATCAGTGCAACAATTACCACAAAACTACAACAATGAAAGGAAGCCAACATGCAGAAAACAACAGACCTAAAATCAATAAAATATGGAAAATTATAAACAAAAAAAGGTAGAAAGAAACACCACGAACTAAAGATCAAAAGCACAATATTTCTAACTAACATCAATAAAAATAGGATGAAGGGAGTGATAACAATTGGCACTCTAATTTTAAGCAATTGTAATTGAAAAACACGAGCAGCAAAGAAGAAGCTTTTAGAAGATCTCTTCCCGGAGAGGATATGTAACCGCTACATAGATATGGAAAGGTCATAATGCTTAAGAATTTAAAGTACCGTTTCAGTTTTTGTTTTTAAAAATGTAACAGATAAATGGTAGGATAAAAGCCAAAATTCTGAGAAAAAGAGAAATATAAATCTTGGACTATAAGAGCTGCCACGTCACTTCCTTATTTCCCTCATTTATATAGATGATTGTTCTTCTCTAGAAACTTTAGGTTTTCCACTGTTTTATGTCAGCAATGACTGTTGTATGTAATTCAGTTTCTTGCAGGTATTCTGATTTTACAGACGTCCATTATATTTTATGTGCTTTTTTAAACTGAAGTTTCGAACAATCATTTGGTTCCCATATTGCTTATTGTTGTATCATACAATAGTCAATAAAACACCTTCAAATCTTGCATCATTGAGAATCTTCTCGTAAAATGTCCATGAAAACGTAATTTGATACTTTTGAGTTTGACACCATAAAATATTTACTAAAGAATATATGGACTTAAATTTCTTTGCCTACCCATGAATTTAAACCAAATGCTGTTATCATCAATCATCAAAAAATGAATTATTTTCAGATGAATGAAAAAAACAAGAGCTTTATTGGTAATTGATTCATCTAAAACTTGAAAACAATTGGGAATGCTAGCTTTGCAAGTAAGGAAAAAAAGAGAGAAAAGAGGTACTCTACTGTAAAGACTTACTCGCACACGATGAATATATGAAAATATATATTATATATTTATTGAGTTGGTGTAAATACCGAATGAAAGTAAATTTTTACTAGTACTCTAATTTCAAATGAAAAATGAGACATTAGAATCTTCACATAGACTTGGACTATTCCATATATCTCAATCACAACAAAATTTGCTGACTATGGTCCACCGAGGCTCTTTCTGTATGAAATATGAACATGTTCTTTTTCTTTAAAGGGCAAGTAGAAAATTCCCAAGCTTGTCAAACAATCTAAGGCGCAGCTGAACTATAAGAATAGTGCTATAAATAGTATTTTATTTATGGTGAATGTCTATCTTTTAAATTTTTTTTAGAGTTTGTTACTTTGTAACTAAGTCACTTTTCCCCTATAAATAGAGGGATTCTATTCCATTGTAATCCATCCCAAATCAATAAGAATTCTCTCTCACTACTTTTCTCTGCAATACTCTTCTTCTTTTATTGTTTTATAATACGTTATTAGCACGAGACTCTAACCAATTGAGTAGAGGGTGGTTGTTTTAATTTGTAGATATACTATTAATTAATTGTCTAATGTTTGAGAAATTAAACCACTCATGGAGAGAAGGTATAGAAATTTGCATGAGGCTCTTGCGTGAATGCATTGATATTCCTATACTAGGCATCTGCGTTGGTCACCAGGCTTTGGGATACGTGCATGATGCTTAAATTGCACATTATATTGAGCATATAGATTTTCAATTGTTCCATGAACTTCCTTCAAGAATAAATTATGTATTTAAGGTAAGTATTTTTTTCTTATTTTGTTTTTAAATTCTTGAAATTCTATAATTTGATTTTAAATACAAGCAAAGACAATAAATTTTGATTAAAACTCTAATAGAGTTTGTAAGAAATTATAACTACCTGAAGTGGTAAAATTTTATGTCTTGCCATGATTAAATTCATGTATGATTGTGAGCATAAGAAGTAAAAACCAGGCCCATTGAATTTACGTCAAGACCCAAAATCTTCATAGTTATGATGACACCTAATCCGACCCACTAGGTAAGCCAAGTACAGTCAACACAATTATGTGAAGCCAATAAGTGAAATAACTAAAATTTATACAACTTCCCAAGGACTGGTAGTACAAGTCATGAGCCACTATGATATAGATTTACAAGCTGTTATGAAAAATAAATACAGTATCTATTTGAATGTTATATAGACAGAATTTTAAGTTGTAACTACCATGAACAAAAGGTAGCTTGAATCTGGAACGCTGGGGCGTCTTCGATGCCAGGCTTCGTCTTCCACAACCACGCAGCTCCAAGATCTGTGCGCAAGATGCAGAAGTATAGCATGAGTACAATCGACCCCATGTACTCAGTAAGTAACTTTTGGTGAAGTAGTGGCGAGATTTTACTTAAAAGATACCTACTTATATTTGTACCTGTGCAGATAATAAGCAGAAAGAGCAAATATGAGAAAAGGTACACACATAGTCACGTAATGAATGAAACAAGAATACAAATGGCGAAGGGCCCCAGAATAACATAATCTCAAACCTCGCATCACAATATCAAGAATAAACTTTACATCACAACACAAATACAACATATCAATTCCGTTGCGGCGTGCAACCCGATCCCAACAATTAACATGATACCATGATCTGATTACCATTATCATACCATATCATATTCCGTCCTTATTTCTTCATATAAATACCGTTGCAACGTTGTCACGCCCCGAACCTAGGAGCGATACAAGCACCCGGTGCCTCACCTAACCTGGCATACCAAATTGCGACTAAGGGACTCTGAACACATAATGTCATACTTTGGCCATGGGGCCACCTTCCAAGACAATTTGCGAAGCAAAATATAAAACTGAATGGAAACTAGCGCTAACTAAACATCAATATAAAGGTAGGCCGAAAAGGCCGTCATAGCTACTACAGCTGACAAACCACCAAATTATACATACCAGGCCTACAAACCCAACATACTGTACTAACCAACAGGATATGTCTACAAGCCTCTACTGATAGATATATTGTGATCGGAACAGGGCCCCGACCTACCCATAACATATATACAGATATACATAAGATGTACACAAAACTCTAGACCTGGCAACTCCGAAAGACATGGAGCTTACCGATCAGGCTGAACTCGGGAAACACCTACTGAGGAGGTCTACCCGTCTGTCTGTCTGAACCTGCACGCATGAAATGCAGTGCCCCCAGAAAAGGGACATCAGTACTAAATAATGTACCGAGTATGTAAGGAAATAAAATAATTAAAATCTAAAACTAAACTGATAATATGATAACTGAAATTAACTGGGAGTCAAAGATGGTCTAGAGATATACTTACCTGCTGATAGTGACTAAACTCCTACAATATAGTAAGTAAAATAAATGTCCGGCCCTATAAGGCTCGGTACGTGTAACTGCTCGGCCGTAGTAGGCTCGCTCATAGGTGCTCGGCCATACTGGGCTCTGTACCTCAGCCATCCTGGGCTCGCTCATATGCGCTCGGCCATAGTAGGCTCGGTATATATAACTTACCATCTGATCAGAGGTTGCCTAATAGGGGCCTGCCCACCGATTATAGCTCGATGGTGGTGAAAATAGTGTAATACTGCATATATATATAGACCCTCTGCTCTCTTGACTGAATAAAGACAAAACTAAACTGAATATGAAGTCCCGATAAGGAATAATATTGTAACTTATGAGACTAGAATAATGTGAATAAATTCATGAATACGAACTTCTCTTTATGTCTCATTATTAACACATGTAGCTACGAGATCATGCCAAAATGAAGGAAGGGCTTAGCCTTAACATACCTTATTACAATCTTTCCAATCACTAAGTTGAACTCACCTCTTTGCACCTTAATCTACAAGAACGATAATAATACTATCGTTAAGTTACGAAAGGTACAACTATCGCACAACGAACGACAAACTTATTTTGTATTAAAACAGGCAGTATCTCCCCTATAATCCTTACTTCCTCCAAATTCAAGATAACACCAACAATACAAGAACAGAATAATAACAACATATATACATCATTTTCCAGCCCTATATACACCATCAAATACTACAAAACAGCCCAACACACCCCAATCTCTTCGTACACAAAACGACCACCGTAGTAGTGTCAAACGACCCGAAAATGTTATGACGAACGACCAGCCAACCACCCTACATTTATATGGTGTTTATAAACCCCCTTCCTCCTCCAAAACTCCACAAAATAGTAGTAAAACACGCAGCCCAACAGCAACACAAAACAGTCCACAAAACAGTCCGCTACAAGTGAATAACTCGAACTCACGGCTTCCGATCACCGTCCCGTGAGTTCTTACAAGTATAGAACGACTTACCATGAATTTACAGAAGAAAAATTGGATGAAAGAGAGCAGTAAACTCACCTTATTTGTTGGATAACTCAGCTCTTATCTTGGTTCTTCAAACTCTAGGTTTTACCTCCAATTAGAACTTGAAAGGGAGAGAAAATCAATTAGGGTTTGTGGGAAATTTTTGGGAGGATTCTTTGCAGAGCTTATGTCTGGTTATTATGCTCTATTTTAAGTCTAATATATGAAGAAAATAGGCCCTTAAAAGGCCTCTTTGGACGACCCGAAATGGCCCATTTTTGGGCTTTCATTTAAGCAAGTAGGTGACACACCTACTTGTCACCTAGCAGCTTGCGCAGTATCGCAAAAATGCACATATCTCTCTACTCCGATGTCGTATTGACAAATGGTTTAATGCGTTGGAAAATAGACTCATAGATCTTTAATTTGATGGGTGGAACACCCCATAACTCTAAGTATATTGGGAGAAAATTGCAGTTACATTTGACCCAAAGTTTCAGTAAAACTTATGAATGTAACTTGTGATGACTTTCATCGACTTTTGTTCCACAACTCGCTTGACTTCAAAACATAACACACGGATGTCATACGACTAATATAAATCATAACATAATCTCCTTATCATGTTAATCACCCTAGTCTCACCCCAAAGGTACATGTTATAACATTTCCAACTTGTCGACTTTCGACGAAACATTATTTTATTTAATTGCTATAGCTTCTGAACTGTCCAACCCTCTTTGTACTTGTTGTTCATGATCTTCAATATTTGTAACCTCAGAGGTAACATGATTAACTTACGCATTTTTACGTACGAAAATATAGGGTGTAACATCACTCCCCCCTTGGGAACATTCGTCCTCGAATGTTTACTCTTAGAGACTTTGGAAAATTTTGCCAAAGTATCCTTTGTACACTAGGTTAAAACCAACCTGCACGTAGCCAGAAACATACTATGCATGCCACACATGGCCAATCTTTATAAATAGCAGCAATTTGCCTCACCGACCGTAAATCATAAATATTGAAAGTGAAAAATAAAAGCTTGCCTGATGACCTACTAGCCTACATAGAGCTATGTTGTTGCGTCCCATCTCGAACCATATCTTCAGTTTGAAATAGGTGGGGGTATTTAGACTTCATTTCTTCCTCCGATTCCCACGTCATCTCTTCTACATTCTTGCTCCTCCATAAAACCTTTACGGAAGCTACCTCCTTATTTCGTAGATTGAGGATTTGTCGGTCTAGGATGGCAACTGGAATTTCCTCGTATGACAAGTCCTCTGTAATCTGTACATCATCTGTGGGCACCACTCGGGTAGGATCGCCAATGCACTTCCGTAGCATAGATACGTGAAAAACCGGATGGACAGACTCCAATTCTGAGGGCAACTCTAACTCATAAGCTACTTGGCCCACTCTCCGAATGATCCTATAAGGCCCAATATACCGTGGGCTAAGCTTGCCTTTCTTGCCAAACCTCATCACGCCCTTCATAGGTGATACCTTTAAGAATACCCAGTCATTAATCCTGAACTCTAAGTCTCGTCGCCGCACGTCAGAATATGACTTCTGACGACTCTGAGCTGTCAACAGTCGCTCCCGGATAAGCTTTACTTTCTCTATGGCCTGCTGAACCAGGTCTGGCCCATGTAACCCAGATTCTCCAACATCAAACCACCCTATAGGAGATCTGCACTTACGCCCATACAAAGCCTCGTACGGAGCCATCTGGATACTGGAGTGGTAACTGTTATTATATGCAAACTCGATAAGAGGTAGATGTTCATCCCAACTTCTTTTAAAATCCAACACACATACTCGTAACATATCCTCGAGCGTCTGAATTGTGCGCTCGGCTTGTCCATCAGTCTATGGATGAAAAGCTGTGCTGAGATTCACCTGAGTCCCTAGACCTCTCTGAAATGACCTCCAAAAATGTGCTGTAAACTGAGCCCCACGGTCAGATATAATAGAAACCGGTACTCCGTGTAGCCGCACTATCTCCTTAATATATAACTTTGCGTAATCTTCTGTTGTATATGTAGATCTGACCGGTAGGAAGTGAGCTGATTTCATGAGCCTATCGACTATCACCCATATGGAATCGAACTTACGATTAGAATGAGGTAAACCCATGATAAAGTCCATGTTTATCGCCTCCCATTTCCATGTCGGGATCTCTATAGTCTGCATTAGCCCTCCAGGCTTCTGGTGCTCTACCTTCACTTGCTGGCAACTAGTACATTGGGCGACAAACTCAGCAATGTTCTTCTTCATATCGTTCCACCAGTACACATCCTTAATGTCATGATACATCTTCGTCGATCCAGGATGGATGGAATACCATGAATAATGTGCCTCTGACATAATCCTGTCTCGTAGCCCTGCTACATCTGGAACACACAAACAACCCCTGTATCTGAGAACCCCATCTCCCTTGAGCTCTAACAATGGCTTCTTCTGCTGCGGAACTCGCTCTCTCAACTCGACCAACTTTGGGTCCTCGTACTGCCTTTCCTTGACTTCAGCTATGAGGGATGATTTTGCAGTGTTTTGGAGTACAACTCCACCATCCTCAGAATCTACTAACCGAACCCCCAACGAAGCCAATTGATGAATCTCTCTAGCTAATTGTCTTTTCTCGGGCTCTACATGTGCTAAGCTACCCATAGATCGGCGACTTAAGGCATCTGCTACAATATTAGCTTTCCCTGGATGGTAGAGAATGTTAACATCGTAATCTTTCAATAACTCAAGCCATCGCCTCTGTCGTAAATTCAACTCTTTCTGCTTGAAGATATATTGTAGGCTTTTATGATCAGTAAATACATCAACATGAACACCATATAAATAATACCGCCATATCTTAAGTGCATGGACAACCGTAGCTAACTCGAGGTCGTGGGTCGGATAATTCCTCTCGTGCTTCCTCAACTGCCTTGAAGCATACGCAATTACCTTCCCATGTTGCATCGGGACACATCCTAACCCAACACCTGATGCATCACAATACACGGCATAACCCTCTAGACCCTCTGGAAGTGTTAGAACTGGAGCTGAGGTCAACCTGTTCTTAAGCTCTTGGAAACTCCGCTCGCAAGCCTCTGTCCATTGAAACTTAGTTTCTTTCTGTGTCAACTTCGTCAATGGTGCCAAAAGGGAAGAAAAACCCTCTACGAACCTCCAATAGTATCCTGCTAAGCCTAGAAAGCTACGAACCTCTGTCGGAGTGGTAGGTCTAGGCCAAGATTTCACGGCCTCAATCTTCTGAGTGTCCACCTTTATCCCTTCATCTGATACAATATGCCCCAAGAATGCTACAGACTTCAACCAGAACTCACATTTAGAAAACTTAGCATACAACTTACGATCACAGAGGGTTTGGAGTACCGCTCGTAGGTGGTCCGCATGCTCATCCTCTGAACGGGAATAAACCAGAATATCATCAATAAATATTATCACGAACAGATCTAAAAATGGCCGGAATAGGCTATTCATCAAGTCCATAAATACAGCGGGTGCATTAGTCAACCCGAAGGACATGACAAGGAACTCGAAGTGGCCATATCGGGTCCTGAAGGCTGTCTTCGGAATATCTTTTTCCCAAACTCTGACCTGGTGGTACCCCGACCTCAAATCTATCTTTGAAAAGCATCTAGCCCCCTGCAACTGATCAAACAAGTCATCAATCCTTGGAAGTGGATACTTATTCTTAATAGTTACCTTGTTCAGCTGCCTATAATCGATACACATCCTCAACGAGCCGTCTTTCTTCCGCACAAATAGTACTGGTGCACCCCAAGGTGAGGTACTGGGCCTGATGTAACCTTTCTCCAGCAAATCTTTTAACTGCTCCTTCAACTCCTTCAATTCGCCAGGTGCCATTCTATACGGAGGGACGGATATTGGTTGAGTTCCTGGAAGTAAATCGATGCTAAAATCAATCTCTCGCTCTGGAGGAATACCTGGAAGCTCATCTGGAAACACATCTGCATACTCTTTGACTACGGGAATAGACTGAAGTGTAGGTATCTTAGCATCTGCATCTCTAACTCACACAATATGATAAATGCACCCTTTTGCGATCATTTTCATCGCCTTCAGATAGGAAATAAACCTACCTCTGGGTGTTGGTGTATTACCTACCCATTCAAGGACTGGCTCACCCGGAAAATGAAATCTGGCTACCTTTGCTCGGCAATCAACTGTGGCATAGCAAGCTGCCAACCAGTCCATGCCTATGATAGCATCAAAATCCATCATCTCTAGCTCAACTAGGTCAGCTGAGGTCTGACGACTACAAATTGTCACCGTACAACCTCGGTAAACCCGTCTAGCAATAATCGATTCTCCGACCGGTGTAGATACCGCAAAAGGATCACTTAGTATTTCAGGCACTATACCAAACTTCCTCGTGACAAATGGGGTAATATACGATAAAGTAGACCCTGGGTCTATCAAAGCATAAGCATCGTGAGAGCAAATGGTTAATATACCTGTCACAACGTCTGGTGAAGACTCCTGGTCCTGTCGACCCGCTAAAGCATAGATACGGTTCTGATTACCACTTGAACTGGAACCTCTACCTCTGCCCCGACCTCTACCAGCCGAAGACTGAGACTCGCGCCCTGAAGGATGCACGGACATAGATGATCCTGTTGCTGAACTCGCTGGTTGTGCCATTCCCCCCGAATCTCTATTTGGGAAATCTCGCATCATATGCCCGGACGCCCACATGTATAACAAGCATCAGAACCTGCTCGGCATTGGCCCAAGTGTCCTCTACCACAGATGTCACACCGTGGAGGAAATGACCATGTCTGCGCAGATCCTCGCTGTCACTGCAAACCTGATGGCCGTCCGAAGTACTGGGTCCTATAACTACCCTGATATTGCTCCTGAGACCTGGGAAATCTCATCCTCTTACGTTGCCCTTGCTCAGCCCTCTCTGTACCCTGCTGCCGATGCCTACCCCTTTCTATATTCTGGGCGAATGCCTGAATCCGGGAGATATCCATACTATCCTGCAATGCAGCGGTGGCACATGCCTCGGTTAACTCTGGGGCTAACCCTGCTATAAACCTGTGAATCCTGTCTCGCATAGTAGCAACTATGGATGGTGCATATCTGGCCAATGAGTCAAAACGGAGACTATACTCTCGAACACTCATATTACCCTGCTTGAGGGCTAGAAACTGATTGACTCGAGCCTGTCGGATCTCCCGTGGTAAGTACTGGTCAAGGAAGGCATCTGAAAAATTCTCCCAAATAGCTGGAGGTGCATCACGTCCCCTGAACCTCTCCCATCCCTCATACCAAAGGATGGCTATATCTCGGAGTCGAAAAGCTGCTAGCTCAACTGCCTCTTTCTCCGTGGCATGCATAACACGAAAGATCCTGTGAAGCTGATCTATGAAATCCTGTGGGTCCTCCCTCTGATCTGTCCCCGTGAACTCTGGGGGACTCAAAGCAATAAACTCTCGGACCCTTGAACTCCCAGAACCCTCAGAAGTTCCTACACTAGCTGATGCCCTAGCCTGTTGCTGGGTAGCTACCAACTGTGTCAACAAATGCACCGCACTCCTTAAGTCCTGATCTGATGGAAGTGGAGGGGGAACTGGATGTGCGGTTTCCCTAGGAATCTCCGTAGTTGGTGGAGGAGCCGGTAATGGCTGAGTAGGGGTCTCACCTTGAGCCTCAGACTGGGCCCCATCTACTGGGGGTACCCTGCTGGTCCCCTCACCTACTGCTGTATCTCTCCTCTGGCTAGCCGTAGTCTTCCTAGTCACCGTCATCTGTGCATGCAAACACCAACACATAAGTTTAATTCAAATTTCCTATAACTCAGTTCTGTAGCACGATTTAGATTTCAAAGAAGGGTAACCAACTCCTAAATGCCCTGTAGTGCCCTGCTTATATAATGTGGTGCACAACACATCTATAAACAAGACCCTACTAGACACGGCTTGTAGACTCCCTAGGACAGAACTGCTCTGATACCAAGTTTGTCATGCCCCGAACCTAGGAGCGATACAAGCACCCGGTGCCTCACCTAACCTGGCATACCAAATTGCGACTAAGGGACTCTGAACACATAATGTCATACTTTGGCCATGGGGCCACCTTGCAAGACAATTTGCGAAGCAAAATATAAAACTGAATGGAAACTAGCGCTAACTAAACATCAATATAAAGCTAGGCCGAAAAGGCCGTCATAGCTACTACAGCTGACAAACCACCAAATTATACATACCAGGCCTACAAACCCAACATACTGTACTAACCAACAGGATATTTCTACAAGCCTCTACTGATAGATATATTGTGATCGGAACAGGGCCCCGACCTACCCATAACATATATACAGATATACATAAGATGTACACAAAACTCTAGACCTGGCAACTCCGAAAGACATGGAGCTTACCGATCAGGCTGAACTCGGGAAACACCTACTGAGGAGGTCTACCCGTCTGTCTGTCTGAACCTGCACGCATGAAATGCAGCGCCTCCAGAAAAGGGACGTCAGTACGAAATAATGTACTGAGTATGTAAGGCAATAAAATAACTGAAATCTAAAACTGAACTGATAATATGATAACTGAAATTAACTGGGAGTCAAAGATGGTCTGGAGATATACTTACCTGCTGATAGTGACTAAACTCCTTCAATATAGTAAGTAAAATAAATGCCCGGCCCTATAAGGCTCGGTACGTGTAACTGCTCGGCCGTAGTAGGCTCGCTCATAGGCGCTCGGCCATACTGGGCTCTGTACCTCGGCCATCCTGGGCTCGCTCATAGGCGCTCGGCCACAGTAGGCTCGGTATATATAACTTACCATCTGATCAGAGGTTGCCCAATAGGGGCCTGCCCACCGATTATAGCTCGATGGTGGTGAAAATAGTGTAATACTGCATATATATATAGACCCTCTGCTCTCTTGACTGAATAAAGACAAAACTAAACTGAATATGAAGTCCCGATAAGGAATAATATTGTAACTTATGAGACTAGAATAATGTGAATAAATTCATGAATACGAACTTCTCTTTATGTCTCATTATTAACACATGTAGCTACGAGATCATGCCAAAATGAAGGAAGGGCTTAGCCTTAACATACCTTATCACAATCTTTCCAATCACTAAGTTGAACTCACCTCTTTGCACCTTAATCTACAAGAACGATAATAATACTATCGTTAAGTTACGAAAGGTACAACTATCGCACAACGAACGACAAACTTATTTTGTATTAAAACGGGCAGCATCTCCCCTATAATCCTTACTTCCTCCAAATTCAAGATAACACCAACAATACAAGAACAGAACAATAACAACATATATACATCATTTTCCAGCCCTATATACACCATCAAATACTACAAAACAGCCCAATACACCCCAATCTCTTCGTACACAAAACGACCACCGTAGTAGTGTCAAACGACCCGAAAATGTTATGACGAACGACCAGCCAACCACCCTACATTTATATGGTGTTTATAAACCCCCTTCCTCCTCCAAAACTCCACAAAATAGTAGTAAAACACGCAGCCCAACAGCAACACAAAACAGTCCACAAAACAGTCCGCTACAAGTGAATAACTCGAACTCACGGCTTCCGATCACCGTCCCGTGAGTTCTTACAAGTATAGAACGACTTACCATGAATTTACAGAAAGAAAAATTGGATGAAAGAGAGCAGTAAACTCACCTTATTTGTTGGATAACTCAGCTCTTATCTTGGTTCTTCAAACTCTAGGTTTTACCTCCAATTAGAACTTGAAAGGGAGAGAAAATCAATTAGGGTTTGTGGAAAATTTTTGGGAGGATTTTTTGCAGAGCTTATGTCTGGTTATTATGCTCTATTTTAAGCCTAATATATGAAGAAAATAGGCCCTTAAAAAGGCCTCTTTGGACGACCCGAAATGGCCCATTTTTGGGCTTTCATTTAAGCAAGTAGGTGACACACCTACTTGTCACCTAGCAGCTTGCGCAGTATCTCACAAATGCCCATATCTTTCTACTCCAATGTCGTATTGACAAACGGTTTAATGCGTTGGAAAATAGACTCATAGATATTTAATTTGATGGGTGGAACACCCCATAACTCTAAGTATATTGGGAGAAAATTGCAGTTACATTTGACCCAAAGTTTCAGTAAAACTTATGAATGTAACTTGTGATGACTTTCATCGACTTTTGTTCCACAACTCTCTTGACTTCAAAACATAACACACGGATGTCATACGACTAATATAAATCATAACATAATCTCCTTATCATGTTAATCACCCTAGTCTCACCCCAAAGGTACATGTTATAACATTTCCAACTTGTCGACTTTCGACGAAATATTATTTTATTTAATTGCTTTAGCTTCTGAACTGTCCAACCCTCTTTGTACTTGTTGTTCATGATCTTCAATATTTGTAACCTCAGAGGTAACATGATTAACTTACTTTATATACTTTTAAATATTATCTCATTTTTGGTCCTACATTAGTTTGCTTACGACGCATTTTTACGTATGAAAATATAGGGTGTAACAAACGTGCAACCCGATCCCCCATATATATACTTATTACATTCCGTCCTTATTTCTTCATATCAATACCATTGCGGCATGCAACCCGATCCCCCATATACATATATCAATCACTCTTGCAGTGTGCAACCCGATCCACAATATCAAAAATGTCATATGAAACCACAATAACAACCAAACGCGAGAAAAGTTCACAACGCAACACTAAGAAAATGAACACGCAATATCCGACTAGATAATACAACTCAACAGAGTAGAATGAGAAGTCCAATATCAAAACTAGTCTACCATATATCATGACAAGACTTTCACAAGGTATACCACACAATCAATCCACAAGTCACCCAATCCGGTTAAGCAAAAGAGAGCAGTACATGAGATGAGCAAGGGTGTTTATCAAGTAAGAATAGGGATCAAATGAAGGTATTCAATATAAATAAAATCATGTAGCACGTAGAAGCATGTATCAAGTGAAGGCATTTAACAAGTAAAAGTATATTGTAGGTAGAAGCATATGGTAAGTGAAGACATGTAGTAAGTGAATACATGTAGTGAGTGAGGACATGTAGCAGGTTAAGGCATCTAACAAGTAAATCACGTGACAATTAGAGGCATGTAATATGCATGTGCTAATTACAAGTAAGGCATGAATTAAAAGAGGACATATAGCAGAAGTAAATCAAATAAAAGCGTAGGTGTAATAGTAACAGACAAGGTAAAGACATTATTCTAACTGTATCAGGACAACAGGGAACCACAGAGATAACTACGTAAGGAACTCGAACGGAAAGTATCATGCAAAACAACAAGCATTCATAGAAACTAAAGTAAAGGGTATGTAAGTACTTAATGAATGTGTAGTCACAACAGAAATCCAACTTCCTTTCCTTTCGTACGGTAATACCCAACAAACTAATCTAATTTACAACCAAATAGAACTACTCATCGTTCCAATATCATATCAACCGCACGGAATTAACCCTCGTGCCAAACATAGCCCTAAGGCCCCAATCTTCACACAAATTATGGATAAAGGAACTCAAGTGGGAAGACAATAACAGGTATATATGAGTGCTTATGATGCTACAGTCAAATAAGTATGTAAACTGTCCGAAAACAACACATTAAATCCTTTTTAAGATACTATATGCTCTAACATGATTTCTAACACAGGTAATTGAGTTTATTAATCATAGAATTAAGCAAAGCATAAGTCAAACAATCACCATGTGCATCAAGCCACAAAGAAAGCATATAATTTCCCCCTCCCGAGCATGGATAACCTTGGCACATGCATATACACTCGTCATCTCGTATATGCATCACCCCCTCATGTAGCAAACAATATCATTTAGTAGGAAATATTCCCTCAACAAAGCTAGGCAAGATAATTACCTCAACTAGTCCAAATCAACACTCAAAAATAATTTTTCCTTTAAAATTTACCTCCGCTCGGTTCAAATCTAACCAAAATTGACTTAATAACATCAAATAACGCAAGAAATACAAATTCCAATAAATAAAATTAAGATCTTTACACAATTTTTCAAAAGTCAATAAAAGTCAACCCCGGGCCCGCCGGGCCAAAACCTGGATCCAAGGTCAGATCTTGACTACCCATAACTCCACGAATCCATATATTTATTTTATTTTCAAATCCTAGTCCAATTCGACTCTCAGATCTCAAATTTTCATCTTTCAAAACATAGACAAAAATCCCCAAATTTTCCTTCAAATCTCATGATTTTTATGTTAAATCTCATAACTAATCATGTAATAAAATTGAAAGTTGATCAAAATCACTTATCCAATAGTTGTGTGTTAAAATCTCTCCTAAAAATCGCCTCCTACTGAGTCTACGACTCAAAATATAATAAAATGAAGCTAAGTCTTGAAATACTCAGCTATAAACAAGCTGCAAATGTCGCATTTGCGACCTGGGTTCGTGAATACGAACCCCGTAAATGCGGAGAAATTATTGCAAAAGCGACCACTAGCAATCGTTGAAAAAGTCGCAAAAGCGACAAAAAGTTCACTAAAGCGAACATGGCAGATACCGCAAATGCGAGAAAAAGGTCGCAAATGCGTCCTACCCAGCTCCTAGCTTCCAAACCTTCAAATTGCCAATTTTTACCAAATAGTGCCGAAACCTTCTAGAAACATCCAAATGCAAATCCGGGTATACGTCCAAGTCCAAAATAACTATCCAAACCCACCAAAACCATCAAAACTCCGATCCAAGGTCAAATATACAAAAGTCAAATGTGGTCAACTCTTCCAACTTAAAGCTTCCTATTTATGAATCATTCTTCCAAATCAATTTCGAATAACTCGAAAATCAAAACCGATGACACACGCAAGTCATAATATACCATACGCAGCTACTCATGACCTCAAACTACCAATTTGAATGCAAATTCTCAAACAACCGGTCGGGTAGTTATATTCTCCCCCACTTAAATATACGTTCGTCCTCGAACATGTCAAAAGTCATTCCAAAGCCATCAAATCATCGTATAACCTCACCATACACATATTCAAATCATCGTATAACCTTACCATACACATATTCAAATCATCGTATAACCTCACCATACACATACTCGTGGGTGATCCCACATCACCCCAATCTATATAAGCCTGACAACACAACCTAGCTGAAGGTCCTTACTTCAACCTTAGACCATAAACCTTAGAATTAAATATCCAACATCCGGAATCCATTATAAGGCACGATACTTGCATCGATACACTGTATAAGCTTGGGCAAGATGAATCAAGCCACAACCTTAAACCAAGGTATTATCACATGATATTCCAAATAACTCAGATGCCCGTAGCAATAACTTTCGATCACCATAGTTGCCCAATAACAATCTCGGTACTGGTAATATTTTTCATACAATGAAACCTTGATTCGGACCCCCGTAACAATGCTAATGATAAAAGAAACATGCAGAAACTCATAACCACCTATTAAATCAACAAGTCAATAAGCTCTCTCGTCTGACAAGGACCATTGCTAAATTCTGGACGGAAATATGGTATCATTCCTCCAAACATTCCTTATCTCAATATGGTAGTGCAAATCCCAGGTCAAGAAACCTCGCCTCGCCCAGTACAAGGAGCTCAATCGACAAATCACACCTAAAATTCACATAGAACCTCACACAATGCAGTCCGTTCACCAAACAAGCAACAACTCAGATATATGCAAAAATGGAAAGAAAACAAAGTACGAGGACTATCCAACAAGTACAACTGATATAGCAACAAAAGCATAATTTCATGAACTCATCCCATAAAGGGAAAATAAAACAGGAAATAAACACAAGGAAGGGTATCCCACATAACTCTGTTGCGACGCGCAACCCGATCTCAAATATATCAATCCACGTAGGGATACCTACCGAGCCATGGTGCTCGGACTCACTAATCACACATGCGTCAACATCAAGCAAGATAGAGTGCACAAATATAGTTGTGAAAAGTTGATTAGACATAAGACAATACGGAGAACGGCAAGCACAACTATGGTGCAATAAGCAAATCAACATCACGAGGTCCATATAGCCCATATCATCATAAGGCCAAAACGGGATTACAACATGTGTGTGAATAATCATGCAACCTCACAACCCGTCTTAGCATAAGAGAGAAACACATAACATAGACCAGGGCACGAATAACATCCATTCAGCCCAATGATATACCCATGATAACAATTGCGTAAGGATAAGCAAACCCGATCTGATATAGAATACACACTCTCATTAGGATTACAAATAGCCCCAAACCAATTCCGACCAAGTAAAGGGTCCAACTTCCTTTCCTTTCGCACGGTAATACCAAACAAACCAATCTCATTTCCAACCGCATAGAACTACTCATCGTGCCAACGTCATATCAACCGCACAGAATTAACCCTACTGCCAAACATAGCCCTAAGGCCCCAATCTTCACACAAATTACGGATAAAGGAACTCAAGTGGCAAGACAATAACAGGTATATGTAAGTGTTCATGATGCTACGGTCAAATAAGTATGTAAACTGTCCGAAAACAACACATTAAATCCTTTTTAAGATGCCATATGTTCTATCATGATTTCTAACACAATTAATTGAGTTTATTAATCATAGAATTAAGCAAAGCATAAGTCAGACATTCACTATGTTCATCAAGCCACAAAGAAAGCATATAATTTCCCCCTTCCCGAGCATGGATAACCCTGGCACATGCATATACGCTCGTCACCTCGTATATTTATCACCCCCGCATGTAGCAAATAATATTATTTAGTAGGAAAAATTCCCTCAACAAAGCTAGGCAAGACACTTACCTCAACTAGTCCAAAGCAACACTTAAAAATAACTTTTCCTTTAAAATTCACCTCCGCTCGACTCAAATCTAACCAAAATCGACTTAACAATATCAAATAATACAAGAAAAACCAATTCCAATAAATAAAGTTAAGAGCTTTGCACAATTCCTAAAAAGTCAATAAAAGTAAACCCTAGGTCCGCCCCGTCAAAAACCGGATCCAAGGGCAGATATTGACTACCCATGACCCCACGAATCTATATATGTGCTTTGTTTTCAAATCTGAGTCCAAATCGACTCTCAAATCTCAAATTTTCATCTTTCAAAACAAGACAAAAATCCCCAAATTTTCATTTAAATCTCATGATTCTTTATGTTAAATCTCATAAGTAGTCATGTAATATAATTGAAAGTTGATCAAAATCACTTAATCAATAGTTGTATGTAAAAATCCCTCCTAAAAATTGACTCCTACTGATTCTAGGACTCAAAATATGATATAATGAAGCTAAGTCTTGAAACATTCAGCTATAAACAACCTGCAGATGTCGCATTTGCGACTATTTGCGAACCTCACAAATGCAGAGAAATGATTGCAAAAGCGACCACTGGCCATCGCTGAAGAAGTCGCAAAAGCGACAAAAAGTTCGCAAAAGCGAACCTGGCACATACCGCAAATGCGAGAGAAAGGTCGCAAATGCGGCCTGCCCAGCCCCCAGCTCCCATCGCAAAAGCAATCATTAAGTTTGCAAATGTGAACACAACAGTTCCACCCCAACATCACAAATGCGGAGCCCTCCTCGCAAATGCGAGGTTCACAAATGCGAACTAAATCTCGCATTTGCGAGACCTGAAGCACCAGACCAAAACCAGCAAAAACTAAAATCTTTCAATCACTCCGAAACGCGTTTGAAACTCACCCGAGCCCCTGGGGCTCCAAACCAAACGTCCCCACAAGTACATAAATATCATATGAACTCGCTCGTGCGATCAAAACGCCAATATAACATCTGAATCCACGAACTAGGCACCAAATCACATGAAAATCACAATGAACTTCAAGAACTTCTAAAAACACAACCACGCGTCCTATTCCTATCAAATCAATTCGGAATGACGCCAAACTTTGCAGACAAGTCACAAATGACAAAACGAACCTATTCCGACTCCCGAAACCAAAATCCAAATTCGATATCATCAGAGTCAACTCCTGGTCAAACTTATGAACATTCCAAATCTTCAAATTGCCAATTTTTGCCAAATAGTACCGAAACCTTCTAGAAATATCCAAATGCAGATTCGGGCATACGCCCAAGTCCAAAATCACCATCCAAACCTACCGAACCATAAAAACTTCGATCTGAGGTCAAATACACAAAAGTTAAATTTGGTCAACTCTTCCAACTTAAAGCTTCCTATTTGTGAATCATTCTTCCAAATCAATTTCGAACAACTCAAAAATCAAAATCGACGACACACGCAAGTCATAATACACCATATGCAACTACTCATGACCTCAAACTACCGATCTGAATGCAAATGCTCAAAACAACTGGTCGGGTCGTTACATTCTCCCCCACGTAAACATACGTTCGTCCTCGAACATGTCAAGAGTCATGCCAAAACCATCAAATCACCGTATAACCTCACCATACACATACCCGTGGGTGATACCCCATCACCCCAATCCATATAAGTCTGACAACACAACCTAGATGAAAAATCGGTGTAAACCTAAAATTTATCATTAAGCTGCCCGATTTATTCTCCACTTATTGATAATTGCACGCGTCATGGTGTGAACCTGAAGTTTATCAATATTGATAATTTATCCAGTTGATATAATTGGTTTATACATATTAATTTAAGTATGAAGTGCAAATATAAAAGAGAATTGACATGGCAAAATATTAAAGAACTAGAAAGTTCTTTACGAATTCTCTTATGTTGCTTGTTCTCATTAATTAATAGAGCAACTAATAGTGTCATGACCCAAAATCCAACCAGTCATGGTGGAACCTAACCCAACCCGCTAGGTAAGCCAAATAACATTCAACACACAACCTCAAATGAGAATAATAGGAGACAATGAGTAAAAATAACTGAATTTTTATAAAAACTCCCAACGATTGGTAGTACAAATCATGAGCTTGTAAGACTTAGAATTTACAAAGTTGGTACGAAATAAATACATCATCTGTTCGAAGTATACGTAAACAGATTTTTAAATCTAGAGCTACCAAGGACAAGTGGCAGCTATATATGGAAAGCAGGTACATCTTTAATGCCAGCTCCCGCCATACACGACAACATCGGCTCCAAGATCTGAACGTAAGGTGCAGAAATGTAATATGAGTATAACCGACCCCATGTACTCAATAAGTAACAAACCTAACCTTAGGTTGAAAGCAATGGCGAGCTCGGAAGATGGTCAGTGTTCAACACCAATAGCCAATAGCAACTTGTAGTAATATAATGAGAACAATAAATGTAGATAACTCAAGAGATATATGCTCATCTCGTTCACAGTTACAGAAAAATAGACATACTTTTAAAGTATAACGATCAAAGTCCAAGTCTTACAACTGAAAATCAACTAAACATGAGTTTATCAAAAGAACTGTGTTATTCCAATTTCCCAATCTCAGATATGACTTTTTGTTTACCAGTTAGCATGAGAAAAATACATTGCCGACATGTCAAATACACATATCAAATAACTAAATATCATATTATCATCTAGCATAAGAAAAATACATCCCTATGCGTACATGCCAAATCATCAAATATCATATTATCGTCTAGCATGAGGAAAATACATCTCTATGCCTACATGTCAAATATATATGTCAAATAAATGGTTTCACAATGTTATCATCTATTACCCTCACTCTCATCCCACTCAAGATGTCTGGCTCAATGTCCCCACTCCATCACACACACACACTATCACTCAGCACTGTACGGGTGCCTGGCTCAAAATCCGCTCACCAAAGCACGTGTATATATATCATTGTTCATGCGCCCATTACTGATATGTCAGACTCCGGAGGGAAAGATCCTTCACAAGCGCTAATCAAAAGCCAATATAGCCTGCTGCAACGTACAACCCGATCTAAATACAATATGCCAATAAGGCATGTTGCGGCGTGCAACCCGATCCACATAATAATAATAATAATAATAATAATAATAATAATAATAATAATAATAATAATAATAATAACAACAACAATAATAATAATAATAATAATAATAATAATAATAATAATAATAATAATAATAATAATAACAATAATAATAACAACAATAATAATAACAACAACAACAACAACAACAACAACAACAACAACAATAATAATAATAATAATAATAATAATAATAATAATAATAATAATAATAATAATAATAATAATAATAATAATAATAATAATAATAATAATAATAATAAACCCGATCCAAATAACACTTTCTCAACATGGCTATTAGGCCCACCTCGGTCATCAATCTCTCAAGTCTCAAAGGCTCACAATCTCATATCACTCAGCCCAAACAATATCACATATGGAAAGTAACAACAACGTGTGATGTAACAACGAGCAATGAACAGAAACTATGATATGATATGCACATAAAGAATCATGACTGAGTGTATAATTACAATTAAATCAGATAGCCCAAAACAACAGAAATAGTCTTATTACCTCTCAACCAAATAATCACATAGCCTAAACATGATTTCTAACATGATTCACAGCTTAGATAATCAAACAAGTAGGGAGAACACAGATATAACAAGATATGACAGCAAAACAAGTCCGGTAATAGTCTAAAAGTCAACTCTAATCATGACTACCTAGGTGCACTCTCACTCGCCTGTCACCTAGCATGTGTTTCTCCCCAACACATGACAAATAACATAGTTCCCAAGGATAATTACCCTCAAATCTAAGTTTAGGAATGTTACTTACCTCGAGCAAGCCAAATCAAATACCGAGCAAGCCAAATAATACTCTAGGAATGCCATCCCACACGAATCATCCTCTAAACGGCTCGAAACTAGCCAAAAGCAACTCAAAAATATCAAACAATGCCATAGGAACCAAACCCAAACGATAACGGCCGAATCTTTAATTAATTACTCAAAGTCAACCAAAATGTCAACCCGGGCCCACATTTTAGAACCCGAAAAAACTTACAAATTCCGATAACACATTCGTATACGAGTCGAACCATACCGATTTCACTCAAATCCGACTACGAATCGATGTTCAAAACTCAACAATTCACTTTAGAAAAGTTAGACAAAAATCCCAATTACTCTTTTAGAATCACCAATTAAATACCAAAAATCGAAGATGGAATCATAGAATATAAACAAAACCATGTAAAAAATACTTACACCAATCCATATGGTGAAAATCGCCTCCAAAATCATCCAAATCCGAGCTCCATAACTCAAAATATGATAAAATGACCAAAACCTTCGAAATAGAGTACTTTTTACACTCCTCCAGGGGTGCCCTTCGCAAACGCGGAAGAAACCTCGCATTCACGAAGCACAAACTCACACTGCCACACTTTACCAAACGCGTTTCCGGCAACACCATCACGAATGCGATGAACACACTACCAGACCTCCGCGAATGCGAAGAAGAACCCATCCAGGCTGCCCAGCCCCGCTCAACACTACGCGAACGCATAGACATGGTCGCGAACGTGGAGACTTAAATCCTCAACCACCGCGAACACGAACTCTGTAGTGCGAATATGAATAATAAACATCAAGCAACTCCCAATGTACTACATGATCGCGACTCAACTTTCGCGATCGCGAAGAAGACCAGAACCAGCAGAAACCAGCAGTGCCAAAGAACATGGAAATGATCTGAAACTTATCCGAGCCCCTCGGGATCTCGTCCAAACATGCCAACAAGTCTCAAAACATAACATGGACCTACTCGAGGCCTCAAATCTCACATAAAATATCAAAACCTCGAATCGTACCTCAAATTGAACTTAATGAACTTTCAACTTCCAAAACTTGTGCCGAACCATATCAACTCAACTCGGAATGACTTCAAATTTTGCACTCGAGTTTCAAATGACATAATGAACCTATTCCAACTTTCGGAACAATAATACGAACCCGATATTATCAAAGTCAACTCCTGGTCAAACTTATGAACATTACAAATCTTCAAATTGCCAACTTTCGCCAAATAGTGTCGAACCCTTCTAGAAACATTAAAATACAAATACGGGCATATGCCTAAGTCCAAAATTACTATACGGACCTAACAGAACCATCAAAACTCCGATTCGGGATCAAATATAAAAAAGTCAAACTTGGTCAACTCTTCCAACTTAAAGCTTCTAAAATGAGAATCATTCTTCCAAATCAATCTTGAATCACCCGAAACCAAAATTGACAATTCACACAAGTCATAATACATCATACGAAGCTACACATGCCCTCGAACCACTGAACGAAATGTTAATGCTCAAAAGGACCGGTCGGATCGTTACATAATGCAGGAAATATTAAAGGTGAATATGAGCCCACTCACCTGCCATTTATACCCCATAAGATGTATCTATGAGATGGTGTAATGTACGATTATTATTAACCCGCAACCTGATGTTTGTTAGGTAACTTGCTCAATAATTTAATTTAGAGCATAATTTTCAGATTTTCTATTCAAGGCGGTTCATCTTGATAAGTTAGTTTACACTACAGTTGGTTTAGCAAAATAATTTATTGAGTGGATCCACTTAATAGCTAAACTATTGCTTATGAGAATAAAATTATCTATATCAGTTAGATATGCATTATATACGAAAGTATATTATATTCTTCCCTCACATGTGGTTCGGGATCAGGAGCCAAATAGTTCTATCTTATTATTATTGATGTGCGGTGTATATTTTGATTAACACCATAAAGCACAAAGGTAGGTTTTCAAAGTTGAGGAAGCAAGTTAGTTTTTCTAACGTGAGGAGGAGACAAGCTAAACAGTTGAGAAAAAGTTACGTGAAATGAATTATCATTTGTACATCTAGATTCTCAAATAAGATAATATAAACTTGAAGTTTATAAAAAGATAATTCATCTGCAATATATTGCAAAGTATGCCAGATGCATTTACTAACCCAAAGAAAGTAACTATGTTCTCACTGTAAATGCTCCTATTAGAATAAGTCCTAAAAGGACAAAGTCTATGGTACGTTTAAAGTATATAGACAAATCGGTTTCAAATAAAATTCTTGATAAAGAAGATGAGCAAATGATCAAAATAACCATAATAAGGAGGCAAGTGATCTAGAAGATCACATGACATAACACTTCATAAAATCTTAGGAGAGGTTCAGGTACTTGAAAATATGAATGAAGAGATCTCTATGTTATGTCTTTATGAAAAAAAGGAGGTTGGAACCGATATAAAATATTCGTCGACTACATCTATGATAACGCTAAATATAAATGAGAATCTTAAGTCTGCAGAAACAATTCAAGTAGAATTGGTTTCATATGAAAGACATGTAATTTTGGACCTGTAGTTCAAATACTTGAAAGTATAAAGTCAATGGTGTGTGCAATCACTTTTATCTATCTTATATGTCTAGCATGACATAAAAAATTGATATGCATCTAAAGTCTATTTATATGGCTTATATGGCTTAACTTATATGGCAATCCCTGAAGGATTTAAATCGCTTAAAGCATATACAATTCTTGGTCCTGAAGTATCACATCCTAACTACAATTTGTGCACATATGTATTTTGCTATAACTATAAGCATGATAATATGATAGCGAAATTTTTACCTCTATGGAGATATTGAAGACCATTCCACAACATTATATGAAGACAAATCTCTCAAGAATGATGATTTCAAGGTGCAATATATTCATTCAAGTTAATATGGCTAGTTTGTTTATCAAATATCTACCAATGATCTTTTGAAGATGGTGCACAAGATTGGAATGCGAAGGCTCAAAGACGTGAATTGATTGTTTCATCATGGGGAGTTAATACGCGTTGTACTCTTTTTTCCTTATAAGTTTTTGTCCCACTAGGTTTTCCTTGCAAGGCTTTTAACGAGGCAACCAAAGGCGTATTATTAAACATGTATACTCTTTTTCTTATACTAGAACTTTTTTCACTGAGTTTTATTTTAGTTAAGGTTTTAACGAGGCACATTATCTGTTGAATAAATATTCAAGGGGGAGTGTTATAAAAAATATTTTATTTATGGTGAATGTCTATCTTTTAGAAAGATTTTAGAGTTTGTTACTTTGTGGCTAAGTCATTTTTCCCTATAAATAAAGGGGTTCTATTCTATTGTAATCCATCCCAAATCAATAAGAATTCTCTCTCTCTACTTTTCTCTGCAATACTCTTCCTCTTTTATTATTTTATAACAAAGAGAACATTTTGCCCTAATTCATAAGAATTTTTGAATTTTTCATATTTTTAAAATTCTGTTAGTTAGATTTGAAAATAAATGTGTGTTATAACACATGGACAAAAAGATGCCCAACTATTAACGGAGGACAAAAGTTCCCCTAGCGGTATAGTACATAAGCAATTTGATCCTTTTCCACATAATATATATGTATAGAGCAAAGCAATTAAAAAAAAACTTATATTATGATATTCTCATCCCATGATTATTTATATTAGTTTTCATTCGACAAGACCCACTGCACTAGATTTAGTCAATCGGGTGTGGACGGAGATTCCCAATAGATTTTGTATGAAATTGTCTGTAAGAAGGACTCTCGAAATGACTCAAAATGAAATTTGAAAGGATTATTGACCATACTTTCTATGTGAATTATAAACATTTTGTTCTTCAAGAGGCAAGTAGGAAACTCTATATCTTTTCAAAACAATGAAAACAACTTACTTTCCAAGTAATTTGGAGTGCGACACCTGGACTCATTTTCACACTAGCCTTTTACAAAGATGACATGTTTAATCAAAAAAAATAATAATAGTAATAATAATGGAGGAATGTAGTTTCTCATCGGAGGTCCGGTACGGTTCGAAGGGTGATGTATCGAGGTAAGATCCCGAAGGAGGGGGGCACGAACTAATCTAGAGCCTGGGAAGGCCGGTCCGTGTTGAGATCGATATCATAATCAAACTGGAACAAGAATCGACCCATGGCGCAGGTAGATCTATCGTGCAGATAATCCAAAAACCAACCTACATCGACCAGGAATCCGTTCGAGGACTCGAATCGGGTTCGAGCTTGAGTCAAGATCACAAGTTTCGAGCCGAAATCAAGCTCGAACCAAAATCGAGGGTTCTAAGCAAGATCGGGCTCACAGACAAAAGCCGTTGTAATCCCACTAGAGGGAATCTTGGCAGAAATTATGGAAAAGCTGATTTATGATGGGTTTCCCACTGAATGTTTATTTTATTATGCTTGGAGCCAAACCCATTCACTATAAAAGGACTTGTTTATCATTTTTGCAAGGGATCCATTGGAGGACTTACACGATCACAAATTGTATTATCCCCTCTACAAGCAAGAGTGATTTTTCTAGTTTCTTAGATTGATTCTATTTTTGTTAAATCCTAAATTTCACTGTTCATAATTGATTGGCCTAGATTACGTTTTCTCCAATCTATATTCATACTTTTATTTATCTTATCATTCTGTATTAAGTTGTACCACGTATCTTCGGAACTACACATAAATTCAACTCTATCTCTTTTTTCGGGTAAACAGTTTGGCGCCCACCGTGGGGCCGAGGATAATAGTGGTCACTTATTTCCGAAAACAACCTTCAATTCAGGTTCGACTACGAATAGCCACCGACCAAATGGCTTCGCCGACCGATTACGAAGCTGGCCTTCAAGATGAAACCAACAACTTGGCACTACCCGAGATTCGAGCCGGAATACCACTAAATGTCAATTCACAAATTGCTTTGGAAGCAAACCAGCGTTTCGAACCGGAAAGAAGCATTCGGGGTGGTGCTCGATCCATAGCCCAAGACACCCAAAACCCGGAGGAGATCGGGGCCAGCTTACGCATGATCTTCGAGATGTTACAAGCCCAACAATTAGCAATAGCTTAGCTAGAGAGCCAAACTCGCGCACAAAGCAGGCCGATTTCCAACCCACTTCGAGAGGTCACCCCCAGAACAGAGCCTGTCATAGTAAAATCTAACGAGCAGGAATCGGGGACTAATCCCGGAATTACTAAACTGCTCGAGGAACTCACAAAATGAGTCGAAGCCAGCGACAAAAGGGTGGAGACGTATAATGCCAGGGTCGATCAAATCCGGGAGCTCCGCCAATGATAAAAGGTCTTGATTCAAAAAATTCATACAAAAGCCTTTTCCATCGAGTGCGGCACCGAAACCAATCCTCAAAAAGTTCCGTATGCCCGAAATTCCCAAATACAACGGTACGACCGATCCTAACGAACATGTCACCTCTTACACGTATGCCATAAAAGGCAACAATTTGGAAGATGACGAGATTGAATCCGTGCTATTGAAAAAGTTTGGGGAGACCCTCTCGAAAGGAGCTATGATTTGGTACCACAATTTACCACCAGATTCCATCGATTCTTTTGCCATGTTGGAAGATTCGTTCATAAAAGCACATGCTGGTGCCATAAAGGTCACAACGAGAAAATCAGACCTCTTCAAAGTAAAGCAAAGGCAGGGAGAAATGCTGAGGGAATTCGTATCCCGATTTTAAATAGAACGCATGGAATTACCCCTGGTCACCGACGACTGGGCCGTACAAGCTTTCACCCAAGGATTGAACGAGCTAAGTTCGACAGCATCACATCGGCTGAAGCAAAATTTGATCGAGTACCCGGCGGTAACTTGGGCAGATGTACATAACCGATATCAATCGAAAATTAGGGTCGAGGACGATCAGTCGGGGACCCCGTACGGACCTGTTCATCAGAACAGGATAGTTATTAATCAAAAGTAGATCGACAGAGAACAAAGGTCAAATAGAGACCGACATCGATCATACATCACCGATCGAGTAAACAATGGTTCAACACGCAACGCAGTTCGGAACAGTCAAAGAATTGATCGGGGACAAAGTTCTCGGGGGCTTATGAGTAAGAGCGGCTTCGACAAATATGCCGAGCCCATAGAAGCACCTCGATTATCAGAGTATAACTTCAGCGTTGGCGCATCCGCTCTCGTATCGGCCATCGAACGCATCGAAGACATTAAATGGCCCCGACCAATGCAAACCAATCCTGCCCGGAGAAATCCCAATCAAACATGTGAATACCATGGAACCCATGGCCACAGAACGGAAGATTGCAAGAAACTAAGAGAGGAAATAGCTCGCCTATTTAACAAAGGGCACCTTCGGGAGCTTCTGAGTGATAGAGCGAAGAGCCATTTTAGAAGTAGGGATGTCAGCAAGCAGAACGAGCAAGAAGAACCACAGCACGTTATCCACATGATCATCGGCGGCACCGATAACCCCCCTGGGGATCGATGCTTAAGCGCACTAAAACATCAATGGTGAGGGAAAAGCGATCTCGGACTCAAGAGTACACTCCCATGGGGACTTTGTCCTTTGGTGATAAAGATGCAGAAGGGGTCATCCAACCTCACAACGATGCACTGGTAATATTCGTACTCGTAAATAAAACTAAGATTAAACATGTGTTGATCGATCTAGGTAGCTCGGCCAATATCATCCGATTGAAGGTAGTAGAACAGCTCGGCCTGCAGGATCGAATCGTGCCTGCAACTCTGGTCCTAAACGGGTTCAATATGGCATGTGAAACCACCAAAGGGGAGATAGCCTTGCCAATAAACGTGGCCAGAAATGTCCAGGAAACAAAGTTTCACGTGATCGAAGGCGATATGAGGTATAACGCCCTTTTCTGAAGGCCATGGATCCACAACATGAGAGCCGTGCCTTTGACCCTGCACCAGGTCCTCAAATTTTTGGCATCGGGAGATGTCAAAATGGTATACGGAGAGCAGCCAGCCGCAAAAGAAATGTTTGCCGTCGATGAAGCCAAACCAATGTCCTCACTTTCACCGATAAAGGGTCGGGGCCCGAAAGGAGAACGGGATACCAAATAGCAATCACAGACAGTGACTCCAACCCAGCCTGACGACCAGAAAGTCGAAGAGAATGAAGACCAAAGGGTCCCTCAATCTTTCGTAACTCTCGATGACTCCGATGCCACATAATCAACGATCGAGGAGCTAGAACAAGTCGTATTAATCGAGCGCCGGCCCGAGCAAAAGGTATACTTGGGAACGGGGCTGAGCCCTGGACTCAGGAAGAAACTCATTCAATTTCTTATCAATAACATCGATTATTTCACCTGGTCCTATTTAGATATAACAAGAATCCCGCCGGACATAACGACGCATCAGCTAAGTTTGGACCATGGGTTCAAACCGGTGAAGCAAAAAAGAAGACCCCAGTCCAATAGAAAAAACGCCTTCATAAAGGACGAGGTAACCAAACTTCTCAAAATAGGGTCCATTCGGGAGGTAAAATACCCCGAATGGTTAGCCAACGTAGTCGTAGTCCCTAAAAAAGAGGACAAACTTAGGGTGTGCGTGGACTATAAGGATTTGAACAAAGCATACCCCAAAGATTCTTTTCCATTGCCCAACATCGATCGCATGATCGATGCCACGGCCGGCCACGAGAACCTCACTTTTCTCGATGCCTATTCCGGGTATAATCAAATACAGATGAACCCGGATGACCAGGAAAAAACCTCGTTTGTCACCAAATATGGGACGTATTATTATAATGTGATGCCCTTCAGACTAAAAAATGCAGGGGCCACTTACCAACACCTAGTGAATAAAATGTTCGAAGAACAAATAGGAAAATCAATGGAGGTTTATATTGATGACATGTTAGTCAAATCCCTGCACGCAGAGGACCATTTAATTCATTTGCAGGAAACGTTCGAGATTCTGAGGACCATACTTTGTTTGTACCTAGCAGTGTCGGAAGTCGCCATAAGCAGTGTCCGGGTTCGAGAAAGGGAAGGTACGCAATTCCCAGTTTATTATACAAGTCGAACCTTAGGAGAGGCGGAAACTAGATATCCGCTCCTAGAAAAGTTGGCGCTTGCACTAATAAGCGCCTCAAGTAAGTTAAGGTCGTATTTTCAATGTCATCCCATATGCGTATTGTCTACTTATCCGCTTCGTAATATTTTGCACAAACCCAAGTTATCAGGCCGGCTGGCCAAATGGGCCGTCGAACTCAGTGGGTACGATATCGAATATCGACCCCGTACGGCCATCAAGTCTCAAGTCCTAGCAGACTTCGTGGCCGATTTCACACCAGCCCTCATACCCGAAGCCGAAAAAGAACTGTTGAAATCAGGTACATCATCGGGGGTATGGGTCCTTTTTACGGATGGGGCTTCAAACGTAAAAGGGTCCGGGTTGGGCATAGTTTTGAAACCACCCACGGGTGGCATTATTAGACAATCTATTAAAACTATCAGATTGACTAACAACGAGGTCGAGTACGAAGCCGTGATTGCAGGTCTCGAGCTAGCTAGAAATTTGGGAGCAAAAATCATTGAAGCCAACTACGATTCCTTGCTGGTGGTGAGCCAAGTAAACAAAACTTTTGAAGTTCTAGAAGGTAGAATGCAGAGGTATTTAGATAAACTGCTTATCACTTTGCGCCATTTCAAACAATGGACTTTACGGCATATACCAAGGGAACAGAATAATGAGGCCGACGCACTGGCTAATTTGGGGTCATCGATCGAGGTAGATGATATGGGCTCGGGGAATGTGGTTCAACTTTCGAGATCGGTAGTCAAAGAAGGACACGCCGAAATAAATTCTACAAGCTTAACTTGGGATTGGAGAAACAAATATATCGAATATTTGAAAAACGGAAAACTCCCATTGGACCCTAAAGAGTCCAGAACCCTACGGACCAAGGCTGCTTGATTCACTCTGGCTTCAGATGGAACACTGTACCGAAGAACGTTCGACGGACCATTGGCAGTATGCTTGGGTCCGGCGGATGTCGATTATGTCCTACGGGAAGTGCATGAGGGTACTTGCGGGAATCACTCTGGAGCCGACACATTAGTCCAAAATATAATCAGAGCGGGGTATTATTGGATCGATATGGGCAAAGATACGAAGGAATTTGTTCGTAAATGTGATAAATGTCAAAGGTTCGCGCCAATGATCCACCAGCCCGGAGAACAACTCCACTCGGTCCTATCCCCGTGGCCTTTCATGAAATGGGGAATGGATATCGTCAGCCCTCTGCCATCGACCCCAGGTAAAGCTAAATTCATTTTGTTTATGACTGACTATTTTTCTAAATGGATTGAAGCGCAGGCGTTCGAGAAAGTAAGAGAGAAAGAAGTTATAGACTTTATTTGGGATCATATCATATGCCGGTTCGGGATACCCGCCAAAATAGTATGTGACAACGGAAAGCAATTCATTGGCGGCAAAGTAACAAGATTCCTCGAAGACCACAAGATAAAAAGGATACTGTCGACGCCGTACCACCCCAGTGGGAACGGGCAGGCCGAATCAACGAATAAAACTGTCATTCAAAACTTAAAGAAGAGGTTGAACGATGCTAAAGGGAGATGGAGAGAAATCCTGCCCGAAGTCCTTTGGGCATATCGGACAACATCAAAATCCAGTACGGGGGCGATCCCGTTCTCCTTAGTATATGGATCCGAAGTGTTAATACCAGTCGAGGTTGGTGAACCCAGTGCCATATTTTGATTCTCGATGGAAGAATCAAATAACGAGGCTATGAACACAAGCCTCGAACTATCGGACGAAAGGAGAGAAACTGCCCTCGTCCGAATGGCCGCCCAAAAGCAACGAATCGAAAGATATTATAACCGAAGAACCAAGCTCTGCCATTTCGAGCCTGGGGACTTAGTGTTAAGAAAAATTACCATCAATACCCGGAATCCGAATGAAGGGAAGCTAGGACCGAATTGGGAAGGACCATATCAGGTACTCGAGGATATCGGAAAGGGATCGTACAAGATCGGCATTATAAACGGCAAACAGTTATCAAGCAACTGGAATGTATCACATCTGAAACGATACTATTATTAAGGTACAACCTTTCCATATTCGTTTACATCTCGAAACTGAACCCTGCAGAAGTCCGAATAGGGGACGGATCTCTCATCAGAAAGCACGCGTTGCACTCTTTTTTCCTTAAGACCGGTTTTTATCCCAAATGGGTTTTTCGGCAAGGTTTTTAATGAGGCAACCACTGGTCGTGCAGCACTTATGATAATATCTGAGGCCCCGTAAGAGAGTTACTTCACAGCAACAGGGTCCCAATGGGAAAACTGTAAAGAGCCAAATGATCGAAGCGAGCCATGTTCGTATAAGTTGGCCCGAACCCGGGCGTGTAATAACATGTGAAGAATTAAGATATTATGCGACCATTAAGCCTACAGGCTATATATTATTTATCTCGAGTTCGAGCAAAAACTCATTCGACCAAATAGCCTACGGGCTGCATTAATTCGAGTTTGAATCATCCACTCGATCAAGCCCACGGGCTATTTTTTATCTCGAGTTCGAGCAAACACTCACTCGACCAAATAGCCTACGAGCTGCATTAATTCGAGTTCGAATCATTCACTCGATCAAGCCTACGGGCTATTATTTAAATCGAGTTCGAGCAAACACTCACTCGACCAAATAGCCTATGGGCTGCGTTAATTCGAGTTCGAATCATTCACTCGATCAAGCCTACGGGCTATTCTTTAATTCGAGTTCGAGCAAAAACTCACTCGACCAAATAGCCTACGGGCTGCATTAATTCGAGTTCGAATCATTCACTCGATCAAGCCTACGGGCTATTTTTTATCTCGAGTTCGAGCAAAAACTCACTCGACCAAATAGCCTACGGGCTGCATTAATTCGAGTTCGAATCATTCACTCGATCAAGCCTACGGGCTATTCTTTAAATCGAGTTCGAGCAAACACTCACTCGACCAAATAGCCTACTGGCTGCGTTAATTCGAGTTCAAATCATTCACTCGATCAAGCCTACGGGCTATTCTTTAATTCGAGTTCGAGCAAAAACTCACTCGACCAAATAGCCTATGGGCTGCATTAATTCGAGTTCGAATCATTCACTCGATCAAGCCTACGGGCTATTTTTTTCTCAAGTTCGAGCAAAAACTCACTCGACCAAATAGCCTACGGGCTGCATTAATTCGAGATCGAATCATTCACTCGATCAAGCCTACGGGCTATTCTTTAAATCGAGTTCGAGCAAACACTCACTCGACCAAATAGCCTACGGGCTGCATTAATTTGAGTTCGAATCATTCAATCGATCAAGCCTACGGGCTATTCTTTAATTCGAGTTCGAGCAAACACTCACTCGACCAAATAGCCTACGGGCTACATTAATTCGAGTTCGAATCATTCATTCGACCAAGCCTACGGGCTACATTAATTCGAGCACAAGCAAACACTCGCTCGACTGTCATGCCCACGGGCTATATTCTCTTCAAAATCGAATCATTGACAATTAAATCGAGCACAAGCAGACACTCGCTCGGTTGAAGAGACTGCGAGGTTCGAGTTTGATTAATTGGTTTAAAACATTATGGAAATATTCATGAGGCAAATCACAGCAACCCAGGAAACAGAATCAAAGGCAAGTCGGCAAGAGAAAAGGCTTATACACAAAATTTATTTACATGGGTGGCTACAGCAAAAAAAAAAAATTTAAACGGGAGCGGTTTTTTCTTTATCAGATTCCCCCCCCGTTCTCGGATCCACTTTTGCTCCCATCGTCGTCATCATCATCATCGAAAACCAGAGCTTCGGCATCAGCCTCGAGTTCTTTTGCCCTTTTTATCTCTTCCGTTAGATCGAAGCCGCGAGCATGAATCTCCTTGAGGGTTTCTCTCCTGGATTGATACTTAGCAAGTTCGGCAACCCAATGCACCCGACCATCGTCGGATTCGGCTGCCTCTCTCGCCTGAACTTGGGCAGCTTCAGCATCAGCCCGATAGACGGCCACGAGCGCATCCGCATAATTCTTTGCCTTTTCGGCATCAGATTCGGCCTTTGCGAGTACTGAGACCAATTGAGCCTCAAGCTCCTCGATTTTCTTTGCTTGAACCAGGTTTTTCTCCTTCACTTTCTGAAGTTGGGTTTCACACGACGATAACTGGGCTCGAGCGGTCTCTTTTTCTGCAGCAAAGCGGTCCATACCTTCTTTCCACCGCAAGGATTCCATCCTTATCATATCGACCTCCTCACGCAGCCTCCATATCATCTCGATTTTTTGCTGCAGCTGTGAGACCGAAATGTTAGATACCGTTCCGGTATCGAACCCATAGGTTTTCAAAAGCATCATTACCTGCTCAGACAAATCATTCTGGTCTCGATAAGCCTTGGACAGCTCGACCCGGAGATCTTTTATTTCCTCCTCTCTCTGTCCTAAGGAAAGTTTGAGAGAGTTTCTCTCATCGATAGCACATTTCAGGTCGGCCGCGTATCGATGCAGCTCATTCTGGGAACGAGAACATTGTTCTCGATGGACTGCCGTAGCCTACGAAGAAACAGGGAGCGAAGTTAACGAAAGACGAACATAAAGGCAATACCAACAAAAAGGTTTTCAAACGACTCACTTGGTCCAAAGCCTGCCGCAAACCGTAAAAAAAAAACCAATTCCTCACTGACACCGGCAACGTCCTCGACAATAGTAAATAGGTCACGAAACGGGTCCTCTTCATCGTGAGGCCTATCTAGATTAAGGGCCCCCAGAGCTTGAGCTTCCCAAAACACCCCTGCGGAAAAAGCGGGAAAGAAAGGCGAGTCCTCGATCGCTGCTGCCTCAAGTGAATCGCTCGGAGCATTCCCCTCGGCTCGGAGGGGTTCGAAGGGCTCCCTGATTGTAACCCCTACGGGTTGATTCCGATGAGAGGTGTCTTCGACATCCGATTGTTCGGGGACTCTGCCGAAACCACTCTCCGGTATATTTTCAGTTCGAGACGGAGCCCCATAGGGCATCATCGACCCAGCCGGCATTGAAGCATCGGTGGCTCTGTTCGTCCGGACTGCCAACGTGGACTCATTATTTTCTTCTTCTTCTTCTTCTTCTTCTTCTTCTTCTTCATCCCTTAGGCGCAAAACGGATTCTACGGTCAAAGGAATGACATTCTTGTTTGGTTTACGAGCCGTCCTCTTCTTCGGTTTGGGATATTCGGACAACGAAGCTCTCTTCTTTTTATTTTCCTTCAAAAGCTTTGGAACAAAGGTCGAGACATCCTCCTCATTAGACAGAGGTCTCAAGACCACATCCTTACCCAAACCTGCATATAGGAAACCTTATCAAAAATATACTGAGAAGTGCCTCGTTAGATTCCGGAGAAATGAGCTTACCGTGGTTTTTGGCCTCCCACCGACCCTTAGACAAATCACGCCACGAGCGCTCGACGTATGTGGAAGTCAAAACAAGAGCCCGTACCCAATTCTTAAGGTCGGGAACCGCTCCAGGCATCCAGGGAACCGCTACATCACGAAAAGGGGAGTGTCGATAAAAGCAAATGAAAGAATAAAATAGAAGCAACAGCAAAATCACACTTACGTTTCAAATTCCACTCCTCGGGAAAGGGCATCTTTTTGGTCGGGATCAGGTCTGAAGTCCTTACTCGAATGAACCTGCTCATCCAGCCCCGGTCCGTGTCCTCGTCAATACTCGAGAACAAAGCCTTGGTAGCCCGACGCTGGAGTTTTATTAACCCTCCCCGAAAAAGTTAGGGACGGTATAGCCGGATAAGATGATCAAGGGTGAACGACATCCCCTCGATTTTGCTCACGAAATATCGGATCAGAATAACGATCCGCCACAAAGAAGGATGGCCCTGGCCTAAGGTTACCTGATACTGTCGATAGAAGTCGATAACGATGGAATCGAGGGGACCCAAAGTGAAAGGGTAAGTATATACGTTCAAAAACCCTTTCACATGAAAAGTAATGTTTTCGTCAAGGCTATGTATTATCACTTCTTTTCCCCCCCAATTGCAGTCCTTCTTTAACAGATCGAGGTGCTTCTCAGTAATCGAACACATGTACCTCGATACCGGCTCACACCGGCCAGGGTCCGATGAACCTTTATCAACTTTAAAATCTGAAGTAAGGACACACGCCCCGGGGACACACTCCTCTGGCCGTGGTTCCACCGGTGTCTCATCGGCGACACACTGTGAAGATGAAGCTTTCTATTTCTGAGGAACTTTTTGTGATGTTTTCGCCATTTTTGAACACAAAAATAAGGAGCAGAAGGAGGTGATAGAGATTTGGTAGAATTGATGGATCTTTTCGAAAAGAAATCACA
Organism: Nicotiana tomentosiformis; assembly: GCF_000390325.3. Taxonomy (NCBI): domain Eukaryota; kingdom Viridiplantae; phylum Streptophyta; class Magnoliopsida; order Solanales; family Solanaceae; genus Nicotiana; species Nicotiana tomentosiformis. Next base: position 71,983,911 of record NC_090818.1, on the reverse strand, counting down.
GCTTTGTTGTAAGAAGAGATTGAGAGATTTCAGAAGATTGAAGATGTAAAATTGGTAAAAGATAAAGGCGAGAGTGATTTATTGGTTCGAAGTGACGGCGGTTCATTATCAGCAGTGGCCGACCACCGCCTGATATGTATTAAATGCCTTGGGAGACTAAACCGACAGGACAGCTATCATGTGCGTCATGGTCGAACCTGATGGAATCAACAAAATATAATCCGATCGAGCTGTTGAAAATCATATCGTTTCTCGCTATATTTATTTCTGAGAAACGAGGGGACTATCTGTATACGGTCAAAATAGATTTGGCATGTCCGGTACAGTTCGAAGGGTGATGTATCGAGGTAAGATCCCGAAGGGGGGGCACGAACTAATCTAGAGCATGGGAAGGCCGGTCCGTGTTGAGATCGATATCATAATCAAGCTCGAACAAGAATCGAACCATAGAGCGGGTAGATCTATCGTGCAGATAATCCAAAAACCAACCTACATCGACTAGGAATCCATTCGAGGACTCGAATCGGGATCGAGCTCGAGTCAAGATCACAAGTTTCGAGCCGACATCAAGCTCGAACCAAAATCGAGGGTTCTAAGCAAGATCGGGCTCGCAGACAAAAGCCGTTGTAATCCCACTAGAGGGAATCTTGGCAGAAATTATGAAAAAGCTGATTTATGATAGGTTTCCCACTGAATGTTTATTTTATTATGCTTGGAGCCAAACCCCTTCACTATAAAAGGACTTGTTTATCATTTTTGCAAGGGATCCATTGGAGGACTTACACGATCACAAATTGTATTAACCCCTATACAAGCAAGAGTAATTTTTTTAGTTTCCTAGATTGATTCTATTTTTGTTAAATCCTAAATTTCACTGTTCATAATTGATTGGCCTAGATTACGTTTTCTCCAATCTATATTCATACTTTTATTTATCTTATCATTTTGTATTAAGTTGTACCACGTATCTTCGGAACTGCGCATAAATTCAACTCTATCCCTTTTTTCGAGTAAACATATGCATTGACGGATTCAAAAAATATTTAAACAATCAAGTTATATGTAAAATTGATAATTTAGGAAAACATTAATAACTAACTTTACCGACTATCACAGGTCAATATTGTATATTGATAGTATAAAAAAGTTCTTTATATTATCAATATATATCAGTTAAATTATTTATTTATACGTTATGGATAATTAGAAATTATATTTTTAAAATATATTTTTCATATATTTGGGAAAGGCTGGGTTTGTGAATAACAAGAAAAGGAACGAAGAAGAGTATAAAGCTTCTGATGAGAGCATGTAAGTTTGTGCAAAGTGAAGAAGTTGCAAAAATGCACTCTAATCCTAATTTTAATCACATGTTAGATAAGAAGAAGAATATTTTAATTTTCTTTTTGTTACATTGTTAACAAGAGAAAGAGAGAGTAAACCTAGGAATGTCAAGATCTCTGATATTTTTGTTGATGGTAACTGGCACTAGGAAGGATGGGATATTCATTTTCCTGACTATGTGAGAAGTACCCTCAACAAGTTACACATCCATCTGAATCCTAATGGAGTGGATAAACCTGTATGGACAACTGATAATAAAGGAAATTTCTCGGTGGCTTCTGCCTGGAACCTCTTTAGAAACAAGAAGAATAAGAATTGGGTGGATAGTATGACTTGGCACAAGCTTGTGCCTTTCAAGATGAATTTTACTGTTAGGAGAGCTTTAAGGGATAAACTTCCTACTGACGCGAGGGTCTCTAGAATGGGAATTACCACCCCATTCAGATGTTGCTGTTGCAGGATACCTGGCACTGAAGATGTTGAACACTTATTTTGCAGTAGGGTATTTCTCAAGAAGTGTGGAAAGTCCTTAATGGGTCCTCTAGGTATCCCCTACACTAACATCTCTTATAGACAATTAATGATCAATTGGTGGAATAAAAAGGTGTTGAATCCTATTAGTGTCTTGGTAACTAGATGTTTACCTGTTGTTACTTCTTAGGAACTATAGAGATCCAGGTGTAGTGCCAAATATAATATTGGCAGACCTAGCGTGAGGAGAACTGTTATTTTAATTTCCTTTAGTATTGCTCAATTAGTGATGAAACAGTTCCCTGGTGTCAAGCTGCACTATAATTGGGACAGTCTCTCTCAGCTGCTAAACTATAATATCTCCTTCAAGAAGGCTCTGTTTCTCAGATGGATCAAACCCCCTATTTCTTTTGTTAAAGTTAACTCAGATGGGAGCTATAAGAATGGAGTTTGTGGAGGTGGTGTTGTAATTAGAGATTGTGATGGCCATCTAATCTTTACTTACTCTCTTGTGTTGGGACCTGGTACTAGTAATTGGGCTGAAGCTGTAGCCTTGTTATTTGTTATCAAATGGTGTAGAAACAACAGATTCGATAAGATTATTGCTAATAGTGACTCCAAGCTGCTGGTAGATTGTGTTAATGGCTATAGTGGTACTCCTTGGAGGATCCTTAAAGAAGTGGAGAAGTTGAAAGTTCATAAGGAACAAGCTGGCTTCTTATTGGATCATTGCTTCAGAGAAATCAACCAAGTAGCTGACAAGCTACCATCTATGAGCTATACTTTCTCTCAATCTCATATTTTTCAGAATTTTGCTGAACTTCCAAGACAAGTCAAAGGCCTCATGGCTGTAGATAGATGGAATTTACCTACTTTCAGAACCTCTAACAAGAAAAGGACTGACATTATCTTCCAACCTCCATAACTTACGAGCCTTGTGTAATATAGGTAGATTCTAGATATTTTTGTATAGATTGGATACATCATATCTCATGGCTAGTTGGTGTGCCAATAACATTTAGATCATATTTTGTATCAAAGATAGTTTTGCTATCTTTCAAGCTAAAGATCAGGGAGCTAGGTAGGACTTTTTGTGTACTCCCTCAACTCAATTTCGGAAAGATGAATAAAATGCTTATTTGGGTTTAAAAAAAATAGAGAATAGTAATAGTTTACGACGTCAAGTAATACTTAAATGAGATTTTTTTATTCATATATCATAATTCAAACTTATTTTCTAAAGTTCTTTAAAGTTTCAAATTTATCCGTTATAACTGTATTTTCTTTATAATTTATATACAATCCATTATTAGTGCCTTAAATTAGGGGATTCAGTTACACCATTTTCCTTTTTTCGCTCCTATCCTCTTTCCATATTCTCTGCCGCCTCTCTCCTCCAAAACTTCTTCTTCAAATACCCTCAAAATTGAGATATAAATTCTAAAAAATATTCTCAATCATTTGCAATAACATCCAATCCAAACAAATAATATATTTTGAAAATCTGAACTTGAATTCAAAGCTTTGAGCCTTTTTAATGGCTGTCAATGATGGAGAGTCTAACATTTTTAAAATTTATTGATTGACAATTTCAATTCGAACATCAATTATACAACATGAAAGAAAAAGTACAGAGAGAGAGAGAGAGAGAGAGAGAGAGAGAGAGAGAGAGAGAGAGAGAGATGAATAGGGATAAATGATATTCCCTATTCAATTCCTAATATAAAGGGATACTCATTCAATAATAATTTATTTATAATTGATAAATTGTATATAATTAAGTTAAAATTTCAATAGTGAGGATAAATAAATTTCAAAAGTAGTATAGATAAGTAAAAATTTCTATTTGAATTTCTGACACTACAGTCCAAATTACTATTTTCGGGGGATAAAAGGGGAGATTTTTATAAACAACCATGAAAGGTTTAACTATGAGGCTAAAATCTTATGTTTGGCAAAATGAAAGGACATCCAACAACAATTATTACGCCTGTCCCAAACAAATTGGGGTCGAAGATATGAATTTTCACTTTTTTTTTTAAGCTCAACTCAATATAATTATCATCCAAATTAAAGTAAAAGTACAAAAAAGAATTAAGTATACAATTATTACGCCTGTCCCAAACAAATTGGGGTCGAAGATATGAATTTTCACTTTTTTTTTTAAGCTCAACTCAATATAATTATCATCCAAATTAAAGTAAAAGTACAAAAAAGAATTAAGTATATATATATATATATATATATATATATATATTAATAATAATTATAACATAAGAAGTTCTCTAACAAGTCTAAAATATATTCCAACTAGTGGAAATCATCTATATAAATTTGTTTTCTTCCAGCCTAAGGACATAATAACCATAAATAATTTTTTTAGATATAAAAGAACAGCCAAAAATTAGAACTGCAACTGCAAAAAAGAAAAGAAAAAACAAACTTAGAATAGTTGGACCTTAGAAGGATGATAGCAACGCATTCGTATCAAAACTTTGTATTATTGTTGCTCATTGCTCATTTTAATCTTTTTTATTGTAATCGAAGATATATACCTTCTTCTTTGTAGGTTCTTCATTTATTTATTTTTCTTATTAAATATTTATCCTACCTTTGGACTGGAACTCTAAGAAATGACTTTGACCAAGTAGTAACACACTTTAAGGCTTGCTTGGTCCACCTACTATTAGAGATGGAATAGAGTTCTAATTACAAATTCTGCAGAACAAATAGTTTCAACTAAAATTTTATATGTGCATTAAGAAATTTTCTTATATGTTAAAATAATTTATTCATAACACAGTAAAAAAAATTAGAATTCTAAACTCATAAACTCAAAATTTTGGATCCGTTGCTATATATATATATAGCTGATCGCTTTGTAAAAATCCTTCACTAAGATTTAAGAATTCCTCAAAAAATTCTAAAATGACTGGTTGTATGTTCTAATTAACGAGTAACAAGTATGCACGTCACCCTTAATCATTTTATAAAACAACACATGCTCACGACTCATAAAATAATTATAACCAAGATATATATCAACTTGTTCATATAGTCAAACCAAAAAGGGACAAAAAGATTATTGTAATATAAATTGAGCTTGTTGTACTTCTTTATTTTTCACAAGAACAACTTTTTTCTCAATCCCACCTTATAGTAAATTGAACTTTTAGAAATTCAGATATTAGCTAAAAGTTTCAATATTTGGTCATTAATACTATTGAAGAAAACATACAGTATAAGATTTTAATCCAATTATCTATTGCAAATGGATGCAAAAAATGATACTATTTCACAAAACAAGTTAGCAGAGTCGCTCGTTAACAAAAGTATAATATTCAGAGTGTTATAAGAAAAATCAAATTATGGTGGATGTCTACTCTTCCTCCATGATCTTCTCAAATGCTTAATGACATATTCAATGACATATTTCTATGCTTAATGACATTTCAATGACATATTTTTCTTCACTTTTCATGCCTATATAAAGGCCTTGTAATAGATAGGAAAATACACACAATTGAAGAAGAAAATCTCTTCCTTCTCTCTATCTCCATTTCTTGTTCATGTTTTACTAAATTACTTTTATTTCATAACAACATGTCTTGTTCATGTTTTACTAAGTTGCTTTTATTTTATAACATGTTATCAGCACGAATTGCTCATTTCATAATCTTCTATGTCAAGACTATGTAAGTTATAAGCAGGCAATGAGATCAAGTACAATGAAAAATGTCTTGGATGATAATACAAAGATAAGTTTTACATCCATCTAAACTCATTCATATTTTCATATCTTTGCATTAACTTTATGTGCAGTGTTTAGTAAAAATATTTTTTTCAATTGTATCCAGTGAAATAAAGAACGAAAAAGGTATGTCTTTATTTGCTACATCTCTTATAGGACAAAGATAATATTCTAACGTATATATATGTTCTGACCTTTTACATACTATGATAGATAATTATTAAGGTAATTTAGTAATAATATTTTTACCATCACCTGATGTATTTCATTGAAAGCAAAATTATCAAATATGTAGGCGATTTTACAGTACCTTACAAATTTGGCATTCGAATATACAATCAATATAAACTCAATATAGTTATAATTTATAATAGTCACAGTTATGCATTAAGCCTTAAATATTTTTGCTGGAAACATAAGCCTCATTCCTCCGTATTGGATTTTTTTTTGTAAAGTTCTTATAGTCTTTGAAATATAAGTGGTTATAGGTTATCTGCACCTTTTTCCTAATTAATTTATTAAAATATAAAAGTGATTGTATCATTTGAAAACAAAATGGCATATATATCCTAACTAGCATTTTTGTTGTAGAGGAATTGTTTCAAGATTGAAATAGTTATATATGTCTTCTTGAAAGTTAATTTACTTATGCCTATAATTATGAAGTAATAATATTTTAAAGGTTCGAGTGTGAGTCCTAGTGAATTTTGGCCCATTATGCCAAAGTTTGAGGGTAAGACAATGGGTTCAAGTCCCAACGCACTATGTTGATGAAACGATGTTGGATTCAAGTTCCAACGCATTATGGCCTAGCATGCCTTTATATGGGTAAGGCATTGGGTTTGAGTCCTAATGGACCATATTGATAATAATAATAACTAAAGAAAAAATAATGTAATTTTCATGAAAAAGTATGAAACTTGTCCCACTTGATTTGCTCCATTCTTGAAGTGAATGTGATAGCAGTGCATGATAAGTCTAAATAAAGACAAGTGGTTGAACAATGAATGTGGGCGTGCGAAAGACCAAAATAATAATAGTTATTACTATGGTAATTATAAAAAGGGAGAAATTCTTTGAAGAGAATGTGACTTGTGATAAATATTGAGATTGCATACTCATTCCTGAAAGTGAATGTGAAAATATATATATATGAAAAAAATTATGCATAATAATATACTTGTGCATAGTTGGATAAATACTACAACTCACCTCTAAGGGAGGTTTGAGACAAAGAAAGATAATGAATATTATTGTGTAGTTACATAAATATATCATTGGTCGCATGCATATGATACGCCAAAATATATTTTGGCATGCCTTATGAAAGTTATTAAAAGCAAAATTAAAGCAAAAAAATTATTTTGCTTGTGATGATTTTGAACATTACAATTATTATGATATGATTCTCTTTGTGAAGGAGACATTCATTATATGGATGGTGTGACAAAAGATCTTGTAGTACAAAAACAGTTAAGAGTTCTGAAAGAACTAATTTGTTACTACCTGGATGAATGAAATTGTTCATAACATTAATATTGTAGTAAGTCTCAAAAGAAATATTTTGATTTACAAATATATTAGCCAAAGTGGTTGGCATATTGAGACTATAAATGAAAAGAAGATTGAATATCTTTATATTACTATAATCATACCGGATAAATATGAAAGGTTACCTGACTTTTCTTTTATTTGTACTACACAAGTATAAGCATGATGATGCAATCACAAGCCACAAGTAAACTAGAGGTTTACTGAAATAAATATTAGTTGGCATGACCGGTTGACCATCTCGGTTCAATTATGATGCGAAAAAATTAATTGAGAATTACATTGGCATATATTGAAGAAATATAAGATTCTTCAAGAATTCTCTTGTGCTGCTTATTCTCATGATATACCAGTAAAGGTTAGGGATTGAATCCCTTGATTTCTGGAAAGAATAAAAGGTGATAAATATATGGGCCCAGTCACCTTCCATGTGGACCGTTTACTATTATATAATTTTCATAGATGCATCTATTTTATGGTCACATATGCATTTGTTATCAACTTGTAGTTTGGCTTTTGCAAGATTGATTGCTCAAATTATTAGAGCACAGTTCCAGAATATAAATTATGATAATTTATCTTGATAATACTGGTTTAAATCCAAGTTGGTTTAGTAGAAATTGTATGCCTCCAATTATATCTAAACCATTGGTTATGAGAACAAAATTGCCAAAATAAAATTTGGTATTTGATGTATTATTTAATATACAACAGCACTTGTAAGCATCTAGCCAAGTTATGATAAGTTCTCTCTATCACAATCGGTTCAGGGTCAGGAACCAAATAATTTTCATATAGAAATATGAATGTGCTATATGATTTAATTGTTCCACCACAGTGCACAAAGATAGATCCCCAAATAAGGCTAGGGATATGTGTTGGTGATCCCAATAATAGGGGGAGAAAATGGGCAGCTGAAAAAGTAATGCATGTAATGAATTATTATGAGTACATCGAGATCCTCGTACGAGAAAATGTGAACTTGAAGTTCAAGTAATAATTCATTTGCAAAATATTGCCGGGCGTATTTGCTGACCCAAAGCTAAATGTCATATTCAGCTGCTAATGCTCCAAATAAAATAAAGTCCATAATGAATAGAGTCCATGGCATGCATAAAGCATAATAGACTAATCGGTTCCAAAGATAAAACTCCTTGAAGAAGGAGATGAGCAAATGTTCAAGATGGTCATAATAAGGAGGCAAGTGCTCTAGAAGAGCACCACGACATAACACTTCATAAGACCTCATGGGAGAGGCTCAGGTACCTGAAAATAATAAGATAAAGAGATCTCAATAAGTTATGTCTTTATTGAATAGTAGTATAACCGATATAAAATGATCGTCGACGATATTGTTAATATAATGTAGCGCTCAATATTATTAATATTGACGAGGATCTTGAGCTCAAATCTGTCATGAAATTTGGACAGATAAATAATTGGCCAAATAAAAAATACGCAATAAAAATTAATTTCACATGAAAAATATGAAGTTGGACGGATAGTCCCAACACCTGAAAGTATAAAGCCAGTTGAGGTATAAATGTGTTCTTGTGCGAAAAAAAAAAAAAGAAGGTCAAGTCGATAGACATAAAGACGACTTGTGTCACAAGAAGATTTGTAAATATCCTGGCATTGATTATATAGAGACATGTTCTCCTGTGGTGGATGTCGCCATTTCAGGTTTTAATCTGGCAATACAAGAAAAACGTGATATGCGTATAATGGAAATCATTGAAGGATTTAAATTGTTCTGAAGCATATTAAGGTTTCCAAGTAATTTATTAAATAAAGCTTCAAAAGTCCTTATACGGATTGAAACAATTAGGGCACATGTGGTATAATCGCCTGAGTGAGTACCTGTTGAAAGAAGGGTACAAGAATGATTCAATTTGTCCTTGTGTCTTTATAAAAAGATGTGGATCTAAATTTGTTATAATCACCGTGTATGTTGATGATTTAAATATCATTGGAACTCCTAGGGAGCTTCCTAAAGCAGTAGAGCTTCCTAAAGTAGTAGACTATCTAAAGAAAGAATTTGTAATGAAATCTTGGAAAGACAAAATTTTGTCTTGGTCTACAAATTGAGTATATGAAAGATAGAATTTTTGTCCATCAATCAACATACACTAAAATGATTTTAAAGCGATTTTATATGGATAAAGCACATCCATTTCGACCTCATGAAAATAATGAAGAGCTTCTTGGTCCTGACGTACCATATCTTAGTGCAATTGGTGCACTAATGTATCTTTCTAACATTACAAGGTTTGACATAACTTTTTCAGTTAATGTCTTAACAAGATATAGCTCTGCTCCTACAAGGAGACATTGGAATGGAATCAAACGCATATTGCGGTATCTAAAAGGGACTATCGGTATGGGATTATTTTATGAAAATGATTGCAGTCCCGATCTTGTTGGTTATGCCGATGCTGGGTATTTATATGACCCACAAAAGGTTCGATCTCAAACAGGCTATGTGTTTACATATGGAGGCACTTCCATATCTTAGAGATCGACTAAGCAATCAATCGTGACTACTTCATCTAATCATGATGAGATAATTGCTATTCATGAAGCAAGTCGAGAATGTGTATGGTTGAGGTCTATAATACACCTTATTCGAGACAAATATGGTTTGAAGTGTGACAAACCACCCACAATTTTGTATGAAGACAATGCAACATGCATATCCCAGTTGAAGGGAGGATTCATAAAATGGGATAGGACAAAGCACATTTTACCAAAGTTATTTTTTATACATGATCTTCAAAAGAATGGTGATATCAATGTGCAATAGATCCGTTCAAGTGATAATATGGCTGATTTGTTCACCAAATCTCTACCGACGTCAACCTTCAAGAAACTAGTGTACAAGATTGGGATGCGAAGGCTCAAGGATGTGAATTGATGCTCTCATCAGGGGGAGTTAATACGCGTTGTACTCTTTTTTCCTTACAAGGTTTTGTCCCACTGGATTTTCCTTGCAAGGTTTTTAACGAGGCAACCAAAAGGCGTATTTCTAAATATGTGTACTCTTTTTCCCTCACTAGGATTTTTTTTCCCATAGGGTCTTTTTTCTAATAAGGTTTTAACGAGGTACATTATCTATGGACATCCAAGGGGGAGTGTTATAAGAAAAATCAAATTATGGTGGATGTCTACTCTTCCTCCATGATCTTCTCAAATGCTTAATGACATATTCAATGAACATATTTCTATGCTTAATGATATATTCAATGACATATTTTTCTTCACTTTTCATGCCTATATAAAGGCCTTGTAATAGATAGGAAAATACACACAATTGAAGAAGAAAATCTCTTCCTTCTCTCTATCTCCATTTCTTGTTCATGTTTTACTAAATTGCTTTTATTTCATAACAACATGTCTTGTTCATATTTTACTAAGTTGCTTTTATTTTATAACACAGAGAACATTTTATCATAATTTGTTTATTTTTACATTAATCAATATATATTAGTATACTACTCATCTTTTATACTGGACTTAATGTCAATAAAAACTTTTACGTGGCCGAGTTGTTCCGTGACAAAGGTAAGATACTAATTAACAGTAATTCACATGTCCTATAAAAACTTCGCAAACTAATCTACTAAGAAAATGGATTCAGACAAAAAAAAAGGGGAAAGGTATACCATGGACTAGAGCTCCACTAATGTTAGTATGTTACAATAATACCAACAAGAAAATTTGACAAAAGTAGAATAAACAAAAATTGTCAGCTAGCTAAAGGATAGAGATATTACTATATTAGGTATGCACAATCTGTGCTAAAAATTTACATCAAATCATAAATGTCATATATGTGTCTCTCACACATGTACTATCACTTAAACATAATTAAATAATATATATTTTTACTTAAAATTATAACTTTCAAAGTTAAATTTCTTAATTTGATATAAATATCCAGTTCAGTTAAATTGCTTAATTTGTTCAGTGTCATGTTGCTGCTGATTGCTGTACGGTGTTATCAACCGTAGAGGATGAATACCCAGTTCCCTTCTGATTCAGCCGCCGAGAATTGGTCAAAGCCACAAGCTTTGACTATCAAAAAAACTTGGAAAATTTTATTCCTAAAATTCCACGGTCAAAAGTACCTTTTAGCTTCCTAGAAGAAGCCTCAAAGAACTTAAGGCCAAGAATTTATAAGCAAACAGACGCAACCTTTTTTTGTATATAAAATCTAAGCATTCATCATTTTTCTCCTCTTAAATTTTTTTCAAACCAGTACCCAATAACCTCTCAAAAAGTTTGAATTTTTGTTTTCTTGAAAAAATTATATGGCTTCTTCAGGTGGAAATATGAATACTTTTATGAATTCTTTTACTAGCAACTATTCTTTTTCATCTTTTAGTGACCTTCTTTCTGAAAATGATAATAATAACATGAGGAGTAATAACAGTTCTATGAACCAAGAAAAGAATTCATTGAATTGGGGGTTCAGTGATCAAAGAATGAATCAACAAAATAAAGATGAGGTTCCAAAGTTTAAGTCATTTCCACCTTCTTCTTTGCCAATGATTTCATCTTCATCACCGGCTTCTCCTTCTTCTTATCTTGCTTTTCCTCCTTCTTTAAGTCCATCTGTGCTTTTGGACTCACCAGTTTTGTTTAACAATTCCAATGTAAGTTCTTTGCTAATTTCTTGAAATGATTTACATTTTGTTGAAGTCTATACTTTTTCACTGGTCTGACCAAGAATTTCCTTTTTATTAATTTTGAATTGTTTTCAGCAGACTCTTCCATCTCCAACTACAGGGAGTTTTGGTAATTTGAATTCAAAGGAGGATAACTCAAGGATCTCTGATTTCTCTTTCCAAAGTAAGGCTGCTACTTCATCATCAATGTTTCAGTCTTCTGCTCCAAGAAACTCATTGGTATATTTCTTTTCCTTTTTTGTTTGGCTTCTCCTACCATATTTAGACTTTAGTTGTTTGTAAAATATGTGTAACATTGACTAGTATATCTTTTATGAAACTTTAAAAAATGTCAGCTTATCAGGTTAAATAGCAGTTAATTGTTGAACCATCCAAAAATATTCCCTCCAATGTTTCAATTACATAGAATCCATATTATGCCTATGTCTTTGCTGGAAAGATAGTTTTTCAGATGAAACTATATTTTGTGCATTTTGCTGGTCATGACATGGAAGCAAGATTGCACTTTGCAATAAAATATAGAAGACTAAAGTCTTACATCACCAACCATAAATTGTTTTCTTTTCTTTCCAGTTTCCTTTCTTTTGAAAATCTCTAAACTTGTTTTTGTGATATATTAATTGGATGAAACAGGAAGACTTAATGACAAGGCAACAACATGCCAACCAGCAAAATGAATTCTCCACAGTAAAAACAAGAGGGGTGAAATCAGAAGTGGCTCCAATTCAAAGCTTCTCCCAAGAAAAGATGCAGAGTAATCCAGCTCCAGTACATTACACTCATCCATCTCAATATGTTAGAGAACAGAAAGCAGAAGATGGATACAATTGGAGGAAATATGGGCAGAAGCAAGTGAAAGGAAGCGAGAATCCACGAAGCTATTACAAGTGCACATTTCCTAACTGTCCTACAAAGAAGAAGGTTGAAAGGAATTTGGATGGACACATTACTGAGATAGTTTACAAGGGGAACCATAATCATCCAAAGCCTCAGTCCACTAGAAGATCGTCTTCACAATCTATTCAAAACCTTGCTTACTCCAACTTGGATATAACAAATCAGTCAAACGCGTTTCTTGATAATGCTCAAAGAGATTCCTTTGCTGGGACAGACAATTCTTCGGCTTCTTTTGGCGACGAGGACATTGATCAAGGGTCTCCTATCAGTAAGTCAGGAGAAGATGATGGAAATGAACCTGAGCCAAAGAGATGGTAAGCTTAAAACAAAATCTCTCAAATGTTTCCCTTTTGTTAGTCCTTGATATGATAACTGATGTTCTGTTATGGTAATTGTCCTTTCAGGAAGGGTGACAATGAAAACGAGGTCATATCATCTGCAAGTAGAACAGTAAGAGAACCGAGAATTGTAGTTCAAACCACAAGCGACATTGATATTCTTGATGACGGTTATAGATGGAGAAAATATGGACAAAAAGTTGTCAAAGGCAATCCAAATCCAAGGTGAGCAATCCCTATACTATGAACATTAGCTCTTTGTACATAACAATAACTGCATCTTAATATGCAGAGAATTGAATCAGCAGTTTGAATAAATAGCGAGCTAACGCACATTGTCCTTTCTTATTCATAGAAAGCTTCTCATTTCATGGCTTCTAATTTTGATTACTTGTGATGAAAAAGTCAGTCTTAATGTTGGTCATTTGCTTATATCTCTGTAGGAGCTACTACAAATGCACATTTACTGGCTGTCCAGTTAGGAAGCACGTGGAACGAGCTTCTCATGATCTAAGGGCAGTGATCACAACTTATGAAGGAAAACACAACCATGATGTTCCTGCAGCACGCGGTAGTGGAAGCTATGCTATGAATAAACCTCCATCAGGCAACAGCAACAACAGCATGCCTGTCGTTCCGAGGCCTTCAATGTTGGCTAACAACTCTAACCAGGGAATGAATTTTAACGACACATTTTTCAACACAAGGGTACAAACAACACAGAACCAACCACCCATCACCCTGCAGATGTTACAGAGCTCTGGAAATTCAAGTTATTCAGGATTTGATACCTCGTCGGGATCTTACATGAACCAAATGCAGCCCATGAATAATATCAAGCCGATAAGCAAAGAAGAACCTAAAGATGATTTCTTCAGCTCTTTCCTTAACTGATATTTTCTCCATAGCAAATTGCAACAGATACAGATTTCCATTTCAATTCATTGTATTCAATGTAATTTATGATAGTTTTTGCCTGTAATACCTAGTAGGATTTAGGATTCCAAATAAGAGTTAGTCCATTTTTTAATTTATTTTCTTGGCTATAGATTGGTTGGCAGCTGTAATTCCCCATTAAGATATTTGTACAACATAAATCTGTGAAAGTAAGGTAGGACTGAGGCCTCATTGTAGAAAGTTGAATTTTATTTGTTTATTTTTTGTGGAAATTTGAATATTCATTGTTTAGAAGTTAACATTCAGCCTTGCGCCTCAAGATTTCTCATTTCTGTTTAACCATAAATCAAGTAGATATTTCCACCAACCATACCAAGATTCTTTTCTAGACTTTGAAGCCAAGTAGATTTAAAACATCACTTTCTCTGCCAGTAGCTAAATACATCAGTTAAGCTTTGTCCTTCAGTGTCTTTTCATTGAAATCTAACATTTGCTACAACAAAATTGACTCCATCTGATATGATATTTCAGTTCTTGAAATTTTTAGACTTCAACCAAATTGATATACCAAAAGAACCACACAACAAGATGCAAGAAGAGCACTTGTTTAATAAACAAAAAGTCTTTACAAACAAATGAATTTGTACTGTGATTTCTTGCATACAGGTTTCAAGAAAAACAGTGAATATATTTCTTGCTTTGACACAAATATACGAGGGCAGAATGTGGTGGTTTTGATAACAAATAAAGGAATTCTAGAGACACAAAAAAATTCAATAAGACAGTATGTTCGATATCTTATCAGATGTAGGTTTGATTTGAAAGTTTATATCCAGCAATGATAGCTGAAACTGCCAGAGCTAGAAATGCAATGAACTCCATGCTAATTGCTGAAGCTGAAGAATCTGTGAATATGTTGTCATTATTTTCTCTCATCTTATTTGTCAGTGGCACAGCAGATGATGCAGCTGATAGTAATAAGTATGCCATCAACTGCAATTCAATCACAATCCCAAATCAATGGATAATTCACAGAGTTAAACGAAATTCAATTATGCATATCCATGTGAAAATCACAAACCTGATCACCAAAAAATTCTAGCAAAGCTAAATTCTGCCGCGAAAATGCTTCCTTGCTAGTTGAAAGTTCATGTACTTGTCTCACAACTTGCAATCCTGTATACAATGTGGACAGAATTGCTATAGCTAGCACATACCTGCATTTATCCACATTCAAAATGTTGAGGACATAATTAACTAAATAAAATTGTGATTTGTCTAACGCCTTAAATTTTTAGATGAGATGGTCATGTAGTTCACATGGTACCACAACATGAAAAAGAAACCCACACATAATGGGACGTGGTGAGGACATATTTAAGTAAATAAATGTGTGTTAGAAGAGATGGTCATACAATTTAACACCAAAATCTAATTGAACTTCTAGATCATAAATATAAAATAAAATAAAGAAAACAGAACAAAAACAAAAATCCATGATCATGGTGTAAAATGAAACTTGTACGGTTCGGTTGTACCTATATTCTTCATATCTATCAAAATCTTTCCAATCACCATGTTTATTGCTAGCCATGATAATGAAAGCAAGTAATGAGAAAAGCAAAGCAATACAACGCAAACCCAAAGAACCCCTCTTCAGCAAATCTTCTCTCTTCCATTTCCTGATGATGTGTCCCACACCGGTTCCGGCTGCCGGCGTCTGGCTCTCCGTATCTCCGGCGGCCGGAGGTGCAGTTGGTATTGGTGCACCAACTGTTGCCTTTTGATCATTTGGATCTGACATATCTTAAAAACTAGAATTATTTACCACAGAAAATGTAATTCGTCAGAAAAATTTGAAGAATTTATTATGGGGTTGGAATTTCTTGGTAGAAAAATGAAGAAAAAGAAATGGATGATTGAAAAAGGAAGTTGAAGTGCCTTAAAGGCAAGATATTTGGAAAAACAAGAAACAAATCTTTTTGTGCGTTGTATTTGACAACTCAATTTTGTCTTTCTATTTCCTTGAGGATTATTCTAGATTGAAAAATTATGATAACTATGAAGAGTGTATAATTATTGTTTTTTAGTAATACTCCGTTGCCAGAAAGTTATATTAACAATTAATATGATTGAAAAAGTAGAAATGATTGGCTAAGGATGAGCTGTGGAAAAGCTTAGAGTTTTCGGATTGCCAAGATGTCAGTAACGAACTTCCGTTGTTGCCGTTTTGCGTGGATTCTTAGTGGGTCCTGCTGAGTCTACGTGGACTCCATGTCAGTTTGGCACATATTTAGTATTAATATGATTAGTCTGGCTTTGCATCTTATAGGCCTACTGTAGGCATCTAAAATTTATTGAATTTAAATCCAATAATTATTTGGATTATATTTTAAATTTAATATATATATATTAGTCCAAATAAATATTATGGGCTAATATAATTGGATTAATTACTTAAGTCCAATAAATATTGACTGGGCTAACCTATTTAGTTGGGGTACAAGTGATGAGCCCACTTCATTAAGCCCAAGATGTCATCTTCCTAGATGCCCAGTTTGGTGCCACGTGTCATATGATGTGGCACGCCAAGTCAAGCGGAAGAGCTAATAGGATCATACCACGTGTCAAAATGACAAGGCATGCTAAGTCATATTAAAAGGCCAATGAAATCATGCTACGTGTGCAAGTGACATGTTCTGGCCAATCAAATGCGGCCTTGTCACACTTCAATTTGATTGGTCGGAAAGAGTTTGTTCTTATCATAACTCTTCCCTCCCACAACTATAAATATGGGTCTTCATAACTCAAAAAAGACACCAGAAGTTATAACAAGAAGCAAGAAAGAGCTCGTGGATCAAACGCCGCAAATTTCTCTGCAAGTTTTAAGCTACAAGCAATCAAGTTCAAGTTCAAGCTCAAGCTCAAGAACGAAGAACTTCAAGCTCAAGAACGAAGAACACGTCAAGATTCAAGGAGTACGAGTTCAAATCAAAGTTCGTGCTAGTTGAATTCAAGATCATCGTTCGTGGAAACAAATATAGATTCAAGATCAAGCTCAAAGGCCCTTGAATTTATTTACTATTGGAAAGAAGAATCAGAGGATTCATAGAGATTGTACACTCAAATATTTGAAATAAAATACTACGATTGTTGCAATATTTTTCAGTCTCGATTATTTTCCTAACGTAAATTTATTGTCTACCAATTCTGGAATGCCCAGTGGGACAATCTCTACCTCTCATATTAACTTTTCAATCACCAAAGTTTAAGAACATCAAAATGGTTTCAAAGAAAATCAACCCCGGATCAACTTCCAACAAGGCTGCTAACTCTAGGTTTTATATTGATGTGGAAAGCATCCTCGATGTTAGCTTTGGAAGCTTTGGACCAGTTACGAGGAGCAAAGCAAGCTCTTTAGGACAACAAGCACTCCAAGTGTCATCAGCATCAACCCCTATTTTTGGATCTTCATCCTCAAGAGGAGCAAGATCCTCCACAAACGCACCCGAAGGAGGAAGCAATGTTGCTGAAAAGATCAAGAAAACTCTTGCTCTGCTTGACCTCACCGGATCTAAGAACTTTGTTGTGAAGGAAGATAATGATGCTTCAAGTGATGGATCCTCCCAACTTACACTGCATAGTGTGAGCCATTCGAGAATCAATTTATGTGACAATCCATGCTACTCCCTATCATCTACAACAATCATGCAAGCTATGGTGACAAACACTTTATCGAGAAATGCACTGTTGGAACTGGGTTGGAACGACAAGCAGCTCTAGATTCGGGGGCTCTTGCTTCATCTGTGGAGGAGCAGTTGGCGAACTTGACGGAAGCAATCGCTAGCTTGACCAAGTGCATGCAAAATCAAGATGCTAGAATTGACAAGCTAACAGACAAGGTGGGAATCTTGATGGAAGAAGAATCCACCCATGCACCTGGCAAGCTCCCAGAAGTTCCAGAGATTGATTCGCCCCCGATACGAGTAGCATCCGCTAAGGCTATCCTTGTCTCATCTGAAGGGATGATTCCCATCGATCAACTGAAAGAGTTCATTGAAGGAACTATTAAGAATAAATATGAAGTTGCTGCCAAGTCCTCCCTTACATACGCAAAGTCGTACACTGCAAGGATCGATATGTTGAAGATGCCTGCTGGCTATCAACCTCCAAAGTTTCAACAGTTTGATGGTAAAGGCAATCCAAAGCAACATGTGGTGCACTTCGTTGAGACATGCAACAAAGCTGGGACTTATGGAGATTACCTTGTCAAACAGTTTGCCCGCTCGCTAAAAGGAAATACTTTTGATTGGTATACAGACCTCGAGGTGGGATCTATTGATAGCTGGGATCAACTAGAGCAAGAGTTCCTCAATCGCTTTTATAGCACAAGGTGCACTGTGAGCATGGTGGAACTCACAAATACTCGTCAACGGAAGGGTGAACCAATTATCGACTTTACCAATCGTTGGAAGAACGCAAGCCTCAACTGTAAAGACAGGCTTAGTGAAGCTTCTGGCATAGAGATGTGCATCCAATGCATGCATTGGGGATTACTACATCTTGCAAGGTATCAAGCGTAGCACATTTGAAGAACTTGCAACTCGTGCCCATGACATGGAATTGAGCATGGCCTCCGCTGGAAACGAAAGGCTGCCCATCTATGAACCTCGCAAAGGGAACGACAAGCAAGAAGTCAGGAAGTGGGGCAAGTTCAAACCCAAGTCTGAAAGCAAAGAAGCTATGAATGTCAACACGTCACCTGTAAAATTCATGACGAAAGTGAGCAAGAAGCAGAGTATGAAATCCACTTTTTTCAAGATAAGCCAAGTGGAAAGTTGACTCTAAAAGAAATGGAAGAGAAAGAGTACCCAATTCTGGATTCTGATGTGCCAGCTATTTTTGAAGAACTCCTCGAATTAAATGTCATTGAGCTTCCGGAGATGAAGTTGGGAAAATAAATGACCCAAATTATTGCAAATACCATTGACTTGTGAGACACCCTCTGGAGAAGTGCTTTGTCTTCAAGGACAAAGTTATGGACTTGGCTCGCGAAAAGAAGATCGTGCTTGAAGATGAGAAAGCAAGCGCAAACCAAGTCTCTATCATATTTGGTTCATTCAGTCCAGACAAATTATGTAGTTTTAAAGAAAGTAAAGATGAAGAATTACTGGAGAACAACAAAGTTGAAGACGATCAACCTGAGGATTATGAAGGTTGGACGTTGGTGACTCGTCGTAGGAACCATAAAAGGAGCCCACGAGAAGAATCAGTAGAACTGTCACGCCCCAAAACCAAGGAACGCGACCGGCGCTCAACCGAGTGAACCCGGCCGAGCAAGCCTATTAAATTTCATTCTACCCAAACTTATTCATGAATAAAGAGAATATATAAGTTTTCATTAATCAACCAATAAAGTGATCATGTTGCAATACCAATTTCTTACCATCAGTTACTTTATTTTTAAGTCTCAATTCCAAACACATTTTTCATAATCTGAAGTGGAAATAGTAATTCAAGCACAACACACGAGTTTGACTTCCCCAGAACCATTATACAACCCACACTATATCTATGGAGCCTCTATAGATAAAGATGAGTGCAATGATAATGCCGGCAACAAGGCCCCGGCTATACCTCAAACAGAATACACAAAGAGCAAAAGATACATGACCCCGGCATGAAGTGGGGCTCACCAAGTCAGTTGGGAAGAAGGTGTGCTGCTAT
The DNA here is from genome assembly GCF_000390325.3 of Nicotiana tomentosiformis. Classification (NCBI taxonomy): domain Eukaryota; kingdom Viridiplantae; phylum Streptophyta; class Magnoliopsida; order Solanales; family Solanaceae; genus Nicotiana; species Nicotiana tomentosiformis. Next base: position 71,964,247 of record NC_090818.1, on the reverse strand, counting down.
CACTAATCAATATCTCCTGCTGTGGAACCACCTACATCTATTTAAAAGATGCAGTGCCCCCGGCAAAAGGGACGTCAGTACCGTCGAATAGTACTAGTATGAAAACTAAACACTAATTTAAGAATTCAGAAATACAAGATGAATATGATGAACCAGTGCAACAATAGAATAATATAGATAACCGTTTAAACCATAGCAAGCTTATTAAAAGTTATAAATAACATTTATAGGATTTAAGATGAGATCTCTGTTATATCTTCACACAAAGCGGCCCCGCCGCCTCACCCGATGTATGCAGGTGGAAGTGTACATACAATACCATAACTCTAATCAAGCAGCCCTGCCGCCTCACCCCAATGTATGCGGGTGGATGTATAACCACAGTACCAAGAACCTACACAAAGCGGCTATGCCGCCTCACCCCAATGTATGCGGGTGGAAATGCATCAACGATATCAATACCAACACAAAGCGGCTATGCCGTCTCACCCCAATGTATGCGGGTGGTGGTGCCACAACAATACCAAAACTATACACAAAGTGGTCATACCGCCTCACCCCAATGTAAGCGGGTGGAGATGCAGTCCCACAATACCATAATCCCTGCACAAAGCGGCTATGCCGCCTCACCCCAATATATATGTGGGTGGAGGTGTATCACAATCACAATCTCTATACCATAATCCCCACACAAAGCGGTCATGCCGCCTCACCCCAATGTATGCGGGTGGATATATATCACAATCACAATCTCTACACAACTTGGCATAATAACTTTCATATAAATCACGACTAGAAATTATAACATGTGGATACATAATCCATAGTTTGGGATACATCCTCAATTTATAATGCAATATGATAAGATCATTTGAAACACGAATTGAATATATATCTTCATCACAAAACTTATCGGAATACTCCATTTATAATCAATATCTCGGAACTTACAAGGAGATTGGGAATTCCAATTCTTAAAGAAGGGTTTAGCCAACATACCTCACTTGAGCTTCCTTACACTCTAAATATTCTGAAATTCTTAGCAACTTCAATTTATTTTAGAAATATAACAAATTGAACCAAAATTAGGAAGATGATCATAGTTCTAGCTCATTTGATCATTTTATCAAACACAAAGTGTGCATAAAGTTTCAAGGCCCTTTTATGGAGAATTCTATCATCCCAAAACAGAATATTTACCATGCTTAGTTCAACAATCTTCCTACACCCCTTGATATTACATGCATGTAAATAAACAACCCTCCTACCCAGAAATTATCTTGCTAATTATCCAATTCTACATAAAATTCGAAAGTGAGGGTTAGGGTGTAGAATCTTACCTCTAGGATGAAGACCTAGTGAGTTTCCCTTCTTAATCTTCCAAAACTTGGGCAAGAATTGAAGAACACCTTCTCACTCTAGGGCACTCTCTCTCACTCTAAAATATCAGATTATAGTTCAAAAATGGCCCAAAGAGCGTATCTAACGAAATAGGGTCAGGTTTTAAAAACCCAAAAATGGAGCTCTGGAACGGTTCTGCGGTCGCATATGGGTCGCATAATTGCTGACAAAAATGATCAAAAATCTGTCTGTGTATGCGGTCACTATGCGGTCCGCATAACTGTTATGCGGTCGCATAATGCACCGCATAATAGTTATGCGGTCGCATAGTCGACCGCATAGTTGCTTCCAGAATGGCCCTCTCCTACTCACTTCTGCGGCCATTATGCGCCCCGCAGAGTGATTATGCGATCGCATAATGGACCACATAAATACGCTTTTCCGCCAAACATTTTTCTTTACTTTCCGGTGCATTGTTCAAGCAAAAAAGAATTTCTACAATCCTCAAACATGTAAGCCCAGTTCGGCTCCATGAAATATTATTTTCTTTGCAAATTTTACCGAGCTTTACACTTAAGTACTTCAAAAATTTTCGGGGTGTTACAAGAACAACCAACAAGGAAAATGATGGTAAAAAGACCAAGGAGATGGAATCCAGTTAAGCACTTAAAGAAAGCAAAAGTGGAGATGCACCACCCTCAAAAGCCACGACATCCAGCGACCTTGGAGGTGTTTTTACCAAGTTGGTTCCGCACGAAGATTTTCCATGGGGGTATTGATGCCTCTTGTAGCCATGCTGACGAAGGGGAAGAAAAGAGTGATGACCTACCGTTGGCACCATCTTCGGAAAAGCTCATCGAGTCCACTCCTCAAGAAGTTAATTCTTATAAGGAAAAAGTCACGTTCACAAATGACGATCTTCTGGTAGGTAACACTCTTCATAACTGCCCATTGTACCTGGTTGGCTATATGTGTGATGAAAGGGTAAATCGAATTTTGGTTGATGGAGGATCCTTAGCGAACATTTTGCCAATTCGCACTGTGAAAGAACTTGGTATTCCCATGAACGAAGTCTTAGAAAGTCGTGTGATGATCCAAGGATTCAACCAAGGGGGGAAAAGAGCCATAGGTACGATCAGGTTGGGAATTATCATTGAAGATATGCAATCCAGTGCATGGCTGCATGTGATCGATGCAAAGACTTCATACAACATCTTGCTCGGAAGGCCTTGGATACATGATAATAAAGTGGTTCCATCTACCTACCATCAATGTTTGAAGTACTACGAGGGTGAGGTCGAGAAGAAGATAGTTGCTAATGATGAGCCATTCACCGAGGCTAAGTCACACTTCGCCGATGCAAAGTTTTACTTGAAAAACCGCATTGTGAAGGAGCTAAAAGTTGATGATGGCATGAAAAGCAAGAATGGCGAGCCCACAACTAAAAGAGCTGAGGTGATTGCTGGTAGAGCCAAAGCTATTACTGAGGAGGTACAACCCAACGCGAATAAATCTCATAGAGGGGATATTGCGTTTTATGGCAAGAAAGTAAGTCCTGCACTCCAATATGTCCCTAAAAGAAAGAAAGATGAAGGCAAATCATCTAATCTCCAAACTAACATGCTAAAGGAGTTAACTCTTCCGGTAAAACGAATTGAGGCAGTAAAGTTGTCCTCAAAGCCACTTGCAGGGTTTGCAGCCCAAAATCGTTTGCATAATGTAGCACTCCCTACAAAGCGAACAGATGAAGGTTTTGATGCTAATGCTTACAGGCTATTTGCAAAATCTGGATCCCATCAGAAGATGCGACGAGGCAACCACGTGAAGGTTTGGGATACAAGTAAATGTCACCAGTGCGCATCTCCATAAGAAGGGTGGGCATCAATTATATCACTGTAGAAGACAAATCTGCTGCTTCTAACAGGCCTTCTGTCTTTGATCGACTTGGAAAATCAACTATGAGAACTTCTGTATTTGAGAGATTGGGTCCATTAAAGAAGGGGAATAAGTTCCAGAGAAATTATCGAAATACAAAAACAGCCGCTTTGCCCAAAATTCAGAAAATCTCTAAAGATTTCCAAAGTTTTGTTCCTTCTAGAATGAAACGACAAACAAAAGTCATGGTTTCGTGTGATGAGGTACTGAAGGTGAAGCCATACATTGTGGTCTACACTAAATAACGTGATGAAGACGAAGAAAGTATGGGTTCTTCGTATCATGTTACTGCATAAGGCGAGCATGGTGTTTTATCTCTAATGGAGGATGACGAGAAATTGGATGATATTTTACCGTATTATCACATATCCTTCAACGATGGGGACCCTCAAGAAGATGAAGATGCGAAAGATGCTCTACCTGAACTTGAAGAAGGAGTGAAGACTACAGTTGATGCCTTAAAAGAAGTTAACCTTGGCACTGATGAAGAACCAAGACCCACCTACCTAAGTGCTTTACTAGAAGTGGATGAAGAAGTCACTTATATTGAGTTACTCAAGGAGTTCAGGGATGTATTTGCTTAGAGCTACAAAGGGAATCCTGGCTTGGACCCGAAAGTAGCAGTCCATCACATTGCCGTCAATAATGGTGCTCCCCCTTTTAAACAAGCCCAAAGGCGCTTTAGGCCGGACTTGGTTCCCTTGATTGAAACCAAAGTTAACAAACTCATCGAAGCTGGCTTTATTCGTGAAGTTAAATACCCAACATGGGTTTCAAGTATTGTCCTTGTAAGGAAGAAGAATGGCCAGATTCGAGTGTGCGTCGACTTCAGGGATCTCAACAATGCGTGTCCCAAAGATAAATTCCCGCTTCCTATTCCAGAGCTGGTGATCGATGCTACTACTGGGTATGAGGCAATGTCGTTTATGGATGGTTCGTCAGGCTATAACCAAATTCGCATGGCACCAAAATATGAAGAGCTTACTGCATTCCGCACCTCCAAGGGTATTTATTGCTACAGGATAATGCCTTTTCGCTTGAAGAACGTTGGTGCTACTTATCAAAGGGCTATGCAGAATATTTTTGACGACCTTCTACAAAACAATGTCGAATGCTATGTGGACGACTTGGTGGTAAAATCAAGAAAGAGAGGTGACCACTTGAAAGACTTAAGAATGGTATTTGAGTTGCTCCGGAGGTACCAACTTAGAATAAATCCATTGAAATGCGCCTTTGGAGTTACTTCCGAAAAGTTCCTTGGTTTCATTGTCCGACATCGAGGGATTGAAATTGATCAAGCCAAAGTAGATGCAATCTTGAAAATGCTTGAGCCTCGGGATATTCGCGAATTGAAAAGTCTGTAAGGAAAGTTAGCGTACCTTAGGAGATTCATCTCAAACCTAGCTGGGAGGTGCCAACCATTCAGTAGCCTTATGAAGAAAGGTGTCCCTTTCAAATGGGACCAAGTGTGTAGCAATGCCTTTGAGATTATTAAATCCTACTTGATGAAGCCTCCGGTTTTAGCAGCCCATATACTTGGAAAGTCGTTGATACTATATATTTCAGCACAAGAAAGGTCTGTTGGAGCGTTGTTGGCCCAAGAAAATAGTGAGGGGAAAGAAAACTCTCTTTACTACTTGAGCAAGATGATGACACCAAATGAGCTGAATTATTCGCCAATTGAAAAGTTATGTTTGGCGCTAGTCTTCTCAATCCAAAAGTTGAAGCACTACTTTCAAGCTCATGTCGTTCGTTTGGTTTCTTGAGCAAATCCCATCAAGTCCGTAATGTCAAAACCTGTCCTTAGTGATCGACTAGCAAGGTGATACCTCTAGTTTCAACAATTTGAAATCGTGTACATCCCTAAAAAGGCTATAAAAGGACAAACATTAGCAGACTTCTTGGCAGATCACCCTATACCTGATGATTGGGAGCTAACTGACAAACTACCTGATGAGGACACAATTGTTATTGAAGTTCAGCCTCCATGGAAGATGTACTTTGATGGTGCTGCACATCGCGGAGGAGCTGGTGCTGGTGTAGTATTTGTCACTTCTCAAGGTGAAGTTCTGCCCTACTCTTTTACGTTGACGTAACTCTGCTCTAAGAACGTTGCTGAGTATCAAGCACTAATACTTGGGCTTGAAATAGATGTCGAAATGAAATGGTTGTAATTATAAGTCTTTGGTGACTCTCAGTTAGTGGTCAATCAGCTTCTAGGTAGTTACGAGATCAAGAAGCCTGAACTACGCCCATATCATGATTACGCTAAAAATTTAATGGGGTGGCTCGGTGATGTGACTATTCAGCATGTTCCAAGGAAAGAAAATAAAAAGGCTGATGTTTTAGCTGCCCTAGCTTCGTCGTTAACCCTGCCTGATTAAGCACAAGTTATTGTCTGCCAAAAATGGGTAGTATCGCCGCCAAATGAGGCTGAAGGTGAAGAAAATGAAATCAAGCATCTTGTCGTTGTTTCTGAAGTTGAGAAAGAAGAATGGCGACAACCCATTATCGACTACTTATGCTATATGATACTTTCAGAAAATCTGATGAGAAGGACTGAAATCCGTCGTCGTGCACCTCGCTTCCTTTACTACAAATATACTCTATACAGAAGGTCATTCGAGGGAGTACTCTTGCGATGCTTAGGGGAAGAAGAAGCACTCCAAGCTTTACAAGAGGCACATTCTGGGGTATGTGGGTCACACCAGTCTGGACCAAAGTTCCACTTCCATATAAAAAGGATGGGATATTATTGGCCAACGATAGTAAAAGATTGCTTGGACTACGCTCGAAGATGCAAGGCTTGTCAATTCCATGCGAATTTTATTCATCAACCTCCTGAAGTATTGCACCCGACTGTGGCATCCTGGCCGTTTGACGCTTGGGGATTGGATGTTGTTGGACCACTGCCAAAGTCCTCTGGTGGGCACCTATACATCTTGGCTGCAACTGACTACTTCTCAAAATGGGCTAAAGCTGTTGCTCTTAAGGAGGTAAAGAAGGAACATGTTGCAAGTTTCATCCGAGTAAATATAATCTATCGCTTTGGAATTCCTCGTTACATAATAATGGATAATGGAAAGCCATTTGATAATAGGTTGATGAACAAGATTTGTGATCTCTTTGGCTTCAAGCAACGTAACTCTTCGATGTACAATGCTGCCGCCAATGGTCTAGCTGAGGCATTCAACAAAACTCTATGCAGTTTGTTAAAGAAAGTCGTCTCCAAATCCAAACGAGATTGGAATGACCGTATGGAAGATGCCCTATGGGCATATAGGACGACTCACCGCACGCCAACACAAGCGACTCTGTATTCGCTCGGTTATAGAGTCGAAGCTGTCTTGCCACTCGAGTATCAAATACCTTCATTACGACTGGCTATTCAAGAAGGGATCACTGATGAATAAAATGCTCGACTTCGATTAGCAGAGTTGGAGGCTCTTGATGAGAAGAGGTTGGAAGCTCAACAGAGTCTTGAATGTTATCAAGCTCGATTGTCTCGCGCCTTCAATAAAGGAGTTTGCCCGAAATCCTTTCAAGTAAGAGATCAAGTCCTTACCATAAGAAGGCCCATTATTACTTCCCATAAACCTATAGGAAAGTTCACATCAAAATGGGATGGTCTATATGTCATACAAGAAGCTTACTCAAGTGGGACTTACAAGCTGGTTGATGCAGATGGAATGAGAATCGGCCCTATCAATGGCAAGTTTTTGAAGAAGTATTAACCTTTAAGTTGTAACGCTCCTTGACGCATGAGCCTAAATTGTATGTTCCTACACTCCTAGCCCGCATGAGTCTAAACTACGTACGGCCCACCCAAAAAAAAAAGTCCGCTAGGTTTAAAACCTCGAAAGGGGCGGTCTAGGCAAAAGTTAGGACATAAAAAAATAAAAAAGAAAGTCCGCTAGGTTGAAAACCTCGAAAGGGGCGGCCTAAGCAAAAGTTAGGATATAAAAATAAATTCCGCTAGGTTGAAAACCTCGAAAGGAGCGGCCTAGGCAAAAGTTAGGACATAAAAGAAATTAAAAAAATAAGAAAACAAATCACCCATTTCGAACTACGGTATGACTTGGTCCTCTTCACCGAGGTACGTAGGCAGCTTAGAGTTTCATTCTGAGTTCAGTCGCATAAGTTCAAAAGATATATATTGCCCTAGTCGTTGTCCAAATGAAGTATGATGGAAGTAATTCATTCAAACAATACTTGAAAATCAGGCTGAAATTTCATTCTTCTTTTGAACTTTGGACCTCATATGACTTAAAGGGGGCAAGCCTTCATGATAAACCAGTGTCTTCAATTGGGCAATTATAGTTTTTAGGAGGCTGGCAAGTATTAGCACTGAAGTTCAGGGATTTACTATGTTTTCATGTTCACCAAATCTTTAAGTCCTCCGGTCTTCAAGTTTGCTGCTCTTCAAGTTGAAATGTTTAAACCCTCCAAGTCTCCAAGTTGAAGTCTTCAAGTCCGTCGGTCTTCAAGTTGAAATCTTCAAGTCTGTCGGTATTCAAGCTGAAGTCTTCACGTTCTCCACTCTTCAAGTTGAAGTCTGCAATGTCCGCCAAATCTTCAAAGTTTCCAAATATTCAAGTCAATGTCGTCAAGTCAACGAAGTCTTCAAGTTGAAGCTTTATAATTTTCCAATCTTAAGGTGGACATATGAGTCCTTTTGCACCTTAAGTTGGCCTCTTCGTGGGTTTGTCCTTAAAAGAAAACTATAACTTTCCAATCTTAAGGTGGACATATGAGTTCCTTTGCACCTTAAGTTGGCATTTTCGTGGGTTTGTCCTTAAAAGAAAATTATAACTTTCCAATCTTAAAGTGGACATATAAGTCCTTTTGCACCTTAAGTCGGCCTCTTTGTGGGTTTGTCCTTAAAAGAAAACCATAATTTTCCAATCTTAAGGTGGACATATAAGTCCCTTTGCACCTTAAGTTAGCCTTTTCGGGGTTTTGTCCTTAAAAGGAAACTATATTTTCCAATCTTAAGGTGGACATATAAGTCTCTTGAGAGTAATCTCTCTGATAGTCGGGGCACATTGAGAGTAATCTCTCTTATAGTCGAGGCACATTGAGAGTAATCTCTCCGATAGTCGGGGCACATTGAGAGTAATCTCTCCAATAGTCAGGGCACATTGAGAGTAATCTCTCCGATAGTCGGGTCATTTTGAGAGTAATCTCTCCGATAGTCGAGCCACATTGAGAGTAATCTCTCCGATAGTTGAGCCACATTGAGAGTAATCTCTCCGATAGTCGAGGCACATTGAGAGTAATCTCTCCGATAGTCGGGACACATTGAGAGTAATCTCTCCGATAGTCGGGTCATTTTGAGAGTAATTTCTCCGAAAGTCGATCCATAGTTAGAGTAATCTCTCCAATAGTCGAGCCACATTGAGAGTAATCTCTCCGATAGTTGGGCCACCTTGAGATTAATCTCTCCAATATTCGGACAGGGATGAGTATCCATCCCTCACACCCTAAGACTGTCTTCTTCATGCATGGATCATCTCGTTAAACAAGAACACATTCTTCTTGTTTGACCTACAAAAAAAAAGGAAAATAAAAAGCAACAAAGGAAGAAAAACACAAGAGAAGAAGAAGAAATTATCTTTCGCGTTAATGCTTCCGAATCGTCAAAAATAGACTCAATAAGGCTTGCAAACACTGAGGTTGATGGTTGCGAGAGGGGTATAGTGCTATATATAGTTAATGAATGATGATTGTCCAGTGAAATTATCTCGACGTGGGATAGGAAAATTCACTGGTCGGTTGACGCTAGACTTCTCCGAATTGAACTCAATTTGGACAGAATGAAGAGTCACAGTGAGGATGGGATTCCTTTCCATGTCTTTCTCATGTAGTATTTGTCTCCTTATTTGGAAATGACAAAGGGGTAAGTTTGCACCATATGGTTAGCTCACGTGATTCGTTAGGTGTTTTCTATTACTTCACCTTGGAAAAAGTGATCATATTCATGGCAATTAAAGCTCAATTGTTACGAGCAAATTTTCTTGAAATTTGAGATAAGAAGTTACGTAAATTTGATATTGTTACGTAAATCTTTCTAAAGAAAATGAAAGATTTCTCAAGTCTGGTAGCTTTGGCATATTTAAGAAACAAATTACGTTTCAAACTCAAGGGCTTAAACTATTTAATATTTACTTCAAGACTTTGTCTTTGAAGTTCTAATATGCATGCACTCCGACAAGTCTTGAAGTAGGGGACATTTGTAGGCATCTAAAATTTATTAAATTTAAATTCAATAATTATTTGGATTATAAATTAAATCCAATAATTTTTTAGATTATGTTTAAATTCAATATATATATTAGTCCAAATAAATATTATGGGCTAATATAATTGGATTAATTACTTAAGTCCAATAAATATTGACTGGGCTAGCCCATTTAGTTGGGCTACAAATGATGAGCCACTTCATTAAGCCCAAGATGTCATCTTCCTAGAGGCCCAGTTTCGTGCCACGTGTCATATGACGTGGCACGCCAAGTCAAGCGGAAGAGCCAATAGGATCATGCCACGTGTCAAAATGACAAGACATGCTAAGTCACATTAAAAGGCTAATGAAATCACGCCACGTGTGCAAGTGACATGTTCTGGCCAATCAAATGTGGTCTTGTCACACTTCGATTTGATTGGTCGAAAAGAGTTTGTTCTTATCATAACTCTTCCCTCCCACAACTATAAATAGGGGTCCTCATAACCCAGAAAAGACACTAGAAGTTATAACAAGAAGGAAGAAAGAGCTAGTGGATCAAACGCCGCAAATTTCTTTGCAAGTTTCAAGCTTCAAGCAATCAAGTTCAAGTTCAAGCTCAATAACGAAGAACTTCAAGCTCAAGAACGAAGAACAAGTCAAGATTCAAGGAGTACGAGTTCAAATTAAAATTCGTGCTAATTGAATTCAAGATCATTGTTCGTGAAAATAAATATAGATTCAAGATCAAGTTCAAAGGCCCTTGAATTTATTTACTATTGGAAAGAAGAATCAGAGGATTCATAGAGATTGTGCACTCAAATATTTGAAATAAAATACTACGATTGTTACAATATTTTTCGGTCAAGATTTTTTACTTTTAATTAAGAATAAATGGATCATACTTAGTTGATCAGTTGGTATGATTGCACCAGCTATCACAGCTTTTTTGTTTTTTATGTTGTTATGTTGTAAATAGAACGATACAATTATAAAAGGAATTAATAATTATACATTTTTTAATCATTATGACAGATTATATAATAGTTGCATGCACATGATGGCAATGACTTATACTACTCTAGAATGTTCTTAAAAAGCTATGAACATGTGCACGAGAGTGTAGTCACTAGCCACATAAACTACCGACCATTGTTTTGCATTTGAATTTGTTAGAGTTCCTTTTTTTTTAGGGCTTTACCCAGAAGGAAGCCCTTTCAAAAATTCTCAATGGCCAAGGCAGAACCCACGCCAAAGAGGGGGTTTGGAAATAGTTTTCAACCATATACGCGCCTCGGTTAGTACCTCACTCGCTGCGTCATTGCCCCAAGCGCAAAGATGAAGTGTAGGCCTTAACGGCACTAAAAATAGTCATAGTAAAATCCTAATCTAAAATGCAGTCTATAAGCTTCACATGGAATCCATCAAAAATACCACTAAGGTTGAAGACCGCATGATTGATAGAATCGAAAAGTTTCAGGTTTGAGCTAAAAATTCTGATAGAAAGAGCTATCTTTGTTCAATGGGCCATATGCAAAACGATCCGAATTAATCGGGATTCTAATACAAATATCGGACACCGGGTGAAAACCAAAAAGGAAAAATAACCAATAAATCACTAGCCAATCTGACTTAATTCGTGATAAGCCGTCTAAATGCAAGTGCAATATATGTTTTTCTTTTCGGAGATCATCGTTGAGAGTAATTGTGTTTTAAACTATCAGATTATTTAACATCCAATTATAAGTGTGGGTCTGAGTCTCTGAGACTTGGTAATTTTGGTAGATAACGTGATATAACCAGTATATTCAAAGTGTAAAATATTGTATATAAAATAGATCAAAAATTTAGATGAGGCCTATCCCTAATAGATTTAGATGTTGAGCAGATACCCAATGATAAAGGATTTTCAGCCCACTTATTCTTTTAGCCCACTCCCAACATTTTCACACATCAATTTCACTAATTAGATGGACTACTTGGACATCAAAAATTAATTCAGTGTTTCAGTAACTGAACTGCAATATTTTCAATTACTAGTTTAGCCATATCAGTATTTGAAAATGTTAACTTCAATATATGAACTACTGGTTTGAGAAATATTTCAAAGGGTTTTCCATCATACATCTTTTAACATTTTACAAACCTTCTTTTTTTTTTTCAAATGAAATTCATGTTTAAATATTGCTTTAGCTTCCAATTACTCTTTTTAAATTTTAACTCCAGACAATTTGTTTTTATTTTTATAAGTTCAATTAGATATTTTCCTAGCGCTTACTAAACCGCTGTGACTTGGAAGGCAAAGAAAAAGGGATAAAATTCAGAAATACCACTTTTTAGTCTTGTAACAGAAAAATAACCAGTCATGAAGTTTTAAATTTCACGGATGAAACTCTAAGTTACAGGACTAAAAAATGGCTAACCCGCCCTAGGGGTGTTCATCCGTCGTTATGGTACTGTATTTAGATATTTCGGTTCAGTAAATTTGGTATAGTTCGATTTTTCTCCTTTCAGTTTCGATTTATTCGGTCTGATAACTTTAGTTTGTTCGGCTCGAATATTAACAAATGCATAAAGCCACATACTGTAATACTCTTAAGTATGTATTGTATTTTTATTGTTGTATTTCGGTACAGTATCGGTATTTCGATATTTTATTTTTAAATACCGAATATCATACTTAATACCAATTATTTTTAAAACTTAAACCAACTACCATATATAAAAAACCAAAGTTTTCGACTTCGATATAGTAATTCTATATTAATCAAAAGCCTTAACCCACGCTATCACTAAAAAGGGCTTATTTACCAAAGTTGATCAAGATTGGGGCCAACAAGTAGTTATCATTCCTATGCAATTTGTGCTGTTAGGACCCATTTAGTTGGGCCCATAAGAAAGCTCTTGCTTTTGTGATCTTCTTCCATCCAATTACAATTGACAATTGAAGGGTATATTTAGCTGTACTTTCATGAATATCAATATTGCACAATAGAGACAACAATTGTAATTCATACGGGATGTTTTCATGTTTTCCTAATTTTAGTAGCTCCAATATAAAGACAAATCAGAAAATAGACCTTACTAAATGTGTTTCAATAGGTTAAATGTTACATTTTCTCAATACAATGATGTAACACTGAAAACCAATTTGGTTTTAAAGTTAAACATCACTTCTCTAATAATTTTAGACACCTCAAATGTTCTTTCACATTCATTGTAGAATCCAAAAATGGTGTTACTTCTTAAAAAAGAATTTTCCATTGAAAGGTGAAACATGAACAAAGTTCAAGCGGACAATCTAATCATGGCCCATAACCTAATTAATACGATACCTTTTCTTTTTTCCTTTTCTGAGAAAATTAACACAAAGTACAGAAATTAGTTTATGTTGTGTGTACTGATAGTGCAGAGAATTTTTCTATTATCAGATGAAGTTGACTTATAAGAACAAGTAACTCTCCATAGGCCTAGCATAATAATCGGGAAAATAGAGTAATAACCTACTATTAAAAGTTTAATTGCACTGATAATGTGAATTCTTTAAAACTTATTATATGTTAAACTGAAATTAACATCACAGAAGAGAGGTTTAGGTAATTTTTAGATTTTTGTGCTACAGGCTAAATATTAGGGTTTTTATGTGTAATTCTTCATTTGTATTCCTTGTTTTCATTTAATTCCAACCAACTTTAGACCAAAAAATGAGAAGATTGCGAGATTAACGCCGAGAATAGTTGAGATTAGCACTTCGGCAAAACAATTAAAAAGTGGAGACATTATTCCAAAGATGATGATTCTTGTTCTAACATATTAAAGTATATTGCTTTTCTGGAATGATGATATTCTTTAAAAAAATTAAAAAAAAAAAAAAAAAAAAGAGGTAGACCGCATAAATATATGAGTGCATGTCCCCTTGTTTAGTTACCCCAATAAATAAGCTTGACAACCCAGTCTTTAATATATATGGTTTCATTTTCATTTATTTTAAAAAGACACTTTGGATGCATATAAAGTCTAAATGTTTTCTCTTCGGAATTCGAGGTTTCAACGTAAAATTCCAAAAGAATAACTCAATTATGGTGATTAAGAATTGTCCATAGATGTATCTCTTCCTCCGTCATGTTTTGTGTGATGGTATTAAATTGAACACACAATTTGTTAATATTATATATATTACGTTAGTAATAGTTGTAAAAATATTAAAGTTGTTATTAACCTGTATTACTGTAATAAATATTAAAACAGTAAATTTTCTGAAGAAAGTCAGTAGAAACAGTATGTCAAAATAATATCTGAAAAAATAATTTCTGCAATAAATCGAGCCCACTGAATACGTAGTGTGTCCTTAAAGAAATTATTCCCCTCAAGTACCCGAGGTGCTGGAATATATCCTCCCAGGATAGAACGATTTAACTCACCGGAGTGCTGGTACCAAAAATGCCGATGAACAGTGAACCACTCGAAGGTTATAAAACACACTGGCATTTTTTGTGAAGAAGAAGAAGAAGAAGAAGAAAATCAAAAAATTTCTTAAGTAAAGATTCTGGGATTCAAGGCATATTTATAGACCATTTGACACTGTTTATGAAAAGGTTTGCAACCTTTTAGAAACAGCCATAGCTGTTGGAACAGGTGGGAAGAAATATTGCGGGAGAACAGAAAGCGGATTTAAAATAATCCGGAAAAGACAAACGGATCGGACCGGGTCGCGGGTCATAGGTTATTCCGGATTGAATTTTTGTTAATTAATTAAATAATTGAAAAAAAATTTGTCCAAAATAATTAATCAATCAATCTTTGACCGAAGCCGAAGCCGAAGCGCCGAAGCCGAGCCGAGCGAGCGATGACGACGCCGACGCGAGGCTTGCCTTCTTCTTAACTCTTTAAGAGCTAGAAGAAGAGCAATTGTATATATACCCATCAAAAGTCTTTTTTTCCTCCAATATGGGACAATGTCCCTTTGCTAAGGAGGGAAACTCAAATATTTTATTTTTCCTCCACTTCCCATTTACCTCCTTTAAGCTACACAAGCTTAAAATCCCAACAATCCCCCACATGAATGGGGAATGGCTATAAAAAAATGCACGGACGCGTGTGTGTTTTACATGCAAGAATTAATTGTGTCTGGATAAGTAGGTTTCCCTTTGAACTTTCCGTAGTGAACGTATATCGGATATACTCGGTCAATCGATAGATTTGATATCTTTGAACCGTCGAGCTTTGTTGTATACCTAGACAACATAAGTCACACAATCAATCCTTAACCATCTATAGTTCTCACGGTTGTGTTCGTTTCAGCCATGAACACCGCCTGGTTTCATGAGTGCTTAGAGAATGAGCATTTACTTTCATTCCCCTTGAAGCGGCTTACACTTCACACTCACATAGGTGATTTCTAAACGTGTAATCCTATAGACACATTATCTGGTCATATCCTGCGAGACTTAGCAAATCATTAAAAAGCTTTAAGCTTTGTTGACTCATCAAAAAGTCTTAATGCTTTACCTTGATTTCTGAACATTGTCTTCATCACGAGAATGGGTTGAGTTATTTGACAATGTTGAACCGTCATTCATAACTTTGTTTGATCTCTTTGAACCTAGCTTGTGGGATCTACAGTCTGCTAGGTAGAGTTACCGCCATGATGACTTATCCTAAACCTTAACCTCATTCCCTTTGATGATCTTTCAACAGCTTCTCTAGATAGGCCTTTTGTAAGTAGATTTGACACGTTATCTCTTGACTTTACGTAGTCAATTGTGATAACACCACTAGAGAGTAGTTGTCTAACAGTATTGTGTCTCCGTCGTATATGACGATATTTTCCGTTATACATAACGCTCCCTGCCTTGCCTGTTGCCGCTTGACTATCACAATGTATACAAATAGGTGCCAAAGGTTTGGGCCACAATGAAATATCTTCCAAAACATTCCGGAGCCATTCAGCTTCTTCACCGGCCTTATCTAAAGTTATGAATTCGAATTCCATTATAGAACGGGCAATGCATGTTTGTTTGGATGATTTCCAAGACACTGCTCCACCCCCAATTGTGAAAACATCTCCACTCATGGATTTAACTTCAGATGATCCGATTATCTAATTTGCATCACTATATCCCTCAATCACAGAGGGATATTTGTTATAATACAAAGCATAATTTTGGGTATGTTTCAGATACCCCAAAACTCGTTTCATTGCCATCCAATGTATTTGATTGGGATTACTTGTAAACCGACTCAGTTTGCTAATAGCACATGCTATATCTGGTTGCGTACAATTCATGATATACATCAAACTTCTCAATACTCTTGCATAGTCCAGTTGTGAGTCACTTTCGCCTTCATTCTTTTGAAGTGCATAACTCATGTCAATTGGAGTCTTGGCAATCTTGAAATCCAAATACTTGAACTTGTCAAGTACTTATTCAATGTAGTGAGACTGTGATAATGCTAGACCTTGTGGAATCTTATGAATTCTAATTCCTAAGATCACGTTAGTAGCTCCTAAGTCTTTCATGTCGAATTTGCTAGCCAATATGCATTTAATAACATTTATATCTGCCATACTTTTGCTCATTATCAACATGTCATCAATATATAAACAAACAATGACTTCATGACCTGGAATGTTTTTAATGTAAACACATTTGTCACACTCGTTGATTTTAAACCCCACTTATCAATATTGTTTGGTCAAATTTGGCATGCCATTATTTGGGTGCTTATTTAAGTCCATAAAGCGACTTAACAAGTTTGCACACTTTCTTTTCGTTATCAGGAACCACAAAACCCTCAGGTTGTTCCATGTAAATCTCTTCCTCCAATTCTCCATTTAAGAAAGTTGTTTTAACATCCATTTGATGGATTTTAAGACCATACACAGCCGCTAGTGCTACTAATACCCTAATAGATGTTATCCTCATTACTGACGAGTAAATGTCAAAGTAATCAAGGCCTTCCTTTTGTCTATAACCTTTGACAACAAGTCTTGCCTTATATTTGTCAATAATGCCATCAGCTTTCGTTTTCCGTTTATAGATCCATTTCGAACCTAAAGGCTTATTTCCCGGAGGAAGATCAACTAATTCCCATGTATGGTTATCCAAAATTGATTGAATCTCACTATTGACTGCCTCTTTCCAAAACGCTGAATCAGAAGATGACATAGCTGCTTTAAAAGTTTGAGGCTCATTTTCAAGCAAGAATGTCACAAAATCTTGTCCAAAGGAAGTAGATATTCTTTGACGTTTGCTATGCCTTGGATCTTCTATACTTGGAGTATTTTCCTTTGCTTCTTTTTGAGGCCGTTTAGGTCTTTCACTTGACGACTCACATTCAGTTTTATACGGATAGATGCTTTCAAAGAATTCAACATTATCTGATTCCATTACCGTATTAACGTGAATTTTGGGATTATCGGATTTATGAACCAAAAACCGACATGCTTTACTGTTTGTAGCATATCCAATGAAAACACAATCTACAGTTTTTGGTCCGATTTTAACCCTTTTAGGTAAAGGAACTTGTACCTTTGCTATACACCCCCACACTTTGAAATATTTCAAGTTGGGTTTTCTTCCTTTGTATTTTTCATATTGGAATAGATTGTGTTTTGCTGTGGGGTACTTTGTTGAGTATTCGGTTAGCTGTAAGGATAGCTTCCCCCCACAAACTCTGCAATAATACGGAACTTATTAATAAAGAATTCATCATTTCCTTTAATGTTCGATTTTTCCATTCCGCAATTCCATTGGATTGAGGTATGTAAGATGCAGTAGTTTGATAGATAATTCCATATTCCGAATATATTTCTGCAAACGGAGATTCATATTCTCCACCCCTATCACTTCTAATCATTTTGATCTTTTTATTCAATTGATTCTCCACTTCATTCTTGTATTGCTTAAATACTTCAATTGCTTTATCCTTACTATTAAGTAAATAAACATAACAATATCGAGTGCAATCATCAATAAAAGTAATAAAATACTTTTTTCTCACCTCGAGATGGTGTCGACTTCATATCACAAATGTCAGTATGAATTAAGTCTAAAGGATTTGAATTTCTTTCAATAGACTTATAAGGATGTTTTACAAACTTAGATTCAACACATATTTGACATTTTGATTTATTACACTCGAATTTAGGCAATACTTCTAAATTAATTAACTTCCGCAAAGTTTTGTAATTGACATGTCCTATTAAATAAGAAGAAGCTGAAATTTTATTCATACTGTCAACAACTATTACGTTTAGTTTGAAAAGACCCTCTGTGAGATAACCCTTTCCAACATACATTTCATTCTTGCTTACAACAACTTTATCAGAAACAAATACACATTTGAATCCATTCTTAACAAGTAAAGAAGTAGAAACTAAATTCTTCCTAATAGTAGGAATATGAAGAATGTTGTTGAGCGTTAACACATTGCCAAAAGTCATCTTCAGGAATATCTTCCCATAACCTTCAATCTTGGCTGTTGTAGTATTTCCCATGGAAAGGTCTTTTTCGGGACCGACAGTAGAGTAAGTCGCAAATGCTTCTTTGACAGCACAAACATGTCGAGTGGCTCCAGAGTCAATCCACCACTCCTTTGGATTTTCATCTAGGCTGCATTCCGAAAGCATTGCACACAGATCATTAATGCCATTATTCTTATCCACTATGTTGGCATGTCCCTTCTTCTTATCCTTTTTCGGGAGATGACAATCAGGGAATTTGTGAGTGGGTTTTCCACAATTGTAGCAGCTGCCCTTGAATTTCTTTTTGTTCTGCTCCTTAGTCTGTCCAGAAGACCTCTTTCTCTTCTTACTTTTTGGAGCAGTCTCATCAACGATATTAGCTCCCATGATCGTTGAATTTCCACGAGACTTCTTCTCGGCTATTTTGTTGTCTTCCTCAATCTTGAGACGAATCACAAGAACTTCCAACTTCATTTCTTTGCGCTTGTGCTTAAGATAGTTCTTGAAGTCTCTCCACGAAGGAGGCAATTTTTCAATTATTGCAGTAACTTGAAATGCTCCATTCATGACCATACCTTCAGCAATAAGGTTGTGAAAAATAAGTTGAAGCTCCTGAACTTGGGTTCCAACAGTTTTGCTGTCTATCATTTTATAGTCTAGAAACATGGCAACCACGAACTTCTTCAAGCATGCATCTTCAGTCTTGTACTTCTTCTCAAGTGCGTCCCATAATTCTTTCGAAGTATTCATCGCACTGTACACATTGTACAAGTCATCCTCTAAAGCGCTTAAGATATAACCATTGCAAAGAAAATCTGCCTGTTTTTACGCCTCAACAATCATGAATTTCTCGTTGTCCGGCATATCCACAGCAGGTATTGGAGGTTCTTCACTAGTGATTTTCTGCATACCAAGTGTGCTAAGCCAAAAGAACACCCTTTGCTGCCATCCTTTGAAGTTGGCTCTAGAAAATTTTCTCGATTTTTCGGCCGGTGGAACAGCAGTCCGGCTTGACGAGTCTATCGTCGTTGCCGCAACAGTTGAAGAAGAATTTGCATTATCAATTGCCATTTCTCACTGTCAACAACAGAAAAGTTTAATTAATGGAAAAACCAGAATAGTAAACAATACTGTAATTACCAATAAACAGTACGTATGATAAATAAAAACCGAAGTTTTTATATACTGTTTCACACAAAACGATGAAGTTTTTATGTTCTTCAAATCGTTTTCTGAATTTCAATACTCTGATGAAATTTTTATATCTTCAAATCAGAATAGTAAAATTCAGAAGGAGTAGAAAATCACACAGGTTTTAATCTCCGCAAACAGAATACAGAATATAAAGTAATTTCCTTAAGATTGTTATTAACATGTATTACTGTAATAAATATTAAAACAGTAAATTTCCAAGTCAGTAGAAATAATATGTCAAAATAATATCTGAAAAAATAATTTCTAGAATAAATCGAGCCCACTGAATACACAGTGTGTCCTTAAGGAAATTATTCCCCTCAAGTACCCGAGGTGCTGAAATATATCCTCCCAGGATAGTACGATTTAACTCACCGGAGTGCTGGTACAAAAAACGCCGATGAACAGTGAACCACTCGAAGGCTGTAAAACACACTGGAATATTTTGTGCAGAAGAAGAAGAAGAAGATCAAAAAATTTCGTAAGTAAAGATTCTGGGATTCAAGGCATATTTATAAACTATTTGACACTGTTTATGAAAAGATTTACAACCTTTGAGAAACAACCATAGCTGCTGGAACATGTGGGAAGAAATATTGCATTTGACACTGTTTATGTAGTCTCCCTTTATTTTACATCTTTCTTCTGAATTTCATGGTGTTTCTATTTATCCTATGATTGTTGTTGTGATACTAATATTGTCTCCCTTTTCGCCCTTTTGTCTCTTTTTTTTTTGTTGTTGAGCCGAGGGTTTTCCGGAAACAGACTCTCTACTCCTTCCGGGTAGGGGTAAGGTTTGTGTACACACTACCCTCCCCAGACCCCATTAGTGGAATTTTACTGGGTTGTTGTTGTTGTTGTTGACACTGTTTATGAAAAGGTTTGCAACCTTTCAGAAACAGCCATCGCTATTGGAACAGGTGGGAAGAAATATTGTGGGAAAACAGAAAGCAGATTTAAAATAATCCGAAGCCGAAGCTGAGCGAGCGACGACGGTGCGAGGCTTGCCTTCTTCTTAACTCTTTAAGAGCTAGAAGAAGATCAATTGTATATATACCCATCAAAAGTCTTTTCTTCCTCCAATATGGGACAATGTCCCTTTGCTAAGGAGGGAAACTCAAATATTTTATTTTTCTTCCATTTCCCATTCACCCTCTTTAAGCTACACAAACTTAAAATCCCAATAAAAGTAATAATTGAACAATTAGGATTGCATGTCAAAGCTAGATTTTGAAAAGTTTAATAGTACAATTCAATTCTTAAAAACTGTACAAATTGTGTGAAAGTTGAATATGTCAGATTTTGAGACGTTCTAAAGTGAAAAGAGTACCATGTATATTAAAACATCTTGCGGCAGTGGGACTGTGCTGGTGCGGTGCGGGTTTGAATGCAGGGCAGGGCGGGGGAGGGTTGTGACTGTGCGAGTGCAGTGCGGGCAGGTGCGGGTTGATGTGGGTTTGGCCAAGAAACATATACTGATTCGAAATTTTCATTGATACTTATAACAGTCTACTAGTGTTAGTATTGTACTATATATTATTTTACTTATTAGGTTACATGGTTTCTCATAGGGATTGTACGTGAACCGGATTGGTTCGGATTTTATCAAAAGTAAACCAAATCAATTTTATTGGTTTGAATTGGTTCGGTTTTGTCGGATTTTTCGGATTTTTTTGTTACATGAATATTATTTCAATCTTGCATTATTAAAGTTATAAATAAAATTTTGATAAGTGAATATATGTTTACTAAAAATTTTAAAAAAAAATAACAAACATATGATCTATTAAAGTGATCTACGGGAGAATATTTTTAGTAACACATAATAGTTTATTTTCTTAGTCGTTAATTTTTGGTTGATGGACGCTTTCAGGGTTAACCAAATTTAATTATTAAACATAAAAATCAATATGATACCTAAATAATGATATGTTCTATGTAATGTTAGATTATCGAAATACCACTTCAAATTCGAAAAACATATAATAAATTTTGACAGATGAATATGAAAGAACAAAGAGATGATTGACACATTTCAAGAACATATAATAAGAAAGTGATACAATCTATTATTTAAAATAAATAAAAATGAATGCACTTTATAGTTCTATTAAATATTATATCTCATGAGAGGATCTCAAATATTTCTAGACATTTTAAAATAAAATTATATATAAAGTCTTAAAAGTATATATAAAAAATTATATATTTATATGTCGGTTTGGTTCGAATTTTTTTACTCAATACCAAACCAAATCAAACCAAACCTAGTTGGATTTTTTAATCGGTTTGGTTTGACTTTTCGATTTTATGCGATTTTTTCGGTTCGATTTGTACACCTCTAGTTTCTCACCTTTATAAATAAGATGGACTCAGAGTTCAAACGACTCATTGCAACAGGAATAAAAAATGTTAAAACAACCAAGCTTAAAGCAATAGTAATTAAAAAAGACAAAAAGTTAAATAGAAAACTCATTAATTTAGAAAAGTCTTCCTAAATTGCAAACCATTAGTGAAAAAAAAGAAGATAAACTATGACTTGAATATGGTAACAACTGCAAGAAACTGTCACTTTGGTTTTGTTAGGGAGGTGCTTGTATAGGATTTCGGTTTAAATTAAAGTAATACTATTTCAGAAAAATGAAAAAGAGGTTTATGAATCTTAATTTTTACTATCAAATTCATTCAAAAAAATAAAATAAGAAATAAAGAAGATTTAAGCGGTGTGGGGCGGGTGCGGGTTTATGCGGGGCGAGGCGGGGCGGGTTTATGACAACAAATTATGAGATGTGGGGCGGGTTGAAATCTTCGCGGGTTTATACGGGTTTGCCTCGCAACCACACCACGCCGCACCGTTTGACATCCCTATCTATTAGCACCGTTATGCAATATATACTCAAGTGCATAAATTGTTTAACAAGATTCAAAATCCAAATAATTTACTCTTTAGGTTCTTTGTTCTTGTGTGCGGTTCAAGGGACGGACTCAGTTAACAAATAGTTAAAAGACTAATATAAAAGCGTGATTAATGCCCCTTAAACCTCTCTATTAAAAAAGAGTATTTTTAGTGGAGTTTTACCACATGAACCCATAGGAACAGGGCCCTAACTAATTATGACAGTATTATCAAAATCGTGATATCTTAATCACTGAGCTAGTTTCTGTGTTTAGATGAATCTAAATTTGGATTGAACTAAAATGGAGAAAATGATTATGACCGGTTACAATTCGAATAGAAGATGAAAACACTATAAAGATCTCATTCGTTTTATTGATTGTTCATATGTATTATTCATCACTCTCCTATAAAAATGATCATATAATTAAAAAACATTTACGAAGGATCAAAAAATGGATCATTCAGAAATGATGTTATTATTGTGTTGAGATAATCTAGGTTTGACTAAACTAGAGAAAGCAAGAGAACTAAATTAAGGTCCCAAAAGGCACCAACAAGAAGGGGCATCCTAAACGTATTTGATGATGTATTTTTTGGTTTCTCACTTGACGCTTGATGTTTAGTAAAAAATATATATATCTAATTATTTTTGTCTCATATTTTAATATTTTTAATTATTTTTTGAGTAATAATTATATTATTTTATAATAATATTATATTTTAACTGTATAGGAATAAAACGGTATAAAAATAAAGAGATTTTGAGCAAAATTAAATAGCAAAATTGAATAAAATACGAAAGAAAAAGAAAGAAAATTAAAAGAATAAAAGGAAGGAGTCCATATTGGTATTGAGGTTTGGTTAAATTCAAATTTGCCTCGTAAAGTATCACATTAAAGGTTAAAATAGTTTTGAACAAAAATAATTCTATATTTAGGACTCGAACATAAAATTCTAGTTAAGAATACATGAATACTTATCATTCCGTATATTGGTATTTTCACGATATTTTGCATCTAAAGAAGTGTAATAAGTAGGGTCTAACTCCTAACGGTCCTAAAGGGACCACTTTTAGCAGTTTGTTTTAGTAGACTTTGGACTACTCTAGATAAGGAGGGGTGCACAGCAAATAACAGCACATCAAAAGGTGAGAATTCACAAGTCCCATTTCACAAACTGCTCCACTTTTCTTCTTACTGATCACATGACCTATTTCTTCATATCCTGTGTTTCTTCCTTCGAGAACCCCATGCTATCCAGTGTTTGCAATTAATCCAATTTCCTTCATATAGATACAGAAGATCTATATACTATCGGTCGTTTGGTTGATAATGTAGCTAGAATAATCAATTTCGGTACAAAATTCTGCATAAGATAACACGCTGTTTGAACCGGTGTGTAGCCACACTATGTCAAAGGTGGTCAAGCGAACACTCTTCACCTGGATTTATACTGTGTATATAGGTCAAATATTATTTTATATGATCATATATTATATTGTGAATACCCTTAACACAGTTGTGACGACCCGATAGGTCATTTTGAGTACTAGCCCTTATTTCCGTGTTCCGAGACCTCTATTAGCTCCATTTAGTGTTTCTCGATTTGCATGAGCAGTGCGTGTCTTTTTCCGGAAAGATTTTATGTGAAAATTTAAAAAACACATGATTTTTGACTTTAAAAATAACTTGAGTTGACTACGGTTAACATTTTTTGTAAACGACCCCGAATCGGTATTTTGACGATCCCGATGGGTCCGTATCGTAATTTTGGACGTGGGCGTATGCCCGGAATTGAATTTAAAAATACCTAACTTGATTTGACTTATTTTGTCGAAAACTAGTAACTTGAAGGTTTAAATATTTTCTAGCCGGGTTCGAATTTTAGTTTCGGGACTTGGTAAAAGTTCATTTTGCTATTTGAAACTTGTATGCAAAATTTGGTGCAAATCAGAGTTGGTTTGATAGGATTCAGACGCTCGGTTTGTGATTTTTGAAGTTCTTGAATTTCTTTGAAAATTTCATGCATTTTGATGTCCGATTCGTAGTTGTAGGTGTTATTTTGGTATTCTGATCGCGTGAGCGAGTTCATATGATATTATTACACTTATGTGCATGTTTGGTTTGGAGCCCGAGGGGCTCGGGTGAGTTCCGGATAAGCTACGGACCACTTTGAACTTAGAAAGTTGCTGATTTTTTTACTGTTGTTGATGTTTAGTGCATTGTGCTTCGCAATCGCGAAGGGGAACTTAGGGCTGGGGTGGATTTCTTCATCGCGAACGCGAGAGCATGGTCACGATCGCGAAGCATTAGAGGGCTTACCCTTCGTGAATGCGACTGTCCTCACGCGAACGGGAAGGATTATGGGATTATGAGGGGGGGGGGGCAGTCTTGTACTCTACGCGAACGCGAAGAGCAACTGACGTCCAGTGATTTAAACACCCCAAAGTCGGGAATTAAGTCATTTTTCACCATTTTCAAGTTTGAGATCGGCCTAGAGGCGATTTTGAAGAGGGTTTTAATCCTAATTTCATAGGTTAGTAGATTTTAACTTGTTTCATTACATTTTCATAAACACCTATTGATTTTAATCTTTAATTTATGGTTTTTCATTATAGAAATTAGGGAAGGCCAACTCCCCTAGCTCCCAGCTCTCGTCGCGAATGCGATCCCCTAGGCGCGATCACAAAGAAAAAAATCAGCCTAGCTCAAAATAACACTTCGCGAATGCAATGCAATGCCCGCGAACGCGAATAAGGACTTGACACCAGCAAAATTCTGCAATTATAACAGTGCTTCGGGTGATCCGAAACACACCCGAGCCACTTGGAATTGCATCCAATCATACCAAAAAATCCATAAACACTATCTGGATTTAACCAAAGCCTCCAAACACATATAATAACATCACATTGACAAATCAAAGGCTAAAACACTAGTTTAACTTCTCTTAAATTCAAGAACTTCTAACTTCAAACCAAGCGTCTGATTCAAGTCTAACCAATCCGAATTACAACCAAACTTTGCACAAAAGTTCCAAATGACAAAATGAACTTACTCCAATTTCTGAAAAACAATCTGAACTCGATATCATCAAAGTCAACTCCCGGTCAAACTTAGAAATTCTCCAAACCTTCAATTTTTTAGCTTTCGGCAAATAGAGCCAAAACATCCTAGGAACCTCCAAATCCAAATTCGAACATATGCCTAAGTCCAAAATTACCATACAAATCTATTGGAACCATCAAATTACCAATCCGATGTCGTTTACATAAAAGTCAAACCTAGGTCAACTCTTACAACTTAAGCTTCCAATAAAGGAACTAAGTATTTCAATTCATTCCAAAACTTCCGCGGAACTACCAACCATCCCTGTAAGTCCCAAAATAATGAACAAGCATATGAAAAACATCAAATGGGGGAATAGGGCTCAAATTCACTAAACAATCGGCCAGGTTGTTACATTCTCCCCCTCTCAAACAAACATTCGTCCTCGAACGGGTTTAGAATTATACCTGAGATGCCAAAAAAGTGAGGGTATCTTCTCCGTATATCATGCTCGGTCTCCCATCTCGCCTTCTTAACCGGCTAAACTTTCTAGTGGACCTTCATTGACGCGATCTCCTTAGATTTGAGCTTCTAAACCTACCTATACAAAATGACCACCGGCTCTTCCTCATAAGCCAGATTCTCATCCTACTGCAATGTGCTAAATTCCAAAATATGTGGTTCTTCATGATACTTCCGAAGCGTAGAAACATAAAATACCAGGTGAACTCCTGATAAGCTGGGTGTCAAAGGAAGCTTGTAAGCCACCTCACCCACTCTCTCCCAAACATCAAATGGACCGATGTACCGAGGACTTAACTTGCCCTTCCTCCCTAATCTATCACACCCTTCATAGGTGAAACTCTAAGAAAAATATTCTCACCCTCCATGAAAGACACATCATGAATCTTCCTATCAGCATAGCTCTTTTGCTCGGATTGCACTGTACGAAGCCTCTACTAAATCAACTTCACCTTCTCCAAAGCATCACGAACCAAATCTGTGCCCAGCAACCTAGCCTCACTAGGCTCAAACCAACCAACCGGAGAACGACATCACATCCCATATAATGCCTCATACGGAGCCATCTGGATACTAGACTGACAGCTGTTGTTGTGGGCAAACTCCTCTAAGGGAAAAACTGATTCCACTGCTTCTACATCTGATACTCATACTTGACCTGTTGGCAATTCAAACACAGTAAAACATGCCCAACATTGTCCTTCTACATCCTTCTCCACCAATAATGCTGCTTCAAATCACGATACATCTTCGTAGCACCTGGGTGAATAGAATATCGTGAACTATGAGCCTCCTTAAGAATCAACACTCGTAATCCATCGATATTAGGAACATAAACTCGACCATGAAGTCTCAATACACCATCATCACCAATATTCAACTCCCTAGTACCATCATGCTGTACCATGTCCTTAAGGAAAAGCAAATAAGATCGTCATAATAAAGCGCCTTTATGCGCACAAACAAAGATGACTGTGAAACAACACAAGCGAGGACTCTACTCAGCTCCGAAATATCCAATCTCACTAATCTATTGGCCAACACATGAACATCCATAGCCAAAGGCATCTTCTCGGTGAGAATGAATGCTAAACTCCCCATACTCTCAGCTTTTCTACTCAAGGTGTCTTCTACCATATTAGCCTTCCCCGGATGATACAAAATAGTGATATCATAATCCTTCAACCATCTTTGTTGCCTCAAATTCAGATCTTTCTGTTTCACTAAATGCTAGAGACTACATTGATCGGTGTAAACCTCACAAGACACGCCATATAAGTAATGCCACAAAATCTTGAGCACATGCACAATAACTGCTAACTCCAAATCATTGACCAGATAGTTCTTCTCACGGGTTCAACTGGCGCGATGTATACCAACCACTCTACCGTCATACATCAACACACAACCAAGGCCAACACGCAAAGCATCACAATAAATAGTATACATCCCCGATCCTAAGGGCAATACCAAAACTAGAGCCTTAGTCAAAGCAACCTTGATCTTATGAAAGCTCTCCTCACACTCGTCCGACCATCAGAATAAAGCACCATTTTTGGTAAATTTGTTCAATAGAGCTACTATAAATGAAAATCCTTCCACAAACTACTCCAAGCCCCTTTTTCATAATCCGCTGCAAAATCTCGATACTTAACCATACTACAGACTCGAAATCCTTAGGCACTACACTTTAACTTTTGAATCCACTAGGACCGTTGTTGAGAGTCACCCACTCTGGCTTGGTCCCGAATATAATTAACCCCAAGTCTCTGTAGCACATGAACGCCATCTCAAAGAAGCACCCGGCTAGATCACCTTCCTTGTAACTCACCTCTACACGAAGCATAAATCCTGAGTCTTCCCAAAGCTTGAACATGAATCGATAAGGCCAATTTATAGCACACATTCCTCAAATCTTTTTGCTCAAATTACCACTGATGTTTTCTTTCCTTAGTCGTAATCACCAACCAATACACCGATAACCAGAAACCGCACAAGTTGACAACTACGCAATCCAATCATAGACGGAGGGGCTCTCCCACTTAGCTTGAAGGTACAATTACGTAACACCTGGACCTGCCAAGGTTCCTTCTTTACCATTGACATCTGCTAAAAGTTCAACAACGCATTCCAACTCGAAGTCATATTGCATCCAAATAAAATCCATGGTCCTAGTCACTGCCCATCGCGATTCCGAAATTGCTCTTAAGCTTCCCTCAAGGTGTGTGGCTATCCTACCACGGAACCCATATGCTACTCTGCCACTCTCCCACTTTGGTCAAACCCTTTCCTTTAAGCAACTCCTTGACTCTTACTTTTCACACTTGACCTCCAAACAATTCAACCACCGCAAGACACCTCCTACACGTACTTCCTCGTCCTTCACTGCCCAATTGTTGCCTTAAATCAATATCTATCTCGGTAGCACTTGAGCCAATAGATCACCAACAACTTTAAACCTCTCCGAAGATTATCTTCCTTGAGCCCTTAACACCCGGAACACCGATTCAATCCTGAACCACCGCACACTGCGATCTGTGACAGCCGCTTCCCCGACACTATTTCACAATACCTTGCCCTGAAGGAAAATTGATGAAGACCATAACACCGGCAAACTTAACACATTCATCAAGGGCGACGACACCACATTATTGATGAAAATTTTACCACGCTCGAAAATACCAAGTCTCGTTACTCCATCAACCCAAATTTGAGCATTCGTAGTCTGATTGCCTTTCCTCCGCCGGAAATAAAATATTGAATCTCTAAATCATGCACTGAGAAAAACCTCCTTTCAAGTCATTCACTACCCCAACGCATAGACAAGCATCCTACCATTACACAAACACTGTGCGACAGCAACGCACGAATCGTCATAACAATCGATGCCAAATCTCAAAACCTTAGGTAGTACTGATACTGAGCTGAAACGATAGAACGACCTTCCGCAAGGCGACGACACTAGCACAATCAAATATGCAGGGAGAAACATCTTGCACCACATCTGTAGTGCCATTACAATTCCTCAATTTACTGATTATAACAAGCACTTCACATCGCATAAGATTGAATAGGAAAGAGACAAAGGCATAAGCCTCAAAGGAATCAAATCACACGATGAGGAATCAAGAAGGGAAGTGCTCCTAATAGCCCTGTAGCCTCTCGAAGATAAGTACAGACGTCTCCATACTGATCCGCAAGACTCTACTAGACTCGCTTATGACCCATGAGACCTAAGTGAACCTGGCTCTGATACCATATTTGTCACGACCTAAAATCCATTAAAGGTCGTGATGGCGTCGGACACCGCTATCAGGTAAGACAAAAATAAATACTTTATTTGGTTCTCATTTTAATATTTTTGAACTCATATTTTCCTTCAATTAAATAGTAAAAGACAGAATTCACAGTGTAAATAATAATATTTTTAACAATTTCAATATAGAACAATCCATAATCACCCCAAAACCCGGTATCACAAGTGCATGAGCATCAACTAGGAATGTAAAATAAAATACAGCATCTATACGGAATACAAATTTGGACAGGATAAATAAAAACACTCTGAAGGATACTCTGCCGGCTGTGGGTCGTAATATGGAATGCAACTCATGTAAGTCCCCGCATGCATACACGCCTCTGCTCTCACAAGGCCACTAGTCACATATGTACCTGCACAAAAATGTGCAGCAAGTGTAGTATGAGTACGTAATCAACGTGTACCTAGTAAGTATCTAGCCTAATCCCGGAGGAGTAGTGACGAGGGATTAACATCAACACTCACTAGTGGTCAAATAACATCAGGTACAGTAAAGAGGTAAGTAAACATGAGGCAGAGTAAATAAATGAGATAAACAAGTATAAATCACGTGGTACAGATCCCCCTATTTACGAGGAACTCAAGCTCTCTATTAGAAATTCCCTCCTTAACCGGAGCATATCTATAGATATAGTGGATCTCATCAGATGGATTGTCATAACTCAAATCGGGAAAACTCGCAGAATCACTGGCTTCTTGCCAAATATTACGCATGATTCCATGAGGATATGATATAGGAAATGCCGAGGCGTATGACCCAATCCAACATAAATATTTAAATTGTGCACTGCCGAGGGTCGAACGGAACGAACCATAGATGCATCTATTAAACTGTTGAGGCGAACGACCCACTCCTATGAGAGTGTGGTACATAAATCCTGTCGAAGCGAACGGCCCGATCTTATAAGAGTGTGGTACATAAAACCTACCGAGGCGAACAGACCGATCCCATTAGAATAAGAAGCTTTGACGGGTCCTTGACCCCACTCAAGAATAAACGTGTGAGTTGTAATTTCTTTAACAAAAACCATTCAATGAAACATATATACCACGGAAACATGCCGTAAGAGGAGTAAAATTATTCGGTGACTAATCATGAACTCGTGAAGTCTCTACAATAACAAGTCTAGTCTCAAGTAGTAATGTAAAACAAAGGAATTTAATAGGCGAGAGACTACTCAGATAGTACAGCTATTGCATGATGTGAACCTAGGCCTACCCGAAAAATTACATGAATATAGCTACAAACGGGCTCTCGTCACCTCGTGCATACGTAGCCTCCACAACAAGTAGCACATATCAATATACAACATCTAGGTGTAATTTCCCCTCACAGAGTTAGACAGGAGACTTACCTCGCTTCGAAATTCCATAACCGGTTCCAAAGCCTCTCTAACATCTCAATCCGATACTCGTCGCTCCAAAACTAGTCAAATAAGATGCAACCCAATCAAAATATACTCTAATACTCATAATTAATCAATTTATAATAATTTCCAACTTCGCTCGAAAATCGATAAAGCAACCCTCGAGCCCACGTGCCCGAATTTCGAAAATTTTCGAAGGCAAACACTACCCATAGTACTACGAACTCAAATATATAATTTATTTCAAATTCCATGCCCAATTTCGTGATCAAAATCCAAAAATATCAATTTTTAGGTTTTTCTTCCAAATCCCAAATTTCTACAAATTTTCATGTCTAAATTCTTATATAAACCTTGTATTTAACTCGCAACTAGAAGAAATCACTTACCTCTTGATGATGATGGAACCCCCCCTCTTAAAATGCTCTCAAAAATCGCCTAAGTCCAAGTGGGAAATGAGGGAAATGAGCTAAGTCTAGGAATGAAAAGCCCTTGGCTCCAGTCGTAGATGTCGCATTTGCGACAGGGGGTTCGCAAATGCGAAGAAAGCATCGCAAATGCGACCCCTGACAGAGCTGGCCTTCATTACAAATGCGATACAGAGTTCGCAAATGCAAACTCTTCAGGCTTCGCAAAAACGACCATATTGTCGCAAATGCGATCCATTCCCTCAGCAGCCCGAAACACTCTGAAGCTACTCCGAAACTCACCCGAGCCCCCAGGGATCCAAACCAAACACCCACACAAGTCTAAAAATATAACACGAACTTGTTCGAGGCCTCAAATCACATCAAATAACGTCGAATTCATGAATCGCACCCCCATTCCAAGCTTAATGAACTTTAGAACTTCAAACTTCTACATTCGATGCCGAAACCTATCAAATCACGTTCGATTGACCTCAAATTTTGCACACAAGTCACATTCGAAATACAAACCTATTCCAACTTCCGGAATTAGAATCCGACCCCGATATCAAAAAATCCACTTCCGGTCAAACATATCAAAAACCTTCAAATTTCTAATTTTCGCCAAATGAAAACAAAATGACCTACGGACCTCCAAATCCACTTCTGGACGCGCTCCCAATGCTAGAATCACGATACAGAGCTATTCCCAGACTTGAAATCCCAAACGGACATCGATAACATTAAAATTCACTTCAACCCAAATATATGAAATTCTTCCAAAATACCAACCTTCCATAATAAGCACCGAAATTCTCCAGGGTCACCTAAAATCTGATTAGGACATACGTCCAAGTCCGAAATCATCATACGAACCTATTGGAACTTTCAAATCCCGATTCCGAGGTCGTTTACTTAAAAGTCAAACCTTGATCAATTCTTCTAACTTAAAGCGTTCGAAATGAGAATTTTCTTTTCAAATCAACTCCGAACTTCACGAAATTCATTATCGACCATGCGTACAAGTCATAATACATGAAGTGAAGTTGCTCATGGCCTCAAACAGCCGAACAACGCGCTAGAGCTCAAAACGACCGGTCGAGTCGTTACAGTTTCCTTCCATGTCCATAAATACCTGTTGATTTTAACCTTTAATCTATGCCTTTTCACGGTAGAAATTAGGGATTTAGGTAGAAATCGGAAATTTTGAGAAATTGAGATTTAGACCTCAAATGGAGGTCGAATTTTGAAACTAATCACATAATCGGGCTCGGGGGTGAATGGGTAATCGGGTTTTGGTCTGAATCTCACATTTTGAGCAAGCGGGCCACAAAGTTGACTTTTATTGACTTTTTTCAAAAACATTAAAGATTAAATCTTTTTCACTCATGAGTAGTTCCTAAAGTTTAATTTGAATTATTTGAACTATATTTGGTTAGATTTGATTGGTTTGGAGGCTAATTCTATAAGAAAAGTCATTGTTAAGCATTGATTTAGTTCCGGAGTGAGGTAAGTGTCGCAGTTAACTTTGACTTGAGGGATTAGGACTTGTTGGTCTATTTGCTACATGTTTTATGTATGAGAACAACGTATATGTGAGGTGGCGAGTACTTATGCATTGTCTTTGGGTTAAAGCATGCGCGTGGAACTTGTTTCCTTGTATTTTATTATTTGTTAATTATGATATCCATGCTTAGGTTAGATTATTACTTCTTTGATTATTCGTTTCGTAATTATTGCTTATTTCAAAGTTGAGAAATAATTTTGGAGGTTGAAGTTTGATATCACGACACCATATTTGAAGTTAAATTTATTCTCCGTATTGTTTGTTATTCGAATTCATATTACCATTATTGCAGGACGAGGAAGAGAGTAAAAACACGAAGGGTGATGCCGTGTCATTTCTTTTACATTATCATCATTACATGGCGAGGAAGAGAGTAAAAGCACGAAGGGTGATGGCGTGCCATCTTATTCATATTATCATTATCACATGGTGAGGACGAGAGTAAAAGCACGAAGGGTAATGTCATGCCATTTATTTCATATTATTGTATGGTGAGGACGAGAGTACAAATACGAAGGGTGATGTCGTGCCATTTTCATATTATTGGTTTGACTTATTTTTCTAGTTTCAGTGATTTACTTGGTTATTTCGTGATTTCTTACCTGTCGTCGTTGTTATATCTTCCCCTTTAGCATGTCCCTTCCCAGTTTGCATGTAATCATTCTCTGTCATTATTTCTGCTTTATATACACTTGTACATGTTTATTTACGTAGGTATCTTGTCATAGTCTCGTCACTACCTCGTCGAGGTTAGGCTCGACACTTACGGATTACATTGGGTCAGTTGTACTCATACTACACTTCTGCACTTCTTGTGCGGATACAAGTATTGGTCCCAGCGGTGCGTAAGGTGCGTCAGCTCGGATAATTGCATGCGGAGACTCGAGGTACATCTGCTGGCGTCTGCAAACCTTGAAGTCCCCTTCTTTTTCCCTCTTTTACTGTTCATTTCTTTCGAAACAATTGTATTTATTTCAGACTTTGCTTGTAGATTTCTAGTTGCTCGTGTACTCGTGACTCCGGATTTCTGGAGTAGATATTATCACGTGATTTATAACAGTACTGTGTTAGACAGGGTTTCTATTTCACGTTGTATATCTCTATTGTGTTTTTAACAGTTAAAATTGGTTATTTAATTATTTTACATCGGCTTGCCTAGCAAGTAGATGTTAGGCGCCATCACGATCACGAGGTTGGGATTCCGGGTCGTGACATACCAATCCTTGGAATTTTGTATAGAAGTTCAGTTATTTTACTCATTGACTCTTATTATTCTTGTTTGAGTTGTGTTGACTAGATTGATTTTGGGTCGTGACAGACAACTTGGTTAAACGAGCTTCTTTAGCAAATAACACAAATTTAATAAATTAAATATGTTGTACAACATTTAAGCAAAACGAAAAATCACATATAATTAAAAGAAACAACTACACGAAGTACATGTGGGGTAGTTTTCCCAATTAATTTTAGTTTATATTCTTTTTTCTTACCTAATTTAACTTTGTTGATATAATTTGAAACTTTCTTTTTACCTATTAATAGGTATTAAGTAGATCTGTGTTAGAAATTAATTTGAGAGTGATATTCATGTTTATCATCATAGACTTAAATATTTGTTGGTGAATTAAAGTGAAAAATTAAAAACTTCATTATTGGGATTTTAAAAGCTTGAAAACTCATAAATTGATTTGTAATTTTAAATTATTGATAAATTGATGGCTAAGATTCGATGGGATGTCATTTTGAAGTTATGGTAAAAATATGAAGTTATTTAATGAAGATTTATGCTATTTTGTAATATTTTTCTTAGTTGCAGTTTATAGGAGATGAAAGCAGTTTTTTATACAACATTATTATGTTATAATGCATTATAACATTATAATGTTGTATAAAGTTGTATATCAGGTTATAAAATACTGTTGCAAAAAAATAACGAATTATGCAACTAATTCAGGTGAGCCTGTCGCACAGGGCTTGCCTAGTGCGGTTTACATCGTCTGCGTGGTTTGCATGCTATTACACAGAGGGAGATTTACCCAGTGCGCAAAAAGTGCTCACCACAGAGTACTCACCCGAAGGGGAAAGGTTGTGGCAGTGGTTATAGCGACTGTGGGTTCCCCTCTTACCAAAAAAAAAAAACTTAAAAACATAGTAAGAAGCTATGTATATGGTGTTCAGCTATACTTTTGTACAAAATCTCTTGAATTAAAGTCATATAGTATTGCTAGGTCAAATTCTAAAGTAAATGTTACTATCTTCTCTCATAAAGTGGGGGACTAAGATACACTATTTCAATTATTGACGTGTTAATCTCCAGCTACTTAATTCTTCCCTTTAGTTTCTGTGATACTATATACTTGTTTGTTTAAAAAATATATATTTTTATTTTTGAAAATAATTTAACTTTAAATTTATTTTATTTTTAATAAAAAACTTTTATAGTCAAGCAAATGCTAAAACATATTTAACACTATAAATTTCAAATGTCCTTTTTTCTTATATCTCATACCGATACAAATTACATTACGTAAATTTGAAAAAAAACAGAGTATTATCTTCTTACTATTCAATCAATTTTATAAACAACTTTTTATATTGAACTCTGCCAAGTGATAAAAATATCCTCTTCTACCTTGTTCCACATTAATGTTCCTAAGTTAATTTAATTTTTATGTATTGATGGGTTTCAAAGATTGTTTCTATAACAAGATTATCTAGAGCCAATCCAAATAATTATCCCTAATAAATGCAGATGCTTAACTTGAACAAAACAAGAAAGTGATCTGTTATAAGTAAGTACTCCTTCCGTCTCATATTATGTGTCGTGTTTCTCTTTTACACGCCCTTAAGAAATATTAATTAGGAAAATAATTTAACTATTCTACCCTTATTTATGTCTTAAAATATACTCCCACTTCATTAAATATTTATCTATTTATGTGTTATTTCCATCTTCAAGAACAATTATTACTAAGGGTAAAAAAGAAAAAAAATAACCAATTTTGTCTTGGACTTTTAAAGTGATAAATAATTTGAGATAATTATTTTTAGTAACCACGTCTGTTAATACGAGACGGAGAGACTACTAAGTACTAACAATTATGTACAGTGTAAATTGTAATCCAAATATAAGAATTTTAAAAAAAAATTAGTAAAAGAGAAAGAAAGAAAAAGGAAAAGAAGCCAATCATAATAAAATTTTAAAAAAAGGAGCCAATCATTAAAGAGCCGTTTCCTTTCCGCGTGCAATAATTAATACAAAACCAAAACAAAAAGAAACCGTATACAACTTGAACATTAGCTGGCATAGAATAGCATCTCCAGATGGACAAAACCGTAATTCAACCAAAGTCCACTTCTTAACCGAGTAGTCAAATACAAACACTTTCGCCGTTAAATTTACCCAAAACCACTCGCTTTCTCCTGTAAATACTTATTTGAATCGAGTAATTTTTTGATATTAAATCAAGTAATTTAACTGTAGTAGTTGAAACTAAAGTGAAAATATATACTCCTTATGTTTTAATTTATATGAACATATTTTATTTTTAGTCTATACCAGTATTTTAAAAGACGTGAGCGTAAGACGAGTCATTTTACATAAACCTCAGCGAGACGTAAGCCCCATGGGTATTTAATTTTTAATATTTTATAAAATAATATAATTACAGTAAATATTTATAAACAGGTAAAATTGCATAAAAATAGAAGAAAACTATAAATATGTGAAATATATATATATATATATGTGAAATATATATATATATATATATATATATATATATATATATATATATATATATAGATGCGCTCCATCCCCACAAAAAACTAATCAAAATAATCTATTATACGCTACTTACAAGCACAAGTAACTTGAGTCGAAAAGAATAAAGTTTTCTACACGGAAGAACAAAAAGGATGACTAACCTGCAATTTAAACTTTGAACTTGCTGCTACGAAGAAGAATTGGGTTCTCTTTGTATTTATAAAAATAATAATTAAATATTCATTGCTTTTAAGAGATATTAGCATACTAGCGGACAAGATAAAGAATTGAGACAAACCATAAATTAGGGCACTATAAAAAAGATCTTAACTTTTAAATTTAATACATTTCAGTTCATTTTTAAAACTTTTGAGTAATTACAAGCTGACTTTTGAGAATTTGGGTATTATACGAAGGGTTTATTCAACAAATTTTATTGTAATTTTAAAAAGTCTATGAAGCTTACGCCTCACTACAAAAATGCGCCTCAAACGTCCGGGCGTATACCCCGAATTGATGGGTGTACGTTTTTTGAGACTTTCACCTCATACCATCGCCTCGGAGCATTTTTGGTGTGCCTCATCCCAGGGCTCACCCCGAAAATGCCTTTTAAAACACTGGTCCGTACCAGAAAAGCTAACCTCTTTTCATATTTAGAAACAATGTACTTTTATGCAATGATTTATAGTCACACAAAATATTTATGCCTTATTTTACACACAAGTTCAAAAGTGTTCTATTTTTTCTTAAATTTCGTGTCCAGTAATATAGGTTTACATAAATTAAAACGAAATAAGTATTATTTAATTATAATTAAGTGATAAATATGTATATACAAGATACACACATATAATATATATAACATATATCATATTATATTATAAGTGTGAAAACATCTAGGTGAAATTAATTTACTAAAATACCCATAAAAAGTTGAATGAATATTTTACCCCTCATTTAAACACAACTTCTTTAATATTTTTGTACCAAATACCTACCTTTCAATAAACTAAGAGCTAGATCTCTTCAATCATGATTGTCATGCTTTGATCGTTTTAGTTGAAAAAATTAAGGTTGCAAGAATTCTAAGAACTTACCTCAATAGTTAGCTTTTTAATGACCTTGAGGTAAATGCAAATGATTCTTGAAAGAACAATTTTGTTGTCTTGATATGCATAAGCTTTCTAATAATTCTCACGGGATAATACATGTTGCGTATGTACAAATTGTGAATTGAATATTAAATAAACTTGAAGAGTTCTGGTCATGACATACCCGTTGAAACGTGAAAATGAAACATATATTAAAAATATTATTTCAAAATAAAATATTAGGTGTGAGATACGATTGTATCACATGTTCGGACCTAATAACATCAAAATTAATTTTATTACACATTGTCACATTGTACTTATATACTTCAATACAATAAAATTATTTTAAAAAGTTTGTATTGATTGACAAGGGATACACGTACAACGCATGTGTCGAAAAACTAATATAAATAATATATATCAATATATAAACTTGGAGTGCACATAGCATAGGGCATAGCATCAGAGGGTAAAATCGTAATTTGGTAAAAGCTCATTACTAAACCGAGTAGTCAAACCCCAAACTCCTTTCGCCGTTAAATTTACCCAAAAGCACTCTCCCACGCTAGTCACTCGGGGCCCACCCCACCCGAACTAAATTCCCGTCATCTTCACACCCTTTTTCTTCTTATCCCCCCCTCTCTCTCTAGCCCCTGCAACTCATTTTTCTTCATTCTTTTCTCTCTCTTTGAATTTTCTCTCTCTACACATCCCAAAATCAGCAATTTTTAGAACTGGGTTTTGTTGATTTCTTCATAATCTCAATATTCCCAGTGAGAAAATTATAAATTGGGTTTTGGGTATCGGATTTGTATATGAAGAAATATACAAAAGAGTGAATTTCGCCTACAAATCATACAGTTTTCTTATTTCTTACCAAAAATGTTAACCCCTTATGCTCCTCTAATTTTACCCTTTTCAAAACCCATGTCTCACCGTTCTCTTATCGGCGCTAATCATACCTCTGCTCGTTTCTGTTCTCGGTAATCCCATCTTTTCTATTTTCCAATTTTAGCTTCTTTCACTTTTGTATTTTTCATATTTTTGTTAATAATATTTACAAAAATACACAAGAATACGTGTTTGATGGATCATAGTACGGGAAAGCCAGGTTTTTTAAGGAATGTGTTGGTACGTTTGTTTCTGTTTTGTGTTGTGATTCTTGGTTGTCGGTTTGCTTACGTGGTGACTCTCAAAGGCGAAACCTGTGACCTCGGTGATTTTTGTTTCTTCTCCCTGCCCGAAAATCTGAATGTTATTACCTCCGGCGTCGGGCAGCTGACCGAGTCTGTATCAGCGGTAATGACGACAAGCGAAAAATCTGCTCCGGCGAAGCCCAAACTTCCCGATCTATGGACCAGCCCAGATTTCCAAAAATCGGCCCGTTTCTATTCTTCCGTGTTCCAGGATCTTGTTGCAGAGGGGTTTTTGAGCCCGAATTCGAAGACGCTTTGCGTTGAAACTCCAGTAGGTGCTGATGTTTTCGCTTTAAAGGAAATTGGGATCGCCGACTCAGTTGGGATATACAAGAAAGGCTCAAAGCCTTTGGTTATTACAGGTAAAGCTGTTAAACAGCCTTTTGAAGATAATACATTTGATTTCATATTTTCCGGTGCCGGAATGATAGATAAGTCGCCAAAGCCGGGGGATTTCGCGGCGGAGATTTGTCGGACTCTGAAACCCGAAGGGTTTTTCGTGGTCCATACAACAGGTTCTAAAGATACGTACAGTTTCAATTCATTCCTTCATTTGTTTAACTGTTGTACATTGATTAAGTCTAGGAATATTGATGGTTTTGATTCAAATACTATTCGTGAGATTGTTATGAAAAGGGTTGTTTTTGGGGATGTATATGTTGAAGAAAAAGTGAGCAGTGATTCGAAGAACAAATGTAATGTTCCGGATTATAAACTGAAGCTGATTAAAAAAGCTGAGCCTTTGATTAAAGAGGAACCTAAGAAACCATGGATTACACTAAAGAAGAATGCACAGAACATAAAGTACTTGTCGTCCATGGCGGATATAAGTTTTAAGCAGAGGTATGTGTATGTTGATGTTGGGGCGAGGAGTTACGGTTCGAGCATTGTGAGTTGGTTTAAGAAGCAGTATCCTAAACAGAATAAGACATTTGAGATATATGCAATTGAGGCTGACAAAACTTTCCACGGGCAGTATGAGGGTAAAAAAGGGGTGACTTTGTTGCCCTATGCTGCTTGGGTGAGGAATGAGACGTTGTCGTTTGAGATTAATCAAGACCCGGGTCATAAAGACGTGGCAAAAGGGCGAGGGATGGGAAGAATTCAACCTGTTGAATCTTCTAGTAACTCTGCGAGTGAGGTGGATGTGATCCAAGGTTTTGACTTTGCTGAATGGTTGAAGAGCAGTGTATCGGAGAGGGATTATGTCGTGATGAAGATGGACGTTGAAGGCACTGAATTTGATTTGATTCCCAGATTGTTTGAAACCGGGGCGATTTGCCTGATTGATGAAGTTTTTCTTGAATGCCATTACAATAGGTGGCAGAAATGCTGTCCTGGGGAGAGGTCTTCTAAGTATGAGCATACATATGGCCAATGCTTGGATCTCTTTACTTCTCTAAGAGAAAGTGGAGTTCTTGTTCATCAGTGGTGGTGATCATCAATAATTCAGCATAGTTTCAGTAGCTTTAGTTTTTTCCTTATTTCTCTTTGTAATTCTCACACAAGCAGAAAAAATGTCATCGTTTTTATACATCTCGTAGTAGGCAAGTATATCATGTGTATCACATTCATGTTGTTTCATTCATTTGCTTGTACAATAACATTTGTGAGTACGTAGATATCTGTGTGTTAGCTAGCACGTAGATATAGAGTTGAAAATTGATCAGGGCTGAAATAAAACAGACCTGGTAAAGTTGGAAGATAATGTTGGGCTACTTAAAGTAAAAAAGTTCAGCTGAGATATGTTCCTCTTTTTGTCTGTTTCAATTCAGATAAGTTGGACAAATTTGCAAGAATTCATGTGAGTTTTGAGTTAAACTTGTTTTTTTTGTCTGGTATTCTGTGGGGGGGGGGGGGGGGGGTGGGGTTCAGAAAGGATATTTGGTCTGAACTGTAGCGGATATTTGGTCTGAACTGTAGCCTGTTTAAACAATCTGTGTTTAGCAATCTTTGTTCAAAAAGGATCCTTGGAACTTTTGAGGATGGTAAGAATTTGGTTCATTTGTTGTGGTATGTCGGTAGCCTCCTTAGTTTTGTTTCTTATTGACCTTTTGTGATGTTGTGATGTAGGGGTGTATCTTTCCCTTGGACAACCAAAACAACCATATTTCAGCTTGTGAACCCATCTAATCCAACCAAATTAACTGAAAAGCAGTTGTATCTGTTTTTTTTTTTTTTTGGGTTGTTTTTCTTATGCCAATCATGTTAGTGTTAAGTTTTTAAATGCTAGGTACCGATATTAGCAAAAGAGTTCATAACGGTCAACTAAAACCTCTGCCTTTTCCTTTGTTTATATCCTCTTTCGAGTACTTTCATATTATACTAATGGACTATGTTTCTTGTATTACTGGAAACACGACTTGAAAGCAGAGTTACTTTTACTTTTTGCCTACAATCTCGTTGGTTCTAAAGCTTCAGTCATCAAAAATAGAATGCAACGATAGACAACAAGCTTTTAAGTGAGATTAAAGAAGATATAGTTGTTAGCATTCTTTGCCAGGAACATTACATTTACATGTAGACACTTGTTATCTTTTAATATATCCTAATAAAGTAATGACACCTTTACTTGCAATGCAATACTTCTTCAGCTATTGAAGTATGATTCAGTCTCGAAAAGCTGGCCAAGTAGACTATCCGCTCACAATGACTAAGAAGAGATTCACGTAAATAATGGAGCTGAAAATTGTAAGCATCGAAAATTTTACTACGAAATTCATGAAGTCGAGAGCAAGTTACTTACCATTCGAATTATATCAATTACAGTGACATAAGCACTGATGAGAAGATCGAATACTGCAGCAACTACACTTATTCCCGAATTAATTGAGGTCAGCTATATGAATTTTCATAGACGCTATGTGTAGTTGAGATCCTTATATGAATTATCATTATCTTAGATTCTCAGTTTGGGTCCATAATAATTTCAATTCAATATACCGTACATAAAGATTATCTAACATGATGAGGAGACTACTAGATGAATAATTATAATTTGAAGTAAACAAATTAATCTGTAATAAATAAATTTTGAAAAGCAGAGCACTTAGACAATTCGAGGGTTGGACACTTGTTTGAAGAAATAACCTTGCTTCCCTACCTCAATTACGTAAAATGATGGTCTTCTGCATCCAGATTAATAGTAGTTAATACAGAAATGAAAAGACCCCTGAGGAGAAAGGGCGGGGGAGGGTGGGGTGTGGGGGCAGGGGCGGGCGGAGCTAGAGTAGCGGTAAGAGTTCATCCGAACCCCCTTCGCCGAAAAAATGTAAGGTCAAAATTATTTTTATACATAAATAGCAGATGTTGAATTCTTTGGAATGTTCATGTGTTTACTTTTTAATATTTGAATCCCCTTGATAAAAATTCTGGCTTCGCCATTGGGTGGGGATATGAATATAAGATCGACACTCCTTTTATATATATGTCGTCATCTGGTTTATATTATTTTTGCATAATTTAATTAATGTTGTTGTTAAGTCTGTATTTTGATTTTCATCCAAGAAAAATAGCATCTAAACATTGATAATTCAGGATCCAATTTCTCTCTATTACTTATTTCCTCCATTTCCCCAAGTTTTTACTTGGATGGACATGCACATATTAAAGTTCATGGTCTAAATTTAATTAAATAAAACATGATTTTAGAGTCCATTACTTAAATAGTCACTCAATTATCCGAAAATATCTAATAAAATCATCTTTCTTTTGTTTGTAAGTTGTAACAGAAAAATCACTTAACTATGCCTATAGCACTCAGAATGTATGTCTCAAATTTTTGATTGCCAAATACCTATTTTAACCTCTAAATGATCAACTTTTTTCTTCTTTTTATTTTTAAATTTTTTTAATATTATGATTTTTTTCTCTTGGACTTACCTATAGAACAAATAAGTTTTATTTAAAAAATAAAAAATAAAAAAATAGTTTTCTAGCATATGTCATGTTAGAATAATAATATAATTGAGCATAATATTCAAAATATATAATTTATATTATTAAAGTAACTTAATTTTAAATAATTATTTTTTATATTACGTGAATGAAATTATAA
Organism: Nicotiana tomentosiformis; assembly: GCF_000390325.3. Taxonomy (NCBI): domain Eukaryota; kingdom Viridiplantae; phylum Streptophyta; class Magnoliopsida; order Solanales; family Solanaceae; genus Nicotiana; species Nicotiana tomentosiformis. Next base: position 71,921,849 of record NC_090818.1, on the reverse strand, counting down.
ATTTTATTTTCTTTCATTCTGAATTGTGTAAATAAATTTTTGAGTTTTTGTTGTTAATATCAAAATTATTATTACGAACAAATTATTCTAATTAATTTTTTTTTACTATGCTCAATATTTTATTATTTCAATATTTTATATGCTTCAATACTATTTTTTTTAATTTATAAGTAAAATTTATTTATTTTATAGGTAAGTCTATAATATAAATTAAAAAGAGAATGCTCAATTAAAAAAAATCATAATATTAAAAAGTTAGAAAAATAAAAAGAAGACAAAAGTTGATAATTTAGAGGGTCAAATGGGTATTTGGCAATCAAAAATTTGAGAAATCTAGTTGAACTATGCTCAATTAAAAAAAATCATAATATTAAAAAGTTAGAAAAATAAAAAGAAGACAAAAGTTGATAATTTAGAGGGTCAAATGGGTATTTGGCAATCAAAAATTTGAGAAATCTAGTTGAGTGACTTTCTGAATGCTATAAGCATAATTAAGTGACTTTGCTGTTACAAATGAAAGAAAGATGACTCTATAAAGTAATTTCGGATAGTTGAGTGACCATTTGAGTGTAATGGACTCCAAAGTTTTAAGCAAGGTTAAGAGCATATTTCCATATTCAATTTTGCTGAACTTTGAATTCCCAGCGCCAATTTTATTTCTTCCAAGAAATTTGGCAGCCCAAAAATGTGGCAGCAAATTCCATCGACATGCTAGAATATTTAATTTATTTTTAGTAAATAAATACAACGCATCATCAATGAGTTAAGCCATTCATCTGCTGTAAATTGACGAGGTCACATGGCCATATGGCAACTACCACTGGGTTAGCGCCAGTAAAATTTAAAAGAAAATGGAACTAATGGATATATGTTCCTCCAAAAACTTCTTGTTGTATGAATTATTCTTGTTTAATTAGCCGAAAAGTGATGTTTACCAAGACAACTTTCATGAGAGAGATTTTTTTAGGGCTCGTTTGTTACGAGGGATAAGGGTATATGCGGGTAAAACCGAGCCCACTGAGCATCCCAGTTTCCCGGTGAGGCAAGCAGAGTAGGAACTTGACCGTAAGGAATCGAAGTCAAAGCGAGGAGCAAAACACCTGTCCTCGGGAGCATCAGGACCATGTCCTCCGGGTCCGGTTCGAGCCTCAAGACTTCGGAGAGCGTTACCAAACAACTACACACGACTAACAAAGGACCGTGATTTTCATTCCCAACCGGATATCACGGCGTGAATCTCGGCCCGTATCGACAGAAATTCCGTGATTAGCGAAACGGAAGGTTTTTACCTTTCTTAAAATTGTACTTAGGGTAAAACTCCCCTACTATATAAAAGGGAAGCTTATTATTCATAGAAGACATTGTAACACGCATACCAAGATAATTTATTTCTATTCTCTCTATTATTCAAAGTTCTTATTTTTGTTCATAAGTTCTTCATAAGTGCAAGCTAGGAATCGAAGGCATATTCCTCATTGAGCCATTAATCGAGTTCGGGATCACTCTTATCATTGGTTTGACCATTTATCACGTCTTTCATTTGCTTAATCTAACATCATTAATCACTTGTATTGAATTAATCCACATATCCTTAAAACCGCGTATAAATTCAATTGTAATCTATTTTTAAGAGTAAATAATTTGGCGCCTAACGTAGGGCTAAGAATATAGTGGTAATGTGATACAAATTTTCATAACGCACTCTGTTTTACGCTTGTTCTTTGAGATTTTAATTTCAGGTCAAATTAAAAATGTCGAATTCTCAATCTGCTCACTTAAACGTTGATGCTGAGTCTGGCCACCATGGCGAGAACAACAATGTAATGCCCAGTAACGAGGTGACCTATGTTGACCCCAATGGAGTTCTGGTCGCGGACCCAATCGATGCCAACTCGCATGTGGCCATCGACGCAAACTTACCATCCAACCTCGAAAACAACATTCGCTGGGGAGCCCGATCGATAGACCGGGTACACACGATGGCGAAGGCGATGAGATCAATTTACAGGTAATCTTTGAAATGTTACAAGCTCAACATGCAGCGATAGCCCAGTTGCAGAACTAAAGCCGCGCCCCCAGCAGAGTTGAGCCCGAACCATTTCGGGAAAATATCCGCAGAAATGAACCAGCCACAGAAAGACCGGGTGAAGTTGAACCCGAGACCAACCCCGAAATAATAGAGATGATTGAGGAACTAATAAAGCAGGCGGAATCGGGAGAAAAGAAAATCGATGCCAACGACAAAAAAGTGGAGACCTATAACTCAAGGGTTAATCAAATCCCAGGAGCACCTCCGATATTGAAAGGCCTGGATTCCAAGAAATTTGTTCAAAAGCCTTTCCCTCCGAGAGCAGCTCCGAAACCAATCCCAAAGAAGTTTCGTATGCCCGAAATTCCAAAGTATAACGGGACCACGAATCCAAATGAACACGTGACCTCCTTCACGTGTGCCATCAAGGGAAATGACTTAGAAGATGACGAAATCGAGTCGGTTCTGCTGAAAAAGTTTGGAGGAACCCTTTCTAAAGGAGCAATGATATAGTATCACAACCTGCCCCCTAGTTCCATTGATTCGTTTGCTATGCTTGCAAATGCCTTCGTAAAAGCTCATGCCGGGGACATCAAAGTCGAGACTAGAAAATCAGACCTCTTTAAAGTGAAACGAAATGCTCAAGGAATTCTTATCAAGGTTTCAAATAGAAAGAATGGACCTGCCTCCGGTTGCGGATGATTGGGCCGTTCAAGCATTCACTCAAGGACTCAATCCCCAAAGCTCCTTGGCTTCACAACAGCTGAAACAGAATTTGATAGAGTACCCGGCGGTAACTTGGTCCGATGTCCTAACAGGTGCCAATCAAAAATCAGAGTCGAGGGTGATCAACTCTGCCCCCCTCTGGGTCAGTGTATCCCATCAGAACTAATGACAGGTCTAAAAGAGTCGTCGATCTTGAACCAAGACCAAATAGAGATCAGTATCAGCTGTATAGCGGAGATCGAAGGGGCAGCGGATCCGGATGTAACCTTACGAGGAATGAAAAAAGAATCGATCGAGGTCATAATAGTCGGGGACTTATGAGCAAAAACAGTTTCGACAGGCCACTCGGGGCTAGGAAGGCACCGAGGTTATCGGAATACAACTTCAGTGTCGATGTTGCCGGCATCGTATCTGCCATCAGACGCATCAAAGATACCAAGTGGCCTTGGCCATTGCAGTCCGATCCTATCCAAAGAGACCCCAACTTGATGTGTAAGTATCATGGAACTCACGACCACAGGACCGAAGACTGCCAACAACTAAGAGAAGAAGTGTCCCGGTTATTCAATAACGGGCACCTCCGAGAATTTCTAAGTGATCGAGCCAAAAATCACTTCAGGAATAGGGACTCCAACAAACAGACTGATAAGTGGGGATTTTGACTACTTATTAGCGCCTTTTAACTTTTGTTTAATCTAAAAGTATTGAATTGTGTTTCCGAAACTAATGAAATTGTGTAAAATTGCAGGAATGCTGGAAGTTGGCCCCCCCGAGATGAAATCCGACTAAAAAAGGAGCAGTCTAAGCACAAGGAAATAAAGGGCACAAAATCACACAATGTGCGGTCCGCAGAAGAAATCGCGGACCGCGGAATTCCATCTGCGGCCGCAAACAAATAAGGAACAATTAGCAGACATTTGCGCAAATTGCGAACCGCACATGAATTGTGCGGCCGCAAAAGCTGGGCTAGGAGTCAAGATCAGAGAGTATGCAGAAAGACCAAGTCCAAAGCCTCATTGAATTGCGGACCGTACAAGATTTGTGCGGCCGAAGAATCTTGTCTTGCGGCTGCAATCTTAATATTGCAGACCGTAGAAGATTATCTTGCGGCCGCAGTTATAAATCTGCGGACCGCAAAAAAGTTACTCTGCGGTCGCGGTTTAGAATTGTGTGGCCGCAGAACTCCAGCTCCTGCCAGATGAAGAAATCTGTGGACCGCACATGGAATTGTGCGGCCGCAAAATCTCCCGAGGGGTATTTTGTCCGATATTTTCAGCCTTGTATAAATAGATGAGTTTCACAAAATTAGGTCAAGTTTGAACCTCTGCAACTGATGTAGCCATTTTTCTTTGCCATTTTTGGAAGTTTACTTTGCTTTAGTGTATTTTACAATAGATTTAATCATTTTAAGCTTTCATTATGAGTTTAATTAGTCTTTCTTCTCTATTTTCTTCAAACCCAAGTATGAGCAACTAGATGTTTACTAGGGTTGTGACCCAACCCTAGTGTGTAAACCTTATGTGTATCTAATTTAGTGCTTGTTTATGATTGAGTGTTTATTATTTATCCTAGTTCATGTTTTAATTGTCGAATTAATGGTTTCTAACATTAATTCATGCCTATTTGACTTAGTTTCTACTTGAGAAAGAGAGACCTAGTTTAGGATAACTTAACTAACAAGGAATTGGATCAATTAAGAGATTGACTAACCTAATTAAAGGGTTCAACCTAGAGATATTAATAACCCGACTTGAGCTTTTATCAATTGTTTTGTGTGATACCCATTTGGTCTTGATAAAGACAAATTGGGCAAACCACTCTCTGACAGAAAGGTATTGGGTGGGTCATTTAGAATTGATAGCTATAATACACCCCAGTTAATAGAACAAGCATTAAATTCTTTATCCCATTAGGCTAACACCTAGGTAATGGTCATAGCCCTTGACTTTTTATTAATTTGGAAAAACCTCAAAAACAATTATCTCTAGTCTTCTTTCTTTATTTTGCAATCATAGAGTAAAATTAGAAATAGAAAACCAATCTTTTGTGGAAGTGCAATCTAGATAATTCAATCATGCACATTGAAATATGTACCCCTAATTCCCATCTTAGCTCCATGTGGATTCGACTTCGACTCTTAGTTGGGTTTCTATTATTGCAAACGACCGTTTCATACCTCTTTTGAGGTGTGTATTTGGACGGATCAATTTTTGACGCCGTTGCCGGGGAGTTAAAAATGATGTTAGCTATATAATTGGTTTTTTTTAGAGTATCTTCTTTTCCTTCCGTGTTACTAACTTGTTTAAAAAATCGTAGGTACAACCATGGAAAATAATGAGCTCGGAAATATTACTTTGGGGGATGTGGACTTTGAGGATGACCAAGTGGATGAGGTTCCTCTTGAACCTCAAGCCAGTAGAAGAGGCCGAGTGCCTCATGACAATGTGCCCGTTCCACCCCCACCTCTACCACGAGCGGATCCACACCGGGTGTTACCCAATGAAGGATATACAAGTGCAATAGTCCCTCCCCGTATTAGGGCGGACAACTTTCAAATCACCAATGTGATGCTCACTTTTCTAGAGCAACGAGGTTTCTTCACCGGTGCTCCAAGTTAAAATGCATACAAATATTTGAAGAGGTTTGTGGACACCTGTTGGGGGAGCAAACAAACAAATGTCTGCGAGGATGCATTGAGGCTAAGGATTTTTCCCTTCTATCTACGGGGGAAAGCTTTAAATTGGTTGGAACGTTTGCCGAACCATTCCATTCACACTTGGGATGAGTTGGCGGAAAGGTTTATTTCTAAGTTCTTCTCTCCGGGGCACATGGCTACACTTCGGGATGAGATTTTGGCATTCAAGCAAGAGCCAAATGAACCGCTACACGAGATATGGGAACGCTATAGAACAATGGTTTAGGAATGTCCCAACAACGATATGACGGAGAATATGATTCAACAAACTTTCTATCGTGGGATCAACACAATCAACCAATGTGTAGTGAATCAACTTGCTGGTGGGAACTTCATGACTACGCCTTATGTAGAGGCGTGTGGGATTTTAGATGAAATGGCGGAAACATCATCGGCGTGGCAATCTCGGGCTAATGTTCCACAAGGTGATCCCAACGTGATCCACCTTCACAAAGAGTTGCATGACCATGGGCAAACCATTGCCGAATTGACTACCACCATGAATCAATTAGCAAAGGCTCAACTTCAACAAGTGCAAAATCTTAAGCAAGTCAATGCCATGGAGGGAGTGAACATGATGGTGAACAAAAGAAGGACCAAGGGTCCATAAGTGCAACATCGAGTGGAGAGTTTTCTGCAAGATGATAGTGGTTTTGATCAAGATGAGTCTTATAATGACCAATAAGAGGAGGTTCAATATGCAAACAACTTTCAAGGGCAACAAAACAAATTCCAAGGCCCAAACCAACAACAATGACGACCTCAAAACAATCAAGGCAATTGGAATTCTAACAACCAGGGAAATTGGGGTGGTTGAAACAATCAAGGAAATTGGCATAATAACAACAATCAAGGAAATTGGGGGGGGGGTAACAATCAAGGCGGATGGAACAATAATCAAGGCAATCAGGGGTCGGGTTTTCAAAGGCCCCCGATGCATCAACAACCGAATAACCCACCTCCTTATCCTTCACATGGTCCTAGTTCTTCAACCAATGAAATGGGGCTTATTGAGAACATGTTCAAGCAAATGATAAAAAAGAATGCTGATTCGGACACCCAACTTGCCTCACACAACACATCGATCCGCAACTTAGAAGTTCAAATGGGGAAAATCTCTCAAGCTCTAAATTCCGGTCCTAAGGGGGCACTACCAATTGACACGGTGGTAAATCCAAAGGGTGAAAACAATACGGGGCATTCCATGGCCGTTACAACAAGAAGTGGAAGAGGTGGGAATGCATCCACCTCAAGTCAAAAGAAAATTGTGGATGATGAGCAAGTGGTACAAGAAGAGAAGGTCCCAAACAATGTGATGCAAGCGAATGATGAAGTTCGAATTGATATTGATGATAGTGTGGAAGAGACTCAAGAGGAGGTGAACCCATCTAGGGATCACATTATTGACATACCGGAGCCGGTAGTGTAAAATGCTAAGGCCACCATTGCCTAAGCCTCCACCTCCATACCCTCAAAGTCTTGCCAAACAAAATAGCGAGAATCAATTCAAAAAGTTCATTCAAATGATGAAGAGTCTCTCAATTAATGTTCCATTAGTTGAAGCATTGGAACAAATACCTGGTTATGCGAAGTTTATGAAGGATCTCGTGACGAAGAAGCGGTCAATGAATTTTGAAACTATCAAAGTCACGCATCAAGTGAATGCAATTGTGTATTCAATAGATCCTAAGTTGGAAGATCCCGGTGCTTTCACAATTCCTTGTACAATTAAAAGTGCAGAGTTTGCTAAAGCTCTTTATAAGCTTGGGGTGAGTATCAATTTGATGCCCTATTTGGTTTTCAAGACCTTGGGAATAGGGCAACCAAGACCCACCTCTATGATATTGCAAATGGCTGATCAGACCATGAAGAGACCTTTGGGAGTGATTGAAGATGTCTTGGTTCGTGTTGATAAATTCATTCTTCCGGCTGATTTTGTCATTCTAGATTGTGAAGTTGATTATGAGGTGCCGATTTTTCTTGGAATACCCTTCCTTGCTACAAGGAAGACTCTTTGTGATGTTGAAGTCGGAGAACTCACTTTTCGGGTAGGAGATGAAAAAGTGGCATTCCATGTGTGCAAGTCTATGCGGCAACCAAATAGCAACGAGGTGTGTTATTTTGTGGACTTGGTGACCGATGTTATTGTTGATGATGCAAGTGCCACAATCAATGTTGGTGATATGTTGGAGCCGTCTTACTCAACTTTGATGATGACGAGATGGATGGCTTCATGGAATGTGTGAACTCTTTGCAAGGAATAGGGTCGTGCAATTATGCACCCCGAAAACTATCTTTGGATCTTGAAAATAGGAAAACTCCTCCTACAAAGCCTTCTATTGAAGAGCCTCCTACCTTGGAGTTAAAGCCATTGCCTCCACATCTTCGGTATAAATTTCTTGGCCCTTGTTCTACTTTACCGGTTATTATTTCCTCTTGTTTAACTAACGTGCAGGTAGATTCTACATTGGCGGTGCTACTAAAGAGGAAGAAGGCTATTGGGTGGACATTGGCAGATATTCGGGGGATAAGTCCACATTTTGCATGCATAAGATCAACTTTGAGGAAGGTGCCAAACAATCTATTGAATATCAAAGGAGACTCAATGAGTCTATGCAAGAAGTTATCAAAAAGGAGACTATCAAGTGATTGGATGGCGGGGTTGTCTACCCCATTTCCGATAGTTCGTGGACTTCTCCGGTTCAATGTGTCCCAAATAAGGGGGCATGACGGTGGTCACCAATGACAAGAATGAGCTGATTCCTACAAGAACGGTGATCGGTTGGAGAGTGTGTATGGACTATCGCAAGCTCAACAAAGTCACAAGGAAGGATCATTTTCCACTTCCTTTCCTAGACCAAATGCTTGATAGGTCGGCCGGTCGTGCTTTCTATTGCTTTCTTGATGGGTATTCGGGCTATAATCAAATCCTTATTGCTCCAGAGGATCAAGAGAAAATAATCTTTACATGTCCCTATGGTACTTTCGCCTTCAAGCGGATGCCATTTGGTTTGTGCAATGCACCGACGACTTTTCAAAGGTGTATGATGCCTATCTTCACGGACACGGTGGAGGACTACCTTGAAGTTTTCATGGATGACTTCTCGGTAGTTGGAGATTCTTTTGATGATTGTCTTGCAAATTTAGATAAAGTGTTGGCAAGATGTGAAGAAATAAATTTGGTGCTAAATTGGGAGAAGTGTCTTTTCATGGTCGAGGAAGGCATTGTCCTTGGCCACAAAATCTCAAAGAATGGAATTGAAGTTGACAAGGCAAAGATTGAGGTGATTTCTAAACTTCCACCTCCAACTTCGGTGAAAGGTGTGCGGAGTTTCTTAGGCCACGCGGGGTTTTACCGGTTGTGCAAGCTTCTTGAGAAAGATGCTAAGTTTAACTTCAATGATGATTGCATGCGAGCCTTTGAACTGTTAAAGTTCAAGTTGACAACTACTCCAATCATCACCTCTCTAAATTGGAGTGCCCCTTTTGAACTCATGTATGATGCTAGTGACGTAGTGGTTGGGGCTATTTCGAGGCAATGCATCAATAATATTTTTCATCAGGTCTACTATGCTAGTAAGACAATTGAATGGTGCCCAAGTCAAATATACTGTTACGGAGAAAGAGCTCCTTGCCATTGTGTTTGCAATTGAGAAGTTCCGCCCGTACTTGATGGGTGCAAAAGTAATTGTCCACACAGATCATGCAGCACTTCGTTATCTAATAAGCAAGAAAGATTCTAAAGCTCGGTTGATGAGATGTGTACTTTTGTTGCAAGAGTTTGATATTGACATTCAAGATAGAAAAGGGAGTGAAAATCAAGTGGTGGACCACTTGTCTCGTTTGGAGGAGGAGGGAAGGCCGCATGATGGCCTTGAAATCAATGACTCTTTCCCCGATGAACAACTCTTGGCCATTTCGATGAAGGAGGTGCCATTGTTCGCGGATCTAGCAAATTTTCTTGTGTGTGGTATCATTCCGGATGAGTTCTCTTCAAACCGAAGGAAGAAGCTCAAACTGGATTGTCAAGATTATTATTGGGACGAACCATACCTTTTCCGGATTTGTACGGATAAGGTGATTAGAAGATGTGTACCGGAAGAACAACAATGTGAAATTCTTGGGGCTTGTCATTCTTCGCCATATGGTGGTCATCATGGTAGAGCAAGAACGGCGGCAAAAGTGCTAAGTTGCGGTTTCTATTGGCCCACTCTATACAAGGATACAAATGATGTAGTGAAAAGATGTGATGAATGGCAACGGGCCGGTGGAATCTCAAAGAAAAATAAAATACCTCTCACTACCATTTTGGAGGTTGATATCTTTGGTATGTGGGGTATTGACTTCATGGGTCCTTTTGTGAGTTATTGTGGAAACACCTACATCTTGGTCGCGGTTGATTATGTGTCTAAATGGGTTGAGGCCATTGCTCTACCCAACAATGAGGCGAGAAGTGTTGTGGCATTCTTGAAAAAGAATATTGTCACAAGGTTTGGTACTCCGCGGGCTATTATAAGCGATGGGGGGTCACATTTTTGCAACAAGGATTTTGACACTTTACTTATAAAGTTTGATGTTACTCATAAAGTCACGACTTCCTATCATCCATAAGCTAGCGGTCAAGTGGAAGTCTCCAACCGGGAGATAAAGAGTATTTTGTCCAAAATAGTGAATGCTAACCGGACAGATTGGTCCAAGAAGCTTGATGATGCATTATGGGCCTATCGGACGGCTTACAAAACACCTATCGCAATGTCGCCATACCGGTCGGTGTTCAGCAAAGCTTGTCATCTTCCGGTGAAACTTGAGCATAAAGCCACGTGGGCTCTAAAAAAGTTAAATCTTGATTGGGATGTAGCCGCTAACTTGAGGGTTGCACATTTGAATGAATTGAATGAGTTTCGGTACCATGCTTATGCAAGTTCGTCCTTGTACAAAGAATAGATGAAATATCTTCATGATAAATACCTTTGGAACAAAGAATTCAAGGTGGGAGATCTTGTGTTGTTGTTTAACTCAAGGTTGAGGATGTTTCCCGGAAAGGTAAAGTCTAAATGGAGTGATCCTTTTGAAATTGTAGGTGTGACACCTTTTGGTTTATTGGACTTGAAGAACAAAAACAATGAGGTATTCCGAGTCAATGGTCACCAGGTGAAGCACTATTTGGGAAAAGTTGGAGATGACCATATCGTGGCGGTCATTCATTTCAACTGATGGTATTCTGCATCGTGTCGCGATGTTAAATCAGAGGCTCCTTGGGAGGCAACCCATGTTTCTTTTTCTTTTCTTTTTCTTTTGTAGTTAGGTGTTATTTTGGTGCTAACTTAATTTGAAGTATGGTACAAGGATAAGTGTGCCTTACAGGAATGGTGGACAGAAATCTGGCTAACTGTGCAAAATTGTGCGGACCACACATTTACAATATCTGCAGCAAAAATGCTATGTGGCCGCATAATTATCTTGCGGACCGCAAAAGTGGAAGGTGGAAAATGCCAACTCTCTGAAGTTGGTCTGTCAGAAAAATAATCGATCTGTGGCCGCAATAGGAAATGTGCAGCCGCAACAATAGATCTGCGGTCACATACATAATTCTGCGGATCGCAGATAAAATGATGATTTAAGATCACCAGGTAACAGAGTGCGGTCCACAATTAGAATTCTGCGGCCGCACTTGCTCTTCTTTCCCTTAGAAAATCAAGAGTATAAATAGAGGGCTAGGACTACTGTTACTCTTGTCCCTCTCTGAGCAAAATCACAGTAATCTTTTGAAATTTCTTGTTGAATATACCTGTTCATTCATACAACACCTTTGATCAATCTCTCATCACACTCATTCATTTGGTATGTTTCAAAATCTTGTTAATCATTTTCTTTTAATTTGTAGATTTTTAGTCAATTGTACATATATAGGGGTAAATCTGAAGTGGGTTAACTAGTACATGTTCTAGGGGGACTGGGTAAATGTATTCTCATGCTTTGATGATGTTACCATGTCAAAATTTGGACAAAAATTGTAAACCCTAGTTGTTAATTAACTGACTGTCCGTATATTTCACATTCTGCATCCGCACCTGAAATTGTGCGGTCTGCAGAAGTTGACTAGGTTAGTTTAGTAAGAATGAGTTTGTGGCCGCAACAAAAATTGTGCGGACTGCAGAATTTCCTCTGCTATCGCAGAACAGCTCTTTCACTGTCTTTAGAGAGTCTACATTTTTTGACTCAGATGTGCGACCGCAGGTCAAATTGTGCGGACTGCACAAATCATGTTGCGGCCGCACATCTACCAATTCTCTGTCATCAGAGAGTTGGCATGGTTTTGGTTTCTGAGTTGCAGCCACAAGGAAAAATGTGCGGACCGCAATTCCCATCTATGGTCACAAGAGAGAATTGTGCGATCCGTAAGACTTCATCTATGGCCGCAAGACAAATTGTGCGGACCGCAGACCCTCACCCTTCAAGCATACTCTGTGTGTGACCCTCACTGTGTTTTCATGTGTTTTCTTGTATATTTACTGTGTCTGATTGAACATTGAATTGCAACTAACAATTGTGTCTACTTGATACAAATAATGGCTCGATCTAGAGGCAGAGGTGATACTTCTAAAGGAAGAGGAGAACCTTCTCGTGGACGAGGCAAGAGAGCCTTACCTAGTTCCCAACAGCATGAAATCAGAAAAAAGACAGCAGTCGAGAGAGGAAGAGGTGCAGATCTCTCTGAGACGAGTTCATACACCCCGTCTAGGGACGTATCAGAGGGTAACCCGGCCTCTGTTCCGGAACACCTGGCAATACAGTCCAGGCTGTCAGGGAGATTTCAACTGAGGGACGAGCCATCATCATCACACAACACTTCCGAGGGTTCGAAAAGTACTAGTCGGGCTTTTGAGCCATCCACTACACCTGTCCCTGAGGCACCAGATTCATCAGTTCAGGACATCCCCGATGATGGCAGAGGGGGAGATACTACAGTTGCCGATCTTGAAAGGACAAAGAAGAAAGAGGGTTTGGGAGGACCGGTTTTTCAGTTTGGCCGTCTTTACCAGCTTCCGTCAATGGTGGCCAGTGAGGTCGCTTACTCTTGAGCAGCAGTTTCAGTTGAAGGATTTGGAGAAATATAACCCGGCAGTGCTGAGACAGTTCAAGGAATGCAAGGGGAGGATGTGGTTCACCAGAGTGTGGTGGATGCCAAAGAATATCTTGTACGTGAATTCTATGCCAATGTGGCGCATATCAAGAAGGGGACAAAGGTAACCAAAGTGCATAACCTTAAAGTGAGATTTGATCAAACTCTCAACACGTACTTGGGTTTAGAAGATGTCGAGCCGAAGGAATACTTAGAGAAGTATGCAATGGGAGATGAAGCCCAACCTTGGTTAGCAGAGATTCTAGCAGCTCCTGGGCCACCACCGCTATGGATCAGAGTAGGGGTTCCTATTCACAAGAGCACTCTGAGCTTTGAGGCAAATGGGTGGCAAACCTTTGTCTGCAGTAGATTAGACCCGAGCCAGAATGAGACCTATCTTCTGATCCCTCAGGTAGTTCTACTTGCTTTGATTATGGCGGGGTACCTTATCAATGTGGGTGCCGTGATGTCGGCCAACATCTCAGTCATTGCTCGGCAAGATGACTCGTCCTACTTGTATCCCAACACTATTACAAAGTATCTCACGGATGCGAGGGTAGATCCGAGGGATTATGATACAAAGGTGCGGTCGAAGAAGCCTTTCTCATGGTACTCACTGATGGATGCAAACAACCCTAAGAGAAAAGGTCAGCTGTCTACCACCACAGGCCAGTCTGATGAGCCAGCGACGGTAGTTGCGGAGGTAGATGATGTTCCATCCACTTCGGTCGAGCCTTCCTCTAGTGCCGCAGTTATGCCTCCACTATAATCTTCAGTTCCTACTGCAGTTCCTATCACAGATTCCACTTCGTCTTTGAAGCTGGTGCCCATGCCTATTGCCCCACTTTCTGCACTGCGAGTCTCCCAGATATTGGCGAGCCTCAACAACTGGATGCGGACATCCACTATAAAGCTGTCTGACTTATCCAGTAATATTGCAACACAGTCTTCTGTTCAGGCACCTAAGATTCCCCTGACAGTTGAAGAGTCATTGAAGAAGCTCCTAAGGAACCAGAACACCATCATGGCTACCTTGGTACACCACGTGTCATTGATCGAAGAGCTGGGCAAAGAAGTAAAGAAGATGAGAAAGTCCCATGCCAGTAAGAAGTCAGTGGACAAGCTCTGGAGGCAGGTGACCAAGCTTGCTGCAACCGGAGATATCCCTTTTGACATGCTGATTGACCCAGACCCTTCAGACCCAGTTCCTGCAGCACCATCAGCACCGGTGGCACTAGCTGGCCAGTCTGAGGAGCCAGACTCTACTGCCGACACTGCTGAGGCAGTGCATCAAATGTTCACCAACCCAGTCACTCCCAGAGTTGAGGATGATGAGATCCAGTTGGATGAGACTGAGGGCGGTGACATTGTTGTGGACACAGAGATGTCCAAGGAGTCATAGGGAGTTTTCTTCACTCTTTCCCCTCTTTTACTCTTATTTTGTTAAGCATTGGGGACAATGCTTATCTTTATTTGGGGGGGGGGGTTGGAGTTTATTTGATCAAATTTTGGTACATTCTGAGACAATTGGCCTGTAATATCTTGATATTATTTTCTTTCTCTTTCTTATTCTATATATATTCTCTCTTTTACTCTCATTATGGATATTCAATAGATTTTTTTAATTAGTTTCTTTATTTTTGGTTCCATAATTAGTTCGTAGTTTGAGTTAGTAGCTTCGTTGTTTCTTTTAGTAGCACCCTTTTATGTTTTAGTAGACAATAAGCCTTTGGTTTTTTTAATGCCACGGTTCTTTCCAATGGTAGTTATTTTGTGAACCGGGTGACTTATTTCAACGATAGATGGCGTGACAATCTTCTTAAGCGAGTGAGTCCGTTGTTGGTGTTTAGGTAATAATAATAGTAGTAATGAATAAAAATAACTAATTGAGTAATGCTTGATGAGTCCAACGTGCTTCAATTGGTACCAACACACTTAACTACGTGCTTATGGTTAAAAACAAGATTTGAAAGAAATAGCTCTAGTTAGTGACTTTGTGACCCTTGAGTTGACTTTGGCAACCATCGAGTGGTTTAATTGAACCATAGTGATCTTTAAACTTGAATGTGGTCTTGTGGGCCCTCGACTATGTCCTTGTAAATAATCCGGTTGCGTGAGAGGTGAGATGCTTTGTTGCTAGTCCAAGTACCCATGCGAAAGGTCTAGAACTTGCCCAGAATTTGTTTCAAGGTGAAATCCTAAGTTTTCCTTGGCTTGAGAAGTGATTGTAGGCTTTCCTTGGACCGTTTGAGTTTTCTATTGCCTACAAATGTTGTGATCCCTAGTCAACCCCGTTGAGCATCGAGCCTTTCTCATTTGACAATCATGTTACAAGACTTTACCCGTTTGATCGTGACCCTCTCTTGGCACCCGAAGCTTTCTTTAACACTCTTGTGAAATAATTGGCTAAAAACTTAAGTTTAGGGTAGACACGAGAAGCTTGAAAAAGGTATCAAGGCACAAAAGAAGATAAAAGAAATGATGAAAAAAAAGGCAAGAAAAGAAAAGAGCAAAAAGAAAAATACAAAATAGTGAGTAAGTGGAAGGGTTGAAAGAATTCAAAGAGAGGTAATGATCCCAAACATGAAGAAATCAAAGAGGGAGAAAATGAATGGAATGATCAAGAAAGAGTGATGTTAAGTCTCTCTAGTTCCCCAAGGAAACGAAAGTGCCTCAAAGAATTGGCAAAGTGTGAGCCAAGAAATGGAAAGTGAAGTGCTTAAGGAAAGGTGTAACCACTCACTCATATTGTATCCAACCCTAATCCAAAAGCCTTCATTACATCCCGAAAGACGTCCTTTTTGATTTCGAGCCGAGTGAGCTTACATTAGTGGCGATCTACATGGGGGTCAAACCTATGGTACTTGAAGCTGTACTTGCGACATTCTCTAGAGAGAGATGAGTGAACCTTTCATAAATATTTGGATTGAGTGCTAAAATTCTTAAGTGAGCCAGGTAACCGGAAAGTTGAAGAGGAAGAGTTTGGAGTCCACCATGACCTATATGATAAAGCAAGAGTCCTTGATGAGTAAAGTCAGCTTTTGATGCTCAAATGTCACTTTAGAACTATATGTTCATAAATGTTTAACTTGTCGCCTTGTTGATAATACATAGCTAGTGTGGGTAATTATTGGTCCCAACTGATGTGTGGATGGCTCACTGTCGACTCACTGAAATGACCCTTAACTTTTGGAGGTGGGAACTAATTTATATGCTTGAGGACAAGCAAAGACTTATGTTTGGGGGAGTTGATAAGTGGGGATTTTGACTACTTATTAACGCCTTTTAACTTTTGTTTTAGTCTAAAAGCATTGAATTGTGTTCCCGACACTAATGAAATTGTGCAAAATTGCAAGAATGCTGGAAGTTAGGCCCCTGACATGAAATTTGACTAAAAAGGAGCAGTCTACGCACAAGGCAATAAAGGGCACAAAATCACACAATGTGCGGTCTGCATAAGAAATCGCGGACCGCAGAATTCCATCTGCGGCCACAAACAAAGAAGGAACAATTAGCAGACACTTGTGCAAATTGCTAACCGCACATGAATTGTGCGGCCGTAAAAGTTGGGCTAGGAGTTAAGATGAGAGACTATGCAAAAAGATCAAGTCTAGAGTCTCAGTGAATTGCGGATCACACAAGATTTGTGCGGCCGGAGAAGATTGCCTTGCGGCCGCAATCTTAATATTGTAGACCACAGAAGATTATCTTGCGGTGGAAGATCTAAATCAGTAGACCATAGAAAAGTTGCTCTGTGACCGCAGTTCAGAATTGTGCGGCCGCAGAACTCCAGCTCCTGCCAGATGAAGAAATCTGCGGCCGCACATGGAATTGTGCGGCCACAGAACCTCCCGAGGGATATTATTGTCCGAGATTTTCAGCCTTGTATAAATAGTCGAGTTTCACAAAATTAGGTTAAGTTTGAACCTCTGCTACTGTTGTAGCCGTTTCTCTTTGCCGTTTTTGGAAGTTTACTTTGCTTTAGTATATTTTATAATAGATTTAATCATTTTAAGCTTTCATTATGAGTTTAATTAGTCTTGCTTCTCTATATTCTTCAAACCCAATTATGAGCAGCTAGATGTTTACTAGGGTTGTGACCCAACCCTAGTGTGTAAACCTTATGGGTATCTAATTTATTGTTTGTTTATGATTGTGTGTTTATTATTTAGCTTAGTTCATGCTTTAATTATGGAATTAATGGTTGCAAATATTAATTCATGCCTATTTGACTTAGTCTCTACTTTAGAAAGAGAGACCTAATCTAGGATAACTTAGCTAACAAGGAATTGGGTCAATCAAGAGATTGATTAACCCAATTAAAGGGTTCAACATAGAGATAGTAATAACCCGACTTGAACTTTTATCAACTGTTTTGTGTGATACCCATTTGGTCTTGAGAAAGACAAATTGGGCAAAACCACTCTCTAACCGAGAGGTATTGGGTGGGTAATTTAGAATTGATAGCTATAATACACCCCAGTCAACAGAACAAGCATTAAAGTCTTTATCCCATTAGGCAAATACCTTGGTAATAGTCACATCCCTAGGCTTTTTATTAATTTGGAAAAACCTCAAAAATAATTATCTCTAGTCTTCTTTCTTTATTTTGCAATCAACAGAGTAAAATTAGAAATAGAAAACTAATCTTTTTGTGGAAGTAGAATCTTGATAATTCAATCACGCACATTGAAATATATACCCCTAACTCCTATCTAAGCTCCCTGTGGATTTGACCCCGACTCTTAGTTGAGTTTCTATTATTGTAAACGACCGTTTCATACCTCTTTTGAGGTGTGCATTTGGACGCGATCATAGATCGAGCAAGAGGAACCTCAGCACAATATCAACATGATCATTGGTAGAGTCGACGTCCCCCAAGGGCCAATGTTGAAGTGCAATAAGGTGTCCATTACAAGGGAAAAACGAACCCGAGATTACTTGCTGGAGGGGACCATCTCTTTCAATGATGATGACACTGAAGGCATCATGCAATCGCATAACGATGCACTGGTAATCTTTGTACTTATAAATAAATCTCGAGTTAAGCATGTTTTGATTGATCCAGGTAGCTCGGCCAATATCATCAGATCGAGGTTCATGGAGCAGCTGGGTCTCCAAGACCAAATAGTGCCTGTGGTCCGGGTCCTAAACGAATTCAACATGGCATGTGAAACTACTAAAGGGGAGATAATCCTGCTAGTGAACACCGCCGGACTATTCAAGAAATGAAGTTCTAAGTGATCGAAGGGGATATGAGATATAATGCTCTATTTGGAAGGCCATGGATTCACAATATGAGGGCAATACCCTCGACACTACACCATGCATTGAAGTTCCCCACACCGGGAGGGATCAAGACCGTTTACGGAGAGCAGCCGACCGCAAAAGAAATGTTCGTGGTCGATAAGGTGATCCCGATGTCCACACTCTCGACATAAAAGAACCTAGAGTTGGTTAGGAAGAAAGAAACTAAATAGCAATCACCAACACCGGCCCCGACCGAACCGGAGAAGCAAGAGGCAGGCGAGGATGATGATTACATAGTTCCTAGGTCGTTCATCACCCCTAACGATTCTGATGCCACCAAGTCGATGGTCGAGGAGCTGGAGCAAGTGATATTGATCGAACACATGCCTGATCGGAAGGTACACCTCGACACGGGATTGACTCCTCAGCTCAGGAAAAAACTCATTAAATTACTTATAGTTAACGTGGATTATTTTGCTTGGTCCCATCTAGATATGACAGGGATCCCACCAAAGGTGACTACTCATAAGCTAAGTTTGGACCCGAAGTTCCACCCGGTTAAACAGAAAAGGAGGTCTCAGTCTGAAGTCAAGCATGCGTTCATCAAAGACGAGGTATCCAAACTCCTTAGAATAGGTTCCATTCTGGAAGTTAAGTACTGAGATTGGTTGGCTAACATAGTAGTTGTGCCAAAAAAGGGAAATAAATTAAGAATGTGCGTAGATTACAAATATTTGAACAAGGCGTGTTCCAAGGATTCCTTTCCTTTGCCTAACATCAATCGCATAATTGACGCAATGGCCGGGCATGAGATGCTTAGCTTTCTCGAAAACTTCCTTCATCACTAAATTCGGCACCTATTGATATAACATAATGCCGTTCAGACTAAAAATTGCTAGTTCCACTTATCAGCGCCTAGTACACCGGATATTTGAAGAACAAATAGCAAAATCAATGGAGGTTTACATTGACGACATGTTAGTTAAGTCTCTGCGAGAAGATGACCATTTGGAACATTTGCAGGAAACCTTCAACATACTGAAGAAATACAATATGAAGCTGAACCTAGAAAAATACGCATTCGGGGTCGGGTCCAAGAAGTTCCTTGGATTCATGATGTCCAACTGGGGGATCGAGATCTATCCCAACAAAATCAAAGCTATAGAAGACATCATCGTGGTGAACAATGTCAAGGCCGTTCAGAGGATAATCGAGCGCATAGCCGGCCTGAGTCGGTTCATATCAAGGTCCTCCGATAAGAGCCATCGATTCTTCTCATTATTGAAGAAGAAGAATAACTTTTCGTGGACCCCAGAGTGCCAACAAGATTTGGAAGAACTCAAATGGTACCTTTCAAGTCCACCCTTGATTCATACTCCAAAGGAAGACGAGCAAATGTACCTGTACTTAGCGGTATCTGATATAGCGGTAAGTGGAGTCTTAGTTCGGGAAGAGGAAGGTACGCAATTTCCTATCTACTATGTTAGCAGGATTCTAGGCAAGGCCGAAACAAAGTACCCCCACCTAGCGAAATTGGCGCTCGCTTTGCTAAGCGTCTCCAGAAAGTTAAAGCCATATTTTCAATGAGGAACATAATGCACAAACTCGAGCTCTCGGGACGATTGGCCAAATGGGCCATAGAAATTAGCGGGTACGATATCGAATATTAACCCCGGACTGCCATCAAATCTCAAGTTTTGGTAGACTTCGTGGCCGACTTCACGTCAGCCTTAATACCCGAAGTCGAAAGGGAATTGTTGTTAACCTCAGGGACCTCCTTGGGAATCTGGACCCTCTTTACGGATGGTGCCTCGAATGCAAAGGGGTCCAAACTCGGCATCGTGTTGAAGCCACATACGGGTAACGTAATTAGGTAATCTATTAGAACTGTGAAATTGACTAACAATGAGGCCGCGTATGAGGCCATGATTGCAGGTCTTGAATTGGCTAAAAGCTTGGGGGCCGAAGTGGTCGAAGCTAAGTGTGATTCCCTTCTTGTGGTAAATCTAGTCAATAGGATATTCAAAATGAAAGAGGAACGAATGCGAAGATACTTGGATAAATTATAGGTAACGGTGCATCGATTCAAGGAATGGACTCTACAACACGTACCCCGGGATCAAAATAGCGAAGCCGATGCTCTAGCTAACTTGGGGTCATCGGTTGATGACGATAAATTCAGCTCAGGAACGGTCATACAACTCATGAAATCGGTAGTGGAATAAGGCCATGTCGAAATAAACTAACAAGTTTAACTTGGGACTGGAGAAATAAGTATATAGACTACCTGAAGACTAGGAAGCTGCCCTCTGATCCTAAAGAATCGAGAGCTCTGCGCACGAAGGCGGACAAGTTTAGCCTATCCGAAGGTACTTTGTTCAGAAGAGCATTCGATGGCCCACTTTCCATATGCTTGGGGCCAGGAGACACCGAATATGTTTTGAGGAAAGTTCACGAAGGTACCTACGGAAACCATTCGGGGGCAGAATCTTTGATTTGTAACATAATCAGAGCCGACTATTACTGGATCGACATGGAGAAATATGTGACGGACTTTGTACAGAGATGCGACGGCTGTTAGAGGCATGCAACAATGATCCATCAACCCGGGGAGTTACTACATTCGATCCTGTCGCCTTGGCCGTTCATGAAATAGGGAATGAACATTGTTGGTCCCCTGCCATGGGCATCCGGTAAGGCTCAATATATACTATTTATGACTGACTATTTCTCTAAATGGGTCGAAGCTCAAGCGTTTGAGAAGGTCCGGGAAAAATAAGTCATCGACTTCATTTGGGACCACATAATATGCCGGTTCGTTATACCGACCGAGATAGTGTGTGATAACGGGAAGTAGTTCATCGGCAGCATAGTAAGCAAATTTTTTGAGGACCATATGATCAAAAAGATCTTGTCAACACCCTATCACCCTAGTGGAAATGGACAGGCGGAGTCTACGAACAAGACCATACTTCAAAACCTTAAGAAAATGTTGACCGATGCTAATGAGAAATGGAAGGAAATTCTGTCCGAAGTCTTGTGGGCATATCATAGGACCTCAAAATCTAGTATAAGGGCCACTTCATTTTCGTTGGTCTACGGTGCCGAAGTACTAATACCGGTCGAGGTGGGAGAATCGAGCCTTAGGTTTCGATATGCGACCGAAGAATCAAATGGTTAGGCCATGAGCACGAGCCTGGAACTATTGGATGAGAGGCGCGAGTCCGCCTTAGTCCGGTTGGCAGCCCAAAAATAGTGGATAGAAAGATATTACAACTGAAGAGCCAACCTCCGACACTTCAATATCGGGGACTTGGTATTAAGAAAAGTAACACTGAACACTCGGAACCCGAACGAAGGGAAGCTGGGACCGAATTGGGAAGGACTATATTGAGTCATCGAGATTACCGGTAAAGGTTCATACAAGCTCGAAACAGGATATGATGCACAACTACCAAACAACTAGAGCGTGATGCACTTAAAACGGTACTAATTCTAAGGTACGATCTCATTCACTTTTTTAAAAAATATTACGAATCGGACTAACACTTGCAGGCAACAACCAAAGGAGAATGTGGTTGTTAGGTCTGAAAGGACGCATTGCACTCTTTTTCCCTTGAACCAGTTTTGTCCCAAATGAGTTTTCAGGCAAGGTTTTTAATAAGGCAACAATAAATCATGCTAACTTAGAATCGAAGACCGGTTTTAAATCGGAGTTAATGGTCGCATCAACAGTATCCTAGCCCTCTCGAGATCGACCTTAAATATTGGGGGCCATCACCCTCGGGCCAGGAGTTTTAGCAAGGAAGGAAACTTTATGCTTGAACATGCTAGGCTCGGTGGTTAGGATTTATTGTAAGGGCCAATCAGTGTAAGTGAATCGTGCCCGCGTAGGCCACCTTAGCCATAATACGAGCTTTTACATGCTTACAATCTTGTACGTTAACACAGAGATGAAATAAAGTTTCTGCCTTGCTAATACACATTTTTACTTCTTAAAAGTATCGAGCCTAAGGGCTATTCCTACTCGGGGACTATCGAGCCCAAGGGCCACCCCTATCCGAGCCCAAAGGGCTACCCCCACTCGGGGACTGTCGTCCGAAATAAGTTCGGATGGCTCTGGTTATTGAAACCCGGAGGCACATAGCCTTCCTAAACCTTAAAGGCTACGACCACCCTAAAAATGGTACGGAGACGTCCGAAGCCCGTAATCAAAACGTAAGGCCTGCAACAAAATTTTAAACCTGTTCAAAGGTTACCCTCGACAAAGATATAGTCTAAAAACATTTTAGGGAGAATCTTGGGGAAATTTTCGGTCAATCCGAGTTTCCACATATTTTGGGCAAAAATTGCATCGAGGACAAGTTTTTTTCGAACCACCAAAAAATGACTTATTACTATGTTTGATTTTGTGCTAAGGCATTAGATAATAGACTTGAAAATTGCCAAAAGGAAAAAAATTTATATGTTCCGAAATATCTTTACAAAGGCCCAACAAAAACGGCCTCAACAAAATATACATACAGGATACAAAAACAAAAAACATCCTAAGGCATCTACGCCTGATCTTCACCAGAACCCGACTCATCACCAGAACTGTCCGGGCCTTCAAATACATTAGAGCCCTCAGAGCCCTCTTCACCTCGGGGTTCGACCAGGTTCTTGGCCTCGACCTCACGTCTTTTTGCCTCATCGATCTCGATAGATAGGTCGAAGCCTCAGGCATGGATTTCTTTGAGGGTCTCCCTTCGGGATAGCCGCATCACGTACTCGACAGTGGTCTTCAGGCGGGCCTCGACTGCTTCAACATCTGCCTTATATTGGGCCACCACCTCGTCAGCATCAGGCGAGGTTATCTCCAACCTATACCTCGTTAATTCGAGCTCCTTATCTAGGGCGTCCCGTTCAACGATGATCGAGCCCAGTTGTGCTTGGAGGTCCTCATTTTGCTGAGCCTGTGCATCAGCCTTCTCCTTCGCCACCCGAAGCTGAACTTCCACGAAGACAGTTTGGCCTGGGCATTCTTCTTCTTCGAGGCCAGCAGGTCCATCTTGTTTTTCCACCCACCGGCCATTACTTGGATCTCATCCATCTCCTTGCGGAGTTGGTCGATATTCTATTGGACCTACAAAGTTTTGTTGTTAGCCTCTGTGACCGGACCCTCATTTCTAACTTCAAAAAATTTATACCTTTTCCACCAAGTCGGCGTGCTCCTACCTTAAAGCTGATGCTTCTTTTTGAGTTGCATCCAGCTCGGCTTGGAGGTTATTAATGACCCCCTCTTGCTGCTCGCTAAGAAGCTTATACATGTCCTTTTTTTGGGTAAGCTCCTTCATCTCGAGCTCGGGTTGATTGACCTCAACCCGGTATTGAAGAAAACGCTCGCGGTGAAGTATCGAGACCAGCAAAGGGGCAAAAAATGTGAGAAAAATCAAACACAGTTAATAATAGATCGATGGAAAGAAACATTACCTTGCCCGGTTCAGCGTCTGCTGCGGCTTATTGAAAAGTCATGGCATGTTTACCTCATTCATTTTTGCCTGATCCTCCCCGGTCACCAGAAATCGGAGGTAGCTAGCTACCTCCACAGGAGCAGACAAAACCCGAGCATCCTCCGGGACGGTCAGTATAATCGATCTCTTATGACCGGGGTCCACACTCGGAGCAAGAAACTGATCGATCAATTCCGGGCTCGAGCTCGGCCCGCCAGCTTCTGAGGATGTGCCTTCTTCAGAACTTCCAGGTCGCCCAGCCCGGAGATGTCTTCCAAAGTAGACGAGTCCACACCGTCGAAAAAGGAGTGAAGGGGATCTTCCATATCATGGACCCCCTCGCTGGACTTCTCCTTTCTCGCTTGGGCCTCCTCGAGCATGGACTCGGTGTAGGAGGGCATCCCCGAGATCTCAATTACATTGGGCGCTTTCTTTGGAGCGGAGCCGGCATCTTAAGAAGTTTCACCCCGAGTATCCACGTTGGTCTTTTGAGTTTGAGGGGGGTCGATCTCATGAGTCTCCCCCTCGGATGCATCCGAGACCCCGGGATAGGTCATTCCGTGGGTAACAAAAATAGATTCATCCTCCGGCTCATCCCTAAGTTGGAGGAGGGAGTCGGAGTATGGCAACAGAGCACTCATTTCTTTGGTTTCTTCACTTCGGAGCCCGGGGAGCCCGATGGTTTTCTCTTCCTCTTTTTTTTCCCTCCGAGTCAGCAACGGAGGGATCAACGGGTGGGGGCACATCCTTATCCCCTTCCGAAGACCTAAGTTCGGTAGTCTTAGGCAAACCTGCAATAACAAAAGGGAAGATGAGTTAGTGTAATAAAAGGTAGAAACGTAGTATCGACTACTCAAAAAGAGGCCTTACCATGAGAACGGGCCTCCTATCGGCCCTTCAAGAGTATATGCCATATGCGCTCGAAGTACGACATA
Source organism: Nicotiana tomentosiformis (assembly GCF_000390325.3). NCBI lineage: Eukaryota > Viridiplantae > Streptophyta > Magnoliopsida > Solanales > Solanaceae > Nicotiana > Nicotiana tomentosiformis. Next base: position 71,897,599 of record NC_090818.1, on the reverse strand, counting down.
TGAGGATAGATGCCCTCGATCCATTTCTTTAACCGGGGAACCGCATTAGGAACCAGGGCGACAGCTGTACAACCATAAGCATGAATTAGAAGATAGAAATAGAAGAAAAAGAATTTTGATGTTTAAAGAAAGATTGCACTTACGAGACCCATTCCACTTCTCAGGGAATGACATGTATTCATGGGGGATCAAATCCTCGGTTTTCACTCGGACAAAGCGTCCCTGCCAGTCCCGGTCTCGATCTTTGTCGATACTCGAAAAGGGGGCCTTTCTGGCCCGACGAGTAAGATTGATCAGTCCCTCTAGGAACATTCGGGGACTGTATAATCGGAGCTGGTGGTCGATCATGAACCGACGAGACTCGGTCTTGTTCACGAAGTAGTAGAGAAGGGTTGCGATCCTCCACAACGATTGATAGATTTTCCCGAGCCACACCTCGTACCTCTTGCAAAAGTCTAGAACGATCGGGTCCATCGGGCCACGTGTGAAGGGATAAGTGTAAATACTTAAGTACCCCTCCACATGGGTAGTAACGACGTCCTCGAGCCCGAGGACTACTACGTTCTTGCCTTCCCAATTGCAGCCCTTACGAACTATGGGAAGAATATCTTCAGTCACTGAATATATGTACCTCGAGACTCCTTCACCCCGGTCCTGTCTGAGCGAAGGCTTCTCGACTTTAAAGTCATCTGCAACTGAGCAACCCCCATGAATGAAAGCTGCCAAGGGAGGCTCGGCGGCCGGTTCGTTAGCAACCACAATGGGGGAAGCCGTTTCGAGGGCGACCACTTCAGGAGCAACCTCTTCAGTACCATCGACCGATTGAGAAGATGAAGGGGCAACTTGTTGAGGAACTGTTTTCATTGTTTTGGACATTGTCATCTGGGGGAATGTTTGAAAATTTGAGGAAAGAATGCAAAGTTTTGGAAAAACGGGTTTTGAAGATGAAGAACAGAGTATGAAGACTTGAAGAAACTCTGGGCAAAATCTGGAGATTACTATGGAAATTAAAGAACAAGGATGAATATATGAAGATTTGAAGATGGTTTGATGATGGCTGGAAAGCTCGATGGTAGTAATTTAGTCGTAAAGTAGAAAATGAACAAAGGGAGGAAGCTTTTGTAGGGAAACAACCGACACTTCACATTCGGGAGCAACCTGCCGATGAGTGACGCATGTCCAAAGTCAGAACGACGCGACTAACGGGACATTTCGGCTCCCTCATCGTTACCTATGAAGGAAGGAACTGGAGTCATATGCCGTTTCTCATCGTTTCGGCAAGCCTACTCTCTGAGAAACGAGGGGACTATCTATATGCGGGTAAAATCGAGCCCACTGAGCACCCCGGTTTCCTGATGAGGTAGGCAAAGTAGGAACTTGACCGTAAGGAATCATCGTCAAAGCGAGGAGCCCCTCATATCAGGGCTCAAGCAAAACATCTGCCCTCGGAAGCATCGAGACCATGTCCTCCGGGTCCGGTTCGAGCCTCAAGACTTCGGAGAGCGTTACTAAATAGCTACACACAACTAACAAAGGGCCGTGATTTCCTTGCCCAACCGAATATCACGGTGTGAATCTCGGCCCGTATCAGCAGAAAATCAGTGATTAGCAGAACGAAAGATTTTTACCTTTCTTAGAATTGTACTTAGGGTAAAACACCCCTACTATATAAAAGGGAAAGTTTATTATTCATAGAAGATATTGTAACAAGCATACCAAGGCAATTTATTTCTATTTTATCTGTTATTCAAAGTTCTTATTTTTGTTCATAAGTTCTTTATAAGTGCAAGCTCCGAATCGAAGGCAGGTTCCTCATCAAGCTATTAATCAAGCCCGGGATCACTCTTATCATTGGTTTGACCATTTATCACGTCTTTCATTTGCTTAATCTAATGTCATTAATCACTTGTATAAATTCAATTATTATCTGTTTTTAAGGGTAACAAAGGGATAATTAATTTCACGATTAAAGTTGAGATGAATTTATCTTAAGTTTGGTTGGGAAAAAATCGCGGTATAACTAATCCTGAAATTAGTTATCTCCGAATTATAGTATTATTTTTATCTCTATGGGAGGGTAACAATCTCGAGATAACTAATCCCGAGATAATTAATTTTAGGATAACTTATTTCCCAACCAAATGACCCCTTAGAGTTTAGCTCCATTTCTTTTTGACTGGTTTATCTTTATATTTGCTCTAACAATTGTATAGGGTAAAATATGCTATACTACGTGGCCGCCCAAAAGAGGGACATGTGGAACCTAATATGGGGGATAGCCAAAATCGAAGGCAATGGTCCTGTCTGTCACCGGAAAGAATAACGCTTATAAGGATGCAATAAATACTCTTCGCCTGGTAGCATTTAATGAAGAATATTCTACAGAATTAAGTATGTTGCCAGTTACAAGAAATTGGCATTTATGCTCACCGTTACATCTTTGTCAATGGCCCTCACAATTGACATTAAAGAAGGGCACTATCCTAGGACCTCCTTTCCTAGATGTAGCTATAAATAGTGAGCTCTGTTATCATTGTAAGGCCAAGAATTTTCTGGCAAACTAATACTATAATCTATTCAAATCTCTATTCAATTTTATCTTCTTATTTTCTGTTTTTGTTCTTATTATTGTTGCGCCTGAAGGCTTCACTACCAGAGTCTTTATTTCTGTAATTTCATCTTCCTACCAAGGCTAAGTGTTATATATTTCTTCAATTATCTTGTTGTTTCAGGATCGAATTAATTCACTTATCTAGAAACCATGTATAAATTCAACTGTACCGTTTTATGGGTAAACAATTTGACACCCACTGTGGGGCCTAGACAATCGTGCAATTAAGTTGATCCTTGCTATATTTACTAACGTGTTTTGATATTTTATCTTAGAAAAAATCATAAGAAAGTAGATAACAGTGTTAACAACATGTACAATCCCGAGGTTCGAGGGGATCAACCTCATTTTGAGGTCTCAATCAGTGATACCCATAACGAGGGGAAGGATGCCACGCCGATTCATGTCAGGCAATATCCTCGACATGTTCTGGAGACAACTCCCGATGATGCTGAGGAGGAACATGTCGTTGACGCGGTTAGAGTCCTACAAGAACAACACGCTATCATTCTAGGCCACCCCATGCAACAGGATAAGGTTATGACAGAGTTAAAGCAGGCGCTGTCTGGGGCTTCGAATAATGCGAATAGACGAGATCCAGTTCTTCCTGGCGCCCCACAAATCAAACAACGCAGAGGGTCGACAACAACACCCAGAGGGGCGAAGTTGGCTCCGATGGGGCTGGGGGGAGCGGATACGACCCCAATAACAAAAATGATCCCTTTAAGAATGAACTCTTACGGTTTATGAGGGAAGTGAATGCCCGCATGGACCAAATCCCGGGCGAATCACCGGTGTTGTAAGGTCCGAATTTAAAGAAGTATTCTGAGTTGCCATACAAGCCAAGTGCGACACCAGAATTAATCCTGAAGTGGTTTAAAATGACTGATGTGTCAAAGTATGACGGGACTTCAGACTCTCAGGAGCATATTACCACCTATACAACGACGGTGAAGGGAAATGATTTAGCTCCTCACGAAATTGAAACTATTTTGCTGAAGAAATTTGGAGAGACTCTTATGAGGGGAGACTTGACGTGGTATTCACTGTTACCCGAGCATTCCATAGACTCCTTTGAGATGCTCGTGGACTCTTTCATCAAGGCTCATGCCGGGGCCAGAAAAGTACAGGCCCGAAAGGCCGACATATTCAGGATTGAGCAAGGAGAGTCCGAGTTGCTACGAGTGTTCGTTACCCGATTCTAGAAGGAGATAATGTTACTTTTGACTGTCCCGGATGAATGGGCGGCTGAAGCATTCACCAAGGGAATGAATCCGAGAAGTTCAGACTCTTCCCAAAAATTGAAGGAAGCCTCCTGGAGTTTCAAGCAACGACTTGGGCGGATATCCAAAATCGGTAAGAATCAAAGATAAGGATTGAAGATGATCAGGTTGGCTTTCTATCGTTGACAAAAGGATAGGAGAAGAACACAGAAAAATCAAAATACGTTTTCGACACGGATAAACGGTCTTCGGGGGGTCAGTTGTTGCCCTACAATAGGACCGAAGGCCGCGACAGAGGCTTCCGATCAGCGGACAGGTTCGCCATCGACAGAAGGACTGATTGCGGTTGGAATAATAGATCGTTGCAGGATAAAGAAGCGTCAGGGGCGCGTGATCCTTCCTACCCCAAGCTGTCAGAATACACCTTCAACGTCAGTGTAGTTGGTGTCACCCATGAGAAACATCAAAGAAGCACGGATCCCGAAACCAATGAGATCTGATCCCAACCAGAGGGATCCCAACTTGTGGTGTGAATATCACGAGACGAATAGCCACCGGACAGGGGACTGTCGACACCTCCGGGAAGAAGTGGCAACACTGTTGAAGAATGGTTATCTCAGAGAATACTTGAGTGACCGAGCTATGAATAATTATGGTCGTAACTAGGACAATGCGGAACCCTTGAAAGCAGGAAAAGATCCCTCGCGCCAAACGATCAACATGATCTTCGGGAGGAACGATATCAACGGGGTCACCTTTTTGGCAACAAAAAAGACAAACGTATCAATAACCCATAGCAAAGGGCTCCGGGAAGTCGCCGAAGACAATATCACTTTCACAGAGGAGGACATAGACGGATTGCTACTGCTGCACAACGATGCACTTGTAATTTCTTAAAATGTGCTATATTTGAAGATTAAATGTGTTCTAGTGGATCCAAGAAGTTAGGCCAATATCATATAATGGAGAGTATTGGAGTAAGCTAAACTCACCGAAACTATCATTTCAGCCACAAAAATCCTCACCGGATTCAACCTCGCGAGCGTGACAACCCGATGAGAGATTATATTACCCAAAAACGCCAAAGGAATGATGAAAAGAACACTTTTCGAAGTGGTAGATGATAATATGTGATATAACATTATTTTGGGAAGGCCATGGTTGCACGAGATGAAGGTTTTACCATCAACATATCATCAATTGCTGAAGTTTCCAATGCCCGAAGGAGTTAAATAGATAAGGGGTGACCAACCAGCGGCAAGGGAGATAAATGCAATTTCGATCTCCAATAGCAAAGGAAAGGAGCACGCGGCATAGCAATTACAGGAACCGACGCCCGCTCCCGAACTAGATGATGTTAGCCCCGGGGCAGAAACGTTAGAATGTTATCAGGTACCAAGATATTTCCAGGTTCTAGAAGAGACGGATGCAACGAAATCCACAGCGGAAGAGCTTGAGCAAGTTGCGATATTCGAAGAGTTCTTAGAAAGGAAATTCTACTTGGGGACAGGACCGCACTCCGAGCTTAGGTCTGGCTTTATTAAATTTCTTAAATCCAATGCCGATTGTTTTGCATGGTCATATGTGGGGTATGACAGGTATCCCGATGGAGGTAGGCATACACATGTTAACTTTGGATCCCAACATACCTCCGATAAGACAAAAGAAATGCCATATTGCCGAAGCCAGGAATAAATTCGTCAAGGAAGAGGTAACTCGCTTACTTAATATCAGCTCGATCCGAGAGGTAAAGTATTCAGACTGGATAGCTAATGTAGTAGTAGTTCCTAAGAAGAACAATAAATTTCGCATGTGTGTTGATTATAAAGATTTGAATAAGGCGTGCCCGAAAGACTCGTTCCCATTGCCAATCATCGATCAAATGATTGATGCTACCACCGGGCACGAGTTAATGAGTTTCCTCGATACTTATTCCGTGTACAATCAAATTAAGATGAACCCGGAGGATCAGGAAAAGACTTCATTTATAACGAATTTCGGTACATATTGCTATAATATGATGCCCTTCGGGTTGAAAAATGTCGTAGCCACTTATCAACGGCTCGTGAATAAGATGTTTGAAACATAAATAGGAAAAACTATGGAAGTTTATATAGACGATATGCTTGTTAAGTATTTAAATGCAGGTGATCACCCTAAACATCTGCAAGAAACTTTTGACATCCTAAGAAAGCATAATATGAAACTTAACCCCGAGAAATGCGCGTTCGGGGTCAGCTCTGGTAAGTTTCTGGGATTTCTGTCATCATAAAGGAATTGAGGTAAACCCCGATAAGATCAAGGCCATCGAAGACATCCCGGACCAACTGTCAAGCATGAAGGAAGTCCAAAGGCTCATGGGTAGATTGGCAGCTTTAAGCAGGTTCATTTCCCGGTCATTAGGAAAATATCACCGAAAATAAAAATAATTTCAAATGGACCCCAAAGTGTCAGCAGGCTTTGAGAGATTTGAAGAGGTACTTGTCAAGCCCTCTGTTGCTTTTGAAACCAAAAGAAGGTGAAACCCTATTACCACCCATGTCGAGGGATATCTAAGTGTTTACACTTATCTCTTTACATTGGGCCCAGTAGACCCGATCATCTTAGACTTCTGCATGAGGTATAACGTATGCCTTAGCCAGATTCTCCATCACTGTGGAGAATCTCGATCCTCCTCCGATTCTTTGTGAACAAAAACGATGGGTGATCCTTCACAATTGATCAGCTACTGCGCTTATATGGTCCCCGAATCTTTCGTACAGTCCCCCAATCTTCTGGGGGGACTGATAAAGCTAGTATGCCGGGCCAGCAAAGCCCCATTCTTAAGCATTGATGAGGACCAGGATCGGGGTTGGCAAGGATGTTTTGTTTGGGTGAGGACTGCCGACCTGGTACCTACCGAGTGGAGGCCATTCCCCGAAAGGTGGAACACATCACGTAAGTATTCCCTTTAAGCATCAATTTTATTCCTTATCTTCTCTTTTCTTATCGGTGTTTGTTATGTTGTATCCCTTGCTCGAGTTTCGAATGCTATCCCTCAGCTCAAGGAGTGGGTCGAGGGCATTGTGTCACAGATACCCTACTCTGAGCGCTCATGGCGCAAACTTTCAAAAGGCCGTTGGGAGGCCCGTTCCCATGGTAAGGTTATTTTCCCGAACAAGTCGTATTGAACCTTTTCTTCTAACATCGCGTCCTTATCTCCTTTACTTTCTTTTGCAGGTTTGCCTAAGAACGTCGAGCTTAGGCCTCCGGTCGGGGATGAAGACTTGCCTATTGAGTCTCCTGCTCCGGGGCAGGCCGGAGAAAGGAAAAGAAGGAGGGATCCGAGTTCCCTGAGCTCGGAGAAAAAGAAACCAAGGAGAAAGCTGGTGCGCAAGCCAAAGGAAAACACCAGCTCCCGAGCACTAGCTTTAGACTTGCTCTATCGGCTTAGGGATGAGTCCGAGGGGGAAAAGCCTTTTGTGGCCAGCGAGCCATCGCCCCTCGAAGAGCGGGGGGCCGTTGAACCAGAGACCCACGAGGCTGATCTTCCTTAGGTTAGGGAGGTCGATGAGGAGGCCGGGGTTGAGGCTTCCCGCGATGTGGGCAGTGCCCTGAAGGAGGTAATTGGTGTGATAGACATTACCAAGTCACCCTCGTTTACCGAATCTATGTACAACGAGGCCCAAACGGTGAAAGAACGACCCAACGAGGGGGCCCACGGAGCGGACGACCCCCTCCGCTACTTTTTTGACGGCATGGATTCCACCGCCATGGAGGACGCCATCGGGTTAGGTAACCTAGAGGTACGGAGGAAAGGTTCATCCTCAAAGGCAGGTGGGCCTAACTCGAGCTCGAGACTGGTCAACCAGTTCCCTACCCCGAGTGCGGATCCTGATCGGAAGCGGTCAATTATCATCACCGTTCCGGAGGATGCCCGGGTTCTTTCTGCCCTTGGTGGGGTTGCTAGTTACCTCCGGTGCTTGGTAACCGAAGAAGACCATGCAAAAATGAGCGAGGTGGATGCTCCATGCCTGTTCAACGAGGCACAACAGGCGCTGAACTGGGTACGGTGTTGTCAAACATTTTCATTTTTCATCTTTAGTTCTTGATGATCCTAATATTTCTTCTCATATTTGCAGGCCTCGATGCTTCATCATGAGACCTTCCTTCGGTATCGGGATGAGATGAGCCAATTCGAGGTCGAAGTCAAAGAGCTTGCTAAAAAGAGAAACATGTAAAAACTTCTCAACAAGAAACGTGAAGGAGAGGCTAAGAGCCTTCGAGCCGAGTTGGACGCGGCTTAGCAAGAACATGTCGACCTGGTGGAACAGGCAAAAATCTTTGATGTTAGTGATGATGAGCTAGACACGATGACTAATGGTCAGAACCCGCAGGTCCAACAGAATACTGATCGGATCGACCAACTCCGGGCCGAGATGGATGTAATCAAGGTCGAGGCCGAATAGTGGAAGGGCAAGATGGATTGCTTGGCCTCGAAAGAAGAGACTTCCTGAGCGCAATTGGCCTCAGCTGAGTCTCAACTTTGAGTGATGAGGGAGAAAGCTGAGGCCCAGTCCCAAAATATCAAGGAGCACCAGTCTCAACTGGGCTCGGCTGTTGCCAATCGGGATACCCTCTCCAAAGAGCTTAAAGCAGCCAAGTCAGTGGCTGAAATAACCAGGGCCGATGCTGATAAGATGGTGGCCCAGTACAAAGCTGATGCTAAGGCAACCAGGACTTCCTGAAAGATATCGTTGAATATGTGAAGTGGCAATCTCGAAGGGAGGCCCTCGCAAAGGTTCACACTCGGGGGTTTGATATATCGGTCGAGATCAAAAATGTTAAGGGGCTCGAGGCCGAGGCCAAAAAGTTGGCATATCCCGAGGACGAAGAAGACTTCGAGGGTTCCGGCGTATCCGGGGGCGGAGAAGACCCTGATAGTCCCGGTGATGAGGCGGGATCCGGTGAGGATCAGGCTTCTTAGAGGCCTTGTAATTTTTGCTTTTGTACTTTTGCATTTTGTTAAGGCCGTTTGGCCTTTGTAAATATTTACGTATATATATATATAAGGCTTTTTCCCTTCGGCAATTTTGGAGCTTGTTTCTTTTTTCTTTTTTCTTTATGATTTCAAAGATTTCGGATGCCGTAGCAAGTAATAATTAGGTCTTATTCAGAGGTTCGAACATTGTCCGTTTTCGATATTATTTTGCTTAAAACGCATGGGGGGGCTTGGTATGACCGGAATCTTTCCCCGAAATGTTCACTTAGAATTTTTTATAAGTTTGCCGAGGGTAGCCTTCAAACCAGTTTAGAAATTTTAAAGTCCTTATGTTTTGGTTATGGATCTCGGACGTCTCCGAGCCATTCTAAGACGACCATAGCCTTTTAAGATCGGGTGTTTCCTAATAGGCTTATTACCCCGAGCCATCCGGGCTTGCCCGGGACAATAGTCCTCGAATAGAGATGGCCATAACCGTTGAAGTTCGGGCACTACCTAATATGTTTTGTGCCACCGGGCTTCATAGCCCGAGCTGTCCGGGCTTGCCCATGACGATAGTCCCCGAGCAGGGGTGATCTCTTGAATTCGGACAGAGGTGGACCTTGGGCCCGATGTCCTTAAGGTACAAAATACAGTAGTTTGTTAAGAGGCAAAGTATGTATCTGTAAGGTAGAAACTTTCTTTTATTTCTGTGCAACATACAAGGCTGCAAATGTGTACAAGTTTTATCCGGGCTTAAGTGGCCTATGTGGGCATGGTTCATTTGACCGTTTGACCCTTAAAACAGATCCTATCTACCAAGCCTAGACTCGTTTGAGCACGAAGTTTCCTTCCTTGCTAAAATCACTATCCGAGGGTGATAGCCCCTAGTGTTCGAGGCCGATTTTAGAGAGGGCTCGAATACTGTTGATGCGAACCTTGATGCTGGTTCATAGTCGGTCTCCAATTCTTAAGTTAGCACGATCCAATGTTGCCTCGTTAAAAACCTTCCCGGAAAACCCATTTGTGACAAAACCGGTTTGCAGGGAAAAAGAGTGCAACGCGTGCTTTCATGCCTAATAGTCTCATCGTTCCTTAGTCGTTACCTACAAGTGTCAGCCCAATCCGTAATATATTTAAAGAAAGGCAATGAATGTGGTCGTACCTAAGTAGTAGTATCGTTTTAAGTGGGTTATGTTCCAGTTGTTCGGTAGCCGTTCACCGTTTCGAGTTTGTACGATCCTTTGCCGGTGATCTCGATAATTTGATATGGGCCTTCCCAATTCAGTCCCAGCTTCCCTTCATTCGGGTTCCGGGTGCTCAGCGTCGCCCTTATTAACACCAAGTCCGCGACACTGAAGTGTCGAAGGTTGGTTCTTTGATTGTAATACCTTTCGATCCATTACTTTTGGGCGGCCATTCGGACGAGGGCGGCCTCGCGCCTTTCATCTAACAGTTCCAGGTTCGTACTCATGGCCTCGTCGTTTGAATCTTCGGTCGCATATCGGACCCGGATACTCGGTTCTCCTACTTCGACCAGTATAAGAGCTTCGGCACCGTAGACCAACGAGAACGGAGTGGCCCCAATACTGGATTTTGAGGTCGTACGATATGCTCATAGGACTTCAGGCAAGATTTCCTTCTATTTTCCTTTGGCATCGGTCAACCTCTTTTTGAGGTTCTGGAGTATGATTTTGTTCGTGGACTCTGCTTGCCCGTTTCCACTAGGGTGATAGGGCTTGATGGGAGCCTTTTGATCTTGTGGTCCTCGAAAAACTTTCTTACTTTGCTGCCGATGAACTGCTTCCGAATTGGCATATTATCTGGATCAATCAATAAGAATTGGCATATCATCTGGATCAATCAATAAGAACTACTCTCTTCTATTTTCATTTCATTACTTGCAGCTATTGTTTACCCTCAAAATTGGATAACAATTAAATTTATAAGTAGTTTTAAGGATACGCAGATTAATTTGATGCAAAGCGATAAATTAAGTCAAATTGAATAAACAAAGATAAAATGAATTCAAACCACATGAGGAGGATAGTTCCAGCCTTAATGAAATATTCACCCTCGATCCAGGCTCAGTATGGCCGGCACTTATGAACAAAAGAAAGAGCTAATAACAGATAAAATAATAGTATGCTGCTTTGGAATGCGTGTTACAATGGATGTCATGAACTATCACACCCCTTTATATAGTAGGGGAATCCTACTCTAGGTACAACTCTATAAAAGGTAAAATAATCCTCTGATTAACTGATTGCCGGTTCTTCATCGATACGTGCCGAGATCCCCGCCGTGATATCCGGCCGATCACAGATATTACGGCCTTTCGTTGGCCGTGCTTGATTGCCCAACAATATTCTTCGTAGTCGTTCAAGGCTAGGACTGATTCCAAACCATGACCCCAATATTCTCGAGGGCGGGTGTCATGCCCCCGGATTCTGACCCGATGAGACTTTTACCTCGATTTCGGTCTCCTGTCATCATATCTCAAGCTTGGCTTATTTTGTCTGAGATCGGGGTGTACCATAAGCCCGGTTTTATCCGTATACAGATATCTTATTATTAATTTCGTTATTGTCATTGCACTATTTTTTAAAATCAATTTTACTGTACTTATACAATTTTCACATTATCAAAGAATAAAACTAATTGATTTAATTACATTGCTTGAGACCTAAATCTTGTTGAATTAATAGACTATTTGGCCAAGTTTTTTTGGGCCAAAAGTTCTTTTTTTTCAAAAATTGAGGTGTTTGGCCAAACTTTTAGAAGGAAAAAAGTGCTTTTGAGGGGAAGCATAATCAGTTTCAGAGAAGCAGAAAAAAGTAGCTTCTCTCCAAAAACACTTTTGATAAAAATACACTTAGAAGCAGTTTTTAAAAGTTTGGCCAAACACTAAAAGCACTTTTTTGAAAAATACTTTTGAGAAAAAACTTCTCAAAAATCAAAATAAGTTGATTTTAGAAGTTTGGTCAAACATGCTACAATTCTTAGACCTAATTATCAAATTTTAGGTTAAACACTCCGTATTTTATCAGACACAGACAATCATAGACCTGATCTGTCTGATATATGCAACATCAAGTGTTACTTCAAGCACTGCCACATTAGCAGGGGTGGACCCACGTAGGGTCAAGAGGGTTCAAATGAATCCTCTTCGTTGAAATTTTTTGATATTTTATATAGGTTAAATTTTATAAACTGTGTATATAAATATTGTTTGAACCTGCTTGACAAAGGCTGTTCATTTGTAATAATGGTTTAGCGAGTTCAAAATCAAATGAAAGGTTAGGAGTTCTATACTTTACAGCTATTTTTGCGTAGTTTTCTTCTATTCACTGTGTGCATCACAATCCACAAGTGCACGTGGGCCTAATAAATGCATATTTAGTTAATTCATATTTTAAATGAAGAGCTTGCTAGTTTATTTCCTTAGTGTGTTCTATTTTTTTTTTATCTCTATTTTCAAATTATTTCTATTTTGATTTTATATTTGATCTCCTACTCAAATCCAATAAGAATTAATCTACGGTCTAGTTAACCTCATAAGATTAAAAAAAAAATTGCAAAGTAAAATCTTACATTATTTCTTGATAAAATATGCAAGTGCAAATCTTGAAATTATTTTTAATTTGTTAGTTCATGTTAAACTAGTTTATCCTAAATTGTTTGTTTATGTTACGTAGTTTATTAGTTCACTTTATAAGCTATCTTCTCTTATAGTTTCTACTGGTTTATTTTTAGTTACTCTTTTTTATTTTGTCCTATTATTTTGTAAATTAACAACTTTGTTATTTGTTAAATTTATTAGAGTTTAATAAACTCTAAATTGCGTAAATAGAATTTTAAAGTCTAATTGAAAATGTAAAATTATATATATATATATATATATATATATATATATATATATATATATATATATATAAGTTTTATTGTCATTTTTTTTAAAAAAGAAAAGAATTCGGACCTCATATTTTTTAAATTATTCATTTTAAGGTAATATTATGAACCCAAAAAAGAAGCGCCGGACAAATCCCGCTTGTCGATGCAGCCCCTATCGTTTTTAGTGAAACCCGGTTGTGTAAAATCCTGGGTCCGCCAGCGCACATTAGCATGTAAGAAGCCTAAACTTCGGCTTTAGAAGATATCAAAAGCTTAACAAACAATAAAATTCCGTCTCACTGCTCCACATGCCACACAGATAGAACTGAGAAAAGCCAACTCTTTAGTAAAAATTGCATGCAAAAAGCACGAATATTACAGAACTTGGAAAGACAATAGCTACTCCAAACACATATTTCCTCGATCGAGAAGGACTTTATTACGGTGACCAAAGGGGAAACACCACTCATTCTTGACATAAACTTAAACGCACTCATGATTCCAAAGGGAACTAATGTTTCAAGTGAAAACTTATTAAACTTCATGGTTCCAAATATCTGCTACGCTCCTGTAAGGCCCATCCGTCTTGTTCACGAACAGTTCTTCTCCGTCCAATACTCGTGCCTATACCAGTAAGTTGTCAATATTATTTTTTTGTCTCATTAAAAGTAGCTGAACTTTACCTGCAATAGAATAGTTTTGTGACTACTATTATATAGTGGATAAAATTCCAATACTATTTGTGGAATTAACTCTGTCGATCATGTATTGACAGCTTTCTTCCAGCATCACCAATTTGACTCTTTGTATTGCAGAATAATGCTTAGAATCTTAAATGACAAGAGAGAAGTACCTGATCTGGGATATCACAAAGGGCTTGGAAGTCATGCTTTGGAATTCCCCACGAGAACACTTTAAGGTTCTCTTTGATTCTTTCAGAGTGATCAGATTTGGGAATTGTACTCGTTCCTCTTTGTATAGCCCACCTCACTAGCACCTTCCCTGCTGATTTATTTACCTTTCTTGCTACCCTCTCCACCACCGGATGATGTATAAGATCAATTTCTCGTGAACCAAGAGGTGAATATACCTGGAAAATATTTCTAGTACGTACAAAAGCATTCACATAAAATAAAGTACAGATTTAAGTTCAATAACTAAGAGGCTTTCACTTCTGACACGTCTTTGCTCGTGATGCTCATTGCTCACAGCCTCCTTCCATCGAAGGAATGCATCGAATTTCTTTAACATCCCTAGTATACTAAATTTGTTCACCATTGTCGGTTGGAGTACGTGAGTTCACCGACGTATTTCCCTCCAGTTCGAAGTAAACTTCTGAAAGTTTCAAGTTTGTTGACGACTATAAACAGACTAGTAACTATGGTGGAAGTGAATATAAAAGCTATTAGGAGAAAGGCATCAACTCATATATGGCTTCCGCGAGTTACTAGGACCACAAAAGTACAAAAGTAAAGCTACAAAACTTGAGTTCAGTATGCTTTGAACATCTAAGCTACTAGTCACAGGTTTGAACTAAGGCATTTGTGAGGTTTCTTTTATCTTTCCAACTTCATATAATCGAAAACAGTACACTTTAGGTCCAATATCAATCTTGTTTACATTGTTAATGTATGTCATGCACAGAGCTTCAGTTACTTACTGTGACGTGGATGCTATTCTTCTTGCAAGCCTCAAACATTTTTTCATTTCTCCATCCAGGGTGCATCTCCATCTGAGTACATAGGATCATCCATAAGTACTAAAAAAGATGGCATTGATACCATTAGTTGAAAGACAAGAACTGACCTGGTATACTGAAGGCATTATCTGGGCAATATCTAAGAGCTTATTAAGTTTCTTGACTGTGAAATTACATACTCCAATATCTCGAACTAGTTTGTCCGTCACCAACTTCTCCATTTCTCTCCAAACGCCTTCCCAGTCGAAGTCCAACACTTCCCCTACTTTTGGAGGTCTGCTCGCTCCGTCCTTTAGACGGAAAGGCCAATGGATAAAGTTCAGATACCTCAATTAGATTTCTGTACTAAAACCAGATACCATGGAAAGAAAGGCCAGTGAAGTAGTACCAGATAGAGATCAAGATAATCTTGTTGCAGTTCATTGAGACTCTTCATCAATGCTGGGAGAACTCTCAAATCATTACACCTAAAACAACCAGCAAAATCACCCTATATCCATATAATTTGTTTAGTTGCATATGAATGTAATAACTCCTAGGGATTTGAAATAAGTTAGTGTAGTTTCCCTAATACCATAGTTTAGATGTGACAAACAGGGATGATCTCTCTACTCCTGCTTGTATAGCTGCTTTGATTCCACGGCCAACATATATAAGAATAAAAAAAAAAATTACTGCTTGTTAAGCACAGAAAATGTCGTTAGTCATCTATTTTAGTTAATAAATTTCATACTTGCACGTTGATCCTAAGTCTAGATGACATCATTCTCTACCAATTACTTTGGTTGGAACATTGTATATCTGCAACTTTTTAGACTATGTCCAGGATTTTCTTGTAAGCAAACAACATAGTATTCCTTACTCCCAATTGCTTCATGAATCAAAAGAAGCATTTGTAAGCCTCTTTCTTTCCGTATGTGCGTCAAAGTGCATGTCAAACAACTTATACAAAAGATATTACTTGGATGTAGATAAACGATTTGGAAAACTAACAAATTAAAAGTACCTCTTCTTGGACTTCATACCCAGCCGCTGTATCCACATGCCTGTAGCCGGCCTGCAGCCATAGCCAGAGCGTTGTCATTAACGAGCAGTTTTAAATCATCAAATTCGCTAATCAAAATACATGCTGATTTGATTACCTTGAGATACTTAATTCATCAAGATCCTTTTAACATATCATAAGGTATTATCATTGCAAGTTTGACTTTCAAGCTCCAAGGGGCAAGCCTTGGGTAATGGAGATTGTAAAAGATGCTAATGACTCGAACTCCAAAGAAGGAATGAGACAAAATATGTTGTAAATTTTTAAAAACAATTTCCACAGACATTATTTCGGATTTTTTAAACGGAGAGGTAGAACAAGTACAGAATTCTGAACTTCTGCTCACTTCTATGCAAAAGAAAAATGTTAGAAGATTATAACCGATTAGGAGTATCGATTTTATTGCATTTCTGAATTTCCTTAGATTCTGCATTCATGAGTGGATAATTGATTTTGGACCAATATAACTAGTACAGTAAGAATTTATAAAGAATAGTAAATACATACATGAGAATCTTCTAATGTATATAGCCGATAATATCCATAAACAAGCATATTAAAATCCAGGATATTAGGCTTTTGCACTGAGCAATTCCACAATGGATAAAAGAAACAAAGCCAAAATATCTCTTGTCCAATTACTTCTTTTGCAATAGCCTCAAACAAATCTCATATTACCAACTTACCTGTATCAATACACTAACTTCCGTTTGCTGATTTTACTTCAATTTCAATTGCAAAATTCCTGAAGATGATTGTTACTACAGGTGTGAGTTATAATTCCACTACTTTAACTTTAGGCAGCAAATAAGGTCCATAGGTCATTGAATTCCCAAAAATGGAATTAAAAGGTCTATGGAGACGATTAAGACCTTACAACATAACTTTGAAACGAAAAAGTAAAAAATAAAAGATCTAATCTTTAAGGGGCTGTACTATATTGCCACTTTAATTGCATTGGTTGTTATCGAGGTACCTAAAGTGTATTTATATTATATTGTATTGTCAAATCTCATGTTATGTAACGATTAAAAGATCACTTTACGTATTGACCAATTTGCTTTAATGGGTTCGTTACTTCACTTCTCTTCCCATTTCACTCTTAGTATTATTTTATAATCCCGTGTTATCATCTACCTTATTTTTTCTTTTTTTAGCTCCACCTTTTATCCTATTTACTCTTCATCATACTTTAAGTTGCTCCTCATCGTGAATACTTACTTAAATCTTGCCACTATTACTCCTTTTTTCTTGGGGGTTGGGGGATTTTGAACTGTTTACTGTACAATGTTATAGTCACTCCTACCTCATTAGCACTACTCCTCGTCGCCGCTGTATACAAGGTACTCCGACTATCTCGTTTTGTAATCATATTTTTCCTTTTTTTAATTTTGAATTATTGATAAATCTAATATTTACTGTAGTAAGAGAACTTTAGTAAGATTATTAATTATAACACTGTACAGTACAATCAAATCAAACAACATAATTGTTACGGCATTAAACTGACTACAAACTATACAGTCTACCTAAACGTTACTTAAACAACCTTATACAACACATAACCAAATAACAACCTTATACAATACATAACAATACAGAATACAGAATGATACTATAACAAGAAAATTGTTACTACAAAACAACTACAAACAATACAGTTTATTCAAACATTACTTCAACAACACAATACAATATATTACAATACGATACTGAATGATACATAATAACGAAACGAGGAAAACAACAATCTAAACAGGCAGTTAAGTTAAATAAAAATCACAAAAAACTGGAATACAGATGGAGAGAAAGAATATGTATACAGCATAAATTAAAAAAACCAAAAAGGGGTGGAGTAGAGACAGTACCTCAACGATAGCAGTATAAACAGAGTCCTTTGCATTTTCAGCTCTCCATGTGCCCAAACCAATAGCAGGAATCTTGTGTCCACTCAACAGCTCAAAATATTCTATTTTCTCATTTTGTGGGTCTATTGTCATCTGAGCCATTTTCCTCTTCTTCTTCACCTATATATATATATCTGGTTTTCAGTCTTGATATATGACTTTATTTATGAAATATCCAATTCGATAAGAAGGAATTAATTAAGGCACTTGTGCACATTGATATGGCCTGGGAAATTGAGTAGAAGTGTCTAACGACCCGACCGGCCGTTTTGAGCATATGCATTTCGTTCAGCTATTTGGAGTCTTGAGCAGCATCGTATGGTGTATTATGACTTGTGTGATTCGTCGATTTTGGTTTTTAGGTTATTCAGAATTGATTTGGAAGAATGAATTTCATGATTGAATCTTTAGAGTTGGAAAAGTTGACCAAGTTTGACTTTTTAGTATTTGATCTCAGATTAGAGTTTTGATGGTTTCGTTAGGTCCGGATGGTGATTTTGTACTCGGGCGTATGTCCGAATTTGTATTTGAATATTTCAAAAAGGTTTCGGTGCTAATTGGCGAAAGTTAAAAATTTGAAGGTTTCGAAAGTTCATACGTTTGACCGAGAGTTGACTTTGAGAATATCGGGTTCGAATTATGATTTCGGGGATTGAAATAGCTTAGTTATCTCATTTGGGACTTGTGTGCAAAATTTGAGTTCATTCCAAGTTGATCTGATATATTTCGACGCGAATTTTGGAAGTTGAAAGTTCAAAAATTCATTAAGTTTGATTTGAGGTGCGATTCGTTATTTCGATGTTGTTATGCGTGATTTGAGGCCTCGAGTAAGTCCATGTTATGTTATAGTACTTTTTGGTATGTTCGGTTGGGGTCCGAGGGGCTCGGGTGAGTTTCGAATAGGTTTGAGTTGTGTTACACTTGTTTTTTATGTTTCGATGTCGTTTCTTCAAGCATAAATGATACCACATTAAGCAAATGAGCTCTAATTTCTATTTTGATTGAAGAATTAGATCTTTATCATAATTTTGGAATCGTAGCAACTGGAATCATTAAGTTTCGACATCGTATGAGGAATTGATGATCATTTTACTAAGAATTACTTTTTTTTTAGAGTAATTACGAAATTGCGACTGAATTCGTATTTAAAAATCTGCACTATTTTCAAATATTGAAACCAACATATTTCCTTCATTATAAGGTCAAATGAAGTTATTCAAAAGCCTAAATTGACTGGAATTTTACAAGGAATCCATTGGAGGCATCAAAAATTATTTCGGGATCATTTGGGATACGGAACGAGGCATAACAGCTAGGAAAAAATATTTAATATCGAGGGTTTGCTCATTTGGTCATATTTTGAGTTGGGGAGCTGGGATTTGGAAAGGTTTTGAGGCGATTTTCACCATATGGATTGGGGTAAGTGTTCTCTTCTCGGTTTTGGTTATATTTTGTGAATCAATCTTTATTTTTGATAATTGGATTGTGAATTTTAAAGAGAAATTAGGGGGGTTTGCCTAAAGTTTTATAGAGTGAATTTTTGAATTTTGAACGTCGATTCGGAGTCGGATTTGAGTGAAACTAGTATGATTGGACTCGTAATTCAATGGGTTATCGGATTTTGTGTGTTTTATATGGTTCCGTGGCGCGGGCTCAAATTTGACTTTTTGGTTTACTTTGGTCTTTTGATTAAAGACTCGACCTTTATCATTTGGAATTATTTCCTTGGGCTTTATTTGATGTATTTGATTTACTTTTGGCTAGTTTTGAGCCGTTCGGATGTCGGTACGCACGAGATGGCATTTTTGGAGCATCATTTAGCTTGCTCGGTATTGGATTTGACTTGTTCGAGGTAAGTAACACTTCTAAACTTGGTGATGAGGGAATGACTTTTTGAGGTGACGCACATGTTAGGTGACGGGCGTGTGGGCGTGTACCGTGTGAGTTGTGATTTAGTCAATTTCGTGGAACTGTGTAGCTATCTTATCTGAATATTTTTTTACTGTACTCTATGTGTTAAATCATTTGCACTATAATTTATGCTAGAAATCACATTTAGGCTATATGCTAGTACTATTAGGACCCACAGTGGTCGTTCTTGGTTGTTGAGTTATTTGCTTAATTGCAATTATGTACTCAGTCGCATTCATCATTTCATATCATATCTCAGTCTCTGTTATTATATATTGTCACATCTCATATCATTGGTTTGGGCTGCTTAGCATGAGTGTTGTGAGCCCGAGAGACTGGAGAGATTGATGACTGAGTGAGGCCGAGGGCCTGGTTGTGAGGTTATTGATACTCTAGCATGTGAGTTGTCCGTGCGGATCCAGATATTGATACTATAGCACGTGAGTTGTCCGTGTGGATCTAGATATTGATACTATGGCACGTGAGTTGTGCGTGGAACACGTGAGTTGTCTGTACGGATTCATGCCATGATTGACTCATTATAGCGCTTGGGCTGAAGGAGCCCCTTCGGAGTCTGCACACTCATAATGAGCGCACGTACCTATTGAGTGCGAGTGCGAGTGATGAGCGATTGGGAGGATTGAATGACTATAAGGACTGGGTGACTGGGAGGACTAAGTGGATTAATACTTTGAGAGTATGCATATGATTATTCATTATGTTGTATTGCATTCGACATGCACACTTGACATACATGCATAAATATGCATTTTTTTTCTCATGTTGTACGGTATCACGTCATTCATGACTTCTCATATACATTGACATATAGGCATAGAGCTGCATTTTTTCTCATGTCATTTGATGATGAAACATTTTTCTGTTGAGAGGTTTTGGAAAGAAAATCACGATTTTATAAACTTACTCATATTTTGGTGCTTTCGGTAAGAGATTTGGGATTTTCACTGTGATACTTGAAAAGCATGCCTATTTTTCGGAACTTTGAACGAGCTGAACATTATATCTCCGAGTTATTTCATGTACCACTTTTATTATATTATTATGAACTATTGTTGGATATTGGTGTTGGACTCTGACCTTTGTCCCAGCTCGTCACTACTTAAAACTTAAGGTTAAGTTTGTTACTTATTAAGTACATGGGGTCGGTTGTACTCATACTACATTTCTGTACCTTGCATGCAGATGTTGGATGCTGATATTGTTGTGCACAGTGGGAGCTGGATTTAAAGTTGTACCGGCGTTTCAGTTACAATTGCCTCTTGATCATGGTAGCTCTAGACTTATGAAAATCTGTACATTCGGACAGATGATGTATTTATTTCATACTAGCTTTGTAAACCTTAAATCTTAAAAGCTCATGACTTGTACTACCAGTCCTTGGGGAATTGTATAAAATTCAGTTATCTCATCTTTGATTCACTTCAGTATTATTATATTATGTTATTTTGTTAATTGACTTACCTGGGATTTGTTTCCGCAAATAATTGCTGGGGATTTTCATGCAAAAATCACAGAATTCCTAAATTTTGGAATAATTACCCACAAACACGATTTTCCCCGTTAAATCCGCTTAGTAAATTTGGCACCATTTAGCGCCAATATATTACTTGGGGATTTATTTAGGAAAATAATTCCCAAGTATTATTTTCTTAGGTAATTCCGCAGGTAAACAATAAAAAGTTTAAAAATTTTATTTTCTTTATGAATTCGTAGAAAATTCCCCAGGTAATAATTATTTGCGGATTTAGCTAGGGATTATTTTATGGGAATTTACCTGGGGATATTATTACTTGGAGAATTACCTGGGGATTTTTTATAACGATATTAGTTGGGAATTATTTCTTGAGAATTTACCTGAGAATGTTATTACCTAGGAAATTACCTAGGGATGTTGTTGCTGCGATATTAGTTGGAGATTATTTCTTGGGAATTTACCTAGAGATTTTCTTACCTAGGGAATTACCTGGGAATTTTATTATTGCAATTTAGCTGAAGGTTATTTATTGGGGATTTACTTAAAAGTTTTATTACATAGGAAATTACTTGAGGATTTTGTTGTTGTAATTTTAGCTTGGATTATTTGTTGAAAATTTACCTGAGAATTTTATTATCTGAAATTTTTTTGTTGCATATCTAGATGAAGCTATGTTCTTGGGAATTTACCTGGGCAGAGGTTTCGATTTCGAATTTCCAAAAATTATATCTTTTTGAAAGTTACAAAAACTAATGATTTGGAAAAAATATCTTTCACTATTAATTTTATCTATTTATTTACAAGTAAGTATAGTTAAAATGGTGATGCTATATAAAAGCTAATGATGTGATGAAAATTAAGTTACATGTACAAACGTAACAATTTTATTTAACGTTCTATCTCCTACATATGTTATTTTTTCACATTTATTTAAAATGATGAAAATAAATTATAGTATTTAAGCGATATTAGTTTGTATATTTTGATATTGAGACTTAATTAGATATCAAGTGATTTTATGACTTTACCTGCAAACATCATCTCTTAATTAACCTAACATTATTGAAGTAACTTAATCTTGTATATGTTGTTAGAATTAGGGTAACAATTTTTACCAATTACGTAATCATATATAATGTGTGTATCTCTCGTTAGTTTATGTATTTTTTATATAAGAAAAGAATTTAATGTGCTATTCCACAGTATATAAAAAAAATTGGAAAAATAATAAAGAATATTTTTAATTAATTGTAATATAATCGTAATTTTACTTGAAAAACAATTTTCATTTACTTTTTGGAATCCTCATTTAATACAACCTTTCTTAAAAACATTTTAAAATAATAAGAGGAAAATATTAGCACTCCTAGTAAATAAGAAAACTGAGAGATATGCGGCGACATCTTGTCCCACGCGGGCCCAAGACATTGAGATTCTCCGCTATATTACCACAAAATCAGTGTGCTTAGTTGCACTGGTCTTTAATGGATAGTGTGCTTTCCTTGAGATTTATTTATATTAAAGTGCAAGTAGAATTTCGTATTATTAGAAATTGATGGTCATTTAATTTGAAATTGGTGGTTGTGTTAGGCCTAAAACAGTGATTAAAACATACAAAATTACATTGGTGCCATGACCGTCTAGTCAGTGGGTGGTTGTATATATGCCTACATATATAATATATTAGGAAAATAAAAATTTTGACCAATAATTTTAATTTTTAGTCTGAAAGTTCATGCATATTTTACTTGGGAATTTTTATGGGAAATTATTTGCAGAAATTTTCCTATGAATATCCGCAAGAAAAATCCCCTTTTTCATGAATTTTTATCGAAATTTCATACGAATTTTTAGAATTTCTTACGAAAACATCCCGAGGTAATTTATATGCGGATTCAAAATTCCCTGATAACTTACTTGGGGATTTTAAATTCTACAGGTAATAATTACCCACAAAGGTTTTTCCATCGGATTTTTATTTGAAGGAAAATCCGCAGACAACTAAATTACCTGGGAATTTTCCTATATAACCGCCAGAAAAAATCCCATATAATTCGTGATTTTTATGTATGGTTATAAAAGTTTATCATTAAAAATAAATATAAAATTTTAAATTAAATTATTTCTAAAATTTAAAGAGTGTCACTCTTTTCTGATGGACTAATAAGAAGAAAAAAGTGTCATTTATATTAGAAAGGAATAAGTACTAAGTATAGTTATTATAGAGTTTAGATAAGAAACACTAGGAAGTAATATATCTTACTAAAAGAAGGTGCGCCCTGCAGCTGCATACTAAACTAGCGTTTGGCCATAGATTCCTAAATTTATTCTGAAAAATCTAATTTGGGTGAAGTTTGGTTCGAAGATAAAAATGTGTTTGGACATTTGTTTTGGGTGAAGTTTGGTTTGGAAAAACATGAAACATGACTTATACCCACAAGTTCTAAAAACTATCACAAATACCCAACAGTACCATTATCAATAATATTCATTATATTATCGCAAACCATAGTCCTGGACATAAATAAATTTGATACAAAATTATCATTATTATAATGAACTACATGATACACTATTAGATGACCGACAAGACGAAGCAATATCGTTACAAAATAATAAATGGTGAGCTCTTTTATAAAATACAAAAGTGGGGCAATTTTTAAAAAATATAATAGTGATAGCTGGTTTTGGGATTTGGGATTTGGCCAAAATGTAGGCAAAATCTATGGCCAAACATGTGTTTGTCAAATAAAATCTAAGTTTATTTTGACAAAATTTATGGCCAAACGAGTCCTAAGTTTGTACTCGCCAATCAAATTTAATCTCACCCCATTGCTCTACCCTATTATTTTATTTACATCGTATAAACAAAAATGACACCATAAATATTGGGAGTTAGTGAGGTTAGTTTAGTTATGCATGAGTAAAGGTTTTCTATACTAGTTCTATACTAGTTTTAAAGGGCTTCTTTAGGAATTGTGCATTACAGCAGATGTTCTTACACCTCTCAACAAAATAGGATGGTAGAAAAAAGGCATTTTCACATTCTCCTTGTGAGGATTCACTATGGGAAGCCAACTAGATTGATCATCTTAAGGTGTTTGGATGTCTGTTTTTTGCTAGCAATTTGCTAAGAAGAGATAAGTTTGACAGCAGGGCAAATAAGACATTCTTGATTGGGTATTCAAAAACACAAAAAAATTACAAGTTATATGATTTAGAGAGTACGAGATTTCTAGTAAGTAGATATGTTACAATTAGAGAACATGATTTTTCCTTCAAAGGAATGAAGCTAGATATGCAAGATACTTTTCCATAGCATTTACCTGATGATTTGGGTCCTGAGGTCCCACCAACTGTTGTATTACCTTCGCTTGAGAATTACTCTCACGAAGAGATACAAGAAGACATTTTTGTTAAAAATGAGGACCGTGCTGAAAGTGGTGATCACAGTCACAATTTAGTGCATCCTATTACTGAGGCACTACCTGTAGATAGTCTAGACACTACACAAACTCATGATGGTGCAGACACTTCAGAGGTTCCACACACTGCTAATGTTGATCAAGAGACATGGAAAACTGCACGAATATCTAAGTCTCTTATTTGGTTAAAGACTATGAGACTACAAATTTTTTTTTTACAGGAAACAACCTATATCCTCTCTCATATGGTTTATCTTATGTTACTCATACAATAAGCTACCAGACATACTTAGAAGTCTTTTATGGATATGCTAAGCCTAGTTCTTTTAAGGAAGCTTCTCAAGATAATCGATAGGTTGAATAAATGCAACAAGACATAGATGCTCAGTTGGGAAACAACACTTGAAAAATAATGAAGTTACCAGTTGGAAAACAAGCAATTTGTTCTAAATGAGTCTCTATAAAATTAAATATAAGGCAAATAGGGATGTGGAGAAATTAAAGTCAGATTAGTTGACAAGAGATATTACCAGAAAGAGGGTCTAGATTATCATGACACTTTATCACCTATGGCAAAAATAATCACAGTAAGAACACTAATTAGTATATCGGAATCTAGTGGATGGAATATGTTTTAGATGGATGGCAATGATGCCTTCTTATAAGGAGACTTGTATGAGGAGGTATATATGATATTGTCACAAGGTTTTTACATACGGGGGAGAAAAATGTATGCAGGTTATTGAAATTACTTTATGAGTTAAAATAGGCCTCCAAAAAGTGGAATATCAAATTGAGTGAAGAACTAATTCTTCGTGGTTTCATATAGTTTCTTTGATCACTCTCTTTTCACAAAGAAAGAAAAATAAATAAATAGTGATCGTATATTAGTATATGTTGATGATTTGCTTATAACTGGGAGTTATTCCAAGTTTGAATGCCAAGAAGACATTACATAGTCAATTCAAGGTAAAAGATTTGGGTGAATTGAGATACTTTCTTGGGATAGAAATATTAAGATCCCATAAATGTATGACTGCGACCTAGTATGGAATAAGATTCGCAAAGTTGGCACGTCATGTAGTATGCTTGGTTCCCACTGAGAGGGAGAAGATAAGGAGGATCATTGATGGCCTCAACTATGGTCTACGATATAGTTTGGCTCAGGAGGCCGAGATGGATGCTAGGTTTGACTAAGTGGTTAAGATTTCTAGGCATTTGGAGAATGTTCTCAGGATTGAGTGAGAGAAGCGAGAGGCCAAGCGGTCCCGTGGCTTGCGTAGTTTTGGTGGTGCCTCATCTGGAGGCCAGTCACATCACAGCAGAGGATGTCCTTTAGGACCGCTCATGCAACTCATCATATTCCTCGTGGTTCATCAGTTAGCCACAACTCATACAGTGCCCGCTTGGTTCAGTCTTCATTCAGTGCGCTACTGACACAGAGTTCTTACCGTGCTTTATCTACTCAAGGTTTCACAAGCATTTATTCGAGTTATCAGGGTCAGCAGCCTCGTCAGAGGAAGGGTTATTTTGATTGTGAAGATTTGAGTCATCTCAAGAGGGATTTTTCCAGACTTCTAAGTAGAGTCTCATATCAGGGCACACAGCCTATGGTTTCAGCATAAGTAGCTACACTACCCTCACAACTAGCTAGGGGTGGGGCTTAGTCAGTTCGAGGTCGCCTTAGAGGGGGAGGTCAGTTAGGAGGTGGACAGACCTATCGCTATGCATTTCCTGCTAGGCTAGAGGTAGTTGCTTCTCATGCCGTGATAACATGTATTGTTTCAATGTGTAACAGGGATGCTTCAATGTTATTTGACCCTGGTTCAACTTACTCTTATGTGTTATCCTATTTTGCTCGTTATTTGGATATGCCTTGTGATTCTTTAGATATTCCTGTTCATGTATCTACACTGGTGGGTGATTCTATTGTGGTGTGTATATCGGTCATGTGTGCTTACTACTAGGGGTTATGAGACTAGGGTTGATCTCTTATTTCTCAACACGATTGATTTTGAGGTGATTTCGGTATCGATTAGCTATCTCCGTACCTTGCTATTCTTGATTCTCACACTAAGATCGTGACATTAGAGACGCCGGGGTTACCTAGGGTGGAGTGGAGAGGTTCTCTTGGTCACACTCCCAGTAGAGTAATTTCTTATTTGAAGGATTAACATATGGCTAAGAAGGGTTATCTGGCGTATTTGGCCTTCGTGAGAGATGTTAGTGCTTTTACTCCTATTGTTTAATCAGTTTAGTAGTGAGGGAGCTCGCAGATGTGTTTCCTTCAGACTTGTCAGGCATGCCACCCGACAAGGATATTGATTTGGTTTCAAACACTCAGCTCATCTCTATTCCACCATATCGCATGACATCAGTAGAGTTGAAGGAGCTGAAGGAGTTGAAGGAGCAATTATAGGAATTGCTGGATAATGGTTTCATCAGGCCTAGAGTGTCAGCTTGGGGTGATCCGGTGCTATTTTTGGTTGTATGAGGATGTGCATTGACTACATGCAATTGAATAAGATTACTATCAAGAACAAGTATCCATTACCATATATTGATAATTTATTTGATCAGCTTCAGGGTGCTAAGGTATTCTCAAAGATTGAATTGAGATCGGGGTACCATCAGTTGAAGATTAGGGCTTCAGATATTCTTAAGACAGTTTTCAGGACCCGTTATAGGCATTACGAGGTTTTGGTGATGTCTTTTGGGCTGACCAATGCCCTAACAGCTTTTATGCACTTGATGAACAATGTATTTTAACCTTATATTGATTCCTTCATTATTGTGTTTATTGATGATAAACTGGTGTATTCATGCAGCCGAGAGGAGCATGAGCATCACTTGAGGATTGTGCTCCAGACTTTAAGTGAGAAGAAGTTATATGCTAAATTCTCCAAGTGTAAGTTTTGGTTAGACTCAGTGGTATTCTTGGTCCACGTAGTATCCAGTGAGGGGATTAAGGTGGATCCGAAGAAGATTGAGGTAGTTCAGAGTTGGCCCAGACCATCTACTGCTACTAGATCTGGAGTTTCCTTGGGTTGGCTGGGTATTATCGCCTTTTTGTGGAGGGGTTTTCATCTATATCATCCCTATTAACTAGATTGATGTAGAAGGGTGCCCCATTTAGGTGGTCTGATGAGTGTGAGGAAAGCTTTCAGAAACTCAAGACTTCCTTGACTATAGCTCTAGTTTTGGTTCTGCCTTCCGGATCGGGTTCTTATATAGTCTATTGTGATGCTTCCGGGTTTGTATTGGGTGTGTGCTGATGCAGAATGGTAGAGTGATCGCTTATGCTTTGCATAAGTTGAAGCCCCATGAGAAGAACTACCCAGTACACCATTTGGAGTTGGCAGCCATTGTTTATGTGCTCAAGATTTAGAGGCATTATCTTTATGGTGTGTCTTGCGAGGTGTTCACATATCACATGAGTCTACAATACTTATTCAAGCAAAAGGATCTAAACTTGAGGCAACAGAGGTGGTTAGAGAAACTAAAGGACTATGATATTACCATTCTTTATTATCTGGGGAAGGCCAATGTGGTGGCTGATGCATTGAGCAGGTAGACTAAGAGCATGGGGAGTCTTGCTTTTATCCCAGTTGGGAAAAGACCGTTAGCTTCAGATGTTTAGGCCTTGGCCAATATGTTCGCGAGGTTGGATATTTCGGAGCCTAGTTGGGTTCTTACTTGTGTTATATCACGGTCGTCCTTGTTTGAGTGCATCAAGGCGCTTCAGTATGATGATCCCCACTTGCTTGTCCTGAGGCACACGGTGTAACACGGTGATGCTAATGAGGTGACTATTGGTGATGATGGGGTATTGAGGTTTCAGAACCAGATTTGTATGCCTAATGTGGATGGATTGCAAGATTTTATTATTGAGGAGGCCCATAGTTCGCGGTATTCTATTCATCCAGGAGCCACGAAGATATACCGTGATTTGAGGCATCATTATTGGTGGCGGAGGATGAAGAAAGATATTGTTGAGTATGTTGCTTGGTGTTTGAACTGTCAGCAGGTGAAGTAGATGCATCAGAGACCGGGTGACTTACTTCAGAGGCTTGATATTCCGGAGTGAAAGTGGAAACATATTACTATGGATTTTATAGTTGGGCTTCCACGGACCTTGAGAATATTTGATGCAGTGTGGGTCATTGTGGGAAAACTGACCAAGTCTGCACACTTCATTCCAGTCATGATTACCTACTCTTCAGAGCAGTTGGCTCAGATTTTATCTTTGAGAGATTGTCTGCCTTCATGGTGTGCCTGTGACTATTATCTCGGATTGAGGCACACCATTTACATTATAGTTTTGGAGAGAAGTGTAGCATGAGTTAGGCACACAGGTTGAGCTGAGTACAACATTTCATCCCCAAATGGACAGGCAGTCCGATCGCACTATTCAAATTTTGAAGGACATGTTACAAGCCTGTGTCATTGATTTCGGGGGCCAGTGGGATTAGTTTCTACCATTGGAAGAGTTTGCCTAAAACAATAGCAATCTATCAAGTTTCCAGATGGCTCCCTACAAGGCCTTATATGGGAGGTGATATGGTTTTCTGGTTGGTTAGTTTGAGCTCGGAGAGGCTAGATTGTTGGGCACTGGTCTAGTTCGAGATGCTTTGGAGAAAGTGAAGTTGAATCAGGAGCGGCTTTGTACAATGTAGTCCAGGCAGAAGAGTTATACAGACATGAAGGCTCCTGATGTGGAATATATGGTAGGTGAGAAGGTTCTACTCAGAGTTTCACCCATGAAGGGTGTGATGAGGTTCAGGAAGAAGGGCAAGTTGAACCCTCAGTATATTGGTCCTTTTGAGGTGCTAGAGAGAGTTGGAGAGGTGGCCTACAAACTTGACTTTCCACCTAGTTTATCAGGAGTTCACCTAGTATTTCATGGTTCCATGCTCCGGAAGTATTATGGGGATCCATCACATGTATTGGACTTCAGCATAATACAGTTGGATGAGGATTTGACTTATGATGTGGAGCCAGTGGCCATTTTGGATAGGCAAGTTCAAAATTAAGATCGAAGAATATAGCATAGGTGAAGCTACCTAGGAGATAGAGTAGGAGATGATGAGCAGATATCCTCACTTTTTTGAGACCCCAGGTATGACTCTGGACTCGTTCAAGGATGAACGTTTGTTTGAGAGGGGGAGAATGCAATAACCCGATCAATTATTTTGAGTATTTTAGCCTTATTTCCCCTTTTGATGCTTTCTTATGTGTATTTGTCGTTATATGACTTGCGGGGGTGGTTGGTTTGGTTTCAGAAGAGTTTTCGGTTGAATTGGGACACTTAGTCCTTTAGTTGGAGGCTTAAGTTGTACAAGTTGACCGTAGTTTAACTTTTATGTATACGAACCTAGAATGGTGTTTTGATGGTTCCAACAGGTTCGTAGGGTGATATTGGACTTAGGCGTATGTCCGGATTTGGATTTGGAGGTTCCTAAGTTGATTTGGTTCTATTTGGTGAAAGTTGGAAAATTGAAGGTTTGGAAGATTGATAGGTTTGACCGCTTTGATGATATCAGGTTCGGATTATGGTTCAGGAAGTTATAATAGGTCCGTAGTGTCATTTGGTTCTTGCATGCAAAATTTGAGGTCAT
Organism: Nicotiana tomentosiformis; assembly: GCF_000390325.3. Lineage (NCBI taxonomy): Eukaryota > Viridiplantae > Streptophyta > Magnoliopsida > Solanales > Solanaceae > Nicotiana > Nicotiana tomentosiformis. Next base: position 71,867,811 of record NC_090818.1, on the reverse strand, counting down.
TCCGAGTTGTTTAGGCATGTTTGGCAAAAGTTTTGAAATTAGAAATTTAGATTAGTTCCTTAGGCTTCAATTGAGGTACGATTCATGGTTTTGATGTTGTTTCATGTGATTTGAGGCCTCGAGTTGGTCCGTGTTATGTTTTGGGATTGGTTGGTGTGATTGGACCAGGCCTCGGTGGCCTCGGGTGTGTTTTCGATTGATTGCATATCATTTTGAGTTATATTGGCATTGCTGAAGACTGTTGAGTCTGGTGTTTTCGCATCTGCATAATTGTAGTAGTAGATGCGAGTTCGCAGATGCAGGCTTGGAGGCGTAGAAGTAGACTGGGCTGGAGGCTAGGGGAAGGCCACAAATGTGGAAGTTGGATCGCAGAAGCGGTTCCGCAGATGCGAATGTAGGACTGCAGATATGGGAGGTCGGGAGGATTAGTGAAATGCGCAGATGCTGGGGTTTATCCACAGAAGCTAATTCACGGGTGCGGTAAAGTGTCCGTAAATGCTGAAATGCTAGTCAAATTATTTATTTCGAAGGGTATGGTCATTTTTTATTATTTGGAGTTGTGGAGTTTGGTTGGAGGCGATTTTTGAAGGGATTTTCACCACAATTGATGGGGTATGTGCATTTTACTAGATTATGATCATAGATATTGATTACCCATAGATTATTACACATAGTTTATGTGAATTAAAGGTGAAATTTGAGGGTTTCTGCCCATTATTTTGGAGAGTGAAAATTGGTGATTTGAGGGTCGATTTGTGGTTGAATTTGGACCAAATACATATATTTGGACTTGTATTGAAATGGGTGTTCGGGATATGTAAATTTTGTCGGGTTCGGGGGTGCAGGCCTAGGGTTGACTTTACATAATTGATTCAAGATCAAAGCCTTATTATTTGGGGTTATTTTCTATGGCTTTTATTGATATAATTAAGTTGTTTTGGCTAGATTCGAGCCGTCTGGTGATTGATTTACGTTGGAAGGGCTTTCTAGAGTGCTGATTAAGCTTGCTTGAGGTAAGTATCTTACCTAAACTTAGTCGAGACACTAGTTGCCTGAGTAATTTGTGATAAATACGTACTATCAGTGGCGCACATATGTAGGAATGAGCCCATGTGCGTGCACCGAGGTATTATTCATGCTTGGGGTAGTGCTTAGGCTATGATATACCTTGAATTTTCTAAGCTTCATGCTATTATGTTTCTCATGTTTGTACTCCGTTTGTGAGCTATTTGAACCATGTTTGAGGTTACATAGAGGTTAATCTCCTGATTGAACCTGATAATTGCTACTTTCGTGATGTAATGGCCTGATTTGAGTTATGGTAGCCCACTATGCACATGCATGCACTTTAGCATGTCATTTATACCAGTCCATGAGTATGAAATTCCATTGTTCATGTAAACTTGTATATCTGCTTTCTGTGTGATATAGATTGGAATGGTAGCACGTGAGTTATCCGTGAGGATCTAAGATATTGTTACTATTGGCACGTGAGTTGTCCGTATGGTTGTAATTATTGACATGTGAGTTGTCTGTGCAGTTGAGATATGATAGCACGTGAGTTGTCCATGTGGATTTGTGATAATGTTACTATTTGCACGTGACTTATCTGTGCAGCATGTGAGTTATCCGTGTGGATCCGAAATATGGTTATTATTGGCACATGAGTTATCCATGCGATTGATATTATTGGCATGTGAGTTGTCCGTACAACACATGAGTTATCCGTACAGCATGTGGATAAGAATCCATCCCCCTATGATCACCCTCTCATGTTTCTCTCTTGATGGTGTACACGCAGTATGAGGAAAGGCTGGTCAGTGATTGATTTGGTTATTGCATTTTGTTTTTTATTTACAATATCTTTGGTTGTTTACCTGTTTAATTTGCATATCTTCTTTATATGTTGGATTATTAACTGAGCAGAGTATGTTATGTTTTCTTGCGCACCAAGGTGGCTTTATTTGTGATTCATGACTTGATCATATTATTGCTCTATACTTGTGAGATTTATGAACTGTACAGGTGATTAGCGAGTATCATTAATAAATCTTTCTTCTATTACCTCGTCGAGGTTGGTTATGATACTTGCTGAGTACATGGGGTCGGTTATGCTCATACTATACTCTACACTTAATTGTGTAGATCCAGGTATTGGACCGAGTTGTGGTTAGTTGTGAGGTTAGTTATGATACTTGCTGAGTACACTTTGCACTCTGCACTTAAGTGTGCCAAGGTCTCCTGGAACCTCGGTGTAGCAATAGGCTACTCAAGTGCATGCTTAACATGCCTGAGCTCCTAATCATCCACTGGAGCTACTAGAGGCTCCACAGTTGCTGCTTTAGCTGTGGCACGTGCCCCTCCTCGGCCTCTACCTTGGCCCCGGCCTCTCACGGCTCTAGCATGGGGCGCTGGTGCTTGCTAAGCAGATTCGACAGAACATGTCCTCACCACCATCTATGAGAGAATAAAAGTATAAAGAATCAAACTTCAGAATTACAAAAATTAGCATGATAAAGGATAAAATAAGGGGATGTTTCCTAACAGTTCGGTGGCCTCTCGAAGATAAGTACAAACGTCTCCGTACCGATTCAGAAGACACTTCTAAACTTGCGCATGACTCATATAACCTATGAACCTAGAGCTCTAATACCAATTTGTCATGATCCAAATCCCACCATAGGGGTCATGATAGCACCTAGACTCTAAGACTAGGTAAGCCGATTACTTAACAACACTAAATCAGAAAAACATGATATAATAAGATAGAATTTAGTGTAAAAGCAAAAATAGAGTTAAAACCAGCAAAATGGCAATACGCAATACATCTCCCCAATACTAGGAAGTACAAAGTCACGAGCTCTAATTGAATACATAATGATGTCTAAAACTACAGCACTGTTCGGATATGAAAATAATAGTATAGATATAGGGATGGGTCTCCAAAGGGCTGCGATAGTCATGCAACTCTACCTTAAATCCTCGCGGTCAATGTAAGCCATCGCTGCCTAGGTTTGCTACCTCCAACACTTGGATCTGCACAAAATGTGCAGAACTGTAGTATGAGTACTCCACAATCGGTACCCAATAAGTATCAAGACTTACCTCGGTTAAGTAATGATGAGGTTCAAGTCATGTGATACTCACTAATCAAATAACCTGTGCAATTTATCAAAAACTAGCAACAGAATGAACAATAGAAGGACAATATCAACAATCTCTTTAGAAGATGTGATAATAACTCAATGCAAGTAAAGGTTCAGCTTGACAATAAGCCATCAAATAGAAACATAACCATATGACACCTTGTATTACAATAACAATATCCACACATATCGCTTCACACCCGATACAATAACAACATCTACCCTTATCGCTCTGCCCTGACACAATAACAATATCTATCTATATCACTCCGCACTGACACATTAACAATATCCATCCGTATCACTCCACCTAGACACAATAACAATATCCACCCGTATCGCTTCACCCTGACACAATAACAATATCAATCACAACTGCATTGCAAAAATCTCGTGCCAACACCCAATAAATCAGCCCAACATCTCCATATGTGCCATAATCACAACACAATAATTCAAATAATTATCAAAGATATACGCTCATAATTTTCCAACAAGGTGCACTAGGACATGGAAATAAATAAATGGAGATGATGTTTCAACATATAAAACATGAATACGGAAAAATCAAATTGTAACAATAAAGTTCATGTAGTCACGGAGATGTTAAGCATGTTTTGTATAAAGCATATCATCAAATCAAGGCATATTAATAACCTAAGGTCTAATCGGGTCATAAGCCATACATAGCACCCGCGTACACGCTTGTCACCTCGTGTGCATGTTGCTTTTCACATAACACGAACAACAATTAAGGACAAATCCTAAAGGGTATTCCCTCACATAAGATTAGGCAAGATACTTACCTTGAACAAGCTAAATCAATACTTTAAAAAGCCCTTGCCTCTCAAGACGACCTTCGAACGGGTCAAATCTAGCAAAAAAATAACTCAATAACATCAAATAAGTCTATAGAAATTGATTCCAAGTAATAAAACTCCAATATTTATCAAATATAAAAAAAAAGCCAACCTGGGCCCGCCTCCTATGACCCAACAAAAGTCACAAATCCTGACTACCCATTCAAAAATGAGTTCAAATATACAAGTTTCATCCAAATCCGGCTATAAATCGGGGTTCAAACCCTAAATAATTAATTTCTAAAATTTACTCACAAAACCCCCATTTTCTGCCTTACATTTCATCAACCAAAATCCAGAATCAAAGATGGATTCATGAATAATAATCGAATCCGAGTCAAGAACACTTACCCCAATAGGTGGTGAAAATTACCTAAAAAAGCATCCCAAACTGAGCTCCTAATATTATAAAATAAACCACACCCTCAATTTTACACTACCCAACGTTTCCTCTTTTGCAGACAAAAAGCTCGCTTCTACAATACTGCATCTGCAAAAAATACCTTGCAGATGTGGAACCCATTAAGTTCTGCCCTTTCGCTTCTGCGGAGCCGTTTCTACGGTCCAAGTAGCGCACATGCGCCTTCACTTCTGTAATCAGGCCTTGGTATCTGCAAACTCCACTGCCCCAGCCTTCCTCAGCACTTGCGACTCCACTATCCACATCTGCGGACTCGACCGGAGCAGAACTGCCTACATGACACCAAACAATCCGAAGTCAATCCAAAACACACCCGAATCCTCCGTCCACTCATACCAACCAGTCCCAAAACACAACACGAACCTACTCAAGGTCTCAAAGCACTCAAAAAAATTAGAATCACAAATAGCACCTCAATTCAAGCCTAATTAACTAATCAAACTTCAACCTTTCAAAACTCATGCCGAATTACGTCTAACCAATTCAGAATAACCCTAAATTTTGCACAGATCCAAAATAACATAACGAATCTATTCCAACTTTCAGAATAGTAATTCGAACTTGATAGTCTCAAAGTCAATTCCTGGTCAAACCTATGAACTTTCCAAACCTTCAATTTCTAACTTTCACTAAATAGAATAAAATTAACCTAGGGATCTCCAAATCTAAATTCAGACATAAGACTAAGTCCAAAATCACCATACAGACCTATTGGAACTATCAAAACACTATTGTGGGGTCGTCTACACAAAAGGCAAACCTTGGTCAACTCTTATAACTTAAGTTTATAACCATAGAACTAAGTGTTCCAATTCATTCCAAAACCTTACCGAAACCAAACCAACCATACCCGCAAGTTGCAAGATGACAACTAAGCATAAGGGAAGCATCAAATAGGGGAACAAAATTCAGATACACAAAATGATCGGCCATGTCATTACAGTTTGTGCCTTGCTGATATAGGCTTCATTTCATATGCTTTACTTGATCCAATTTTGTCATGACTTTATGCGCATCTTCACATACTAGTATCATATTATAAGCATCTCTCTTATGCTCGTGTAACATGATAGAATATTATATGTCATGATAGAAATATTCAGGCATATCATCAATATATGCATATTTATGCATTTTATACATGTACGAGACTTGATAGAAGGTTGTTGGACACTTGCATGGTGTCAGATTGATGTGAAATTTGTGACTGTACTACTTGTTGTACATCCTTTTTATATGCAGATTGGTATATTTGTATAAGCTTTTGACCATGTTATTTGAAAAGCATGCCATTTATTCTCTTCTTTGATTGTGCACCTTATACTTGATATTAGTTGTTCCTTGGTTGTTTCTCTATTATTGTATATGCTTATGAGCTGTACAAGTTATAAAAGGTGAGTATTTTTGACTAAAATTTCGTTACTACTTCGTTGAGGTTAGTTTTGATACTTATTAAGTACATGAGATCGATTATACTCATACTATACTTCTGCATCTTGCATGTAGATTTTTGAGCTGAGCTGTTGCGGAGTTCAGGAACGAGCAATGAGGATAAGTCAATGTTTCGATGATTAGCTGCAAGTTTTTTCATGGTATAAGTCAATGTTTCGATGATTAGTTGTAAGTTTTTTCATGGTAATTTAAAACTTATATATCTATTTATGTATATTCAAATAGATAATGTATTTCCTTCATACCAGCATCGTACTATATCTTAGTAACTTATGACGTGTATCACTAGTTCTTGGGTAGTTTATATTAAATTTCACATTCTTATTTCAATATTATTTGATGATATTCAGTTTATGTTGTGTTTACATTGGTTGGCTTGCCTAACGGGTTGGGGTAGGTGCCATTACGGTCCCTGTCAGCTTTGAGTCGTGACAAGTTGGCATTAGTGCCCTAGGTTCATCAGTTCTACGAGTCATGAGCATGTCTAGTAGAGTCTTGCGAATTGGTATGGAGACGTCTATACTTGTCTTCAAGAGGCTAAAGGGTATTTAGGAAACTTTCCTTCTTTCTTTATTTATTGTGTGTCCTTTCTTTCAGTTTGAAGTCCAAATCTTTAGTTTTTTCTATTTGTTCGTACGCAATGTTGAGAAAACATTTATCAGTTGGGAACTGACGCCTTGTGATGGTATAGCGGATGGGGTGTGAGATATTTTCCCCGTAATATGGGGGTAGGCCATTCCAAAGAACATATGGCGAGATATGGAGCACATCTTTGGCTCGGTGCACCTAGTTTAGTGAGCATGTGATTTAGGACTCTTCAGTTCAGTAGTGTCCCTAAAAGTGGGAGTGATGGTACAATAAGCTTTAAGATAGCTATGTTTTCACATTTAGTTGCTCGTAAATTGAGCGGGTGCCTCCACAACCTTAAAGTATAATAGAGAGGATGTCTAAGGACTACACTTAGAGAATTTGGGTATAACGAGAAGGATTTTCTTGGGATGTAAAGAAAATAAGGACGTACAATCTTAAGGTATGGATATATCGATGGACCTTTAATTATTCAGTAGTGGGATGAAACAAATTCTTACATCTTGTTAATGAATGTAGACATGGGAGAATCAATTGATTAAATATAGGTTGTAAACATAGTAAGGTCACATAAATATGTTGAATTGACCTAATGCTCTCATACCAACTGTCACGACCCGAAATTTCCTCCTTCGGATCGTGATGGCGCCTAACATTTCACTTGCTAGGCAAGCCAACGTTAGAATAATATTAACAAATTTGTAAACCATTTTTAAATTATTAATAATCAAGGAAACAAAAGTGGAAGCAAAGTTTGAAACATAGTGAAATAATCCGTAAAAATAACGGTGTCTAAATACCATTCCAGAATTAGTGTCACAAGTGCACGAGCTTCTAAAATAAATACAAATAAAGATCTGAATAAAATAAAGCTGTCTGGAAATAAACACACAGCTAAAGTAAATAGACGGGGACTTCAGAACTGCGGACGCCATGTAGTTATACCTCAAGTCTTCTCTGGTAGCTGAAATCCGAGCAAGTCTATGGTACGCCGCTGGGACCAACTCCAAAATCTACACAAGAAGTGTAGAGTGTAGTATCAGTACAACCGACCCCATGTACTGGTAAGTGCTGAGCCTAACCTCGACGAAGTAGTGACGAGTATAAGGCGGTTCACTTACATTAACCTGTACGCAATATTAATAACAACAACAAATAACAGAAATAAATCAGGTAAGTCATTTTTAATAAGTAAAGCCAACCCAACATTCATAATCTATTATTATTTCAACCAATTTTGTTACAGCTGCAACCCGCTCTCACAATATATTCACATTCAATCAAGTCTGTCATATATTTATTTCAATCAAGTATATATGTAGACTTTTAAATAAGTCTGTTGTGGCGTACAATCCGATCCCCCAATATTGACTTTTCAATAAGTCTATTGCGGCGTGCAATCCGATCCCCCAATATTGACTTTTAATAAGTTTGTTGCGGCGTGCAACCCGATCCTTCAATATTGACTTTTAATAAGTCTGTTAGGGCATGCAACCCGATCCTCCAATATGGAATTTTTAATAAGTCTGTTGCGGCGTGCAACCCGATCCTACAATATTGACTTTTAATAAGTCTGTTGCGACGTGCGACCCGATCCTCCAATATTGACTTTTAATAAGTGTGTTGCAGCGTGCAACCCGATCCTCCAATATATCCATTTCAATCAATTCGTATAGAAGAAATTTCCCCAATAAATGCAACAATTAATATAAAATTATAAAACAACAAGCATACAACAATTATGATTTAATTATGAAACAAACAATGACAAATAGCAAATTATTATAGAAATCAGGTAGAAAATAGGCAGTTTAATATTTAATATGCTAAATGTCAAATAATAATTAAAACACATAATTCAAATAGCATGTAACAATTAATGCAGGAATTCAAGAATTAATATTTGACAAAGAATAGGAAAGAAATAATTATTATAATAATTAATTTATGATTTAAAATAATTTATGATTTTTCAAGTATGCAGGTAAATAATTAATTTGACGACGTATAGACACTCGTCACCTCGCCTATACATCGTTAACATGCAATTCACATAACAAATAATTTAAGGGTTGTATTCCCTCAAGTCAAGGTTAACCACGACACTTACTTCGCTTTGCAAATTCCAATTAATTATTCAACCGCAACTTTTCCTTTTAAATTTATCTCCGAAAGCTTCAAATCTATTCACAAACAATTCGATATATTCAATACTAATCATAGGAATTAATTCCATATGAATTTATAAATTTTCCGGATAAAAATCCCAAATTTATTTAAATATTCGATAGTGGGACTCGCATCTCAAATCCCGAAAAAACTTAAGAAATCCGAACATCCATTCCGAGATGAGTCCAACCATAAAAAATTATCCAATTCCGATGTCAAATGGACCTTCAAATCTTAAATTTCCGTTTTTGGATGATTTTATAAAAATCTGATTTTTCTTCCATAAATTCACGGATTCCTAATATAAATGAGTATGAAATCATGAAATATAATCAATATAGGATAAGGAACACTCAACCCAATGTTTTCCCGTAAAAATTGCCCAAGAATCGCCTTACCCAAGCTCAAAAATGGAAAAAGGGTTGAAAATGGGACGAATCCCATTTTCCTGAACTTAAGTTCTGTTTCTGGGACTTTTACACTTCGCGAACGTGGTCAGTGGCTCGCGTTCGCGAAGCACAAATTTGTGCTGTCCCATTTTACACTTCGCAAAAGCGAGGGCTACTTCGCGAACGCGAAGCTTGCCTAGCTTGGTCTTCACGAACGCGAGATGCCCTTCGCGAACGAGAAGACAATAATCCTGGCCAGCCTCTTTCCCTTCGCGAACGCGATGCTTCGGTCGAGAACGCGAAGCTTTGAACCTCAGGCCTTCGTGAACGCGGTCACTCTATCACGAATGCGAAGTACAAAATGTGCCAGCCCCAATTTGCTCTTCGCGTTCGCGAGATTACCTTCGCGAATGCGAAGAAGAACACACCAGAAGCCTGAAGTCTGTAGAAAACTAGCGTTCTTATGTCCGAAAATGATCTGTTAATCACCCGAAACCAACCCGAGCCTCGGGGCTCCATAACAAACATGCACCCAAGTCCTAAAATATCATACGAACTTGCTCGCGCGATCAAATCGCCAAAATAACACTAAGAACTACGAATCGGATACCAAATCAAAGGAAATTTCCTAGAAAACTTTAAAACTTATATTTTTACAACCAGACGTCCGAATCACGCCAAATCAACTCCGATTCTCACCAAATTCGGCAGACAAGTCATAAATATTATAGTGGACCGACACCGGGCTCTGGAAACAAAATACATACTCGAGGTCAATAAATAAAATATTAGTAATTTCTTAAAAATCGTTAGGCTTTCAAGCTTTTAATTTTTCTTCAAAATTCCATATCTCGAGCTATGGACCTCGGAATTCAATTCCGGGCATACGCCCAAGTCCCAAATCACGATATGGACCTACCAAAATTGTCAAAACATTGATCCGAGTCTGTTTTCTCAAAATATTGACTAAAGTCAACTCAGTCGAGTTTTTAAAGCTCTATTTCACATTTTAATCCATTTTTCACATAAAAACTTTACGGAAAATTTTACGGACTGCGTACGCAAGTCGAGGAATGATAAATGGTATTTTTTCGAGGTCTTAGAACATAAAATTACTTATTAAATTTAAAGATGACATTTTGGGTCATCACATTCTCCTCCTTTAAAACAAACGTTCATCCTCGAACGGAGTTAGAAAAAGTACCTGAGCTAGAGAAAAGGTGTGGATATTTACTCCTCATATCCGAATCGGACTCCCAGGTAGATGCCTCTATCGGCTGACCTCTCCATCGCACCCGAACTGAAGGATAACTCTTAGACCTCAACTGTCGGACTTGCCGGGCTAGAATAGCCACCAGCTCCTCCTCGTAAGTCAAATCTTTGTCCAATTGGACTGAGCTGAAATCGAACACATGGGACGGATCACCATGATATTTTTGGAGCATAGATACATGGAACACCAGATGAACCGCTGATAAACTAGGTGGTAATGCAAGCTTGTAGGCTACTTCACCCACTCTTTCAAGAATTTCAAAGGGTCCGATATACCTAGGGATCAACTTGCCCTTATTTCCGAACCTCATTACACCTTTCATAGGTATCCTGTACCAAATCGGTACCCTGTAACAAATCGGTACCCAACAACCGAGCCTCTCTCAGTTCAAACCAACCAACTGGCGATCGGAATCACCTTCCGTATAATGCCTCATATGGAGCCATCTTAATGCTCGACTGGTAGCTATTATTGTAAGCAAACTCCGCAAGTGGCAAGAATTGATCCCAAGAACCTCCAAAGTCTATAACGCAAGCGCAGAGCATATCTTCTAATATCTGAATAGTGCACTCTGACTGTCTGTTTGTCTGTGGATGAAATGTTGTACTCAACTCCACCCGCGTGCCTAACTCACGCTGTACAGCCCTCCAAAAATGTGAGGTAAACTGCGTACCTCGATCAGAAATAATAGACAGGGGCACACCGTGAAGGCGGACAATCTCACGAATGTAAATTTTAGCTAACTTCTCTGAAGAATAGGTAACTTCCACTGGAATGAAATGCGCTGACTTGGTCAACCTGTTCACAATGACCCAAACTGCGTCAAACTTTCTCTGAGTCCGTGGGAGCCCAACAACAAAATGCATAGTGATACGCTCCCACTTCCACTCAGAAATTTCTAACTTCTGAAACAAACCACCAGGTCTCTGATGCTCGTACTTAACTTGCGGACAATTCAGACACCGAGCTACATATGCAACTATATCCTTTTTCATTCTCCTCCACCAATAATTTTGCCCAAATCTTGATACATTTTGGCGGTACCTGGATGAATAGAATACCTGGAACTGTGTGCTTCTTTAAGAATTAATTCACGAAGCCCATCCACATTAGGCACACAAATACGACCCTGCATTCGCAGAACCCCATCTTTCCCCACAGCAACCTGTTTGCATCACTGTGCCGTACCGTGTCCTTAAGGACAAGTAAGTGAGGATCATCATATTGCCTCTCTCTAATGCGCTCATATAAAGAAGATCGAGCGACTGTGCAAGCTAGAACCCGGCTGGGTTCTGAAACATCTAACCTCACGAACTGATTAGCCAAAGTCTAAACATCTGCAGCTAATGGCCTCTCACCAACCAAAATATACGCAAGAATGCCCATACTCACAGCCTTTCTACTCAAAGCATCAGCCACCACATTGGCCTTTCCGGGGTGATACAAAATGGTGATATCATAGTCTTTCAACAACTCCAACCATCTTCTCTGCCTCAAATGAAGATCTTTTTGTTTGAACAGATACTGGAGGCTACGATGATCAATAAATACCTCACACGAGACACTGTAGAGGTAATGCCTCCAAATCTTCAGCGCATGAACAATGGCTGCCAATTCTAAGTCATGAACAGGATAATTCTTCTCGTGAACTTTCAACTGCCGCGCCGCATATGCAATTACCTTGCCATATTGCATTAATACTGCACCAAGCCTAATGTGATATGCGTCACAATAGACTGTACACGATCCTGAACCTGTTGGTAATACCAACACTGGCGCCGTAGTCAAAGCGGTCTTGAGCTTCTGAAAGCTCAACTCACACTCGTCTGACCATCTAAATGGGACACCCTTCTGGGTTAGTCTGGTCAGTGTGCTGGCTATAGATGAAAACCCTTCCATGAACCAACGATAATAACCTACTAAACCCAGGAAACTCTAGATCTCTGTAACTGAAGTAGGTCTAGGCCAATTCTGAACAGTCTCAATCTTCTTAGGATCCACCTTTATGCCTTTTGTCGATACCACATGCCCCAAAAAGCCAACTGAGTCTAACCAAAACTCACATTTTGAAAACTTAGGCATATAACTGATTATTCTTCAATGTGTGAAGCACACTTCGAAGATGCTGCTCATGCTCCTCTCGCCTGCTGGAGTACATTAAGATATCATCAATGAATACAACCACAAAAGAGTCTAAATAAGGCTTGAACACCCGATTCATCAAATCCATAAATGCTGCTGGGGCATTTGTCAACCCAAATGACATCACTAGGAATTCGTAATGCCCATACCGAGTTCGAAAAGCTGTTTTAGGGACATCAGAGACCCTAATCTTCAACTGATAGTAACCAGACTTCAAATCGATCTTTGAAAATACCTTGGCACCCTGAAGCTGATCAAATAAGTCATCAATTCTTGGCAACGGATATTTGTTTTTGATAGTGGACTTGTTCAACTGCCGATAGTCTATACACATCCGCATAGAGACATATTTCTTCTTTATAAATAATACTGGTGCACCCCAGGGCGAGACACTGGGTCTAATAAATCCCTGGTCAAGCAAGTCTTGTAACTGCTATTTTAATTCTTTCAACTCTAGCGGGGCCATACGGTATGATGGAATAGAAATGGGCTGAGTGCCCGAAGCCAAATCAATACAGAAGTTAATATCTCTGTCGGGTGGCATCCCCGACAGATCTGCAGGAAATACTTCTGAAAATTCACGAACATCTGCTACTGAGTCCATAGAAGGGACATCCGTGCTGGGATCGCAAATATAAGACAAATAGGCTAGACACCCTTTCTCTACCATACACCGAGCTTTCATATAAGAAATAACCCTACTGGAAAAATGGCCAGGAGTTCCTTTCCACTCTAACCGATGTAACCCCGACATAGCTAGGGTCACTGTCTTGGCATGACAATCCAATATAGCATGATAAGGAGACATCCAATCCATACCCAAGATGACATCAAAATCTACCATATCAAGAAGTAGAAGATCCACACTGGTCTCAAGATTACCAATAGTAACCACACACGAACGATAGACATGATCTACTACAAAAGAGTCTCCCACAGGTATAGATACACACACAGAAGCACTTAGAGAATCACAAGGCAAAACCAAATATGAAGCAAAATATGAGGACACATAGGAATAAGTAGATCCCGGATCAAATAGAACTGAAACATCTCTATGGCAAACTGGAATAATACCTGTGATCACAGCATCAGATGATTCGGCCTCAGGCCTAGCTGGAAAAGCATAAAATCGGGGCTGGGCCCCACCACTCTAAACTGCGTCTATGGGATGACCTATAACTGGCTGGCCTCCACCTCTAACGGTCTGACCTCCACCTCTAATGGCCTGACCTCCACCTCTAATGGCATGACCTCCCCCTCTAGCTACCTGACCCCTACCTCTAGCTGGTTGAGCAAGCGGTGAAGCAACTGGTGCCGGTATGATGGCACGCAAATCTTGTCGAGATCTGTTACTCGCCAATCTAGGGCAATACCTCCTGATGTGACCAATGTTCCCACACTCATAACACCCATCCTGATGCCGTGGCTACTGAAGCTGAAGCTAACCCAGATGGGCCGGATAACCACTGTAGTAACTCTGGAGTGGTGGTGCACTGATAGGAGCTGAATGTGCACTGAATATTGGCTGCCCAGAGTAAGGCATAATAGGACTGTGACTCCCTGAAGCACCGGGAGATGCATGTAGTGTTGAATGAAACGGTCTGGAAGGATGACCCCTACCAAAATTACCTCTGCCTCGAGATGAGGCACCACTAAAACTGCCGAATTGACGAGGCCTCTTATCGGACCTCTGCCCTCTCTCTTATGCAAGAACCATCTCGATCCTCCTTGGGACATTACAAGCCGCCTGAAAAGAAATTTCACTTCCGGTCTCCTTGGCCATCTGAAGTCTAATAGGGTGAGTGAGTCCCTCAATAAACCTCCTCACTCTCTCTCCCTCCGTGGGTAGTAAAAGGAGAGCATGACGGGCCAAATCCACAAAACGGGACTCATACTTAGTAACAATTATATTGCCCTACTGTAGACGCTCAAATTTCTTGCGGAATTCCTCTCTCAGTGGGATAGGAAGGAACTTCTCCAGAAATAGCTGAGAGAACTACTCCCAGGTAAGTGCAGGTGATCCGACTGGTCGGGTCAATGTATAATCTCTCCACCACCTCTTGGCGAAATACGTCATCTGAAATACAGCAAAATCAACCCCATTGGTCTCAACAATACCCATGTTCCGCAACACCTCGTGGCAGCATTCAAGATAATCTTGTGGGTCCTCAGAAGGTGTACCACTGAAGTGAATTAAAAGAGCTTAGTGAACTTATCCAGTCTTAATAAGGCCTCAAAAGACATGGCAGGCCTATCACTGATCTGTGCCGCAACAACTGGTTGAACTATCCCAACTGGCGTGGCTGTTGGAGCCTGATTCTAGGGAGCCATCTGCTCTGGAGCAGGAGTAGTGGGAGTTTGTGCTCCTCCCCCAGCCTGTGAGACGGCTGGTGCCATTGGAAATGTACCATTCTGGGCCACGCCCTCCATAAGACTCACCAAATGGACTAGACCGTCTTGAAGCAATAGAGTGGCTATGAATCCTTCCGGGACCTGAACTGGTCCAACTGGTACATTCTGAACTGGAACCTCCTCTTGAAGGTCCACCCGAGGTTCTACAACAGGTGCAGCTGCTCGAAATCTGGACTGAGCTCTACCTCGGCCTCTAGCACGACCTCGACCTCTACCCCTGGCCATAGTTGCCACCGGGGGTTCTGGTCCCTGTCCATCGGTAGAGGTATTACGTGTTCTCACCATCTGCGAGAGAATAATAGTAGAATGGTTCAATCATCGATGATAGAATAAAATCGCACGACAGAATAAGAAAGAAGTGATATTGTTCCTAAACTTCATAGCCTCTGAGAGATAAGTACAAACGTCTCTGTACCGATCCTTCAGACTCTACTAATCTTGCTCGTGACTCATGAGACCTATGTAAACTAGTGCTCTAATACCAACTGTCACGACCCAAATTTCCTCCTTCGGACCGTGATGGCACCTAACATTTCACTTGCTAGGCAATCCAACGTTAGAATAATATTAACAAATTTTTAAACTATTTTTAAATTATTAATAATCAAGAAAACAAAAGAGAAAGCAAAGTTTGAAACATAGTTAAATAATCCGTAAAATTAACAGTGTCTAAATACCATCCCAGAATTAGTGTCACAAGTGCACGAGCTTCTAGAATAAATACAAATAGACGGGGACTTCAGAACTGTGGACGCCATGCAGTTATACCTCAAGTCTCCTCTGGTAGTTGAATTCCGAGTAAGTCTATGGTACGCCGCTGGGACCAACTCCAAAATCTACACAACAAGTGCAGAGTGTAGTATCAGTACAACCGACCCCATGTACTGGTAAGTGTTGAGCCTAACCTCGACGAAGTAGTGACGAGTATAAGGCGGTTCACTTACATTAACCTGTATGCAATATTAATAATAACAACAAATAATAGAAATAAATCAGGTAAGTCATTTTTAATAATTGAAGCCAACCCAACATTCATAATTCATTATTATTTCAACCAATTTTGTTACAGCTGCAACCCGCTCTCACAATATATTCACATTCAATCAAGTCTGTCATATATTTATTTCAATCAAGTATAAATATAGACTTTTAAATAAGTCTGTTGCGGTATGCAATCCGATCCCCCAATATTGACTTTTCAATAAGTCTATTGCGGCGTGCAATCCGATCCCCCAATATTGACTTTTAATAAGTCTGTTGCAGCGTGTAACCCGATCCTCCAATATTGACTTTTAATAAGCCTGTTGGAGCGTGCAACCCGATCCTCCAATATGGACTTTTTAATAAGTCTGTTGCGGCGTGCAACACGATCCTACAATATGGACTTTTTAATAAGTCTGTTGCGGTGTGCACCCCGATCCTCCAATATTGACTTTTAATAAGTCTGTTGCGGCGTGCAACCCGATCCTTCAATATTGACTTTAAATAAGTGTGTTGTAGCGTGCAACACGATCCTCTAATATATCCATTTCAATCAATTCTTATAGAAGAAATTTCCCCAATAAATGCAACAATTAATATAAAATAATAAGACAACAAGCAGACAACAATTATGATTTAATTATGAAACAAACAATGACAAATAGCAAATTATTATAGAAATCAGGGAGAAAATAAGCAGTTTAATATTTAATATGCTAAATATCAAATAATAATTAAAACACATAATTCAAATAGCATGTAACAATTAATGCAGGAATTCAAGAATTAATACTTGACAAAGAATAGGAAAGAAATAATTATTATAATAATTAATTTATGATTTAAAACAATTTATGATTTTTCAAGTATGCAGGTAAACAATTAATTTGATGACGTATAGACACTCGTCACCTCGCCTATACATCGTTAACATGCAATTCACATAACAAATAATTTAAGGGTTCTATTCCCTCAAGTCAAGGTTAACCACGACACTTACTTCGCTTTGCAAATTCCAATCAATTATTCAACCACAGCTTTTTCTTTTAAATTTGTCTCCGAAAGCTTCAAATCTATTCACAAACAATTCGATATATTCAATACTAATCATAAGAATTAATTTCATATGGATTTACAAATTTTTCGGATAAAAATCCCAAATTCATTTAAATATTCGATAGTGGGACCCACATCTCAAATCCCGAAAAAACTTAAGAAATCCGAACATCCATTCCGAGACGAGTCCAACCATCAAAAATTATCCTATTCCGATGTCAAATGGACCTTCAAATCTTAAATTTTCGTTTTTGGAAGATTTTATAAAAATCTGATTTTTCTTCCATAAATTCACGGATTCATGATATAAATGAGTATGAAATCATGAAATATAATCAATATAGGATAAGGAACACTCAACCGAATGTTTTCCCGTAAAAATCGCCCAAGAATCGCCTTACCCAAGCTCAAAAATGGAAAAGGGTTGAAAATGGGAGGAATCCCATTTTCCTGAACTTAAGTTCTATTTCTGAGACTTTTAGCCTTCGCGAACGCGGTCAGTGTCTCGCGTTCGCGAAGCACAAATTTGTGCTGTCCCATTTTACACTTCGCGAACGCGAAGCTTGCCTAGCTTGGTCTTCGAGATCGCGAGATGCCCTTCGCGAACGCGAAGGCAATAATCCTAGCCAGCCTCTTTCCCTTCGCGAACGCGTAGTTTTGAACCTCAGGCCTTCGCGAACGCAGTCACTCTATCGCGAACGGGAAGCACAAAATGTGCCGGCCCCAATTTGCTCTTCGCATTCGCGAGAGTACCTTCGCGAATGCGAAGAAGAACACACCAGAAGTCTGAAGTCTGCACAAAACCAGATTTCTTAAGTCTGAAAATGATCCGTTAACCACTCGAAACCAACTCGAGCCCTCGGGGCTCCAAACCAAACATGCACCCAAGTCCTAAAACATCATACGAACTTGCTCGCATGATCAAATCGCCAAAATAACAGCAAGAACTACGAATCGGACACCAAATCCAAGGAAATTTCCAAGAAAACTTTAAAACTTATATTTTTACAACCAGATGTCCGAATCACGTCAAATCAACTCCGATTCTCACCAAATTCGACATACAAGTCATAAATATTATAGTGGACCTACACGGGCTCCGGAACCAAAATACGGACCCGAGGTCAATAAATCCAATATCAGTAATTTCTTAAACATCATTAAGCTTTTAAGCTTTTAATTTTTCTTCAAAATTTCATATCTCGAGCTAGGGACCTCGGAATTCGATTCCGGACATACGCCCAAGTCGAAAATCATGATACAGACCTACCAAAATTGTCAAAATACTGATCCGGGTTCGGTTGCTCAAAATATTGACTAAAGTCAACTCACTTGAGTTTTTAAAGTTCTATTTCACATTTTAATCCATTTTTCACATAAAAACTTTTCAAAAAATTTTACGGACTGTGCACGCAAGTCGAAAAATAATAAATGGTATTTTTTTGAGGTTTTAGAATACAGAATTACTTATTAAATTTAAATATGATATTTTGGGTCATCACAACATGGGAATGTGTTATTATAGTTCTTGGACTAAGATACACTTGTGGATTAGTTATGACTTGAGAAGGGTGACATCAATGATGGCTTGGGCAAGAAGTTTGTCGGATGTATGATGTTCTAAACTTGATTGATATATCGAGGTTGCTGGATGACTTAGGTTTGATATTCCATGTGGTTATAGTGTGGAATGGAAATATATTCACTCATTTGCCTAAGGGCAAGGTTACTCCTTCTGAGAGAATGATGATCAGATAGAACACATGTTGTGTCACATGTTCGATTATGCATCAGGGTCTAGAGTACATGGGCGACCCTCAAAAATAGTTCTAGTGGGTTCAAATTCTAAGATATAATATATAAGGGAATTTGAGTTTGGAATTGGATTTAGAGGATTTAGAGTACTTCTACGTCATTGTTGACATGACTTTACAAAATTTGAAGAATAAAATGAACTGTTCAGGATTCGTTAGAGGACACTTTAGAGCGAATATTTTGGTTTGAGGTACTATTGTGTGTGAGATGGGGATAAATAGGCTTATGGATATTATGATGACGTAGTTTTATGTCAGAATCACTTGCTGTGAATTTTAATTAAATAGTATTTTGGGAAGACTAGTGATGTCTTGGAAGGGGATTAAGAGCAGTTTGAATGAAGTTGACTCGATATAACAGTGGCTTTGACCAGTATTGTAAGAGAAATATTTGATTTACTTGGTAAAATTGGGTATTACAAATACTTTTGGGGTAGGCCTTTTGAATCTGACAATCTATGTGACTTGGTTGACTTGGAGGGATTCAGTTCCATTGACATGATTATGTATAAGTGAGTTTATAAGATCTTGAGATAGTTTTGACCATGACTTTAAAGTTGATGTTGCATACATGCTTCGAGAGTTTGTTGCATGTTTGAGATTGTATCACGAGTTGAGATGAGTGTATGCTTCTAGAAAATGGGGTGATTATGGGAAGATCTATCCTATTTGAGATCAAGAGAGGACAAACAAATTCTTATACTTAAAGATACAATGTTATTGTTGCTATAGAGAACAATGTGAGATTGGGGTTGAATGGTAAAGGTTGCAGTTCATCTTCGAGCTGGAGATCTAGTGTTAGAGACAATGCGAGAGATTTAAGTTGCTTAAAAGTATGGTGGTAATATCTTGCATCACCAAGAAGGTTGTGGATTATATAAGATGCATTGCAATTAAAGTCTACTAATGGACTGGCTAAGGGTTGCATAAATTGTGTGACTAGTAATAATTAAGATTCAGCATTTTGTTATTGGATTTGAAAAGGTGGACGAACGTGTTCTTTACAAGGTGATTGTATATGTGACTTCATAGTCGTTAAGTCGGCAAGCTAGAGATTATTGTATGAAGATTCTTGTATTCTTGAGATTTAGAGGTCGAATTTTCTAAAGATAGAACTATTTCATTTGATGTGGGCAATGATAGTGGATTAATGATGATATAGTCGGGTATGTGTATCTGGTATAAGTAACTTGTGAAAAGTGATACTTGATAAAATACATGGTCAGTAGTATTTGAAGTAGATAGAATATGACTAAGTGTAATAAAAATATATTTTATGGATGTATTTTGGTTGAGAAGTAGGGTTCAAGAGGTTCTATTCGTTGTTTGTATTGTGTTGAAATGGTAATTAAAATAGGCAAGGACTTCATGAATTTATTTATTTGGATATCTGACTCTTTAACTTCTATGAGGTTGTAGCAAATCATGTGTGATTTGTAAAGTTGGAGGAACAAAAAGGTAAAGGACACAAGATGTTGCTTCTTGGTGTTGGAGTGATACTAGTCAAGAAACTAGTAGTTGAGACCGGTAGTTTTGAGATTTCTTAAATACCCATGAATAGAAGCTAGAAAGGATCACTTTGGGCTTTTGGAAGACTTATGACCAATTTTGAAAAGGTTTTGAATTAATTTGGGTGTCGGTTGGTAGGCATATTGAAAATGTGAATTCTACGCCAGATCAGGTTTACTTATGTAGTGCAACATTTACTACAGATGTATCATCTGGAATGATTTTATTCCACTTAAAAGGTTGTATGTTGCCTAAGGTTCTTGTTACATCAGATTTGATAGAGTGACAACTCACCATATGATTATGGTAGTTATATCAGGTGGTTTGGGTGCACAAACTGAGTTAGGTGGAGTTTGCTTAGTCATTGTATAACAAAGAGATGAAATAAGTTATATAGATACTTAGAGACTTGTTGAGAAACAATATCACAGACTCACATAGTCATTGGGTGATAAGTTGCTTTTTATAGATTTGACATAATTGAGTTATTGCTTATATGGTGCACAAACTATGCCGTTTAAGGTTTTATGTGGAACTTGGTGTGACTTGTTGGTCGAGCGTACTATAATGGATAAGTTAACAGACGTGAAATTAGCACAATCAAATTTGGATAAGGTATGCTGGAAGAAAAAAATACTATTAGGTAGCTGGGAACAGGTAATTGTTCTTATCGAACGAGAGAAATCAATGACTTATTGATATGATGGGTGGTTATGAGTTTCTATAAGTTTTTTCATTATTATCAGTCACGTGAAAGCTTTGAAGAAGAATCTAATTGAGTTAGGGCATTTTGATCGGTACTGGGTTTGGCAACAAGTAGTGTTCTGACCAAGCACGTGGCTATGGTTATAAAGGATGTGGTATATATCATGTGGTTACGTCTTAGTGACGAGCACAAAACACACCATAAAAATAAGCTCATGTTGTGTCAAAGATAGTATAGAAAGTTATCGCCTCCACAGAAATTAGGTTAAATAATGTTCGAGTAATTTCTGGCTTAAATACTATTCAAGATGATTAATACTTTAATTTAAAGTGATTACTAATTGAGATTAAGAAACTAAATTAAAAGCAAGAAAAAGGTTATACTGGAGAACTAGAGAGTAGAGCAAAATTGGATTATTATCAATGTGAGAAATAGGGGTCATGACATGATAGGTGCAAGATCGCTATCCTAGATTTGACACTGTTGAATTTCATTCTTAAGGTTTTATTGATTCTCATGAATTCAACAAATTAATATCTTATTCTTCCAATTTAAATTTCTCTCTCGATTAAATTTAAATCGATGAAATAAGCTAATATGAAGTGCGGTAAAAATATACAAGAATCTGTTGGTAGGAATGGGCTAAGAGAAACTTCTCGCGAATATTTCTCAATCTTAATTCAAAGTGTAAATCACAAAGATCTTTCGGTTACTTTAATGAATCACCAAATAAAATTAAGGCATATGTTTCAACAATATCATATATTATGTTCCTCTTTCGATTAAAAATAATTATGAATAAAGTCAAAACTAGATTTTATGTTCCTTCAACAAATTCAAATAATTAAAAAATAATCAAATCCATAGAAATAAATCAAGTCACCAAATCACATCAAACCCTAAGGTAAACTACTCCATAAATATAGAGAAAGTCATCACAAGTAAATATTGTAGAATAAGAAAATATTAGTCCAAAATTACAATCCAAACTCGTGTATTGAATTGATGGAAGGATGATAAATTCTCGTGTCTTTGTAATGACTGACCGGTCGTCTTGAGCTTTAACAAGCTTTTCGTCGTTTTGAGACTTTGAGTAGCTTCGTAGAATGTATTATGATTTGCGTGTTGGGCTGGTTTCGATGTTTGCGAGATTTGGGATTTGATTTGGAAGAGTTATTCTCAATTTGGAAGCTTTAAGTTGGAACATTTTACCAAGGTTTAATTTTTGAGTAGACGACATCGGAATCAGGATATAAAGATTCCAATAGGTTTGTATGGTAATTTTGGACTTGGGCATATGTTCGGATTGAGTTTGGATGTTCCTAGAATGGTTTTTACTCTATTTGCCGAAATTTATCGATTTGAAGGTTTGGAGAATTCTTAATTTTGACCGATAACTGAATTCAGTGATATTAGATTCCATTTGGTATTCCAAGCCTGGGGACAATTTGTGTTGTCATATTGGACTTGTGTGTGAAATTTTGTTCCATTCTCAATTGTCTAAGTATGATTCGAATGTGTTCGGCGATGTTGGAAGTTAACAGAGTTTAAAAAATTGAGTTTGATCTTTAATTAATGGTTTCAAGGTTATAATTCGTGTTCCGAGCCTTTGGACAAGTTTATATAGGGTATATAAACTTGTTAGATTGATCGGATGGGTTACTCAAACCTAGGGTGAGTTTTGGGGTGGGTTCGGACCACTTTTAGGCCCTTTTGAGCTGCTGATAACTGGTCACAAGGTTTTGAATCACGATCACGGAGGTTTGGGACGTGAATCGCATAGAGAAAAATGCATTTTCAAACTTATGAAACGTGATCATGGAAGGAAGGGTCGCGATCGCGTAGAAGAAATTTGTTGATGTCAGTTGTTTGACTTTGGGATCTTATATCTTGCAATCTATAAGGAATTTGAGGAATGATCCAAAAAATAAAAGTTGTACCCATTTGAGTCTACTTTTCAGAAAATTAAATCGTTTGTTGGAACTTTGAACAAAGAGTTATGGCCATTATACCGAAGGGTGTCTGTGCAGAGGAAAATAAAATTTGTACATCACGATTGCATGGCTTCTTGGTCATGATCACGATGAAGAAAAGCATGCTGGACAATTTGTTAACCGCGATAGCATGGCTACTGACCACGATCGCGAATAAGGAGGCCTGTCATGGGTATTAAATATCCACTTTTGGGATTTTGAGTTTATTTCTTCACTTTTTAAGTTTTGGAGCACGGGTAGGGAGATTTAAGGTGATTCTCGAAGACTATTTTTTGCCATCTATCATAAGGTAAATTATTTCAACTTATTGTGAGCTACATACATGGATTATATATGGAATTTAAATGGTAATTAGAAGAGATCATTGGTTATTTTAGAATTTTTGGTTGGAAACTTAGAATTTGGTAAAAAGAGTACTTGACCACGAAATTGGATATGAAATTGAAAATAATGTATATTTACGTTTGTGATGCTATGGTGACGTATATTTTCGAGAATTTTCAAAACCCGGGTGCGTGGGCCCGGGTTGACCTTTGTTGACATTTCGTGCCAGGTTGTGAATTATTTTTAAATGATGAATTATAGGTTATTGAATATGTTTTGATTGATTTGCATGTTATTTTGGCGTTTTTGGTTGTTCATCATTGATTTGAGGTGTTAGAGTGGCATAGAAGTCGGCATCGAATTTCGGAGTGAGGTAAGTCTCTTGCCTAACCTTGTAAGAGGGAACTTATCCCTGTAGGTATTCTATTTGCTATATTCTATGTATTATGGGAGCTACGTACGTATGAGGTGACGAGTGTCCATGCATATACTAGATTTAGATACGTTCGTGTTGACTTAGACTTATACCATGCTTTAATTATATTACTTGAGTTGTTCTTCCTGTTTAAATGATTCAATTTGTGATTTAGCTTGAGACTAGAGATGCATAGTTTATCACGCCTTGCTAATTTAAGAATTTGGAGGGTTACTTGATTACTTATAAAGTTATGATTCCTACTATCTACGTACCCTTGTGTTATACTTATTTGTTTAGTAACTTCGTGATTTCTTAACTCGCACGTATCTTCGCAAGATAGGGCTAGTGATCAGTCTGATATTTCACCACTCTTATAGGATCCGGACATCTGCCTTAGTGGTAGTATAAAATACTATTCTTATGGGATTGGGCTGTTCACCTCAATAATAAGCTTTTGGAATTGGGCCGTTCCCTCGACAGTAACATACAATACTCTTATGGTATCAGGCCATTCTCTTCGGCAGTACTATGACCTCGACAACATTATGAAATATAATTATGGTAGCTGGTCGTTTGCCTCGGCAGTATTATGATATACACTTATGGATCGGGCCGTACGACCTCGGCAATATCATGTAACAACACTCTTACGGGATCGAGCCATTCACCTTGGCAGAATCGTGCGTAATATTTCGATAGGGAGTCAGCGCATATATGAGTATCCTAACTCAAATTTGACATTTGCACCTGATATTGGTCACATATATTCCATTCAAGGCAATATTTGGTATTTGATGATTTTGTACTTTTATTATTGGACAACTGGTAAGTTTCAATATCGACTCCTTGCCACTACTTCTTAGAGGTTAGACTAGATACTTACTGTGTATGCTATGATTGATGTACTCATACTATAATTATGCACTAATTGTGCGGGTACTAAAACATGTACATTTAGTGGACATACAGGTGCGTAGGGAGCTGCTGAGGAGACTTGGTGGTGAGCTGCTTTCTATGTTATGATCCGCAGTACACGAAGTCACCTTCCTATTCATTTAATGTATTCTGTCTACTTCCTATTCTAGACAGTTGTTGTGGTAGTATTATATATTCCAGTAGATGATCATGCACTTGTGACACCGAATTTTTGGGATTTTGACCATTGTTCATGGTTTCATTTCTGCTATGACATTCAATTTTATGTTTTGATCATGTTCAAACCTTGTAGATATTGTTAGTATTCTACTATAATAATGGAATGACTCCGCTTATTTATTTCATCACTTGTTTTTAAAATGTTTTATGAACTATAGATTGTCGTGTTGATTTATTGTTGGCTTGCCTAACAGTAGTGTTGGGCACCATCATGACCTATGGTGGGAATTGAGTCGTGAAAACTTGGTATCAGAGCACTAGGTTCACATAGGTCTCACGAGTCATGAGTAGGCCTAGTATAGTCTTGAGGATCAGTACATATACATATGTACTTATCTTCGAGAGGCTATAAGGCGTTAGAAAAATCCTATTTCTTTATTTCCTTATCATGCAACTTTATTTCGACATTGCAACATTGCATGCGATGTCGAGTACTAGATATCCGTTGGACACCAATGAGTCGTAGTGATGCTACAGAGTTAGTGCGGGATGTTTTTCCCTGCGTTATGTGGGTGGATTACTATCATCACTTTATGAAGGGGTGTCTAATCATTTCAGCCCAGTTTTGATGTTCCCCACAGGTTTGGGGTTGTACACAATATATTGTGATGCTTCACACATTGATTTTTGTGCTGTATTGGTGAAGAATGGTAGGGTGTTTACTTATGTGTCGTAGTAGTGAATGCTTTGGGAGGAAGAGTATTCGGTTCATGATTGGGAGTTTGGATTTGCGAGATTTGGGTATTTTCGAGCTTAGTAGAGTTCTCGCTTGTGTTATTGCACAGTTATCCTTATTTAAGCACATTAAGGATCGTCAAAATGATTTTCTCCATTTGCTTATCCTTTGGGACACGGTGTTGCGAGGTTTTGCTTAAGAAGGGGTCATCGAAGATGTTTTGACTTCAGGGTCGAATTTGTGTTTCCAGTATTGATGGTTCGAGGGAGATTATCCTTGAGAAGGCTTGGAGTTTGAATAGACTATTTCATCGGTGTGCTACATAGATGAATCATGATTTGAGGCAACATTATTGGTGGCAGAAAATGAAAAAGGACATTGTTGGACATGTCTTGCGGTAGTTGAATTGTCAGAAGGTCAAGTATGAGTAGCAGAGACCGGGTGGTTTTCTTCGGAAGATGGCTATGCCTAAATGGAAGAAGGAGCGTATTGTTATGGACTTGGTGGTAGGGTAGCCACATGCTTTGAGGAAGCTTGGTGTGATTTGGGTCATTGCGGACAAATGACTAAGTGTGTGCATTTTATTCTGGTGATAACTTCTTACATTTTGAGAGTTCAGAGGTGACGGAATAGGGTTTTCTTGAGCTACTAAGGGAATGTGAATGCTTGATTATCATCTTAGTATGCAATACCGTCTTGAGTTTTTGATATGTTGATGGATCATTCAATTGTTCATTGGTGGAATAAATATATTCTTGCAGCTTGTGGATGTGCGTAGACTCGGGAGGATAAATCGGTTATGTACTAGTTGTATCCATGGCAAGGTTAAAGAAAGGTGTCGTTATGAGGCTACACAAGTGGGATATCTCCTGTGATAATGTAAGAGGTCGTATGATTTCTTATGAGGTTTCTATTAATAGTTTTACCTTCTATCCAATCTGATGTGTGTGCTATGATATGAGTCTGGATCGCTTGAGAAAGATGGCATGATTTTCAAGAGGTTGAGTGTGCATTTAGGATGATAATTTGGGATGTGTTATGAATAGTGCAACATGAGCTTATAAGAAAATAAAATCGCATGGGTAATAGTGTGAGATTATAGTAGCTAGGAGGAGAAGTCATTGTGGGTCCGTTGGTTATGTGATTATGGCTTAAAGCTAAGTGGGGGAGCCTAATATTGACGATTGAGTTAATTGATAATGTGTTGATGTAGATTCTGGACTAAGGGACGCTGGTGGATTAGTTATGACTTCGAGAATGATTCGAGCAAGGAAATTGCAGGATGTGTTATATTTTGCCTTAATGAAATATGGAGGTTGTAAGATGGCTCAAATTTGATATTTCATTGTGGGTGTAGTATGTTAGGGAAAGAATTTACTCAGTTGCGTTTTTGGAGTATTCATGTGCTAACGGAGCACTAGTTGTGTGGCATGTTTAGCTATGTTGTCGGGGCTAGGTCAGAGTGGGTGACTCTCGAGAATTATTCTAGCAAGTTCGAGATCTAAGATGTGGTACCTAAGGATTCCACATTTGCGTGTTACTAAGGATTGATTTGCAACGGTTTGTGAGAGTGACTTGGAGTATTTATACATCATTATCGGTTCTGCGATTCAATGTTAGAGATGGAAGAAACAACTTCGGATTCATTGAAGGTCTCATCAGAGCAGGCAGTTCGGTTTGAGGTACTATCGGATGTATGTGAAGGAATAAAGTGTCTTATAGGTCTTAGGATGATGTGGTGTCATATGTGGGTCACCTGGGATGAGTGTTGATTGAGATACATGGTGTGCTGGGAAAGAGAAGTGTTATCTTGAAGGCAAGTCAAGAAGAAATTTGATGAAGTTGGCTCAGTTTAGTAGTAACTTGGATTAACATGGTAATAGAAATAATTGGTTCCTTTTGTATGATAGGGATATATAGGTATTTGTGGGAATACTTGAGGGCTTGAAAGTCTCTGTGACTTGGTTGAGTTAGAGGAATTTAAAACTAATGGCTTGGTTATGTGCAAACAGGTTCCAAAGAGTTTACGATGGTTTTGACCACAATTTAAGATTGATATCTTCTATGGGTATGGAAAGTTTATTTCATAGTGTGATTCTCTTGAATTGAGGTAGTGGAGGGTTTATGGTCGATGGAGTGTTTATCCTACTTGTGATTTAGACTTGATAATGGTATTCTCGTATTTTCATATGATAGTGTGATAGGTGCGGTGAGCCCCGTGAGAGAATGGCGTTTCGAAAGGAAGGTCATGAGTTCTAGCCTCGTGAGAGATTTCAGATATTTAAGAGAATTATAGCCCTATCTTGTATCGTCTAAGATAGGTGGGTATTGTATAAGATGCATTGTGTATTATTGTGCGGATGCTTGACTAGTACTATATAGATTGCAGGGTTGACAACTGTTGATGTTCATGTTTTGCTACTTGATGCAGAAGATTTTACGAGAGTGTTTCTCCTAAGGTGATTGTGTATGTATGACATGTCAGTCATTTAAGTGGGAGAGTTAGATGTCAGGTATGGAGATTCCTATATTCTTGAGGCTTAGAGACTACTTTATTATTCACACGCATGTGGTGGCACTGTATAGGCCTTGTGGAAATATGTGAGTGAGATTGCTCTTGAGATGCTTAATTTCTAATAGCATCGTAGTTGTGATTGTCTTTTATTCTTCGTAGCGCATTATGCTATATGTCTTCCCAGGATTATGTTTATGTACTTTGCGTGCTTATTGTTGATACACATGTATTTGATGGATATAAGGATTATGGATCGATGGGAATTCCCACGAGGATGTTATAGGATCATATTGCACGCCGCAACAATGAGATGTTGGATACAATTCCTCGAACTTATTTCGTGTGTTTTTCTTGTCATTTGTGGGGTTGATTCATATCATTACGTTTTGTTGATTATATGTATTACACGTGCCGAATAGTTCTCGTACTTGGGTTCCCTTTTCCATTATTGGTCATATTCGAGCTGTTGCTTGTTTGGCACACAGATCATGCCGTATGAGATTCTGGACGGTATTTGATGTGGCATGTCGACCGAGAAACTTGTACTAGGTGAGACAAGGTTTACGGAACTAGAATTAATGCAATCGAATTTTGATAAGGTATGTTTGGAGTAAAGCTACCACTAGTTAGCTTAGAATTTGGTAATGGTTCTTGACGGGCAAAAGAACTCCATGACTTGTGGTTTTGATGGGTGGCTATGATTTTATACACGTTTCTTTCATCGCTAGCAGTGTTGTGAAAGATTGTCACATGGTTCTATGTAATATGCGGTACATTATCAGTACCGAGTTCTATAATAAGAAGCTATTACGAGCAAAAGATATGGTTATGAGCATATGAGTTATGGGGTACATCGTGTGTCTACCTCTTGGGGGTACATTTATGAATTGATGCAGCTAGTGGGGATTGATACAATGAATACATACCATAATCGAATCTTATAGGGAATTTCGGATGTTGGAATTGGATTCTATGGCTTGTGGGCAAAGGTCAAAGGAAGAATGATCAGTCGGGGGTGTGTTAATGGACTTATATGTATTGACATGGCATTGGTGTGTCTATGAGGAGCTTATACAGTTATTTGATGACTTTGGAATGACTCTTGACACGTTTGAGGGCGAACATATGTTTAACTGGGGGAGAATGTAACGACCCGACCTATTGTTTTGAGCTTTAGCAATCCGTTTGCCGGTTTGAGACTTTGAGTAGCTTCGTATGATATATTATGATTTGTGTGTAGGGTTGGTTTCGATGTTTGAGTGTTTCGGGATTTGATTTGGAAGAGTGACTCTTAATTTTGAAGCTTTAAATTGGACGAGTTGACTAAGATTTGACTTTTGAGTAGATTACCTCAAAATCATGATTTTTAGGTTCCAATAGGTTCGTATGGTAATTCAAGACTTGGGCATATGTTCGGATTTGAATTTGGATATTCCTATAAGGTTTTGACTATATTTGCTGAAAGTTGACGATTTGAAGGTTTGGTTTGGCCGATAGTTGACTTCGGTGATATCAGATTCCATTTGGTATTCCGAGTCTGTGGATAGATTCGTGTTATCATATTGGACTTGTGTGTGAAATTTGGTTCCATTTCGAGTTGTTTATGTATGATTCGAGCACGTTCGACGAAGTTGGAAGTTAACAGAGATTAAGAATTTGAGTTTGATCTTTAATTCTTTGTTTTGATATTGTAATTTGTGTTCCAAGCCATTGGACAAGTTAACATAAGGTATATAAATTTGTTAGATTGATTGGATGGGGTTCCTCGGACCTCGGGTGAGTTTTGGGATGGGTTCAGACCACTTTTAGGCCCTTTTGAGTTGCTGATAACTGATCATAGTGTGAATCACGATCGCGGAGGTCTGGGCCGCGTTCACGAAGAACAAAGTATATTTCAGAACTTGGAAAATGCGATCGTGGAAGGAAGGGTTGCGATCGCGTAGAAGGAACTTTTTGCTATCAGTGGTCTGACTTCGGGAGCTTATATCTTGCAATCTATAAGGAATTTGGGGATTATCTAAAAATAAAAGTTGTATCTCTTTGAGTCTAGTTTTCAAACAATCTAGCCGTTTGTCATTTGGAGTTTTGTACAAAGAGAAATAGCCATTAAACGCAAGGATGTCTGTACAGAGGAAAATGAAATTTGTACATCATGATCATGTGGCTTCTTGGTCACGATCTTGATGAAGAAAATGATGCTGGAACGATAACATGGCTAGTGACCGCAATCTCGAAGAAGGAGGCCCGAAAGGGGTATTCAAGTTCTTGGAGCACAAGTAGGCAATTTGGGGTGATTCTTGAAGACTGTTTTCGCCATCTTTTATAAGGTAACTTATTCGAACTTGTTGTGAGCTAAATATATGGATTATATATGGAATTTAACATGAAAATTAGTAGAGATTGTTTGTTATTTTGGAATTTTTGGTTGGAAACCTAGAATTTGGTTAAAAACGTATTTGACCGTAAAATTGGATATGGAATTGAGAACAAATTATATATTTCAGTTCGTGGTGCTATGGGTGACATTTATTTTTCAGAATTTTCAGAATCCAGGCGCGTGGGCCTGGGGTTAACTTTTGTTGAATTTTGTGCGGGGTTGTAAGTTGTTTCTAAATGATAAATTATAGGTTCTTGAGTATGTTTTGATTGCTTTGCGTGTTCTTTGGTTAGTTTCTGATTATTCGGTGTTTATTTGAGGTGTTAGAGCAGCATAGGAGTCGGCATCAGATTTCAGAGCGAGGTAAGTCTCTTTCCTAACCTTGTAAGAGGGAACTTATCCCCTTAGGAATTCTATGTGCTATATGCTATGTGTTATGGGAGGTACGTACGTACGAGGTAACGAGTGTCTGTGTGTATCCTAGATTTAGATACGTTCGGGTAGACTTAGACTTGAACCATGCTTTAGATGTGTTACTTGAGTTGTTCTTGTCTGTTTAAATGCTTCAATTTATGATTTAGCTTGAGACTAGACTTTCATATTTTATCGAGCCTTTCTACTTTAAGAACTTGGTGGGATGCTTGATTATTTGTAGAGTTATGATTCCTCCTATCTACGTACCCTCGTGTTGTACTTATTTGATTGGTAGCTTCATGATTTCTTAACTCACAAGTATCTTCACGAGATGGGGATTGTGACCCATTGGAAGTTTCCCCACTTTATGGGATCAGAACGCGTGCCTCGGTGGTATTATGAAATACTATTCTTATGAGATCGAGCTGTTCACCTTAGTAATACTCTTATTGGATTGGGCGTTCACCTCAGCAGTATCATGCAACAATCTTAAGGGATCAAGCCGTTCGCCTCAGAAGTATTATGAGATACACTAATGGGTCGGGCCGTATGACCTCGACATTATTATGAAATATTCTTATGGGAGCGGGTCGTTCACCTCGGTAGTGTTATAAGATACACTTATGGATCGAATCATACGACCTCAAAAATATCATGTAACACCACTCTTATGGGATAAGGCAGTTTGCCTCGGCAGAATCGCGCGTAAAAGTTTGATAGGGAGTCAGTGTATGTATGAGTATCCTGACTCGAATTTGACATTCGCACCTGATATTGGTCACATATATTCCTTTCGAGGTAGTATTTGGTATTTGATGATTTCATATATATTCTTTTTTTGAGGGTCTAATCTGTTTAATTACTACTTGCTATGCTTCATAACTTTCTACTTTTATTTTACTTTGATTAATAGACCACTAGTAAGTGTCGATGTCGACCCCTCACCACTACTTCTTCGAGGTTAGACTAAATACTTAGTGGGTATGAATTGATTTTCGTACTCAGACTACACTCTTCACTAATTGTGCAGGTACTGAGACAAGTACATTTGATTGTCGGTGAGCTGCTGCCTATGTTATGATCCTCAGCACACCAAGTCCCCTTCCTATTCATTTACTATATTCAATCGATTTTCTATACTAAACAATTGTTGTAGTAGTATTGTATATTCCTGTAGATGCTCATGCACTTGTGACACTAGGTTTTGGGGATTTAGACCATTGTTCATGGTTTCATTTCTGCTATAACATTTAGTTTTTTGTTTTGATCATGTTCAAACCTTATCGATGTTGTTAGCCATTAAGACCAAAAATCACATCCAATCGGGATTGTGATGGTGCCTAACACCGCTTGCTAGGCAAGCCAACACACAATAGAAAATGCTAAAGAATTGCAATTAACAACTAACAACAAGGTAATAATAAAATATAAAATAAAACAACTCAAAAGTATACATGATAACTCTTTGACACTAACGTTCAACTATCCCAAGATATGGAGTCACAAGTACATAAGCTTTTTACTAAATATATTATTTAAAATGAAATATAATATTGTCTGGAAAGTAAAAACAGTACAATATAAAAGTCCTTTGGAAAATGTCTACATAGTTGGAAGAGTTTTGAAAGTGTATTTATAAAGTATATGTTTGTAAACTTGTAAACATGGCTAGGGTTTTTTTAAATACTTTATCTTTGAAATAAAACCGCTATTTGTGTAACTTTGGTAAAGTAAGGCTATATGAAGAAATAGGCTTTAGATATACCTTAAGATCAAATTTAAATCTTTTACCCAAGTTTAGAAGAAAATCGTTTGAGGTATCCTTGACTGCAACTGTTTGTTTTGGTTTGTAGAAAACTTGACCTTGAAATCGCTTGCCCAATTTTGGCTTTTAAAGAAAAGGATTGTCAACTTTTCAATCTATTTTTGAACTTCAATGAATTCCATGAAAACAGTTAGCATGAGGGGAAGTGAAAACTATATAGCATAAATAATTAACTATGTTGAAGTTACTTAACTAATGTAATAGACAACAACTCCTTTTGGTTTTTAGCTTGCCTAGGTTTCTAATGTAATTCAAAGATAATAAAGAAAGTATTCACTCAATGTTGTCAGTGTTATTTACATATATAGGAAACAAGAAATTATGTAAAAGCGATAAAGAAAAGAGAATTGGACTCATGGTTTTAGGCTTGAAAGAGATTAGGCCCAGCAGACAGCAAAAACAAACAACATCAGCTCCGAATGACTCCAAGGTTCAGGCAAACACTTAGGCCTGGGTTCTTTTAGAACTCGGCAAGGCCTAACTCAGACATATGTGAAAAAATAAGAAGAAGATTATTAGAAATATGGCCCTAATATGGTACTTAAACATAAGTAACACCAATGTAAGCCCAAGACAAAACTGTGATAACC
Source organism: Nicotiana tomentosiformis (assembly GCF_000390325.3). NCBI lineage: Eukaryota > Viridiplantae > Streptophyta > Magnoliopsida > Solanales > Solanaceae > Nicotiana > Nicotiana tomentosiformis. The sequence goes on along the minus strand of NC_090818.1, from coordinate 71,834,602 downwards.
AATAACTGTTAGGAATGCAAATTAAAGTGAAGTCCCACAGAGTAAAGAAATTTACAGTGAAACCTTTGTTTCCATTCAATACTAAACCTAAAGAGATTAGCAAATGTCAATATATTAAGGGCCTAAGGTAGAATTCTATTAATGGTCAAGATACCCTTTGGAGCTCTGGCACTTCAAAGTTCACAAAGGGTCTCAAGGACCCCGAGTGGTGCTTGTATCAGGGAGAGTATCTCAACCAAGAACTAAATTCTACTCCTAAATACCCTCAACCAATCATACTTATTCTTCCATACATGTTTAAGTGCTAATGAGGTACTCAATATAAATTCCAATACAACAGTAATGACATCACACAAGAAGACATACATTTCTTGCAAATAACTATTTAGAACACTTAAAATATCGTCAAACAGGTCATGGTTTGCACACAACCATATAATACACTGTTATGTAATTATATCATGTTTGAGAATATTCAACATAATTAGTTATATGTTCTAGAAAGCAATAAGAAACACCAACATGCTAATACAGGAACTCAGAATAAGTAAGTCATGTAGTTCAAAGGAGCATAAGAGATATCATGTGTAATTAGCCTTAATAATCCTACTAGAAGGTTCATACTTGTGAAGATCATTAGCTGTAATCATGTATACACTTAATGGGAATCTACACACTAGCTAGCACTCCAATTTTTGCTAATTGTAAAAGGATAACAATCCATTTCAGGGTTCTTAAGAGACAAGGACAAGTAAATACGCTTCCTTAACAAGTGACAGGACTTCCAAAGAGACCTTTCATTTCATCTAGGTTGGGTAGAAGTCAAATATACAGTCTTACACACAAATAGGGCAAACAAACATCAATGGGCACCTCCTAAGTCCATAGGTAAAGTGAGTAAACTTAGTAGGTTTCAATGATATGAAAATACAGTCATAAACATGATGTACAAGTAGCCGTTCCCTTCTGAGACAAGGATTGGTACAGAACTTCTAACAGATGGCATTCAAATATATGCATGTTACATTCTAACCAAACTATAATATTACAACATGATTGAGCACCAAACAATATAGGATTAGACTAACATTGTCATTATGGTGGTCTAGAACAGTGAAAGTTTTACACTAGGTAAGTGTGGTCCAGTTTTATGTTAAGCAAATTATTCTGTCATGGTGAAGTTTAACAATACCTAACTCAACAGATGGTACTCAACTATAGCAGGTGCAACTTCAACCAAGTTTCTAGACCTGTCTTAAGCTAAGTAGATAGCAACAGACAAAACTTGAATGCAGAGGTTCATTAGAACTTAATCTAGTTAATTTAAGGCATTAACTCATACAGTGAATCTCACAAATGTGATCAAACAATTATGGGAGTTGGCAGAAGGATCTTGCACTGATTTTCTTGAGTTACAGAATCACAGAAGAACACATTAAGGAACAACTCAAGCATTATAAACTGCTATCCTTAAATTAAGGGGATATCTCTATACTTAACATTAGATGTTCATATTCATTTAGGCTAGTTATCAAGTGAATCATACTAGTAACACTATGGCACACTAATATGGCACACATGAGAGCTACAACAGAGCACTAGGAGATTAAGATAGCTATACGAGATCATTTGAAAGAGATAAACATATAGTGATCGTGTGCCTAGGAGATCAGTTATGTATTAATGGCAAACATGTAGAGATAATCAACCATAACATATTAGAGATAACATCATTTAACAAGAGACAACAGAACAAACATGCTTTCAATTAAACAATTAAAAGAGAAGAAAAGGCTGAGGTTCACTGACCTTCTTTTGGGCAGCAAACCAAAAGAGATCCATTCTCAACTGTTAAGAATTAGAGACTCAAACTCCGACCAGTGTAGAGCTCAGAATCGGAAAAAATCATAAACTAGTTAGAGAACCCTAGCTTGATTCTTGCTACTCAAGATTAGAAAATTATATTTCTCTGTTTGTTAGGTGATTTCATGTGTATCTTGTGTTGTTAGGTGAGAGCATCGAAGGATACTTTTATAGTGGCATTCAATTTCTTAGGTTCAACAGAATTCAAACTCGGTGAGTGGAAGATGACGATGAGGCGGTGATGTAAGAAAATGGGTGAATATAAAAGAGGAACAGAGGTGAAGAACAGTAGTGATTTTAAGTGAGTGGGGTGAGCCGACCGTTGATGGCAATGACCTATCGGACAAAGCCCAAAACCCCAATGGTCACTTTGTTTGACCTTTGGACACAGAATATTCATGATGAAGTTCCGAAGAGGCTCCTCATGTGCTTAGATTTGAAAGAACAAAGAAGATCTCAGACGATTTGAGATTTCATTCTTTGGTCTATGACTTCAACATTAGGACTTTTGAAATTAAACGCTGAAAATGGAAAGAAAACATCAAGATTCGTAGTACAGGGACAAGATGGATAGCTATGGATGCCATGGATTTAAAAGACCACAGATGATTTGAAGTTTCATTTATGGGTTAGGGTTTTCGGATTTGGGGACTTTGTATCTCAATGTTGAAAAAGGAAAAAGACATTAGGATTCGCGGGTTTAGGTGACAATAGGAATGATTTTATGGTTGATTTGAGACCTTGCACGGATTTGTGCAAGCTATTAGTTGGTTCAGGTCTGCGAGGGTTGAGAGAATAGAGAGAGGAAGGGGAAAAGGGGCGGCCGAGTCAAGGAGAAGAATTATTATGGTTTGGGGAGATTGGGGTTTGATCTCCAGGGTTAAGAATAAGAGATGGAACGGGAGACGTTGGATCTTTTGATCAACAACTCCGATTGTTTAGAGATTTAAAATTATTTAAAAGGTTTAATGAGGAAAAATGGTGATCGTTGGATCATTGTAATCCAATACTTGAGATAAAATCCGTTAGGGGTATTAAAATAAGGAGAAAAGCAAGGATAAACCTGGTTCGTTGATGGCATGGATCGACGGTCAAAATTAAGTGTGTTTATTTTGTGAGTGAGTGGGGCATGTGACATGGCGGGTTTTGATTGGTTTAGGGATAGTAACACAGATTGCCACAATGGAAAGAGAGGGGTGTTTGGACTAGATCAGATTTTGTTTTGGGCTTGTTGTTTGGGCTGGTTTCAATTTAAAGAATAGTCATTTCGTGTTTATTCACAAAATTGCAAATGTAGCCATTTAGTTTTTATCATTTTAAAAATTAATTTAATTAAACTTAAATAATTCCAATAAAAATGCAATAAGAATTATAAAAATCAAATACGCTACTAATTACTATAATTAATTAATTAGCTACTAAATATCTTATTTTCCTATTTACTATACTTATTTCGGATTTACTTTGAAATAATGGGCTATGTTGCCAAAATTGAGAAATAACTTTATTAAATTAATTATAAACCAATGTAATGAATATGAAAATTATTTTAATAGTTTCAAAAATGGTAAAATAGTGAATATACTATGTTTTGAATTATACAGTTACTAAATTACTAATTAACACCATTGATTACCTAATTTTATATGAAAATAAGTATTATTAATTTATAAAATATATTTAACATATTTATTGAAAATCAATAAGTATAAATAAATTAATTTTTAAAAGAAGGTAAAAATTTGTCGTCAATAGCTGCCCCTCATTGACCGGAGACGATGAAAGAGTTTTCGGGCAAAGAAATTGAACTAAGGCTAATTTTGTCCCGACTTTAGGCATATATTGTAGGAGTGGCACACATATTTAAAGAAGATTATGAGTTGTAGAATTGGGGAAGAAGTAAAGGAAGACTCCGGGAGAATTTTGGATAGTTGGGGCCGAATTCGGGCTTTGAATTACTTACATAACTCGGGCTTAACGAGGATCATGCCTCATCTAGTTCTAGAGTGATAATTTGGAGAGGGCGATGCTCGCAGAAATTGCCCCAATATTGTATTATGACGATACTGCGAGATGGAAAACTTGGTACCCAAGATAGCTCTGTATTGCGACTTGATTTGAAAGATTTGAAAAATAAGAGTTCCACTGATCAAGTTTGAGTTTGAGTTTTGATCCTTGGCCCTATTATGAGTTTGTTGTTCCTCATAACGTTCTAGCTTGGTTTGCTGCTTAGAAGAAGTTCCACGTCGCGATGTTTAGTCCTGCAAAAATAAAACATACACATACCCATATATCGTAATGTAGATATGTTAAGACGTAATGTTAATGATGAAGGAATGATGATGCCTGGCTACCGGCTAGGCATTATTTGAGATTGGGAAGACGAGATACTTGAATTTGAATCGATTTAGCCGGGTTGTGTACCGTTCCACAGTTGTCGGTGCGTTAAGTCTCCTCATGTTAGGAGTATATCCGCGCGATGGGAATAGTTGATTTTGAAATATAAATGTATCTCCGCATGACGAGAATTTGACTTGAAATGTAAAGTGTCTCCGCATGATGGGAGTTTGACTTGAGATGTAAAGTATCTCCGCATGATGGGATTTTGACTTGAAAAATGTAAAATGCATGTAAGCTGCACGAGCAAAACATCAAAACATTAGAGATAAAATAAAGACATAAGCAGCATACCCAAGAGGTACTCTTGACTGCAAACCAATCGCGGTCGTCGATCGGCGGAACGTTGGCGACGGGGTTTGCGACTATCTACTTGTAATCTCCGATATGGCAGAGTGGTGGTATGGAACACTCCCGTTGGCAAAGCAAACAGGTTGATATATACATGGCTTTGATTGGCAAAGTCGGCGGCTCAATTTGTACAAGACACTCTGATTGATTGAGCTGACAGTTTGCTATATACATGGCTCTGGTCGGCGGGGCCAGTGGCTCGCTATATACAAAGTGCTCCGCTTGGTTGAGCAGATGGTTTGCTATTTACAATATGCTCCGATCGTATCAGGGGCCTGGTTCCAGAATACCTGCAAAGGATTCGAGAGTTAGTCTTTAGTTATATGAGAAAAATTTAAATAATGAAAGAGAGATGATAGTTATGAGAGAGTAGCGGATTCGTCATTGCCCTAGTGTGCCCTAACGTTTTCCTTTTATCCTGTTGGTCCTGCATTCAAAGAAAAATTCTTAGCAGGGAGTGTCAGTTTGTGTTGACCGTAGTCCTGGTTTTACTTCGGGCCTGGTGAGGTTATGCCCTGAAATTCGGTAGGTGGAATGATAGTTTTTTAGAAAAACATTTTTTGAAAACCATCCATTTTTGAGGAAAATGCCGTCGTTCTTGATTATGACATGTTTAGAAATTCCCGCAGACGCAAGCGTTATTTCTGGAAGAATCTGTCCTGTTGACGTTGATTCTCGGAGATTCCCCTGATGATGTAGCTTCTTGCCGCTGTGATTGCGTCCTAATCTAAACGAATGTGTTACAAAGGTTTTCCTATGGTTATGATCGAATATTTTCAGGTTGCCTACGTATCCGAAATGGAATTAGGTCTGAACGCAATTCTTGGGTAATGATAAAGAGATTTTGATGATGACCGAGTCTGACTCAGGCAGTCTATGTATCCAAATGGAATTAGGGCACAATGTAGTTCAATTACAATAGATGTGAAATGATGAGATCGAAAATGAAGTGGCCGAGTCTGACTCAGAATTCTTATGTATCCAAATGGAATCAGGCAAGAACGTAGTTCAATTACAATAGATGACTGAATCCGATGAGGATTGCCTATTGTAATGACACTACTGGTCATTTTGAGCTCTAGCACGTCGTTCGACCGTTTGAGACCATGAGTAACTTCACTTCATGTATTATGACTTGCACTTCGAGGTTGATTTGGCAAGGTTCGGCATGAGTTTTAGAAGTTTAAAAGTTCATTAGTTCATTAGGCTTGAATTGGTGTGCGATTCATGGTTTGATGTTGTTTGATATGATTTGAGGCCTCGAGTAGGTTCATGTTATATTTTGGGACTAGATTATGTGATTGTATGGGGTTCCGGGGGCCTCGGGTGTGTTTCAGATGTGTTTGGGTTTTGTCGCACTCTCATTTGATGTTTCGATGTCGATTCTCTGGTCATAAAGGGTACCATATTGAGAAAACGAAAATTTATTTGTGATTATATTGAAAAATTAGATCCGCGTCATAATTACAGAACTATAGCAACAAGAATCATCAAATTTCGAGATTGTATGAGAGAGTTATGTCCATTTCCGTGTCGGGAAAGATTGCTAGTTTGTGGTGCGAGCTTTTATTCATCGCGAATGGGAGGGAGGTCCCGTGAATGCAAGTAAGGAATTATGGGTTGACCGGTCAGCAAGAAAAATTTCTCTTCGCGAACACGAAGGTCTCCCGCGAAGGCGATGAACAAAAATCACCTGGGCAGTATTTTAAATTGGCAAACCGTGTATTTTAGTATTTTGAGCATATTTTGAGTTCTAGAGGTCCGTTTGAGGTGATTTTTATGGAATTGTTCTCGTCTCAACAAGGGGGTAAATATATGACCTTTATTTTGATTTTTTCCATGATTACTTTCGTTTATTATTATTATTATTATTTTATCCGTATCTGGATTGTAAAAATTGGGGTTTTGAGCCCCAAAGTTGAGAAATAGTAAATCCTTGATTTGAGGGTCAATTCATTGAAGAAATTAGATGCTTTTCTGGATATAGACTATATAAGTTATGAGTAATATTTATTTTCAATAATTCTCAAAATCCGTCACGTGGGCCCGGGGGTTGACTATATTGACTTTTCGAGCGGAGTTGGGAATTATTATAAATTGTTAAATTACGAGTATTGGAGTATAGTTTGATTGGTTTACACGTTGTTTGATTAGTTGCGGATCGTTTTTCATCGGTTTTGAGTAGTTAGAGAGGCGTTGGAGCCGGTTATCAGATTTCAGAGCGAGGTAAGTCTCCTATCTAACCTTGTGAGATGGAATTTGTCCCGTAGGTGTTATATTTATTATGCGCTACATGTTGTGGGACCTACGCATGTATGAGGTGACGAGTTTCCGTACGTATGCTAGAATTCCTGATTATGTCCGGGTAGACATAGACTCACTGCATGCTTTAATTGTACTATTTGAGTTATTTTTGCCTGTTTAAATGCTTTAATTTACATTAACCCTGAGACTAGACTCACGTAGATTATTAGACTTTCTATTTTAGATTCTTGACGAGCTACTTGATTAGTCGTGGAAATTGTACTTTCCATTACGAATTTCGTTCGCGTTGTGCGTATTCGTCCGATAGTTTTTCTTAAATTTTATAACTCACATGTATATTCATGAGTGGGGTAAGTGACCCGTCAAAGGTTCATATTCTAATGAGATCGGTCTGAATGCTTCATCAATACTCTTATGGAATCGGGTCGTTTGCCTCAGCAGTATCATGTAAGACACTCTTATGGGATCGAGCCGTTCGCCTCGACAATATCATGTATCATATTCTTATGGGATCGGTCCGTTCGCCTCGGTAGAATTTTGTATCACACTCTTATGGGATCAGACCACTCACCTCGGCAGAATCGTGCGAAATACTTGATAAGGAGTCCACGTACTCATGCGTTTCCCGACTTGAGATGTGACCGTTGATTTGGTATTGACCATAACATATTCCATTTGAGGAGGTATCCTATAATTGAGGACTTTGTGTTCACTGTTCAATTGTAGATCGTATTATTTGCGTATGTCTGTTCTCACTGTTTACTTACCATATTTCATGCTTGTCTACCTTATTATATTTTTTTATTAGACCACTAGTAAGTATCAATGTCGACCCCTCGTCACTACCTCTTTGGGGTTATGCTAGATACTTACTGGGTACGCGTTGATTTAGGTACTCACGCTACAGTTCTACACTGAATGTGCATGTATAGAGGCATGTACATTAGGTGGTTATCTTGGTGCATGGGCGCAGCTACAGAGGGGACTTTATAGTGAGCTGCATTCTACGCTATGATTCACAGCACATGGAGTCTCCATCCTTTTCAATGATTATATTTTGTCTACTTTATATTCCAGAAAGATGTTGTGGTAGTGTTGTATTATTCTTATAGATGTTCATGCTCTTGTAATACCATGTTTTGGGGGTTCCTAATGGATGTTCATTAGTTTATTTCACGTTGTTATTATTATCACTTCACTTTATGATTTATTCATATTCGGAAATTTGGTAAAGAAAAGCACATGTTTCTATGAGTGCTAGATTTTATTCTATTTATTTAATGAAATTCCTAGTTCTAAAAATTTAAAATGGACAGTCAAGTGGAGATTCACGCGTTAGCTTGCCTATTAGCATAGTTGGGTGCCATAATGACCTATTATGGGATTTGGGTCGTGACAACTTGGTATTAGAGCACTAGGTTTATTTAGGTCTCACGAGTCATGAGCAAGTCTAGTAGAGTCTTGCCGATCGGTACGAAGACATCTGTACTTATCTTTGAGAGGCTATAGGGTTATTAGGAAGAACTTTCCTTTCTTGATTCATTGTCGTGCAATTTGATTTCGTTTGAAGCTTATGTCTCCAGTTCGTTCCTACTCATTCTAACACGATGTTGAGCACTCGATATTAGTTGGGAATCAAGGAGTTATGGTGGCTCTACAGGTGTGTTGTAGGATGTTTTCTCCTGCGTTATGAGGGAAGACTACTATTGTTGCCTCGTTGAAGGGTGTTTAGTCGTTTCAATCCAATATTGGTATTGCCTACGGATTCAGGGCTATACACAGTGTATTGTGATTATCATGTGTTATTATCATGTAGTATTAGTGTGAACGGTAGGGTGTTTGCTTATGGGTTGTGGCAGTGAGTGCTTTAGGAGAAGGGTTGTTCGGTTTGTGATTGGAAGATTCGGCATTAAATTCCAGCATAGGAGATGCAATTGGGCCAAGGATGTTTAGGTTTTGGTTAAAGGAGTAGCGAGATTTGACATCTCCAAACTTGTTGGAATTCTTATTTGTGTTGTGGTGTCGTCGTCCTTGTTTGAATGCACTAAGTATCGTTGGTATGATGGTCTTCATATTTTTGCAACGATGTTGTAAAATAGTACCTAAGAAGCAGTTATCGAAGCTGACATTGTGTTGCAACTTCATAATCGAATCAGAGTTTCCAGTGTTAATGGTACGAGGTAGATGATCCATGAGGTGGCTTCTTTACTTAAGGAGTACGAATGTGACGAGAAGGGGCTTAATCGGAACATAAGAAAATATGAATATTTGATTATCGTTTTGGGATGCAATATGGCTCCGAGTTTTAAACATATTGTTGAACCTTCGGTTGATGCTAATGAATGGATGGATTCTCACGGCTGGCGAATGAGTGTGGACCTAGGGAGATTAAATGATTTCATAATGGATATAACTATGGCAAAGTCGTTGGGGGATGCTGATAGAGGTTACACAAGTGGGTTATCTCCTGTGAGAAGGTTAGGGATTACATGATTTCTGGTAAAGTTCCTATGAAGAGTTCTACTTTCTATCTAGCATGAAGCATGTATTACGATGTGGGCTTGGATCGCGTAAAGAAGAAGGTGCAACTATTAGGAGGTTGAGAATGCGTTTGGGACCGGTAATTCGTGGCGTTTTATGATTAGTACAATAAGAGCTTGTGAGAAACTTGACTAAGTAACAATGTGAGGTCATGGTAGTTAGGGGGAGAAGTCATTATGAGTCCTTGGGTTTTGCGAATTGTAGTTTAAAGCTAAGTGTGGGAGCCTACCGTCGATGATTGGGTCGCGTGATTATGTGCCTTTGCAATTTCTGGATAGCGGTACGTCGGAGGATTAGTTATGACCGAGTAAGAGAACATCAGGGGTAATCCGAGTAAGGAATTTGATGGATGTGTGCTACATTTCACCTTATTGATGTGTGCAGGTTATGAAATGATCCAGATTTGATATTTCTTCATGAAGGTGATGTGCTAGGGAAGAGATTCATTTGATTGCTTCTTCTGAAGTGTTCATGTGCTAAGGGAACACCGGTTTTTGGCTATATATTCTGAATTAGGTCATAGTGGGTGACTCTTAACGATGGTTATAGTGGATTCAAGAATTAAAGCATAGTGCCTAAGGATTTTCGTGTTCGTCGTGTGGCTAAGGAATTAGTTTTGCAGCAGAGTGTGGAAGAGGCTTGGAGTACTTCTATGAATGTCATTGGGTCTATGGTGCATTGTTAGAAAAATGTGAGAAAAAACTTCGGATTCGTAGAAGATCTAATTAGCGCATGCATATCAGTTGGAGTTACTATAGACTGCATGAGGAGGGTATGAAATGGCTTATGGGGTATTGAAACAATGTGGTCTCGTGATTGGGTCACTTGGGATGAGTGTTGATTGGGATCCGTTATGTGATTGAATAGAGGTATTGATTCTGAAGGCAAGTGAAGAAAAAAAATCGGAAGAAGCTGAGTCAGCCTAGTAGTGATTTGGATCGGCATGGTTAAGGAAATGATCAGTTCCTTCGGTATGTAAGGCAATAGAGGTGTTTCATGGTTGTATGTGTGAGCTTGACAACCTCCGTAATTTGATTTATTTGGAGGTATTTGATTCTGATGGTTTTGATTATGTGTAAATGGGTCCCGGAAGAGTTATGGCGGTTTAGAACACGACTTGAGTGATAAGTCTTTTGTGGCTTTGGGAAGTTAGTTGAGTGTTGCGATTCTTCTTCTAAAAGAGTTAAGTGAAAGGTTCTAGCCGATGAAGTATTTATTCTACTGGTGGTTCAGGAGTCATGATGAAGTTCTTGTACTCTTGCGTAGCAGCATGATAGGTGCAGTGAGGGGTATAGAATTGGAATTTGAGGATCAAGGTTGCGATCCAATTTTGACAGGAATATTACGAACTTAGAAGAGCTGGGGAGAGGTTTTAGATGTTTAGAGTATGTTGGCGCTGTTTTTGTGTCTCATGAGAATGGTGTTATGTGGAAGAGGCATTGTGTATTGATTTATGTATTCTTGATTTGCATTATAGTAATAGTATTATTGGTAGCCATGGATGTGCAGATTTTGCTACCTAGTGTGGAAGGTCGTGAGAGTATCTCCCATGGGATGGTTGTATAAGTGTGATGTGTCAGCCATTTATGTGGTAGAGATTGAAATTATGTATGGAGATTCTAGTACTGTCGTCGATGGGAGAGTTTATGTCTGAGAGGCGCTCTATTTCTTTGGTTGCGGACTGTAGGAGTTTGTTCCAGATTAGACGGTAGATCGTATGTGCCATGAATAGGGTCATTGTGGATCTTTGGAAGGTAATTGCCCCATTTTGGGACGATCATAATCGGCTTGAGGTCCATTGGTAGGCCTAATGTGAATAGATATTTTACACTATATCAGATATGCTTAATCGACATAGTATCGCTTATGGATGGGTCTTCGGGTGTGGTGGATGATATTCCTGACTTCGCCTTTTTCAAGTTCTATTCTTTATACTATGTGTGTTGTGTGACGACTTGATTATTCACATGTATTGAGATCATGTGTAGCTTGTGGTGTTATGTGAGCGAGATGGCTCTCGAGATGCAGGTCATTTATTGCACCGTAGTCGTGCTTGGCATTTTATAGCGCATGGCACTATCTGTCTCCCCAGAGTTATGTTTATGCATTTTGCGTGCTTGTGGTGGATATTTGGGCATTTTGTTGGTATGAGCATTTTGGCTTGATGGGTATATCCTTATTGATTGTTATGTGCGGATCGGGTGACACGCCGCCACGAGTATGATGTGTAGATTGGGTTGCACGCTGCAATAGTGAGATGTTGAGTACAGATCTTTATACTTATTTTGTGTGTTTTATTTTTCATCTCTGAGATAGTTTCATAGCATTGGTTTGTTTGTTTTTGTTCGTTGCACAGGCCGGATAGTCTTGTATTCGAGTTCGTTATTCCTTATTGGTCATATTCGAGTTGTGGCTTGTTTGCGCATTGATGGCATCATATGAGATTTTAGACGGTGTTTGAGGTGGCTTATTTCCCTAGAAGCTTGTACTGGGTAAGACGAGGTTGCTGGACCTGGAATTAGTGCAATTAGATTTGTATAATGTATATTAGAGGGAAAATGTCATTAATCAGTTTAGAGTGAGGCAATAGTTCTCGCCAAGGGGAGAGACTCCATGAGTTATTGATTTGGCAGGTGGTTATGAGTTTCTACACATCTCTTTAATCGTTGCAATATTGCAAGGGTTGGAACAAGGCTTATATGTGTTATGAGGTATATTACGAGCATCAGGTTCGTGAATTTGCAACTATTGTGGTTGTAGGATGTTATTATGAGCATACGAATTATGCGATGCATTGGGTGAATTTTGCATGGGTGTATGATTATATTTTGGTACAACGTGTAGAGTTTGATACGGAGTGCGTATGTTAGAATCAGACCTGGTACAGAATTTCGGATGTTGGAATTTGGTTCTAAGGCTTGTGGGCTAAGGTAGAAGGAAAGATCTTCAGTCTGGCTTGAGCTAATGTGCTCATATGGGTTGTGGTGGCACGGATAGGTGCACGAGGTGTTAAACAGTGATTATGGGCAACTCTGGAACGGTTCTTGGTACATTTGAGGATGAACGTATATTTAAGTAGGGGGAGAATGTAACGACCCGACCAGTCATTTTGAGTTCTAGCATGTCGTTCGGCGATTTGAAACCTTGAGTAGCTTCACTTCATGTATTATGACTTGCACGTGTAGTCGTATTAGATTTTCGCGAAGATTAGAGTTGATTTGGAAGAATAATTCTCAATTCAGAAGCTTATGTTGAAAGAGTTAACCAATGTTTGACTTTTGATTAAATGACCTCGGATCGAGATTTTTACAGTTCCGTTAGGTACGAATGATGCTTAGGCGTATGTCAAGATTTGGAGGTCCGTAGGTTTGATTTTACACTTTTTGGCGAAAGTTAGAAGATTGAAGGTTTAGAAGGTTGATAGATTTGATCAAGAGTTGACTTTGTTGGTATCGGATATGAATTCGGTGAGTTGGTATAGGTTCATTGTGTCATTTGGGACTTGCATGCAAAATTTAAGGTCATTCCGGGTTAATTTGGTAAGGTTCGGCATGAGTTTTACAAGTTTAAAAGTTTATTAGTTAATTAGGCTTGAATTGGTGTGCGATTCAAGGTTTTGATATTGTTTGATGTGATTTGACGCCTCGAGTAGGTTCATGTTATATTTTTGAGACTAGATTGTGTGATTGGACGGAGTCCTGGGGGCCTCGGGTGTGTTTCAGATGTGCTTGGGTTGTGTTGTGCTCTTATTAGATGTTTCGGCGTCGATTCTTTGAGCATAAAGGGCACCATATTGAGCAAACGACCTTTAATTTGTGATTATATTGAATCATTAGATCCGTATCGTAATTACAGAATCATAGCAACAAGAATCGTCGAATTCTAAGATCGTATGAGAGAGTTATGCCCATTTCTGTGTCAGGAAAGATTGTTGGTTTCTAGTGCGAGCTTTTGTTCTTCGCGAATGCGAGGGAGGTCCCACGAACGCGAAGAAGGAATTATGGGTTGACCGGTCAATGCAAAAAATTTCTCTTCGCGAACGCGAAGGTCTCCTGCGAAGGCGATGAACAAAAATCACCTGAGCAGTATTTTAAATTGGCAACCCAAGCAATTTAGTATTTTTAGCATATTTTGAGTTCTAGAGGTCAGTTTGAGGTGATTGCTGCGGCGTTGTTCTCGTCTCAACAAGGGGGTAAATATATAACCTTTATTTTGATATTTTTTTATGAGTATGTTCGTTTATTATTATTATTATTATTATTATTATTATTATTATTATTATTATTATTATTATTATTATTATTATTATTATTATTATTATTATTATTATTATTATTATTATTATTATTATTATTATTATTATTATTATTATTATTATATTTTTAAATGTAAGGATACTGAATTAGCTACTTATAAAGTCTATAAGAGATCTTTAACTGGTGGAAACCTCAGTACAGATTACCGCCAGTCTTTAAACGTAAGGATACTGAATTAGCTACTTAGAAAGTCTATAAGAGATCTTTAACTGGTGGAAACCTCAGTGGACATATAAAGGTCAGCTGAGGTGCGAAACAATTCCAGTTCCCGTTAATCCAGTGATCTCTCGGACTAACTAAATTAGTTAATTCCAAATAGCTAGCTAGATTGGGAAGGCCGTGCGGACTACTGCCCGCCTACACTCGATCCTGTTAAATGAATCCGGTGATTTCTCGGACTGACTAAATTAGTTAATTCCAAATAGCTAGCTTGATTGGGATAGCCGTGCGGACTACCGCCCGCCTACACACGATCCTGTTAAATGAATCCGGTGATCTCTCGGACTGACTAAATTAGTTAATTTCAAATAGCTAGCTTGATTGAGATGGCCGTGCGGACTACCGCCCGCCTACACTCGATCATGTTAAATGGTATAAGAGCCTAGGAACTTTCATGGTATATATGAGATAGATATGAAGTATTCGACATAGATATGTTATTCTCATTATGAATTTAGGAGAAACTAGTATGAAAAATACTAGACTTGAAGAGGTAGATATACCTCAAAACCTTGATTTATTAAACAAATGGACAATTCCTAAAGTCCCTATTAGAATAATTTATGATTATGGATGGTTTGATTAACTTTCTTCAAAACAACTAGTTTAAACTACTGGGCAATCTTTAGCTTTAAACTCGTCTGAACAGACTATTCGTTTGTTAAACAAACAAGATGTAGATTTATATAAAAATCAGTATAATTATCTGCATGTTGGTATGATTCAAATTGCTTTTAAGCCATTAACCCTTAAAGGGTTACTAGAGACGGTTTTAGCTGCTCTCAGAGATGCTAGAAATATGAATTTTAGACAGTCTCTGATGGGTTCTATTGAATCTACTGTGGCCTACGATCCAGTATATTTTCATACTCAACCCAATCTTCAATTATCTCTATCTGATGTTAATATACTTGATGCCTTGACATTAAATGTGAAAACGCATGGTTATAATTATGCGCATGGATCTGAACTTATATGTTTATCATATATAATTTATTTTAAATTACTATCTACGTTAAACCCTAGATGTAAACTGTATGATACATCCGATCAGACTATATTAGTGGAAACCAATTTTGCAAAATCTAAGGTCAACACGAGGAGACCTATTAAGTGAGAAGAAATTAATTTTCCGACTACTTGGACATTAGATTCGGTTATATCACCTAGTCAGATAACTAATGCTGTCAGTAATACGGAATATTCTCTTATTACTCAAAATCCGGATTTGCATTCAATTTGATGAAAATAGTTCCACTTATAATAGGCAGTCATTTTCTAATAATAGACTTTTGCCTACTATTAGTCCTTGTTATAATAGGCATTCATTTACTAATCGTAGACTGCTGCCTCATATTAAACATATTTCACCTGTTGAACCAGTCTATAGACCAGCTAGAAATCGTGCTGCATCTTTGCATACAATTTCTACCAAAATGGGTGATAAGCCAGTTGAAAGGGTTAAGATTAACCCCCAAACAAATATTGTTCAGGGTAGTGATAATATTTCTAATAAGGATATTCCTTCTGCATCCGAAATGGATTTCAACCCCAATGATACTTAATGATCCCCCACCAAATAGATTTTAGTCCAGGGTCACAAGCTAAAAAATATATTCAAAAAGAATTTTTTTGTAATAAATGGAACCGGTTTAAAACTTGGTTTTTTGATACTTAAAGAGGATTTAAATAATATTTCTCAAGAGTTTTATGAAACTTGTGCTCTACATAATCAAATTATGTATTTTGTTTTTTGGTTTATAACAACTTATTTACCACTTTATATAAAGGTTTTAGAAAGATCTTATAAAGATGGGAAGGGCAATATTACTAAAGCAATATACCCTCCCCAAGCACCTTTTGTTATACCAAATAATACAGGTATTACATTTACTGCATTTCAAAAATTTATTGATGAAGATGTTGCTGCAGTCAGCATCGCAGAAATTAATAATTTGATTTCTCAAAATAATTATTTGAGTTTATATGTTAAAGTTTTGGGTGAACAAATCAGTTTTCTTGATAAAAAACTTGATGAATTAACTGTTTTGATAAAGGATATGAGTACTAGCAAGAAGACAACTGATATTGCCTCTACGTCTGGAAGAAAATCAGAATCTCAAATTGTTCTTACTCATGTTCAAAGACCCCCTAAGATTCAGGATTTTAAATTTAAATCTTTAAATGATTTAGAAGAACTTCTTGATAGAAAGTTATCTGGTTTAAATATCAAATCTATTGATTTATCAAAAGATTTTGCTGATAAATTAGATACCACTTTTGATTATACAAATGAAGTTTGGTCAGAGTTTAATAAACTCAGAGGTTATCCCAAAAAGAATAGTAAGTATGCTGGTAAACCCAGAATGCAAACTTATTATTATAATCGTCCTACTCCTCAAGATGTTATAATAGAGGAACGTGATTGGATTCAGGCTAATACGTCTTATAGTGGTTCCGAAATTTATGAATGGAATCTTGATGGTTTGACTGATAGACAATTAACTATTCTTGTGCATAGAAAGCTTATGTATGCAACTATCAGTAAAAGTGTGAAAAATACAAATAGAACTATTTGCAAAATGATTGTTGCAGGTTTTACTGGCCAGTTTCGTGGCTGGTAGGATAATTATTTAACTGTTGATGAAAGGGCAATGGTTATTAATGCAATAGCCACTGACGAAGGAGTTGATAACTTAGGCATGACTCTAGTGAAAAATAGAGAAGATGTTGTTTACACCCTTGTTCTTACCATATTAGAACATTTCAATGGTAGATTTACCAATCAGAACGAGATTGTCCGTACTCTGCTAAATGGCCTTAGATTTAGGACCTTAAGCGAGTTTAGATGGTATAAAGATACTTTTATGAGTAGAGTAATGGAATTACCCGAAAATAAATATGAACATTGGAAAGCTAAGTTTATAGATGGCCTTCCCTCCTTATTTGCTGAAAGAGTTAGAAAAACTCTAAGGGGTAGCTATGGTGAAATTCCGTACAAAGATTATACCTATGGAAAATTGATAGGAATATGCACACAAGAAGGATTAAACTTGTGCAATGAGTTAAAATTGTCCAAACAACTTAAGATGGATAAGCTTAAGGGGAAATACCAGTTAGGAGACTTTTGCACCCAGTTCGGTTTACCCGAGACTTCTATTCATAAGAAGAAGAAACACAAGTATCATAGATACCCTAACCCAGACAGTCCTTATAAGAAAATGATATCAAGATATAGGTCCAAAGAAGAGCGTGATGCTAAGAAAGCCCATCGCAAGTCTACTAGATTTATGAAAAATAGGTCCAAGCGAGATCTTGTTGATATTAAGTGTTATAAATGTGGAAAATTTGGCCTTATAGCTCCTAATTGTAAGCTTTAAAAGCTGAAAACCTTAGAACTAGACGAAGAGTTACGTGATAAGGTTTATGGTTTGTTATACACCTCTGGATCAGAATCTGATTATTATTACTCTGAGTCAGAATCTGAAATTGAAGTAAATTTACTTGATTTATCTGATAGTGATAAAAATATTGATAATACTTGTACAGCTTACAGAGGTAATACATGTACCTGTGATGATGATGAATTTTATAAATTGCAATCTCAGTTCCAAGATTTGAACATGAAAACTATTACATCTGATAATGTAATAGAACTTTTAAAAGAAGTTACTGATGATAAACTTCGTGAAAAAATTATAAAGTTGGCTGCATGTACTAGTTCAAGTTCTTCAAAACCTTTTGAAAACTCAAAAAAGGAATTTGAATATTCTGCTCCTTATTCTTTATTAGAGATTAATAACCGTCTTTTAAATAAAAGTACAACTCCAACAAGAAATTCTTCTTTCGATGATTTAAAAGTTGAAGTTGAAAACTTGAAAAGAGAGATCAAATCTCTTAAACTACTCATATGTTAAAGTCTGCTTCAGGACATGCTTTAGACATAGAGTATAAATTACCTAATACTGGTATTTGTCAGAATAAAGTCTGCATTCCTCACTTCTTTTTTTTGGTTAAAAATCAGTTATACCCTCTAATTATACTTGGAACATCTTTTATTAATGATATTTATCCTTTTACTAGCATAAACTCAAAAGGTTTTGAGGTATATCTACCTCTTCAAGTCTAGTATTTTTCATACTAGTTTCTCCAAAATTCCTAATGAGAATAACATATCTATGTTGATAATGAGAATAACATAGCTAATCCGGTGATTTCTCTTACTGACTAAATTAGTTAATTTCAAATAGCTAGATTGGGATGGCCGTGCGGACTACCGCCCGCCTACACTCGATCCTAATAAATGGTATCAGAGCCTAGGAACTTTTATGGTATATATGAGATAGATCTGAAGTATTCGACATAGATATGTTATTCTCATTATGAATTTAGGAGAAAATAGTATGAAAAATACTAGACTTGAAGAGGTAGATATACCTCAAAACCTTGATTCATTAAACAAATGGACAATTACTAAAGTCCCTATTAGAACAATTTATGATTATGGATGGTTTGATTAACTTTCTTCAAAACAACTAGTTTAAACTACTGAGCAATCTTTAGCTTTAAACTCGTCTGAACAGACTATTCATTTGTTAAACAAACAAGATGTAGATTTATATAAAAATCAGTATAATTTTCTGCATGTTGGTATGGTTCAAATTGCTTTTAAGCCATTAAGCCTTAAAGGGTTACTAGAGACATTTTTGCTGCTCTCAGAGATGCTAGAAATATGAATTTTAGACAGTGTCTGATGGGTTCTATTGAATCTACTGTGGCCTACGATCCAATATATTTTCATACTCAACCCAATCTTCAATTATCTCTATCTGATGATAATATACTTGATGCCTTGAC
This sequence comes from Nicotiana tomentosiformis, assembly GCF_000390325.3. NCBI lineage: Eukaryota > Viridiplantae > Streptophyta > Magnoliopsida > Solanales > Solanaceae > Nicotiana > Nicotiana tomentosiformis. The sequence goes on along the minus strand of NC_090818.1, from coordinate 71,815,793 downwards.
ATTAAATGTGAAAACGCATGGTTATAATTATGCGCATGGATCTGAACTTATATGTTTATCATATATAATTTATTTTAAATTACTATCTACGTTAAACCCTAGATGTAAACTGTATGATACATCCGATCAGACTATATTAGTGGAAACCAATTTTGCAAAATCTAAGGTCAACACGAGGAGACCTATTAAGTGAGAAGAAATTAATTTTCCGACTACTTGGACATTAGATTCGGTTATATCCCCTAGTCAGATTACTAATGCTGTCAGTAATACGGAATATTCTCATATTACTCAAAATTTGGATTTGCATTCAATTTGATGAAAAATAGTTTCACTTATAATAGGCAGTCATTTTCTAATAATAGACTTTTGCCTGCTATTAGTCCTTGTTATAATAGGCATTCATTTACTAATCGTAGACTGCTGCCTCATATTAAACATATTTCACCTGTTGAACCAGTCTATGGACCAGCTAGAAATCGTGCTGCATCTTTGCGTATAATTTCTACCAAAATGGGTGATAAGCCAGTTGAAAGGGTTAAGATTAACCCCCAAACAAATATTGTTCAGGATAGTGATAATATTTCTGATAAGGATATTCCTTCTGCATCCGAAATGGATTTCAACCCCAATGATACTTAATGATCCCACACCAAATAGATTTTAGTCCAGGGTCACAAGCTAGAAAATATATTCAAAAAGAATTTTTTTGTAATAAATGGAACCGGTTTAAAACTTGGTTTTTTGATACTTAAAGAGGATTTACATAATATTTCTCAAGAGTTTTATGAAACTTGTGCTCTACATAATCAAATTATGTATTTTGTTTTTTGGTTTATAACAACTTATTTACCACTTTATATAAAGGTTTTAGAAAGATCTTATAAAGATGGGAAGGGCAATATTACTAAAGCAATATACCCTCCCCAAGCACCTTTTGTTATACCAAATAATACAGGTATTACATTTACTGCATTTCAAAAATTTATTGATGAAGATGTTGCTGCAGTCAACATCGCAGAAATTAATAATTTGATTTCTCAAAATAATTATTTGAGTTTATATGTTAAAGTTTTGGGTGAACAAATCAGTTTTCTTGATAAAAAAACTTGATGAATTAACTGTTTTGATAAAAGATATGAGTACTAGCAAGAAGACAACTGATATTGCCTCTACGTCTGGAAGAAAATCAGAATCTCAAATTGTTCTTACTCATGTTCAAAGACCCCCTGAGATTCAGGATTTTAAATTTAAATCTTTAAATGATTTAGAAGAACTTCTTGATAGAAAGTTATCTGGTTTAAATATCAAATCTATTGATTTATCAAAAGATTTTGCTGATAAATTAGATACCACTTTTGAATATAAAAATGAAGTTTGGTCAGAGTTTAATAAACTCAGAAGTTATCCCAAAAAGAATAGTAAGTAGGCTGATAAACCCAGAATGCAAACTTATTATTATAATCGTCCTACTCCTCAAGATATTTTAATAGAGGAACGTGATTGGAATCAGACTAATACGTCTTATAGTGGTTCCGAAATTTACGAATGGAATCTTGATGGTTTGACTGATAGACAATTAACTATTCTTGTGCATAGAATGCTTATGTATACAACTATTAGTAAAAGTGTGAAAAATACAGATAGAACTATTTGCAAAATGATTGTTGTAGGTTTTACTGGCCAGTTTCGTGGCTGGTAGAATAATTATTTAACTGTTGATGAAAGGGCTATGGTTATTAATGCAATAGCCACTGACGAAGGAGTTGATAACTTAGGCATGGCTCTAGTGAAAAATAGAGAAGATGTTGTTTACACCCTTGTTCTTACCATTTTAGAACATTTCAATGGTAGAATTACCAATCAGAACGAGATTGTCCGTACTCTGCTAAATGGCCTTAGATGTAGGACCTTAAGCGAGTTTAGATTGTATAAAGATACTTTTATGAGTAGAATAATGGAATTACCCGAAAATAAATATGAACATTGGAAAGCTAAGTTTATAGATGGCCTTCCCTCCTTATTTGCTGAAAGAGTTCGAAAAACTCTAAGGGGTAGCTATGGTGAAATTCCGTACAAAGATTATACCTATGGAAAATTGATAGGAATATGCACACAAGAAGGATTAAACTTGTGCAATGAGTTAAAATTGTCCAGAAAACTTAAGATGCATAAGCTTAAGGAGAAATACCAGTTAGGAGACTTTTGCACCCAGTTCGGTTTACCCGAGACTTCTATTCATAAGAAGAAGAAATACAAGTATCATAGATACCCTAACCCTGACAGTCCTTATAAGAAAAAGATATCAAGATATAGGTCCAAAGAAGAGCATGATGCTAAAAAAGCCCATCGCAGGTCTACTAGATTTACGAAAAATAGGTCCAAACAAGATCTTGCTGATATTAAGTGTTATAAATGTGGAAAATTTGGCCATATAGCTCCAAATTGTAAGCTTCAAAAGCTGAAAACCTTAGAACTAGACGAAGAGTTACGTGATAAGGTTTATGGTTTGTTATACACCTCTGGATCAGAATTTGATTATTATTACTCTGAGTCAGAATCTGAAATTGAAGTAAATTTACTTGATTTATCTGATAGTGATAAAAATATTGATAATACTTGTACAACTTACAAAGGTAATACATGTACCTGTGATGATGATGAATTTTATAAATTGCAATCTCAGTTCCAAGATTTGAACATGAAAACTATTACATCTGATAATGTAATAGAACTTTTAAAAGAAGTTACTGATGATAAACTTCGTGAAAAAATTATAAATTTGGCTGCAAGTACTAGTTCAAGTTCTTCAAAACCTTTTGAAAACTCAAAAAAGGAATTTGAATATTTTGCTCCTTATTCTTTATTAGAGATTAATAACCGTCTTTTAAATAAAAGTACAACTCCAGCAAGAAATTCTTTTTTCGATGATTTAACAGTTGAAATTGAAAACTTGAAAAGAGAGATCAAATCTCTTAAACTACTCATATGGTAAAGTCTGCTTCAGGACATGCTTTAGATATAGAGTATAAATTACCTGATACTGGTATTTGTCAGAATAAAGTCTGCATTCCTTACTTTTTTTTCTTGTTTAAAAATCAGTTATACCCTCCAATTATACTTGGAACACCTTTGATTAATGCTATTTATCCTTTTACTAGCATAAACTCAAAAGGTTTTGTGGTATATTTACCTCTTCAAGTCTAGTATTTTTCACACTGGTTTCTCCTAAATTCATAATGAGAACAACATATCTATGTCGATAATGAGAATAACATAGCTAATCCGGTGATTTCTCTTACTGACAAAATTAGTTAATTTCAAATAGCTAGATTGGGATGGCCGTGCGGACTACCGCCCGCCTACACTCGATCTTGATGAATGGTATTAGAGCCTAGGAACTTTTATGGTATATTTGAGATAGATCTGAAGTATTCGACATAGATATGTTATTCTCATTAAGAATATAGGAGAAACTAGTATGAAAAATACTAGACTTGAAGAGGTAGATATACCTCAAAACCTTAATTTGTTAAACAAATGGACAATTCCTAAAGTCCCTATTAGAACAATTTATGATTATGGATGGTTTGATAAACTTTCTTCAAAATAACTAGTTAAAACTACTGAGCAATCTATAGCTTTAAACTCGTCTGAACAGACTATTCGTTTGTTAAACAAACAAGATGTAGATTTATATAAAAATCAGTATAATTATCTGCATGTTGGTATGGTTCAAATTGCTTTTAAGCCATTAACCCTTAAAGGGTTACCTGAGACATTTTTAGCTGCTCTCAGAGATGCTAGAAATCTGAATTTGAGACAGTCTCTGATGGGTTCTATTGAATATACTGTGGCCTACGGTCCAGTATATTTTAATACTCAACCCAATCTTCAATTATCTTTATCTGATGTTAATATACTTGATGCCTTGACATTAAATGTGAAAACGCATGGTTATAATTATGCGCCTGGATCTGAACTTAGATGTTTATCATATAGAATTTATTTTAAATTACTATCTATCTTAAACCCTAGATGTAAATTGTATGATACATCCGATCAGACTATATTAGTGGAAACCAATTTTGCAAAATCTAAGGTCACCACGAGGAGACCTATTAAGTGGGAAGAAATTAATTTTCCAACTACTTGGACTTTAGATTAGGTTATATCCCCTAGTCTGATTACTAATGCTGTCAGTAATACGGAATATTCTCATATTACTCAAAATCCGGATGGTAGGATTTGTATTCAATTTGATGAAAATAGTTCCACTTATAATAGGCAGTTATTTTCTAATAATAGACTTTTGCCTGCTATTATTCCTAGTTATAATAGGCATTCATTTACTAATCGTAGACTGCTGCCTCATATTCAATATATTTCACCTGTTGAACCAGTCTATGGACCAGTTAGAAATCGTGCTGCATCTTTGCATACAATTTCTACCAAAATGGGTGATAAGCCAGTTGAAAGGGTTAAGATTAACCCCCAAACAAATATTATTCAGGATAGTGATAATATTTTTGATAAGGATATTCCTTCTGCATCCGAAATAGATTTCAACCCCAATGATACTTAATGATCCCACACCAAATAGATTTTAGTCCAGGGTCACAAGCTAGAAAATATATTCAAAAAGAATTTTTTTGTAATAAATGGAACCGGTTTAAAACTTGGTTTTTTGATACTTATAGTATTTCTTCTAGTCTCTCCTCTCTGACCGTGACTATGTCCGGCTAAGAGACTTCATATCTATGTTGAATATCTAACTTCTCTCCTATATAAACCATGAAAGATCTGGCCTCTATCAAAATATAAATGAATTTTATATATAGTCTCTTGACTTGATTTTGAGATGGTGGTACAGTCTAATATAACACTACTCTTATTGGCTTTGCCTTAGTGGCTCCGTCTAGCCAGCAGTGAACCTCAGCCCATTAAATGAAGTTGAAAAGGGCATCTTCTTTCACGGTTAGAACTGCTAGATACATAAGCTCAATGAGAGTATGTATTATATTAAGACAGACCCCTTGCTTGAGTAAAAGGTTGAACCTTCCATACAGTCATCAAAATATATAAAAAATTCTTATATTTTTCGACTCTTATCTTTACTGACCATGCGGATTACCGCCAGTCTTTAAACGTTAGGATACTGAATTAGCTACTTAGAAAGTCTATAAGAGATCTTTAACTAGTGAAAACCTCAGTGGACATATAAAGGTCAGCTGAGGTACGAAACAATTCCAGTTCCCGTTAATCCGGTGATCTCTCGGACTGACTAAATTAGTTAATTCCAAATAGCTAGATTGGGATGGCCGTGCGGACTACCGCCCGCCTACACTCGATCTTGTTAAATTATTATTATTATTATTATTATTATTATTATTATTATTATTATTATTATTATTATTATTATTATTATTATTATTATTATTATTATTATTATTATTATTATTATTATTATTATTATTATTATTATTATTATCCGTGTTTGGATTGTTGAAATTGGGGTTTTGAGCCCCAAAATTGAGAAATGGTAAATCCTTGATTTTAGAGTCAATTCATGGACAAAATTGGATGATTTTCTGGATATAGACTATATAAGTTATTGGTAATATTTATTTTCGATAATTTATATGAAATCCGGCACGTGGGCCCGAGGGTTGACTATGTTGACTTTTCGAGCGGAGTTGAAAATTGTTATAAATTGTTAAATTATGAGTATTGGAGTATAGTTTGATTGGTCTGCACGTTTGATTAGTTTCGGATTGTTTGGGATAAGTTTGAGGAGTTACAGAGGCGTTTGAGCCGGTTATCAGATTTTGGAGTGAGGTAAGTCTCCTGTCTAATCTTGTGAGGGGAAATTTACCCCGTAGGTGTTATATTTATTATGTGCTATATGTTGTGGGAGATACACATGTATGAGGTGACGAGTTTTTATGCGTATGCTAGAATTCCTGATTATGTTCGGGGTGACTTAGACTCACCCTATGCTTTAATTGTACTATTTGAGTTATTCTTGCATGTTTAAATATTTTAATTTACATTTACTCTGAGACTAGACTTGCATAGATTATCAGACTTGCTATTTTAGATACTTGACGAGCTACTTGATTAGCCGCGGAAATTGTACTTTCCTTTATGAATTTCTTCCGTGTTGTGCGCATTCGTCTGATACTTTTTCTTGAATTTTATAACTCACACGTATATTCGTGAGTGGGGTCAGTGACCCGTCAAAGGTTCATATTCTAATGGGATCGGGCTGAACGCCTCAGCAATACTCTTACGGAATCTGGTCGTTCGCCTCAGCGGTATCATGTAACACACTCTTATGGGATCAGGCCGTTTTCCTCGGCAGAGTAACATATTCTTATGGTTCGCCTCGGCAGTTTCATGTATCATATTCTTATGGGATCGGTTTGTTCGCCTTAGCAGTTCTATGAAACACTCTTATGGAATCGGGCCACTCGCCTCTTCAGAATCGTGCGAAATACTTGATAAGGAGTCCGCGTACTCATGCGTTTCCTGACTTGAGATGTGACCATTGATTTGGTATTGACCATTACGTATTCCATTTGAGGAGGTATCCTATAATTGAGGACTTTGTGTTCACTGTTGAGTTGTAGACTGTATTATTTGTATATATTTGTACTCACTGTTTACTTACCATGTTTCATACTTGTCTACTTTATTATATTTAATTTATTGGACCACTAGTAAGTATCAATGTCGACCCCTCGTCACTACCTCTTTGGGGTTAGGCTAGATACTTATTGGGTATGCATGATTTACGTACTCACGCTACAGTTCTACACTGAATGTTCAAGTACTGAGGCTTCTACATTAGGTGGTCATCTTGGCGTAGCTACTGAGGGGACTTTATGGTGAGCTGCATCCTACGCTACAATTCGCAGCATACAGAGTCTCCATCTTATTCAATTATTATATCTTGTCTATTTTATATTCCAGACAGATATTGTGGTAGTGTTGTATTGTTCTAGTAGATGTTCATGCTCTTGTGACACCGGGTTTTAGGGGTTCCTAATGGATGTTCATTATTTTATTTCACATTATTATTATCACTTCACTTTATGATTTATTTAAATTTGGAAATTTGGTAAAGAAGAGCATAGGTTTCTTTGAGTGCTAGATTTTATTTATTTAATAAAATTCCTAATTTTAAAAATTTAAAATGGACAGTTAAGTGGAGGTTCATGCGTTGGCTTGCCTATTAGCATAGTTTGGCGCTATCTTGACCTATTATGGGATTTGGGTCGTGACCCATACGTATTCTTGCCGAACGAAATTAAGTCATGGCGTAGTTCCGAGTACATACAAAATGATTTTTGGATTTTCTATTACAAAAGATGAGGGGGAGAAAGAGATTGGACCCTACGTGGGTTGCCTATGTATCCCACTGTAGGAAATCAGGTCGGGCGTAGTTCCGTTACAACCAAAACCTAAATCTACTATCTTCAAATGTAGTATCTCTTGATTGCATCTGACTTGATAGGCTTTGTGCTGACTCTTCTGTCCATCTCTGGACCACGTAAGGACCTTGCCAATTTGGCGCAAACTTTCCCTTGGCTTCTTCTTGATGAGGGAATATCTTCTTCAAAACCAACCGCCCTGGTGTAAATTGACAAGGTCTCACCCTCTTGTTGAATGCACTGGACATCCTATTTTGATACAACTGACCATGGCACGGTGTATCCATTCTCTTCTCTTCAATGAGCATGAGTTGCTCCTGCCTGACCCATATCCATTCTGCGTCATCTAACTTGGCTTCCTGAATGATTGTCAAGGACGGTATCTCGACCACTGTGGGTATCACAGCTTCAATGCCATATACCAACATGTATGGAGTAGCCCCAATGGATGTTCTCATGGTGGTTCGATAACCTAACAAGGCAAAGGATAACTTCTCATGCCATTTCCTATGATTATCCACTACTTTTCGTAAAATCCTTTTGATGTTTTTGTTAGCTGCTTCAACTGCTCCATTCATTTACGGTCTGTAGGCTGTGGAGTTACGGTGGACGATTCTGAATTTTTCACAAATCTCCCTTATGAGATCACTGTTGAGATTGGCTGCATTGTCAGTGATGATTGATTTAGGTATTCTGAAACAACAGACTATGTTGTTATAGACAAAATCAGCCAGTACTTTCTTCGTGACGACCTTGTATGTAGAAGCTTCAACCCATTCAGTGAAGTAGTCAATGGCTACCAAGATGAAACAATGTCTATTTGATGCAGTGGGCTCTATGGGTCCGATTACGTCCATGCCCCAAACGACGAACGACCATGGTGAACCCATTACATTCAACTCATTAGGTAGAACCCGGATGAAATCCTCGTAAATCTAGCACTGGTGACACTTCTACACGTAGAGAATACTATCACTTTCCATGGTTATCCAAATGCTCCGATTGGCAAAGCGAACAACTTGCTATATACATGCCTTTGATTGGCAAAGCCAACGACTCGATTTGTACAAGGCACTTCGCTTGGTTGAGCTGATGGTTTTCTATATACATGGCTCCGATTGACGGGCCAGTGGCTCACTATATACAAAGTGCTCTGCTTGTTTGAGCAGACGGTTTGCAATTTACAATGCGCTTCGATCGCATCAGAGGCTTGGTTCCAGAATACCTACAAAGAACTTGGGACTTAGTCTTTAGTCATATGAGGAAATAAATTAAATAATGAAAGAGATATAAGAGTCATGAGAGAGCAGCAGGTTTGTCATTGTTCTAAACATGGCCCATCATTCTTCGTATTCTGTTGGTCCTACATTCAACAAGAAATTCTTAGCAGGGGGTGTTGGCTCGTGTTGATCATGGTCCTGGATTTGTCTCGGGTCTGGTGAGGTTATGCCACGAAGTTCGGTTGGTGGAATGATAGTTTATTAGAAAATATTTTGAAAATTGTTTATTTTATGGTAAATGACGTTGTTCCGGATTATGACATGTTTAGAAATTCCCGATGACGCGAACGCTATTTCTGGAAAACTCTGTCCCGTTGATGTCGATTCCTGGAGATGCCTCTGATGACGTAGCTTCTTGCTGTCGCAATTGCATCCTAATCTAAACGAATGTGTTATAAAGGTTTTCCTAGGGTTATGAATGAACCTTTTCAGGTTGCCTATGTATCCAAAACATAATCAGGTCTAAACGTAGTTTGAGGGTAATAAAATGAAATTATGATGGTAACCAAGCCTTACTCAGGTAGCCTACGTATCCAAATGGAATCAGGTCAAAATTTAGTTCGATTGCAATAGATACAAAATGACGGGAAATTGAAAATGAAGTGGCCGAGTCTGACTCACACTACCTATGTATCCAAATAGAATTAGGCCAGAATGTAGTTCAATTACAATAGATGATTGAATCTGATAAGGATTGCCTACATATTCCTATCAAAGGAAATCAAGTCATATCATAGTTCCAGAAACATACAAAATGATATTTGGATTTTCTACTACAAAGGAGGGGGAGAGACCGGACCCTATGTGGGTTGCCTCCCGCCGTGGGAAGTCAGGTCGGGCGTAGTTCTGTTACAACCAAATCCTAATTCTACTGTCTTCAAATGCGGTATTTCTTGATTGCATCTGAGTTGATAGGCTTGATGCTTATTCTTCCCTCCATCTCTGCTAGGATCAGAGCTCCTCCCGACAATATTCGATAGACCACGTAAGGACCTTGCCAATTTGGTGCGAACTTTCCCTTGGCTTCTTCCTGATGATGGGATAGTTTCTTCAAATCCAACTGCCCCGGTGTAAATTTTTGAGGTTTCACCTTCTTCTTGAATGCACTGGCTATCCTACTTTCATACAGTTGACCATGGCACACTGCGTCCATTCTCTTCTCGTTAATGAGCATGAGTTGTTCCTATATGATTCGTATCCATTCTGCATCATCTAACTTGGCTTCTTGAATAACCCTCAAGGATGGTATCTTGACCTCTGCGGGTATCACACCTTTGGTGCCATATACCAGCATGTATGGCGTTGCCCCAATGGATGTTCTCATGATTGCCCGATAACCTAGCAAGGCAAAGGAAAACTTCTCGTGCCACTGCATATGGTTGTCCACCATCTTTTGTAGGATCTTTTTGATGTTTTTGTTGGCTGCTTCAACTGATCCATTCATTTGCGACCTGTAGGCTGTAGAGTTACGGTGGACGATTTTGAATTTTTCACAAATTTCCCTCATGAGATCACCATTGAGATTGGCGGCATTGTCAGTGATGATTGACTCTAGTATCCCGAATTGGTAGACTATGTTGTTATGAACGAAATATCCCACTACTTTCTTCGTGACGACCTTGTATGTAGAAGCTTCAAATCATTTGGTGAAATAGTTCATGGCCACCAAATTGATCGATGCCCGTCTATAAGTCCAATCACGTCCATGCCCCAATCACCAAACGGCCAAGGAGAACCCATTACGTAACTCGTTAGGTGGAACCGGATGAAATCCCCGTAAATCTAGCACTGGTGACACTTCTTCACGTAACAGATACTATCGCTTTCTGTGGTCATCAAAAAGTATCCAGCTCTTAAAATCTTCTTCGCCAAAGTGAAACCATTCATATAAGGTCTGCATGTCCTTGTGTGTATTTCTTCTAGCAATCTGGTTGCTTCAACAGCATCTAAATATCTTAACATACCCCAAGTCCGGGGTCCTCCTATACAGGACTTCCCCGTTGAAGAAAATGTGATTCGCTAGCCTTATGATTGCTCACTTCTGACCATTGGTGGCATTCTCTAGGTACTCTCTTATTTCAAAGAACCTTTTGATGTCGTAGTACCATGGATTACCATCCGAATCTTCATCTACATGGAAACAGTACGCATGTTGATCCCGGACCACTATCTCAATAGGGTCGATGTAATTCTTATCTGGATGTTGCATCATGGATGAGAAGGTTGCAAGGGTGTCGGCGAACTCGTTCTGGATCCTATGATTATGTTTGAACTCAATCTTTGTGAACTTCTTGCAAAAATCCTTTACGCAATGCAGGTATGGAAGGATCTTGACATTCATGGTAGTCCATTCTCCTTGTATATGATGTATCAACAAATCATAATCTCCTATTACTAGAAGCTCCTTGATGTTCATGCCGACTGCCATTCTAATCCCAAGGATGCATGCTTCATACACGACCATATTATTGGTGCAAGGGAACATTATCTTGGCTGATGCCGAGTAATGTTGTCTTGATTTCAAAATTATGACTGCCCCGATTCCTACTCCTTTAAAATTTACGGCTCCGTTCACAAACATTCTTCATCCTGGTTATGACTCTGCGATGTCTTCTCCGGAGAACAACACTTCTTCATCCGGAAAGTATGTAGTGAGCATCTCATAATCCTTGTCCATCGGGTTCTGTACAATGTGTTGGCTAAAGCTTGTCCTTTGATGGTGTTCTACGTTATGTTTACAATGTCGAAATTGCTGAGAAGAATCTACCATTTGGCCAGTTTTCCTGTAGGCATCGGCTTTTGAAAGATGTACTTGTGCGGGTCGAGCTGGGATATTAGATGTGTGGTGTATGCTAACCTGTAGTGTCTCAACTTTTGGGCGATCCAAGTCAAAGCATAACAGATTCATTCTATCAAAGTGTATTTAGCTTCATACGGTGTAAACGTCTGGCTCAAGTAGTAGATGGCTTTCCCCTTCCTCCCTGTTGCACCTTATTTTGCACAAGTCAAAACAATATACAACTTATAGTACTCTACAAGGTTAATTAAAGTTTAGAATCGCCACCTAGTATTTAAGGTATACTAGGACACCTATACAATACTACATAATATACGCTTCAACTATGATCTACGAAACCGTTGATATTCTAGGTAAGGGTTCAAATTATCTTGAGGGAAAGGTGTTAGGCATCCCTCAAGATCCACAAAAATGTGGTTCCGGTGGACTGAATCAAATAAATGAGGGAAGGTTCAAAAGAATGATTAATTTGATATATACAAAGAACAGTAAAGTAGCTTGAATGATGAGTGATTGAACAAGAATGTCACATGGTGAAAGATAAATGTATATGTATGATAAATTATATACAAAAGGGAAATGAAGTATGTGAGAATTGTATTTTTATAAATTGACAAAATGCAAAGCAAATATGCAGTTACAAGTAAAGTATTTTGTAAATTAACTAGATGAATTGCAGTTAATGTATGCACTTGGAAGAATTTGATTTATGTCCAGATGAGTGATGGGCTAAAAGAAAGGAAAACTTACTTTAAAGTAACTAGCCATAACTAGGAAAGAATCACCTTTGAGTAGTTTTGTGTAATGAATAGGATAAGAAACAATTGGTTTAGCATTTACAAGAAAATTAAGAAAGTAAATTAAATAAAAGATAATTAATTTTGGCAAGAAAAAGACGTTTCTTGACTCATTTGTGATAGTATTCATTGATGACATCCTTGTGTATTCACGAAGTCGAGAGGATCACGCTGACCACCTCAGCACAATTCTGCAGACTCTTCATCAACACCAATTGTATGCAAAGTTCTTGAAATGTGAATTTTGGCTTGAATCTGTTACATTCATGGGTCATGTCGTCCCCGGGGAAGGAATTAAGGTTGACCCTCTAAAGATTGCGGCGGTGAAGGATTGGCCTAGACCTACTACTCCAACAGAGATTCGCAGTTTCTTGGGTTTGGCCGGGTATTATAGGAGGTTCGTGGAGGGATTCTCCACTCTTGCCTCTCCATTGACTAAATTGACACAGAAAGCGGTTAAGTTCCAGTGGTCCAATGCTTGTGAAAGAAGCTTTCAGGAATTGAAATCAAGATTGACTTCGGCGCCAGTATTAACCCTGCCAGAGGGTACTGAGGGGTTTGTGGTGTATTGCGATGCTTCAAGGATCGGTTTGGGTGTGTATTAATGCAACATGGTAAGGTTATAGCATATGCTTCAAGGCAACTTAAGAATCATGAAAAGAACTATCCAACTCATGACTTAGAGCTTACGGTGGTGGTTTTTGCAAACTTTGGCGTCATTATTTGTATGGAGTCCATGTAGATGTATTCACGGACCACAAGAGTCTTCAATACATTTTCAAGCAGAAGGAATTGAACTTAAGGTTGAGAAGGTGGCTTGAATTGCTCAAAGATTATGACATTGACATTTTTGTATCATCCGGGGAAAGTTAATGTGGTGGCAGATGCTCTTAGTCGGAAATCTATGGGTAGTTTGGCTCACTTGGAGACATGTCAAAGGCCCATGGCCCAGGAGGTTCACCAGTTGGCCAGTGTGGGAGTTTGTCTTGTGGACTCTAATGAAGGGGGAGTGATTGTGCAGAATAGGGCGGAATCATCGCTTGTGACGGAGGTCAAGGAGAAGCAATACAATGATCCAGTGTTGGTGCAGCTGAAGGAAGGCATTCATAAACATAAGACTATGGCTTTTTCTCTTGGCATGGATGACGGTACATTACGGTACCAAGGACGACTATGTGTTCCAAATGTAGATGGTCTTCGGGAAAGAATCATGGCAGAAGCTCATACTTCTAGATATTCCATGCACCTAGGTTCTACAAAAATGTATCATGACCCCAAGGAAGTTTACTGGTGGAAAAACATGAAGAGGGGTGTGGTGGACTTTGTGGAAAAATGTTCAAACTGTCAACAAGTGAAGGCCGAGCATCAAATGCCCGGTGGGTTAGCTCAGAGTATAGAAATTCCAATGTGAAAATGGGAAATGATCAACATGGATTTTGTGGTAGGGTTACCGCGCACTCTGCGCAAGTTTGACTCAATTTGGGTGATCGTCGATCGACTCACGAAATCAGCACACATCTTGCCAGTTAAATCCACCGACACTGCGGAACAATATGCTCAATTGTATAACAAGAAAATAGTCAGGCTTCAGGGCACTCCAGTTTCCATCATTTCCGATCGAGGGGCCCAATTCACAGCTAATTTCTGGAAGAAATTTCAGCAAGGTATGGGTACGCAGGTAAATCTTAGCACGACCTTCCATCCACAAACTGACGGGCAAGCAGAGCAGACTATTCAGACGCTTGAGGACATGTTGAATGATTGTGTGCTTGACTTCAAGGGTAGCTTGGATGATCATTTTCCGATCATATAATTTGCTTATAACAACAGCTTCAATGCTAGTATTCAGATGGCGCCGTTTGACGCCTTGTATGGTAGAAGATGTAGATCGCCGGTTGGGTGGTTCGAGGTTGGAGAAGCTGAACTAATAGGACCAGACCTTGTGCATCAGGCTATGTAAAAGGTTAAGATCATAAAAGAGCGGTTGAAAACTGCTCAGAGTTGTCAAAAATCCTATTCGGATGTTCGTCGCAGAGACTTAGAGTTCAAGGAAGATGATTAGGTGTTCTTGAAGGTATCTCCCATGAAGGGGATCATGCGGTTTGGAAAGAAAGGGAAATTAAGTCCGAGGTATGTCGGGCCGTATAGAATTACTCAAAGGATAGGTCAGGTGGCGTACAAGCTTGATCTACCACCTGAGATGTCATTAGTGCACTCGGTATTCCATGTGTCCATGTTGAAGAAGGTAGTCGGAGATCCGTCCGCTATCATGCCGGTTGAGACCATCGAGATTAGTGAAGAACTGTCATACGAAGAGATTTTGATTGCTATTCTTAATAGACAGGTCCGAAAGTTAAGGAACAAAGAATTTGCATCCGTAAAGGTATTATGGTGAAACCAACAAGTTGAATGAGCTACTTGGGAAGCCGAGAATGAAATGAAAAACAAGTACCCTCATTTATTTGAATAGCCTTGTAATAGCTCTATAAAGTTGCCCCCCCACCCCCCAAACAAAATTTTGTATCACTTGTTCGGCTAATATAAGGACACTACTTTCTAGTTATATGTACCCCCAGGAGGCTTCGATTGGTGTTATTTTACATTTTGTTATGTCATTTAATTCTATATATGTTGCTAAGGTGTGTTTCGGGGGCTCTGTGACAAGTGGATATGCCTAAATACAAAGGAAACTCTGGCAAAATTTTCAGAAAGTTAGGAAGTTAGGCAAATCTGGGGCTGATGTTATGTGGAACAACTGAAACTGTGTTAAGCAAACCTAGATCCTCATTCGAGGATGAATGATCTTAAGTGGGGGAGGATGTAAGGACCCGTAAAAAATTTAAACCAAAAACTCGGGGTTTCATGGTGCCAAGATAGATTCCTGAGAGGAAAATGTTTTGTAGAAAAACGCATTTCTGCAGCCCATCATGCGGCCGCATAATCACTCTACGGACCGCATAATGGTCGCAGAGTGAAGTAGTAAGTTTGGCCAACTTGAGGTCAGTTTTGCGGTCGATTATGCGACCACATAATCGATATGCGGACCGCATATCGATCGCATAACCCCTCTTGAGTTTTTGCGAAGGGAGTTTTGCGGTGCATTAAGCGACCGCAGAACGAGTATGCAGATCGCATACTGGTCGCATACCTGGGCCGTAAGTTTAGGCCCCTGAGGGCCATTTCGGCGGTCACTTTGCTGACCACATAACCATTATGCGGTCACATATGTGACCGTAGACGTGTGTCGGGGCACCCATTTTCTTAATTTAAAACTCGACCCCTATTTCGTTAAAACACACCTACAGTCTATTTTGAAGCTCATTTCTGATATTCTAGAGTGAGAGAAAGGGTTCTAGAGGGAGGGCCTAATTTTCATCAAATTTATCTTCAACCATCACTCAAAGCCTTGGAATTATTCAAGTAGAGCACAAAATTTCTTCACCCTAAAAGGTAAGGCTTCATCACCCCAGCTCTTAATTTCAAACATAGCTATAATGTGGTACTAGGGTGATACTTCATGGGTATGAGGGTGATTTATCTTGCATGCATGTGTGATAAAGAGTATGGGGAAGAAAAGTGAGCTAGAACCATGAACGTTTTCCTAATTCAGGGTTCAATTTGTATATTGCTAAAATAGATTGAGGTTGCTAAGGATTCCGGATAATTGTAGAGTCTAAAGAAGCACAATTGAGGTATGTATGGCTAACTCTCTTCTTCCTAGAATCGAACTCCTGGTGTCCGAATAATTGGTGTAAGTTCAAACTTGATCATACTATAATTGTTTTCCTTAGTGTGTTGGATTGGAAGATTCATGTTCCCTAATTGTTTTAGATGTTTACGATGTCATCATGCTACTTGAGAACATTATTATGATTTTCCAAGTTCCTTCCCTTATATGTGTAATGCCTTATGTGATGATACTTGTCGACATGAATGATGGTGTTATTTGAACGGATAAAAAGGGAAAGACTCGAATTGTAAAATGTTCCCAAGTGCCAAGAACTACTTAATAAATGAGGCTGTTTGTGCCATGTAATGAAAGATGGGAAAGAAACGTGAATAGAGTGAACAATTGAAAGAGGTTATGTCTCACTTGGGATGGCTTATGATTGGGCCGAGATCGGACGCCATGCTGTACACATGGTGGAATTTGTGTTGGAATTATTGATTTACATTATGGATATGGATATGTCACACTTGGGATGGCTTAGCCGGTCGGGCCGATACCAGACTCCGTGTAAAAACACGGTGGCATTATGAGTTGTGGCTTTGACACTAAAGATTATTAACCTAAAAGATGGAAAGATTGAATTGGAAATTATGTGATCCTTACTTGGTGTTTCTTTGTATTTCTGTGAAGTACTTATTAATTGTTGTGACTGCCTTCTCTTTGTTTCACTGTTCATTCTGCTAAGATTGGTGTTTGCCTTACATACTAGTACTATTCGATAGTACTAACGTCCCTTTTGCCGGGGGCGCTAAATCTTTGAATGGATGTAGGTGGTTCCATCGCAGATAGCGCTGATCGCAGATAGTGGTGTTCTCCCTCACACTCATCATAGCAGTCTTGGTGAGCCCTATTTCTTCCTGGGGTCATGTAGTCCTTCTTTTGTATAGCCGGGGCCTTGTTGCTGGCATTGTCATGTTGCTCTTTTGTTCTCTTAGAGGCTCCGTAGATGTTTATGTGGGTTATGTATGTATGTTGGGGTGGTCGTTGGATCGAGTTGTATTTTGGAAACTTAACTATGACATAATGTATATAATGAAAAAGGAACTAGCAATGTTTACATATTTTTTTAACTGATCTCTTCCCTGCTTTTACATATGGTGATACGTTCCCTTTTTTGATTATGAATGAGTCGGGTAGGAAAGGTTTAATAGGCTTGCTTGACCGGGTTCACTCGGTTTGCGCCGGTGGCGCTCCCCGAGGTTGGGGCGTGACAATTCCTTTAGCCCGTATTGATTATATCGCATTGTTTATGGCTAGATTCGAGGCATTCGAAGGCCGTTTCGCGAGGCAAGGGTGTGTTGGAGTAGAGATTTGGTCGAATTGATGTAAGTTATAGTTCTAAATTTGGTTTTGAAGGTACGAAACCCCATATTACGTGTCATGTATTTGGTTTTGAGGTGACGGGCGTGTGGGAGTGAACCGTAGGAATTGTGAGTTGGTCAAATTCCGTGGAATCGTGTAGTTGAATAATCTGTTGTTATTTGTATATTCTCCATGTAGTAGAGAAATTGAAACACAAATCATGTTAGAAATCATGTTTAGACAATGTGTTGGCACTGTAAGGACACACAGAGGTCGTGTACATGTTTAATTATCTGCTAAATTATTGTTTTGTACTCAGTCACAGTTTTACTTGTTTATTATATCTCAATCTCTATTGTTCCTTGCCCATACATTGCATCATTTCTATTTGGGTTGAGTTTCATGATTACTGAGAGCCCGAGAGACTTGAGAGATTTATGACTGAGTGAGGACGAGGGCCTGATTGTGAGATATTGATACTATATCATGTGAGTTGTCCGTGCGAATCCAGATATTATACTATAGCACGTGATTTGTCCATGTAGCACATGTGTTGTCCGTGAAACACGTGTGTTGTCCGTGCGGATTATAGAGCTTGGGCTGAAGGAACCCCTCTGGAGTCTGTACACACCCGCAGTGAGCGCAGGTACCTAGCGAGTGTCGAGTGCTGAGTGAATGGGAAGGTTGAATGACTATGGCCCTGAGAGGATGCATTTGATTTCATTATTGTTGCACTTAGTTGCCATATATCACTGTCTTGAAATTTCTGAAAGATATTGCACTCTGTTTCACTTAAACTTGTCAAGGAATAACTATTTCACCTAATTTATCGAACTTGAGAGCATGCCTACTTTCTTATGTTGAAATCGTTGTAATTGAACTACAGAGGTGAATCTCGTCACTACTTTTAGTTTTTTATTTAGCATTGTTACATACTGAGTTGGTTGTACTCACGCTACACCCTGCACTTTGTGTGCAGACCCAGGTGCATCCGGTCACGGCGGTTGCTGAGTTGTTGAGTTCGGATTCTCGGAGACTATCGAGGTAGCTCCTTGGCATTTCGCAGACCTTATTTTTCCTTCCCTATCTTTCCACTTATTGTATTTAGATTCAGATCATCACAGACAATATTGTCCGGACTTGTGATGTATAGATGCTCATCTACTCAATGACACCCCGAGGTTGGGAACTTCCGCGTTGTATTTTGGGTTTCTATCCCATTTATGAAAGCCTTTATTCAAATTTAAACTGCTTAAATTCATTTTCTTTTAAAAGTGTTGGAATATTTTTAAATGTCGGCTTGCCTAGTACCACGATAAGCCCCTTCACGATAGGTTAGGATTTTGGGTCGTGACACCAACCCTGCGAGTCATAAAATAGTAAAAGCACGCACGGGGAGTCTTATTTAGGGGAACGGGGATCTAGAAAGAAAAATGACCGGTAGGGTCGTTACAGACACCGGCCTCATGTAGAACATTGAGAAATGAAGCTGGAGGCCCTTTGATGAAGAAGACTACAAAGGATACAGTTACAATTCTTGATGAGTTGTCTGAAGATGCAAATCAGTGGCCCTCTGAGAGTGCTGAAAGAAGAAGATCAACTGGTGTTCACCAAGTTGATGTTGATACATCTATGCACGTACAACTTGATGCTATGGCTAAATAAATAAGGAAGTTGACCTTGGCTACAATACAAAGTGAGCCTCATGCAACGTGTGATATATGCAGAAGGGGTCACCCTACTCATGATTGTCAAACCTCAACTGAGGAAGTGAATGCTATGGGAAATTATAATTTTAATGCAATGGGTCAAAAGCACCCCGGTTATTCATGGAGTTCACCTGGGGGTACCGTTAATGCATGGAAACAAAACAACCCCAAATTTCAGGGACAAAGAGCTCCTGGTTTTATGAATCAACCGAGGCAGCAGTTTCAGCCTCAACAGGCCAATCAGCCTGGTCTAGAAGATCTCATAAAGGCCTTCATTGTGAAAACTGATGAAAGATTTGAAGGACAAGGGGCAGTAATTCAAAATTTAGAGAAGCAAGTTGGACAGATTACAACAATACTATATGAGAGGGTTCTAGGAACTCTCCCTGCTGATACTGAAAGAAATCTCAAAGAAACAGTGAATGCTGTAACCCTGAAAATTGGGAAAGTGTTGAAAGATCTCACCCTAATCCAAAAAGATGTGATACTTGAAAAAAAGTGGGGAGCAGCTGAAACATGATGATGACAAGAAGAAGAAGAAAGGCCCAATGAAAGCTAAGAAAAAAGAAGGAAGAAGAATCGAGAAGGGAGGAACATGAGGAGAGCAAGCATATGCCTGTGCTACCTTTCCCTCAAAAGCTATGTAGAGAAAAGCTGGACAAGTAGTTTGAGAGACTGCTGGATATGCTGAAACAGGTTCATGTAAGCTTACCATTCACAGAAGTGCTCTCACAAATTCCTTATTATGCTAAATTCTTGAAAGAGATCCTTACGAAGAAGAGGAAAGTAGAGGAGACCTCAGTGGTCAAGCTCATAGAGCGTTGCAGTGAGATATTGCAAAATAAACTCCCACAAAAGTGTGGAGATCCAGGGAGTTTTACTATATCTTGCTCTTTAGGAACTATTAATTTTGATAAATCCTTATGTGATTCTGATGCTTCAATTAATTTAATGCCTCTATCTATCTATAGAAAACTGGAGAAAGATATGGGAAAGATAAGGTCTGCACCCATATCATTGCAGCTGGCAGACCAAATAGCTATAACACCCGAAGGGATAGTGGAAGATATGTTAGTTCGGGTGGATAAGTTAGTATTTCCTAAGGATATTATAGTGATAAATATGGAGGAAAACAAGGAGGTCCCCCTCCTCCTAGGAAGACCATTCTTAGCGATGGGTAGAGCTATATTAGATATTAATGAGAGAAACCTCATGCTTAGAGTGCGTGAGGAGACTGTGACTTTTAAGATGGACGGAGCAAAGGGATCACAAAAGGAAAAACCAGTTGCGAGTGTTGAGTGGAAAGTGAAGGGATCGAAAGAGAAGGCTGGAGTGAACGAGAAAGAAAAGTGTGGGGTGTACCCCAAGAAGGCTGAGAATAAGCTATCGGCATAGATGTGAGCATTAGTTCGAAGGCGAGGAATGGAGCCCGACTTCCACTCAGACCCCGACTAGATGTTCAGGGAAGTTTCCTTTACCTTATGCTTTTAAATTGTGTGTCATGGGCATATGCCACAACTTAAAGTGTAGGGTGGGGGATATGTTGTATGTATGTATGTATAGTACTTTTAGTTTTCTTTTTGTTAGTTGTAGAAGTTAGAGATAGAAAACAATTGAAAAAAACCATAAGAATTTGAAAATTTTCGATTTTCCCGACGATGAATATCATTCGAAAGGTTTCTTGAGGGATTAAAGTCGAGAGAAAAAAGACAAAAAGATTTTATTTTGTTAGGTAGTGTACTTATTCCCCCTTGGATTTTCTTTGTGCCGCGGTTCTTTTCCAAGGGTTTTGTTTGAACCGGGTGTAGTTAGTTTTTATTTTTATTAGGAGTAGGAAACCTTGTGCTATGGTTTGAATGGAAGGCAATATCTCTTAACTTTATTATACCTTGAGAACGGTAAGTGCTTTAGTTGTGACACTTAGGCTCAGTTTTTGACTCTTGTATAAGTACCTTAAATTGTATGATCTTAACTTTACTTAACTGCTTTTACTAGAGTGTCTTGATAGTCCGATACTGAGTGAGTTATATGCCATGTGTGTGTAAGGTTTTGTGTTATTCTGTGCATTGAATTTGATGTATAGAACTTGCCCCGTGTGTTTGCAAAGCAAAATAGTAGTTGTATTCAGTCTTGGAAGTGATATAGGCATTTCTTTGTTGAGCCAGATATATGCTTTTTCCCACCTAATTGTTATGTATCTTAGTTAACCCCTTTGAGCCTGTAATCTTATTTCTTTGGAAACCACATTACAAGTCTTACCCATTTATTTGAATTCACCATCTATTTGAACCATTTACCTCTCGTGAGCACTTGAACATTTTATGAACTTTGTAAAAGTTGAAGTGTGGGGAGGTTGGTTTAGCTTTTGAGTGGAACTAATGAAATAAGGAGAAAGGTGCACTGTATCGAAAAAGTAAGAGCCACTTGAATTGAAAGAGAAAAGAAAAAAAATGTTGTATTTTTGTGCAAAATATTCTTTGATAGTGGTGACTCTTGATGTAATTATGCTTAAAGAAGTAGGGAGTTAATGTATATTGATGTGAATGTGGAGTTATGGTTTGACAAAAATGTGGGGTTTTGAACGAGTAATTATGTATTAAAGTGCTTAGGGATGTGTATTCACTCTTATATCTAAATGTATCATACCCGTCCCACAACCTACATTACAACCAATTAAAGTCCTACTTGATCCTTGACTGAATGAGGTCAATTAGTAGAGTAGTACACTACGGGCAAGCCTATGGTATGTCTTTTGTGGCATATGAATGTTGTTTCATAGAGTGAGTGAATTCTTTTTATCTTGAGTTCCTGATTGTTCTTAAAATTTATTATGTATGGAACTACTCTCTATTATTGTGTGGCGGCACTTGATTCACAAAGGAAAGGTAATGTCATTGACCTCTGTGTTAGAGTAAGTGAGCGGGTTGTGAAAAATGCGTGGTGCTTTTGAGTCAAATCTTGAAGCAAGGATGTTACGTTAGAGTGCTTAATCTGTTTTAATTATTCTTGATATGATGGATTAATAGAGTTGATGAAAAAGGTGGTGTCTATATGAATTATAGTTTTATTAATCGAGGATGAGCAATGGTTTAAGTGTGGAGTGTTGATGGTAGGCTATAATCACATGTTTTAGCCTATTATTGCACTCTAAATCACTGCAATTTACTTGTGTTTAAGCTTTAATTGATAGTGTTTTGCTCTTATTGTGTATTTTATGCCGTGTAGGAGTGATTCGGAGCTATGTAGATGTTGTGGAGCTAAATCAAATAATTAAAGCTTTGAAGTCTGAGTAAAAGCCTGAGGGATTAAGCCGGGATCATGTTCGGGGGTCGAGGATCACTTTTGGACGTCAAAAATCAAGGAAGAAGCAACACTCTGAGGAAATGCACTAATTCGATGCACTATGTGTAGCATTGTGCGACACATTAGTGCAAATGTGCATCGGAAATTTGAGAAGTTAAAAGACTTGTAATTGTTTGATCTGACAGAAAAATACACTAATGCTAGGCATAGTGCGTAGCATCAGTACAAAATTTTGTCAGACAAGCTAAGTTCAGAGAGTTTACGACCGAGAAAATTGCACTAATGCTACGCACCATGCGTAGCATGAAAAGTAATAAGTTTTCAAGTTTTTCTATTTCGGCTATGAAAAGGTGGTTTCGTCTGGGGCCGACCCTACTTTGTATAAATACATGAAAAAATGTTATTTTCTGGACGTTTAACACATATTCGACCTAAGAAGGCTAAGGAGGAGTTGGAAGAACACGAGCACAAGGATTTCATCATTCCTTCCTTACTCAAGACCATAGTTTGGAATGAATTTATGTTTTTCCTATAATTTAATTTTATTTGTGATGAATTGATCCATATAAATGGAGTAGTTCCCTTTAGGGTTTGATGGATTTGGTGTATTGATGATTATTTGTGTATTATACTTCTAGTTTTATATATTGAAGCGTTTTTGGATGATTTAACTGTTGCATCTATATTCACTTGTTCATGTAACCGAGAGAGGCACAACTTGTGATATCCTTGCACTATATTGTTGGTTGAGTTCATTAAATCTTCTTAGTAATCGAAAGAGGCTTGTTGAATCATTGATTGAACCTAGTTAGGATAATAATCGAAAGAGGTTTTCCTAAAGACCAATCCACTAAGCATTCTTGAATATCTTCACAGAGCTTAACTTGGTTCATCTCGTGAGGTTGAGACTTAATCGAGAGAGGAGTTTATGCTGAATGTGTGAACTAATAATTGAGTGAATTTGAGAGACTCACTTAACATTAGAAGTGAATTGTCTAGAGTTAGATCCCAACCAATTATCCTGCACCTATCATATCAAAATCATATTTTCTCCCACTGATAACTTTCTTTGCTTATTCCTTGTTTCGATTGCCATTAGTCAATAAATTTAGACTCTTAGTTAATTTTAGTTAGAAATCATATAAATCTCAATTGTTGATCATCTTGGATAGCAATCAAGCTAGAAACTACGAGAATACTGTTTAAATCTAATCCATGTGGATACGATATTATACTATACTTTATTTGATTAGCAATCATAATTTAAGTGTGTGCTTCGAGATTGTCATACGACCAAGACTCAATATGAAAGAGTGTGATGACAATGTATATAAATCAGTAATAGCTAGTGGGATGTTAGTAATAACATTAAAGTAAGCAGATAAGTACAAGATGAACAAGTAAGCAAGTAAGTATATATTTGCAAATTAAGCACAGTTAAAGTAGTATACAAATAATTTCTCTTAAATTTTAAGTCTAGTCTAAGTCTGCTAAGGTCAGAACCTAAGTGTAGTCCCCAGTAGAGTCGCTATGTTGTTGCACCCTATTTTACACGAGTCAAAAAAAGATTCAGCTTGTGGTTTCCATGTTGATGATAAAGGAGAGTCGCCACCTAATATTTAAAGGTATACTAGGGTACCTATTTAATTGTTAAGATCATTATCCTATTGGTCCACTAACCAGTGGAATTTTGGTAAGTGTTCTTGTTCTTCTAAGGGTAAGGTGTTAGACACCCCCTAGAATCTACCTGAGATAGCTCAATAGGACTTAGACTAGGTTTAGGAAATTAAATGTCTATATTCTACTTGGTTAGTGCTTAAAAGTGTATAGCTTACTCTTTGACATATTTAAAACTTATCATTTTACAAGAAAGATAATATATGTACTTTGAAAAGAGAATATAGATTTTTCTTATAAGTCCTTTGGAAAATATCTACATAATTGAAATAGTTTTGGAAGTGTATTTATAAAGTCTATGTTTGTAAACTTGTAAACATGTCTAGGTTTTTTAAAATACTTTATCTTTGAAATAAAATGGCTATTTGTGTAACTTTGGTAAAGTAAGTCTATTTGAAGAAATAGGCTTTAGATATGCCATAAGATCAAATTCAAATCTCGTACCAAGGTTGGAAGAAAATCGTTTGAGGTATCCTTGACTATAACTGTTCGTTTTTGGTTTGTAGAAAACTTGACCTTGTAATTGCTTGCCCGATTTTGGCTTTTAAAGAAAAGGATTGTAAACTTTTGAATCTGTTTTTGAACTTCAAAGAATTTCATGAAAACAGTTAGGATAAGGGGAAGTGTATACTATATAGAAAAAGTAATTAAGTATGTTGATGTTACATAAGTAATGCAATAGACAACAATTCCTTTTGTTTTTTACCTAAGGTTTTTAGCTTGCCTAGGTTTCTAAAGTAATTCAAAGATAATAAAAATGTATTCACTAAATATTTTCAGTATTATATATACATATATGCAGCAACAAATTATGTAAAAGCGATAAAGGAAAGGTAACTGGGATCGTGATTTTGGGCCTGAAAGAGATTAGGCCCAACAGACAGCAAAAACAAACAATAATAGCTCCGATGATACTAAGGTTCAGGAAAGAACTTGGGAAAAGAACTCAGGCAAGGCCCAACTCAGACATATGCAAAAAAAAGGGAAGGTTATTAGATGTATGGCCCAATGTGGTACTTAAATATAAGTAACATGAATGTAAGGCCAAGACAAAACTGTGGTAATCAATAACAGTTAGGAATGCAAATTAAAGTGAAGTCACACAAAGTAAAGCAATTTACAGTAAAACCTTTGTTTACATTCAACACTAAACCTAAAGAGATTAGAAAATGTCAATATATTAAGGGCTTAAGGTAGAATTTTGTTAATGGCCAAGATACCCTTTGGACCCCTGACACTTCAAAGTTCACAATGATCTCAAGAACCCTGAGCAGTGCTTGTATCAGGGAGAGTATATCAACCAAGAACTAAATTCTACTCGTAAATACCCTCAACCACTCACACTTATTCTTTCCTACATGTTTAAGTGCTAATGAGGTACTCAATGTAAATTCCAATACCGCAGTAATGACAACACACAAGGAGATGTATATTTCTTGCAAATAACTGTTCAGAATACTTCAAATATCATCAAATAGGTCATGGGTTTCACACAAGCATATAATACACTGTCATGTACATATATCAGGTTTGAGAGTACTCAACAGAATTAGTTATAGGTGTTAGCAAGCAATGAGAAACACCAACATGCTAATATAGGAACTCATAATAAGTAAGTCATGTAGTTCCAAGGAGCATAGGAGATGTCATGTGTATTAACCTCAATAATCCTACTAGAAGGTTCATATATTATGAAGATCATTAGCTGCAATCATGTACTTAATCATGTATAAACTTAATGGGAATCTACACACAAGATAGTACTCCACTTTTTGCTAATTGTAAAGGCTAACTATCCATTTCAAGGTTCTTAAGAGACAGGGACAAGTAAATATACTTCCTTAACAAGTGACTGGACTTCCAAAAAGACCTTTCATTTTATCTAGGTTGGTTAGAAGTTAAATATACAGTCTTACATTCAAACATGGCATACAAACATCAAAGGGCCCCTCCTAAGTCTATGGGTAAACTGCAGTAAACTTAGTAGGTTTTAATGATATGGAAATACAGTCACAAACATGATGTACAAGTAGCAGTTCCCTTCTGATATAGGATAGATATAGCACTTCCAAGTGATGGCATTCAAATATGTATATGTTACATTCTAACAAAACTACAATATTGAAACATGATTGAGCACCAAACAATACGGGATTAGACTAACATTGTAATTATGGTGGTCTAGAATAGTGAAAGTTTTATACTAGGTAAGCGTGGTCCAGTTTTAAGTTAAGCAGATTAGTCTGTCATGGTGAAGTTGAAAAATACCTAACTCAACAGATGGTACTCAACTATAGTAGGTGCAACTTCAACCAAGTTTCTAGACATGGCTTAATCTAGGTAGATAGCAACAGATAAAACGTGAATGTAGAGGTTCGTCAGAACTTTATCTAGTTATTTTAAGGTATTATCTCATACAGTGAATCTCACAAATGTGATCAAACAATTATGGGAGATGACAGAAGGATCTTGCACTGATTTTCTTGAGTTACAGAATCACAGAAGAACACATTAAGGAACAACTTAAGCATTATAAACTGCTATACTTAAATTAAGGGGACTTCTCTATACTTAACATTAGATGTTCATATTCATTGAGGCTAGTTATCAAGTGAATCATACTAGTAACAATAAGGCACACTAATATGGCACACATGAGAGATACAACAGAGCACCAGGATATTAAGATAGCTATATGAGATCATTTGAAAGCTCCTTTGTTATTCTCAGAAGCTTAACAATATATATATATATATATATATATATATATAGACATGTTCATTAAGATTACCAGAATAACTAATTAATATATGACTATGGTTTCAGAATATTAAGAAGCTTATAACTCTAGAGTTCAGTGATTACTGCATTTAACAAGAGACAACATAACAAACATGCTTTCAATTAAATGATTAAAAGAGAAGAAAAGGCTGAGGTTCACTGACCTTCTTTTGGGCAGCAAACCAAACGAGAGTCTTTCTCGACCGTTAAGAATCAGAGACTCAAACTCCAACCAGTGTAGAGCTCAGAATCAGAAACAATCAGAAACTAGTTAGAGAACCCTAACTTGATTCTTGCTACTCAAGATTAGAAATTTATATTTCTTTGTTTGTTCGGTGATTTGTGTGTATCTTGTGTTGTTAGGTGAGAGCATTGAAGGCTTCTTTTATAATGGCATTCAATGTCTTAGGATCAATAAAAATTAAACTCGGCGAGTGAAAGATGACGATGAGGTGGTGATGTGAGCAAACAGGTGAAAATCAAAGAGGAACAGAGATGAAAAATAGTAGTGATTTTACCTAAGTGGGGTGAGCTGATCGTTGATGGTAGTGACCCATCGGACAAAGCCCAAAAATCCAGAGGTCACTAAATTTGCCCTCTAGATACAAAATATTCATGATGAAGTTCCGAAGAGGCTCCTCATGTGCTTTGATTTGAAAGAACAAAGAAGATCTTAGACGATTTGAGATTTCATTCTTTGGACTGTGACCTAAACATTAGTGATTTTGAAATTCAACAGTGAAAATGGAAAGAAAACAACAAAATTCGTAGTACAGGGACAACATGGATAGCCACGCATGACATGGATTTAAAAGACCACAGATGATTTGAAGTTTCATTTCTAGGTTAAGGTTTTCTAATTTGGGGATTTTGAATCTCAATGTTGAAAAAGGAAAGAAGACAGCAGTATTCGCGGGTTTAGGTGACAATAGGAATGATTTTGTGGTTGATTTGAGACCATGCATGGATTTGCATAAGCTTTTGGTTGATCCAAGTCTGTGAGGGTTGAGAAAATAGAGAGAGGAAGGGGAAAAGGGCGGCCGAGTCAAGGATAAATATGATTAGGGTTCGTTGAGATTGGGGTTAGCTCTCCATGGTTAAGAATGAGAGGTGGAACAGGAGCCGTAGGATCTTTTGATCAACGACTTCGATTATTTTGAGTTTTAAAATTATTTAAAAGGTTTAATGAGGAAACATGGCGACCGTTAAATCTTTGAAATGCAATTGTTGAGATAAATCTGGTAGGGGTGTTAAAATAAGGAGAAAATCAAGGATAAACCTGGTTCGTTGATGGCATGGATCGACTATCAAGATTAAGTATGTTTGTTTTGTGAGTGAGTGGGACAGGTGACGTGGCGTGCTTTGATTGGTTTAGGGAGAGTGACATAGATTGCCAGAGTGGAAAGAGAGTGGTGTTTGGACTGGATCAGATTTTGTTTTGGGCTTGTTGGTTGGGCCGGTTTCAATTTAAAGAATAGCCATTTTGTGTTTAATCACACAATTGCAAATGTAGCCACTTGGTCTTTATCCTTTTAAAAATTAATTTAATTAAACTTAAATAATTCCAATAAAAATGCAATATATATTATAATAATCAAATACACTACTAATTACTGCAATTAATTAATTAGCTACTAAATATCTTATTTTCCTATTTACTATACTAATTTCGGATTTATTTTGAAATAATGGGATATGTAGCCAAAATTGAGAAATACCTTTATTAAATTAATTATAAACGTATGTAATGAATATAAAAATTATATTAATAGTTTCAAAAATGGTAAAATAGTGATGATAATATGTTTATAATTATATAGTTACTAAATTACTAATTAACAACATTGATTACCTAATTTTATATGAAAGTAAGTATTATTAATTTAGAAAATATCTTTAACATATTTATTGAAAATCAATAAGTATAAAAAATTAATTTTTAAAAGGAGGGTCAAAATTGATCGTTAATAACACTTCCTTCATTTCATTTACACTCTTGGCCAGTAATTCTTTGGTCTTGGCACGATGACCACATTTTATATATTTAATACTTTCATTCTTTCACTTTCAAGGATCATCATAGGTTATCAACATAAAGAGCATTTTAAAATCAAGACTTTAATTATATATGAGCAATAGGAGTCTTAAACACATTGAGTTTTCTTTCCAATATAGAGCATAATAAGTTTGCAATTGAAACATTAACTTAAGTCATAGTAGCTGATACATCAATCATACTTGAATATATTCCGGAAGGAGAGCATAATGGGATAGGAGCACTTGGAACACATTTCAGTATATAACTTTTGATACATTACTCATTTGGGATGACTCGACTTATTAGAAATGGCTCGGGACATTTGAAATAGGATCTTGAGGAAACCATACTTGAAGCTTACAAGAATTTTATGGAATTCGATTATACAAGAGGATTTTAGCCAACATACCCTGATAGTTGATGGCTTAGTGAATGGATTCCTTGATTCTTCGAGATTGAGCAAGAATGGATAAGTAGGGTGGTTGGAGCTTCTTCCTTCTCTCTCTAGTTCCTTCGTCCTCTAAACAAATGTCAGATTTTCTCCCCCAAAAGACTCCCTTATGACTTTTTATTAAAATGGGATCGGGTTACAAAACACACAAAATGGACCCCCCAAACTGGATCTACGATCGCAGATGCGATCGTAAAACACGTCTGCGGACCGCGAAAGGGACCGCGAAACCACCCTCCAAAGCTGCGCTGGCCTGTTCAAGTATGCGGCCGATCTGCGTTCTGCAGAGCAATTATACGGTAGTATAATGGACAGCGAAACCTTCTTCAATAAAATCTTCGTGTTAATTTTGCGATGGAAGTACGGCTCACGAAATGGTTATGCGGTCGCATAATGAACCGCAAAAATGACCTTCAAAAATTGAGATTCTCCTGTTCAACTCTGCGGCAATTTCGCGGCCCGCAGAACTTATCCTACCTCGGCACCGTGAAACCTTGCATTCTTGGCAAAATTTTACGGGGCTTTGCATCCTCCCTCGCTTAGGATCATTCGTCCTCAAATGAGGAATAGAGGCTGACCGAACATGATTAGGTCTTCCCTCACACCCCAAGGGTTCCAAATAGTCCACTATTATGCTTCATGGGTTGTCATTGGGTGTTTATTGATGCAAAATGGTAGGGTGATGTCTTATTCTTCGTGTCAGTTGAAGCCCCATGAGAAGAACTAGCCAGTACACGATTTAGAGTTATCAGCCATTGTTCACGCGCTTAAGATTTGGAGGCACTATCGTTATGTCGTATCTTGTGAATTATACACGGATCACCACAGACTTCAACAACTATTCAATAAAAAGGATCTAAACTTGAGGCAACTTAGGTGGTTAGAGCTACTAAGGGGCTATGATATCTCCATTCTTTATAATCCCGGGTAGGCCAATGTGGTGGCCGAGGCTTTGAGAAGGAAGCGGAGAGCATGGGGAGTCTTTCTTTTATTCCAGTTGGGGAGAGATTGTTAGCTTTATATGTTCAAACTTTGGCCAACAGGTTCGTGAGGTTGGATATATCGCAGCCTAGCACGGTTCTTGGTTGCATTGTATAACGATCATCTTTGTTTGAGCACATAAATGTGCGTCAATATGATGATTCCCACTTGCTTGTCCTTAAGGGCACGACGCAACGCAGTGATGCTAAGGAGGTGACTATTGGTGATGATGGGCTATTGAGACTTCAGGGCCGGATTTGTTTGCCTAATGTGGATGAGTTGCGGGAGCTGATTTTTTACGAGGCCCATAGTTTGTGGTATTCCATTCATCTGGGTTTTGCGAACATGTACCCTGTTTTGAAGAAGCACTACTGGTGGAGAAGGATGAATAAAGATATTGATGAGTATGTAGCACGGTGTTTGAACTGTCTGTAGGATAAGTATGAGCATCAGAGCACGGGTGGTTTGCTTCAGCGGCTAGATATACCGGAGTGAAAGTGGGAGAGTATCACTATGAATTTTATAGTTGGACTACCACGGACCTTGGGGAGCTTTGATGTTGTGTGGGTTATTGTGGATAGAATGACCAAGTCTCCACACTTCGTTCCAGTTATGACTACATACACCTTTGAGCAGCTGGCTAAAATTTATCTTAGATAGATTGTTTGTTTTCATGGTGTGCATGTTTCTATTATCTCGAATCGAGGAACGCAATTCACATCATATTTTAGGAGGGACGTGCAGCGTGACCTAGGTCGAGCTGAGTATGACATTCCATCCCCAAATGGATGGGCATCCTGAGCGCAATATTTAGATCTTGGAGGACATGTTGCGAGCCTGCGTCATTGATTTAAAGAGTCAGTGAGATCAGTTTATGCCATTAGCAAAGTTTTCCTACAATAACAACTATCAGTAGACCATCCAGATGGCTCCATATGAGGCCTTACATGGGAGGGGATGTCTTTATCCGGTTAGTTGGTTTGAAATTGGGGAGGCTAGGTTGACGGAAACTGATATGGTTCATGATATTTTGGAGAAGGTGAAATTGATTCAGGAGCAGCTTCATACAGCAGTCCAAGAAGAAAAGTTATGCTGATAGGAAGGCTCGGGATGTGGCATTCATGGTGGGCGAGAGGGTTTTACTCAGAGTTTTGCCAATGAAGGGTGTCATGAGGTTCAGGAAGAAGAGCAAGTTGAGACCTTGGTATATTGGCCCTTTTAAGGTACTAGATAGAGTTAGTGAGATGGCCTACAGGCTTGCATTGCCACCCAACTTATCGGGAGTTCATCCGGTATTGCATGTTTCCACTCTCTGGAAGTACTATAAGGATTTGTCACATGTGTTAGATTTTAGCTCGGTGCAGTTGGGCAAGGATTTGACATATATTGAGGAGTCGGTGGCCATTTTGGACAGGCAGGTTTGAAAGCCAAGGTCGAAGAATATTGCATCCTTAAAGGTTCAAATAAGAGGTCAATCGGTCAAGGAGGCGATCTCGGAGACCGAGCATGATATGAGGAACCGATATCCTCATCTTTTTTTCACTTCAGGTATGTCTCTATACTCGTTCGAGGACGAATCTTTGTTTAAGAAAGGGAGAATGTAACGACCCAGTCGGTCATTTTGTATATTTGAGCCCATTTCCCTTTTTGAAGCTTCCCATATGTGTACGTTTTGTTATGTGACTTGCGGGGAAGGTTTGTTTGGTTTCGGGGAGGTTTTGGGTTGATTTAGAACACTTTGTTCCTAGTTTGGAGGCTTAAGATAGAATTGATGACCAAGGTTTGAATTTTGTGAAAACGATACCGGATTGGTGTTTTGATAGTCACAATAGGTACGTATGGTGATTTTGGACTTTGGTGTATGTCCGAAATTGAATTCAGAGGTTCCTAGGATTAATTGGCTTTTTTGCTGAAAGGTGAAAATTTGAAGGTTTACAAATTTCCTATGTTTAACCATGGGTAACTTTATAGATATAGGGTTCAGATTTTGGTTTTGGGACATATAATAGGCTCGTTATTTCATTTAGAACTCATGTACAAAGTTTGGTGTCATTCCGAGTTGGTTTGGTAAAAATCAGACAGTTGGTTTTGATTTTAGAAGTTCTTGAGTTTCATTGTGAATTCTATGCGTTTAGGTGTTCGATTCATGGTTTTGGATGTTCTTTTGTTGTTTGAGCTCACGAGCGAGTTCTTATGATGATAATAGACTTGTGTGGATATTTGGTGTGGAGCCCCAGGATCGGGTGAGTTTCGGACGTGTTGCAGGTTTCGCAAATTCAAGATCCAGTTCGCATTTGCGAGATGTCAGCCGCAATTACGAATGTGGGAAGGGGTGATAGGCTTCGCATTTGTGAAGCCACTCTCACAGTTGAAAAAGGGGAACTAGGCATGGGCTGGTCGCATTTGCAATCGTTTAGTCGCTTTTGCGACACTTGATGGCTTCACATTTATGAAGTGTTAATCGCATTTGCGACATTCCCTGGGCTGGGCAGACTTCGCATTTGTAATCCAGTGTCGCATTTACGAACCTCTAGTCGCAAATGTGACATCTGCAGATGGGTTATTAGATGGGTTTGCGGGACTTAGACTTATTATTTCATATTTTGAGATGTGTAGTTCTGTTTGAGGCAATTTTCACCGACTTGGATTGGGTAGGTATTTTTTACTCGGATTTGATTATTTCTCATTGATTTCATCTTTGATTTAGCATTTAATTGATGAATCCATGAGAGAAATTTGGGGGGTTTTGACAAAACGTTTCTAAATAAAATAAAAAATTTGGATTTGAGAGTTGATTTGGACTCGGTTTTGAAAACTAATTTTATATTTAGAAACATGGGGCTATGGGTATTCAAGATCTACCCCTCGACTCGGGTTTTGACCTAACAAGCCTGGGGTTGACTTTTTTGAAATAGGGTATAGATTACAACTTTATTAATTAAAATTGATTTCCTTTGCATTGTTTGATATTATTGAATCGTTTTTTGCTAGATTTGAGCCGTACGGAGGTGAATTATAAAGGAAAAGCATTTTTAGAGTATTGATTTGGCTTAATTGAGGTAAGTATCTTGCCTAACCTTATGTGGGGGAATACCCCTTATGATTTGGTTTTAATTCCTTATTTGTGATATGTGAAAATTAGCGTGTACACGAGGAGACGAGTGTGTACGCGGGTGTATGTGTGATTTATGACCGGATTAGACCTTAGGCTATTAATATACCTTAATTTGGGGATGTATTTTATGTGAAGAATAGTTAAGGCACTTTGAGAATACATAATCGTGATCACTACATTTTGATTTAGCCATAGTCATGCCTTATTTGTTGAACACATCTCTGTACTTTTATGTTATTATGATGTTCTTGTGCACTTTGTTGTTAGAGTTGTGAGCCTATATGTTGATGAAACCTTGGGAATTTTGTTTTATGATATTGTGTCACATGTGGGAATGTTGTGCGTAATGATTATTGTTGTGTGGTGTATAAGGGTGGAGAGATGCGCATGCGGCGACATAAAGGAGGCATTTCATTGTGATGTGCATGTGGCGAGATAAGGGTGGCGATATGTGCATGCGGCAACATAAGGGAGTCAATTCATTGATTATGTGCATGCGAAAACATAAGGGTGGCATTGTTGATGATGTTATGTGGTATTTTGGTGTGTTCCTTTGATATTGTGCATGTGTTGGAACGAGGTTGATATCTTGATCTCATACTTGTTTCTTAAAAGTTTCCGTCTTGTATTTTTATGATTAGTTACTTGATTTTGATATACTATCACACGCCCCACTACTATTTGATATTTTGTTAGCAAAGATGGGGTATTCTACATTGAGTTGTTATTACCCGCTCTACGAGGTTGATGATATTTTCCCGTTATACACTTTGTTGTTAGTTTTGTTTGATATATTGTATATGTTATTTGGCTATGAGTATCATGACTTGAACCTCGTCACTACTCCACTGAGGTTAGACTTGATACTTGTTGGGTACCAATTGTGGTGTACTCGTACTACGCTTCTGCACATTCTTTGAGCAGATCCAGGTATTTCTGATCGGATTGACCGCTAGAGAGGCGGGCTAGATGTTGTTGGAGACTTCAAGGTATCCATGGTGTTCCGTTCGCATGCCTGATTATTACCCTCTTTACCTTATTCTCTACTGTTTATGTTTTCCAAACACTATTGTACTCTTTGAGACTTGTTATGTATTCCATGTAGAGCTTATGACTAACTACAATAGGATTTTGGGAAGTTTATTATAGTATCCACGTTTGGTTGTATTATCATATTTTGAAATTTTGTTAAATTTGAATTTGTTATGTTTTGATTAATAACTTCATGTGATAGTCTTACCCAGTCTTAAAGACTATGTGCCATCACGACCCCCATGGTGGGATTTGGGTCGTGACAGGCATACCCAGAAAATCTATAGAAAACACCCCCGATAACTCACTCACAACTGGTACCGAATCTATAGAAACTACGCACTAGATCTCATATATAAGCCAAATACAACACCCCTTCTAAATCATACGCGGAACCTTCAAATATGATACCACCCTGCTAGTGGCATGATCGAGGGTCCCTTTCCACTCTAATCTAGGCAACTCGGCATGGCTAAAGTCACAATCTTGGCATGACAATCCAAGATAGCATGATACGGGGATAACCAATCCATTCCAAGAAGGACCTCAAAATCTGTCACGACCCCAACTTTCCTCCGTAAGATGTCGTGATGGCACCTAGTCTCTAAGACTAGCTAAGCCTAACAAAACATGCGGAATATAACTAAAATGACAAATAACTATCAAATACTTAACTATTTAACATAAAGAAACTCTGCAACTCAGTATATACAATTTTCCAAAACCCGACGAATACAAGTCACACGCACTAAATAGTAGTACTGAATAATCCTATACAACAATGTCTATAAAAGGATAAGGAAAATAGAATATTCTAGGAAGAAGGGGACTCTGAGGCCTGCGGGCGCCGGCAGATATACCTTGAAGTCTCTGAAGCTGAGCTCTCGCTAGTACCTGGGCTGGTAGGAGGTACCTGGATCTGCACAAAAAGATGTGCAGAAACGTAGCATGAGTACACCACAACGGTACCCAGTAAGTGCCAAGCCTAACCTCGGTAGAGTAATAACGAGGTCAGGTCAAGTCCCTACTAGAATAAATAAGAAAACAAATGTACATGGGTATGATAGTGTAGTAATAATAGCAATGGAATTGAAACAACAAATAACATATTGAGGTTAGCTACACGGAACTAAATCAAATAATCCAACACGGAGAAAACAAGGAATTATATGCTAAGGAAACAAAACAACCAAAGACAAGCGCAGCAATTGTGAAATACCAACAAGAGTCACTACCGAGGTACCGCCTCGTAGTCTCAAATCACAAGAATAATTCACAATCTTTCCTTATATCATCGCGGGAGCGTTGTATTTAGTTTTTAAAATCATTTTTCTGAAATAGCATCCCGCGTTTTAACCCACCTTATCACACCATGTGACTTTTAGTAGTTCCCTACTAGCCACGCATATCAAGCCCACATTATCTCACCACATGCATTTCAACCCCAAAACCTTATACCACTGCATGCATATCAATATCATAACATATCACAAATCGCACTTCAAGAGCCCAATATCACAACTTGCCAAAGAAACCAACAACAATGGTGTTCTCACAATAAATACCCCATGGCTCAACCACAATATACACAAGAGTCTGAATAATAATAACCGGTAGTGAGTAACTCAACAAGAATAGTATTTCAACAAGAATAGCATTTCACAATAAGAATAGTACTTCAAGTAAAGAGTTCAACGATTAAAAAATGAATATGGAATAAAGGAAACAAGAACTTCAACTAAACACGTAGAGCAATTAGCAAGTAAGAGATAAGACAAGTAGAACATGTGAAATAAGACTAATGATGATGAGTATAACATGTTAAGAAAACTCAATTAAGGCATGAAAGGAATCTACCTTGCTAAAATAGGTAAATTTCCACTTCTATCCCGTGCACACACTCATCACCTTGCGTACACGGATTTTATACATCACAGTTGTAGGGCCAGTTTGAGGTTAGTTTTGCGGTCGATTATGCGACCGCATAATCACTATGCGGACCGCATATTGGTCGCATAATTCCTCTTGGGTTTCTACGGAGGGAGTTCTACGGTGCATTATGCGATCGCAGAACAAGTATGCGGACCGTATACTAGTCACATATCTTGGCCGAAAGTTTAGGCCCCTGAGGGCCATTTCTGCGGTCACTTTGCGGAGCACATAACCATTATGCGATCGCATATACGACCACAGACCTGTGTTGGGGCACCCTTTTTCTTAATGTAAAACCCGACCCCCATTCCGTTTAAACACCCATTTAGTCTATTTTGAGCTCATTTTTTAATATTTCTAGAGTGAGAGAGAATTTTCTAGAGGGAGGGCCTAATTTTTCATCAAATTGATCTTCAACCATCACTCAAAGCTTTGGAAATATTCAAGTAGAGCACCAAATTCTTCATCCTAAAAGGTAAAACTTCATCACCCCAGCTCTTAATTTCAAACATAGCTATAATGGGGTACTAGGGTGATATTTCATGGGAATGAGGGTGGTTTATCTTGCATGCATGTGTGATAAAGAGTGTGGGGAAAAAAAGAGCTAGAACCATGAACGTTTTCCTAATTTTGGGTTCAATTTATATATTGCTAAAATAGATTGAGGTTGCTAAGGGTTCCGGATAATTGTAGAGTGTAAAGAAACGCAATTGAGGTATGTATGTCTAACTCTCTTCTTCTTAGAATCGAACTCCTGGTGTCCAAATAATTGGTGTAAGTTCTGACTTGATCATATTAGAATTGTTTGCCTTAGTGTGTTGGATTGAAAGATTCGTGCTCCCTAATTGTTCTATATGTTCACCGTGTCATCATGCTGTTTGAGAACGTAATTATGATTTCCAAGCTCTTTCCCTTATGTGTGCAATGCCTTGTGTGATGGTACTTATCGACATGAATGATGAGGTTACTTGAACGAATAAAAAGGGAAAGACTTGGATTGTAAAATGTGCCCAAGTGCTAAGAACTACTTAATAAATGATGTTGTTTGTGCCATGTAATGAAAGATGGAAAAAGAATGTGAATTGAGTGAACAATTTAAAGAGGTTATGTCTCAAGTGATATGGCTTAGCCGATCGGGCCGAGATCGGACGCCAGGTTGTACACATAGTGGCATTTGTGTTGGAATTTTTGATTTACATTGTGGATATGGATATGTCTCACTTGAGATGGCTTAGCTGGTCGGGCCGAGATCGGACTCCGTGTAAAATCATGGTGGCATTGTGAGTTGTGGCATTTGGCACTAAAGATTATTAACCTAAAAAGATGGAAAGATTGAATCGAAAACTATGTGATCCTTACTTGGTGTTTTTGTGTATTTTGGTGAAGCACTTATTGATTATTATGACTGCCTTCTCTTTGTTTCACTGTTCATTCTACTAAGATTGGTGTTTGCCTTACATACTAGTACTATTCGACAGTACTTTTTGCCGGGGGAATTACATCTTTGAATGGATGTAGGTGATTCCATCGCAGATAGTGGTGCTCTCCCTCACACTCATCACATCAGTCTTGGTGAGCCCCATTTTCTCCTGGGGTCATGTAGTTCTTCTTTTGTCTAAGTTTTCACATTTTGAGGTATAGCCGGGACCTTATTGCCGGCATTGTCATATTGGTCTTTTGTATCATTAGAGGCTCCGTAGACGTTTATGTGGGTCGTGTTTGGGTATCGAAGTGGTCACTGGACTAAGTTGTATTTTGAAAACTTAACTATGGCATAATGTATATAATAAAAAAATGGACTAGCAACGTTTATGCATGTATATCTGATCTCTCCCCTATTTAGCAGATGGTAACGCGTCCTCTTTTCAGATCATGAATAAGTCGGGTAAGGAAGGTCTAATAGGCTTGCTCGAACGGGTTCACTCGGTTGAGCGTCGGTCGTACTCCCCGAGGTTGGGGTGTGACAACAGTTATCACAAACAACACCAAATCGTAAGGGGTAATTCCCCTACGCAAAGTTAGGCAAGACACTTACCTCAAAACATGCTAACTCAATCCACTAGTAGGCCTTTCCCTCGATTATCCAACTCCGAACTGCTCGAATCTAGCCAAAACAATATCATACAATTAATATAAACTATAGGAAACTATTTCGAACAATAAAGTTATGATCTTTGTAAAGAAATAAAAAGTCAACTCAAAATGTCAACCTGGTCCCGTGTCTCGGAACCCGACCAAAATACAAAATCCGGACACCCATTCGATAACGAGCCCAACCATACAAGAATTACTCAAATCCGACCTCAAATTGCCTTTCAAATCCCCAAATTTTATCCTAAGAAGTTTTCACAATATTTCCCCAAATTTCCAACTCAAATCACTAATTAGATGATAAAAACAACAATAGATTCGTGCAATTTAACCAAAATCGAGTTAGGATTTCTTACCCCAATGATTTCCTTGAAAATCTCCCTAAACATTACTAAACAATGAGCTCGCTAGGTCCAAAAATGGATTATGAAACTCAAACCCTCGAAGACCCCTTTTCTGCCTAGGGATTCCGCATTTGCGGCCCTGTAGTCGCACCTGCGGAAAAACAATCGCAGGTGCACTTCCCACTTAACTCTAGTGTTTCCGCTTCTGCGGATAATGGCTCGCACCTCCGAGCCCGCTTCTGCAGAGAAATTACCGCATATGCGGTCCTGCCCAAAGGCCATTCCCAAATTTCGCTTTTGCGAAAGAAATCTCCGCGCCTACGGAGGCGCACCTCCGCCCAGGTGTCCGCTCCTACGAGCCCAGCCCTGGGCTCTCCTTTTCATATTTGTTCCTCATCTTCCGCACACATGAGTCCGCACCTGTGGTCAATCCCTCCGCATATGCGATGACACCAGCAGGCATGAGACTTCAGCAACATGAACAAGCCAATTTTTGTTTCGGATTCAATCCGAATCATACCCGGGGCCCACGGGACCCCGTCTGAATGTACAAACAAGTGCCAAAACACATAACGGACCTACTCGAGGCAAAATATCACATCAAACAACACTGATGCTATGAATCACAACCCAATTCAAGCCTATAAAACAGTGAACTTCCGAATTCCAAAACTAATGACGATTCACACCGAACCAACTTCGATTGACTTCAAATTTTGTATACAAGTCATAAATGAAATGACGGACCTATTCCAACTTCCGAAATCAGAATCCAACCCCGATATTAATAAAGTCAACTCCCGGTCAATTATTTTAACCTTCCAAACCTTCAACTTTCTAGCTTTCGCCAATTCATGCCGAAATAACCTTTGGACCTCCAAATCAACATCTGGACATGCTCCTAAATATAAAATAACCATATGGATTGGAACCATCCAAACTCCATTCCTGAGTTGTCTACACAAAAGTCAAACTACGGTCAACTCTATCAACTTAAGGCTCCAACTTAGGGACTATGTGTCCCATTCCACTTTGAAACTCTCCTGAAACCAAAACCAAACACCCCAACATTCACATAAGTATAATACAACTCAGAGGAGGAAATAAATAGGTGATTGGGGCTAAAATACTCAAACCAACCGGCTGAGTCGTTACAAAATCCATCAAATTCAGCAACAAAAGATGAACTTTGGTATCACAACCATTAATAGTAACAACACAAAACCGGTACACCTGATCGAATACTATGGAATCTCCAACTAGTGTAGACATAGAAATATAAACATCAAGAAAATCATGAGGCATGCTCAAATGTGAAGCAAAATATGAAAACACATAAGAATATATAGAACCCGGATAAAACAACTAGGAAGAATCTCTATGACAAACTAAGATAGTACCTTTAATAACTGCATCGGATGACTTCGCCTCAAGTCTAGCCAGAAATGCATAAAAATGGGGCTGAGCCTCGCCAACCTGTCCTCCACCTCTAGGATGACCTCTCACTCAGTGGCCTCCACCTCTAACTAATTGTCCTCCACCTCGGGCTACCTGACCCCAGCCTCTAGCTGGTTGTGCAGGTGGTGGGGCAAACTGGTGCCAAAGTCATGGCACGAGTGCCCTGCTGTGGCATACTGCTCTGTGACCTAGGAAAAAGCCTCGCGACCTGCCTCAGATCCCCACATGCATAACAAGCCCTCTACTGACGTGGATGTTGAACCTGGAGTTGTCCCTATAGACCTGAATAACCACCCTGGTAACTGTATATCAGAGGTGCACTAACGAGAGCTGGTCGGAACGAGGCCCATAAGCACTGTGGCTGCCTAAAGTACCATGTGTGACCTGTAGGGCTGATTGTACCAACCTGATAGGATGCCCTCTAGCAAAGGAACCCCTGCCTCTAGACGAGGCACTATTGAATCCTCCAAAATGTTAGGGCCTCTTCTCAAAGGTTGCCTCTCTCGCCTAGTCTTTGATGTGCTTGATCCTCCTAGTCATCTCTACTACCCGAGTGAAATACATCTCAGCCTTGGTCTCACTAGCCATTTGAAGTTTGATGCCATATGTAAGACCATCTATGAACCTCTACACCTTCTCCCTCTCAGTTGGGATCATGATAGTAGTATGGCGTGACAAATCCAAAAATCTAGTCTCACATTGAGTAACGGTCATGCTACCCTGGTGAAGGCACTCCTACTGACAATGCAATTCTTCCCTCTAAGTGAAGGGAATAAACTTCTCCAAGAATAGATGCAAAATTGAGTCCATTTGACAGGAGATAATCCAGATGGCCTGCATTACTCAAAACCTTCCACCACCTCTTGGCATAACCATGCATCTGAAAGATGGTAAAATCAACTCTGTTGGACTCCACTATCCCTATGTTGCGCAAAATCTCATAGCAAAGATCAAAGAAGTCTTGGGAATCCTCTAAAGGTGCACCACTAAATTAAGAGGGAATGAACTTGGTGAACCTGTCCAACCTCTTCAGTTCATCCCCTGACATCGCGGGTTTATCCCCTGGCTGTGTAGCAATAGTAGTCCAATCGCCCCAACTAGTAGAACTCTTGGGGTCTGGTAACCGTGAGCTATCTGCTCTTAAGTATGGGTAGCGGGAGTCTGAACTCCTCCCTGGCCTGAGAAACGGCTGGTGCCACAGGAAACACACCAGCTTGAGCCATACTCTCCATGAAACCAACCATGCAGATTAAGGTGTCCTAAAGCACTGGATTGCCAATGAACCCCTATAGAACCTCAACCTATCCTACTGGCTCAACCTGATCTGGAATCTTGTCATCCTGCTCTATCTGAGACTTGACAAGAGGTGCTGCTGCACGTGCTCTAGGCTGAGCTCCGCCTCTACCCTTGCCCCGGCACATACCCCTAGTAGTGGTTAGAACCTAGGGCTCTGACTCCTGATCAGTGGTGGACGAAGCACGTGTCCTCACCATATGTGAGAGAATAAGAGAAGAAAGATTCAAATATCATGATAGAGCAAAGTCGAACAATAAATAAAGAAAGACGGTGAAGTTTTCCTTAAGCCTTATAACCTCTAAAAGATAAGTACATACATCTTTATACCGATCCTCAGGACTATACCAAGCTTGCTCATGACTCGTGAGGCCTACACAACCTCGAGCTCTCATACCAACTTGTCACAAACAAAAATATCAACCGTTAGGGGTCGTGATGGTGCTTAACACCACTTGTTAGGCAAGCCAACACACAATAGAAAATGCTAAAGAATTGCAATTAACTACTAACAACAAGATATTAATAAAATGTAAAATAAAACGACTCAAAAGTATACATGATAAGTCTAAGATCAACACTAACATTCAACCATCCCAAAACATGGAGTCACATGTACATGAGCTACTAGAGTTTACTAAATACATTGCTTAGAAAGAAATACAATATTGTCTAGAAAGTAAAAACAATACAATAAAAATAGAAAGATGATTCTGAGGCCAGCGAACGGAATGCAACTCTACCTCAAATCACCTAAATGGTATCTGAAGCACCTCTTCGGACTATACTAGTACCAATGTCCGGATTTGCACAAGAAGTGAAGAAATGTAGCATGAGCAAAATCAATCTAACGTACTCAGTAAGTGTCTAGCCTAACCCCGACGAGATAGTGACGAGGCTCAGACAAGGAACCTACAATAAAAATGTGTAGTTATATATTAAGAAATAACGAAATAATAGGTAAATATCAAGTATAATAACAGGATAACTACAATTGAAAGGGATAACAAGTACACAAGTAAAGGGGCATAAAACGGGAAAGTAAAGTAAAGTGTCACCGAGTAAGCCTCAACTCGTAGTTTGACAACATCTTTGAACAACCTTTCAAAATTAAATAATGAAGCCATGAAGCTAAGTCTACTTTCCGAATATCAAGGTAAAGAGCAATGAAATTATCAAAATAGCATGGCATCACCCTTCGTGGTTTTACTCTCATTCTCATATCATAAGATAATAGTAAGCACGGAAACACCCTTCATGCACAATCACTCTTCTGCACAAGCACAGTAACACCCTTTATGCATTTCACTCTTCCTCACCATGAATCACACACAACAAAATATCAAGCAAGGTAGGAACCATATTCAACATCAATGATAGTAGTTGAACACAACTTGTCATAAGAGAATTTAACAACAATTTAGCACCAATAGCCAATCAATAATCCAATGATCTCAACGTGAAATATCTCAATAATCTCAACATAAGAAATAACATAAATACGAGAGATTAAAGAATTATAAAATCTATCTAAGGCATGGAAGACATAATACACAAGGTGACATAGCAACAATAAAGCTAGTTCTACCCACATGCTTATCCCATGGCCAATGCATATACACTCGTCACCTTGCGTATACGCCGCCCCCATCATAGAGATAACATAGCAAATAGACTCAATTATACCCTATTTTCCTCAACTCAAGGTTAACCAAGATACTTACCTCTTTTCGGAACACAATCAACAATCTAACGATGCTTTCCCTTTAGAGCAAGCCTTCGAACCCACCAAATCTAGTCAGATTCAAACAAATAAAAATAACCATTAGAAACTACCCTCAAATGAAAAAGGTCCAATCTTTAAAATAAATGAAAAAGTCAACAAAATTTCAACTCGTACATGTTACACCCCATGTTTTCGTATGTGTAAGTACGTCGTAAGTCAACTAATGTAAGACCAAAAATGAGATCATATTTGAAAGTATATAAAGTAAGTTATCATGTTAACTCGGAGGTTACAAATATTGAAGATCATGAACAACAAGTACAAAGAGGGTTGGAAGGTTCAGAAGCTAAAGGAATTGAAGAAAATAATATTTCGTCGAAAGTCGACAAGTTGGGAATGTTATAACTCGTACATTTGGGGTGAGACTAATGTTCTTAACATGATAAGAGGGTTATGTTACGATTTATTTAGTCTTATTATAGTCATGTGTTAATCTTTGAAGTCAAACGAGTTGTGGAACAAAAGTCGATCAAAGCCATCACAAGTTACGTTCATAAGTTTTATTGAACTTTGGGTCAAATGTCACTACGATTATCTCCTAATATCCTTAGAGTTACGGGGTGATCCACCCATAAAATTGAATATCTATAAGTATATTTTCTAATTCATTAAACCATTTGTCAATATGACATCGGAGTAGAGAGATATATGTATTTTTACGAGACTGCGCAGACTACTAGGTGACAAGTAGGTGTGTCGCCTACTTGCTTAAATGAGAGGACTACATATGTCCAAAAAGAGGCCAGTTCGGGTCTGCCAAAGAGACCTTTTAAGGGCCTATTTCCTTCATATATCACACTGATAATAGGGCATAAACATTATAGATAAGCCCCTGCGAAAATCCTCCCAAAAATTGAACACAACCCCTAATTGATTTTCTCTTCTTTTCAAGTTCTAGTTGGAGGAAAACCTAGGGTTTGAAG
This sequence comes from Nicotiana tomentosiformis, assembly GCF_000390325.3. Lineage (NCBI taxonomy): Eukaryota > Viridiplantae > Streptophyta > Magnoliopsida > Solanales > Solanaceae > Nicotiana > Nicotiana tomentosiformis. The sequence continues at coordinate 71,771,537 of NC_090818.1, read as the reverse complement.
AACTAAGATAGGAGCTGAGATATTCAAAAAATAATATAAGTATACTGCCATCTTTAATCAATTTTATCTTCTGTAAATTCATGGAAAATCGTTCAATAATTGTAAGAACTCCCGGGACGGTGATCGGAAGCCGTGAGTTCGAGTTATTCAACTTGTAGTGGACTGTTTTGTGGGCTGTTTCGTGTTGCTATTGTATTGCATGTTTTGCGACTGTTTTAGGGAGTTTTGGAGGAGACAGTATGTGTAGAAACACCACATAAATACAGGAGAGTGGTATGGTCATTTGTCGTAACATTTTCGGGCTATTTAACACTACTACGGTGATCGTTTTGTGTATGAAGAGATTAGGATGTGTTGCGATGTTTTGTAGTATTTTGTGATATAAGGTTAGAAAATGATGTATACATGTTTTTATTGTTGTGTTATTGTCGTTTTTGGGTTATGTAAAATTGGGAGGAAGTAAAGATTATAGGGGAGATGCTGCCCATTTTATTACAAAATAAGCGTGTCGTTCGCTGTGCGATAGTCGTACCTTCCAAAACATATTGATAGTGTTATTATTGTTGTTGTAGATTAAGGTGCGATGAGACGGGTTCAACGTGGTTATAGGACAGATTACGATAAGGTATGTTAAGGCTAAACCTTTTCTTCATTTTTGCATGATCTCGTAAATACATGCAGTTGATAACGAGACTTAAACAGAAGTCCGTACTCCTGAATTTATATGCATTATCCTAGTCTCATAAATTATAGTATTCTCCCTTATTGAGACTTTATATTTATTTAAGTATTATCTTTTTCCAGTCAAGAGAGCAGAGGGTCTATATATATACAGTATTACAATATTTTCACCACCATCGAGCTATAATCGGTGGGCAGGCCCCTGTTAGGCAACCTCTGATTAGATGGTAAGTTATATACCGAGCCTACTGTGGTCGAGCGCCTATGATCGAGCCCAGAATGGCCAAGATAAAGAGCCTAGTATGGTCGGGCGCTTATGAGCGAGCCTACTACGACAAAGCAATTATATGTACCGAGCCTTATAGGGACGGACATCTATTTTACTTACTATATTGAGAGAGTTGAGTCAGTATCAGCACGTAAGCATATCTTCAAATCATCTTTGACTCTCAATTACTTTCATTTATTATATTATCAGTTCAGTTTTAGCTTTCAGTTATTCTGTTGCCTTACATACTAGGTACATTATTTTGTATTGACGTCCCATTTTCTAGGGACGCTGCATTTCATGCTTGTAGGTGCTGATAGACAGCAGGATAGACCTTCCCACCAGAAAGAGTCAAACATCAGCCTGGATGATAAGCTCCACTCCATCGGAGTTACCAGCCTAGACCTTGAAGTCCTTTTTTTTTATACAGGTTTGATGGGTAGGTCGAGGCCTTATCTCGACCATCATACAGTCATCTCTAGAGGCTTGTTGATGAGTCTTATATATTTTATATATCAGTAGATGTTTATGGAGGCTTCATCGTCCTCCACGGTTATATATATCAACGTTTAGCAATGTTTACCCCTCAGATGAGAGAGATGTTATTTTCATGCAATTTAGAATATGGCCTCATCGGCTTAAGTTGAGGGTTACCCTTCCAGAGTTTATAGTTACAGAGTGGTACACTCGGGCCGAGTATGGCACCGGGTGCCGACCACACCTCTTCAGGTTTGGGGCGTGACAAACTTGGTATCAGAGCAGTTATATCCTAGGGAGTCTACAAGTCGTGTCTAGTAGAGCCTTGTTTATAGATGTGTTGTGCACCACATTATATAAACAGGAAGCTACCGGGCGTTTAGGAGTTTGTTACCCTTCTTTCAAATCCAAATCGTGCTATAGAGCTGAGTCATAAGCATTTGTGTGAGGACTTATGTTTCCTAATGATATAGAGTTGTTTGCAATTAGAAAAAATTATAGATAGCTAGAGGACTAATACAATAACAGGTAAGGGAACTAGAAGAGAGAGAGTTCTTGATGACGTGGCCCTGTTTGAGGCCCTATTAGATCGTTCCTACCAGATGTGCAAATTTTCAGCTTAAGACCCTAAGATGAGAATGACATACCCCATGAATAGCAAGCCATGGGAGTATCAGAAGGTAAAAATAAAAGTTTTAACATGCAACAAAATCAAGGTAAAGGAGGCTATGAGGTACCCCGTTAGTAAAGATTATCCGTATTTACAATTCAAGCAAAGAAATATAAGCATTCTAAGTTACCTTCAAGAGTAACATAGGTATGTACAATTGGCCACACACATCTCAATGATGCCCTATGGGAGCTAACAGATATATATTAAGAGAATGATGGGATATCGGGATGCAGTTGGGTTAGAGTAACTCAAATAGCGGATGGATGGTTAGAGTTAGATGACATTTACGAAGGATATTACAAATGTGGTAATAGTTCTCCTTGTGAGACACCCAGATGGTGCACTCAAGAATAGTACAGTCGAATATGAATACTAGAATGTTCAGAAATGTTAGAAGATAGACACTGGAAATCCTAAAAGGGATAACTATTTATTTTAGTATGACTCGGGCCCCTAGTAAAAAGAGAATGTTAGGCGACCCAAAGAGCAATGAGATGGAGCGAGGGAAGCTAAAAGCGAAAGAATATTTTGTTCAAGTTTTTTGAAAAAGTTAATAGACAAAAATAGTAGCGGGAGAATAAGAAGGAAGTAATTAAAGCATTATGAGTAAGATGTGCTAAATGGGTGATAATGGTAAATCAAAATATGACAGGATGACAGATTCTATAGTCAAGCAAAGGAAAAGACAAGAGGAGACAGGCCTTGAGATAATAAAAAAATATAAGTCAAAAAGTCATATCCTTATTTCGACAAAGGAGTTAGTGACTCCAGCGTGATTACTAGAAGGAAACGTTAGACCCCCATAGTAATAGAAATCAATATGGCCCAGTGAACAAGATAAATTGAACATGAATTAGGTATCAGAATATGTGATAATAGTCGATATCAAGAGAATTTCAGAGATCGCGTTCCGGCAATGAAAGGATGGAAAACAGAAGAATAACCTTTAAAGGTCATTCAAGAATATGCTTACCTAAAGCAAGCACTATGATCTGAATTAACCTTAAGGAACTAAGTGTGCCAGTTACACTAGGTGTCACCCTCGCACGTAAGAAATTCAATTATCCTTGGTATAGAAGGATTACCGCAAGGCAAGTAAGAGTTAGTGAAGACGAGAAAAGACACCGAAGATGAAGAGGTAAAATATTTTTAGGTAAATCTTTATAGCATTAAATGTTAGTACACCCCTAAAAGGGGGAAGATGGGGTGATATGGTATTAAGTCAGATTTAAGTGGTTTAGGTAATTATGGAATAGTAAAGGAAGAACGCGGTAAAAAGGCGAAAGGAATGAGATTACATTTATTCAGATCCTAAAGATACATTACGACCCCAGAACATTATGCTAGCAAGACGCCAGGGAGAGGAAGTAAGGGTTCCCTCCCAGGATGTTATTGATAAGTAAGTGCGAATGAACACTTGATACATAAGGAGCCAGTGGGAGAGGTAAGTTAAGACAAAGGAAATAACCCAAGAGATGTTACGCAGAATATAGATATGATCATGGCCTGACGAGTAGTTAGTGGTTGATTCAGGAAGAGCCTAGTTATGGCTAGACAAGATATCTAAGATAAATCAGTAGATCATGTAAAACAAACGCAGTGAAACCCAACATAGGAAATTCAATCTCGTAGATACGAGGTAGTAATCCTGGAGAAATACTCAGATAGGAGCCGAGGTAGTTAAAGGTACCGTATAAGTATTGAAAAAATAAAGAGAGCTCTATTTGGGAGATAGTCAAAATTTCAGTTTAGAAGTAACCCTACGAGCACAAGGGAATGGAAGTAAGTAATTAAGGATAATTATAGGCGAGTAAGAACATCAAAAATTCCGTCAGGTATAAGATGTAATAAGCTCGCATATTTACAAGAGCCAGAGGGTCTCCCCTAAGTACTACAATGAAAGACTAGCTGAGGAAATAATGAAGAAAGCTTCAACCTAAGCATAGTAAGTTGAAGAAGAAATGGTCTTGTAAGTGCAGTCTCACTACAACATTGTATGCACTCCATAAGAAAGTGGCACCTATCGTGGCTAATGAACGAGAAGTAAACATTGAAAGTAATATTCGAGATCATATGAGTTGCACAAAAATTTCAGCATTCATGGGAACTAAGATAATCCAAGTATTCATGCAACAAGTGACAGAAAGGCCAGGAAAAGTAATTACTTATGTTTCAAGAAAGCTGAGAAGCATTTAAAGGAATTATTCGATCAATGACCCCGAGTTAGTTACGTTATGAACGCACTTAAGATTTTGGAGTATTATCCATGCAGCATATATGTTGACATTCATATAGCTGCAGAAGACTCCGGTATAAGTTAAAAGAAAGAATTGAGTCCAGGTCACAGACAAAGAAAGATTATATCATGGATGTTCCATAGCATCCATGAAAGGCTAAAGTAATAACTAATACCTTGAGCCATAGATCGGAAGATAGCTTACGCCTACATAAAGGCTGAGAGAGAAGAGGAAACTAAAGAGTTACATCAGCTAAGTAAATCAGGAGTCTGATTATTATACCTAGATAATTATAGAAATCCTGGATTGAGAACATTGCAGAATCACTCTTAATATCAGAGGTACAAGAGAGATAGTACAATGACCATATTCTATAATGGCTATGTGATAAAGCCAGTTAGAAGAGTACCAGCCTCATAAGGAGTCAGTATGAAGCTTTGCCGAAATGTGTATACATCAGAGGTGCAAGTACTATAGTGGAGCTTTAAGGTGTGGACGTGAATTCCACCTATGTGGAATGAAGGTTATGAAAGCAACAGAAGATACAATGCAAGATTTAAAGATAAAAAAGGTAAAGGTAAAGAAGGTACAAGATACTTACGTGCATAAGGTTATGAATAGTCCATATTTTAGATAGAGGGCTAGAAGCGTCATGATTCAGTATCCAGAAACAATAGTGGTGTCATCAGTGGCATATCTTCCAGCCTATGGTTTCCAGGTACCGAGAGGTCTAGTTAAGAGAGTAAAGAAGAGTTAGAGACGACGTGATGTCTTACTTGAGGTTCCAGAATAACATAAGGAAATCTATGGTGCTAGTAATTTAAAAGAAGGTTGCGAGTAGTATAAATAAAAAGGATGGAATGCTTCCTTGGTAGTAGAATGAGAGTGTAATTGTTATAAATAATAAGAGAATTATATTTAGGTGATTGAGTAATGATTTAAAGAAAAGGGATTTCATGAATTGCACATGATTAGAATACCCCTATAAGATGAATCATGTTGGGATGCTATGAAATATGGTTATTAAAGTATAGTATCGCCCCTAGGTTGATCAAGCTAATCACTTCAGATGTTCCCCGATGAGATGTGAGCCCTAGTGACAGCGTTACTTAAGAGGTTTTAAGTTATCAATGGTAGATTATAGATCAACATTAAGGTGAATCAACAATAGATGGATAAAATTTACAAAGTATGAGATGAGATTAGGTTGTCAGTTTTAAGATGAACAATAATGATGAATCATTAAAGGACTTAGATTTATACATATAGGATAAGCAGCGAGAGACTAACTTGGAGTTGGGTAGCAGACCTCGATAATAATAAATTAAAGTAAGTGTTATGGTATAGTCTGACCTACCTAGATGTAATAAATCCATAAGGATAGATAAATCAGGCTATGAAACAAGATATAGCAATTGTCGTAAGTTCGACAAAGTACCAAGCGAAGGACTTCAGTACACCTATAGATGCCTAGAGGGACCGCTTGTCATAGTTCTGTAATTGTTCACAAAGTGAGGCCTAGACATTGGATAATAGATGGAGGAAAAAGTAGAGAAGAGTCGCATAGCAAGGATAGAGTCGTACAGGCTGCATGACAGAAGGTAGCAACAGTAACGAGATTGGAAGAATTCTGACCACAGGTCGTGGTGCGAGAAAGAGGCTAAAGGGGGAAATTCCTCGGGCTTTGAATTTATTCACAGAACAGATGCCTAGATGGAAAGAAGAATATTATTAAAGTATTCTTAAGAGCTATAAGTTATAAGACTTATACGCGCATCAGTCAACTTTCGAGGACGAATATTCCAAAATGGGGGAATGATCTTACACCCAATGTTTTCGTACATGTGAGTACGTCGTAAGTCAACTAATGTAAGACCAAAAATGCGATTATCTTTCAAAGTATATAAAGTAAGTTATCATGTTACCTCAAAGGTAAAAAATATTGAAGATCACGAACAACAAGTACAAATAGTGTTGGAAGGTTCATAAGCTAAAGGAATTGAAGAAAATAATATTTCGTCGAAAGTCGACAAGTTGGGAATGTTATAACCCATACCTTTGGGCTGAGATTAGGGTTCTTAATATGATAAGAGGGTTATGTTATTATTTATTTAGTCTTATGATAGTCATGTGTTAAGTTTTGAAGTCAAACGAGTTGTGGAACAAAAGTCGATGAAAGCCATCATAAGTTACGTTCATAAGTATTACTGAAATTTGGGTCAACTGTCACTGCGCGTTTCTCCCAATATACTCATAGTTACGGGGTGATACACCCATAAATGTAAAGATCTATGAGTATATTTTCTAGTTCAATAAATAGTTTATCAATACAATATGGGAGTAGAGAGATATATGCATTTGTTCGAGAGTGCGCAGACTGCTAGGTGACAAGTAGGTGTGTCACGTACTTGCTTAAATGAAAGGACTACATATGTCCAAAAAGGGGCTAGTTCGGGTCGGACAAAAAGATATTTTAAGGGCCTATTTCCTTCATATATCACACTGATAATAGGGCATAAAAATCAGAGATAAGCCCCTACAAAAATCCTCCCAAAAATTGAATACAAACCTTAATTGATTTTCTCTTCTTTTCAAGTTCTAGTTGGAGGAAAACCAAGGATTTGAAGATCCAAGATAGTATCTGAGATAATCAACAAATAAGGTAACTATACTTCTCTCTTTCATCCATTTTATCTTTTGAAAATGTATGTAAAGTCGTTCTAAAATTGTAAGAACTCATAGGAAGGTGATCGGAAGCCGTGAGTTCGAGTTATTCAACTTGTAGTGGACTATTTTGTGGGTTGTTTCGCGTTGCTGTTGGATTGCGTGATTTGATACTATTTTAGGACGTTTTGGAGGATAAAGTGTGTGGAGAAACACCACATAAAATTAGGGTGGTGGGCTGGTCGTTCGTCGTATCATTTTCAGGTTGTTTGACACTACTACGGTGGTCGTTTTGTGTATGAAGAGATTGGGATGTGTTGCGATGTTTTGTAGTATTTTGTGATATAAGGTTAGAAAATGATGTATACATGTTTTTATTGTTGTGTTATGTTCGTTTTTGGGTTATGTGGAATTGGGAGGAAGTAAAGATTGTAGGGGAGATGTTGCCCGTTTTATTATAAAATAAGCTTGTCGTTAGTTGTGCGATAGTCGTACCTTCCAAAACATAATGATAGTGTTATTATCATTTTTGTAGATTAAGGTGAGATGAGATGGGTTCAACATGGTTATTGGATAGATTATGATAAGGTATATTAAGGCTAAACCTTTTCTTCATTTTGGCTTAATCTCGTAAATACATGCAGTTGATAATGAGACATAAAGAGAAGTCTGTACTCCTGAATTTATGTACATTATCCTAGTCTTATAAGTTATAGTATTCTCCCTTATCGGCACTTTATATTTAGTTAAGTATTATCTTCTTCCAGTCAAGAGATCAGAGGGTCTGTATATATACAGTATTACAATATTTTCACCATAATCGAGCTATAATCGGTGGGAAGGCCCTTATTGGGCAACCTCTGATCAGATGGTAAGTTATATACCAAGACTATTATGGCCGATCGCCTATGAGCGAGCCCAGAATAGTCGAGATACAGAGCATAGTATGGCCGAGCGCTTTTCGTACTGACAACAGGATAGACCTTCCCAGCAGACAAAGTCAAACATCAGCTTGGTTGGTAAGCTCCACTCCCTCGGGGTTAACAGGTCTAGACCTTAGAGTCCTTTTTTTTATAAAGGTTTGATGAGTAGGTCAAGACCCTTTCCCGACCATGATACAGTCATCTCTGGAGACTTGTAGACGAGTCATGTATATTTTGTATATCAGTAGATGTTCATGGAGGCTTCGTCGGCCTGCACAGTTATATATATCAGCTTTTGGGTATGTTTACCCCTCAGATGCGAGAGATGTTATTTTCATATGATTCAGAATATGGCCTCGCCGGCCTAAGTTAAGGATTACCCCTCCAGAGTTCATAGTTATAGAGTGGTATGCTCGGGCCGAGTATGGCACTGGGTGCTGGCCACGCCTCTTCAGGTTTGGGGCGTGACAATACCCACGTGGTCGAAATCCAAAATTAAGACCAAATCCCGATTACCCATTCACCCCCGAGTCTGAATATGTGATTTGTTTAGAAATCCCACCTCAATTTGAGGTCTAAATCTAAATTTTACAAAATCCCTAATTTCAAAAACCAAACCCCTAATTCCTACTATATAAATCTTGGATTTGATAATGAAATTCATGAAACAGTAATGGAAATTGAATGAAAACAAGTTAAAGTTACTAACCTATTAGGTTGGAAAGAAATTGCTCTCCAAAAATCACCACTATGGAATTAAGGTCTCAAAAATTGTGTAAAATGAGCTAAGTCCCGAAATCCTCAACTTTTACCGAGTTACAGATATTGCAATTGCGATCTCCTGTTCGTAATTGCAATATCGCAAAAGTGAACCACTGTTCTCAAAAGCGAACATTTGTTCGCAATTGCAATATCGCAAAAGCGAACCACTATTCTCAAAAGTGAGTAGTGTCTAAGCCTCAGAGATGTCGCATTTGCGAAGGTCCCCTTCCGCAAAAGCGACCAGAGCTTCGCGATAGCGAAGCTGCTCTCAAACTCTCCAGTGTCGCAAATGCAAAGACATCCCTCATCGCAAATGCGGGCAAAGCTTCGCAGATGCGAAGCCGACCAATTCATCCTAGTTCGTAAATACAAGCTAGCACTTCACAAATGCAAGGCTCGCATTTGCGAACAAAATCTCGCAAAGCGAGACCTGCAGCCCAGTTACATCAGCAATTACCTGTTAAGCCAAAAATCAGTTTGCAACCTATCCGGAACTCATCCGATCCCCTTGGGCTCCAATCCGATCATCCACACAAGTATAATAACATCATACAAACTCGATCGCAAGCTTATATAAAATGAATAAATCTAGAATCAAGAGTCGGTCATTAAAACTCAAGATTTTCAAAGTTTAAACAAAAATTTCCAACTTTTCATATAAAGTACCGAAATGGCCTCGGGCAGGACAGCAATCAAACATGTGTACAAGTCCATAATTATCATACGAACCTACCAGAATCGTCAAAATACCGATCAGAATTCGTTTACCAAAAACATTGACGTGGTCAACTCTAGCCATTTTCAAAGTCAAAAATCACATTTTCTTTAAAATCTCACATTTAAACTTTCAGAAAATCGATACGGACCATTCAAGAAAGTCATAAAAAATCAAGTTGAGCTATTAAAGGTCTCGAAATACAAAAAAAGGGAGCTTGTACTCAAAATAAATTATCGGGTCGTTACAATAGTATTTTACAATGAAAATGGAATGACTCTGCTTATTTATTTCATCGCTTGTTTTAAAATTTGTTATGAATTATCGATCAGTGTGTTTATTTATTTTTGTCTTGCCTAATGGATGCGTTGGGCTCCATCACGGCCTTTGGGGGGAATTGGGTTGTAAGCGTCTCGTATCTTGTAATGCACTCTCAGTCTTCTGTAGGTCAAAAGTCCCTTCAAAAATATATTTTGAATATATTTATACCAAGTGGGAATGGACCCAAACCAAACTACCTTCTTAGAGCCGAAGTGAGAAAAACTGACGGAACAAATACACAGGCACACCACTCCAGGCAACGTGTCATGCGCCATATTAGTGGCGTTTATCAGAGTGTTAAATTGTCACGACCCAAAACATAGCATGTCGTGATGGTGCCTAACGTGGTACTTGGCAAGCCGACACTTCAAGATACTTCCAACACTTTTAAATGAAAAATAAGAATAACACAAGTGTAAATCATCAAAACCCTCAAAACTTGATAGAAAGTAAAAACTCAATACGGAAATTCCCAACATCGGGGTGTCACTGTGTACATGAGCATCTATACAACACAAGTCTAGAAATACTGTCTATGAAAGACTAAAACTAAGTACATAACGCGTGTCCGGAAACACCTGGATCTGCACACGAAATACCGAGTGTAGCGTGAGTACAACCAACTAAGTAAGTAACAAGACTAAATAATGGACTGAAAGTAGTGACGAGCTTTAGGGATATAGTATAGATCAACTCTGAATGAGGTGAGGAATATGACCTCTCTATATTTATATGCCAATATGCATGTTGTATGTAATGCACCACACTAGAAGCTTCATGTACTCACACTCTCGAAATACTCAATCACTCAGTACTGTATATATATCGACTGACAGTCAGTCACTAAGTACTGTATAAGGCCAATCCAGCCCAGGGAAGATCCATCCCTAAATATAAATGATTCGGGGAAAATCAGTGCCCAAGGAAGATCCATCACTCAATATAAATCAACTACGCTCACTGTGGGTGTTCATACTCCGGAGGGACTCCTTCAGCCCAAGCGCTATAACAAGTCAATCATGGCATAAATCAATAAAATATGTTGTGGCGTGCAGCCCGATCCAATCAATATCCTCACAAACAGGCCCTCGGCCTCACTCAGTCATCAACCTCTCCAGTCTCTCGGGTTCTCAGTAATCATGATAATCTGCCCAAACAACAATGATTGAATGTATCAATAATGAACAATTGAGACTGAGATGTAATATACAAGTAAAACTGTGACTTAGTACAAAACAGTAATTTAGCAGATAATTCAACATGTGCATGACCTTTGTGGGTCCCTACAATGCCAACAAATGGTCTAAGCATGATTTCTAACATGATTTGTAGTTCAATTTCTATAACACATAGAGAATATACGTATAACAACAGATTTGTTTTTCAACTATTCAGTTTCATGGAATTGACCAAGTCATAATTCCTACGGTGCACGCCCACACGCCCGTCACCTAGCATGTGTGTCACCTCAAAACCAATCACATGACACATATTACGGGGTTTCATACCCTTAGAACCAAATTTAGAACTATTGCTTACCTCAAACCGTGCAAATCCCTACTCCAATACACTCTTGCCTCGTGAATCGGCCTCCAAATACCTCGAATCGAGCCACAAACAGTTCGATACAATCAACACGAGCTAAAGGATTTAATTCCATAAGAAAAACACTAAGTTATTAATCAAAAGTCAAAAGTCAACTCAAAAGCCAGCCCCCCGGGCCAATGTCTCGAAATTCGATAAAAGTCACAAAACCCAAAAGCCTATCGAACCACGAGTCCAACCATACCAAATTTACCAAAATCCGACACCAAATCGCCACCCACAACCCCAAATCAAACTCTTCAAATCTCTAGCCTCAAATTGCCAAATTCCACCTTAAATACACACAAACTAGAAGGAAAATTCAATGTTGAAACAAGATTATTGATTAAAAATAAACACAAGTAACTTACCTTAAGAAACCCCTCAAATATCGCCTTCGAACGAGTTTGAAATGTCCAAAATGAAGAAAAATCGTGAACCCTTGAATTTAAATGTTCTGTCCAGCCTTTTCGCTCCTGCGGACACTTAACCGCATCTGCGGTTTAGCTTTTGTGTAAAACCCACCGCTTCTGCGGTTTTGCCAAGGTTGTATTGCCTCCGCTTATGCGATCGCCCTTCCGCTTCTGCGGACTCGCTTTTGCGAGAAGCAGTCCGCTTCTGTGGATACCAGCGCATCTGCGACCCCCGTCCGCATCTGCGATCATACAGGTGAGGAATTTCCCTCGCACCTGCGGCCACTGCCCCATTCTCCTTTTTTCCGCTTTTGCGCTGCCATGCTCGCTTCTGCGAGCTTGCACCTGCGATCAAAAATCCGGAGGTGCGATTGCACCAGCAGACTCCTTCCTTCAGCACTGCACTAAGTCTCGTTTTTTATCTGTTAACCATCCGAAATCAATCTGAAGCCCCCGGGACCTCAACCAAACACACCTACAAGTCCTAAAACATGATACGAACTTAGTCGAGCCCTTAAATCACCTCAAACAATATCAAAAACACGAATCGCACCATAATTCAAGCCTATTGAAACTAAGAAAATTCCAACTTTTACAAACGACGCTGAAACCTATCAAATCACGTCTGATTGACCCCAAATTCTGCACACAAGTCACAAATGACACCACAGACCTACTCCAACTCCCAGAACTCCAATCCGAGCCGGATAACCACAAAGTCCACTCTCGGTCAAACTTCCAAATTTTAAACTTTCGCCATTTCAAGCCTAATTCAAATATAGACCTCCAAATCACAATCCGGACACGCTCCTAAGTCCAAAAGTATCCAACGGAGTTAACGGAACCATCAAAACTCCATTCTGGATTCGTTTACACATAAGTCAATATCCGGTCAACCTTTTCAACTTAAGCTTCCAACCTTAAGACTAAGTATCTCAATTCATTTCGAAATCTCTCCGGATCCGAACCGGCTACCACGGCAAGTCACATAACAGCTATAAAGCACAAAATGGGCAGTAAATGGGGGAACGAGGCTACAACTCTCAAAATGACCGGTCGGGTCGTTACATAAATTATGTCACATCTATCCACGTTTTGCACTATTGCGGCGCCCCATGTTGCGCGGTAGTGCAATTTTCTTCGTTTCAGCTTTTTCTTTAAATTTTGATATCCATCTTGTTCCTCGAATCCTCGACATGATCTCCATTAAATTCTTTGGACTCTTTCTCAAACTTCAAAGCTCCAACTCATCCGTTTCAACTCCAAAAATATTTCTCAACTCGTAATCTCATTTTATACAGCATAACATACGTAATAAGTATAAAGTACTAGCAATTAGGCTCAAACACGATTAAAGTACAGTAATTAGAGTGCAAAATGTAGCAAAAATGTGAGTTTCTAGCCTACCATCAACACCTCACACTTAAATCATTACTCGTCCTCGAGCAAAATAAACTACACTTTAAATAGAGAAGATCTTTTAAAGTAAATTTCCTAACTTATCATGCCAAGAATATTTAGAACAGATTAAGCACCATGCAATAATATCCAGCATCAAGTATCAGCTCAAAAGCACTAATTTTTCAAGACCCTACTTGATCTAATAAAGAAGCCAAAGATATTACTTTTCTCTAGCAAGTCATCTACCCCTCACAAAAAATGATAGATTGTAGTCCCACACACACAAAATTTAAGAGCAGATAAGGACTCACAATAGAAAGAATAACTCACTCTCAAAAATAAAATTCATATGCCACAAAAGATATACCATAGGCTTGCCTGTGGTATGATACTCTACTAATTCGAGCTAACTCTAGTCAAGGAACAAGTAGGACTTCATTTTAATTGTAATGTAGGTTGAAGGACGAGAGGATATAATTTGAATAATAGTGACTACACCTCCCTCAGCACTTTAATATACATAACTTCGCACTTAGCACACTTCTTAATTAAGCAACAACTTCCCCACCCTTCACAATATAATGGCACCAAAAACTCATTTTCTATAAGAACAAATATAGCAAGAGTTATCACACAAAAAAACATATTTCTAAGTTCTTGTTTTTTTCAAACTGTTCTCTTTTTTTTCTTTTTTCAATTCCCTACAAGTGGCTAGGAAATAAAACAAACCAAGGATTGGTAGTACAAGTCATGAGCTTCTAAGATATAGATTTACAAAGATGGTATGAAATAAATACAACATCTGTTTGAAATGTGTATAACAGATTACAAATCTAACACTACCAAGGACAAGTGGTTTCTATATCCGAAAAGTAAGTACGCCATCAATGCCCGCTCCCGCCATACATAGCAGGATCAGCTCCAAGATCTGCACTCAAGTTGCACAAGTTTAATATGAGTACAACCGACCCCATGTACTCATTAAGTATCATAACTAACCTTAACGAGGTAATAGAAGCAAGAATTATAAATAATACTCGCCAATCACCTGTATAGTTCATAATTTGCAACAAGTATAGATCAATAATATGAACGAATCATGAAATTTCAGATAAGATCACCTTGGAACACAAAATATCTTTAATGTACTCTACTCAGTCGACAATCCAACATCTAGGGAAGATATGCAAATAATTCAGATAAATAGCCAAGGTATATTTCAATTTAAGAAGAAATGCAAAAATCAAATATCAATCCATTGCGGTGCGCAACCCAATCCAAATAGAAATCACCTCACGGCTCTCAGGCCCACATCAGGATCTCAGTAATCAAACAAAACCAGTAACCAGCTCTCCTAGAGCTCACATCAACCAGAAACTCGTCGGTTTCTCATAATCCGCGTGTACACCATCAAGAGAGAAACATGAAAGGGTGACCCTAGGGGGATGGATCCATATCCACACGCATGCACGACCAATTCAACGTGCTATCAGCCTGGCGTGGTCACAGGCTCAATATCAAAAATTTGCATGGCATGGTCACATGCACAATATCATAATCCGCTCGATGTGGTCATAGGCTATATCACAATCCGTCTGGCATGGTCACAGGCATAACAACACAATTTGCCCTGTGTGGTCACAGGCATAACAACACAGTCCGCCCGACATGGTCACATGCATAACAACACAATCCGTCTGGCGTGGTCACACATATAACAACATAATTCGCCCAGCGTGTTCACAAGCATCCAGTCCAAATTATATCACACATAAGCAAATATACAAAAATACATGTATATGATGAATGAATATCGAATTTCATGCTCCTAAACCGGTATAATGACATGCTTAAAGGTAGGCATGTGCAAAGTGTGCTATCATAGCTCAAATCAGCAATTTCATCACAGAAATTACAATTATCAAGTTCATTCAGGAAATAAGCCCTATGTAAACTCAAACATGAATCAAATAGTTTACAACAAGGTTACAAATATGAGAAATATCATAGCTTAAAGCTTAACAGTCAATTCTAGGTATATCATAGCCTAAGCACTACCCGAACATGGATAAATACCCCGGTGCTCGCACATGGGCTCAAACCCCACACATATGCGCACCCATAGCATGTAGCTATCACAAATAATTTAGGCAACTAGTGCCTCAACCAAGTTTAAGTAAGATACTTATCTCAAGCAAGCCAAACAATACTCTAGAAATGCCATCCCGCGCTAAACGACCTCTGAATGGCTCGAAACTAGCCAAAAGCAACTCAAAAACATTAAATAATACCAAAGGGAACAAACCCAAACGATAAAGGTCGATTCGTTTATCAAATACTAAACGTCAACAAAAACGTCAACCCAGGCTCGCACCTCAAAAACTGACAAAACTCATAAATTCTGATAACCTATTCGACTACGAGTCCAACCATATTAATTTCACTCAAATCTAACTCCGAATCGATGTTCAAAACTCAATATTTCACTTAAGGAAAGTTTAGGCAAATACCTCCAATTCCTTCTCTTCAAAGCCTTAATTTAGGTGTAATAATCCATGGAAAAATAAAATATCTAATCAAAATAAAGATAAAATTACTTACCCTTAAGATTTAGGTGTTTATCTCTTCCAAAATCGCCATACTTGTGCTCCAAGAACTCAAAAAGTGAAGAAAATGAACTCAAAATCCCGAAATTTGATGTTTTAATGCATTGCAAGTGGTCCTTCTTCGCGATCGCGGTTACCAACCTCATGATTGTGATTCCAAAATTGTCCAGCACAGTTTTACCCTTCGCAATCGCTGCCATGAAGCCCTACGATCGCGATGAACAAATTTCATTAATCCTTCCTAAACGCTTTCCAGACATCCTATTGTATAATGTTTTTGTACAAAACTTTAAATGACAAACGATTTGCTTTTCTGAAATCTAGACACTGAGTTTTACAACTTTTATTTTTGGATTACCTCAAAATTCCTTATAGATTGCAATATATAAGCTTCTGAATTCAGCTCAGTGATAGCAGAAATTTCTTGTTCGCGAACGTGAAGCTACAACGCGATTCACATGTCTAATTTTCCATTTTACTCTTCGTGATTGTGGCCCAGAGCTCCACGATCGCGATGTACACCTCTGTAGCTAAAAATCAGAAGTTGAAAAGGGCCGAAAATGGTCCGAAACCACCCCGAAACTCACCCGAGCCCCTCGGGACCCCGTCCGAACATACCAACAAGTCCTAGAATATAACACGGACCTATTTGAGACCACAAATTGCACCTAATAATATTAAAACCATGAATCTCACCTCAATTCAACCTTAATGAACTTTTAAACTTTCAACTTCGAAAACGCGTGCCGAAACATATCAAATCAACTCGAAATGACCTCAAATTTTGTACATAAGTACCAAATGACATAACAAAGCTATTCCAACTCCCGGAACCGCAATCTGAATCCGATATCAACAAAGTCAACTCCAAATGTAAATCCGGGCATACGCCTAAGTCCTAAATCACTATTCGGACCTAACGCAACCATCAAAACTCCGATCCGAGATCAAATGTACAAAAGACAAAATTTATCAACTCTTCCAACTTAAAGCTTTCTTGTTAAGAGTCATTCTTCCAAATCAATCCCGAATCACCCGAAAAACAAAACTGACGATACACACAAGTCATAAAACATCATCAGAAGCTATTCAAGACTTCAAATCACCGGACTTAATGCAAAAGCTCGAAACGACCAGTCGGGTCGTTATCCTCAAACGTGCCAAGAGATGTTCCAAGCCATCGAATTTTCGTATAACCTCCTCGTACATAGACACGTGGATGATCACACGTCACCCAAATATATATGCCTGACAATACAACCTAGCTAGACATCCTTTCTTCAACCTTAGCCCATAAACTTAGAATCAAATCTCCAAAATCCAGAATCCATTATAAGACCCGATTCTCAAATCTATACACTGTATAAGTCTGAATAGGCCGAACCAAGCCATAACCATAAACCAAAGTGTAATCACATGATATACCGCATAATCCAGATTCTCATAGTAATAACTTCCGACCACAATAGCTACTCAATAACAAACCTAGTACCGATAACAAAACCTTGTTATAAACCTTCGTACACTGCCAATGATGAAAGAAACATGACGAAACTCATAACCACTTATTATATCTGCATGTCGTGGAGCTTTCTCGCCCGATAAGAACTATTTCCAAATTCAAAGCTGACTAGAGTCATTATTCTTCCAAACATACCTTAATCAAATCTGATATCACTTATTTCAGGTCCAGTAACCTCATCTCATCTAGTACAAGTTGTTCAACCGACATGCCAAGCCAATACCATCTATAGCCACATACCGTGCAATTCATGCATCAAACAGGCAACAACTCAAATGTACCCAAAACTGGAAAGAGAATCAAATGACAGAACTGTTCTGCAAGCTCAACAGATACCACAACAAGCGCACTGCTATGAACCCATCACACAAAGGAGAACAAAACCATACCAGATAAACACAAAGGATCATATCCCAATATAACTCCACAGCGATGCACGACCCAATCCAAACACTGGTCCACATGAAGTACCTTGAACCATGATGCTCATAATCAACAGCCATATGCATATCATTAACAAATGCGCGATTTACATGATCATAACCATGCAGAAACGAATAGCACAATATACCACTAATAGGAAAACCATAACCAAGGCGGAATCAACCATTCAACACCCCAAAACCCATCTCACTCGAATTCCACCACAAGGCCCAAATAGAACTGCATCATGAGTGTAAATAGTCAATAGTATCACAACCCATCATAGCATAACAGAGCAACACATATCAGGAACGAATAAGAACAACTCTAAACGATGACATACCCTTCAACAATAGATGTGTTGAGTAAACAAATTCAACCCGATGTAGAATGCATATCCTCAATGGGCCTACCAGGGCCTCCAATTCAATTTTGATCCTCCCAAAATAGATAGATAACCTCTGAAAGGTCCACAATAACCCATCCACAATACATACACTTAGTTGTCAACCTTTTAACATACTTTCACTATCTGCAACCAAGGAACAACCTGCCTCTGAGAACCGTTCTGATCTTCAAAACCTTAGAATACATGAATCACTATATCCGATCCAACTTGACCACTCAAGTGACTGACACATCCTTCATACACAATCATTTTAAAAGAAATACTTCCATAATTCTTCCGTGACACATAGCAAAATCTGAACATCATCTGTCGATCAACCAGGCGAGTACCGCAATACCAATGAAGCATTCGTAAGTCAAAACACGATGTGCCTTTCTGAAATGCACACTCATCTCAGGTGATACCAATTAGTACCAACATTATTTAAACCACCTAAAATCGTCTGTGTTGTCTAAAATTCATGACCTTACCTTCAAAATTAAACCGCAACTTTGTACATGCAAACCTAAATCCCATACGACGCACTTCCTCTAACTTACCATCATATGAAAGCACAAAAATCCCATTGACAACACTAAGTCACAAGTATAATACATACTCTATCATCCAGAAACCTTCCACCTGATCCTATCCTGGAGAAAATCACAAAGCACAACAAACTTCCCATGCCTGTAGAAAATACCCATCCCAAGTCGTGGTCGACACCGTCAAGAATTCTTCGAAACCCAGTAGCACAAAACCAAGCCATTAGAACTGAATCCCTCTAACTCAACTAAGTCACGCAGGTCGCCACACCCAAGAGTATTGACACAAAATACTTGTAAAGCCTCACCACATCAAAAGAACTAAACGAACCGATCATATCCATTACCAAGTTGATCCAACCTACTTCCAAGCTATCCTATTTTCTCTGAGTTTTTTCTGAATTGCCTTCAAGTTAACACTTCTCCTTGCCAATACACTACGACCATTAACCCAACACTCACCACACAAGATCTTAGCATGAAACCACATCTCCCTAAAGCCCATAAGTCATTGTATTCCCTCTTAAGCACCTCGAAAGTACCACAACCAAGATACCCACTCTGAAGAGACCTTCTGTGAATCTGAAGTTATTTTATTAACCTCTCTGATACTAAAATGTAGAACCTCTAATGATACAAATATATTGCAAGTCTCGACACCTTTCAATGCAAATCTCAGATTTTAGCTATTTACAAATTCAAAAATTCCTCAAATACCACATAAAAATATTGAACCCAGTAGAACCTTCTCGGGAGTCATCCACCCTATTCAAATCTCAAATGCACTGCCAAATCAACCGAACAACCTGTGATCCATTAGCACACAAACACCTCAAGAAGTAACCCATACCTCTAAGCAAACGAGTAAATCCCTACTCCATGCACACCACCTCCACAATGAATAGCAAACTCAAATCATTTAGGGATTTTTGGTATTCCCATAAAGTATAACATATCATGCATCCAGAAATTTTCTTACTCAAGTCATCCTCAAAATCAAACTCTTTGAGTCATAACCGACCTACAAGTATGCCTCAGACCAAACTAATATACCATATAACCATGCAATCAAATCGTCGATAGAAAACTCCCTCACTTGGCTCAAAGCCATGGTACACTACATCCGATTACCCACAATACCCTTACTCCATTACTTTCATAATCTTGCACTGTAATCCAACTAAATGCTTCATAAGCTCATGTAGCACTAATTAAAAAGTAATTTAAATTATTTGCTAAACTCATATTAATCCTCGAGTTAGTCAGGCCAACTTCCTCAATCGATCCTAACTCAAATTACGAAACTTGTAACCCACCAGTAGAAAGAAACTCTCTACATAATCATCATAAGAATCACACAACCTCAGAACATCCCACGGGAGATAACCCACCTGCTTAGCCCCAAACTGGCCTCTTTCTATACTCTTTCATGGCCACAACCACTATGTAATCACTAAATCTTCCCGAGTATGAACTCGTCAACAGGACATAAGAACACACTTCATTCCACAAGCGAACAACTAAACTATCCCTAACACGCTCGTAAATCATGATTGTACAATACATCAAGACATAAATCAAGCACCCAATAGTCCTTTCCACATCCTAAACACACTCTTCTCGTCACATCCAAGACATTTGAACACATCCCGCAGTCACATCATACTCATCATATAGCCATCCAGCCACTCACCGAGCCATAAATCCCACTTCTAGGGACACTACCAGATGTATAAGTCCAAAAGCACATACTCACACAATCGAAACCACCGAACCCAAGCAACGGTCTGAACCTGCCCTCAAGTCCTCTAGATTGGCCCACTTTCAAACCATAGAGAATGCATCTCGCGCCTCATCCTCAACATCACAAGCAACTCAAACGCAATCAATGTCGCACGATAAGGAAAGAAAGATGGAAAGTTTATCCTAGATGCCCTGTAGCCTCTCGAAGATAGGTATGGACATCATCTTACCGATTCGCAAGACTCTACTAGACACTTGTTCATGACTCATATAACCTATGAACCTAGAGCTCTAGTACCAACTTGTCACGATCCAAAATTCAACTAGCTGTGATGGCACCTAACCCAACCCGCTAGGTAAGCCAATTAACAATAAACACAATCCAAATAAGATTACTAGGAAATAAATAATGAAATAACCAAATTCTTATACAACAACCCAAGGACTGGTAGTATAAGTCATGAGCTTCTAAGACTTACATTTATAAAGCTGGTATGAAATAATTAGAACATCTTTTTGAAATGTCCATAACAGATTACAAATCTAAGACTAGTAAGGAAAAATTGTAGCTATATCCGAAAAGCATGTACGCCTTCAATGCCCGATCCTGCCATACGTAGCAGCATCAACTCCAGGATCTGCACGCAAGGTGCAGAAGTGTAGTTTGAGTACAACCGGCCCTATTACTCAATAATTAACATAACTAACCTTGGTGAGGTAATAAAAGCAAGAATTATAATGATACTTGCCAATCAACTGTGCAGTTCATAATTTCCAACAAGTACAGAATAATAATATGAACGAATCATGAAATTTCAGATAAGATCACCTTGGAGCACAAAATATATTTACCGTACTCTGCTCAGTCGACAATCCAACATATAAGGAAGATATGCAAATAATTCAGATAAACAGCCAAGGAATATTTCAATTTAAGAAGAAATGCAAAAATCAAATATCAATCTGTTGCGGTGCGCAACCTGATCCAAAGAGAAATCACCTCACGGCTCTCAGGCCAACATTAGGATCTCAGTAATCAAATGAAATGAGTAACCAACTCTCCCAGAGCTCACATCAACCAAAACCCATCGGTTTCTCACAAGATGCGTGTACACCATCAAGGGAGAAACATGAGAGGGTGACCCTAGGGGGGGATAAATATCCACACGCATGCACGGCCAATTCAAAGTGCTATCAGCCCAGTGTGGTCAGAGGCTCAATATCATAATCCGCCCAACATGGTCATACGATCAATATCATGAATCCGCCTGGTATGGTCATAGGCTATATCACAATCCGCCCGGCATGGGCACTAGCTTAACAACACAGTGCGTCTGACGTGGTCACATGCATAATAACACAATCTGCCCTGCGTGGTCAAAGGCATAACAACACAATCCGCCCGGCGTGTTCATATGAATCTAGTCCAATTCATATGACACAGAAGCAAATATACAAAAATACATATAAATGATGAATGGATATCAAATTTCATGCTCCTGGACTGGTATAATGACATGCTAAAGTGTAGGCATGTTCAAAGTGTTCTATCATAGCTCAACTTGGCAATTTCATCACAGAAATAGCAATTATCAAGTTCATTCAGGGAATAAGCCTCTATGTAACCTCAAACATGGCTCAAATAGTTCACAACAAGGTTACAAATATGAGAAACATCATATCTTAAAGCTTAACAGTCAATTCTAGGCATATCATAGCCTAAGCACTACCCCGAACATGGATAAATACCCTAGTTCTAGCACATGGGCTCAAACCCCACACATATGCGCACCCATAGCAAGTAGCTATCACAAATAATTCAGGAAACTAATGGCTCAACCAAGTTTAGGTAATATACTTACCTCAAGCAAGCCAAATCAAATACCAAGAAATCCAAACAATACACTAGAAATGCCATCCTGGGCAAATTGACCTCCGAACGCCTCAAAACTAGCCAAAAGCAACTCAAAAATATCAAATAATGTCAAAGGGAACAGATCCAAACGATAAAGGTCGAATTTTTAATCAAATACTCAAAGTCAATCGAAATGTCAACCCAGGCCCGCACCGACAATACTCACAAATTCTGATAACCTATTAAACTACGAGTCCAACCATACTAATTTCACTCAAATCTGACCCCGAATAGATGTTCAAATCTCAATAATTCACTTTAAGAAAGTTTAGAAAAAAACCCCCAATTTCTTCTCTTCAAATACTTAATTTAGGTGTAATAATCCATGGAAAAATAAAATATATAATCAAAATAAAGATAAAATTACTTACCCTCAAGATTTGGGTGTTTATCTCCTCCAAAATTGCCTTAATTGTGCTCCAAGAACTCAAAAAGTGAGGAAAATGAACTCAAAATCAAAATATTTTGATATTTTAATGTACTGTCAGTGGTCCTTCTTCGCGATCATGGTCACCAACCTCGCGATCGCAATTCCAGAATTGTCGAGCATAATTTTATCCTTCATGATCGCGGCCATGAAGCCCCGCGATCGCAATGAACAAAGACCATTAACCCTTCCTAAACTCTTCCCAGATAGCCTGTTATATAACAGCCATAACATTTCGTACAAAACTCTAAATGATAAACGGTTTACTTTTCTGAAAACTAGACACGAAGAACTACAACTTTCATATTTTGGATCAGCTCAAAATTCCTTATAGATTTCAAGATATAAGCTCTCCAAGTCAGCTCAGTGAAAGTAGAAATTTCTTCTCCGCGAACGCGAAGCTTCCTCCGTGAATGCAATTGACAGGTCCAATTTTCTATTCTACTCTTTGCGATCGCGGCCCAGAGCTCCATGATCGCGATGTACACCCATGTAGAAAATAAACAGCAGTTCAAAAAGGCCTAAGAATGGTCTGAAACTCACCCGAGCCCCTCAGGACCCTGTTCGAACATACCAACAAGTCCCAAAATATCATACGGATATACTCGAGGCCTCAAATTACACATAACATAACCAAAACCATGAATCTCACCTCAAATCAAACTTAATGAACTTTTGGACATTCAACTTCCAAAACTCGTGTTGAAACATATCAAATCAACTTGAAATGACCTCAAATTTTGCACACAAGTTTCAAATGACATAAAGAACCTATCCAAATCCTAAAACCACAATCCGAACCCGATATCAATAAAGTCAACTCCCGGTCAAACTTATGAACATCTCAAACCTTCAAATTGCTTAATTTCACCAAATAGTGCCAAAACCTTCTAGAAACATTCAAATACAAATACAGGCATACACTCAAGTCCAAAATCACAATCCAAACCTAACGGAACTATCAAAACTCCAATCCGAAGTCAAATACACAAAAGTCAAATTTGGTCAACTCTTCCAACTTAAAGCTTCCTAGTTGAAAATCATTCCTGAATCACCCGAAAACCAAAATCGAAGATACACACAAGTCATAATACATCATATGAAGCTACTCAAGACTTCAAACAACCATACTGAATACAAATGCTTGAAACGACCGGTCGGGTCGTTAGACACACATTCGCACATAACTCAATCAGGATTGGATCTATCACAACTCTCTTATCAAAGCAGTTAAGCTAAATTAAGGATTTATAGGCACTTACTTATGAGTAGATAAGTGAGCCTAGGAGTCACAACTAAGTCACTCACTACTATCAAGGTACAACAATGTCACGAAATATATCCTCAAATTAGCACCACGACACAAGATTCTCTATTCCTACAAAAGAAAAATAACTATACCCAGTTCAAGCAAAACTCTTAAAAAAGAAATTAAACACAAAAATAACCAAGGAAATATTAGTACACTACCTAATTAAAAAAATAAAAGACATATTTTTATATTTTTTAACTTTTTTTGTTTTTTATAGTTTTCAATAAATTAATAAAAATATAAAAAATATACAAAATAAAATAAACACATATATACATGCCCCACCCCACACTTCAAATCGTGGCATGTCTACATGAAATACAAATAAAAGGCAAGAGGTAGAGGGAACTCCCTCGAAGTGTTCAGTCTGGTAAAACAATGTCGGGGTCAACTTTGCACCCCCGACCAAGTGCACACAACCATGCTAGGATCGTTTTCATTGAGTTCTCCATGTACACCTTACACATATCATGTTTTTTCTCTCCATCCAACTCTTTTGGGACATCCGCCTTGAAATCGGAGTGCACAATCGACTCCTTTTCGGGGGTCTTCATCGATTTATTCATTTTAAACCACTCTTTCTTCACCTACTCTTAGCATGAGCTTCCCTTCATAAATTTCCAGTATGGCTCTGCCAATATCTAAGAAGAATCTCCGTAAAATAAGAGTAACCTCCTTAATCTTCTCCATATTCACCACAATGAAGTTCATAGAGAAAGCAAATTTGTCCACCCGAACTAGTACATCTTCTGTTATTCATTCACGTATGATTGTAGTCTGATCCATCAAATACAAAGACATAGGGATAGATTTGATTGCTCCAGTTTCTCCCTCAGACTTCCTAGAGCTCAAGGTATGGTGAAACTCCTTGGATCTTTGCATTCCTAAAGGAGTTTATTCTGCAAGATAACACTACAATGCTCTGTGAGCTTCATAACTAATATTTCTTCCACTTTTCGCTTGTTAAGTAAAATTTTCTTCTAGAACTTCGCATATGCTGGAATTTGAGAGAGTACCTCCGTGAAAGGTAGATTAACATACATCCGCTTAATAACTTATAGAAAATGCCCAAATTTTTTATCCAACTTGTCTTTTCTTTGCTTGTAAGAAAAGGTAAAGCAGTCATATATTTGCTTTTATTGTCTCTCCATTACTTTTTTGTTTGTCTTTCTTCTATCTTATTGGAACTTCAGATTTACTCTTCTTCTTGAGATTTACTCTTGCTTTGCCTTTACTTTACCCTTTCGACTTCCATTGGGTCAATCAAATTCTTTTCACTTCTCAAAGACACTGTCTTGATCGTTTCTTTTGGCTTCTTTTCAATGTAGCTTAGGAATGTTCCTAGGGCCCTTTCAGAGATCATGTTAGAAATATATCCCACCTATATCTCTATGTTTTGAATAGCAAGATCATGAGTTTTAAATCTCTCCTCTGCCTTAATTATGAAAGTCCTCATCAAATCCTCTAAGCTTGATTGATTATGCTGTTGAGGCTGGTGTTGATGCCTCTGCTAATTTTGTAAGTCTGAAGGTCCTTGTTTCTGAGATTTAGGATTACTCTGTTTCCATTTATTCAATCTACCATCAGAAGAATTCCACAAAAAATTGGGTTGCCTCTAACTCATGGAGTGGAAATTATTTTTACCTTGACAGCTACCTTTGTCGAAATCCCCCACATCATGTACCTCTTCCTCTGTAATTGAGGCATGACACTCATGTGTTGGGTGGCCCATATCACAAAAATCACAAACTGATGGTGGTTGGCTATAGACCCTAGGTAAGGTCAACTTTCTGTTTTTTTGCTATGGAGTCAATTTGTTCTTGCATAAAAGTGTTAGAATCCACATGATGTATTCCAACTGCCTTTCTCCTCTCATTTGCCTTTGCGGGCCATTAATTGGCGACTTTAGAAATTCATCCAAAATTGAAACAATCACTTCAAGGGTCTTCTTTATAAGAGGACCTTTGACTGCATTGCTTAGAGTTCTCCTAGAGGTAGATGTTTGTGCATCCCAAAAATCTTGAAGTTGCATCCATAGTTCAATTAAATTATGCTGACATTTTCTCACTATCTCCTTAAATCTTTGCATGCCTTGGAAACTGCTTATATGCCCTTCTGGCAAAAGTTATGAATATCTCTTTTAAAATTTTCCAGTTTTTGTCAAAAATAAATACTTATCAAGAAATTTCCTTGTCATGTCTTCCCACGCCCTAATTGACCCTATTGGCAAACTTCTCAACCAGTGCTTAGCATCATCATTCGGTGAAAAGGGGAATGCCCTTAAATAGACTGTATTCTTTGATGCCCCTTTGTAGTAGAACGTGTTCATGATCTAGTCAAATTCCATAAGGGGAGCTTTTAGATATTCGTTGGGTTTTCCTCGAAAGACAATATTTCTACATGGTCTGGAGCAACCCTTGCTTCAATTTAAAGTTGTTTAGTGTAATAGGTGGGGGTGTCACACTCGACAATCCATGATTTTAGACTGGCGTATCATAATCTCCATGTGACCGGCTAGGCCTACATCCTACATAATTCATCTTCAACTAAAGCTCGATTCAGGTTTATTCTTCGTCCTCCATCTCCTTTAACAGTTTTCACGGCTCCAGGAGTTGTTTCGGCAGCTGCATGTGCGGTTCCTTCTCTTGCAGCCAAGTCAACTTGATCGTCACCAGCTTTTGCCATGTTCTCTTAGGTCGAAGTTTCCCCAAGAATATTTCCGGTGAGTTCTTTTTTGCCATGACCCAAAATCAACCTAGTCGTGATGGCACCTAACCCAACCTGCTAGGTAAGCCAAACAATTGTTACACAATTATAATGAAGATCATAAATAATTAATAAATAAAATAGCTGTGTTTTCATACAATATCTCAAGAATTGATAGTACAAGTCATGAGTCACTCTACGTGCTCGCAAAAACTACCTAGTAAACACGGTGCACACAAATGCGCAACTCTTCTCGAACATGACATATACCTAGTGAACGCGGAGTCGATTCCCCCAGCTCCCAGCTCTACAACGCGAACGCGACAACCATACGTGAACGCGGTGCTCAAGTATCTCAACCTTCATGAACGTGTCCCTCTAGCCATGAACGCGAAGAGGAAAACCTCCTAGCTTCAACATACACATCGTGATTGCAAAGAAGGCACACAACACCAGAAACTCAGAGGAAACCAGCAATGCAAACATGAGAGAAAATGGTCTGAAACCACCCTGAAACTCACCCGAGCCCCTCGGGACCCTTTTAGAACATACCAACAAGTCCCAAAACATAACACGGGCCTAATCGAGGCCTCAAATCACACATAAAAACATCAAAATCAAGAATCATACCTCAATTCAAGCTTAATGAACTATTTAAATTTCCAAATTCCAAACCTATGCCGAACATGTCTAAACAACTCAGAATTACCTCAAATTTCGTACACAAGTTGTAAATGACATAGAGAACCTATTCCGACTCGCAGAACCATAATTCAAACCCGATAATATTGAATTCAACCCTCGGTTAAACTTATGAACTTTCCAAACTTTTAAATTACCAACTTTCGCCAAATAGAGCCAAAACCTTCTAGAAATATCCAAATACGAATCCGGGCATAAGCCCTAGTCCAAAAAAATAATCCGGACCTAACAGAACCATCAAAACTCTAATCTAAGGTCAAATACACAAAACTCAAATTTTGCCAATCCTTCCAACTTAAAGCTTCTAAATTAAGAATCGTTCTTCCGAAATCAATTCTGAACCACTCAAAAACCAAAATTGACCATACGCACAAGTCATAATACATCCTATGCAGCTACTCAAGACCTCAAACCACCGAACAGAATGCTAATGCTCAAAATGACCGATCGGTTCGTTACATACGCATATCAACAACAAATATGCGACACATATCGACCATCTCACTCGAATTTCGCGACAAAGCCCAAAACAAAACTGCATCATGTGAGCAAATAGTAAACAGTCTCGTAACCCATCATAGAATTGGAGATTAATGCATGGAACATATAAGAACACAATTAAGATCAACTCTAGTTGATGGTACACCCCTCAACACTAGTTTTGCAGAATAAACAAACCAGATCCGACACAAAATACACATTCTAATTAGGCCTGCAAATGGGCCCCAAATCAATCACGATCATCCACAAATAGGAAAATAACCTTTCAAAAAGTCCATAGTAAGATATGGGTGTCTACCCATAACACACACCATCAGTTGTCTAACTCTGATCATATCTTCATAGTCCACAACAAAGGCCTCTAAGAACTCCCAGTCTCCGAATCCCAATATTACAATAATCTCCCTATCCAATCTCAACTCGACCACTCAAATGAATGACACATCCCTCATACACAATAACCTCGCGATAAATACTCCCATAAATCTTCTGCAGCATGTAGATGAATCTGAACATCAAAGGTCAATAACCAGGTGATTACCGTAATGCTAGTCAAGTATTCGCAAGTCAAAATACAATGCGCCTTTCTGAAATGCACACTCATCTTAAGTGATACCAAATAATGCCAGCATTTTTCCAAACATTTGAAACCATTCATGCCATCTAGAACTCATGACCTTCCTTTTGAAACTGAATCGCAACCTTGTACACGCAAACCTCGAACCCACATGTCGAACCACCTCTATCATGCCATCATATAAAAATACAAGATTTTCATTATCAACTCTGAATCATAAGTAGGATACACACTCCATCAATCGAGAACCTTCTACTTGCCCAATCCAGAAGAAAATCACAATACACAACAAACTCCCCATGCCTATAGGAAACATCTGCCCCAAGCCATGGTCAAAATCATTGAGAACTCTTCGAAACCCATTAGCACATAACCAAGCCATCAGAACTGAATCTCTCTAACTCAATCCAGTCACGCAAGTCACCAAACCCAAGAGAATTGCCACAAAACACATGTAAAGCCTCACTACACCGAAAGTACCAATCCTTTATATTATTATGCTAATCCAAACCACTACCAAGCTGACCCATTCTTCAAAGTACTCTCGACTAGCCTTCAAGTTAGCACTTATCTTTGCCAGTACACTACGATCCTTAACCAAAGCTCATCCTAAGAAATCCTAGCATGAAACCACGTAGTCCTAAAGCCCATAAGCCACTGTATTTCATCTTAAGCACCCAATAGAATCGCAACCGAAATGCCTACTCTAAAGAGACCTCCTGTAAATCTGAAGTTATTTATTTAACATCTCGGATACTGAAATGTAGAATCACTAATGATATAAAACTAACGTAAGTTTCTGCACCATCCAACACAAATCTCAGATCTTAGCCATATACAAATTCGGAAAACCCTCAATACCACATATGAATCTTGAACTCATTAGAACCTTCTCAAGAGTCATTCACTCTTCATAAATCTCCAATGCATCGCAAGTACGAGCCGAACGACATCGTCGATAGTAGGCTCTCCCACTTGGCTCGAAGCCATAAAACATAATATCTGATAACCTATAATACCCCTACCTTATAACCGCCATGATCACGCACTGTAATTAAACTAGATCCTTCATAAGCGCATGCAGTATTAATCACAAAATACCTTAAATCATCTGCTAAGAGCATATTCATCCTCATGATAGTCGTACGAACTTCCTTAAGCAATATGAACTCAAATTGATGCACATATAACCCACTGGTAGAAAGAAAACTCTCACAAGAAACATCATACGGATCACACATCCGTATACCATCCCGTAGGATATAACTCACCTGCTTAGACTCAAACTGACATCTCTCTACGACCCTATCATGGTCACAATCACTATGCAATCACTTAATCTTCTCGAGGCTAATCTCATCAACAGGACATAAGAATATACTCCTTTCCACAAATAAGCAACTGAAAGATCCCTAACACACTCATAACTCAACATTGTACAACATATCAACAAAGAAATCAAGTATCCATTGTCCTTTCACATTTAAAGCAAACTTCTCCTCATCATATCCCAACCATATAAGCACATCCCGTAGTCACATAATACTCATCATATATGTAACGACCCGATCGGTCATTTTGAGTTCTAGTGCATCATTTGGTGGTTTGAGGCCTTGAATAGCTTCATCTTATGTACTATGATTTTCACGTGTGGTTGGCTTTGATTTTCGATGAGTTCGGAATTGATTTGGAAGAATAATTATCAATTCGGAAGCTTTAGGTTGGAAGAGCTAACCAAGGTTTGACTTTTGAATAAACAACATTGGAATCGGGATTTGAAGGTTTCAATAGGTTTGTATGATGATTTTGGACTTGATCGTGTGTTCGGGTCGAGTATCGGATGGTCCGAGAGCTATTCAGTGCTTAATGTGGGAAGTTGGCATTTTGAAGGTTTTAGAATTTCCTCAGTTTGATTTGAAGTGGACTTTGGTGTTATCGATATTCGTTTGAGATTCCGAGCCTTGGAATTAGTTATTTTGTAATTTGTGACTTGTATGTAAAATTTGGCATCATTCTGGAATGTTTAAGTATGATTCGGACGTGTTCGGAAAGTTTGAATGATTTGAAAGTTAAGAGGAATTTTTGATCGTCGATTCATGGTTTTGATGTTCTTCATGGCGTTTTGAGCCTTTAGATAAGCTTGGATGAGGTATTGGGACTTTTTTGTGTGATTGGACGGGGTTCCAGAGGCCTCGGGTGCATTTCAAGATGGTTTCGGATCATTTCTCCATATTTTGTTACTGGTGTCTGGTGTTGTTCTTCGCAAATGCGCGAAGGGATGCACGCGTTCGCGAAGAAGGAATTATGGCTGCTGGGAGTTTGGATTCATATTCGCGATTGTGGTATCGCATTTGTGAAGGTTTGGACAGGAAAGTTACATGTTCGCGATGCAAGCTTCGCATTCGCGATGAAGAAGAGGGGCCTGGGGACTTGCCCTTCACGTTCGCGTAGGTGTGGCTGCGTTCGCGATGGAGCAGCTTGCTAAAGCTTCATGTTTATGAGCGTGTTATCATACTCGCATAGATGATTTGGGGAGCAGGATTTGAGTGTGCTTCGCGAACGCAAGGCACTTGTCGCGTTAGCGAAGATTGGGGCGTCTAGGAAGAATATAAGTTTGCAAAATCGGGAATTGCTCATTTCATCTCATTTTTCTCTCTTGGAGCCCATTTTGGGGAGATTTTGGAGGGCTATTTCAACCACCTCTTGGGGGTAAGTGTTTCTAAACCACTTTTGATTATATTTCTTGAACATATATGGATTTAAACATGAAAATTTGGTAGATATTGTGGTATTTTGGAAGAAAAACCAAGAAATGTTTTTTTTTTCAGATTTTGACCAAGAAATTAGACATAGAATTAGGAATAAATTATATATATTTGAGTTCATAATATTATGGGTAATAATTATCTTCGATAATTTTCTGAATCCGATTGCGTGGGGCCGAGGGTTGACCTTATTGACTTTTCGATCGGAGATGGAAATTATTATAAATTATAATATTATGAGTATTGGAGTATATTTTGATTGGATTTTACGTTGTTTGAGTAGTTTCGGATCGTTTGGCATCGGTTTGATGAGTTAGAGAGGTATTGGAGCCGGTTATTGGGTTTCGGAGTGAGGTAAGTCTCTTGTCTAACCTTGTGAGGGGAATTTATCTCGTAGGCGTTATATTTGCTATGTGTTAATGTTGTAAGGGCTACACACGTATGAGGTGACGAGTATCCGTGCATATGCTAACATTCATGATTAGGTTCGGGTAGACTTAGACTCACGCCATGCTTTAATTGTAATAATTGAGTTATTCCTACCTGTTTAATTGCTTTAATATACATTTTGCCCGAGACTTAGATTTGCGTAAAGTATCAAACTTATGATTTGTAATATATAGTGTGCTACTTGATTAGCAGTAAAGATTTCACTTCCTTTTGTGTTGTACGTATTTGTCCGGAAGTTTCTTGAATTTCACAACTACACATATATTCGTGAGTTGGGTCAGTGACCCATCAAGTCTTCACTATTACTATGGGATTGGGCTGATCACCTCAGCAGTATCATTATGGGATCGGGTCATTTGCCTCAACAATATATTTGAGATGCATCCATGGATTGGGTCGTACGACTTCAGTAGTGTGTGTACACGACTATTATGGGATCATGTTGTATGCCACAGCAGGAATTCATGCCTTTATTATGGGATTGGGCCGCTCGCCTCGGCAAAATCGTGCGAAATACATGATAAGGAGTCTGGGTATTCATGAGTTTTTCTGACTTGAGATGTGACCGTTAAATTAGTGTTGACCATTACATATCCCATTTGAGGAAGTATCTGCTATTTGAGGAATTTGTGTTCACCCTTCAGTTGGAGACCGTATTATCTACCTATATCTATTCTCATTGTTTACTTACGATGTTTTATAATTGTCTACCTTATTATATTTGATTTATTGGATCACTAGTAAGGGTCAATGTTGACTCCTCGTCAATACTTCTTCGGGGTAAGGCTAGATATTTACTGGGTATGTGTTGATTTACGTACTCATGCTACACTTCTACACTGAATATGCATGTACTAGGACATGTAAATTTAGTGGTCATCTTGGCACATTGGCACAACTGCTAAGGGGACTTTATGGTGAGCTGAATTCCATGCTACGATCTGCAACACATGGAGTCTCCATCATGTTCATTTATATAATCATGTCTATTCTATACTTCATATATATGTTGTAGTATTATTATATTATTCTAGTAGATGTTCATGCACTTGTGACACCGGAGGAGAGGCAATTGGACTATGGATGCTCAGGCTTTGGTTGCAGAGTAGCGAGATTGTATATTTTCGAACTTGGTGGAATTCTTATTTGTGATGTGGTATCGTCGTCCTTGTTTGAACGCATTAAGGCTCGTTGGTGTGAAGGTCTTCTTTGGTTTGCCTTCGGGGCAAGGTGTTGTAAAATTATAACTAAGAAACGGTTATCAGAGATGGCGATGTGTGGCGGCTTCAGGGCCGAATCAGTGTTTTTAGTGATGATGGCTCGAGAAATATGATCTTTATGGAGGCTTAGAGTTTGTGGCAATTTACCAGTTAAGATGCTATAGATATGGATTATGATTGAGGTAGTATTTTAGTAGCGAAGGATGAGGAAGAGCATGGAGGGTTATCTCTTGCGATTATTGAATTGTTAGTAGGTCAAGTACGAGCAGCAGAGATTGAGTAATTTTCTTAGGAAGTTTGAATGTGACGAGAAGAGTTTTCTTGGAATACAGATGGATATGAAAGCTTGATTATTATTTTGGGATGCAACATAACTTCGAGATTTGGAACTTATTGTTCGACCTTCAGTTGATGCTAATGGGAAATGAACAGACTCTTACAGCTGGTGAACGAGTATGGACTCGGGAGGATTTATTGATTTCATGGTGGTTGTAACCAGGGCAATCTCGTTGGAAGATGACGATATGGAATTACATAGGTGGGCTATCTCCTGTGAGCAGGTTAGCGGCTGCGTGATTTTTGATGAAGTTCCTATGATGAGTTCTGCCTTCTACCCAACAGGATACATATACTGCGATGTGAGCTTGGATTTCTTGAAGAAGGTGGTATGAATGTCCAGAGGTCGAGTATGCGATTGTGGCTGATAATTCAGGATGTGTTATGATCAGTGCAACAAGAACTTATGAGAAATTTGGCTGAGTAACGGTGTGAGGTCATGGTAACTGAGAAGGAGGAGACATTGTGGGTTCTGGATTTATGTGATTATGGATTAAAGCTAAGTGGGGGAGCCTACCATCTATGATTGGGTCACGTGGTTATGTGCTTTTGTATTTTTGGGTTATCGGTATGTTGGTAGGATTAGTTATGACTAAGGGAAGAAAACATTAGGGGTAATTCGAGCAAGGGATTTGATGGATGTGTGCTACGTGTAACCTTATTCATATGTGAGGGTTGTGGAATGATTCATATTTTATACTTCTGGTGGATGTGATGTACAAGGGAAAGGACTCATCCAGTTGCTTTATTGGAGTGCTCATGTGCTAATGGAGCACTAGTTGTATGGTTAAATAATCGGGATTGGATTAGAGTGGACGACTCTCAATAATGGTTTTAATGGATTCGAGATTTAAGGTGTGGTGGATAAGGATTTTTTGGTTCATTATGTGGCTGAGGATTGGGTTTTGCAGCAGAGTGCGAAGAGTACTTAGAGTATTTCTATGTTATCATCGGGTCTGCGGTGCAGTGTTAGAGAAATGGGAGAAACAACTTCGGATTCACAGAAGAGCTAATCAGAACGGGTGTATCAGTTGGAGGTACTATTGATAGCATGAAGAGGGTATGAAGTGGCTTAGGGGTATTGAGACGACGTGGTCTCGTGATTTGGATCACTTAGGATGAGTGTTGATTGGGGTCTTTTATGTATTTGAATAGAGGTATTACTTTGAAGGCATGTCAAGAGTAAATCGGAGAAGTTTAGTCAATTTGCTAGTGGTCTTGATCAGCATGGTTAAGTAAATGATCGATTCCTTCTGTGTGGTAAGGTTATACACGTGTTCGTGGCTACACGTGTGGGCTTGAAAACCTCCGTAATTTGGTTGTTGATAGGATTCAATCCTAATGCTTTGGTTATGAGCAAATGGGTCCCGAAGGTTTATGACGGTCTCGGCCATGACTTGAGTTCTGTGTCTTTTGCGGTTATGGGGAGTTGGTCGTGTGTTGCAATTCTCCTTCTGAAATGAGTTAAGTTAAAATGTTCTGGCCGATGGAGTGGCTAGCCCACTGGTGGTTAAGTATTTATGATGAGATTCTTGCACTCTCGTGTAATAGCATAATAGGTGTAGTGAGCGGTGCAGAAATTGGAATTTGAGGATCAAGGATGCGGTCCAGTTTGACAGGAACGTCACAAGCTCGGAAGGGTTGGGGAGAAATTTCATATGTCTAGAGTATGCTGCTGCTATTTTAGTGTCACCTAAGAAGGGTGTCTTGTCGAAGAGGCATTGTATGTTGGTTGTGGATTCTTGATCGGCATTACAGAAATATATTGTTGGTGGCCATGGATGTGCAGACTTTGATACCTCATGCGGAAGGTTGTGGGAGTATCTCCCACTGGATGATCGTATAAGTGTGGTGTGTCACTCATTTAAAGGGCAGAGATTGAAATCAAGTATGGAGATTCCAGTACTGTCGCTGATGGGAGAGTTTATGTCTGAGAGGCACTCTATTGTATTGCTTGCGGACTGTGAGAGTTTGTTCCGGATTGGATGGTAGATTGTATGTGTCATGAATAGGGTCATTGTGGATCTTTGGAAGGTTACTTCCCCATTTTAGGATGATTGGAATCATCTTGAGGTCCGTTGGCAGGACTAATATGAATGTATATTTTATACCAAATCAAATATGCTTATTCGGCATAGCATTGCTTATGGATGAGTCTTCGGGCGTGGTGGATGATATTCCTAACTTCGTCCATTTCAGGTGCTACTCTTTTATGTCGTATGGGTTGTGAGACAGCTAGATTATTGACACGTGTGTTGTGATCCGGTGTAGCTCATGATGGTATATGATCGAGATGGTTGACACGTGTGTATGATTTGTAGATTGGGCTGCACGGCGCAATAGTAAGAGGTAGATTGTATGTGTTATGAATAGGGTCATTGTGGATCTTGGGAAGGTTATTGGCCCATTTTGGGATGATTGGAATCACCTTGAGGTCTGTTGGCAGGCCTAATGTGAATGTATATTTTATACCAAATCAGATATGCTTATTCGGCATATCATTGCTTATGGATGAGTCTTTGGGTTGATTGGAATCGGTTTGAGGTCCGTTAACATGCCTAATGTAAATGTATATGTTATACCAAATCAGATATGCTTATTTGGCATAGCATTGCTTATGGATGAGTCTTCGGGTGTGGTGGATTATATTCCTGCCTTCGTCCATTTCAGGTGCTACTCTTCTATGCCATGTGGGTTGTGAGACGGCTTGATTATTAACACATGTGTTGTGATCCGGTATAGCTCGTGATGGTATATGAGCGAGATGGCTCTCAATATGGAATTCATTTATTGCACCTTGGTCGTGCTTGGCATTTTGTAGAGCATGGCACTATCTGTCTCCCTAGGGTTGTGTTTATGCACTTGGCATGCTTGTGGTCGATATTTGGGGCATTTTGTGGGTATGAGAATTCTGGCTCGATGGGTATTTCCTCATTGATTGTTATGTGTGGATCGGGTGGCACGCCGCCATAGGTATGATGTGTAGATTGGGCTGCACGGCACAACAGTGAGATTCTGGCTCGATGGGTATTTCCTCATTGATTGTATTTCCTCATTGATTGTTCTTTACCAGAGTTCATTTTTCCTTACTGGTCATATTCGAGTTGTAGCTTGTTGGCAAATTGATGGCGTCGTATGAAGTTTTAAATGATGTTTGAGGTGGCTTGTTGCCCGAGTATCTTGTACTGCATGAGACGAGGTTGTTGGACCTTAAATCAGTGCAGTCAGATTTATATAATGTATGTTAGAGGGAAAATGTCACTAATCAGTTCAGAAAGAGGAATTGGTTCTTGTCACGCAGAGAGACTCCTTGAGTTGTTGATTTGGCAGGTGGTTATGCGTTTCTACACTTCTCTTTCATCGATGCAGTGCTGTGAGGGTCGGAACATGGCTTATATGTGTTATAAGGTACACTACGGGCATCGGGTTCATAAATTTGCATATATTGTTGTTGGAGGATGTTATTACGGGCATATGAATTATGCGGTACATTTTGTGATTACAGGGTGGGTGCATGATCATGTTTTGGTTCAACGTATTGAGATTGATACGGTGTTCGTATGTTAGAATAAGACCTGATGGCGAATTCCGGATGTTGGAATTCGATTCTAAGTCTTGTGGGCTAAGGCAGTATGAAGGATCTTCAGTCTAGCTTAAGCTAATGTGCTCAAATGGATTGTGCTGGCACGAATAGGTGCACAAGGTGTTAAATAGTGATTTTGGGCAACTCTGGAACGGTTCTTAGCACGTTCGAGGACGTACGTATGTTTAAGTGGGGGAGAATATAATGACCCAACTGGTCATTTTGAGTTCCAGCCCATCAACCGGTCATTTTGAGTTCCAACACATCGTTTGGTGGTTTAAGGCCTTGACTAGCTTCACCTTATGTATTATGACTTTCACGTGTGGTTGGTTTCGATTTTCGAGGAGTTCAGAATTGATTTGGAAGAATAATTTTCAATTCGGAAGCTTTAAGTTGGAAGAGTTGACCAAGGTTTGACTTTTGAGTAGGTTGGAGTCGGGATTTGAAGGTTCCAATAGGTTCGTATTATGATTTTGGACTTGGGTGTATGTTCAGGTCGAGTTTCGGATGGTCCGGGAGCGTTTTGGTGCTTAATGTGAAAAGTTGGCATTTTTAAGGTTTTAGAATTTCCTAAGTTTGATTTGAAGTGGGCATTGATGTTATCAATGTCTGTTTGGGATTCCGAGCCTTAGAATAGGTTCGTTTTGTGATTTGTGACTTGTACGTAAAATTTGGCGTCATTAAGGAATATTTAAGTATGATTCGGACGAGTTTGTTGAAGTTTGAATGATTTGATAGTTAAGAGGAAGTTTTGATCGTCGATTTGTGATTTTGATGTTATTTGTGGCATTTCTAGCCTTTGGATAGATTTTGAAGAGGTATTTAGACTAGTTTGTGTGATTGGACGGGGTCCCAGGGGCCTCGGGTGCGTTTCGGGATGGTTTAAGATCATTTCTCCATGTTTTGCTGTTGTTATTGCTGGTGTCTGGTTTTGTTTATTGCGAACTCGAAGGGATGCGCGTGGTTGTTGGGAGTTTGTTCTTCGCGTTTGTGATTGTGGTATCGCATTTACGAAGGTTTGGACAGCAAAGTTACGCGTTGAAGAAGCGGGGCCAGAGTGGCTTGGCCTTCGCATTCACGTAGGTGTGCCCATGTTCACAATTGGGAAGCCTGGTAAAGATTCACGTTCGCAAGCCTATTATCGTGTTTGCGTAGAAGATTTGGGGAGCAGGAGCTGAGTGTGCTTCGCGAATGCGAGACACTTACCGCGTTCGCGAAGAAGGGGCGTCTCGGTAGAATATAAGTTTGCAAAATCGGGAATTGCTCATTACATCTCATATTTCTATCTTGGAGCCCATTTTGGGGTAAATGTGGAGGGCTATTTCATCCACCTCTTGGGGTTAAGTGTTTCTAAACCACTTTTGATTATATTTCATGAACATATATGGATTTTAACATGAACATTTGGTAGAAATTGTGGGATTTTGGAAGAAAAATGTAGAAATTGTATTTTTAGATTTTTAACCACGAAATTGGACATAAAATTAGGAATAAGTTATTTATATGATTTCGTGGTATTATGGATAGTAATTATCTTCGAGTATTTTGGAATCCGGTTGCGTGGGCCCGGCCAGAGGTTGACCTTGTTGACTTTTCGAGCGGAGTTGAAAATTATTATATATTATTAAATTAATAGTATTGGAGTATATGTTGATTGGTTTGCACGTTGTTTGACTAGTTTCGGTTCGTTTGGCAACGGTATGAGGAGTTAGAGAGGCATTGGAGCAAGAATCTAAAACTACCAAGGACAAGTAGTAGCTATATCCGAAAAGCGGGTACATTTTCAATACCAACTTCTTCCATCCACAACCGCTCAACTCCATGATATGCAGGTACCACACCTCATATTCACATTTCACAAATCAAAATCACAATCTTCCTTATATCTCCGCATGAGCCTTGCATATATTTTTAAAAATATTTTTCCCGAAACTGCTTCACACGCTTTAAACCCCTTATCTCACTGCGTGGCTTTAAGTAATTTCCTTACTAGAAACAAACGCATAAATCCCACCTTATCCCGCCGCATACGCATCAATATCACAACACAATAATCAACTCGCACCACACGTGCCCATATGCCACAACATTTTCAAAATTAACAATACCAATGTCACCACAACACATAGCACACGGTTCAATCATAATGTGTACAAGAATCTCAATAACAACACGTGTTAATAGCTCTCGCTAACTACAACTTCAATAAACTCAATAATGAAAGATTTTTTCATGAAATGGAAACTCCAATTCAAATGCATAACATAAGCTCAACAATAAGAGAAGTAGCATGAAATAGCAGCTACTACTAAATGCATGAGAATAACTCAATAATGAAAAAAATAGCATGTGATAACCACTACTACTAAATGTATATGAAAGTAACCTCGACACTGGAAAATAGAACATGTAATAACAACTTCAATTAAAGCATGTAAGAATAAACTTGACAATGAGAGATAGAACAAATAATAACAATGTCAATTAAATGCTTATATGTAAGGACATCTAAAACTCACTCGAGACCAAACATCCACACAAGTCTAAGAACATCATATAAACTTGCTCACACGATCAAAACACCAAAATAACATCTGGATCCACGATTCAGACACCAAATCACATGGAAATCACAATGAACTTCAAGAACTTCTAAAAACACTTCCACGCGTACGATTCCTATCAAACCAACTCGGAATGACACCAAATTATTGAGACAAGTCACAAATGACAAAACGGACATATTCCAAGTCCTAAAACCAAAATCCGAACCCGATAGCCATAAAGTCAACCCATGGTCAAACTTAGAAAAATTCCAAACCTTTAAATTGCCAACATTCGGGAAAATAAGTCAAATCAACCTAGGAACCTCCGAAATCAATTCCGGGCATACACCAAAGTCCAAGATCTCAATACGAACCTATCAGAGCCATTAAAATACCATTCTGGGATCATTTTCCCAAAAGTGAAACTCAGTTAACATTCCCAACTTAGGCTTCTAAAATGAGAATCATTCTTCCAAATCAATCCTGAATCACTCGAAAACTGAAACCGACCATGCACGCAAGTCATAATACCCAATATAAAGTCATTCACTACCTCAAACCACCGAAAAGAATGCTAAATCTCAAAATGACCGGTCGGGTCGTTACATTCTCCCCCACTTAAATATTCGTTCGTCCTCGAACGTGCCAAGAGTCATTCCAAAGCCATCAAATCACTGTATAAACTCACAATGCCCCTACCCATGGGTGATCTCACGTCACCCCAATCTATATAAGTGTGACAACACAACCTAACCGGAGATCTTTCTTCAACCTTAATATATCAACCATAGACCCAAATTCCAACATGTGAAATTTACTATAAGACCTGATTCTCGCATCTACTCGATGTACATGTCTGAACAAGTTGTATTAATCGATAACCATTTTCCAATACATAATCACATGATATACCACATAGCTCAAATACTAATAGCAATAACTTCTGACCACAATAGTTGCTCGATAACAAACCTGGTGCCGATAACAAACCTCATATCAACCGAAACCTCATTTTGAACCTTCGTACACTACCAATGAATAAAGAAAGGTGCATCATAACCACTCATCATATCAACAAGTCATGGAGCTCTCTTGCCCGGTAAGAACCATAGCAAAAAACACTAAGATGACTAGTGACACTATTCTTCCAAACATACCTTAATCAAATCTGATGGCACTCATTTTAGGTCTAACAGCCTCACCTCATCCGGTACAAACTACTCTACCAACATGCCACACTAATCCTACCTAGAGCCAAATATCATGCAATCTATGAACCAAACAAGCAACAACTAGGTTGTACCCAATAATGGAAAGGAATCATATGAGAGAACCGCCCTCAAGCTCAAAAGATACCACCATGAAGTGCAATGCTATGAAACCATCACACATAGTAGAAACAAAACACACAAAATAAGCACAAGGATCCTATCCTAACATAACTTCACTGCGATGCGTGACCCAATCCAAACACTGATCCACATAGAGTACCTCAGGCCACGATGCTCACAATCAACAACCATATGCATATCAACAACGAACACGCAAAGTGCATGACCATAACCATGGAGAAACGGATAGAAAAATACTCCACAAATAGAAAGACCATAACCAAGGCGCAATCAACCATTCAATATCCCAAGAATCATCTCGCTCAAATTTCGCCACAAGGCCCCAACAGACACGCATTAAGTGTGCAAATAACCAACAGATCACAACCCATCATAGCATAGGAAAGTAATATCGGGAACATATCAGAACACGAATAAGATCAATTCAAAGACACAACCCCTCAACAATAGTTGTGCTGAGCAAATAAATCCGGCCCAATATAAAATACACATTCTCATTAGACCTACCAGTGGCCTCCAAGTCAATTCTGACCCTCACGATATAGGTAGATAACTTCCAAAAAGCCCACGATAACCTATCCATACACACACTCAGCCGTCAACCTCTTAACATACCTTCACCATTCACAACCATGGAAGAATCTGCTTCTGAGAACCTTTCTTGTCTTCAAATCCTTAGAATACCATAATCTCCATATTCGATCCCAACTACACTACTCAAATAACTAACACATTCATCATACACGATCTTCTAATGAGAAATATTTCCATAATTCTTTCGTGCCACATAGCAAAATTTGAACATCAGCAGTCGATCAACCAGGCGATTACCGTAATATTAGTCAGGCATCTGCAGGTCGAAGCACATTAACACCTTTCTCAGGTGGTATCAAATAATGTTATCATTCTTCTAAACATCTGAAATCATCCATACTATCTAGAACTCGCAACCCCATCTAGGATAAAAATCATAACACACAACATACTCCTTATGCCGGTAGTAGACATACGGCCCAAGTCGTGGTCGACACTATCAAGAACTCTTCAAAAACCGTTTGCACATAACCAATCCATCAACACTGAATTTCTCAACTCAACCAAGTCACACAGGCCTCCAAACTCAAGAGTATTGCAACAAAATACCGGTAAAGCATCACCATACCAAGGAAATAATTACCTTTGCTACTATGCTGACTCAACACCACCAAGCGGACCCATTTAATTAAATTCCCCTCGACTTGCCTTCAAGTTAACACTTTTTCTTGCCGGTACACTACGATCCTAAACCAAAGCTCACTGCAAGAGATCCTAGGACAAACCACGTTGTCCGAAAGCCCATAAACTGTTGTGTTTCCTGTGAAGCACCCAATAATGCCGTAAACGAGATACCCACTTTGAAGAGACTTTCTGTGAATCTAAAGTTGTTTCTCTAACCTCTCTGATTCTGAAATGTAGAATTAATAATGATACATAAATACTGCAAGTCTCAAATTTTAGCCATATACAATTTAGAGTAACCCTCCAATACCACATATATACCTCATATCAAAACTAACATAACACATGAACATGAAACCTGACTGTCGATAGCAGACTCCCCCACTTAGCTTGAGGCCATTTAATATAACATACAATGTCCCACAATACCCTTACTCCATATCTGCCATGACCTCGTGCCACACTCTAACTAAATCCTTTGTAAGCTCTGGTAGCACCAGTCATAAAATACCTCAACTCCTCTACTAAGCGAGTATTCATCCTCACGACAGTCATGCCACTTTCTCAAGTGCCCTGGATGATA
Source organism: Nicotiana tomentosiformis (assembly GCF_000390325.3). Taxonomy (NCBI): domain Eukaryota; kingdom Viridiplantae; phylum Streptophyta; class Magnoliopsida; order Solanales; family Solanaceae; genus Nicotiana; species Nicotiana tomentosiformis. The sequence goes on along the minus strand of NC_090818.1, from coordinate 71,728,998 downwards.
ATATATACCTTTCATTAAATAGAAGTCCCATGTAAAACACATAACCTCTAATACCATCGACTAGCCTCAAATCATTCTTTGTGAACCTACCACGATCACAAAAAACCAGGCAATTAATTAAATCCTCCCAAGCTCATACTCACCAGCCATATATAAGAACCTGATGCATCCCACACGTGACAACTGAAAGATCTACCAACACATCCGCGCCCTCGGTATGAACAATGCCTTGAGTCAATGATCGAGCATCTATAGCCCCCTCGTAGCCCATCCACAGCATCACAAACCATCGGTGCATAGCGATATCTAATGCACAACATCATATACTAATGGAAGTAAGGGAATATAAGATATATGCTTCAAGCTGAATCAATGTCGCATGATAAGGAATGAAAGAAATGGAATTTCCTAATAGTTCTGTAGCCTCTGGAAGATAAATATAGATATATCCATACCGATCTGCAAGACTCTACTAAAATTGCTTATGACTCGTAGAACCTATGATCCTAAATCTCTGATACCAACTTGTCAAGACCCCAAAAATCCCACCTTTAGGAACGAAATGGCACCTAGTCTCTACGACTAGGTAAGCCTATCACACAACAATATTAGATAAGATGTAATAATTTAATATTAAATCAAATTGAGAACAATGGCCCAAAGCACAGCCGATATTTTACAATTTTCACAACTCCCAAAACTCGATAATCAGAGTCATAAGCTCTACAGAGAGTACACAAGACATTACAAAAATACAATATTATTTTGAATTACAATTCAATAGTAGCATAATGAAATAAGATGGTGACTCTGAGGCCTGCAAACTAAAACGGAAGGTATACCTTGAAGTCTCCAATCGCATAGGCACCACTTTCAAAAGCCACACGATCCGAAGTACCTGGATCTGCATAAAGATATGCAGAAGCGTCGTATGAGTACACCACAACAGTACCTAGTAAGTATCAAGACTAATCTCGGTGGAGTAGTGACGAGGTAAGTCAAGACACCCACTAGACAATAACTTATATAAGCATATAAATCCAAAGTTAATACTGGAGAGAACATCCACATAAGGCTAACAATAGAAGGAACATTAATATAAGACTAAAAATGGAATAATGGAAACAAAAAATTTCAACAAGAATCAAAAAGGTGTTAGAACGGCAAAACAATTGGAACATAGCTAAAATATGAATGAAAACAATTAGGGAAAACAAATGATAATCCAAGTAATCAATTCGTTTCAACACATAATGTCACGACCCAAAATCCACTATAGGTCGTGATGACACCTAACACCGGCGTCAAGCAAGCCAACAGTGATTAATCAACTTAGTTACTCATTTTACTATTTTCGAAATCATGAATCCCATTGAATAAGTAGTGTAAAATCTAGTACTCGTAGAAAACCCGTGATTTTATTTTCCAATTTCCATATAAGGTATAAATTACAAGGAGAAATGATAATAATTACGCGAACTACAATAATGAACACCCGGTAGGTACCCCCAAAATCCGGTGTCACGAGTGCATTAGCATTTACTAAGGAGTACAATAATAATACAATATTTTTCTAGAATGTAAATAAGGCAGATAAAATAAATAGTACGATAGAGACTCTGTGGACTGCGATGCATAGCCTGGAATGCAGCTCACATGAAGTCTCATCAATAGCTGCACCTACGCACCAAGATGATCATCAAATGAACCTGTCAGATCCTGCACATTTAGTGCAGAAGTGCAGCATGAGTACGTAAATCAACGCGTACCCAGTAAGTATCTAGCCTAACCCCAGAGAAGTAGTGACGAGGGGTCGACATCGACACTTACTAGTGGTCCAATAAATCAATATGCTAAATCATAAACAGATAAGAGTACAACAATAGTAGTGAGGTAAATCCGTAACTAACACAATCTTCCAAAATTTCTTGTAACAATATCAATTTCTTAATCTCATATTCTATCTCGACAGCTCGGAATTATCAAGTGCCAATGACAAACGGATAAGAATTTCAATATAAAATGCAAGGTATCAGTGGAAGAAAAATCTCATGAATATTCAAACTGCTAGTGATATAACGCACGATTATGCCGAGGTTGTACTGCCAGATCTCAGAAAGAATACGATACTGCCGAGGCGATCAGCCCGATCCCATCATAACGTGTACACTACCGAGGGTCGAGCGGCACAAACCATAGATGCATCTATTATACTGCCGAGGCGAATGGCCCGCTCCCATGAGAGTGTGGTACATAATCCTACCGAGGCGTTCGGCCCACTCCACAAGAAAGGAAAGGAATTATCGAATTACGAGACACGAGCTTATGATACAGTATATGAACACAAGGAGAATATAACCTTTACCGTTTCTCAAATAACTTGCCAACAACTCAAGATAATAAGGCTCGGCCTAATATATATATGTATATATTTTAAATCAAGTTCAATTATAATTTCAATCAATTAAGCCAGCAGAATGCGTTCAAGTATTTCAAATATTACATGATAAAGTCCTAAGTCTACCCGTACATAAACATGTTTTAGCTACGTACGGACTCTCGTCACCTCGTACGTACATAGCACCTACAACTAATAGCACATAACAATTACATCACCTAGGGGGTAGTTTCCCCCTCACAAAGTTAGACATGAGACTTACCTCGCTCTGAAGTTCCATAACCGGCTCCAACGCCTCTCTAACTCTTCAATTCAAATCCAAACGATCCGAAACTATTCAAACAATGCGCAAACCAATAAAAATATACTCTAATACTCGTAATAAATCAATTTATAACAAGTCTCAACTCCGCTCGAAAAGTCAATAAAGTCAAACCCTCGGGGCCACGTGCCCGGATTTTAAAAATTCTTGAAGATTAACATTACCCATAACACCACGAACTAAATTATATTATTTATTCCTAATTCCACGTCCAATTTCGTGGTCAAAATCAAAAATACCAAATTCTAGGTTTGCTACCAAAATCTCGCAATTTCTACTAATTTTCATAAATTTCCATGTTAAAATCCAATTATTTAACTCGTAATAGGTGGGAATCACTTATCTCGTGTTGCTTGATGAAAATACCTTCAAAATAGCCTCCCAAATTCGGCCAACCCAAGTGAAAAATGAAAGAAGGAGAACCAAATCCCGTTCTTAAAACAATTTCTGCCCAGCGATATTTTCGTACCTGCGAGACAGTAGCCGCACCTGCAGCGTCGCTTGTGCGACCAAAACTCCACTTCTGCGGAGAAGCAATGGAGCCTGCCCCTTCGCACCAGCGGAAGCTGCCCTGCTCCTGCGACATCGCGGGTGCTATAAGCTCCCTCGCTTCTGCGGTCCAAGAAGTCGCATCTGTGCCAACACAGGTACGGTCCAAACGTCACTTCTGTGAACCTTCCCAGTGCACCCCTCTTCCTCTTCTGCATTGAGCAGTCTGCTTCAGCAGTTCCGCACCTGCGCCCAAATTTCCGCAGGTGCAGTCGCACCAGCAGTAGGCCAAAACCAGCATTTCCTCAATTTCAAATTTTGATCTAATTTTACTCTGTTTCAAGCCCGAGGCCCCCGGGACTCCATTCAAACATACCAACGCATCCCAAAACATAACACAAACCTGCTCGAGGCCTCAAATCACACCAAACAACATCAAAATTACGAATCGATGATTGAAACCTTTCCTTAAACTTTCAAACATTCAAACTACGACGAACGCATCCGATTCATACTTAAACAATTCAGAATGACGCCAAACTTTACGTACAAGTCACATATCATGACACGAACCTATTTCGAGGCTCGAAATCCTAAACGGATATATATAACACCAAAGTCCACCTCAAACCAAACTTAGGAAATTCTAAAACCTTCAAAATGCTAACTTTCCACAATAAGCGCTGAAATGCTCCCGGGTGACCCGAACATACGCCCGAGTTAGAAATCATCATACGAACCTATTGGAACCTTCAAATCCTGATTTCGATGTCGTTTACTCAAAAGTCAAACCTTAGTCAATTCTTCCAACTTAAAGCTTCCGAATTTAGAATTTTCTTTCCAAATCAACTACGAAGTTGCCAAAATTCAATTCCGGCCATACGTACAAGTCATAATACCTGAAGTGAAGCTACTTAAGGCCTCAAACTGCTAAACGACGTGCTAGAGATAAAAACGATCGGTCGGTTCGTATACACATAATTTGTAACAAGAACCACTATGAGGCACCGCACCTCAAAATCACAAATCATAGGCCACAATCACGATTCTGGCACTAATGGCACATTCTGCCCACATTATCAATCACCTTCGCACGGCAAGTCCACCTACCACCACATACATTGTATTCGTGTCAATTACCAAATAAAATGTTCGGGAGATATAATTAAATAAAATAAGGCATAATAATAATTTTTAGATAAAGTAAAGCGTCAAATGAGATAATGAGTTTATTTTAGGAGTCAAATAAAGTAAAATAAAGTATAATTTACACAAAGTAGAATATCAAATGGGAAAATAAGTTAAGTATAGAAGTCATATCAGGTAGAGTAAAATAACATTTTTAAATAAAGTAAAACATCGAATAAGTTAAAGAATTAAATATAGAATCATTTAAAGTATCGCGTGATAACAATTTAAGAAAAGTAAAATATCAAATAGGGTAATGAGTTTAATTTGAGAATCATTTAAGGTAAGTATGATAACAACTTAAATATATTGAAGCATCGAGTGAGATGACGAGTTTTATCTTAAGAGTCGCATAAAGTGGAGCAAGTTAACAATTTCTTGATTTAAAACCATTATGTTACCAACAACTCAACAGAGTATGAGATGATGACTCCATGTAAGTAAATTCATCTTTGACAATCAATTCATCAAGTAACAGTGGAGGCACAGATTGGCACATTAAAGCAATACAGCAAATCACGTAGACTGCATGACTCACACAAGAAGTCACAATCGTTCCAACACAAAAATAACAATAAATAACCAAATACAATCAAAATACCAGTGAAATAATTTAATAAAAAACAATAATCGTCAAAACCAACAAGTCGTTCTATAATAGAATTTACAATAAGAATCACACCGAGGTACCACACCTCATATTCACATTTCACAAATCACAATCATAATCTTCCTTATATCTCCGCGTGATAGCTTCATGCGCTTTAGCCCCCTTATCTCACCGCGTGGCATCAGGTAATTCCTTTACTAGAAATACGCATATAAATCCCACCTCATCATGCCGCATGTGCATCAATACCCACCCTTATACCACCGCATGCACATCAATATCACAATACAATAATCAACTCGCACCAGACGTGCCCATATGCCAAAAAATTTCCAAAATCAAAAATAGCAGTGTCACGACCCAAAATTCCACTAAGTCGTGATGGCACCTAACCCGACCCACTAGGTAATCAAAACAATATAAGTTATAACTAAACTGTGAGATCAAATAAAATATAATTGAAACTATAACCGAATACAATACAACTATCCCAAGTACTGGTAGTACAAGTCATGAGCCTCTAGGATTTAGATTTACAAACCGAAATGAAGAATAAGTACAATATCTATTTGAAATTTACATATATAGAGTTTAAGTTCTAAACTACCATGAACTAGAGATAGCTTGAATCCGGAACGCTGGAACGTCTACAGTGCAGGGCTCCATCTTCCATAGAAGTCACACAGCTCCAAGATCTGCACACAAGGTGCAGAAGTGTAGCATGAGTACAACCGACCCTATTTACTCAGTAAGAATCTTGACTAACCTCGGTGAAGTAGTGACGAAGCTTTTTAGTTAAAAGATACTCACTAATATAACATGTGTAGTAGATTTGCAATAGAAACTATACTAGAAATAACAGAGAAGAGTACAAGAACAAATATGCGAAGCAGTAAATGATTACTAAAGGAAATCACGGTCAGTTTTCTCAATATCAAAATCAATCCTTTTCTTTAAGCGATAACCACCAAACAACATAACAAATCCACAAATCTTCATAGTATGAGGAATGTATTCAAGATGTCAAGTCAAATAGCACGGCAACAGTATTCGTGCATTTATTTCTTCCTCACCAAATATATGAATGTATGTCAAATTAATTGGCACGCCAACACCCTTCATGAATTTATCTCATCCTCACCCAGCATATGTATAACAGTACTAACCAAGTAAAATAAATGCCAATAATAGTAACAACAAAGTGGAAAATACACAGGTAGCAATAACGAACGAGGCAAAGCTTATGGACAACGGTAACAGACAGGGTGGGAAGCACAGGGGTAATGATAGCAATTAAGGTTGGAGATCATGAATTTCACTATCTAGTAAAGTAGAAGGTTTATATGAGAGCACAACAAATGAGAAAGGGCATAGATGTAAATATAACAACTAAGAAGGTAGACATGAACGTAGCAATAATTAACAAATAGAAGGCACGGATAGAACAAACGAAAATAAGGAAAAGGCAAAGATATGACAACCACTAGCATCATAGAAAACATAGGTGCACTAGTAACAACTCAGGATAAAGGCATTAACGTATATGCAAGGATAAGATATCCCAATATAATGCATGTCTCTCATCCTCGCCTGCACCTAAACACCCTTTGTGCCATGAATACATGATAATATAAAAATAATGGCACGGCATCACCCTTCGTGCTTTTACTCTTGTCCTCACATGATAATGTAAATAAAATGGCACAGCATTATCCTTCATGCATAATGATGTATATGAAATGGAACGGCATCACCTTTCGTGCTTTACACTCTTCCTCACATGATAATGTATAACAATGGCACGGCATCACCCTTTGTGCTTCACACTCTTCCTCACCAAGCACACATATACATCAACAACAAGCAAGTTAGGAAGCATGGATAACTTCAATCAGAGTGGTTAAGCATAATACACCACGTGAACGAGAATCACAATTCTTGCACAATTAAGCAATTCAATAGACTTCAAGAACCCCATTGCTCAAATATCTCAACAAATCTCAAAAGTAATCGTCAACTCAAGTATGGAACCCAAGTATCTCAAGAATAACTATTGTAGCAATGTATTCGTGATTTAGGTATAGTTACGATCAAATTTGTACATTCAACAGTTTCATAAAGAGTCCATCAAATATAATCAAATGGTAATAGGCTAAAGCACGATCACTAGCTTTGAAATTTATACTCGTATTATCACAAGAATCAAGTAAAACCTAAGGCAATAGAATCACAAAGTTCATCAATGTACAAAGGAGCATACAATTTCCCCCTCCCGAGCATGGAAATCCTGGCACATGCATATACACTCGTCACCTCCCATATACATCATCCCTGCATGTAGCAAATAATATCATTTTATTAGGAAAATTTTCTCAACAAAGCTAGACAAGATATTTACCTCAAAGAAGCTAAATCAATACACTAAGAATATCTTCCTGCGTGAAACAACCTCTGGAGGCTCGAATCTATCCAAAAAAGCCTTAATATCATAGATAAAAGCTATATGAAATGATTGCAAATAATAAAGCTTCGATCTTTAACTAAAATTAAAAAGTCAACCCGGGGCCCGCACCTACAACAAAACTCACAAATTCCGAACATCCATTCCGATATGACTCCAACCAGACCAATTTCATCCAAATCGGCCCTCAAATCATCAATTTATATTTTAGAAAAAGTTTTACTAAAATCTCAAATTTCTTCAATTTGTTTCATCAAACAATCGCTAAATTCAAGAATGGAATCATAAAATATAAATAAATCCGAGTAACAAATACTCACTCCAATTCAAATTGTGAAAATTCGCTCCAAAATCGCCCAAATCTGAGCTCCAAAACCATGTGAGAAAAAGTGATTAAATTCCGTAACAAGCAAAAATAATATAGCAGTTGTTATAGCACGAATCAAATCCTAGATAACTCTAAAACTCATATTTGATAATTCCAACATAATCCTTGCGATATTACACCCAAGATAGCATTTTGAATCACCCAATTTGGCCTTAAAATGAGGGAGATATGATGTTTTGAAGAAAGTCTAAAAATTTTAGGGACATAAATGGTATTTTCGTAATTATTTACACCAGGAAAAAAAACCAGCAATAAGAAAATCTTTATTTTAGCACCCAAAACTCATTCGGAGCCTCCCAAACACAAATCATATATGTATTTTAATCATAAAATATTTTACCAACCTGCTCGCGCACTCAAAATACCGAAAAGAGGTCGTCTTGACCCGATATTGACCATGGTCAAACTTCAAATCTTTAACTTAATTAGTTTCTCAACCAATGATCCAAAATACACTTGAGCCCCTCAGGACCCCATCCAATCATACCAACAAGTACAAAACATTATTCAAACTTATCCAAAGCCTTAAAATACCCACGGGAACATAACAGCAAAGAATCAAGGCTCAAACCGAATAGAACTGCTCTTAAGTTATTAAATCTTTATTCTTTCAAGAGAGTGTCTGAATCGCACTTAAACATTTCAGATTACTTCCAAACTTTGCACACAAGTTCAATTCAACTATATAGACCTATCAAAAGTCTCGGAATACCAATTGGAATCCAATAACATTAAAGTCAACTCTTGGTCAAACTTATGAACTCTTAAGTTCTTCAAATTGCCAACTTTCGATAAATACTGTCGAATCCTTCTAGCAATCTTCAAAATTGAATCTGAACATACGTACAAGTCCAAAATCATCATTCAAACCTATCTGGACCATAAAAACTTGATTCCGAGTCCGTTTACCCAAAAGTCAAACATTGGTCAACTCTTCCAACTTAAAGCTTCCAAATCGAGAGTCATTCTTCCAAATCAATCCTGAATCACTCGAAAACTAAAACCGATCATATAATCAAGTCATAATACATCATATTAAGCTACTCAATGTCTCAAACCACCGAATGGAACACTAAAGCTCAAAATGACCGATCGGGTCATTACATTCTCCCCCACTTAAACATACGTTTGTCCTCGAACGTGTCAGCCATCAATTCACTGTATAAACCCGCCATACACATACTCATGGGTTATCCCATGTCATCTCAATCCATAAAAGCCCATCGACACAATATCGGGTAAAGATTCTTCCTTTAACCTTAATCGATAAGCCTTAGAACCAAATTTCAACATCTAGGACTCCTTCTAAGATCCGATTCTCGCAGACACACTGTATCGATCTCAACCTGCTGAAACAAATCATAAATATATTCACAAGATATAACCACACAATGTATCCCATCGCTCATATGCCCATAGCAATATCTCTGACCATAATAGTTGCCCATTACCAAACCGGGTACCGGTAACAACCTCTTATCAAATAAAATCTTGTTCCAAACCTTCGTACTCTGCCAATGATGGAAGAAACATGTAGAAACTCATAACCACCACTCACGCATTCAATAAGTCGTGGAGTTCTGCCGTCCGACAAGGACCATTGTCAAATTCTGAGAAGAAATATAGAATTATTCTTCCAAACATTTCTTACCCCAATACGATAGTGCAAATCCCAAGTCCCAAAACCTCGTCTCACCCTATACAAATAGCCCAACTGACAAGTCAAACCAAAAGTCACATGGAACCTTACACAATGCGGTCCGTACACCAAACAAGTAATAACTCAGATATATCCAAAAATGGAAAGAAAACTAGGTTTGAGGACAAATAACAAGTACAACTGATATAACAACAAAGGCATAATTTCATGAACTCATCCTACAAAGGGAAAACACACAAAATAAACACAAGGAAGGGTATCTCACATAACTCTATTGCGGCACGCAACTCGATCCCAAATATATCAATCCACATAGGGATACTCATCGAGCCATATAATGCTCGGGCACACTGACCACATATGCGTCAACATCAAGCATGATAGAGTGCACAAATATAACTATGGAAAGATAAATAAACATAATCCAATACGGAGAAAGTCAAGAACAACTAAGGTGCAATAAGCAACTCAATATCATGAGGGCTATCTCGCCCATATCTCTATAAGGCCTAAACGGGATCACAACATGCGTGCGAATAATTATGTAACCTCATAACCCGTCATAGCATAAGGGAGAAACACATAAGCAAACCCGATCTGATATAGAATGCCCATTCTTATTAGGCCTACAAATAGTCCCCAAACAAATTCTGATCATCCCCAAACAAGCAAATAACCTCCCAAAAGCCCATAGCAACCTATCCATAACACATACCATCAGTTATCCAATTTGTTTAACATATCTTTACAGTTCGCAATCAAGGAATAAGCTGCCCACAAGAACATCCAGTCTCTAAACCTCATGAATATCGAAATCTCCATATGTGATCCTAACTCCACTAGCCAAATTATTGATACATCACTCGTACCCAATCATCTTACAAAAAATACCCACATACATATTCTGTGCCACGTAGCAAAAATTGAACCTCAACATCTCAAAATCAGGCGATCACAGTAACACTAGTCAAGCATCCGCAGGTCAAAACACAATGTGCCTTCTAAAATGCACACCTTTCCCAAGCGATACCAAAAAGTGCCAGTTGTCATGACACAAAATCTCACATGTGGTAATGGCTCCTATCGCAATACTAGTCAAGCCGACAACTCACAAATACCATGCATCCTTAATTTAAAACTTACTGAAATAAGCGTAAATAGTAAAAATCTCATAATAACTGATAAGAAAATACCGCAATTCAATACAAAATTCCCCAGAATCCGGGTGTCACTGAGTACATGAGCATCTAAATGTGAGCATAGTCTGACTACTAAATTACTGTCTAGAAAGATAGGACAGTACAAATAAGAGAAAAGAAGGAGAGTCAAGGTCTGTGGGTGCCTAGACAGCTACCTCAATAGTCTCCGACAAATAAAGATCCAAAGCAAACAACCGTTATGTCCAGAAGTACCTGAATCTGCACACGAAGTGTGGAGTGTAGTATGAGTATAACTAACCCAATGTACTCAATAAGTAACAATACTAACCTTGGGCTGAAAGTAGCGACGAGCTCAAAAAGTTACAGTCCAAACCAAATTACAACAGTATAATTATGACAGGAAATATGGCAGTAATATTATAGAGAAACTTATAATCAAATGGTACACAGTACAAAAATGTTGATATGCTTTCATGTTTAACAGTCTAGGCTCAACACAGATGAAATATTCCAAGTATGACTGATATGAGATATGTCACATCTCTATATCTACATGTCAAATGTGCATGTCACATGTAATGCATCACAATGATAACCTCACGTACTCCTACTCTCAGAGTAATCAATTTGACTACCTCAACTCTCACTCATCACACTCACTCACTCAGCACTGTATGGTACTTGCACTCACTACTTGTATGTCAGACTCCGAAGGGGCGAATCCTGCCCAAGCGCTAATAAAACCTACTAAGGCACGTAGCCCGATCCCATCATGAATCAATAATACCTGTTGCAGCGTGTATCCCAATACCATCATGAATCAATAATACTCTATGCGTAGCGCAGTTCGATCCCATCAATATCACTCACAAATAGGCCATCGGCCTCACTCAGTCATCAATCTCTCCAGTCTCTCGGGCTCACAGCACTCATGCCAATCAGCCCAAAACAATGATATATGATGTAACAGTAAATGGTAACAGAGACTGAGATATGATATACAAATGATGAATGTAACTGAGTACATAACTGCAATTTAAGTAAATAACTCAATAGCAAACGAACGACCATAGTGGGTCCCAACAGTACTAGCATATAGCCTAAGCATAATTTCTAACATAAATCACAGCTCACATTATCTAACACATGGAGTAAACATGACCAATAGCAAGAGTAAGTGACTACACAGTTTCACGGAATCGACTGAGTCACAATTACTACGGTGCACGCCCACACACCTGTCACCTAGCATGCACGTCACCTCAACACCAACCACATAACATGTATTTCAGGGATTCATACCCTCAGAACCAAGTTTAGAGGTATTACTTACCTCAAACCGTGCAAATCTCTACTCTAACAAGCCCTTGCCTCACGAATCAGCCTCCTAACGACTTGAATCTAGCCACAAACAACTCGATATAATCCACACAAGCTATAGGAATCAATTCCATATGATAAAGCTAAGTTCTTTTACAAAAGTCAAAAAGACAACTCAAAATGTCAATCTCGAGCCTCAGAATCCGACTGAATTAATAAAATCTGAATACCCATTCAACCACGAGTCCAACCATACCAAAATTACCCAAATCCGATACCAAATCGCCACTCAAATCCCCAAATCCTACTCTTCAATCCCTAGTCCAAAATTCCCTAAATTCCACCTTAAAACACACAATCTTGGTGGGAAATTCAATGGGTATTCAATATTAATGAATAAAAATGATTTTAAAAAATGGCTTACCTCTTGAAATCTAGCGAAATTTCCTTCAAATATTGCCTCAATCCGAGCTCCCAAGGTCCAAAAATGAATACAATCTGGGAATCCTACGAATATATACACTGCCCAAGCATTTCCCACCTGTGAAGCCAGGGGTTGCACCTACGATCCCGCTTTTGTGGAGAAAACGTCGCTTCTGCGAAGTCCACTGAAAACCCGACCTAGCGTACCTGCGGTCCCCTCTTCGCACCTGCGGGACCGCATCTTCGGATAATCCCAACGCTTCTGCGATTACCATCCTTACTGCCCAGCTTCACTTCTGCGGAATAACTTGCGCAGGTGAGCTTTCGCTTCTGCAGATTTCTCCTCCGCACCTGCGCTTCCCAACTCCCTTCTAACTTCTCGCACCTGTGCTCACCCAGCCTTACCTGTGGCGTCACACTTGCGACCAATCCCCTCACAGGTGCGATCACACTAGAAAGTCCACAACTTCAGTAATACTTCAAGTCCCATTTTCTATCCGTTAACCATCTGAAATCTACCTGAGGCCCCCGGGACCTTAACCAAACATACCAATTTAGTCCTAAAACACGATACGAACTTAGTCAATGCCTTAAATCACATCAAACAACATCAAAAACACATATCTCACCCCAATTCAAGCCTATTGAAACTAATAAATTTCCAACTTCTATAATCGATGTCGAAACCTATCAAACCAACTCCTATTGACCCCAAATTTTAAACACAAATCTTAAATAACACAACGGATTTATTCCAACTCTCGGAACAAATCTTAGTAGTGCACCCATATACTAGAATTCTTAGATCCTCCTCTATTGATAGTAGGTCACTGGACACTTGGAGGGTGTCAGATTGATGTAAAGTTTGAGTCTTTACTACTTTTTGCATATCACCTTTATATGCGGATTTGGTGCATTTGTATAAGTTTTTGACCTTGTCATTTGAAAAGCACGCTATTTATCCTCCTCTTTGATTGTGCACTTTACCCTTGATATCAGTTGTTCCTTAATTGTTTCTCTATTATTGTATATGTTTATGAGCTGCACAGGTTATATAAAATAACTATCTTTGACTAAAACTTCGCCACTATTTCGTTGAGGTTAGTCTTAATATTTACATAGTACATAGGGTTCGTTTTACTCATACCTCATATTTGCACCTTGTATACTGATTTTGGAGTTGTGTTGTTGCGAAGTTCGGGAGCGAGCATTGAGTATATGTCAATGTTCCATTGATTAGCTACTATTTTGTTTATGATAATTTAGAAATTTTATTTTTGTTTATGTGTTTCAAACATATAATATATTTCCTTCATATCATTATCTTACATCATTTCTTACTGGCACATGACTTGTATCACCAGCTCCTAGGATAATTTGTATTACATTTTGCATACTTATTTATTATTATGTAATGATCCGATAGGTCATTTATAGTTTTAACCCTCAATATTGTTATTCGAAACCACAATTAGCTCCATTTAACCTTCCTCGATATGCATGCACAATGTGTGTCTTTTTCCGGAAGGTTTTTATGTGAAAAATTGACAAAAATATAAAATCGTGCTTTAGAACTTATTTGAGTTGACTTCGATTAATATTTTGAGCAAACGGATCCGGATCAGTGTTTTAACGGTCCCGGTGGGTCCGTATCGTCATTTGGGACTTGGGCGCATGCCTGAAATCGAATTCAAAAATCCCTAGCTTGAATTATCGCCATTTGTGGAAAACTAGAAGTTTAAAGGCTTAAAGAAATCTCAAGTTTGACCGTAGTTTGACTTTGTTGCTACCGGGTTCGAATCTTGGTTCCGGAACTTGGTATAAGTTCATTGCAGTGTTTATGACTTGTCTGCAAAATTGGTGTAAAACGGAGTTGATTTGACGGGATTCGGACGTCTGGTTGAAGAATTGAAAGTTCCTAGGTTTCTTTGAAAATCTCATTCATTTTGGTGTCCGATTCATAGTTTTATGTGTTATTTTCATGTTTTGATCGCGCGAACGAGTTCGTGTGATATATTTGGACTCGTGTGCATGTTTGGTTTGGAGCCCTGAGGGCTCGGGTGAGTTTCGGATATGCTTCGGAGTGGTTTTGGACTTAGGAAAAATAGTTGGTGCATCTGTTTTTGGTGCAGGCCTCAGATCTCGCAAATGCGAGGTCTGAGTTCGCCTTTGCGAAGTTGAGCCAAGCCTGCTAGGTTCGCATTTATGAACCCAGTGTTTGCATTTGCGAAGTGTGCTAGGAATGAGCTAGTTCGCATTTGTGATCACTTTAGTCGCAATTGCGAAGGTCCATTACTCGCAATTGCGAACTATTCATCACATTTGCGATGATATCAGAGATGGGAATGTCTTCGTATTTGCAAGTGATTCTTTGCTTTTGCGGGGTTCGCAATTCCGAACCCTAAGTTACAAATGCGACATCTACGACTAGACAAATAGCTGAGGGACGGGATTTTTGAGTTCATTTTCTCATTTTTGAACCCTAGACTCGGTAGGAGATGACTTGGAGAGGGAATTTTCAGCTACAAACCTTGGGTAAGTAATCCTAATCTATTTATAATCATATTCCATCAACTTATCTTAGATTTTAACATCAAAATCATGTGAATCAAAGTAGAAATTTATGAAACTTTGCCAAGTTTTTGAAAAATGAGAAATTGAGTTTTGAGAGTCGATTGGGACTCGGATTTCGAAACTAATCACATATATGAACTCATGGGGTCATGGGTAGACGGAATCTACTATTGGGCCTAGGTTTTGACCGTGCGAGGCCTGGTTTGACTTTAGTTGACTTTTGGGAAAAAGTGTAAAAATCTTAACTTTATCTATTGCAATTGAATTCCCTAGAATTGTTTGATGTTATTGAGTCGATTTTGGTTAGATTTGAGCCGCGTGGAGGCAAACTTTAAAGGAAAAACTATTTTCGAATTGTGAATTGGCCTATTTGAGGTAAATGTCTTGCCTAATTTCGTGTGGGGGAACTATCCCTTAGTATTGGTATTGTTGATTCAATTGTACTAAGTGAATCCGTGTACCCATGGTGATGAGTGGGTACATGGGTTGTACGTAGTATTTGACCACTTTAGGCTACATTGACTATTTCCATACTTTAATTGAGATGTCATATTATGTTTTCAAGATTCTCATATTTAAATCATCTTAATTGTGTTAGACTATCCTTAAATGCTTAGTTGAATTGTTTAGTAGTTGTTCTACATCTTATTTTCTAAATTGATCCCATGCATTAGTTTAACTTATTGCCCCTTTATTGATACATGTTATCCCTTCGTTGTTAATCATCACTGTTGAATTAATTATTCATGTTGCCTTTTTATTTGTTGATTTCTGTTAATTGATACTCACTGTTGAATATTGTTTCCTTAATTGTGAGTTAGTCTTATTTAATATTGTGGTTACACGTTGTTTTTCCCATTATTGAGTATTTGATGTTGAGGTTGTAGAAGTTGTTAACACGTTGAGGCGATGTTGGTTATTGTTGAAACATGTATCCTATTGAGCATTTTCCATCCATTATTGTTGTTGATATTCTCTTATACGTTGGGTTGGAGCCATGGGCTAATGTTGTGAAAATATTGATATCGTTGTTGTTGGTAAGTCGTGATATGTGGGTACTTGTGGTGCGATGGTGTTATAGTGATATGATATTGATGCGCATGCGGCGGTATAAGGCTTGGGTTGATGTGCATGTGATGATATAAGGTGGGACTTATGTGTGTGTTGCTTGTAGGGGAACTACATGAAGCCATGCGGCATCATAAGGTGGGCTAAAGTGTGTGTAGCTATTTCGGGAAAACTATTTTCAAAACCTATTTTCAAATGTAAGGCTCACGCGGTGGCATAAGGAAGGATCATGATTGAAATTGAGAAATGTGAATACGAGGTGGTACCTCGGTTGTTATTCTTGATTCTACGAGGCGGTACCTCGGTTGATTTCATTATACACGAGGCGGTACCTCGATGTGATTCTTGTTGTTATTTCATGTTGCAAAGTGTCGTGCAAGGAATATTCTTGTTGCTCCACTAGTTATCATTCTAGTAGATGTAGTATGTACATGATCTTTGTATCACTTTAGTTGTTTCTTTTATGCTATCATCTTGTTCCGTATTAGTTGTTTTCTTACTTCCCATTTTATATTTGTATTTCATTTTATACTGTCTACTTCATATCCTAGTAGGTGTCTTGACTTGGCCTCACACTATTCTACTGAGGTTAGGCTTGATACTTGCTGGGTACCGTTGAAATGCACTCATACTATGCTTCTGCACATCTTTTTCTGCAGATCCAGGTACATCTGCTCGTGCTGGTAGATAGAGAGTTTTGCTAGTTATTTTTACGAGAGACTTCATGGTATGACTGCTCGGCGTCCGCAGGCCTCGGAGTCCCCTTCCCTTATTCTCAGTTAGTGTTGTATTTTCTCGCAAATAGTGATGTATCAGATGTTTTAGTTATTCCATAATGCTTATGCCTTTGTTCCACCAATCTTGGGAATTGTATGGTTGAGGTTTTGCTTTTTAGGAGTTATACGAGTTTATCAAACTAGGTTGATTATTTTGTTATTTACATTTGTTTAATTGCTATCAAATATTAGGCTTACCTAGTCGTAGAGACTAGGTTCCATCATGATGTCCCTACAGAGGTAAAATGGGGTCGTGACAAGTTGGTATCAGAGCACTAGGTTCATAGGTGTTACGAGTCATAAGCAGGTTTAGTAGAGTCTTGAGTATCGGTGCGGAGATGTCTGTACTTATCTTCGAGAGGCTACAGAACTATTAGGAAAACTTCACTTATTTGATTCCTTATCGTGCGAATTGGTTGATTTAGAAAACTAAATCTTTGACTTTCTATTCTCTCATAGATGGTGAGGACATGCACCGCAAGATCCGACGATCAGACACTCGCACCCCCTACTAGAGCCGTTGTCACACCCCCACCTCAGGGAGCACGACCGGCGCTCAACAGAGTTACCTCGATCGAGCAAGCCTGCACAGTGTCGTCTACCCAACTCACCCAGAAATAAGGAGACGAATGCATTTCATTAATTAGTCAGTAAGAAGTTTTGTGAACAACACCATTTCATTTCTATTAGTTACATTCTTAACAAATGTTCAAAACAGTACATTATACAAACATAGTTAGAGTGGGACAGATGATACAATTACAACATTTTTAGTTTTAAATTTCCCAAAACAGACACAACCCACACTCTGTCTACGGAGCCTTTATCAAGAATAAAAGAGTGCTATGACAGTGCCGGCAACAAGGCCCCGGCTATACCTCAGAACGCTATGTACAAAGGATAGAAGATATTGTCACGCCCCAAAATCGAGGAGCGTGACCGGCGCTCAACCGAGTGAACCCGACCGAGTAAGCCTATTAGATTTTCTTCTACCTAAACTCATCCACGAATGAGGATAATACATAATTTCATTTATTAGACAAAATGTGATCATGTCTACAATACCAATTCATTACCAATAGTTTTCATCTTTTTTAAAGTTTCCAATTCCACACATTTTTCATAATCTGAAGTGGAAATAGTAATTCAAATACAACATAAAGAGTTTGATTTCCCAGCACCAATATACAACCCACACTATGTATACAGAGCCTCTATAGATAAAGAAGAGTACAATGAAAATGCCGGCAACAAGGCCTTGGCTATACCTCAAACAGAATACACAAAGAACAAAAGATACATGATCCTGGGATGAAGTTGGGCTCACCAAGTCAACTGGGAAGAAGGTGCACTGCTATCACTGATCAATATCTCCTGCTGTGGAACCACATGCATCCATTTAAAGATGCAGTGCCCCCGGCAAAAGGGAGGTTAGTACTGTCGAATAGTACTAGTATGAAAACCAAACACCAATTTAAGAATTCAAAAATACAATATGAATATGATGAATCAGGGTGGCAATAGAACAATATAGATAAACGTTTAAACCATAGCAAGCTTATTAAGAGCTATCAATAACATTTATAGGATCTAAGATGAGATCCTCTGTAACCATCTTCACACAAAGCAGCCTCGCCGCCTCACCCGATGAATGCAGGTGGAGGTGTAAGTACAATACTACAACTCTACTCAAGCGGCTCGGCCGCCTCACCCCAATGTGTGCAGGTGGATGTATAACCACAGTACCAAGAACCTACACAAAGTGGTTATGCCGTCTCACCCCAATGTATGCTGGTGGAAAAGCATCAACGATACCAATACCTACACAAAGCGGCTATACCGCCTCACCCCAATATATATATATATATATATATATATATATATATATATATATATATATATATATATATATGTATATATATGTGGGTGGTAGTGTAACAATAATACCAAAACTATTCACAAAGCGGTCGTACCACCTCACCCCAATGTATGTGGGTAGAGGTGTAATCCCTCAATACCATAATCCCTACACAAAGCGGTCATGCCACATCACCCCAAAATATATGGGTGGAGGTATATCACAACCATAATCTCTACAAACTTTGCATAATAACTTCCACATAAATCACGACTTGAAATTATAATATGTGCGTACACAATCCATATTTTTGGAACACATCCTCAATTTATAATGCAATATGATAAGAGCATTTGAAACTGGAATTGAACATATATCTTTATCACAAAACTAATCGAATACTCGATTTGTCATCAATATCTTGGAACTTACAAGGATAATGGGGATTCCAGTTCTTAAAGAAGAGTTTAGCCAACATACCTCACTTGAGCTTCCTTACACTCTAAATATTCTGGAATTCTTAGCAACTTCAATCTATTTTAGAAATATAATAAATTGAACCAAAATTAGGAAGATGATCATGGTTCGAGCTCATTTGAGCATTTTATCAAACACTAGGTGTGCATAACGTTTCAAGGTCCTTTTATGGGGATTCCATCATCCCACAACCCAATCTTTACCATTTTTAGCTCAATAATCTTCCTACACCCTTTGATAATATATGCATGTAAAATAAACAACTCTCATGCCCAAAAATTATCTTGCTAATTACCCATTTCTAGACAAAATTCGAAATTGAGGGTTAGGGTGTAGAATCTTACCTCTAGGATGAAGACCTAGTGAGTTTCCCTTCTTAATCTTCCAAAACATGAGCAAGAATTGAAGAACAATTATTGAAGAACAGCTTCTCAATCTAGGGCACTCTCTCTCACTTTGAAATGTCAAATTATTGCTCAAAAATGGCCCAAAGAGTATATTTAATGAAGTAGGGTCAGGTTTTAAAAACCCAAAAATGGAGCTCCATAACAAGGTCTACGATCACATAATCTATATGCGGATCGCATATCGGTCGCATAATCGGTGTCCAATACTAGCAAACATCTCTCTGTATCTGCGGTCACTATGTGGCCCGTAGACCTGTTCTACAGTCGCATAATGAACCGTAGAACAGTTATGTGGTCACATAGTCGACCGCAGAATTGCTTCCAAACTGGCCCTCTCCTGCCTCACTTCTGCGGCCATTATGCGGCCCGTAGAGTGATTCTACGGTCGCATAATGGACCGCAGAAATGTGTTTTTCTTCCAAAACTTTTCCTTTACTTTCCGGTGTATTGTTCAACTGAAAAGAATCCTCAAACACGTAAGCCTAGTTCGGCACCATGAAACATTATTTTCTTTTGCAATACTTTACGGGGCCTTACAGATACATGACCCCGAAATGAAGTGGGGCTCACCAAATCAGTTGAGGAGAGGGTGTGTTGCTATCACTGATCAATACTACATGCTATGGAACCACCTGCATCCATTAAAAATGCAGCGCCCCCGACAAAAGGGACTTTAGTACATATGGAATAGTACTAGTATATAAAACTAAGCACCCTCTCAATAGAACGAGCAACAGAAAATGGAGAATAAAACATGATATCAATAAGAGACTCAAACGGTATCAAAGTGCACATTAGGGGAAACGTAAATTTCAAGAAGATTTCGGTAATTTAAATTGGGAGATCTTTAGCACTGATATACCACTGTGTTTTAGCATGGAGTCCGATCTCAGCCCGACCGACTAAGCCGTCTCACCCCGAGACATACACTCACAATACCACCATGTGCGCGGAATGGCGTTCGATCCCAGCCCGGTCGGCTAAGCCGTCTCACCACAATGTCGTGTGGGTCGACATTACATCACATCTAGCTAGCAATAATCTCATCCCATTTAAGGGGAAAGCATCTCAACACACCAATCCCATCCCATATAACGGGAAATAGTCTCATCACATTAACACGGGGATTTACCCCTCAATCACTCCTACACCGGCACGTATAGTTTCGGGGTTAGGTTGTTCCAACCTACCCTTCCTCGGTGGCTAATCGATACTCCCAAAGCATTTGTTATTAAAGGTATTTACCACTCAATTCATATTCTTTTACATGTCATTCATTTTATTGACATCATTAGCCATAACGCAATATCATTCTTGGCACATTGGTCGTACTTTATAATTCAAGCTCACTATTCCATTTTCAATCATTAACATGGACAATCAACAACAAGGCCTTTCAAATTAAGACTTTAAACACATACTTGATCAAATTAAGGTCTTAGGCACATATGATCTCTTATACAATTTGATGTGATCACTTTCATTTGGACTTGACTTGAAGTCACAACATTTTAATACATACTCATACTTCAAATACTCTCCTGAAGAATAGCACAATATAATAAGAACATTCCAGAACACATTTGAACATATTCATATATATACATCATATGACGTCAAACTTATTCAGAAAAGTCAATTCATAATGAACAACTCAGGACTTACAAGATCATCATGGGAATTCAATTCTAAGCGAGAAGTTTAGCTAACATACCTTGCCTCAAGCCCTTTTTAATTTACTAAAATGTTCTGGAGATCCTAGCCACTTCAATCTATTTAGAGATATTGCAAAATTGAACACAAATTAGGAAGGAGTTCATAATTCTAGCTCACTTGAGCATTTTATCAAACACTAGGTGTGTATTAAGGTTCTAAGGTCCTCCTATGGTGGATTCTATCATCCCACTACCCAAAGCTTACCCAAAAGAGTTCAACAATCTTCCCACTACCCTAGATGGTACATGCATGTAAAATAAAAAACTCCCACACCCCTAGAATTTACTTGGCTTATTACCTATTTTCAATTAAAATCACGAAATTGAGGGCTATGGAGTAAAAACTTACCTCTAGGATGAAGACCTAGTGAATTCTTCTCACAATTTCTTCAACTTTGTGCAAGCATTTATGGATGATGGTCTTAGTAACTCCCCCTCTCACTCTTTGGCACTCCCTCACTCTATAATATATGTTTTGGTTCAGAGGTGGTCCATTACTCTAAGATATCGAAATAGGGTCGGGTAAAAATTTAGAAAAAAAATAGATCCGTCACAAATCTGCGGTCGCATATGCGACCGCATAATGCTTCTGTAGTCCAAAACATGGGCCGCGAAATGGTCCTCCGGAACTGTGCAACTCTGCCCCACTCTGCGGCCATTATGCGATTTGCAGACCTGTTCTGCGGTCTCATAATACGCCGCAGAACCTCCCTCCAAAAAAATTTCATGTTGGTTCTGTGGTCGATATGCGGCCCGCAAAATGGTTTTGCGATCGCAAGTGACCGCACAATATCACCCAAACTTTGTCCAGTTTTTGGCTTTATTCTACGGCCATTCTGCGGCCCGTAAAGTGATTTTGCGGCCGCATAGTGGGCCGCAGAAATGTCTTTTTCTGCCAAAAAATTTTCCTTTACTCCTCAACGCACTATCCAACCCAAAAAGTCTGTTCGTCAACAAATAGTCTATTTCGCCACCACGAAATCCCGGGTTTTAGGTGAAATATTTACGGGGCCTCACAGCCGCAAAGGCCGAGAACGGGCATGGGGTGCAGCCAGAGCACCTGAACAAGCTGTGATAGAGGAGCCACCAGTAGCTCCAGTCAGGGGTCAAACACTCGAGGCGCCTATTGCCGCCCCACAATTCAGGAGACCCTTGCATAGTTCATGAGCATGTTCAACAGCTTAGCTCGGGCGGGGTTGATCCCACTTGCACCTGCCACATCCCAGGCTGGAGAAGGAGTATAGACTCCCGCGGCCCATACAACAGAGCAGCGGGTCTAGGTTGATCATGTCCCAGAGGTCATATCGGTACAGCCTGTTACTCCAGTTCAGCCCGTGGTTAGGGCATCAGCATCTGAGGAGGAGGAGCTTAGGCTCACGAGGTTCAAGAAGTACCACCCTCCTACTTTCAGTGGTTTGGCTTCAGAGGATGTGCATGAGTTTCTTGAAGAATGTTACCGCATTCTCCGCACTATGGGCATTGTGGAGACGAGTGGGGTTGTCTTTACTATGTTCCAGCTGAAGGGAGTGGCATATTAGTGGTGGCAGGCGTACGAGGCTGGTAGCCCAGACGAGGCAGCTTCACTCACATGGGATCAATTTTTAGAGTTCTTCTTGAGAGAGTATATTCCTTAGACCCTTCGGGATGCTTGGCGCGCGGAGTTTGAGCGGTTGTGCCAGGGTACCATATCAGTGTCATAGTATGCTTTCTGATTCAGTGATTTGTCCACCAGGCATGCACCAGTCTTGGTTGCCACTGTCAGGGAGCGAGTATGTCGATTTATCGAGGGCCTCCACCAGAGTATTAGATACAGCATAGCCAGGGAATTGGAGTCAGACACTCTGTATCAGCAGGTGGTTGATATTGCACGGAGGTTGGAGGGTATGCGAGACCGTGATAGAGAGGATAGGGAGGCCAAGAGCCTCGTGGGACAGGGGGATTTAGTGGTGGTCACACTGCAGCTTCAGCCCATCATGGTAGGGGCTATGTGAGCCACGCAGTTCATTCAGCACTTCCAGCTGCTAGTGGTGCTCCAGATGTATCAAGGTCCTAGGTTGCACACTTTTCTCAACCACTTTCTAGTGCACCTCATGCACAGGGTGCCTTCAGCGGTCAGTCCAGCCGACCTGGCCTGAGCCAGTCTCAGCCTCCACGTCCTCCGAGAGCTTATTTTGAGTGTGGTGATACATGCCACATGATAAGAGATTTCCCCAGACTCAGTACGGGTGCACCTTCCCAGACTACTCAAGCTCCACAGATTCAGTCAGGTCCGCAGACTTCTCAGGCCATGATTGCTGCCCCAGTAGCCGCTCCACTCGCCTAGCCAGCTAGAGATGGAAGTCGCCCTAGAAAGGGAGACCAGACCAGATATTATGCTCTTCTTGCTAGGACAGAGGCAGTTACTTCAGACTCAGTCATTACAGGTATTGTTCCGGTCTGTCATAGAGATACATCAGTCTTATTTGATTTAGGCTCCACTTATTCCTATGTATCATCTTACTTTGCTCCATATTTGGGTGTATCCCGTGATTATTTGAGTTCTTCTGTCTATGTGTCCACACCTGTGGGAGATTCTACTATTGTTGACCGTGTGTATCGGTCGTGTTTAGTTGTTCTTGGTGGTTTTGAGACCAGAGTCAATCTATTGTTGCTCAGTATGGTAGATTTTGATATTATTTTTTGTATGGAATGGTTGTCGCCCTATCATGTTATTCTTGATTGTCACGCCAAGACTATGACGATGTCTATGCCAGGTTTACCACGGATAGAGTGAAGGGGTACTTTAGATTATGTTCCTAGCAAGGTTATCTCATTTCTAAAGGCTCGGTGGATGGTTGAGAAGGGATGTGATGCGTATCTAGCATATGTGAGAGATATCTGTGTTGATACTCCTACCGTCGAGTCAGTTCCGGTAGTGAGGGATTATCTAGATGTATTCCTGGTAGATCTTCCGAGCATTCCGCCCGACAGGGATATCGATTTTGGTATTGATTTGTTATCGGGCACTCAGATCATTTCCATTCCACTATATCGTATGGCCCCACCAGAGTTAAAGGAGCAATTGCAGGAGTTTCTTCATAAGGATTTCATTCAGACTAGTGTATCACCTTGGGTGCTCTGATCTTGTTTGTAAAGAAGAAGGATGGTTCTATGCGCATGTGTATTGATTATTACCGGTTGAACAAGGTTATAGTGAAGAACAGGTATCCATTGCCACGCATTGATGACCTATTTGATCAGCTACAGGGTTCCAGAGTATTCTCCAAGATTGACTTGCGTTCCGGCTATCATCCGTTGAATATTCGGGAGTCAGATATCCTGAAGACTGCCTTTAGGACTCGGTATGGTCATTACGAGTTCTTTGTGATGTCATTTGGGCTGATCAACGCCCCAGCAACATTCATGCACTTGATGAACAATATATTCCTCCCCTATCTTGACTCATTCATCATAATTTTTATTGACGATATTCTAGTGTACTTTTGGAGCTGGGAGGATCATGAGCAGCACTGAGGACCGTGCTCCAGATCTTGAGAGAAAAGAAGTTATATGTAAAAATTTCAAAGTGTGAATTCTGGCTTGATTCGGTGGCATTTTTGGGTCATGTAGTGTCGAGCGAGGGAATTAAGGTGGACCCGAAGAAGATTGAAATAGTGCAGAGTTGGCCAAGACTGTCTTCAGCTACAGAGATCTGAAGTTTCCTTGGTTTGGCAGGGTATTACCGTCGATTCGTAGAGGGTTTCTCATCTATTGTTGCACCTATGACTAGATTGACCCAGAAGGGTGCTCCATTTATGTGGACTGAGGAGTGTGAGGAGAGCTTTCAAAAGCACAAGACTGCTTTGACTGCAGCCCCTATGTTGGTGTTGCCTTCGGGTTTGGGGTCTTATACTGTGTATTGTGATACATCGCGTATTGGTCTCGGTGCGGTGTTGATGCAGGACGGTAGGGTGATTGTCTACGCCTCTAGACAACTGAAGGTGCATGAGAAGAACTATCATATCCATGACCTTGAGTTAGCAGTTATTGTTCATACCTTGAAGATTAGGCGGCACTATTTGTACGTGTCCCTTGTGAGGTCTTTACCGACCATCGAAGTCTTTAGCAGCTGTTCAAATAAAAGGATCTTAACTTACGGCAGCGGAGATGGCTAGAGTTGCTTAAAGACTATGATATCACCATTCTATATCATCACGGGAAGGCCAATGAGGTGGCCGATTCTTTGCGTCCAAAGGCGGAGAGTTTGGGTAGTCTAGCATATCTACCGGAAGCATAAGGGCCATTAACTTTGGAGGTTCAGGCCTTGGCCAACCAGTTTGTAAGATTGGATGTTTCGGAGCCGAGTTGAGTTTTGGCTTGTGTGGTTTCTAGGTCTTCTCTATATGATCGCATCATAGAGCGTCTGTATGACGACCCCCATCTGCTTGTCCTCAAGGACACGGCTCAGCACGGTGATGCCAAGGAGGTCACTATTGGGGATGACATTATGTTGCGGATGTAGGACAGGCTATGTGTTCCCAATGTAGATGGTTTGTGTGAGTTGATTCTCCAGGAGGCTCACAGTTCGCGGTACTCTATTCATCCGGGTGCCGCCAAGATATATCAGGACTTGAGGTATCACTATTGGTGGAGGAGAATGAAGAAGGACATAGTGGGGTATGTATCTCGTTGCCTAAACTATCAACGGGTGAAGTATGAGCATCAGCGACCAGGTGGATTGCTTCAGAGGCTAGAGATTCCAGAGTGGAAATGGGAGCGGGTTACTATAGATTTTGTTGTTGGGCTCCCATGGACTCAGAGGAAGTTCGATGCAATATGGGTGATTATGGATAGGTTGACCAAATCGGCCCAGTTCATTCCAGTGGCAGTTACATATGCTTCAGAGCAGTTGGCTGAGATCTACATCCGAGAGTTCGTCCGTCTTCACGGTGTGCCCGTATCTATAATTTCTGATCAAGGTACGTAGTTACCTTGCACTTTTGGAGGGCCGTGAAGCATGAGTTAGGCACGTAGGTGGAGTTGACTATAGCATTTCATCCCCGGGCGGACGGACAGTCCGAGTGCACTATTCAGATTATTCAGGATTGACTTCGCACCGCTCAGTCTAGGCAGAAGAGTTATGCTAACCGTAGAGTTCGTGACGTTGCATTCATGGTTAGGGAGCAGGTCTTACTCCGGGTTTCGCCCATGAAGGGTGTTATGAGGTTCGGAAAGAAGGGCAAGCTAAGCCCTAGGTATATCGGAACTTTTGAAATTCTTGAGAGGAATGGAGAGGTGGAATACAAGCTCACATTGCTACCTAGTTTGTTAGCAGTCCATCCAGTGTTCCATGTGTCAATGCTTCGGAAGTATCACGGTAATCCGTCCCATGTGTTAGATTTTAGCTTAGTCCAATTGGACAAGGATTTGACTTATAAGGAGGAGCCGGTAGCTATTTTAGCCCGGCAGGTCCGGTAGTTGAGGTCTAAGAGTCATCCTTCAAATAAGTGCAGTGGCGAGGTCATCCGATCGAGGCAGCCACGTGGGAGTCTGAGTCAAACATACGGAGTAGATATCCACACCTTTTCACCAGTCCAGGTACTTTTCTATGTCCGTTCGATGACGAACGTTTATTTTAGAGGTGGAGAATGTGATGACCTGATAGGTTATTTATAGTTTTAACCCTCAATATTGTGTTCGAAACCTAAATTAGTTCCGTTTAGCCTTCCTCGATTTGCATGCGCAGTCCATGTCATTTTTCTGAAGGTTTTATGTGAAAAATTGACAAAAATGTAAAATCGTGCTTTAAAACTTATTTGAGTTGACTTCGGTTCACAGTTTGAGCAAATGGGTCCGGATCAATATTTTGACGGTCCCGGTGGGTCCGTATCGGGATTTAGGACTTGGGCGTATGCCTGAAATCGAATTAGGAAGTCCCTAACTTGAATTATCGTCATTTGTTGAAAACTAGAAGTTTAAAGGCTTAAAGAAATCCCAAGTTTGACCGTAGTTTAACTTTGTGGCTACCAGGTTCGGATCTTGGTTCCGGAACTTGGTATAAGTTCATTACAGTGTTTATGACGTGTCTGCAAAAATGGTACAAAACGGAGTTGATTTGACGTGATTCGGACGTCTGGTTGAAGAATTGAAAGTTCCTAGATTTCTTAAAAAATCTCATTCGTTTTGGTGCCCTATTCATAGTTCTAGGTGTTATTTTTTTGTATTGATCATGCGAGCGAGTTTGTATGATATTTTTGGACTCGTGTGCATGTTTGGTTTGGAGCCCCGAGGGCTTGGGTGAGTTTCGGATAGACTTCGGAGTGGTTTTGGAATTATGAAAAATAGTTGGTGCATCTATTTCTAGTGCAGACCTCAGATCTCGCAATTGCGAGGTTTGAGTTCGAATTTGCTAAGTTGAGCAAAGCCTGCTGGGTTCGCATTTGCGAACCCAGTGTTCGCATTTGCGAAGTGCGTTGGGAATGAGCTAGTTCGCATTTGCGATCACTTTGGTCGCAATTGCGAAGGTCCATTGTTCGCAATTGTGATGATAGCAGAGATGGGAGGGTCTTCACATTTGTCAGAGATTCTTCGCATTTGCGGGGTTCGTAATTGCGACACCTAGGTTGCAAATGCGACATCTGCGACTGAACAAATAGCTGAGGGATGGGATTTTTGAGTTCATTCTCTCATTTTTGAACCCTAGACTCGGTAGTAGACAACTTGGAGAGGGGATTTTCACCTACAAACCTTGTGTAACTAATCCTAATCTATTTCTAATCATATTCCATCAACTTATCTTAGATTTTAACATCAAAATCATGTGAATCAAAGTAGAAATTTATGAAACTTTGCCAAGTTTTTGAAAAATGAGAAATTGAGTTTTGAGAGTCGATTGGGACTCGGATTTTGAAACTAATCGTATATATGAACTCGTGGGGTCATGGGTAGACGGAATCTACCATTAGGCCCGGGTTTTTACCGGACGGGACCCCATTTAACTTTTGTTGACTTTTGGAAAAAAGTATATAAATCTTAACTTTATCTATTGCAATTGAATTCCCTAGCATTGTTTGATAGTATTGAGTCGATTTTTGTTAGATTTGAGCCGTGTGGAGGCGAACTTTAAAGGAAAAGCTATTTTCGAGTTGTGAATTGGCCTATTTAAGGTAAGTGTCTTGCCTAACTTCGTGTGGGGGAATACCCCTTAGGATTGGTATTGTTGATTCAATTGTGCTAAGTGAAATCTGTGTATGCAAGGTGACGATTAGTACGCGGGTTGTACATAGTATTTGACCGGTTTATGCTACTTAGACTATTTTCATGCTTTAATTGAGATGTCATTATGTTCTAGATTCTCATAGTAAAATCATCTTAATTATGTTAGACTATCCTTAAATGCTTAGTTGAATTGTTTAGTAACTGTTCTACATCTTATTTGCTAAATTACACTCATGCTTTAGTTGAACTTGTTGCCTCTTTATTGATACATGTTATCCCTTCATTGTTAATCATCACTATAGAATTAATTGTTTATGTTGCCCTTTTATTTGTTGACTTCTGTTAATTGATACTCATTGTTGAAGATTGTTTCCTTTATTGTGAGTTAGTCTTATTTAATATTGTGGTTACACGTTATTTTTCCCGTTGTTGAGTATTTGATGTTGAGGTTGTGGAAGTTGTTAACACGTTGAGGTGATGTTGGTTATTGTTGAAACATCTATCCTATTGAGCATTTTTCATCCATTATTATTGTTGATACTCTCGTATACGTTGTGTTGGAGCCATGGGCTAATGTTGTGGAAATATTGATATCGTTGTTGTTGGTAAGTCGTGATATGTGGGAACTTGTGGAGCGATGTTGCTATTGTGATATGATATTGATGCGATTATGGCAGTATAAGGCTTGGGTTGATGTGCATGTGGCGATATAAGGTGGGACTTATGTGCGTGTTGCTTGTAGGGGAACTACATGAAGCCACACGGCATCATAAGGTGGGTTAAAGTGCGTGTAGCTATTTCGGAAAAACTATTTTCAAACCTTATTTTCAAATGTAAGGCTCACGTGGCAGCGTAATGAAGGATTTCTTCCCTCTCTTCTTCCTCCCTGACTTCATACTCGTTTTAACCCAACAAAAAAAGGCAGAGTTCTATTTGGTGGGTGGGATTATGATTGAAATTGAGAAATGTAAATACGAGGCGGTACATCGGTTGTTATTTTTTATTATACGAGGCGGTACCTCGGTTTTGATTTCATTATACACGATGTGGTACCTAGATGTGATTCTTGTTGTTATTTCATGTTGCAAAGTGTCGCGGAAGGAATATTTCTTGTTGCTCCACTCGTTATCATTCTAGTAGTTGAAGTCTGTATATAATCTTTGTATCACTTTAGTTGTTTCTTTTATGCTATCATCTTGTTCCGTATTAGTTATTTTCTTACTTCCCATTTTATATCCGTATTTCATTTTATATTGTTTACTTCATATTCTAGTAGGTATCTTGACCTGACCTCGTCACTACTCTAGTGAGTTTAGGATTGATACTTGTTGGGTACCATTGTGGTGTATTCATACTATGCTTTTGCACATATTTTTGTGTAGATCCAGGTACGTCTGCTCGTGCCGGTAGATAGAGAGTCTTGCTAGCTGCTTTTACCGGAGACTTCAAGGTATGCATGCTCGGCATCCGCAGGCCTCGGAGTCCCCTTCCCTTATTCTCAGTTACTATTATATTTTATTGCAAACAGTGATGTATCAGATGTTTTAGTTATTCCATAGTGCTTATGACTCCGTTTCACCGTTCTTGGGAATTGTATGGTTGAGGTTTTACTTTTTAGGAGTTATACGAGTTTATCAAACTGTGTTGATTATTTTATTATTTACATTTATTTAACTGATGTCAAATATTAGGCTTACCTAGTCGTAGAGACTAAGTGCCATCATGACGTCCCTACGGAGGGAAAATGGGATCGTGACATATTATTTGATGATTGTCAGGTTAAACTGTATTTATATTGATTGACTTACCTAGTAGGTTGGTGTTAGGCACCATCACAATTCTTGTGGACATTGGGTCGTGATGACAATATTTGACCATTACAAGACCTGACATAAGCTTTGCAATTCAAAACTTAAGTCAATTCATGTAGAGGCCTAAGTAGTCATATATATAGGAAGCATTGAGGATAACAAAGTATATAAAAAGGGCACCAGGTCTAGGAGTCTTGCTACAGGCATGACAATCTCAATACTTACCGTGATTTTTTGATTGGGTTGCCTGCCTAAATACTAGAAGGTTTGTTACTGGATATGTAGTGAAGTTAGGGAGCTAACTGATTTCTTGAAAATCCGAGAAACAACGGACAATAAGCAGAAGTTCTGCAGAGCCAGAGTATAGAAGTATGGTTGCAGTTGTTGCTGAACTTACTTGGCTCTCTGCTCTATTAGAGGAACTGGGGATTACTATCACTAAGCCTGTGAAGTTGTTCTTTGATAATACGACAATAATTTTAGATAGTAGGCAATCAAATCTTTCATGAAAGAGCCAAACGTATTAAAATTAATTGTGACTTTGTGAGAGGAAAGAATCAAGTCTCAGCTCGTTGAACCAAATTATACTTCTTCCGCTCTTCAGCTTTCAGATTTTCTTATAAAGGGACTCATTGTTGCTCAAGATCGCTTTTTAGTATCCAAGCTTGGAGTGTTAAATATTTTTCACCCTCCAACTTGGGAAAGTATTTGGGAATTAGTGAGGTTAGTTTAGACATTTTACAAATATACATGAGATTTGCACGTGAGAGTTGGTTAGAGGATTTACGCGAGTTGTTATATACTCTATTTCTGTATTCAAGTCAGCTAAGATGCATTAATGAAATTCTTCCCTTTCTCTCTCTACATTTATTCTCTCTAGCTCTATTTAATTCTCATAGCTTCAATGCAAGTATAAGATAATAGATTTTAGGGAAACTACCAGTTATGTCCATTTATAAATAACTCATTATAAAAATTGGCAAATTCATAAAATATTACTAATATTAGCTAAATATTATTAATATTAGCCAATTAGTTATTTGTAACAAAAAAAATCAAAATTTTACTTTCTTTTGAGTGGGTGTTATTAGAATAGATTGGGTATATCTTAAGGAGCTTGAATCTCAGTTTTGGGATGATTTGGTAAAATTTTGAGGTGGTTTGAATTGAAAATTCGAAATAAAAACTGAACATAAAAAAAAATAATATGTGTATCACACAGTGTATCATTTGTGTATCACATAGGATCATATTTATATCAATTATGTATCACATGTATATCCATGTATACATGTGTGTGAGATACATACGTGATACATGTTTGATACATGTGTCGCAGAAGAATTTTTGAACTCGATTTAATTACGAATTTTGATATAAAACCAGTCCAAATCACCTCAAATCTTCCTCAAATTTTGTATATTGACTTATCTATATGTTTTTAATGAATTTCAACTATACCCATTGAAAAAGTTCCTATTCTTCGTAGAATTTTGGAATATTGTATATATATTTTTTGGTATTTCATCACTTTATTTGCTACCTCATCCATGAAATTTCCTTTCCGTCTTGCATCTAATGTTGTTAATCACGCTTAAAAATATGGAAGGACATTTTTGCATGTGATTCTTTGAGAGAAAAAACCTTATTTATTTGGTTTTTTAATTTTTATGTGCTTGGCTCGTTTTGGTAAGTCTATAACTAATGGCTAGAGGTTGATAAGTTGAGACTTATTTGGGACATTTGTGTAAGTTTTCCTAGATTTTATCAATAAAGACAATTGATTGAATGTCATAAAACCTTTTCATAGTAGTTTATTTATATTTTCTTTTAACTTCTAGTTTTATTTTATATAAGTTTGTTTGATTGAGCATAAAGATTAAGAAGGAAAAAAATGATTTTAAAACTTTTTAAACAAACAATGAAATTTGTGTGATTATAAAATCATGTTATTTGTATAAAATTAAAGGTTTAAAGTTAAAAAAAATTTTAATATAAAATACCATTATTCTTTTTAGATTATATTAAAAATGAAACAATATCACATAAGCTGAAATAAAGGAAGTAGAAAGTAGATCAACTTTTATTGATGTTGTCTCATTACATCAAAATTAATTTATTTTTACATCAAAATCAAATTAAAAAGTAAAAGTGTCAAATTACCTATGTACTACTCGAAATTACTCAATTTTTTTCTCGCCGTTTACCTATTGATTTAATAATACCCCAATTGAAAAGTCTCATTTTGCCTTTAAGCCATAATGGAAGCTTCAACCCGGAGGTAATTATAAATTATAGTTAAAAATTGTGGGGCGAATTTGGTCATATTTTCTCAAAACATTGGACATGTGAGGTCCTCTCATTTTCATACTGAAGTTCAATCAATGGCAAGGACAAATACGAAATTCTTTTCTAACAGCAAAGGTATAAATGAACCAAGACTGTAATATTTGGTAAAATTGAACAATTCCGCATAATACAAGAACTAATTTGGACTTTATTTCTAATTAAAATTATTACTTAAGTTTATGGAATTAATTATCAAGTTTTTGTTTTTACACAGTTGCAGGAAAGGTCATCTAGACAATAAGGGGTCGCTTGGTTTAAATTTTAAAATTGGGTATCCATGATTATAAATCTGGGATTATAACTAGGATTAAAATTTGAATAACTTATCTTATCTTTTACATGGGATAAGTTATACCAAAATTTTGATATAAAAATAATACCAATATTAGCTAATACCTTTAACCAAACACGAGATAAATTGTCAAAATTTATATCGAAATAACCCATCTAATTCCTTGAACCAAACGACCTCTGAGAAACTAAGTATTCGAACTAGTTCGGATTGTCGCTATTGATTTTGAGTTGTTCCCTCGGCAACAAATCATTTCTAGCTCATTGCTAATTATTTTTGGTTTTTCTATTAAAATTAAAAGAAAAGATTGGCTAGACAAACAAATATCTATCTTTTGGTAGGTCTTTTTTTCTTTTTCCTTTTCACAATACGTGAAGTACTGAGGTCTGATAGAATGAATAGTCTTGTTTGCTTAAGACTTAGCAAAGTATCTACTACCAAAATAAATGAAAAAAGTAGGAGTATAAAGTATTCCTTTTGGAACTAGGGTAAGGGAGCTGGGTCATTATACGGTTAAAGATTAATTAAATCACAGACGATCTGAGAGTTGCAAGAAGCCAAAAAATGGTACAGACTCTCAAGTGCAAAATAATTAGAGAAGTGCACGGAATGGCCCATGATTTGGTTAAAGAAGTAAATGAGGGGACTCTGTAAAAATGCAACAGGCAAAAGTGAGGTACAACTCCTGTCTTTCCCAAACGTAGACGTTAAGTTAACCCAAACCAGAGGACGCCTGTCCCTCCCTGCCAGTACTGCCCCTACCCTCCTCCCCTGCCATACTTGGGTTATATACAATTTTAAGGAAAAAATTAATCAAACACATTATATGCAATAAATCATGTTAATTTGCATCGGTTACCTGATATATTAATGGAAGAAACCATTTCTTTTGCACAAGTTGATGATGCTGAAACGAATTTCACTTGTATGAGACGCTCTAATCTCACAACTTAATAAGATAGCTTGTTTACCCGAAAAACGGATAGAGTTAAATTTGTACGTAGTTTTAAGAATATATGATATAACTTGATACAAACCGTAGGGATAAATAGAAATGTCAAATATGGATCGTAAAGAATGCAAAATAAACAAGGTAGGAAAGAAGATGATTTTTAGGACTCAGCACAATGGATCAATTAATGAAACTTAGAAGAATAATTCTTGAATATAGGAGAATATGGTGCTTGAATTACAATGAAAGCAAAAAACTGCCCTCCACAGAAAATGTAACCATCCTCTTTATAGTGGAGGATCCTACTATAGATATAATTAAAAATACATAGTGGAGAATCCATGATAAATCAACTTTTTCCTAATTTCTGCCGAGATTCTCTCCCTTAGTGTGTTTGCATCGGCTCTTGTCTGTGAGTTCGGACTCGGTCCCGGTTGGCCTCTGCCCCTTAAACTCGAAATCATCTCATCTCAGTTCGATTCAGA
Source organism: Nicotiana tomentosiformis (assembly GCF_000390325.3). Lineage (NCBI taxonomy): Eukaryota > Viridiplantae > Streptophyta > Magnoliopsida > Solanales > Solanaceae > Nicotiana > Nicotiana tomentosiformis. The sequence continues at coordinate 71,694,618 of NC_090818.1, read as the reverse complement.
CCCGAGCTCGATGATGACTTCGGACTCGGTGTTTGACCTATACCTAGAATCCAAAGCTTGTTCGTACCATCTCCGGAACACATCTCGAAGTCTTCCTTCGATCCATTATATTTCGACCTCGATCCATCGTACGAAGGCCGGAATCTATTTCGACCGTATATAGATAGTCCCCTCATTTCTCGGGAAGGATGTAGTGAGAAACGATATGATTTTTCAACGGCTCGATCGGATTATAAGCTCACGTTTACATTGGACTCGATCATGACGCACCTAATAGTTGTCCCGTCGATTTAGTCTTTCAAGGTATTTAATGCATGTCAGACGGTGGTCGACCACCGCTGACATTGAACCGACATTGCTTTAATCCATAAATAGCCCTTCCTTTTACCATTTATCACTTTTACATCTTCAATCTTCCAAATCTCCCAAGTTCTTTTTCGTACCCTCTGAGTTTATTCGCAAATCTGTGATTCCCCTTTGCAAAAGCCCTTCTTCAAAATTACCAAATATTTGTCACTTTCTTCTATTCTTGACCTTTAAATTCGAAAATGGCGAAAACATCACAAATCATTCCTCAGAAAGAGAAAGCTTCATCTTCACAGTGTGCCGCCGACGAAACACCGGTAGAGCCACGGTCTGAGGAGTGCGTTCCTGGGGCGTGTGTTCTTACCTCTAATTTTAAGGTCGATAAAGGCTCATCGGTTCCCGGCCGATGTGAGCCAGTATCGATGTACATGTGTTTGATAACTGAGAGGCACCTCAAACAGCTGAAAAAAGATTGCAATTGGGAGGGTAAAGAAATAATAATCCCTTCTTCTGACGAAGATATCACCACTTACGTGAAAGGGTTTTTAAGTGTGTATACTTACCCTTTCACGTTAGGTTCCCTCGATCCTGTTATTATTGACTTCTGCCATCAATACCAAATAACCCTAGGCTAGGTCCATCTTTCTTTTTTGCGGATCGTTATTTTGATTCGATACTTTGTGAACAAAATTGAGGGGATGTCGTTCACCCTCGATTATCTCATCCAATTGTACCGCCCTCGACTTTTTCGAGGAAGGTTAATAAAATTCCAGCGTCGGGCTACCAAGGCTCTGTTCTCGAGCATTGACAAGGACAGGGATCGAGGTTGGATGGCAGGTTCGTTCGAGTAAGGACTTCGGAAATATGCATTTTCCCGAAGAGTGGAATATGAAACGTAAGTGTGATTCTAATGTTACTTCCTTCTATTTCACCCTTTTATTTCTTTTTTCACCGATATTCCTTTTTCTGTAATGCAGCGATTCCCTGGATGCCCGGAGTAGTTCCCGATCTCAAAAACTGGGTACGAGCTTTGGCTTCGACCTCCACATACTCTGAGCACTCATGGCGTGATCTGTCAAAGGGCCAATGGGAGGCAAAACATCACGGTAAGCCCCTTTCTCGTACATTTTGGTAGTTCGAACGAGACGCTTTCAATATACTTCAATAACATTTTCCATATGTAGGTGTGGGCAAAGATGCGATTTTGAGGCCCACGTCCATCGGGGAAGTTCGGCCTCTGTCCCAAAGCCGGTGAAAGATAATAAGAGGAAAAGAGTCTCCGTTCCCGAAGATCTAAAACCGAAGAAGAGGACGGCTTGTAAGCCGAACAAGAATACCATTCCTTTGACCGTAGAATCAGTTATGTGTCTAAGGGAAGAAGAAGAAGAAGAAGAAGAAGAAGAAGAAGAAGAAGAAGAAGAAGAAGAAGAAGAAGAAGAAGAAGAAGAAGAAGAAGAAGAAGAAAATGATGGGTCTGCGTTTGCGGCCCGAACGAAGAAGAAGACCACCGACGTTCCACAGGTAGCTGGATCGATGGTGGTTCATAAGGCTCCGCCTCGAACTGAAGATATATCGGAGAAGGATTCGGGCAAAGTCCCCGAGTTGTTGGAGATCGACGATGCTTCTTATCAAGGGGCTCTCCTCGATTCTCTTCGAACCGAAGAGAATGCTCCAAGTGATTCACTTGGGGCAGTAGCAATCGAAGACTCGCCCACCTTCCCTGCTTTTTCCGCAGGGGCAATTCGGGAAGCCCAAGCTTTGGGGGCCCTCGAACTAGATAGGCCTCATGATAGAGAGGATCCTTTTCATGACCTGTTTACCGGTGTCGAGGACGTTTCCGGTACTAGTGATGCATCGGACCTTTTTACGGGGTGCAGCAGGCTTTGAATCAGGTAAGCCTTAAATTATTTTGTTGGTATTACTTTAATGTTTTGTTTTCTTTTCTTTTCTAACTTAGTTTCTTCTTTCTTTGCAGGACGCGGCAGTTCATCGAGAAGCATGTTCTCAGTCCCGAGCCGAGCTACGTCGATATGAGGCCGATCTTTAACGGGTTACTGAGGAGAGGAACTCTCTTAAACTCCTCTTAGGGCAAAGGGCAGAGGAAATAAAAGACCTCCGAGTTGAGTTGGCCAAGGCCCAACAAGATCAGACCGATCTGTCCGAGCAGGTAATGATACTTTTAAAAGCCTATGGGTTCGATATCGGAATAATGGTTAATTTTTCGGGCTCACAACTGCAGCAGAAAATTGAGATGATCGGGAAACTCCGTGAGGAGGTCGATGTGATAAAAGCGGAGTCCTTGAAGTGGAAAGAAGGTATGGACAGTTTTGCTACAGAGAAAGAAGCTGCTCAAACTCAATTATCAGCGGCCGAGAACCAACTTCAAAGTATGAAGGAGAAAGGCTCGGTTCAAGTAAGAAAAATAAAGGAGCTCGAGGCTCGGTTGGCCTCTGAATTTTCCAAGGCCGAATCTGACGCTAAAAAGGCAAAGGCCGATGCGGATGCACTCGTGTCCGTCTATCAGGCTGATGCTGAAGCTGCCCAGGTCCAAGCAAGAGAGGCATCTGAGACCGCCGATACTCGAGCACATTGGGTCGCTGAACTTGCTAAGTGCCGATCTCGGAGGGAGACCCTCGAGGAGATCCATGCTCGGGGTTTCGACCTTGCTGAAGAGATAAAAAGGGCCAAGAAACTCGAAGCTGATGCTGAAGCCTTGGTTTCCCATGACTATGATGATGATAATGATGATGATGATGATGATGATGATGATGATGATGATTGGAGTAAAAGTGGGTTCGAGAACGGGGGGAGCCCGGTGGAGAAGAGACCGCTCCCGGAGATAGCCAAGAAACTTAGCCCTTAGTTTCTATGTTGTAATCAATCATGTAAACAATCTTGTATATAAAATATCTTTTTCTTTTACCGACTTGCTTCTATTTTGTTTCCTGCCTTGTGAAGATTTTATTCATGCCTTATGAATGTTTTCATAAGGATTTAAGCAATTTGATCGAATTTGGTCCTCGTAACCTTTATAACCGAGTGGGCGTTTACTCAAGCTTGAAATAAGGTAGCCCATAGGCTTAGTAGTCGAGTTTAGTGATTGTTCAAACTTGCAGTTTGATGTAGCCCTTAGGCTTAGTAGTCGAGTGAGTGTTTAACTCGAAGTAATGTAGCCCATAGGCGTAATGGTCGAGTGAGTGCTTGCTCGAACTCGAAATAAGAATAGCCCGTAGGCTTATTAGTCGAGTGAATGTTTCGAACTTGAAGTAATGTAGCCCGTAGGTATAATGGTCGAGTGAGAGCTTGCTCGAACTCGAAATAAGAATATCCCGTAGGCTTATTAGTCGAGTGAATGTTTCGAACTCGAAATAATATAGCCCGTAGGCGTAATGGTCGAGTGAGTTCTTGCACGAACTCAAAATAAGAATAGCCCGTAGGCTTATTAGTCGAGTGAATATTTCGAACTCGAAATAATGTAGCTCGTAGGTGTAATGGTCGAGTGAGTGCTTGCTCGAACTCGAAATAAGAATAGCCCGTAGGCTTATTAGTCGAGTGAATATTTTGAACTCAAAGTAATGTAGCCTGTAGGCATAATGGTCGAGTGAGTGCTTTCTTGAACTCGAAATAAGAATAGCCCGTAGGCTTATTAGTCGAGTGAATGTTTCGAACTCGAAATAATGTAGCCCATAGGCGTAATGGTCGAGTGAGTGCTTACTCGAACTCAAAATAAGAATAGCCCGTAGGCTTATTAGTCGAGTGAATGTTTTGAACTCGAAGTAATGTAGCCCGTAGGCATAATGGTCAAGTAAATGCTTGCTCGAACTCGAAATAAGAATAGCCCGTAGGCTTATTAGTCGAGTATGTTTAGAACTCGAAGTAATGTAGCCCGTAGGCATAATGGTCGAGTGAGTGCTTGCTCGAACTCGAAATAAGAATAGCTCGTAGGCTTATTAGTCGAGTGAATGTTTTGAACTCGAAGTAATGTATCACGTAGGCGTAATGATCGAGTGAGTGCTCGCTCGAACTCGATCCTGTTTGCATAATAAATCTCGAAATAGAGGAATTTTTCTTGGATATAAGATATCGGTAAAGAAGAGAACTTCCTTTGCAAGTCTTTATACATGTGTTCATGTTTTGCGTCGGGGCTCGGGCCAGCTACATGAGCATGGTTCGTTTTGACCATTTGGCTCTTACAACTTTTCCTGTCGAGACATTGTTGTCATAAAATAACGAAGTAACTTCCTTTGCACTCAACTTGATAATCATCACATATATGTTCAATAATAATGCCCCCATGTATTCGAGGTTGATTGTAAAGAGGCCTCGGATACTGTTGAATTGTTAGCACGATCAATGGTTGCCTTGTTAAAAAATAAATCTCGCCGAAAACCCTATTTGGGACAAACACCATGCTTTCTGACCTAAAGGCTTCGAGTTGAATAATTCGTCCATCTTTGGTCGAACACTTGCAAGGGTTAGTTTAGAAATATGATTGAATAGGGGGGGTTATACCTTAGCAGTAGTATCGTTTTAGGCGTTACACGTTCCAATTGCTTGGTAGTTGATTGCCATTCTTATCAGACCGAGCTTGTAGGGTTTCCGCTATATGGCCGGTATCGGTCTTTGGTCGACCTTTGCGTGGTAGTTTTTTTAGTAACGGATCTAGAAATCAACTGGTCGTCTTCTACTCTTATTTTGGATTGATATCGATTGTGCACATCGGTCCAAGTAATAGCTGGGTACTCAATCAGATTATGCTTCAGCCGTCGTGAAGCCATCGAGCTTCACTCATTTAGACCTTGAGTGAAATCTTGAACAGCCCAATCGTCTGTGACTGGTGGCAGATCCATTCGTTCTATTTGAAAACGAGATACGAACTCCCTTAGCATCTCGTTATCCTTTTGTATTACTTTGAACAGGTCCGACTTTCTGGTCTCGACCTTTATGGCTCCGGCATGTGCTTTTACGAAGCAATCTGCAAGCATAGCAAAAGAATCAATAGAGTTAGATGGTAAATTATGATACCATACCATTGCCCCCTTTGACAGGGTTTCACCAAATGTTTTCAATAATACAGATTCGATCTCATCATCTTCTAGATCGTTTCCTCTAATGGCACATGTGTATGAGGTGACATGTTCGTTGGGGTCGGTCGTCCCATTATACTTAGGAATTTCGGGCATGCGAAACTTCTTCGGGATTGGTTTAGGGGCCGCGCTCGGGGGGAAAGGCTTCTGTACAAATTTTTTGGAATCTAAACCTTTCAATATCGGGGTGCCCCTGGGATTTGATCAACCCTGGAGTTGTACGCTTCCACTTTTTTGTTGTTTTCTTCGATCCATTTTGTCACTTCTTCAAACATCTTAACAACTCCTGGATTAGTCCCCGAATTTTGCTCGTTTGACCTTGCTACAACTGGCTCTATTCTGCGGGTGATCTCTAGGGGTGGAGTAGGCTCTGGTTTGCTTGTTACCTGTGTTCGACTCTGTAACTGAGCTATCGCTACCTGTTGAGCTTGCAACATTTCGATAATCACAAGCAAGCTGATTCCGTTTTCTCAATTTTATGGGTGTCTCGAGGTGCAGATCGAGTGCTGCCATGAACGCTATTTTCGGGTTCAGAATGTAGGTTCGCCTTGATGGCCACATGCGAATTGATATCTGTCGGCACTTCAATTCGAGCTCCAACGGCGTTAACAAATGGTCTTTCGGTACTGGGTCTCAAGTTATTGTTCTCATCTTGAAGACCGGCTTCGTTGTCGATAGGTGAGGCCATTTGATTGGTAGTTAGTCGTTGCTAATCCGAAATCCAAGATACTTTCGGAAACAAGTGCAAAACACAACGGTGTGTTTTTGTATATTCGTATCAAATAACCACTGTTATCCTTAGCCCCACGGTGGGCGCCAAACTGTTTACCCGAAAAACGGATAGAGTTGAGTTTGTACGTAGTTCTAAGGATATATGATATAACTTGATACAAACCGTAGGGATAAATAGAAATGTCAAATATGGATTGTAAAGAATGAAAAATAAACAAGGTAGGAAAGAAGATGATTTTTAGGGCTCAGCACAATGGATTAATTAATGAAGCTTAGAAGAATAATTCTTGAATATAGGAGAATATGGTGCTTGAATTATAATGTAAGCAAAAAACTGCCCTCCACAGAAAATGTAATCATCCTCTTTATAGTGGAGGATCCTACTTTAGATATAATTAAAAAATACATAGTGAAAAATCCATGATAAATTAACTTTTTCCTAATTTCCGCCAAGATTCTCTCCTTTAGTGTGTTTGCAATGGCTCTTTTCTGTAAGCTCGGACTCGATCGGCCTCGGTGTTGGTCAGAAGTGCTTCTAGAGCTCGATATGGACTCAGGATCAGGTGATGATTCGGACTCGGTCCCGGTTGGCCTCTGCCCCTTAAACTCGAAATCATCTCATCTCAGTTCGATTCGGACCCGAGCTCGATGATGACTTCGAACTTGGTGTTTGACCTATACCTGGAATCCAAAGCTTGTTCGTACCATCTCCGGAACCCATCTCGAAGTCTTCCTTCGATCCATTATATTTCAACTACGAACCAATGTACGAAGGCTGAAATCTATTTCGACCGTATACAACGCTCTAATCTCACAACTTAATAAGACGTTCTCACTTTTGGTTGATATTAGCATATGAAAAAAAAATCACAACTTCCTCAAAGAATATTATAAATGTCTCATTGGCACTATATTTTTGTACGTGAATTATCGATTAAGAGGTGCTAACTGCTATTTATCAATTCTTCATGATTAAAATATTAAAAAAAATTGCAAAAGAAACATACATTCACTTATAAGTTTGATACATTCATTTATTGCCTATAAGTATTCTTTCAATTCTAGTTTCCTTTCTTGCATGAAGTTATCAACCAACACGGATCAGATAGGATTCGGCTCATATTCATTTTCTATTGCCTTCATTTCGTAGTTCTTACTTGGATGTGTGACACCTATCTCATTTTACTATTGATGAGTTAGATCTTAAACTTTGTACCCAATTAAATAATTGAAACTCCTGCTCGAAGAAAAGAGTGTTGCATGGTGAAAAGCAAGATACAATAGAAAGCAAGAAAGATGAGATTTGAGGGGCATTGTTTTTGGTGTAATATTTCTTCTAGGATCTGCAGGAAATAGTTACACCTTTATTGTATCAGTTTGATTCTGGTACATCAAAGTAAATTTAAAATACATGTAACATAGCATATATCGTGTTTGTCAATTGTCATACGGTTGGAAACAGTAAACACTTTGGCGAAGTCCATAAATGTATGGTTGCACTTTACACGTAAAAGAAAATGTTAAATGTTTGAATAGGAAGAGTATTTGCATCCACTAAGTAGGCGTTTGTACATAAAAATTGTAATTTTTGAAAAGAAGCAATATTTGGAGTTAAGTAAAAAAATAATATTTGGAATTTGAGATTATATTTGAACATGTATTTCAATTGAAAAAATATTGCAGTTTTATGAGTGGGGGAAATTATTTTTGAAAAAGTGATCAAAACTGCTTTTTGGTTTTTGAAAAACTCATTTTCGAAAAATCTTCAAAAAATTGCAAAATTTCATAAACTGTAACGATCCGACCGGGCGTTTTGAGAATTAGCATCTCATTCGGCGGCTTAAGGTCTCGAGTAGTTTCGTGTTATGTATTATGACTTGCGTGTGTGGTCGAGTTCGGTTTTCGGATAATTCGGGATTGAGTTGGAAGGATGATTCTTGTCTTAGAAGCTTAAGCGGTAAGAGTTGACCGGAGTTTGACTTTTATGTAAACGACTCTAGAATGGTGTTTTGATGATTCCAATAGTTTCGTATGGTGATTTTGGACTTAGACGTATGTCAGAATTTGGATATGGAGGTCCATAGGTTGACTTGATGCATTTTGTGCGAAAATTGGAAAGTTGAAGGTTTGGAAGGTTGAGAGGTTTGACCGGGAGTTGACTCTGTGAATATCGGGCTCGCATTGCGACTCTGAGGATTGGAATAGCTCTTCATATAATTTGGGACTTGCATGCAAAATTTGAGGTTATTCCGGGTTGATTTGATATTATTCGGCGCGAGTTGTAGAAGTTTTCATAAGTTCATTAAATTCGATTTGAGGTGCGATTCGTAGTTTTGATGTTGTTTGATGTGATTTAAGGCCTCGATCAAGCCTACATTATGTTACAGAACTTGTTGGTATATTCGGACGGGTTCCCGACGGGCTTGAGTGAGTTTCGGGGTGATTTCGGATCATTTCTAGGCCATTTTTAATTGCTGGTTTTTGGCCACAGGAGTATGCATCGCGATCGCTGACTTTGGGTCGCATTCGCGAAGAGCAAATTTGTTGTTTGGGCACTGTCAATCGCGATCGTGAAAGCCTTTTCACGATCGCGTAGAGGAAATTCTGTTGTCACTAACCCAATTTTAAAAGCTTATATCTTGCAATCTACAAGCAATTTAAAGATGATCCAAAAATAAAAGTTGTAACCTTTTGAATCTAGTTTTCAGAAAATTAAATCATTTGTCATTTGGAGTTTTGTACAAAATGTTAAGGCTGTCAAACTACAGACTATCTGAGAAGAGTTTGGGAAGGGTAATGGGAATTTGTTCATCGCGATCGCAGGGAAATGGCCGCGATCACGAAGGGTAAAATTTGTGCTGGAAATTTTTTGAATCGCGATCGCGAAGGATACCTCTGGAGCAGTATTTAAAGTACTCTATTTCGACGGACTTGGTCATTTTATCATATTTTGAGCTATGGAGCTCAGATTTGGGCAATTTTGAAGGGGATTTTCACACTTTGGAATGGGGTAAGTATTCTTTATCCGGATTAGATTATATTTTATGATTCTATCTTTGTTTTTAATATTAAATTATTTATTTAAATGGGAGAAAATGAGAATTTTTGTAAAAACTTTCAAAAATGTAAAATGATTATCTAAAGGCCGATTTGATGTCGGAAATGGATAATTTTGGTATGGTTTGACTCGTACCGACATGGGTGTTCGAATTTTATAAATTTTGTCTGGTTACAAGGTACGGGCCCAGGGTTGACTTATTAGTTTTCATTAAAGATCGAAACTTTATTATTCGGAATTATTGTTTATGATTTTTATTTATGATATTAAGCTATTTTGTCTAAATTTGAGCAGTCCGGAGGTTGTTTCACACGAGAAGATTATTGTAGAGTATCGGTTTAGCTTCTTTAAGGTAAGTATCTTGCCTAACTTTATGTGGGGGAAATTACCCCTTAGTATTTGAGTCGTCTGTGCTATTTGTGTCATGTGAAAGTCGTGTACGCGAGGTGACGAGTACGTACTCGGGCTTATATGTGGAAAATTGACCAGCTTAGACTCTTAAGCTTCTTCCATGTACTTATTTGGAATTGTTAGCACATGTTATATCTTTTATTCGTCATGTCTACTATCACATGCTTTATTTGAAGTTGTCGTTACATGTCACATTCTTTACTTGTCAAGTTTGCTCTTATATGCTTTATTTGAAGTTGTTATCACTTTTATCATTATGTGATTTATTTTATTGTGGAGTTACTCTTAGTTGAAATTGTTGTTACATGATATCCTTTTATTGCCGGATTATTCTCATGCATTTAGACGTAGTGCTAGTTCGTGCCATCTCTTTCATTATTAGCCTATTCATACACTAGAATATTGGAATTGAGGTTATCGAAAGTCATTAATCTATTTTAATTGAAGTTGTGTTTAAAGGGGGTGTTGTTCCTTGTTGAGTTACTTTCCCGTTCATTTTGTTGTTATTGAGATTCTATACATATTGTATTGAGCCACGGGCTATTTGTTATGGAAATATTAATATTGTTGGATCTTTGAAAAGGTTGTGGCCTATGGGCACTTGTGATACGAGTGGATATGTCGTGTTGTTGTGATGTTAGCACATATGAATTGTTCTGTGGTTAGTTGTTGTTATGCGGAGTATTAGGGTAGCATTTCAGCGTTGTTGTTATGCGGGGCATAGGGGTGGCATATGTGATGACCCGATAGGTCATTTATAATTTTAACCTTCATTTTTGTATTCTGAAACCTCGACTAGCTCCGTTTAGCCTTCCTCAATTTGCGTGCGCAGCCCGTATTATTTTTCGGAGGGTTTTTATGTGAAACATTGACGAAAATAAAAAATCGTGCCTTAAAACTCATTTGAGTTAACTTTGGTCAACATTTTGAGCAAACGGACCCGGATCAGTATTTTGATGGTCCTGATGAGTCCATATCATGATTTGGGACTTGGGCGTATACCCGGAATCAAATTCGGAAGTCCCTAACTTGATTTATCGTAATTTGTTGAAAACTAGAGTTCACTTACAAAGTATATGGGGTCCCTAAATTCGGAAGTCCCTAACTTGATTTATCGTAATTCATGAGTTTACTACTTTATTTCGTTTCTGTATTTTCCTTTCCTGTCATTATTTTATACTGCGTCCAAGTTATATTGTAAGTGACCCACCTTAGCCTCTTCACTACTTCATCAAGGTTAGGCTCGGCACTTACAAAGTATATGGGTCGGTGGTACTCATACTACACTCTACTCTTTGTGTGCAGATTTTAGAGTCGGTCCCGATGGCGATCTGTAGATTGCTCGGGTTGACTATCAGTGTGGAGACTTGAGGTACAGCTGCTCGGCATTCGCATCCCTGAAGTCCCCTCCCACTTTATCTTAGCTGTGTTTTTTTCTTTTAGACAGCTTTACCTTTATTCAGACCTTTATCTGTAGTATTCTAGTAGCTCGTGCACTTGTGACACCAGATTCGGGATTGTATAAGATATTTCAATTGTTATGGTTTTCCACACTTTACTTCAGATTCATTTTAGTTATTTCGGTTTCTTTATTATTAATATTTAATCTGAACTGTTAAAAATAGATAAACTATTCTAACGTTGGCTTACCTAGCAAGTGAAATGTTAGGCGCCATTACGATCCCGAGGGTGGGATTTTCGATTTGTGACAAGTTGGTATCAGAGCAATAGGTTACCTAGGTCTCATGAGTCACGAGCAAGCTTAGTAGAGTTTGGAGTATCAATACGGAGACGTCTGTACTTATCTTTCAGAGGTTATGGAGTTTAGGAAAAATGTCACTTTTTCTTACTATAACATGCGATTTTATTCTATCATTGATTATTGAACCCTTCTATTCTTGTTCTCTCACAGATGGCGAGAACATGCACTACATCTACCGCCGGACATGATCTGGAGCCCTTGTGGCCGCTATGACTAGGGGCAGAGGTCGAGGCCGAGGTTGCGCCAAAGGTCGAGGCAGAGGCAGAGCTCAGCCTAGAGCTCGAGCAGCAGCACCGGCAGTGGAGCCTCAGGTAGATTTTGAGGAGGAGGTTCCAGCCCAGACTGTACCTATTGGACCAGCTCAGGTCACGGAGGGGTTCATGGCCACTCTAGTACTTCAGGATGCTCTAGTCCATTTGGTGGGCCTTATAGAGAGTGTGGCCTAGACCGATACCTTTTCGGTGGTACCAACCATCTCTCGGGCTGGGGGAGGAGCACAGACTCCCTCTACTCACACACCGAAATAGGTGGCTCCCCAGTTCCAAAATCCAGCAGCCTCGCCAGTTGGGGTAGTTCAGCCGGTTGTTGCGGTATAGGCCGGTGATAGGCTCGCTTTGTCTTATGAGGCTATGTTGAAGTTAGATAAGTTCACCAAGCTCTTTCTTGTTCATTTCAGTGGTGCATCTTCTGAGGATCCACATGATTTTCTAGACCATTGCCACGAGGTGTTGCGCAACATGGGTATAGTTGAGACTAATGGGGTCAATTTTGCAGCATTTCAGATGACTGATTCCACCCGGAGATGGTGGATAGATTATATGTTGACTAGACCAGTTGGGTCACCCGCACTTACCTGGGATTAGTTCTCATAACTATTTCTAGAGAAGTTCATCCTTGTCACCCTGAGATAGGAGTACCACAGGCGGTTTGAGCAACTTCAGTAGGGTGGTATGACTGTCACCCAGTACGAGACTCGATTTGTGGACATAAATTGCCATGTCACTATCTTGCTTCCTACTGAGAAGGAGAGAGTGAGGAGATTTATTGATGGGCTCACTTATACTATCAGGCTTCAGATGGCCAAGGAGACAGGGAGTGATATTTCCTTCCAGAGGGCTGTTGATATTGCTAGATGTATAGAGTTGGTTCGTGCTCAAGAGAGGGGGCCAGTGTCAGATAAGAGGCCCCGTCATTCCAGTAGTTTCAGTGGTGCCTTATCTGGAGGCAGGGGTGCTTTTGGTAGAGGCCATCCTCCTAGGCCATTTCATTCAGCGCTTCAGGCATCTCATAGCGCTTCGGGGAGTCGTGGTCCTTATGTTCCTTATTTTGGGCAGCCAACCTACAGTGCACCATCAGCTCCTATCAATGCGCCTCCGATTCATAGCTATCACCATGGTTATCCAGCCCGTTCGTGTCATCTTCAGCTTCAGCAGCCACAGCAGCAGGATGAGTGTTTTGAGTGTGGTGGTATTGGGCACATCAGGAGGTCTTGTCCGAGATTATTGGGCGGCATGCCACAGCAGATTTCACGTGCCATGGTTCCGGCACCAGTTGCTCCACCGCTCGCTCAGCCAGTCAGCTAGAGGCCATCCCAGAGATGTAGTTCAGAGTGGTGGGGCCCAGCCCCGATGCTATGTTTTCCCAGCTAGGCCTGAGGCCGAGTGATCTGACGTCGTTATCACATGTATTGTTCCCGTTTGCCATAGAGATGCCTCAGTTCTATTTGATCTGGGATCTACTTATTCCTACGTGTCATCCTATTTTGCTTCATATCTGGTTGTGCCTAGTGATTCTTTATATGCTCCTGTGTATGTGTCCACGCCTATGGGAGATTCTATTATTGTAGATCATGTCTATCGCTCGTGTGTGGTTACTATTGGGAGTCTTGAGACTAGGGTAGATTTTCTACTTCTTGATATGGTAGATTTTGATGTTATCTTGGATATGGATTGGTTGTCACCTTATCATGCTATATTGGACTATCACGCCAAGACAGTGACCTTAGCCATGCTGGGGTTGCCTCGATTACAGTGGAGGGGGACTCCTGGTCATTCTACCAGCAGGGTTATCTCCTATGTGAAGGCTCGACGCATGGTTGAGAAGGGATGTCTAGCTTATTTGGCATATGTCCCTGATTCTAGTGCGGAGATTCCTTCCATGGATTCAGTGCCAGTTGTTCGTGAGTTTCCAGAGGTGTTTTCTGCAGACCTATCGGGGATTCCACCCGACAGGGATATTGATTTCTGTATTGATTTGGCTCTAGGCACTTAACCCATTTCTATTATGCCATACCATATGGCCTCGCCGGAGTTGAAGGAGCAGTTGTAAGATTTGCTTGACAAGGGCTTCATTAGACCTAGTGTTTCACCCTGGGGTGTGCCCGTGTTGTTCGTGAAGCAGAAGGATGGGTCGATTAGGATGTGTATAGACTATCGGTAGTTGAACAAAGTCACTATCAAGAACAAGTATCTGATGCCGAGGATTGATGACCTATTTGATCAGCTTAAGGATGCCAATGTGTTTACGAAGATTTATTTGAGGTCTGGCTATCACCAGTTGAGGATTAGGGCATCTGATGTCCCTAAGACGGCTTTTCGGACTCGGTATGGGCATTACGAGTTCCTAGTGATGTAATTTGGGTTGATAAATGCCCTAGCAACATTCATGGACTTGATGAACCGGGTGTTCAAGCCCGACTTGGATTCTCTTGTGATTGTATTCGTTGATGATATCTTGATCTACTCCCGTAGTCGAGAGGAGCACGAGCAGCATCTTCGGATTGTAGTTCAAACTCTGAGAGATAGCCAGTTATATGCCAAGTTCTCAAAGTGTGAGTTTTGGTTAGACTCAATCATCTTTTTAGGACATGTTGTATCGGTAGAGGGCATAAAGTTGGATCCTAAGAAGATTAAGGCAGTTCAGAACTGTCCTAGATCTACTTCAACTACAAAGATTTGGAGTTTCCTACGTTTGGCGGGTGAGAGACCGTTTGCACTAGATGTTCAGACTTTGGCCAACCAGTTCATGAGGTTAGATGTTTCAGAGCCCATTCGTGTTTTAGCTTGCACAGTCGCTCGTACTTCCTTGTATTATTAGCACATTAGAGAGCGTCAGTATGATGATCCCTATTTGTTTGTCCTTAAGGATACGGTGCGGCATGGTGGTGCCTAGCAGGTTACTGTTGGAGATGATGGGGTTTTAAGGATGAAGGGTCGTATATGTGTGACCAATATGGATGGGCTTCGTGAGTTGATCCTTGAGGAGGCCCATAGTTCTCGGTATTCTATTCACCCGGGTGACGCTAAGATGTAACAGAAATTGTGGCAACATTATTGGTGGAGAAGGATGAAGAAGGATACAGTTACATATGTAGATCGGTGCCTAAATTGTCAGCAAGTAAAGTACAAGCATTAGAGACCTGGTGGTTTGCTTTAGAAGTTAGAGATTTCTGAGTGGAAGTGGGAGCGTATCACTATGGATTTTGTTGTTGGACTCCCACGGACTCAGAAGAAGTTTGACACATTACGGGTCATTGTGGACAGGTTGACTAAGTCAGCACATTTCATTCCAGTGGCAGTTACCTATTCTTTAGAGTGGTTAGCTGAGATCTACATCAAGGAGATCGTCCGTCTTCATGGTGTGCCCGTGTCTATCTTTTTGACCGAGGTACACAGTTCACCTCACACTTCTGTAAGAAATTATAGCGTGAGTTGGGCACGCAGGTTGAGTTAAGCACATCATTTCATCCTTAGACGGACGGATAGTCCGACCGCACTATTCAGATATTGGAGGATATGATTCGCCCTTGTGTTATGGATTTCAGGGGTTCTTGGAACCAATTCTTGCCACTTGAGGAGTTTGCCTACAACAACAGCTACCAGTCTAGTATTTAGATGGCTCCCTATGAGGCATTATACAAGAGGCGGTGTCTTTCCCCAAATGGATGGTTCGAGCCGGGGGAGGCTAAGTTGTTGGGTACAAATTTGGCACAGGATGCCTTGGATAAGGTCAAGATTATTCAAGATTGACTTCGCACCGCTCAGTCTAGGCAGAAGAGTTATGCCGATCGTAGAGTTCGTAATATTGCATGCATGGTCGGAGAGAGGGAGTTGCTCCGGGTTTCACCCATGAAGGGTGTGATGAGGTTCGGAAAGAAGGGCAAGTTGAGCCCTAGGTATATCGAACTCTTTGAGATTCTTGAGAGAGTAGGTGAGGTGGCCTACAAGCTCGCATTGCCACCAGTTTATCAACAGTCCATCCAGTGTTCCATGTGTCCATAATCAGGAAGTATCACGGTGATCCGTCCCATGTGTTAGATTTCAACTCAGTCCAATTGGACAAGGATTTGACTTATGAGGAGCAGTCGGTGGCTATTCTAGACCGGCAGGTCCGGCAGTTGTGGTCTAAGAGTTATCCTTCAGTTCGAGTGCAGTAGAGAGGTCAGTCGATCGAGGCATCCACTTGGGAGTCCGATTCGGACATGCAGAGTAGATATCCATACCTTTTCACCAGTCCAGGTACTTTTCTATATCTGTTCGAGGATGAACGTTTGTTTTATAGGTGGAGAATGTGATGACCTGATAAGTCATTTATAGTTTTAACCTTCATTTTTGTGTTCTGAAACCCCGACTAGCTCTGTTTAACCTTCCTCGATTTGCATGCGCAGTCCGTGTCATTTTTCGAAGGGTTTTATTTGAAAAATTGATGAAAATGTGAAATCATGCCGTAAAACTCATTCGAGTTAACTTCGATCAACGTTTTGAGAAAACGGACTCGGATCAGTATTTTGATAGTCCCGATGGGTCCGTATCGTGATTTGAGACTCGGTCGTATGTCCGGAATCAAATTCGGAAGTCCCTAACTTAATTTATCGTAATTTGTTGAAAAGTAGTTGCTTAAAGGTTTAAAGAATTAATAAGTTTGACCGTAGTTTAACTTTGTTGCTATCGGGTTCGGATTTTGGTTCCAGAACTTGATATAGGTTCATTACTGTATTTATGACTTGTCTGCAAAATTTGGTGCAAAGTGGAGGTGATTTGACGTAATTCGGACGTCCGATTGAAATATTAAAAGTTCTTAAGTTTCATTGGAAATTTTATTCGTTTTGGTGTCTGATTCGCAGTTCTATGTGTTATTTTATTGTTTTGATCACGCGAGCAAGTTTGTATGATATTTTTTGACTTATGCGCATGTTTGGTTTGGAGCCCCGAGGGCTTGGTGAGTTTCGGATAGGCTATAGAGTAATTTTAGACTTAGAGAAATAGCTGTTGCATGTGTGTTCTGGTGTTGTATGCAGATCTCGCATTTGTGATCACATCATCGCATTTGCGAGCATGGGATGGGGACTGGGTTCTCGCATTTGCGAAACTTTTGTCGCATTTGCGATAGTCTCAGGTTCGCATTTGCGAACAAATTGTTCGCAATTGCGATGGCAGCAGAGGTGTGAGTTCTTCGCATTTGCAAAGACTTTCTCGCATTTGCGAAGTTCCGAGATGTTGATTATAAATGGAGTATTCCGATAATTTTTGTGGTGAAGATATATGTTCAATTCGTTTTTCAAATGCTATTATCATATTGCATTATAAATTGAGGATGTGTCCCAAATTATGGATTGTGTATCCACATGTTATAATTTCTAGTCATGATTTATGTAAAAGCTATTATGCCAAGTTGTGTAGAGATTGTGATTGTGATACACCTCCACCCGCATACATTGGGGTGAGGAGGCATGACCGCTTTGTGTGGGGATTATGGTATAGAGATTGTGATTGTGATACACCTCCACCCGCATATATATATTGGGGTGAGGCGGCATGACCGCTTTGTGTAGGGATCATGATATTGTGGGACTGCATCTCTACCCGCTTACATTGGGGTGAGGCGGTACGACCGCTTTGTGAATGGTTTTGGTATTGTTGTGGCACCACCACCCGCATACATTGGGGTGAGGCGGCATAGCCGCTTTGTGTTGGTATTGGTGTCGTTGATGCATTTCCACCATCATACATTGGGGTGAGGCGGCATAGCCGCTTTGTGTAGGTTCTTGGTATTGTGGTTATACATCCACCCGCATACATTGAGGTGAGGCGGCAGGGCCGCTTGATTTGAGTTATGGTATTGTACGTACACCTCCACCTGCATACATCGGGTGAGGCGGCGGGGCTATTTTGGGTGAAGATGGTTATAGAGGATCTCATCTTAAATCCTATAAAAGTTGTTGATAGCTTTTAATAATCTTTCTATGGTTGAGACGGTTATCTATATTATTCTATTGCTGCACTAGTTCATCATAATTATTTTGTATTTCTAAATTCTTAAATTGGTATTTAGTTTTCATACTAGTACTATTCGACGGTACTAACGTCCCTTTTGCCGGGGGCGCTGCATCTTTAAATGGATGCAGGTGGTTCCACAGCGGGAGACATTGATCAGTGATAGCAGTACACCTTCTTCTTAGCTAACTTGGTGAGCCCCACTTCATTCCGGGGTCAAGAATCATTTGTACTTTGTGTATTCTGTTTGAGGTATAGTCGGGGCCTTGTTGCCGGCATTATCATTGTACCCTTCTTTATCTATAGAGGCTCCGTAGACATAGTGTGGGTTGTGTATTGGTGCTGGAAAAGACAAAATATGTTATGTTGTGGTTGTATTACTCGTCCATTGAGACTTTAAAAATGATGAAGCTATTGGAAATGAATTGGAATTGTAGACATGAATACCATTTTTCTAATTAATGAAAATATGTATTATCTCCATTTGTGGATGAGTTTGGGTAGAATGAAATCTAACAGGCTTGCTCGGTCGGGTACACTCGGTTGAGCGCCGGTCGCGCTCCTCGGTTTTGGGGCGTGACAAACTTGGTATCATAGCCTAAGGTTTTAAAGTGTCCTAGGATGTCTCGGAGACATGTCTAGTAGAGTCCTTATTATCGGTGTGTTGTCGACCACATTTATAATTAGGATGCTACATGGGCATTTAGGAATATTATCTTTTTTTGATATTCTGAATCGTGCGATGAAACTGGTTGTGAAACTGTTATTCCTCCAACTCATGCGCTGAGGTTCAAGGTAAGTTTAAATGCTCTTTTGGTTTATTCCAACTAATGTTGTCATGTGACATGACGAAAGGGTAAAGGCTTGAATATTAAACAGTTGGCACATGTATCATGTTGAATGAATAGTATAACATATAAGACAAGTATATCGTACCATGAGCATACTTTATATGAGAAGAGTGCTAGAAGTGATTACCCACCTCGAAAGAGGCAGTGACGTGATAAATAATACATATGTCCCTGAAGCTGCTAAATTCAAGACTTCTGTCAAAATATGAATCATTCACCCCAAGTGGGGGAGGAAGGGCCATAGATAGGCCACTTAAATACAATGAAACAAGAGTAAGACCATGTAGCTATGATGTTTGAATATTTTGTTGAAGACAGGTGTAGTCTAGAAAAGAGATAATGGGTAGCATGATTCTCTGAAAGGATATGCTAATGATAGACAACTAATACTCCAAAAATGTGGAAGGTTAAGGAAGGTAAATTCTTCATACATGGCAATGTGAATGACAAGGTCAACGATCCTAGAAACTAAGAGTATGTTTACAAAGGGATTTCATACTTGTTAAGGGGTCAGGAACAATGGAACCCAAGGAAGTAATATAGGTCAAATGTGAAAGGTTGCGAGTTTTTAGAATGAGTTAATCACGGATTTGCAATTTAGCTAAACCTCTAGGGCTTTAAGAAAGACAGAACGAATGGGAAAGATAAATGTGATGTTATAATAACCCAAGAGTGCATCGGTACTTGATGGAGAGTCTCTTAAGAATCTTACAAGCAAGGAAGTGTTAAGTGATACACAGATGAACACACTTTCCCACAGATATCCCAACAAGTGTCGAGAGGCGAGCAGGATGAATTCCCAACTAAGGGAAAATACCACGTAATGTATGGAAGGGAGAATAGCTATTCAATAACTAGGGATAATGAGGTGAGCAAAATTGGAAGAAAATTATATAAATTGAGATGGTCATGGTTATCGCAAAATAGTTCGTATCAGAATGGTGGACTCGCCTAGAGCACAAGTGTTAATGGAAGATATAAAGGATCAACTGTAATGCAGCCGATTTGAATGACGCCGAATATCAACTAAAAGATATAGAGGGAGTTCATGTCTACATATTACATTGGAAAGTAAGACTACTGGTGATGAAGTGGTGGTGTGATAAACTCAACAAACCAGACATAATGATACTACAAGTTCATGGGAGGCAAACAAGTGTGTGGCACAATAAGGTTGTCAACTATGAATTAAGGGCAAAATGGGATGGGAGTGTATGCTCTAGTCATAAAGGAAATATGGTATCAACATATTGTCTAGACCAAAGGGGAAATGTTTGAAACAGATTAAGAGAGGATGAACACTTGTTACGAACCAAACATGTTTAACATGATAGCTCTTAGGCTGCAATATCAGGAAACACTATTGGTAACTACAATACGGAGAATAAGGTGAGTTACTCATCGATGATGGAATCAGGTGGACTAAGTCCTACACTTATAAGGAAAACAAGAAGTCGTCGTTGAAGAATTTAGGAGGATCTCAAGTTTCAGAAAAGGCCCTGTTCAGGTTAAATATATATATGAAGGGTATCGATATGTGTTTTGGAAAGTGTTTAGTAGTAAAGAGGAATCGTGAGAATGTTCACCAGGGAAGTATAGTGATTTCTTAAAATCCTATAAGACTTATAATGAGGAAAGAGGATGGCTAAGAAAGGTCTGAGCACGATGTTACTTCACATATTGAGGCAATGCCATGCAGGTTGATGTTATCAGGGTGTGCGCGCAAGCTAGTAGATGTTATTCATTTGAAACAGATGGTCCCATAAGAAAACTGGCCTAGTAATGCCTTTTGTTGAGAAATTTGGAAAAATAAGTTGCAAGTACTAATAAGATCGTAACTGTATCAAGAAAATTTTTTGTAGAACTCAATTTCTAGGAGGTCATATGAAAGAGAAATCTGATATAGATGTTCCATTAATGATGAAATATGGCAAAATGATCATTTATACCTCTAGGCAACTCAAGAATCATGAGAAAACTAATCCAACACATGACTTAGGACTTGCGACTATGATTTATACGTTAAAGGTTTGGCGTCATTAATTGTATGGGGTCCAGGTGGACATATTCACGGACCAAAAGATCCTTCAATATATTTGCAAATAGAAGAAATTGAATCTAAGGTAGAGAAGATATCATGAGTTACGTAATGATTACGATATCAATATTCTATATCATCCGGGGAAGCCAATGTTGTGGCGGATGCTCTTACCCATAAATCTATGGGTAGCTTAGCACACTTGGAGTCATACCAAAGGCCATTGGCCAAAGAAGTTCACCGATTGGCTAGTTTAGGAGTTCGTCTTGCGGACTCTAGTGAAGGAGGGGTAATTATGCAAAATAGGGTTGAATCATCGCTTGTTGTGGAAGTCAAAGAGAAGCAGTACAACGATCCATTGTTGGCACAATTGAAAGAGGGTATTCATAAACATAAGACTATGTCTTTTTCTCTCGACTTGGATGATGGTACACTAAGGTACCAAGGGTGGTTATGTGTTCCAAATGTAGATGGTCTTTGGGAAAGAATCATGACCGAGGCTCACATTTCTAAGTATTATGTGCACCCGGGTTCTACGAAAATATATCATGATCTTAAGGAGGTCTATTGGTGGAACGATATGAAGAGAAATGTAGCGGAATTTGTGGTGAGATATACGAATTGTCAGCAAGTGAAGGCCGAACACCAAAGGCCTGGTGGGTTGGCACAAAACATAGAAATTCCAATGTGAAAGTGGGAAATGATTAATATGGACTTTATGGTAGGATTACCGCGCACTTCGCGCAAGTTTGACTCAATTTGGGTGATTGTGGATCGACTCACGAAATCAGCACACTTTTTGCCGGTTAAGGCTACTGATACAGTGGAGCAGTATGCTCAGTTGTATATCAAAGAAATAGTCAGGTTGCATGGCACCCCAGTTTTCATCATTTCTGATCAGGGGGCACAATTCACTGCTAAGTTTTGGAAGAAATTTCAGCAAGGTTTGGGTACTCAAGTGAATCTTAGTACAGCCTTTCACCCGCAGACTGACGGGCAAGTAGAGCGGACTATTCAGACGCTTGAGGATATGTTGCGCGCTTGTGTTATAGACTTCAAAGGTAGCTGGGATGATCATTTACCACTCATAGAATTTGCATATAACAATAGCTATCATGCTAGCATTCAAATGGCGTCATTCGAGGCTTTATATGGTAGGAGATGTAGATCTCCCATTGGGTGGTTCGAAGTTGGGAAAGTAGATTTGATAGGGCCAGACCCTGTGCATCAGGCTATGAAAAAAGTTAAAATCATTAAGGAGTGATTGAAGACTGCTCAGAGTCGTCAGAAATCCTATTCGGATGTTCGTCGCAGGGATTTGGAGTTCAAAGAAGATGATTGGGTATTCTTGAAAGTTTCCCCCATGAAAGGGGTAATGCGATTTGGTAAGAAAGGAAAATTGAGTCCGAGGTATGTCGGACCGTACAAAATCATTCAGAGTATCGGTGAGGTGGCGTACAAGGTTGAGCTACCACCTGAGATGTCATTAGTACACCCGGTGTTTCATATGTCTATGTTAAAGAAAGTAGTTGGAGATCCGACAGTCATTGTTCCGGTTGAGACTATTGAGGTAAATGAAGAATTGACTTATGAAGAGATTCCAGTTTCTATTATTGATCGGCAAGCCCGAAAGTTGAGAAACAAAGAAATTACATCCGTGAAAGTGCTATGGCGAAACCAACAAGTTGAAGAGGCTATTTGGGATGCCGAAGAAGAAATGAAGAAAAGGTATCCTTATTTATTCGAATAACCATGTAATTATGAGTTGTGCCTTATGAAAATGCTAAGGGATATTCCTATGAAATATGTATGACTTGTACATTTGGTGTTAAGGGTGTTCCTTTCTGGAAATATATTACTGATGAGGCCATAGTTGGTGTTGTTTTGTATTATGTTATGTCGTTGGAATATGTATATGTTGTTAGGATGTGTTTCTGAGGCTCTCTGACAGGTGGATAGGCCTAATTACAAAGGAAACTCTGGCGAAATATTTGGAAATTTAGGGAGTTAGTCAAATTTGGTGCTGCTGGTGTGTGGTATGAAAACCTGAGTTGCATAAGATGCTAATAACAGATTTTGACCCTCATTCGAGGAAGAATGATCCTAAGTGGGGGATAATGTAAGGCACCGTAAATTTTTGCAAAAGAAAATAATGTTTCGTGGTGCAGAATTGGTTTTTCGTGTTGAGTATTATAGAAATTCTTGCGGCTCGGACTTTTTGGGTTGAACAATGCACCGAAAAGTAAAGAAATATTTTTGGCGAAAAAGTGCATTTATGCGGTCCATTAAGCGACCGCAGAATCACTCTGCGGACCACATAATGGCCGCAGAGTGAGGCAGTTAATTGGGCCAATTAGAACTAATTATGCAATCGACTATGCGACCGCATAACTGTTATGCCGTGCATTATGCGATCGCATACCGGTTATGCGGACCGCATAGTGACCGCATACACAGACAGTTCTTCTGGCTATTTTGTAACCAATTATGCGATCGATATGCGGTCCGCATATTGGTTATGCGATCACATACCTTGTTCCGGAGCTCTATTTTGGGTTTTTAAAACCCGACCCTATTTCGTTAAATACACTCTTTGGGTCATTTTTGAACTATTATCTGACATTTTAGAATGAGAGAGGGTGCCCTAGAGTGAGAAGGTGTTCTCCAATATTTTTCCTTCAATTCTTGCCCAAGTTTTGGAAGATTAAGAAGGAAAACTCACTAGGTCTTCATCCTAGAGGTAAGATTCTACACCCTAAACCCTAATTTCAAAATCATCTAAAAATAGGTAATTAGCAAGATAATTTTTGGGCATGAGAGTTGATTATTTTACATGCATATGATATCAAGGGGTGTAGGAAGATTGTTGAATTAAGCATGGTAAATATTGGGTTGTGGGATGATGGAATTCTCCATAAAAGGGGCTTTAAAACCTTAATGCACACCTAGTGTTTGATAAAATGCTCAAATGAGCTAGAACCATAATCATCTTCCTAATTTTGGTTCAATTTGTTATATTTCTAAAATAGATTGAAGTTGCTAAGAATTCCAGAATATTTAGAGTGTAAGGAATCTCAATTGAGGTATGTTGGCTACACTCTTCTTTAAGAATTAGAATTCCCAATATCCTTGTAAGTTCCGAGATATTGATTATAAATGGAGTATTCCGATAAGTTTTGTGGTGAAGATATATGTTCAATTAGTATTTCAAATGCTCTTATCATATTGCATTATAAATTGAGGATGTGTCCCAAACTATGGATTGTGTATCCACATGTTATAATTTCTAGTCGTGATTTATGTGAAAGCTATTATGCCAAGTTGTGTAGAGATTATGATTGTGATACACCTCCACCCGCATACATTGGGGTGAGGCGGCATGACCACTTTGTGTGGGGATTATGGTATAGAGATTGTGATTGTGATACACCTCCACCTGCATATATATATATTGGGGTGAGGCGACATGACCGCTTTGTATAGGGATTATGATATTGTGGGACTGCATCTCCACCCGCTTACATTGGGGTGAGGCGGTACGACCGCTTTGTGTATTGTTTTGGTATTATTGTGGCACCACCACCCGCATACATTGGGGTGAGGCGGCATAGCCGCTTTGTATTGGTATTGGTATCGTTGATGCATTTCCATCCGCATACATTGGGGTGAGGTAGCATAGCCGCTTTGTGTAAGTTCTTGGTACTGTGGTTATACATCTACTCGCATACATTGAGGTGAGGCGGCAGGGCCGCTTGATTTGAGTTGTGGTATTGTACGTACACCTCCACCTGTATACATCGGGTGAGGCGGCGGGGCCGCTTTGGGTGAAGATGGTTATAGAGGATCTCATCTTAAATCCTATAAATGTTGTTGATAGCTTTTAATAATCTTTCTATGGTTGAGACGGTTATCTATATTATTCTACTGCCGCACTGATTCATCATAATTATCTTGTATTTCTAAATTCTCAAATTGGTGTTTAGTTTTCATACTAGTACTATTCGACGGTACTAACGTCCCTTTTACTGGGGGCGCTGCATCTTTAAATGGATGCAGGTAGTTCCACAGCAGGAGACATTAATCAGTGATAGCAGTACACCTTCTTCCCAGCTGACTTGGTAAGCCCCACTTCATTCCGGGATCATGAATCTTTTGTACTTTGTGTATTCTGTTTGAGGTACAGCCGGGACCTTGTTGCCGATATTATCATTGTACCCTTCTTTATCTATAGAGGCTCCATAGACATAGTGTGGGTTGTGTATTGGTGCTGGAAAAGACAATATATATTATGTTGTGGTTGTATTACTCGTCCATTGAGACTTTAAAAATGATGAAGCTATTGAAAATGAATTGGTATTGTAGACATGAACACCATTTTGTCTAATTAATGAAAATATGTATTATCTCCATTTGTGGATGAGTTTGGGTAGAATGAAATCTAACAAGCTTGCTCGGTCAGGTTCACTCGATTGAGCGCCGGTTGCGCTCCTTGGTTTTGGGGCGTGATAATTACATAGAGTGATACGGGTGGCTATCGGAATGGTATGGGTGGCTAATGATATTGTCAGGGTGAAGTGATACGGGTCGCTGTCGGAGAGATAAGGGTGGCAATATCAGGGATGATGTGTGATGGCTTAGGGATATTGTGTGGTGATTTTCGTGTGATGATGTGTTTTTCCTTGTGTATGTCATACACCTTACGTTATTTATTATGTTGCTTCGATGAGCTACTCGATGTCTTTGATATTACTTGTTTACTTGGGCTACAGTAGTACACTCGCACAAGCATACACCTAAGCATGCCACTTATACTAGCTCAGGAGTATGAAACTTGACATTTATTAATCATGCCCATGTGTTCTTGTATTGGTTTTCATGTTGATATTGAGCCAGTGACCACGCCGAGCGGATTGTGATTGTGATTCACACCGAGTGGATTGTGAATGTGATCCCGTGAACATGCCTTGGGGATTGAGATATTGGCACGTGAGTTGTCTGTGCGGTTGTGATCTGAAATATGGGCACAAGGTGCTATGAGCATAGGATGGTGGGTTGAGACCCGTGACTTGTGATTATGAGATGAGGTATCACAGAGTGATTTCGTTGTGAAACTTGTGTTAGAACGGCTTGATTAATTGGTTGTCCTTTGTGTTCCTTATGCAGTTTTAATGATACTTCGCGGTGTTCTTATTGCTTTACTATTTATATCACTTATTGATTCTTGTTGTCATTTACTGATTTCTGCTTTTATTATTAGCTTTATACTTCTTTATTGCACAAGTTATTTTGTCTAGTGAGTGTCTTGACTTGTACCTCGTCACTACTTCACCGAGGTTAGTCTTGATACTTACTGGGTAGCGACCGTGGTGTACTCATACTACACTTCTACTTATTTGTATGCAGAGCCAGGGTATTGGAGATATCGGACTCGGGCAGAGTTAGCATATTGGTCGCGAGGATTCAAGGTAAAGATGCTTGGTCGTCACAGTCCCTTGGAGTTCTTTCCTTTCATTGTACTGTCAGCTTATTATTTGAACAGTATTGTATTTCGATCTTTGAGATCTTTCCATGTACTTAGCTAGAGTTCGCGACTCTGTATTAACTAATCTTGGGAGGTTTGATTATTGTCGCGTAGGCTTATTACGCCTTTGTTTTGGTATTCATATTAGACTCTATTTCAAATTATCGTTGTTAAAAATTTGCCTAATCGTTGTTAGTAATCGGCTTACCTAGTCTTAAAGACTAGGTGTTATCACGACGCGTGCGGTGAATTTTTGAGTCGTGACATGGACAAACACGTTTTTGAAAAATAAAATCAAAAAAAAGAAAAAAAATCTATGGACAAATAGGTCCTAAGTCTAAATTTTTCACAGACAAGAAAAAACCTAAAAAAAAAAACATATTGAATTAACAAGTCATATGAAAAACATTTTATAAATAGTCTCAATCAAGTAGGGGCCTGTTTTTGGTGAACATTGCAACTTCAAATGTACCTTAAAATATTTAAAGAAGGATACTGAATAGGGGGACACATTCGAAAAACTGACATAAAAAAAAAAAATTCACATTTTTCAGAAATCAGTGTTTGGTCATAAAATTTTTCAATTTTCACTTGAAGATGAATTTTGAAATTTTTCGAAAATTTGAAAAACTCCAAAAAGTTATTTTTCAAAATTTTCACTCAAATCACTCACAAAACTTAAAAAATAATCTAAAATAATATTCATGTCCAAACACAACTCTAATTTTCAAATACCATTTTCAATTTAGAAATTATTTTTCACTTTTTTGGGAATTTTACAATTCTTATGGCCCACTAAATGTGTTGTGTCCAAATTACGTATATCACTTTCAAGTGAGAGACTTCACTAGACTTTTTTTTTTCACGCAAGTGTAGATGAATTATCGGAAACAGTCTTTATATTCTAGGGTAGGGGTAACGTATGCGTACACACTATCCTCCCAAATTTCATTTGTGGGATTATATTGGTTGGTTGTTGTTGTAGATTGAAATATCGATGAGTTTCTTTCGTTTTCACCTTTCATCTTTAGCTGATGGTAAAAGTTGAAAAATCATCAATTGCAGAAAACCCTATGGCTAAAACTGACAAACCTCGAGTCTGTAGAAAGTAACTGTAACACCATAGGCAAGCATAAAGAGTTCATAAGATCAAAAACAGCCAAGCACACACAGCATCATTGCAGTAACCCCAACAAAACAAAAACAGAAGAGTAACAGAAACAGAGTTTTGCACAGCCTGCACACCAAAAGTGCAATATATAGCAAATAGGCATGCTCACCAAAAGAGTAATATAGAATAAATTGGCCTAGTTGCCAGAGTTATCGGCATCCGGTGGGTGGAACCAGAAATTCTGATAAGGAAATTTTTAAAAATTTAAAATTTTAACCTACATTTTTCTTGTATTAAGGGGATTCAAAATTCTCAATCTGTACAAATATTTGTTTTTACCCTATTCCGACTAAGGGAATTTAATTAAACTCGTCCTTGCATGTGACTCTATCATTGTCAATATTTACGCTGATGGAAGATAACTAAGTATTAAATAAAATAGTCGAACGGTAGTAGAAAAAACATCTAGGTACCACTTTTATGAGTTTATTTATTAGTATTATAATCTTCTCTTGCTTTGTCAGAAATGCCTCTGAAGTAACTATTAAAAATAGAGTAATTATACCCTTTATTTGATTTTGGGTACAAAAATACCCTCGCCATTAGTCAAGTGGAGCACATGCACTAACAGAATTCCAGCTCTATTTTTGATAGTTGAGGGGCATTTTTACCCTCTTTTGTTTATAATCATCCCTTGCTTTGTTGACGAATTGATATTGAGAATAAATGAACTGGATTAGAAGATTAGTATATCAATTCCCTATTTACTGCCTTTCCAAAGCTCTGCTTGAGCAAGCCAAGTAACTTATCTAAAGCAGCTAACTTAGATACAACTAATTAAGGTTATTGAGCTAGAACTAATGGATTATAGTAATAATCAATTTCAATATACGCTAAAAAGGTACAGTACTCAATAAAATAATCAAAATGAACACAAACAACCCCCAGTCACATACCGTATTATAATATACAAATAAAAATAAGAGTAACTATTCAGAAGAACAAAAGCAAAAATTTTAACATGAGACACAGAAAAACTCTCTATCTTCTGTCTACCACCAGCAGATTATTATTATTATTGACCCCACTGGAGTCTGCTTTAATAATTTCTTCCAAAATCTTCCATATGATATGCCCCAGCAAAACTCCAGAGTTCAGTCCACATCCACTCTTCTGGGGCCAAAGTTTTCTTCTTTTACACTTCCCAAAAAAGCATGCCTGACCATAAAACTGAAAATTTTCAACAAAAAATAACACACCAACCCTATTCCTTTTCAAACCTAGACATTTTGCTCTCTAAAGTCTTCACCTACTGACCCACTTCTGCAAAAAAATAAGACCACACCACACCTCAACAACAAAAAGAAATTAAATAAATAAAGAAGCCACTGACCCACATCAACAAAATGAGCAAAAAGAAAAAGAACGCCACTAAAACTATAAATTAAAATTTCCACAATTAAGTGGTATTAGCAAAGTTAAGATGCTTTTCACTTCATATTAGTAGTACTAATAAGCAATATAATACCACCATTTATACATTCATACTAGCGCACTATCACTTAGATATTACTAAGTTTCCATACATTCGTCAACAAAAAGATTAAACAACTCTAGATAAAGTGAATCAAAAAACGAAAAGCCTAAGCTTTTTTGTTCTTCTTCCTGCATTTAGCCTGAGATTGTTGCGGATTTGCGGACGACATATCGGTAGGCAGCAACTTTTCTCTTGCGAGAAGCAGTGTTGTCTACTGAAAGCACCATTTTTCCAGCTTCTCTTGAAGTGAATGAGTTGTGAATTGCCTCTTCATTTGCTCCAATTTTTCTTGGCTTTTCCACAGCAATGGTATAGCTGCCTTCTGAATTTGGTACAAATTCTGCACTGTACTCCAATTCCCATCCTCCTACCACTATGTCCCATGTTATTGTTGCACCGGCCTATATATAAACTTTTAGATGGAATGGTCACGACAACGAATAACATGATCAAATACATTAAAACAAAACATCTCCTTGAGTTAAAATTTCAATAACTCATCTTTGTACCTTATTATCATTACATGGTCAAACACCTTAAGACAGTCATAATGTTACATCATTAAAATGACCTCATTTGAGATCTGCTTTAAGCAGAAATTTGTCAATGTTTTGTATAGCAATTTGACAGCAAAATGATTGAGTAGGCCTACTTCAACTCGCAATAAAAAAATTGGCCAAGGATTATGTCAAGTGAAATATATATATCCAAACAAAGTTTCAACTCTTTATTTCAACTTCTAAAAATACTCTGTAACTTCAACTTTACTAATTACTATTGACCAAAAGGGCAGACAAGTCCTTACATCCAGTCCTGTGCATAGGTAACGTAGAAAATGTAGGATAGTGATATTGTAATTTCATTATGTTGTGCATCCAAGACAAAATTTATGGAGTATTCAAAAAATTAACCAAAATGGGAAAAACAATAATGCACCTCAATTCCTTCAATTTGAATATTGACTTTCTCTCCTCCTTTGACAGAGAACTCAGAAGCTGGTTTTGGTGGACCATTTTGCAGATCAGTGGGTCGACTCAGTCCACCATACTGAACAGGAATATCCTCAGGCCTTATGAATCTGGTCAGAACAAAAATGCATCTCAAAATGGTTAATTTTGAAATATAAAAGGGACAAATTTAAAAAGTTACACATTCTTTCTTAACCTCATTATTGCAATAAACTCATCTTTATGGGATTATATTAACCTCAAAGGACAAGAAAATGTAGAAAGAAACAAAACAGAAGGTTTACATAAGATCATTTTACTGAGACAGACAGCAAAAAGGACAAAAGGAACCAAATTTTATATACTACTGAGGCAAAAAATTAAATTATAGTGCAATAAAATACTCACTTGTATAATGTCTCAGCAACATTTCCCTCCTTGGATATCACAAACTTGCTCTTAGTTCTTTGAGTCAGAAATGGACTAAACATTGAATACAACACACTGAAGTACCATGGCACATTTATAAATATCTAAAACCCCAACAGAAAAAAAAAAAACATAAAGTTAGAAACTTTACTCGAGAATTAGAAGGGGAAAACAAAAAAGGTACTCCTATCAGGAGCAAAAAATTAAACCATTTACCTTTCTAGCCACCATTTCAGGGTAATTATCTTGAAAAAGAGATAGGATCTGATTTGAAGCAACCCTTAATTCTCTTTTAGGCATATCTTTTAGATCAGTAACTTGAATAATTGAATTAATCCCACCAGGCTTAAAATGCAACTGGTCAATACCTCTTTCAAGAACTTGAACTCTCCACCTCAAGAAGTTTTTCAATTTTTCTTCATCACCAAAAATCCTCTCATACATTTCTTTATCTTTAAAAACCCCATAAGCATTGTAACAAACAGGGTGTCCTTCTCTATCATAGCCATTCATATAAGCAACAACCCCTTCAAGTTCTTTAAAACCTAAATCTTCTTCCAAAATGATGTCAGCATTAAACTCTTTTCTCCAAGACAGACATTTTTCTAACATGTGAAGTGAATCTGAAACCTTAAAATCCCTTGCTCTAAGGAATTTTAGGAGAATGACATCAGCTTTTTCATCTCCACTTAAAAGTGAAATACCCCACATGGATAAAGATTCAGCTCCATTAGAAGAAGTTTGAAGTTTGTCTTTTAACTCTTGTAATGCCTTTTTTTCAGAGGGTTTTAAGTGGGAAATGAAGTAAGTGTCTTCTTTAAAAGATGGGGTTTTTAATGTAGCTGCTTCCATTAAAGAAGTTACGAAGCTTTTCTTGAAAGTCTGTGGCTTTGGTAAAGATTCTGGTACTGAAATGGGAGAGAAAGAGTCCATCTTTTAGAGAAATATTTTTGTGGATGGGTGAAGAAGAAGGATAAAAGATTTTGAGAGAAGTTGCTGTGGATTTTGTAACAGTGTAAGTACAGAGACAAAGATGAAAGGGAAGTTGAGTGAAAATGTTGCAATGCTGGGACTATAATTTATTAGTACTATATTATTGTTGTGTAGCCGCGGTTCACTTTCAAAGTTTTGAATGTGAATCCTGCAATTTTGAAGCTTAGTTGTAATTTGCAAATACTGTTCTTTTTTCTTTTCTGATCCTTCCTCCTTTTAACGTCATTTTAATTTTAATAAGTTTTTCTTTTTTGAAAACTTAGGTAAAGCACCTTTCGTTTCTCCGGAAAAAAAAAAAGAAGAGAAACTCGAAAATATATAGTCATAGAAATGTGACTATATATTAGAACCAACTACTTTTTCGATATTGTTACGAAAATAATTATATTGTGGATGTTCATTTATTACTCCGCTATAGATAATCTTCCTGAAGAAGATTATTCATTTAGTACTCTGTTGAAGTTTATCTACAAGCAGCTGATGCGGGCAGGTTGTAAGTAGCTCAATGAAATGATTTGCAGCAGCTTCTTATTAAACAGGCAGGTTGCAAGTAGTTCATGCAGACAGCTTACAAGCAGCTAAAGAAAAGCCTTGCAGGTGCTTCCTGAAAAGCCTCGCAGCTGCTTCTTTTTTTCTATAAATAGAGGAGTTTTCAGTTCATTATGTACATAAGTTTGAAGTTTGAATAATATATCAGTTTCTCTCTCTAATTGTCTTTACTTTACAGTCTTTATTTTATAACACGTTATCAGCACGAGACTTTGTCATCTCGAAAAAATACTTTGAAAGTATGAGAGAATATGGATAATACTCAAATTATATTTGGATCAAAGACCAATCATGAAGATATTTGTATAATTGATAGTGGAACAACTCATGCCATATTCAAAGATCAGAAATACTTTTCTTATTTGCATAAGGAAAAGGCAAATATTTCTACAATTTCTGGTAATATAAGTTTGATTGAAGGCTCCGGAAGAGCTATTGTATTTCTGTCTAAGGGAACAAAACTTATTATAGACAATGCATTATTCTCCTCTATGTCCCGAAGAAACTTGTTGAGTTTTATAGATATCCGCCGAAATGGGTATCATGTTGAGACAATAGATGAAATGAACGTGGAATATTTTTGTATTACAAAGAATATTTCTGGCCAGAAATGCATTGTAGAAAAGTTACCAACTTTATCTTCTGGCTTATACTATTCAAAAATTAGTACAGTTGAAGCACACTCTATCGTAAACCAGAAGTTTACTGATTCAAATACTTTTGTACTTTGGCATGGCTGTTTGGGCCATCCTGGATCAATAATGATGAGACGAATTACTGAAAATTCGAGTGGGCATCCATTAAAGAACCTGAAGATTCTTACAAATGATGAATTTTCTTGTGATGCTTGTTATCAAGGCAAAATGATCACTAGACCATCACCAATGAAGGTTAGCATTGAGTCCCCTGCCTTTTTAGAACGTATACATGGGAATATATGTGGACCTATTCACCCACCAAGTGGGTTGTTTAGATATTTTATGGTCCTAATAGATGCATCTTCAAGATGGTCTCATGTGTGCCTACTATCATCTAGCAACCTAGCGTTTGCAAAGTTATTAGCCCAAATAATTCGATTAAGGGCACAATTCCCAGATTATCCTATAAAGACTATTCACCTTGATAATGCTGGAGAATTCTCATCTCAAGCTTTTGATAATTACTGTCTATCAGTTGGAATAAAAGTTGAACATCCTGTAGCTTATGTTCATACTCAAAATGGCCTTGTAGAGTCATTTATTAAACGGTTGCAATTGATAGCAAGACCACTACTTATGAAAACAAAATTGCCCACTACTGTTTGGGGCCATGATATCTTGCACGCAGCATCACTTATCCGTCTCAGACCAACACATTATAATAAATATTCTCCGTCACAATTAGGTTTTGGTCATGAACCAAATATTGCCCATCTACGAATTTTTGGATGTGCTGTATATGTGCCAGTAGCACCACCACATCACAGTAAGATGGGCCCCCAAAGAAGGTTAGAAATATATATTGGGTTTGAATCACCCTCTATTATTCGCTATCTTGAACCATTGACGGAAGATTTATTTACTGCTCGATTTGCAGATTGTCAATTTGATGAAACAAATTTTCCATAATTAGGGGGAGAGAAAAAGGAAATCAAAAGAGAAATTATGTGAAAAGTTTCATCATTATATCACTTTGATTCGCGTACCCCTATATGTAATCAGGAGGTCAAGAAGATCATCCATTTACAGAATATAGCAAATCAAATGCCAGATGCATTTACTGATTTGAAAAGGATAACTAAGTCGCATATCCCTACAGAGAATGTGCCTATCTGAATTGATGTCCCAGTAGGACCATCTACTAGCATGAGAGCTGGTGAACCTAAAGCACGCCTAAAGCGTGGTAGACCTTTGGGTTCTAAGGATCGAAATCCTAGAAAAAAAAATCGACAAATGATCAAAATGATATTATGAAGGGTTCTCCTGAAGAGACCCAAGATCTGATTAGTTCTGAGATTCCTGAAGAAATCAATGAACCCGAGACTCAAGTGAGTGAGGAACTTTTAATAAGTTCTACTGGTGATGGGATTAATTTAAATCGATCTGAAATAGTTGTGGATAATATTTTTGCATATAATGTTGCACTTAACATTATGCAAGATAGTGAGAATCTTGAACCCCGATCTGTCGAAGAATTTCGACAAAGATCTGATTGGCCAAAATGGCAAGAGTCAATTCAATCGGAATTGAAGTCACTTGCTAAAAGAGAGGTCTTTGGACCAGTAGTCCAAACACCTGCTGGTATAAAGCAAGTTAGTCATAAATGGGTTTTTGTGCGAAAAAAGGAATGATAAAAATGAAGTTGAAAGATACAAGGCTCGCCTTGTTGCACAAGGATTCTCACAACGACTTGGAGTCGATTATGAAGAAACATATTCACCAGTTATGGATGTTATAATATTTCGATATCTCATCAGTTTAGCCTTACGTGAAAGGCTTGAAATACATCTAATGGATGTGGTTACAGCTTATCTGTACCGGTCACTTGATAATGAAATTTACATGAAAATCCATGAAGGATTTAAAATGCCTGAAGCATATTCAAAATCTCGGGAAATGTACTCAATCAGATTATAAAGATCTTTGTACGGTTTAAAACAATATGGGCGCATGTGGTATAATCGCCTCAGTGAATATTTGCTGAAAGAGGGTTACATAAATGATGTTATTTGTCCATGTATTTATATAAAGAAAATGGCTTCAGAATTTGTTATACTTGCTGTTTATGTTGATGATATAAATCTTGTTGGAACTCCAAAAGAGCTCCAAAAGGCAATT
Source organism: Nicotiana tomentosiformis (assembly GCF_000390325.3). Lineage (NCBI taxonomy): Eukaryota > Viridiplantae > Streptophyta > Magnoliopsida > Solanales > Solanaceae > Nicotiana > Nicotiana tomentosiformis. Next base: position 71,660,198 of record NC_090818.1, on the reverse strand, counting down.
GAATATCTTAAGAAAGAATTTGAGATGAAAGATCTTGGAAAGACAAAACTTTGTCTTGGTCTGCAAATTGAACATTTAGCAGACGGGATCTTTATCTATCAATCTGCCTATACAGAAAGGGTATTAAAATGCTTTTACATGGAAAAAGTACACCCATTGAGTACACCAATGGTTGTTCGATCACTTGAAGTGAATAAAGATTTGTTCCGACCTCCAGAAGAGGATGAGGAACTCCTTGGTCCCGGAGTACCTTATCTCAGTGCAATTGGTGCGCTAATGTATCTTGCTAATGCTACAAGGCCTGACATAGGATTTTCTGTTAATTTACTAGCAAGATATAGTTCTTCTCCTACACAGAGACATTGGAACAGGATTAAGAATATATTGCGATATTTAAAGGGAACTCTTGATATGGGTTTGTTTTATGCTAACAAAGATAGTGCAGATCTTGTTGGTTATGCAGATGCAGGTTATTTATCTGATCCCCATAAAGCTAGATCTTAAACCGGGTACGTGTTTACATGTGGAGGTACTATCATATCATGGCGCTCCACAAAGCAATCTATTATTGCTACTTTTTCAAATCATGCTAAAATAATAGATATTCATGAAGCAAGTAGGGAATGCGTATGGTTGAGATCAATAATTTATTTTATTCGAGAAAAATGTGATTTGGAATGTGAGAAAAGACCCACAATTTTATACGAAGATAATGATGCATGCATAGCCCAATTGAAGGGAGGATTTATAAAAGGAGATAGAACGAAGCACATTTTACCAAAATTATTCTACACACACGATCTTTAGAAAAATGATGACATTGATGTGCAACAAATCTGTTCAAGTGACAATCCGACAGATTTATTCACTAAATCTTTACCAACTTCAACTTTTGAGAAGATGGTATACAAGATTGGAATGCGGAGACTTAAATATTTGAAACAAGATTTTCATCGGGGGGAGTAAAATACGCGATGTACTCTTTTTTCCTTACTAAGGTTTTTTCCCATAGGGTTTTCCTTATAAAATTTTTAATGAGGCAGCTAGCAATGCGTATTACTAAATATGTGTACTCTTTTTCCTTCACTAGGATTTTTTCCCACAGGGTATTTTCCTAGTAAGGTTTTAACGAGACACAATACCTTTTAATGAACATCCAATGGGGAGTGTTATGAAAATAATTATATTGTGGATGTTCATTTATTACTCCACTATAGATAATCTTCCTGAAGAAGATTATCCATTTAGTACTCTGTTGAAGTTTATCTACAAGCAGCTGATGCAGGCAGGTTGCAAGCAGCTCAATGAAATGATTTGCATCAGCTTCTTATTAAACATGCAAGTTACAAGCAGCTCATGCAGACAGCTTACAAGCAGCTAAAGAAAAGCCTTGCAGCTGCTTCCTTTCTTCTATAAATAGAGGAGTTTTCAGTTCATTATGTACATAAGTTTGAAGTTTGAATAATATATCAGTTTCTCTCTCTACTTGTCTTTACTTTACAGTCTTTATTTTATAACAGATATCATTTTATGTGCATTTTTTATAATATATTATTATTTTTTAAAAATTTAAATTTTTTATTTTACTTTTAATGATATATTCTTATAATCATATAAATATGATGGCATATTTATGATCAGATATTCTATTAATACTTTGATATGTATCAATTGCTTTTTCTATTTCAAATTTGTATCAAATCTCAAACATCTACCATTCTACCTATAGAGTGAAATGACGGAACGCACAATGAGTTTTAAGTTTGAAAAAGTAGCAATAGTAAATAGTAATATTTTCTTCTGAAAAATTGTAATCTTTTTCAAGTGAAATGTATATCCAAATATAATTTTAACATCGATTTTAAAATGGCCAGCCAAGAATTTGGCCGAAATATATTTTTTGACTTAACTTCAAAAACTATCAAATCTCAGATTTTTTTATATTCAAATGCCTACTTAGTTTTGATGATTATTTATAACCTAAAAATAAAATTACAAACTGGTGGGACAGGTTTTTTGTAATGACCCGATCGGTCTTTTTCATCATTTGTACTTCGCTCGCTAGTTTGAGGGCATGAGTAGCTCCGTATAATGTATTATGACTTGTGTGAATCGTTGGTTTTGGTTTTCAGATTATTCGCAATCGATTTGGAAGAATGAATTTCATTGTTGAAGCTTTAAGCTGGAATAGTTAACAAAGTTTGACTTTTTAGCATTTTAGCTCGGATTGGAGTTTTGATGGTACTATTAGGTCCGAATGGTGATTTTGTACTTGGGCGTATGCCCGGATTTGCAATTGGATATTTCTAGAAGGTTTCGGCGCTAATTGGCGAAAGTTGAAAATTTAAAGGTTTGGAATGTTCACAAGTTTGACCGGGAGTGACTTTGATGATATCTTGTTCGAATTATGGTTCCGAGAATTGGAATAGTTCCGTTATGTTATTTGGAACTTTTGTGCAAAATTTGAGTTCATACCGAGTTGATTTGTTAAGGTTCGACACAAGTTTTGGAAGTTGAAAGATTCAAAGTTTATTAAATTCGATTTGAGGTGCGATTTGTAGTTTTGATGTTGTTATGCGTGATTTGAGGCCTCAAATAAGTACCTGTTATGTTATGGGACTTGATGGTATGTTCGGACGGGGTTCCGAAGGGTTTGGGTGAGTTTCGGATAGGTTTGTGTTGTTTTGCGCTCGTTTTTTATGTTTCGGCGTCATTTCTTCAAGCATAAGTGGTACCACATTAAACAAATGAGCTCCAATTTTTATTTTGATTAAAGCATTAAATCCGTATCATAATTTTGGAACTATAGCAACTGGAATTATCAAGTTTCGACATTGTATGAAGAATTTATGGTCACTTTACTAAGAATTGTGTTGCCAGATTTTTTTTCAGATTAATTACGAAATTGCCACTAAATTCGTATTTAAAAATCTGTACTATTTGCAAATATTGAAACCAACATATCTCCTACATTATAATGTCAAATGGAGTGATTCAAAAGCCTCACTTGACTAAAATTTCACAAGGAATCCATTGGATGTATCAAAAGTGAGTTTCGGGATTGTTTGGCATGAAAATCGAGGCAGGGCAGCTGGGCGGAAGCATATAAATCAAGGGTTTGTTCATTTGGTCATATTTTGAGTTGGGGAGCTCAGATTTGGACGATTTTTGAAGTGATTTTTATCATATGGATTGGGGTAAGTATTCTCTACTCATTTTTAATTATATTTCATGAATCTATCTTCATTTTTGGCAATTGGTTTATGATTTCAAAAGTGAAATTTGGGGGGTTTTGTCACAAATTCCATAAAGTGAAATTTTGAGTTTTGAACATCGATTTGGAGTCGGATTTGAATGAAAATAGTATGGTTAGACTAGTAATTGAATGAGTTATGGGATTTTGTAAGTTTTGTCGAGTTCCGAGGTGCGGGCCCGGGTTTGACATTTTGGTTGACTTTGGGCTTTTGATTAAAGACTTGACCTTTATGATTTGGAATTGTTTCCTTGGGCTTTATTTGATGTATTTGAATTGCTTTTGGCTAGTTTCGAACTGTTCGGAGGTCGGTACGCGCAGGATTGCATTTTTGGAGCATCGTTTGGCTTGCTCGGTATTGGATTTGGCTTGTTCGAGGTAAGTAACACTTCTAAACTTAGTGCTGAGGGTATGAACCCCGAATATACGTGATATGTGTTTGGTGTTGAGGTGACGCACATGCTAGGTGACGGGCGTGTAGGCGTGCACCGTGTGAATTGTGACTCGGTTAATTCTGGGGTACCGTGTAGTCACCTAATCTTATTTGTATTTATAAAATCTCTACGTGTTAGAGTAATTGAGTTATGATCTATATTAGAAATCATGTCTAGGCTATATACTTATCCTGTTGGGACCCACTGGGGTCATTTCTGATGTTGAGTTACCTATTTTTATTGAAATTACATACTCAGTCATACTGATTCATCTACATATCATATCTCAGTCTCTGTTACCATTTATTGATACATCACATCGTTATTTTTGGGCTGATCTTTCATGACATTGTGAGCCCGAGAGACTGGAGAGATTGATGACTGAGTGAGGCCGATGACTTATTTGTAAGTGATATTTATGGGAGCGAGCTGCACGTCGTAGCATGTTATTTTGATTTATGCCATGATTGGCATATTATAACATTTGGGCTGAATGAGCCCCTCCAGAGTCTGTACACACCCCAGTGAGCGCAGGTACCTACTGAGTGCGAGTGCCGAGTGATTGAGAGGATTGAGTGACTGTGAGGAATGTGTAGTTGTGAGGACTGAGTAAATGTGAGGACTGAGTAACTAGGAGGACTGAGTGAATTGATAATCTGAGAGTATGCATATGGTTTTATCACTGAGTTGCATCGCATTCGACATGCACACTTGACATACAAGCATATAGATGCATTTTCCTCATGATGTATGGTATTATGTCTTTCATGACTTCTCAAACTTATTGACATGTAGGCATAGCAATGTATTTTCCTCATGCCATTTGAAAATGAAACATTTACATGTTGAAAGCTTTGGAAAAAGTTACACTTTTCAAACTTACTCATACTTTTGGTGTTTTCGGTGAAAGATTTGGGATTTACTGTTATACTTGAAAAATATGCCTATTTTTCTGTAACTGTGAATGAGCCGACCATCATATCTCTGAGTTACTTCGTGTACCATTTTCTACTATATTGTTATGCACTGTTGCTGGTTATTAGAGTTGGACTCTGACCTTTGTCTCAGCTCGTCACTACTTTCAACCTAAGGTTAGGTTTGTTACTTATTGAGTACATGGGGTCGGTTGTACTCATACTATACTTCTGCACCTTGTGTGCATACTTGGATGATGTCGTTGATATGTATGATGGGAGCTAGCATTGAAGACGTACCTGTATTCCGGTAATAGCTGCCTCTTGTTCATGGTAGCTCTAGACTTATGAAAAATCTGTTTATGTATAATTCGGACATATGATGTATTTATTTTACACTAGCTTTGTAAACTCTAAATCTTAGAAACTCATGATTTGTACTACCAGTCCTTGGAAATTTTTTGTATAATAGTTCAGTTGTATTATCATTTATCTTCTTAATGAATCTCATTAAAATGTATAGTTGTTAATTGGCTTACTTAGCGGGTTGGGTTAGGTGCCATCACGACTAATCGAATTTTGGGTCGTGACAAGTTGGTATCAGAGCTCTAGGTTCATAGGTTCTACGAGTCATGAGCAAGTGTTTAGTATAGTCTTGCAGATCGGTATGATGACGTACATACCTATCTTCGAGAGGCTACAGGGCATTTAGGATAAACTTTCCATCTTTCTTTCCTTATCGTGTGACATTGATTCATCTTGGAACGTAACTCTTTGAATTCCTTCCACGCATTCGTATGCGTATGTGAGCACTTGGTATCGGTTGTGCATTGACGGCTTGTGATTCCATGGATGAGGTACGAGATGTGATTTTGGCGTGCTGATGATGGGCCAGTCTGGAGGACTTGAGGCCGGTTTTTTAATGTAGCTTGAGCACGGGGATTTCGGCTGTGTGAGCATATGCTTTAGGACTTATATGTCCAGTAGTGTCCCAATGAGTGGAATTTATGGCTCGATGAATGGCTAGATGACTATATGATGAGTATGATGTGACTGCGGGATGTGTTCAGATGGTTTGAATGTGACAGGAGGAATTTTCTTGGGATGTGATCTTTCCTGAAACATAATTTATAATCAGATCTAAACGAACCCGGAACAGACCGTTGGGAAGCAATTCAGTAATTAAAGCTTCATGACTCCATTTTGGTTCTTAAAGTCCCCTTGAGGTATCAACTAATAAGAAAGATATTAGACAACCCCCCTTTTTCTTTTTCACAAATAGGAAAGGACTATTGGGTGCTTGATTTTGTTTTGGATGTGACGTATAGTCTCGAGTTATTATCGTAATACGAAATTTTTCATGTTGATTAATTGTGGAATGAATTAGATTCTCATGTTTTATTAATTAGTTCAGACTCAAGAAGATTAGGTGATGGCGTAGTAGTGGTGGTTGCGAAAGGGTATAAAGAGATATCAGTTTGAGGCTAAGCAGGTGGGTTCTAACTTGCGCGATAATCTACAGATGTGTGATCCTTATGATATTGTGTGGATGTTTCCTATTCTACCAGTGGGTTATATTTTTGCGATTTGAGTTGGATCGATTGTAATAGTTGACCTGACCGTCACGAGGATGAATGCGAGATTTGAAAGTGACTTGAGGTATTATATGGATTGTGTTACATGGGTTTATGAAGGATTTAGTTTAACCTCACGGTGGTATTATGGCAGTAATGGAGTATGGTTATTGTAAGTTATCAAATGTTTTATTCCACGGCTTTGAGCCAAGTAGGGGAGTCTGCTATCGACAAGTTGATTGCACGGTTATGTGTTGTATTAGTTTCGGTTTGAGGTATACTTGTGAATCAGTTGTGGCTTGCAGAGGTTGAGATCGAGGATGACTCGAGTTAGGGAATTTTTGGATGCGGGTTGTATTACACTCTATGGGTATATGTAAATCATGGAATGATTGAGTGGTTATTCGTGAGGGATGTAGTACGCATAGAGTAGGAATTTACTCGGTTGTTTAGAGGTGTGGATTACTTCTTTGGGTGTCATCGTGCTAATGGGGCACAGGTCGTTCGGCCCGTTGGGCGGTGCAATTAAGATTTGAGCAGAGTGGATGGCTCTCGAGAAGGTTCTAATGGATTAAGGAGTTATATGTAGCAATTGGGAATTTTCAGGATTTGTATATGGCTAGAACTGAGATTTACATTGGATGGTGTCGAGACTCGCGGTATTTCTATTTCATTATGGATTATACATTTTAGTATCAGGAAGGTGAAGGGAACGACTTTAGATTCACATAAGGTCTTTTTAGAGTGTGTCTCGGTTGTGGTACTTTTGGGGTGCTCAAGAGGGAATACAATGGCTTATGGGCCTTAGGACGGTGTGGCTTTATTCTTAGATCTCTTGTGGTGAGCTTTGGGTAAAGATCGTGGTATTCTGGCAAGCAGAAGTGTCAACTTGAGGGTAATTCAGAAGGAACTCGGAGGAAATATGACAACTTGGTAGTAGATTGGATCAGTATGGTTATGGTATGCTCGGTTCTTTTGGATCTTATGATGAGGTGAGGCTTTACTGGAGTTTTGTGGCAATACTCTTGGGTTTGGTGACCTGCGTGGTTTGGTTGAGTTAGAGAGATTCTGTTATGATGTCTTGGTTATGTGTAAATGGGTTTCAAAGAGTTCTCGATGGTTTCTACCACAGTTTGAGATGGATATTTCCTACCGGCTTAAGGAACATGAGTAACTTATTGTGATTTTCTCCTGGATGGGATCAAATCGAAGGTTTTTGACTGATCGGGTATGTATTCTGCTGGTGACTTAGAGTTGATAATGAGGTTCTCATGTTTGCATATGGTGGTCTAATAGAGGCGGCACATGGTGTGAGATTGAGATTTGCATGTACAAAGTGGCAGTTTAGTTTTGGATGAGAGTTCGTAATTTTGAAAAACATGGACGGTTTTCGATGTTTAGATGAATGCTATTACTACTTGGTATTGCCTGAGAAGTGTGCGTTTCAGAAGGCGCACTGTGTTCAGACTTACGGATGCTTCATTGGTATTGCGGTACTCCCCTAGTTGATCGACTGCTGGTATTCATATTTTGCTATGTGGCACGGAAGAATAATAAAAGTATTCCTCGTGGGATGATCGTGTATGAGATATATGTTAGACATTCAGGCGGTGGAGTTGGGATCAAATATGGTGATTCGTGTGTTCTATGGATTTGGAGGTCAGGAATTCTCAGAAGCAGATTGTTTCGTGGTTGTGGACTGTGAAGATGTGGCTAAAGCTAGCCAGATGATGGCATGTGTTATGATGAGGTCATGGTGGACTTAAGGAGGGTTATTTATCTATTTGTGGGTGGCCAGAGTTGTTTTGACTTTTTGGTTGACTTTGGGCTTTTGATTAAAGTCTCGACCTTTATCATTTGAAATTATTTCCTTGGGATTTATTTGATGTATTTGAGTTGCTTTTAGCTAGTTTCGAGCCGTTCGGAGATCGGTACACGCGGGATGGTATTTTTGGAGCATCGTTTGGCTTGCTCGGTGTTGAAATTGACTTGTTCGAGGTAAGTAATACTTCTAAACTTGGTGTTGAGGGTATGAACCCCGAATATACGTGATATGTGTTTGGTATTGAGGTGACGCACATGCTAGGTGATGGACGTGTGGGCGTGCACCGTGTGAATTGTGACTCAGTTATTTCTGTGGTACTGTGTAGTCACCTAATCTTATTTGTATTTATGAAATCTCTACGTGCTAGAGTAACTGAGCTGTGATCCATATTAGAAATCATGTCTAGGTTATATGCTTATCTTGTTGGGACCCACTGGTGTCATTTCTACTGTTGAGTTACCTGTTTTTATTGAAATTAAATACTCAGTCATATGCATTCATCTACATATCATATCTCAGTCTCAGTTACCATTTATTGATACATCACATCATTATTTTTGGGTTGATCTTTCATGATATTGTGAGCCTGGGAGACTAGAGAGATTGATGATTGAGTGAGGCCGAGGGCCTGTTTGTGAGTGATATTTATGGGAACGGGTTGCACGCCGCAGCATGTTATTTTGATTTATGCCATGATTGGCTTATTATAGAGCTTGGGATGAAGGATCCCCTTCAGAGTCTGTACACACCCCCAGTGAGCGCAGGTACCTACTGAGTGCGAGTCCGAGTGATTGAGAGGATTGAGTGACTGTGAGGAATGTGTGGCTATGAGGACTGAGTGACTGTGAGGACTGAGTGAATTGATAATCTGAGAGTATGCATATAGTTTTATCACTGAGTTGCATCGCATTCGACATGCACACTTGACATACAGGTATATAGATGCATTTTCCTCATGATGTATGATATCATGTCTTTCATGACGTCTCATACTTATTGACATGCAGGCATAGCAATGTATTTTTCTCATGCCATTTGAATTTTTTCGTAATTGTGAATGAGTTGAGCATCATATCTCTGAGTTACTTCGTGTACTATTTTTTACTATATTATTATGCATTGTTGCTGATTATTAGAGTTGGACTTTGACCCTTGTCCCAGCTCGTCACTACTTTCAACCTAAGGTTAGATTTGTTACTTATTGAGTACATGGAGTCGGTTGTACTCATACTATAGTTCTGCACCTTGCATGCAGACTTGGATGCTGACGTTGCTGTGTATGACGTGAGCTAGCATTGAAGACGTACTTGCATTTCGGTAATAGCTGCCTTTTGTTCATAGTAGCTCTAGACTTATGTAAAATCTGTTTATGTATAATTCGGACAAATGATGTATTTATTTTACACTAACTTGATAAACTCTAAAATTTAGAAGCTCACGATTTGTACTACCAGTCTTTGGGAATTTTTTGTATAATAGTTCAGTTGTATTATCATTTCTCCTCTTAATGAATCTCATTAAAATGAATAGTTGTTAATTGGTTTACCTAGTGGATTGGGTTAGGTGCCATCACGACTAGTTGAATTTTGGATCGTGACATTTATACACCGTGACATAGGAAGAAGAGGTGAGAGGTGTCAATAATTGAGAAAGGCATGGGCTTTGGTAATCCTATAGAGGGGTCTAAAACCTGTAGGTCCTAAATGAAGGACAAAAGTAGAAATACCGCTTTCATTTTTACACATCACTTTCTTTCTTTTAAAAATTTGTAGGGTAAAGCTTTACTTTATTATATGATGATAATACATTAGATTTATTTAACCTTACACTATCCATTTGGCTCAACGCCCAGGCGTAACTCGATGCCAAGCTTATTTGGTTAGATGTGTACTTGACTCGACTTGGCTCAGTTTGAATCCATAGTTGTAGAAAAGCTTTGCAGAAAGGGCTTTTGTATATTTTTCCTTTTTTATGAAAACTTCAAACATTCACACAATCAAAGAGCCATGGTTTATATAAAAGGCAAATGTGACTAATTCTGTGAATATTTGAGCAAAATGAGTTCTTTTTAATTATTCATATTCTATGGTCATTGTTTTCTTAAAGCAAAATCCTTTCAGTAAGGATTTCTTTCGGAATCTTGTCTCCATGCGATTGTAAGATCTCCTTCACACTCATTCAATTTCCTATGCTTAACTATATTTATCAAAAGCAATAATTTAACTTGTAGTCATTACGGCTGTGTTTGTTATTTTTTGGAAAATATTTTTTAATTTTATCATGTTTGATTGGTTTAAATGTTTTGAAAAATATTTTCTTCATGACTTGGAGGAAAATATTTTTTCCTATCAAGAGAAGAGAAAACATTTTCCAAAACATTTTTTCAATCTTCCCCGTCCTATTCCCCATTCCTACCAACCCTCACCAACCCAAACATTAAATGTTTTGAAAAATATTTTCTTCATGACTTGGAGGAAAATATTTTTTCCTATCAAGAGAAGAGAAAACATTTTTCAAAACATTTTTTCAATCTTCCCCGTCCTATTCCCCATTCCTACCAACCCCCACCAACCCACATCACACCCCTCACCTACCGACCCCACCCCCTCCCACCCTACCCCACCCTCACCAACCAAACAAGTGAAAATAAGTGAGAAAATCATTCATTTTTCTTAAAAATATTTTTCATGAAAAATATTTTCATTCGTACCAAACACACCATACGTACTAGCAAATACTATAAATTAGTGCAAAAACAAGAGAATACAAGAGATTCTTTGAAGCAAAAAATATGGGTACAAACAAAACAAGAGGTTTCTAACCTTTTCCACACAAATTACCAAAAAGTCGGAAGTGGTTGCATGCTATACCTTTTAGATTTTGTGACTGTTATCTTTAAACCTAGATTAATTAGATAGCCAACAACTTTTGACTTCTTTTTGGGGTCTAACAATAATTACGGGACTACTCCTAGGGATGTTCAAAATTGAACCGAAACTGTTAACCGAATCGAATCAATGGCTTATTGATATCGGATTATCGGAGTAATAGATGATGAACGGATTGGGATTTTATAATTAACGGCTTAACGGTTTGGGGGCGAATTACTCAATTTTCTTATCGGGTAAACCGTTAACCCGTTAAAAAATTTTATATTTATACTTTTATCCTTATATATATAAAGTACTATTGAAACCATAAATGGCTAAATCCCTAATTTTTATTTTCTAATTCTCAATTGTCTGCAGTCACCGGAGGCAGAGAAGCCGTAAGTCTTGTCTCTCTTGAAATGAGAACTGAGAAATCGAAAAATCGAAATCTCAATGATTAATACGTGTGTATGTATGAGTAGTCTTGATGGTAATAAAATTTTGGTTAATACGTGTATGACAATATGAGTATTCTTGAAGACTCTTCAATTAAAAATACCGTTTGGTTAGATCTTAGATGGTATTAAAAATTTAGTATTGATTTGAAACTTTTTGGTATTGATTGAATGGTTGTTCAAAAAATTTCTATTTGGTTTAGCCGATACGCCGCCCGATAATTGTTAATCCAATACCAATCCGCCTGTTGTCTCATTGGATGGCTAGCGGATTACTACATTTATAATCCGATAACCGTTAAGCACCCCTAACTACTCCTATCCAGTGTTTTAAAAGACTTTTTTGGGACTCGCCCCGGGACGGGGCACTATCAAAATGTCTTGAAGTTCATATGTGAGGCTTAGTTCTGTGAGGCTTACGCCTCCAAGCGCCCGACTGTGCGCCCTAAACACGCCTAACGCTTAACGCTCGGGGCTCACCAATAGTTCTTATGCAAATCATGTGTGAAATTCACTAATTAGCACAGTTGACTCTCAAAATTCTTAACAAATGAATGATTAAAGTTCTTTTCATCTAAATGAGTATAAAAATTGTGAATAACTCAAATAACAAACCATAATATTGCATATTTACTAATTGAGAATATTGTGATGGTGAATATCATTTGAACATTTCTTGTGAAAATAGATAACTAAAATTTATATCTTTACTTGGTATATCATCGTGTCTTAGCACTGTGTCACTTAAAATTATCATACATTTGTTATTTTGCTATTTAAAAGTAGTCTTCTATTTACTCACGAAGGAGTAATATCTTAAGTTACAGTATTGATAAAATTTATAGTGAATTTACTTTTAGGGAGGTAAAATATGTAGTTTGATAATATGTTTTAAGAAATTATGATTTTTAATTGTTTGAAAATAAGACATTATAGTTGATTTATATTTCATAGTAACTTTTGTATTATTTATACTTGTAAAATATGTTAGATATTTTATTTTCTAATAGTTTTTTAAGTTTTTTAGTTTTATTGAACTTTTAAAGTATTATTTTTATATATTTTTGTGTTATAATATTATATTATTAATTTATAAATTAAAAAATTTAAAGATTTGTGGGGCTTACGCCCCCATGTCTCGAGACTTACGTCTCGTCCCGTATCAAGTAAAATATCTCGCCTCATGCCTCCGCCTTTTAAAACACTGTTCCCATGTAAACATGAAGCCTCCCTTGTAATACCATGTTAATTAGCAGTTTAACACAAATAGCTTAGCCTATCGATCCTCAAATCTATAAATTATAAACCCTTAGGGATCGTTTGGCATGAGGTATAAGGCGGGATAAATTGTAGGACTAAATTTAAACTTTGTTTGGTTGGCGGTATAAATTTATATTGGGATAAATTTATACCTCCAACCAAACAAGGTATAAATTTAATCCTAGACTTGATCCAGGATATCCCATCTTATCCCAGCAAATGTGATATTATTTTATCCAATCTCTCATGTGGTATAAATTAGTCATGGAATTATAATCTCGGGATAATTTAGTCCGCGTACCAAACGACCCCTTAGAGATTGTATAATATAATTGACAATTTGACATGTTTGGCATAGATTAGGCTACAATGCTATATGCACTAAGTAAATTACTTCCGCCGTTGATTTTTACTTGTCCGTTATGGACTTTGCACACCCCTTAAGAAATAATAAATGAAGTGTATTATTTACCATGATACCTATATTAATTGATGTATATTTTTAATGGAATGGAGAAAATAATTTAAAATGAGTAATTAATACCGTGAGTATAACAAAAAAAAGAAATTATCTTCTCTTAATATGCTAAAAGTGACAAGTAAAAATTAAAATCTATTTTTAAAATAGTGAACATGAAAGTGGAGATTATTAAGGAAAGGTAGAAAAACACAGAGGAAAATATTCTTTTGAGGATTACCGATATAATAAATAATTAAGAATCTGATGAGAATCAATGTGCAAATAGTTGCTAATTACTCTTTACCGCCAGCTAGCTACTAGCTAGACTTAGGTCTTCAAATCATCACACTTCTTGCAAAAGTGTGATATATTGAAAAATACGTGGTTATTAAAAACCTCAAAAATAATTCTAAGTTATTCGGTAATTTCTTTTGCTGATCATCTTATTCTAGCCGATTTTAGTATGTGTTTTTTCATGGATCATTTCAAGTGTTGTTCCCTTTGGACCGATAATGTCGAGATATGGATCAAATAATAAATACTTCCTTTTAGGTGGTCTACGAGCAACCTCAATCCATTTGGCTTGTGCATAATAATAGTTTTTGGATTTGTGAGAGATGGATCACTAAGTGCACTTTCCTAAACATTAATTTATTAGAGTATATTTGGAGACAATAAAAACTTCGTTGCAAAAAGGTTAATTTGAATTGTTAAGTGTACTCAAGTCTATCTAACTATTGTTAAGTTTATTAGAATAGTTAACAGAGTTGGTTAGTTAGTTAATTATTAATATACAAATGTGTATACATAGAACATTGCAGCAACAAGTTAGTTTGTACAGTCATTTTTACATTTCAACAGAATTAGTTACTCTTTCTCTCTGTGCCTACAGTTCTATCGAGTTCTCTCATCTTCCTCTCTAGCTTAACCGCCATAGTCATGGAAGTTAACATAGTAAAAGAGCTTGCATCTTCGATCTAAGCGCAAGCTTCCGCTCAATTTCTTCCCGTCTCATCTCAATTCAGTCACACGATGTTGAATTGTCTCAGAGTGATAGAGAATTGAAAGCTAGTATTCCACCCCATGTTTTCGTACATGGAAGTACGCCATAAGTAAATTGATATAAGTTTGGAAATGAGATGTTACATTCTGCATTTTCGTACGTTAAGGTTTCGTCGTAAGTTAATCGACGTAAGTTCGGGAATGAGATTATTTTGAGATTATAAGCATTATGCTATTTCAAACAAGTGATGAGTAAATTCGTGAAGGTGAGAGGGGAAGCAAGTCAAAGAAAATGAATTTTCGTCCAAGTTTGACATATTGGGATAAAATACGGCCCGAGCTAAAATACTCGGTATTTATGGACTAGTGCCATACAAGGTACCACATGTCCATGATAGTAAGGTGTATAAAGTATGTTAAAAGTGAGTAGTATTTTAAGTAAGTGGAGATAATTTTTAGTTATATGGGTAATTGGTTAATTATTGGGTAATGAGACATTACCTAGTTAATTAATAATTACTGGTGGATTAATTAAAGTCTTTGGGTAAAGACTAAGGTCTTTGGATGAGTTCAAAGTGTAAAACAAACGTGGCTGCCCAAGGTTGTCTTGATCAAGCCAAGAAATGACTCTTATTTCATGTAATTAGGTGGCAAAATTGAGGTGATTTTGGTGGCCAAGTCTTACAAAGTGGGCCCCACACCACCGAGACTTAATAATCTCTTTAATTTACACAAAATGGAGATGCTTACATCAAAAGCTCCAAGAAAACGGATCTTCAACAGAAGCCATGAAAGACTTCTCAAATTCAAAAATTCATATGAGATTTTGTTAAAATTCACAAAAGAGAGACATATTTATCTTCACAAGAACGTAACTAGCTTCAGCAAACTCATTAAAAACAATAGCAAAGTGAATTGCAACAAAAATTTCTTAGCATCTTAGCAACGAAATATTTTTGCAATTCTAAGGAAGCCCGATACAATCTTTCTCAAGGATATCATACGGATATTTCTCTACTTCGATCCGCCGTTAAATATTTTGTCGCAAAAGACGTGTGTTAGAGGAATTGTCAAGAATCGGTCCAGATGATACAAATGAAATGAGAAAAATACCAACTTTCATAAATGAATCTATTAATAAAAATACTAGGGGTGTCTATATTCTTGATTCCCCATGTGTCTTATTATTCTATCATTTGTTCATGGGTCTCAGAAAATTCGTAAGTGGATAAAGTTTACTTCATGATATTAATCAAAGACATAATAGTCTTATGACATTCCGAAAGATCTTATTAACGTATTTCTGATGCATTTCATGCATTTATACATGTACATTGACCCATGGCCAGATGGCATTATATACGCGTATATTATATGTATATGGGATATGAGAAAAGATTATGGCATTATATACGCATCACTACCTGATCACCTGGTATCCGTTGATGATTTGCCCACAGTGGCCGAGATGATATGATGAGATGCCCTCAGAGGCTTGATGATGTTATGAACGCATATACCCATGTATGGTATGACATTTATACGCATATACATAACATAATAAGTATTATTGATTCACAGAGTTGTTCAAACATATATGTCGAGTCTTTTACTTAATGTTTATCTCATGTCTATTATTTACTGATTTTTATTCCTTACATACTCGGTACATTTATTTGTACTGACATCCTTTTTGCCTGGGGACACTGTGTTTCATGCCCGCAGGTCTTGATAGACCGGTTGAGAGTCCTCCAAGTAGGCTATCAGCTCAGCGGAAGAAGTTGGTGCGCTCCATTTGCTCCGAAGTTGCTTATGTGGTCAGTATGATTAGGACATGTACGGATTAGTATGGCGGGGCCCGGTCCCGACCTTTATGACAATTATGTACTCTTAGAGGCTTGTAGACGTATGTCGTGTACGTGAAAGATTGTATGGCCTTGTCGGCCTATGTTTTGAGTTTATAAATGATCATGTTGGTCTATTAGGCCCGTATGTCACGTGTATATGATAATGTAATAAGAAAGATACATTACGTTGGTACTCGATTGAGTAAGGTACCGGATCCCCATCGCGGCCCATTGGTTTGGGTTGTGACAGCTAGGGTTTGAAAATTGTTGGAATAGCGTGGAATTACAACTCGAAGCAGCTAAAATGGCGATGTCTCTCCTACTTTTAGTGCAGCCAGCTTCTCGCCAATCAATAATAATCATCCTTTTTACCTACAACCTATAGATACTCCAGGTAGTTCTCTGATTTCTCTTCAATTAACTGGTTCAGACAACTACGCTATATGGAGTAGGTCTATGAGAATTGGTCTCTTTGGTAAGAGCAAGTTAGGTTTTGTGGACGAAAGGTACCCTAAGTCTAAGTTTGAGCCTGAATTGCACGACCAATGGGAAAAGGTTAATGTAGTAGTTCTATCATGGATAATGAATGTTGTGTGACCAGGCTTGTTGAGTAGTGTTGTATATGCTTCTAATGCTCACAAAGTGTGGGAAGACTTGAAGGAAATGTTTGATAAGGTGAATGGATCTAGAGTACTTCACCTTCATAAGGAAATACACACCCTAACTCAGGGTACCATGACTGTTGCTGATTATTTCTCAAAACTCAGAGATTTATGGGATGAGTTTGACGCACTCATGCCCTGTCCTGGGTGTTCTTGCCCAGATTCTAAGAAGTATGCTGCTCACTTTGAGTATCACAGGCTGTTGCAGTTTCTTATGGGTCTAAATGACTCTTACTCACAAGCTAGGAGTCAGATTATGATGATGTCCCCAATTCCAAATATCAACAAAGCTTATTCCCTACTTGTGGACCTTAAGAGTCAAAGAAGTCTAGCTAATTTTACATAGGTAGTTCAAGTTGCAGAAGTTGCTGAAGGGACTGCACTATACCGTAACAGAGGCTCAGTATCTTCAAGGGGAAATCCCAGACCATAGAGGAAGCTAGTTCAATGTGAGTATTGTCACTGCAAAGGACATACTAAGGAGAACTTCTACAAGTTGATTGGGTACCCCTCAGACTTCAAATCTAAGAAGAAGGGAGGTAGTCCTGGTCTGTATGCAAATTATGCAAGTCTAACAGCAGGTCCTGTTTTCAGTGATACATGTAACTTCAATAACAACAATAACCCACATATGGTCTATGGAATGCAGCAGCAACATGCACATCATATGCTTCAACAACTAATCCATCAATCTGTACCTCTCTTCCCACAGGAACAACACTAGCACACTCAACAAATGTCTCAGAAATCCTCTCAGCAGCTAGCTCCATTCTTCACACAGGAGCAATATCATTAGATTGTTCAGCTGCTCAACAAAGGATCAGATGAAGGACATTTTTACAAAACTGCAGCAACAGGTACTCTAATTGCCTTGATATCTAAATATGTTAATCCTAAGTGGATAATAGATACAGGAGCTTCCAACCACATGACTTCTACACTGCGGTTGTTAAAAACTTGTCAGTTAGTTCCAACATCTGAAAGAAGCAAAGTGCATTTACCCACAAGAGATGTAGCACTAGTTACACATACAGGGATATCATCTGTGTTTAATAATCAGGCTATTAGTAATGTACTATACATACCTGATTTCAAATATAACTTGTTGTCAGTGTCTAAGCTTACCAGAAAATTGCAGTGCCTAGTGTCACGACTCCAAATTCCCTCCGTAGGATGTCGTGATGGCACCTAGTCTCTAAGACTAGGTAAGCCTATCAATGCGGAATAAAAATAGAAATCTGAAATAAATAAATCTGAAACTTTACATAATTATAACTCTCAAAACCTGGTAGAAATAAGTTACTAGCTTCTAAGAATTTATCCTCAATGTCTCTATATAATATAGTCTAAGAAAATAAGGAAGCAATATAACAATAATAGAAGGGGACTCCGGAGTCTGCGGACGCTGGCAGATATACCTCGAAGTCTCGTGCACAGGTACTCACTGATGTCTGAGCTGGTAAGAAGTAACTGGCCTCCCCCTCTAGGGCGACCTCTACCTGGCCTACCTCAATCTCTAGCTGGATGTGCAGGTGGAGTGGCAACTGGTGCAGTAATTATGGCCTGAGAAGCCTGAGGGCCCTGTGGAATAGGTGGGGCTTGAGAAATCTATGGAGTTGCACCCCTCCTAAATCTGGGGCAATCTCTCATAATATAACAAGTGTCACCACACTCAAAACAAGCCCTCAAAGGTCGTGGCTGCTGGGACTGGCTCGGGCCTGATCGACTAGAATGCCCGCTGAAAGCACCCCATACAGGAGGTACAGTGGACACTGGCAGTGCATAATATGGAACCTGAGGTCTGGGAGTAGCCGGAATACCACTGGAAGCTAGAAGTGCTGAATGAATAGGACATCTCACATAACCTCTATCATGACGGGCTGCAACTGGGGCACGAGAATTATTATATGTGCCATAATCTTGGGGCCTCTTAGCTTCCCTCTCTTCCCTCTCCCGAGTTCATATACCTTCCAATCTCCTAGCAATTGACACCACATGTTGGTATGTGATGTCCATCTCTAGCTCTCGGGCCATACTATATCTGATACTAGGGTGGAGACCCTCAGTAAATCTGTGAACCCGCTCTCAAACAGTAGCAACTAAGGCTGGTGCATGCCTAGCCAAATCACTGAATCAGACCGTATATTCTGACATGGCCATAGAACCCTGGCGCAGCTGCTCAAACTCTGCGCGCCATATATCTCTAAGACTCTGAGGAACATACTCCCTTAAGAATATATCTGAAAATTGAATCCAAGTGAGTGAAGCTGCCTCAGCCGGACTATCCAATGCATATGCCCGCCACCACTGGTAGGCTGCTCCTCTAAACTGGAATGCCGTGAAAGAAACCCCACGGGAGGATGGTACTTCTTGTACCTCTTGAGCCTGAGCTGCTCCCCCTCTGAAACTGCTGTCCTAATCTCAGGCCGAACTGGGATAACTAGCTGCACTGGTAAAACTTCTGGGACATGGTCAACTTGGGCCCGTGGCTCTGGAGTTCGAATGGCGGGAGTCTGTGCTCCTCCCCCGGCCTGAGATATGGCAGGAGCAAGTGGAATTAACCCTGCCTGAGCTAGAGTGTCAAACATGCTCAAAAACTGGGCAAGAGTCTCCTGAAGTGCAGGAGTAGTAACAAACGTCTCAGGTACCTGCTCTCCAACTGGAGCTACTGGTGGCTCTGGTACAGCAGCTCATGCAGGTGCTCTGGCTGCACCATGTGGCCTTCATCGGCCTCTGGCTCAGCCTCTGCCCCGACCCCGGCCTCTTGCGCCTCTAACATGGGGTGCGTGTGTCTGATCATCGGATCCAGTTGTGCGTGTCCTCACCATGTGTGAGAGAATATATAGATAATGGTTTAGAACTTTGAATTCAACAATTGCGCACGATAAGGAATCAAAGAAGTGAATATTTTCCTAACAGTTCCATAGCCTCCTGAAGATAAGTACAAACGTCTCCGTACCGATCCGCAAGACTCTACTAAACCTGCTTGTGACTCATAACACCTATGAACCTAGTGCTCTGATACCAACTTGTCACGACCCCAAATTCCTTCCGTAAGATGTCGTGATGGCACCTAATCTCTAAGACTAGGTAAGCCTATCAATGCAGAATAAAAATAGAAATCTGAAATAAATAAATCTGAAACTTTACATAATTACAACTCCCCTGATAGAAATAAGTCACAAGTTTCTAAGGATTTATCCTCAATGTCTCTATATAACAGAGTCTAAGAAAATAAGGAAGCAACATAACAATAATAGAAGGGGACTTCGGAGTCTGCGGACACTGACAGATATACCTCGAAGTCTCCGTGTACTGGTACTCACTGATGTCTGGGCTGGTAAGAAGTATCTGGATCTGCACAAAAAGATGTACAGAAGCGTAGTATGAGTACACCACATCGGTACCCAGTAAGTGCCAAGCCTAACCTCGGTAGAGTAGTGACGATATCTGGTCAGGCCCTACTGGAAAATAATAATAAATGGCACGGTAAAATATTTCATAATATAATAAAATAAAATAACAATGGAAATGAATCAAGTAGCAGGTCATCATTTAATTACACAAATAATGGCAAATAATACCCCGTGGAACAAAACAGAATTTCTTTTCAACTTTAAGAAAAATCACAACAAATCAAAGGCAACTACGACCATAAATCAATATCAACAAGGACACTCCCGAGTTACCGCATCGTAGTCCCAAATCATAATAAATTCACAATATCTCATTTCCCTTATCTCACTGTGGGAGCCTTCACAATTTATTTTAAAGAAATCATTTTTTCCGAAATAGCATCCCGCATTTTAGCCATCCTTATCACACCGCATGATTTCTAGTAGTTCCCCTACTAGCCACACGTATCAAGCCACCCTTATCTCACTGCATGCGTTTCAATACCTAGACCTTATACCACCACATGCGTATCAATATCACAATATATCATAAGATGCACCTCAAGTGCTCAAATAATTTAACTTGCCAAAATAATTCAACAACAATATTTTTCCATAATAAATAGCTCACGGCTCATGCCAAGATAAATTATCAATAATATTTTTCCACAATAAAGAGCTCACGGCTCCATCACAATGAGTACGAAAAACTTACAAAAATATTCAGGAATAAATAATTCAGTAAAATAATATTTTAAAATCTTTAATACATTGCTTCAATACCAAATTTAAAAATGTCAAATACTTTATATCAATAATATTTAATTTAAAGAAAATCAACCTTCAAATAATGCACAGAATAAAAGAAACCAAGTTCCAACAAAACAGGTAAAACAATTAGCAGGAAAAAGGTCAAGCAAATTTAAAGTATATAAATCAAATCAATGATGGAAAATATAACAAGATTTATTAATTTAATTAATATGCAACAGTGATCTACACAATTTAAAAACATAATCCTTCACATTTAGCCCGTGTACACACTCGTCACCTCGTGTACACGACTTTTATCACATTACAATTAATACCAATCCTAGGGAAAAATTTTTCCCATACAAGGTTAGACAAGTCACTTTCTCGACTTGCTCCAATTTAACCAAGTAGTACGCCTTTTCCTCGATTTTCTGATTCCGATCGACTCGTATCTAGTCATAATTAATTCGATACAGTCAACAAAAATTATAGAATCAATTCTATAAGAAAATACTATATTTTTTAATAAAATCCAAAATTAACTCAAAATGGCTCGTGGGGCCCACATCTCGAAATCCGGCGAAAGTTACGAAATATGAACGCCCATTCAACCATGAGTCCAACCATACCATTTTTACTAAAATCCGACATCAACTTGACCTCCAAATCTCAAATTCTCATTTTGAAATCCCTAGGCCCAAATCCTCTAATTTCACCTCAAAAACATGTAATCTATTCGAAATATTCAATGATAATCCAATATAATTGACTAACAATGATCACATGTGACTCTCCTTAAGATTTTCCGTGATTTCTCGCTCAAAAATGGCCTCACCCGCTTTTGGAAATGTCAAAAATGACAAAATTTCTCGGACCCTTCTGTTTTGTACATTGCCCAGTACTTTCGCACCTGCGGACAAAATTCTTGCACCTGCGGTCCCGCATCTGCGGTGAAACACCGTATCTTCGGAAATTAGTCAGCCCAGCTGCCTTCGTATCTGCGAGCCTTGGACCGCATCTGTGCCTTCGCCAGTGCGGAAATTTCCATCGCACATGCGCGCCTGCCCGCACCTGCGCCCTTCCTCACGCTTCTGCGCAAGCGCTTCTGCGCAAGCGCTTCTGCGCAACATGAGCTGCATCTGCGGCATCGCACCTACGGCCAATTTCTCACAGGTGCGATTACACCAGAAGATAGAAATTTTCCCAGATTTCTTTTAAGTCCGAATTTGATCTGTTATCCATCCGAAACTAACCCGAGATCCTCGGGACCTGAACCAAATATACCAACATGTCCTAAAATATTATACGAACTTGCTCATGCGATCAAATTGCCCAAATTCCACCTAAAACTACATATCGGACACCAAATCAAAGGAAATTTGTAAGAAAACTTTAAAACTTATATTTTTTACAACCGAACGTCCGAATCACGTCAAATCAACTCTGTTTCTCACTAAATTCGGCACACAAGTCATAAATATTATAGTGGACCTATACCGGGATCCAAAACCAAAATACGGACACGGTGTCAATAAATCCAACATTAGTAAATTCTTAAAAATTATTAAGCTTTCAAACTTTAAATTTTTCATCAAAATTCTATATCTCAGGCTAGGGACCTCGAAATTTGATTCCGGACATACGCTCAAGTCTCAAATCATGATTACAGACCTAACAAAATTATCAAAACACGAATTTGAGTCTGTTTTTTCAAAATGCTAACTAAAGTTAACTCAGTTGAGTTTTTAAAGCTCTAATTTACCTTTTAATCTATTTTTCACATAAGAACTTTTCGAAAAATTTTACGGACTGTGCACGCAAATCGAAAAAATGATAAATAGTACTTTACGAGGTCTTAGAACATATAATTTATTTATTAAATTTAAAAATGATATTTTGGGTCATCACACCTAGTAGCTTTCTTCCCTGACTTCTGTATATTTCAGGATCTCTACATTGGTTAGGTGAAGGAGATTGGTAAGGAGGATTTTGGGCTCTACATTCTATAAGGAAATCCAAGGCAGTAGAGTCCACTACTTACTTCAGCTAAGTGAGGAAATAATGCAGTTAAGGTAGTTAATAAGAGTTGTTTTACAACTAATATGTGTACTAAGGCTTCTGATTCTAGTTCATTGTGGCACATGAGGCTAGGCCATGCCCCAATTAATGTAATAAGAAAGCATGAGTCACTGAGACAACTGAAAAACTATGATCAGTCATATTGTACTGTATGTCCCCTTGCTAAACAAACAAAGCTTCTTTTTCAATTGAGTTCTACTGAGTCACACTATGCTTTTGAGCTAGTACATTGTGATGTCTGGGGACCCTATAGGGTTCCAACATATGATAGTAAGAGGTTCTTTGTTATAATTGTAGATGATTTTACCAGGTACACCTGGGTGTTTCTGACTGTTTCTAAATTAGACACTATAGTTGTGCTGAGAGAGTTTGTGAATAAAGTAAAGAATGTATTTTCCAGCTTTGTTAAACTACTAAGAACAGATAATGGAGGTGAGTTCTTCAGTTATGAGTTCAGAGCTTTTATGTTTGACTCTGGTATTGAGCATCAAAGTACTTGTACCTATACTCCATAACAAAATGGAGTAGCTGAGAGAAGGCATAGGATTATTCTGAATATGGCCAGGTCCCTCAGATTTCAAGGTGCTATACCCTTGAGATTCTGGGGAGAGTGTGTCTTAACTACTGTCTACCTACTCAACAGACTGCCCTCCAAAGTTATTGTAGACAAATCACCATTTGAAGTACTGTATTTTCATGCTCCCTCACTATCTCATCTAAAAGTATTTGGTTGCCTGAGCTATGCTGCTACTCCTAAGGCTGTGGACAAATTTGCTTCTAGAGCTATACCTACTGTGTTCATGGGGTATTCCTCTACTCATAAAGGTTACATATTATATGATCTCTACTCTCATACCTTCTTTGTGATCAGGCATGTGGTTTTCCAAGAAGATATATTCTCCTTCAGACACATGAAGGCAGCGGTACTCCTATCTTTTCAGTTCTTGATCTTCTATCTCCTGTTGTAGTGGATGATACCAGGGAGGCTCCAAGTGTTTCACCTCTTCCTCCCGAGTTACCAACTATTCAGCCTCATCACATGGAGTCACCTGCTACTACCCTTCACATGGAGTTCCCTGCACACTCCCAAGAGGCTCATGAAATTGATACTGAGCAGCTGTCCACTGCACACTCCATAAAGGCTCGTGAAATCGATACTGAGCAGTTGTCCACTGCACAACCTTCTCTTGTTACACCTCCTTCTCTAGAGCTCAGGAGATCTTCTAGACCAAGCAGACCACCATTATGGCTGCAGGACTATGTGACCAAAGGCTAAAAATAACCTTGCTCCTACCCTTTGTCTTCTTATGTCTCTTATAACAGACTCAAACCAGTTTATCTGCATGCACTCTCAACTTTCTCAGTTGTGTCAGAGCCAAAGACATTTAAGGAAGCCTCTACTAATCCAAAATGGATACAGGCTATGCGGCTTGAGATAACTGCTTTGGAAGACAACAATACTTGGAGTATAGTTAATTTACCACATGGCAAGGTCCCAATTGGATGCAAGTGGATCTTTAAGGTTAAGTACAGGGCTTCAGGAGAGGTGGAAATGTATAAAGCTCGGTTGGTTGCTAAAGGCTACAGTCAGAGGGAAGGTCTTGACTACACAGAGACCTTCTCCCCTGTAGCTAAGATGGTGACTGTCAGGACAATAGTTGCTCTAGCTGTAGCCAAGCACTGGCTGATATACCAAATGGATGTTCACAATACTTTCCTCAATGGTGACCTACTAGAGGAAGTTTATATGTAAGTTCCTGAGGGGTTTACCAGACATGGGGAGTCATTGAAGGTCTGTAAACTTCACAATTCACAGTATGGGCTCAAACAAGCACCAAGACAGTAGAACAAGAAACTTACTGAGTTATTATTGCAGATGGGCTTTCAACAAAGTCATTTTGACTACTCCTTATTTACAAATAAAGCAGGCAGTGATCTAGTGGTTATCCTAGTATATGTGGATGATCTTCTTATCACAGGAAACAATCCTTCACTACTCAGTCAAACAAGGGAAGGCCTACAGAATCAATTCAAGATGAAAGACCTAGGTGAGTTGAAGTTCTTTCTTGGCATTGAGTTTGCAAGATCCAGTGAAGGTATTATGATGTGCCAGAGAAAGTATACTCTGGAACTTGTCTCAGAATCAGGGCTAGGGGGAGCAAAGCCTGTTGGCACTCCACTTGAACTGAATAAGAAACTGACATCTGAAGAATATGACAAACATATAGGAAGTGACTAGGACTGTGTGGATGAGCTCCTTAAAGACCCAGGGGGATATCAAAGATTAGTGGGCAGACTCTTGTACCTAACCATGACCAGGCTAGACTTGGCATTTGTAGTTCAAGTGCTAAGCCAATACATGCACTGTCCAAAAGTATCTCACACGGAAGCAACTCTTAAAGTAGTAAGGTACTTAAAAGAGGCTCTAGGTTTGGGACTGCTAATGCCTACACAAGACACCAATCAACTGAGTGCTTATTGTGACTCAGACTGGGGAGCTTGTTTGTAAACCAGGAGGTCTGTAACAGGCTATTTGGTCAAGTTTTGGGGTGCACTAATATCATGGAAGTCAAAGAAACAATAAATTGTATCTAGGAGTTCAACAGAAGCTGAATTCAGGAGTATGGCTTCATGCACAACTAGGGGTGGGTATAATACCGACCGAACCGAAAAAATCGGCCGAACCGAAAATTTCGGTTTATTCGGTTTCGATTTTTCGGTTTATTCAGTCGGTTTACGGTTTATAGTTTTTAAAGGTTCGGTGTTCGGTTTTAATGGTTCGATTTTCGGTTTAACCGAAAAACCGAAAAAATCAAATTTCGGTAGAGGTGGTCGGTAGGCTTTGTCCAATGCAAGGCATCATTGTGCAGGGAAAGAAAGTGAATCAAGACATAGTATTAGTATATAATTTATTATTTTATTTATTTTCTTTTTTTTGAAAGCTTTGAAGTGATAAGTGAAAATAAAGTATGCCTTGTATAATATTTATGAACACCTAGCTAGCTAGTTTTGTCCCCACAGATATTCTCTTTAGCTACCTTTTGAAGCTTTTCATACTGCACGATGCTCTATGAAATCATTGGCATTAAAGCTTGCATTTTATTCTTCATTTGCATCATTAAATTTTGATTTGTTTTCTTTTTTGGGTTCTAAATTAGCTTTGGATAAGCACATTTAGATTCACGCAAAGCAGGAGATCCTATGTTAGTGTGCATGCTCTGTTTTTCACTCAAAATCTAGTTTTCTTATTGCAGCAAAGTACTCAGTTCGTTTTATTTTATATAATTATGTTTGATTAATCATGAAATTTAAGAAATACATAAATATTTTTTAAGTTTGTAGTCTTAAATATATTACTATAATATTTTTGTGATTTTAAAACTTTTGAAACTTGTCGTCTTAAATATATCGAAACAACTATGATGATAAATGCTTGTCGTTAAAAAGAAAATAAATTTTTTACCATCGCTTGAAACCGAAAACCGAACCGATTAAACCGAACCGAACCGAAATTATTATGGTTCGGTTTTGGTTATTAAAATCACAAACCGAAAACCAAATTAACCGAACTGAAATTCTACAAAACCGAACCGAACCGACCGATGCCCACCCCTATGCACAACTGAGATAACCTGGCTAATAGGATTGTTCAAAGAGCTTGGAGTAGATGTGAAACTCCCAATAAAGCTGAGGTGTGATAGCAAGACTGCAATCCAGATAGCAGTCAATCCAATATTTTATGAGAGAACCAAACATATAGACATTGATTGCCACTTTGTAAGGGAAAGAATCATGCAGGGAATACTGAGAACTGAACATGTTCCAACCAAAGAGAAACTAGCAGATCTTCTCACAAAGAGCTTAGGAAAGGTTCAACACCACTACCTGCTAAGTAGACTTGGAGTACGAAATCTATTCAAGCCAACAACTTGAGGGGAGTGTTAAGTGTACTCAAATTTATCTAATTGTGGTTAAGTTTATTAGAATAGTTAACATAGTTGGTTAGTTAGTTAATATACAAATGTGTATAAATAGAACACTGTAGCAACAAGTTAGTTTGTACAATCATTTTTATATTTTAACAGAATCAGTTACTCTCTCTCTCTGTGCCTACTGTTCTATCGAGTTCTCTCATCTTCCTCTCCAGCTTAACCACCATAGCCATGGAAGTTAACAGGATGGCAGGAGATTCAAACTCTATCTAGTAGCTTAATAATTCTTTTTATATTCCCTTTGAGACGCAATCAGATAGAAACATTGTAATTGTGCCTAATTAATTAAATAAACGAAGTTTTTAGGTGCCCTTGAGAGAATGTCTTGGGATCCAACTATTGAAGTGTTGTCAAATGTCAAGTGTAGTAATGGTAGGTCAGCTAAAGCTTAATCATTTAACCCACCAAAATCACAGCAACTAATTACTGGCTCAGAATTTAAATCCCTCATCACGACCTAAAAGTAAAAGGCCCTTTCTACTATAATGATATAGTCCCAAGGGGACACATAGCGTTTAAGACAACGCAATTCCAACGACAGTGTAACATAATGAGTTCAAGTCCCAATTCATGATCTTTATTTTAAAAACAAATTATATGCCCGCGATGTTTATATTAATATTCTAAATAAGTTAATCTTAGCGTTGCAATAGAAAGTAATAATACGCACCGCTTATTTATAAGTGATAAAAGTATATAAGCAAAAATATATTTCGGATAAGTTGCATTCATAGAAAATTAATCATTGAAAAGAAAACAAATGGTAGCTAATTTGATCGATGTTTTATTGTATTATGCTTCTTGTATATGTTTTAAAATAGCCATTTCTGATGTCACGAAAGAGATCACTTCACCCTTAATTAGATATTCTGACCCAAAAATAAAAAAATTCTTGAAAATAGGGGCAGATCTACGTGAAAGCAGGTGGATTCACGTGAACCCATGCTCCTCTCCCTCGACTATATATAAGACTAGTGTTTTTCGTATTATATACTTAACTAGCGTTTGGCCATAGATCCCAAATTTGTTTTGAAAAATCTGATTTGGGTGAAATTTGGTTTGAAGATGAAAATGTGTTTGGACATCAGTTTTCAAAACATATTTCGCTTTTATTTTTGAAAAAAAATATGAAACATGACTTATACCCACAAGTTCTAAAAACTATCACAAATACCCAACAATACCTTCATCAATAACATTCATTATCATTGTCACAAATCATAGTCCTGAACATAAATAAATTTGGTATAAAATTATTATTTTTATAATGAACTACATAATACACTATCAGATGACCGAGAAGTCGAAGCAGCATTGCTATAAAATAATAAATAGTAGGCTCTTTTATAAAATACTAAAGTTTGGAGCAATTTTTAAAAAATGTAATAGTAATATTTTGGGCCAAAATTGAGCTGGTTTTGGGATTTGAATTTTGGGTTTTGGGAATTTATCAAAATATGGATAAAATTTATGAACAAACATGTATTTGCCAAAAAATATTTGACAAAAATTTGACAAAATTTGCTGCCAAACGCGTCTTTAAATAAATAAGTGCGAACCCATGCTCAAATAAGCACTTTGATCCAGTGGTAACTGAGAACTCCTTTGCCTTGGAGGTCAGGGGTTTGATCCTTGTTTTCTCTTGGACTTTTTAACTTTATTGGTTACCTAGTCTTGATCATTCTTTTGACATTTGAATTTCTTAATCCCTGAAAAAAAACACATTTTCTTTCCTTCAATATAATGTTTTATGGAAGAT
Organism: Nicotiana tomentosiformis; assembly: GCF_000390325.3. Lineage (NCBI taxonomy): Eukaryota > Viridiplantae > Streptophyta > Magnoliopsida > Solanales > Solanaceae > Nicotiana > Nicotiana tomentosiformis. The sequence goes on along the minus strand of NC_090818.1, from coordinate 71,631,664 downwards.
GCTTCTATCTTTTCTTCTTGAAAATTATCAGTGATAAAGTTTATATAAGTAGGCCGTAAGTGTTTGTTGAAAAAGAGAACGACAAAATTGGAAGATCAATCTATCAAGAAAACTTTTACATCTTGTCGAGAAATGAAGTGCTAGAAAAAGATAATAAAATTAATCTTCCCACTATAAGTAAAAAATGCAAATAGTACATCTGCAGGGAACTATAAGTACATAAAAACGATTTACCTGGTAGGATGGATGAAGAAATTTTTTAATAATTTTTAGTTTGTTATATAAAATATAAGGTGTTTAAAATTTTAAGTAACGATGTTATTATTGATAGTTTTCTAAGTAAGAAAATTTGCCGAGGACGTAAATGATGCTAAAGTTATAGTTTATTTGTTGTATCGTAAAAAAAAAATTAGATAGTTAAATTAAGTATACATTTTAAAGGTAGTAGTACACCTATGTTGTTGAAATCTGGATACGTCCTCGCTGGAAAGAGAGTACTTCCCTTTTTAATAGACTCTAAATTAAATAAATCTAGATGAGCCCGTCATTGAATTCTATATACCGAAAGGTTATAAAAAATTACTTTCAAATAAAGAAAAAGAGTATTTTTGGGTTACATTTGAAGCGAAGAAAGGGACCAACATAGCATTCAGAAAAGCATGGGGACTAGTAAAAAGGAAAGTGTTTTAGTTAAAATCTGGTGATTACTTGTTACCAGAGGCTTTCCTTTTTGACTTGGGACCTTAAGACGAAGGACCATCGTCAACTTTAGTTATTTCAGTCGCCCTACAAAAATTGATATATTTCTGAATTTACTTTCAAAATCTTCTGGTTCGGGTAAATGCAGTTCTCATTTATATTCTTTTCTTTTGTTTACCTTGATTATTGTAGGAAATTCATTTGGACAATTTTAAATTAATGATCCCAAAAAAGTACTTTTGCAATATAAAATAGAAAAAAAAAACTAAGATGGTAACATCAATCTAATTGTACTTAAAATATTGTTTTGTTATATTAAAAGAAAGCTCGGGGATTATTAGCTAGCCTCTAGTTGTTTGTATAGTGCTCCTGTCTATCTTTAATATCCTTTTTCTTCTTACTCATTGTGTTATATATATATATATATATATATATATATATATATATATATATATATATATATATATATATATATATATATATTCTTCTTTTTCTGCACCTTTTTCCTCTGGGACCAATAAAAAGGGAGACAAAATAGTGGAAAAGAAGTGAATAGGTTAGCTTGCAAAAATGGCATATAGTTTAACTTACCTTGAAAGAATAAATCTGTTTTTCTTTCCATCGTCCCATGCAGGGCCACCTCATGAATTAACGGTAGAATTGGATTTTTTTTAATTATTAGGAATAAAAAATATAAAAAGAACTAATCATGAAATTAGGTCAATGCTGAAGTCACAAGTATATAAACTGTCACGACCCAAAATCCGCATGTCGTGATGGCGCCTATCTCAATACTAGGCAAGCCGACAACCTCAATAAACCACAATTTCTTTTAAGTTTGAAAATATTATATTTAAATTCAATAAAAAATCTCCCAAATACTAATACAAATACACTCCCAAAATCCGGTGTTACTGAGTACATGAGCATCTAAATGACAACACAATCTGACTAATAAAAATACTGTCTGAATATATAGAACAACACAAATAACTGAAAGAGAAGAGAGTCAAGGTCTGTGGACACCGAGCAGCTACCTCGATAGTCTTCAACAGATAAATTCACAAATCTAGCAACCGCCGTATCCGAAAGTACCTGGATCTGCACACGAAATGCAAAGTATAGTATGAGTACAACCGACCCCATGTACTTAATAAGTAACAAGACTAACCTTTGGGCTGAAAGTAGTGACGAGCTCAACTGGTACAGTCCAGTATAGAAATAACAGTACAGAAATGTAGACATGCTTTCAAGTTCAATAGTTAACTCAGTACAAGTAAAATAGATCAATTCTGAATGATATGAGGAATATGACATCTTTATGTCTACATGACAATGTAAATGCCATATGTGATATAATATAATGAAAATCTCACCTACTCACACTCTCAGAGTACTTAATCACTCAGTACTGTACGAGCAAATCCAGTCCAGGGAAGAACCATCCCTCATATAAGCAGATAGATAAGGCAACTAGATGCCCTCGGAAGTTCATCCCAAATATAAACATCAACTGCACTCACTGTGGGGGGTGCAGACTCCGGAGGGGCTCCTTCAGCCCAAGCGCTATATAAAGCCAATATGGCCTACTGCGACGTGCAGTCCGATAGCATAATAATAAAGCCTATAAGGCCTGCTGCGATGTGCAGCCCCGACCCATATAGTAATAAATATAAAGCCAATATGGCATGTTACGACGTGCAGCTCGATCCCATAAATATCCTCACAAATGGATGAACATGACTGAGTATGAAATTTACATTTAAAAATAATTAATTCAACAGCAACACGACCCTGTGAGTCCCAAAATATCGACACGTAACCTAAACATGATCTTTAATACGAGCCTCAACTCAATTTCTCTAACACGTGGGAAACATGTAAATAATGACATGATTCTTTGATTATGCAACTCTACGGAATCTATTTCAGTCACAATTTCTATGGTGCACGCCCACATGCCCGTCACCTAGCATGTGCATCACCTCCAAACGATTCATATAACACGAAATTCAGGGATTCACACCCTCAAAACAAAGTTTAGAAGTGTTACTTACCTCAAACCGTGGAATTCTTTATTCCAATATGCCTTTGCCTCGCGAATCGGCCTCCGAATGCCTCGAATCTAGTCACAATTAATTCGATACAGTCAACACAAATTATAGGAATCAATTCCATATGAAAATACTAAATTTTCCAACAAAAATCCAAAATTTAACTAAAATATCGTCAGTGGAGCCCACATCTTGGAATCCGGCAAAAGTTACAAAATATGAACGCCCATTCAACCATGAGTCCAACCATACTAAATTTACCAAATTCCGACATCAATTCGACCTTTAAATCAAATCTCTAGGCCCAAATCCTCGAATTTCACTTCAAAAACACGTATTCTAGTCGAAATACTCAATGATAATTCAATATTATTGACTAACAATGATCACAAATGACTTACCTCAAGTTTTTCCGTGAATTTTCTCTGAAAATTCGCCTCAACTCGTGTTTGAAATGTCCAAAAATGAGAAAACCTCAGACCCCTCTGTTTTTGTACACTGCCCAGAGGTTTCGCTTATGCGGAATTTTTAACCGCTTTTGCGGTGAAGCTTCTGCTTCTGCGACTGCCTTCACTTCTGCGGACTCACTTCTGCGAGGCAACCTCCCCTCTCGCCCTTCTGCTTCTGCGATCGCAACCCGCTTCTGCGGTCCACCTGCCCGCTTCTGCGATCACTGCCCTCCTTAGACCAGGCCGCATCCGCGACCATTGTGTCGCTTTTGTGGTCGTGCACCTGCGACCATTTCCATCGTAGGTGCGATTGCACCAGAACTGGAAATTTTCAAGAATTTCTCCAAGTCAAAGTTTTGATCCGTTAACCATCTGAAACTCACCCGAGGCCCCCGGGACCTCAACCAAATACACCACCAAGTCCTAAAACATTATACGAACTTAGTCGAAGCCTCAAGTCACATTAAACAATGCTAAAAACCACGAATCGCACCCCAATTCAAGCCTAATGAAAACTAACGAATTCCAACTTCTAGTTTCGATGCCGAAACCTATCAAATCAAGTCCGATTGACCTCAAATTTTGCACACAAGTCATAAATTACATAACAGGCCTATTCTAATTTCCAGAATTGGATTCCGACCCCGATATCAAAAAGTCAACTCCCGATCAAACTTCCCAACTTTCAATTTCCTATTTTCGCCATTTCAAGCCTAGTTTAACTACGGACTTCCAATTAATTTTTCGGACACACTCCTAAGTCCAAAATCACCATACAAAGCTATTGAAATCATCAGAACTCTATTCCGAAGTCGTTTACACATAAGTCAACATCCGATTAACTATTTCAACTTAAGCTTTAAATCTTGGAACTAAGTGTTCCAATTCATTCTGAAACCTCCCCTACAAGTCACATAATTATAATTGAACACAGGATAAGCAGTAAATGGGGGAACGGGGCTGCAATACTCAAAATGACCGACCGGGTCATTACATTCTCCCCCCTAAACAAACATTCATCCTCGAATGGGTTTAGAACTATACATGGAGTCTCAAATTGGTATGGATATTTGCTTTTCATCTCCCGCGCAGTCTCCCAGGTAGCTTCTCCGACTGGCTGGCCTCTCCACTGCATTTTCACTGAAGCTATGTTCTTTGATCTCAACTTTCAAACTTGTCGGTCCAAAATGGCCACCGGCTCCACATCATAAGTCAAATTGCCATCCAACCGCATTGTACTAAAATCCAAAACCTGAGACGGATCTCCGACATACTTCCGGAGCATAGATACATGAAACACTGGATGAACACCCGATAGACTAGGAGGAAATGCAAGTTCATAAGCCACCTCTCCAATCCTCTTAAGTATTTCAAAAGGCCCAATAAATCGAGGACTCGATTTGCCTTTCTTCTAGAACCTCATAACACCCTTCATAGGCGAAACTCGGGGTAGTACCTTCTCTCCTACCATGTAAGCAACATCGCGAACCTTCCGATCGGCATAACTCTTCTGTCTAGATTGTGCCGTGCAAAGTCTATCCTGAGTCAATTTAACCTTCTCCAAAGCATCCTGAACTAAATCAATACCCAATAGCCTAGCCTCACCCAGCTCAAACCAACCCACCGGAGACCGACACCGTGTCCCATATAAAGCCTCGTACGGAGCCATTTGAATGATCGATTGGTAGCTGTTGTTATAGGCAAACTTTGCAAGCGACAAAAACTTATCCCAAGAACTCCCAAAATCTATAACACAAGCGCGTAACATATCTTCCAATATCTGAATAGTGCACTCGGACTGTCCGTCCGTCTGAGGGTGAAAATGTTGTACCCAGCTGTACCCGTGTGCCTAACTCTCGCTGCATTGCTCTCCAAAACTGTGTGCCCCGATCTGAAATGATGGACACTGGCACGCCGTGAAGGCGAACAATCTCGCAGATATAAATCTCACCCAACCGCTCCGAAGAGTAAGTAGTACCAACTGGAATAAAATGTGCGGACTTGGTCAACTGATCCACAATCACCCAAATAGCATCAAACTTCCTCGAAGTCCGTGGGAGTCCAACTATGAAGTCCATGGTGATACGCTCCCACTTTCACTTCGGGATTTCAAGTCTCTGAAGTAATCCGCCCAGTTTCTGATGGTCGTACTTCACATGCTAACAATTTAAACACCGAGATACAAACCCAACTATATCTTTCTTAATCCTTTTCCACCAATAATGCTGCCTCAAGTCATGGTACATCTTAGCGGCACCCGGATGAATGGAATACCACGAACTGTAGGGTTCTTCAAGAATCAACTCATGCAGCCCATCTACATTTGGCACACAAATCTGACCCTACATCCTCAACATCCCATCATCACCAATAGTAACCTCCTTGGCATCACCATGTTGAACTGTGTCCTTTAGGACAAGCAAATGGGGATCATCATACTGGCGTTCTCTGATGCGGTCATATAAGGAAGACCGAGAGACCACACAAGCTAGAACCCGACTGGGCTCCGAGACATCTAATCTCAAGATCTGGTTGACCAAGGCCTGAACATCAACTGCAAGAGTCCTCTCACTAACATGAATGAATGCAAGGCTACCCATACTCACCGCCTTTCTACTCAAGGCATCGGCCACCACATTGGCCTTCCCGGGATGATACAGAATAGTAATATCATAGTCCTTTAGCAGCTCCAACCATCTCCGCTGCCTCAAATTTAGATCCTTTTGTTTGAACAAGTGCCGGAGACTCTGATAATCTGTAAATACCTCGCAAGACACACCATATAGATAGTGCCTCCAAATTTTCAATGCATGAACGATGGCTGCTAATTCTAAATCATGAACATAGTAGTTCTTTTCATGTGGCTTCAACTGGCGCGAAGCATAACCAATCACTCTACCCTCCTTCATTAAGACACACCTAATACCGATCCGAGAAGCATCACAATACACTGTATAAGAGCCTTAAGCTGAAGGTAAAACAAGAACTAAAGCTGTAGTCAAGGCAGTCTTGAGCTTCTGAAAGCTCTCTTCACACTCATCCGACCACCTGAATGGAGCACCTTTCTGGGTCAATTAAGTCATAGGTGCCACAATAGACGAGAATCCCTCCATAAAGCGACGATAATACCCGTCCAAGCCGAGAAAACTCCGAATCTCAGTAGATGAAGATGGTCTGGGCCAACTCTGAACTGCCTCTATCTTCTTCGGATCCACCTTAATTCCTTTACTGGATACTATGTGTCCCACGAATGCCAATGAACAAAGCCAGAACTCACACTTAGAGAATTTTGCATAACGTTTCTCCTCCCTCAACCTCTGTAGTACAATACTCAAATGTTGTGCATATTCCTCCTAACTACATGAGTACACCAGGATATCATTAATAAATACTACGACAAACAAATCAAGATACAACTGGAATACATTATTTATCAAGTGCATGAACGCTGCTTGGGCGTTGGTCAGCCCAAAAGACATCACGAGAAATTCAAGTAAGAAATTACCCTGTTGGGAACATAATTTAGAGAACCTCTCCACTCGACCTTCAGAAATCCCGGTATCGCCAACGTCACAATTTTTGTGTGACAGTCCAGAATAGCATGACATGGAGACAACCAATCCATACCCAAGATTACATAGAAATCAACCATACTAACCAATAAGAGATCAACTCTAGTATCCAGTCTCCTAATAGTTACCACACATGACCGATACACATGGTCTATAATAATAGTATCGCCCACCGGCATAGATACACAAACAAATGAAACTAAGGACTCACGGGGCATATCCAGATAATGAGCAAAATATGATGATAAATATGAATAAGTGGAATCAGGGTCAAATAATACAGAGGCATCCCTGTGTCATACTGAGAAAATACATGTAATCACTTCATCTAAAGCAACAACATCTGGTCTGGCAGGAATATCATAGAATCGAGCCTGACCGCCACCTGATCGGCCTCCCCCTCTTGGGCGACCCCTAGCAGACTAAGCCCCACCCCGAGCTGGCTGGGCGGGTGGCGTAGCAGCTGGTGCAGGATTCGTAGCCTGACTCCTCTGCTGAATTGGACCTCGCAAAAGGCGGGGATAATATTTCCTCACATGACCCAACTCTCCACACTCATAGCAATCCCTCTCGAACAATGGTGGCAAGTTCTGAGGCGGACCTCAAGAACCAAAATAACTACCAGAAGATCTTGGTACAGATGAACCCTGAACTGATGGTGCATGAGTTGAACTCTGAGCTGGAAGTGCACTAAGAGAAGACTGACTCGGTCGAGCACTATATGAACCATGGCTAGCTGATGCGCCACGATGAACTGGAAAAGTCATATGAGCAGGCCTATAAGGACGACCCCTGTTGTGATAAGGCTGTCCCCCAGAAGGAACACCGCTGGAATTACCTAGACCACGAGACCTCTTGGCCTCTCTCTCCTCACGCTCCTGAGTACGGACCATCTCTAGCCGTCGAGCACTGTCAACTACCTCGTTGAATTTACCACATGCTACATTTCCCAAAGTCATAACAAAACGGAACTGATGGTTGAGGCCATTAATGAATCTCCTGATCTTCTCCCTCTCAGTGGGAACCAACCAAACTGCATGACGAGCTAATTCCGAAAACCGCATCTCATACTGAGTCACGAACAGGTCCTCCTGACATAAATACTCGAACTGCCTGCGCAGTTCCTCTCTGCGGGTCTATGGCATAAACTTCTCCATAAATAATAAGGAGAACTCATGCCATGATAGTGGTGCTGCACCAACTGGTCTGCACCTCTCATAAGTCTCCCACTATCTGAAGGTTGCCCCGGTCAGCTGAAAAGTAGTAAATGAGACCCCACTGGTCTCCAGAATACCCGCTGTATGAAGCATCCGCTGGCATCTGTCCAAGAAATCCCGAGCATCCTCTGACTCAATTCCACTGAAAGATGAAGGACGGAGTCTCTCAAATCTCTCTAGTCTCTTCTGCTCATCATAATTCATAATAGGACCCACTTGGGCCTGAGCAGCTGTAACCAGCTAGACTGGTAGTGCCCCCAGTATCTAAAGTCCCTGCACTACCTGCTTTAGAGTACGTGCAATAGGGGTATGAGTAACTCCCCCGGCCTGAGCCGAAACCACCTGAGAAAGGCCAGTGCAAACAGTCAATATCTTGGCTAAAGCCTCCTGAAGTCCTGGAATCACAATAGGCATAGTTGGTGCTTGAGCTGGTCCTGCCGGCTCAACTATATCTGGAACCTGCTCCTGAACTGGAGCAACTGGTGTCTCTACAGGTGCTTCTCCAAATGCTGTGCGAGCTACACCTCGACCTCTACCACGACCCCGACCTCTCGTGGCCCTAACTGGTGGCACTGGTGGCTGACCGTCGGATCCGATAGTACGTGTCGTCACCATCTGTGAGAGAATAGAATAACAGAATTCTTAGTTCCCGAAATCAACAAATTCGCACGACAGAATACAAGAAAGTGAAATTTTCCTAAGGGTTCGGCAGCCTCTCGAAGATAAGTACAGACGTCTCCATACCGATCTGCAAGACTCTACTAAACCTGCTCATGAATCGTGAGACCTATGTAACCTAGGCTCTGATACCAACTTATCATGACCCAAAATCCGCATGTCGTGATGGCGCCTATCTTAATACTAGGCAAGCCGACAACCTCAATAAACCATAATTTCTTTTAAGTTTGAAAATATAATATTTAAATTCAATAGAAAATCTCCCAAATACTGATACAAATACACTCCCAAAATCTGGTGTCACTGAGTACATGAGGATCTAAATGACAACACAATCTGACTGATAAAATTATTGTCTAAATATATAGAACAACACAAATAACTGAAAGGGAAGAGAGTCAAGGTCTGCAGACGCCGAGCAGCTACCTCAATAGTCTTCAACAGATAAATCCACAAATCTAGCAACCGCCGTATCAGGAAGTACCTGGATCTGCACACGAAGTGTAGAGTGTAATATGAGTACAATCGACCCCATGTACTCAATAAGTAACAAGACTAACCTTTGGGCTGAAAGTAGTGACGAGCTCAACAGGTACAGTCCAGTATAGAAATAACAGTACAGAAATATAGGCATGCTTTCAAGTTCACCAGTTAACTCAGTACAAGTAAAATAGATCAATTCTGAATGATATGAGGAATATGACATCTCTATGTCTACATGCCAATGTACATGCCATATGTGATACAACATAATGAAAATCTCACGTAATTCCAACTTCTACTTTCGATGCCGAAACCTATCAAATCAAGTCCGATTGACCTCAAATTTTGCACACAAGTGATAAATGACATAACAGACCTATTCCAATTTACAGAATCGGTCGACCCCGATATCAAAAAGGCAACTCCCAATCAAACTTCCCAACTTTTAATTTTTTATTTTTGCCATTTCAAGCCTAGTTTAACTACGGACTTTCAATTAATTTTCTGGACACACTCCTAAGTTTAAAATCACCATACAGAGCTATTGAAATCATCAGAACTCTATTTTGGAGTCGTTTATACATAAGTCAACATCCGGTCAACTATTTCAACTTAAGCTTTAAATCTTGGAACTAAGTGTTTCAATTTATTCTGAAACCTCCCTAACAAGTCACATAATTAGAATTGAACACAGGATAAGCAGTAAATGGGGGAACGGGGCTGTAATACTCAAAACGACCGGCCGAATCGTTACATAAACATATTATTTGTCGATGCATACATGTAATTGTTTGACCAAAAATATAAATCTTGGTTCAAATAATTAAATTTATATAATTAGGGGTTAATCTGAGTTAATAATAATATCCTAAAGATTAAATTCTCGGTATGGTGATAAATAACACGTATATCTATTCCAAAGGTTATGATTGTGCACAATAATGACAATATTCAAAGACTCAAAAGGAAGAAATGTAGCATAAAATAGTGATGAATAGCAATAAGTGGTATTTATGTAAATAAAACATATGGGTCACCCGAGAAAGAATAAAATCAGCAGATGTTCTTTCTGACAATGATGAATGATAGATCAACCTTTGAATATTTGAGCTATTCTCGGATCCAACTGAGAAGTGTGGATTAGAACCTTCGTGAAAAGGTTGATTTTGTATGTATGTAATAAGGCCAGATTCTCTGAATAAAGTCAAAGTGTCTTTTACAAATGAATATCTCATGTCTCCTATCATTATGTCTCTTTCTATTTATAGGGAACATGTCCTAGAAAATCTAACAGTACAAGTGCAGAGAATATCCACTAGAATATTCTCTTTAATGTCCTATCTTGAGACTAGCCATTATAACTTTGTCAAGGGTATTCGACTTCGGCCTCGATCCTTGACGACTACTATACCTCAATCCTTGCTGACTCTTAAACCACGACCTTCATTGTTCCTTAAGCCACTTCGACATGTGGCAGCCTGGGAGTGTTTCGCTAATGCCATCCTTACTTAAATATTTTAGAGATAAATTTTGTCCCATACAGTTAGTCCCTCCGCTCATCGAGGTCGTCCCCGAGGTCGATGAGTGGACAATGTCGTTTGTGATACAATCTTATCGAGCTGGTTATATAGGTCGCGGTCATGGATACAGGGCAATGTGGCCTTCTGAGGCCCTCACGTTTTGAATTCTTTGACTTTCCCGGGAAGTCCGTTGGAGCCATCTGGTCCAAGAGAAAAGGTGACGTCATGCGTCATAATGACACTATTTACTTGCGTGCCGCATCGATTCAAGTGTGACCCTTGATTGGCTCTATGTTTCGATTTTCGTGCTAATCATTGTTGACGGCCAATTTTGACCCTCCCTTTTAAAACTAATTTATTCACGCTTAACAATTTATAATAAATACTTTAAAAGTATTTTTCTATTAATGAATATCTACTTTTATAAATTAATTAAGTATTAGTTTCAAAATTAATCATGTAGTACTGATATTGTGTAATTACAAATGTATTCACTATCATAAAATAACTTTTGTATATACATTACATAGGTTTTATAATTTGACAAAATTACTCCTTAATTTTCAGTGAATTAGGTTACTATGTTAATATTTCGAAATTAGTACTATAATTCAAAATATGTGTCATTTATGGATAATTAATTAAAATAATTAGCAACATATAGTAATTAAAACTTTACCATATTTTTTATTAAAATTGTTAAGTTTATATAAATTGATTTTAAAAGGGTTAAAAACTAAAAGGCTACAATTGCAATTCCTTCATTAAATACAAAATGGCTACTTTCTAAATGATTTTTAGCCCAAATTCAAGACCCAATTCGGACCTAACCAAGTCCAAACACCCATCTCCTTCTCCACTTTGGCAATCCATGCCACTCTCCCTAAACCAATCACAACCTGCCACATCACTCGCCTCTCTCACTCACAAAGAAAGCACAATGAATCTGGACCGTTGATCTATCAGATCAATGACCCACGTTTTATCCCCAATTTTCCTTTAATTTTTGTATCTCACCAGACTTAATCTCAGCCGTTCAAATCCAAAGATCCAACGACTATCATATTTTCTCGTTTTAATTGTTTAAACCTTAAATTATTAGGGTCGTTGATCTAAAGATCCAACGGCCCAGATCACATTATCCGTTTTTAACCCTTAAAGACTGGTCCTGTATCCCCCTAACCCTAATCATTTCTCTCTTTGAACCGCCGTCCCTCTTTCCCCTTCCTCTCTCTATTCTCTCAACTCACCAACACCAAATCAATCACAGACCTTGCACAAATTTGTGCAAGGTCACAAATCAAACCACAAACACTCGATTTTCCTCCCTACATCTGCGAATCCTGCTGTTATCTTTCCATTTTCTTCACTAGATTCAAAATCCCCAATTCAGAAACCCTAGGCTTAAAGAGGCAAGTGTCTGATTTCTTCTTCGTTCTTTCGAATCAAGCATGTATGGCCATCTATCTTGTTCCCGTACTGTGAATCCTGCTATTTTCTTTCCATTTCGACCGATGAAATTCAAAGGCCCTAATTCTGAAACCTTAGACCAAAGGGTGAAACCTCAAATCGTCTGAGATCTCTTATGTTCTTTCAAATCGAAGCATATGAGGAGCCTCTTCAGAATTCATTATGAAGATTATTTACCCAGAGGTCAAACGTAGTGACCTCTAGGTTTTGTAGCTTTGTCCGATGGGTCGTCGCCATCAATGATCGACTCACTCCACTCCAGTACTCAGGTAAAATCACTACTGAATTTCCCCCTCTGTCTTCAGATTTTCACTCGATTTGCTATCATCATCTACCATGCGTCATCTTCCACTATCATTTTGAATCTTGTTGAAACCTAGAGGCATTTAATGCCACTATAAAAAGGGGTCTTCAATGCTCTCACCTAAGAAGAACCTAACACTGAACACACATACAATCACGAACATACTAAGTACAAAAACACTAAGAAAACTAGGGTTTCTGGTCTTAGGTCTCTTACTGTCTTCCTCTCTTTTGCCGAGTTCTTTGCTGGTTCAAGCTTGAAGGTTTCCGGGATCTTTGAGCTACAAAAAGAATTCGTTTGGTCTGCTACCCTTAAGAAGGTTAGCATCTTTCTCTCTCTTTTCTTTCGCTCATCTCTCTGAATAATTTAGATATGTCGATGTTAACTTCTGTAGATTATAATAATGTTGTATGTGTTTGACATGTTTGATATTTATATTTTTTTAGTTTGACAACCTTTTATGATCAGCTTGTTCTGTTATGATTCTCTAAAGTAATAATCGATTAGGTAAATGATAATTATTGATCTTTGTTTTGAGTTTTCCTACAGTCTCCATGCCTAAATTCTTATATGTTTATGTTCAATATAAACTTCATAGTTCTCAGTGACTTATAATAAAGTTATCTCTGTTTTATTGCACTTCTGTAATTTTGTGAGTTTTGGAAGCTAAGTTTACTACCTAATAGTTATTGCTAAAATGAAACATGAACTTGTTCAAGACTTATATCCCTTCTTCTTAACCTTATGTTTGAAATTACAATGTCTAAATACTTTCTTGTATGCCTGTGTTTGTTAAACTGCCTCTGAGTTATCACTATGGTCCTTACTCTGTTTGATTATTATCATTGTTAAACCAATCATGTTCATATTTTTCTTTCACCAGTGATACTGTTATAATGTTCACTTCTGCATATTATTACCTGCATCTTATTTGTTTATGATCAAGTGCATTATTTGATAATCTTAACTGATGTACACTTGAAAATTCAATATGTCCATGTCACTTAACTAAGTTGAAAGAATCTGAGTGTTTCGATGCTTTCTTCTCTGTATTTGCACCTGTTAACACTGAGAGTAATTTCTGGGCTATCAATATAACTTTTTCATGATCATGCTCAACTGTTGTATGCCTAGGAAACTATCTTATTTGCATCAAGCTGTCTTCTTCTCATGAATCTTTGCTGCCTGATAGTTATTGCTAAAATAAAACCTGAATTTGTTCAAGACTTATATCCCTGCTTCTTAACCTTAAGTTTGAACTTACAATGTCTAAATACTTTCTTGTATGACTGTGTTTGTTAAACTGCCTCTGAGTTACCACTATGGTCCTTACTCTGTTTGATTATTATCATTGTTAAACCAATTATGTTCATGTTTTTCTTTCACCAGTGATACTGTTATAATGTTCACTTATGCATATTATTCCCTGCACCTTATTTGTTTATGATCAAGTGCATTATTTGGTAATCTTAACTGATGTACACTTGAAAATTCAATATGTCCATGTCACTTAACTAAGTTGAAAGAATCTGAGTGTTTAGATGCTTTCTTCTCTGTATTTGCACCTGTTAACACTGAGAGTAATTTCTGGGCTATCAATATAACTTTTTCATGATCATGCTCAACTGTTGTATGCCTAGGAAACTATCTTATTTGCATCAAGCTGTCTTTTTCTCATGAATCTTTTATATATATATATATATATATATATATATATATATATATATATATATATATATATATATATATATATATATATATATATATATATATATATATATTCTGTTAAGGTTAAACTATTTTCCTCTTCTTAGTGTAAGTCATAATTTTATTTGGATAAAGTCAACTAGTAATTGCTGCATAACTAAGTTTATTTGTTCCATAATCAGTAGAGATCTTCACACACATGTGCAATACATTCATGTCCTTAATCTTTTGAGCCCCTGTTGATTTTTGTAAAGTTTGCATGTATCTATATTTAACTTATCTTCCATGAAGAAAGGACTTAGACACTAGGTTATAATCAAGTGACCCTTTTAGGAGTTGAAGCATGATCACTTCATATCTTTATGCTGAACTAGATTTATGTTTGAATTTGAACTTGTTTTGATGCAATGTTTTCCATTTCCTTTCTTCATTTGCACGATCAATTTGGTTCTGTAATGTGTAAATTTTCTTTACCTGTATGAGATCACTACCTCATTTATTCTGCCTATGAAAAGTTGACCGAATGTTGCTAGCCTCTTTGCTTAACTCTGTAACACCATGTTCTGCTTTGAGTGATGCTTAGTCCTCCTCTTTATTATTAACCTGAAGCTGAACTTGACTCTCAAACCTTATGAAGTTCATTTGTTGATATTATCTGAATACATTGACTTACTAATACTGTTAGAAGCATGACCCGTTTTAGACCTTAGGGGTGCCATGTTTGAACCTGTGAATTTGTAGTCATGATGAGAGCTTAATTCCATGACCTTGATAACCTCTCTGTAACAATGGCTGATTATGACTATTGGTTTGAATCTGCCTCGATGGCTTTAAGGTGCCAAGTAACGTTATCAATACCTGTTTGAATATGTTATGCCTTAATGATTCATTCCTGCAATGGTGTGATTATGAAACCTCTTTTTTTATATATGTGTATTCGGAAACTCAGCCCCCTTTTAGGTTTCCTTGATATGTGTCCCCTATTTAGTATTAAAAGCAAATCTGTATTCTCTGGTGTTATTTTCATTAAGAGGAAAGTATATATATTTTGTGGTGAGTAATGCTTTAGTACTTAGTTTGCATTGGAAGGGCCTCATTGGCACTTAAACCCGTAATGAAAATATGTCATTAGTGATTCAGGGTATTTGGGAGCGGAGTTTGACTCTAGGCTGGGTTGCCCTCCCCGGCACAAGCATTGCCCCGGGCCTTGAGTCCCCTGGGAACTTTGAAGTATTGAGGGATCCAAAGGGATTATTGACCTCGAGTGTGGTTCCCTCCTTAGCTCTTAATTCATTGACACATTCAGTTCTTTAAGGGTTTAATATTTAATTACAACGAAAGGTTTCCATATGAATTATTTGCTAAGTAAAGCCATCACATTAATATATAATTTTCTCTACCATATTTATCTTATTCTTTCTCCAGTTATCTGTTTGTGTATTTATCATAAACATTAAAGTATGATCTGTAGTTAGAATATGCTAAATATATATTGGATATATGTCTAATGACTCTCTTATTTTTTTTGACATGTACATCTGTTTGGGCCTTTGAGTTCTTGATGAACTCAGGCCCAATTCCAACCTTATTGCATCTCGTCCAGGAGTCCAACGTCTGCTATGTTCACGTTTCTTTATTGTTGGGCCTTCATTCTTGAGGCCCAATCACAGAGTTCGGTTCTCTTTCCTTCAACTCCTTTATCATTATTACTGTCTCGTTAATTTAGTTTATTGCTTCTATTAGTTTAATGTTAGTTGTATTTGTTATGTCTTTATTGTTGTTCTCTCTCTCATGTATATAACACTCATATATTAGAACACATGCTTTAGTATCGTATGAACTTAGGCAAGCCTTAAACAACATAGGATTTAAAAGAGAAATTAGTTAGAAGTAGATCCTTAACTCAATAAATATAATTTGCCCGCAAATTATTATTGTGTTTCACTCACCCTCCTTTCCTTGAAAGATTTTCAAAATCCATAACTTAGCAAAACAACATCTCTATTTCAAAAAAGAAAAATCATATTTCAGCTTCATTTTCAAAAGAAAGAAAATGAGAACTTCAAGAATTGCCGCCTTTAAGGAATTTTCAGCAAACGACCTCTTCTTTGAAAACCCTCTGAATCTGAGGTAATTTTGGGTTCATTTTCTTGCAAGACATCCTTTAGATTTATGTAACTAACCATCCCCCAAATCAAAGTATTTTCATAACTCAATCTTTTTATAAACTTATACAATCTACACCATTTATGTACCAATCTCAAGATTCTTTTAATATCTCTTATAAACCTCTTCATAAACTCATTTCCCTTTAGGACCTCACATTCTTTCTATCGATATCATACTTAGGTATACATTAATCATCATTCCTTATCACTAGTCAAAGCCTTTTATAAAACAATTGATCCCAAACTTAGTCTAAATCCTATGGAGCTACCTTAGGTAGATTTTAAGGGGGGCCTAACACCTTCCCCTTAGAAGAACAAGAACCCTTACCCATAATCTCATCGGTTAGCAGACTATTAAATAACATGACTTAGTAATTAAATAGGTACCCTAGTATACCTTTAAATATTAGGTGGAGACTCTCTTTCATCAACAACAAAGAAACCACAACTTGAATCCTGTCTTGACTAGTGCAAAATAGGGTGCAACAATCATGGCCTGCCATTTCGATTCTGGTGTCCTCAAATCTTATAAATAGGGAATGGTTTGTTGATTTTGAAACTTTTTCCAAACTCCTTCTTCTTCTTAAGCAAGAGCTTCTCCTTCATCTTCTTCGTAGAATCTTTACAACTCTCTGTTGTTTTCGAAAGTCGTTCCCTTTTGCTTCACCATCTGCTTTTCTCTGCAATGATGTCCTTGCAATTATTACATATTCATATGGAATATCACTCCATTCCTTTAGACGTGGTTTTTCCCGATTAGGGGGAATAAGGCAGAACTGCCGCCGAGGAGGATAGTTTACCTACTGTTGAGGAGATTGTATCGCGATATCCAGATGCCAAACCAGACTTCCATAAGGCGCCGAAAGTGGTGACAGAGTAGTTCAAATTTGCGATGATGGCAGAGCGATTAGCCGAGCTCAAGGTTAGACTCGTCCTACTTGGTCGTGTAGACTTGATCCCATCGGGCGATGACGAGGTTCGGGTTCACCGTCCCGGCTTCTGCGCCCTTTACGCATACCCGTTCTTGATTGGGTACTCGTTTCCTTTACTGCCGCTAATAGAAGACTTATGCTGGTACTACAACGTGTGCCCGGCGTAACTCGCCCCTTATATTTTTAAGGTAGCCATGATGTTTACAAAATTCGCCGAATTAGCCGGCGTCAACATTACAGCGCGCCGCCTTGTCCATCTCTTCGCCCCTCATTTTTACCGAGGGACCTTGCTGAAACTTCGCCACAACTGAGGAAAATGCTTGGTGGTGAGTATGGATGACAAAGATAGTCGGCATTTCTAGCTCGACTACTTCTATGTCAGGACCGAAGATGTAGTGTCCACTGTCGTAGACTTTCCCGAGGCCTGGAACCCTACACGTCAGTGCTCGTATTGGATCACATACTTCACATTTCTAGTGTTCTCTTTGTTGTCGATCGGTTAACCAGTTTTCTCCTTTTTGCAGTTATTATTTGGCCTTTTCAGATGATAACCCACCTTGATGATTGGGTTAGACAGATCCTCCCTCATACAGTGTGGGCATGTGATTGAACGAGTTTCTTACTGAGATTTCGGTCGTCTCCTCCCTCGACATGTAACTTTATTCCTACCATCAAAACCTTGATTTCTTTGCCCATTTTCCTTCATTGATTTTTGTTTTTTCCGTGTTTCCTTAGCTTCGGCCAGGGTCTACAAGGAGGTCGAGAGCTCCCACGCCCTCATTCCAGAAAAGGATTGCCACTATGCCCTTAGTTTCTGCCTCTATTTCGCCCGCGATTGATCCTATCTCTGTTCCAACTCCTCATGTCGCTGCGTCCAACTTTGTTTCCACTTCAGCCGTGGAGACTTCAGCTCCTCCTCTAACCCCTCTCATTGACGAGGATGATGAGACTTTGCTTAGTGATGGATATCTCCAACCTCGAAAGAGGAGGTCCGTGGATGTCGGTGACAGAGTCACCCCGGCCATTGATGCGGCGGAAGTGGACTTTTTATTGCGTGATACGACGACTGTTCTTGTGGGAGATGATGTCGAGATGAGTCCCGAGGCTTCGAGGTTGGTGAGAGCCGATGTAGATGTGTCTCTTCTTTCTGCGATGATGGAGACTGAAGGGACAGCTGCTAGCGTTCTTGACCCTTCGCGGCGAGAGGAGACATCGACTTCTCAGACAGCCGCAAATACCTCTTTGCCTACCAACGAGAGGGGCAAAAGCATCACTGAGAAGGTCGATTGTCACGACCCCAATT
This sequence comes from Nicotiana tomentosiformis, assembly GCF_000390325.3. Taxonomy (NCBI): domain Eukaryota; kingdom Viridiplantae; phylum Streptophyta; class Magnoliopsida; order Solanales; family Solanaceae; genus Nicotiana; species Nicotiana tomentosiformis. The sequence goes on along the minus strand of NC_090818.1, from coordinate 71,613,108 downwards.
TTCCTCCGTAGGGTATCGTGATGGCACCTAGTCTCTAAGACTAGGCAAGCCTAATAATTTTGCAGAATAACTGAATATAAAGCTGAAACTCAAACCTCATCATCTGAAATAAATAAAAACTGTGATTCAAAATAGTTACAACTCCCAAAACCCGGTAGAAATAAATCACAAACTCTAAAGAGAAATGCTAAATATCTCTATACATCAGAGTCTAAAGAGAATAAGGAAGGCAACATAATAAGGATAGAGGGGGACTCCGAGGTCTACGGACGCTGGCAGATATACCTTGAAGTCTCCACGCACGGATTAGCTCACTGATATCTGGTCTGGTAGGAAGAATATGGATCTACACAAAAAGATGTGCAGAAGAGTAGTATGAGTACACCACAACGGTACCCAGTAAGTGCCAAGCCTAACCTCGGTAGGGTAGTGGCTAGGTCAGGTAAGGACCCTACTGGAAATAATAGGAAAAATAAGGCAGGAGATCAAATAATGAAATGAGATGACAGAGAAGTGTAACAATAGAAATTCACAGAAGATAACAACCTGAAGTTCAAGAAGACAACTACAACACGTAAGGAAACAAGAATCTTACAAGTTAAGGAACAACAATAACAACAATACAACAAATAGAGGTAAACAACAGGGGCGCTCCCGAGGTACCGCCTCGTAGTCCTAAAAGTAAATATCTCACAACGGCACGGCATAAACCTCGTGCAAACAATGATAACCGCACGGAAGAAACCTCATGCCACAATAACACTCTGCACGGTAGAAACCTCGTGCCACAATAACACTCCGCATGAAAGAAACCTCGTGCAACAATAACACTCCGCACAACAAAAACCTCGTACCACAATAACACTTTGCGCGGCAGAAACCTCATGCCACCATAACACTCCGCACGGCAGAAACCTCGTGCCACAACCAATCAGTTATCTCAACAAAAATCACAAAAACAACACATAACAAATAAAACAATGAAATTATAACAAGGAATCCTACAGTTAAAGAATGAATACGAAATCAAAAGAAGCAGGTAATTCAACTAAGCATGTTGCACAAATTGGCAAGTAAAAGATAAGACACGTAGACATGTGATACTAGGCTAAACATAATGACTACACGTGCTAGAGTAACTCAATTAAGGGAATAAAAAGGAACTATTTAGCAAAAAAACCAGATTTTCAACATTTAGCCTGAGTACGCACTCGTCAACTCGCGTACACGGCCTTCACGTATTGCAAATACCATAATAGTACCAAATCCTAAGGGGAATTTCCCCCACACAAGGTTAGACAAGTCACTTACCTAAAATCTCGCTTGCTCAATCAATCAATAAGAATGCCTTTCCCTTGACTTTTCGACTCCGAACGGCCCAAATCTAGCCAAAAGTAATTACATACTATAAATATAACTATAAGAAACTAATCTAAATAATGCAATTATGACTTTAACAAGGAATTAGAAAATCGCCCCACAAAGTCGACCCGGGCCCACATCTCGGAATCAGGTAAAAGTCACAAAATTCAAATACCCGTTCAACCACGTGTCCACCCATACCAAAATTACTCAAATCCGATACCAAAACCTCGATCAAAACCTTAAAATTCGGTTTAAGAACTTTATATCTCCCCCCCCAATTTCTCAACCCAAATCATTAATTAAATGAAGAAATTAATGATAGATTAGTGGAATATAATAAAAAAATGAGTCAATAATCCTTACTCAATTGTTTCCTCTGAAAATCCCCCAAAATCTCGCCTCAATCAGAGCTCTCTAGGTCCAAAAATGGATAATGAAATCAAACCCTCGAACTTAGGCCTTTTCTGTCCAGTTAAATCGTTTTAGCGAGGACTTAGACGCATCTGTGGCTCGGCACCTGCGGAATTTCCATCGCAGGTGCGACCATCACTTAGGCCTATGAAAACTCGCTTCTGCGGCACCCTAAGCGCACCTGCTCTAGCGCTTCTGCGATGGGACAACCGCATATGCTCTTTCGCTTCTGTGCGCCACTGACCGCACCTACGGTCCCTGCTGGCCTGACTCACTCACGCTTCTGCGGCTCAAGGGCCGCTTCTACGGTGTCGCACCTGCGGCCCAAGGTGCGCAGGTGCGATTGCACCAGACACTGCCAAGCTTCAGCAATGCACCAAGTCCAATTTTGTTCCAGATTCAAATCCGAATCACACGCGGGCCCCCAGGACAGTGTCCGAATATACCAATAAGTCCTAAAAGATCATATGGACTTAGTCGAGCCTTTAAATCACATAAAACATTGTTAATACCACGGATCACACCCCAATTCAAGCTTAATGAACAAAGGAAATTCCAATTTCTACAAACGATGTCGAAGCCTATCAAATCACGTCCGATTTACTTCATATTTTGCACACAAGTCACATATGACATTACGGACCTACTCCAGCTTCCGCAATCAGAATTCGACCCCGATATCAAAAGTCCACTCCCGGTCTAACTTCCCAAAAATCTTCCAATTTTTCAACTTTCGCCAATTAACACCGAAATGACCTACGAGCCTCCAAATCAACATCCGAATATGCTCCTAAGACCAAAATCACCATAAGAAGCTATTAGAACTGATGAAACTCCATTCCGGAGTCATCTTTACCCAAGTCAAACTACGGTCAACTCTTACAACTCAAACTTTACACTTAGGCACTATGTGTCCCATTCTACTCCGAAACTCTCCCGAACCCGACACCGAGCACCCCGGCAAGTCAAGTAACCATAAAATAAAATAAAAGGGACAATAAATAGGGGATCGGGGCTAATACTCTCAAAACGACTGGCCGAGTCATTACAGTAATGGGGACGACCTGAGGATAATCGAAGAAGTGCTTACCCAGCTTGAGGTAAGGTTAGAGGGGTCTACGAGGACTATCGTGATCCCCATGGATCGTGACTTGTTGGTGAACATCGAGGAGGTAGTCCCTACCCTCGGTTCTCTCTATCCAAAATAGAGGGTAAGACCCTTAAAGAAATAAATGATGGTGCTTTGTCGATGAGCATTGTTGGCCTTGCTCTTAGGGTAAGTGTTTGTGCTTCGACCTTTTTTCCCATTTTTTAGGGCGTCCTTGGTTCTGATTTCTTTCTTATCTTTCCTTTTTATTATTGTAGACGGTGATTTTGGAGATTGAGAGCGCCCGGAGGGAGAATATGCATAAAAACATCTTTGTAAAATTGAAAGATAAATACTTTGAGTATCGCGGCAAGTACCGAGATCTCTGCAGGCAATTTTGTGAAGGCGGTGACATGCAGGCCCTTCGGGACGAGTTGAAAGAGAAGAATGATGAGCTGGTGCAGGCCATCGAGAAGTTAGCATCCTCGAGGGGACGTTGAGGAGCATGGAAGAGGATCTTAAGTTTAGCAGGGGAATGGAGACCTAATGCAGTGATCTTCAAGATCAAGTGGTCGAGTTGCAAGGGCAGTTAGAAGAGTGCCGACTTCAGCTGGAGGCCCTCAACAGTGAGATCGCCGAGAAGCAAAAGGAGCTTGAGAAGCTAGAGTCCTATCATTTGGATGCTCAGAGGAAGATGGAGATGCTTGAGCTGGCACATAAGACTCTCTGAGCCGAACGGGAAAACGATCAATCAATGGCGAGAGCTAAGGAAGATCGACTCGAGAAGAGGATCGGGAGAAAGATAACTCCGTCCTTCATGATCGAGTGACCACTTTGGAGGCCGATAAGGCTCACTTACGTTCACAACCGTCCTCTTCCCATGCTTCTGATTTTCCCAACGTACCTCAGGAGTTGTATGAAGAATGAATCCATGCTGAGACCCAATTAGATGTGTTTCAGGATTTGCATGCGGTGGGGTTCGTTTCTAAGGATGCCCTCGAAGATTCTCGGGTTAAAGCTCGTGATGCTTGAATCGCTTGTGGATATGACCCCGCTACACCTGTTGTGCACCACATTATATAAGCAGGGCACTACAGGGCATTTAGGAGTTGGTTACCATTCTTTGAAATCTAAATCGTGCTACAGAACTGAGTTATAGGAAATTTGAATTAAACTTATGTGTTGGTGTTTGCATGCACAGATGACGGTGACTAGGAAGACTACGGCTAGCCAGAGGAGAGATACAGCAGTAGGTGAGGGGACCAGCAGGGTACCCCCAGTAGATGGGGCCCAGTCTGAGGCTCAAGGTGAGACCCCTACTCAGCCATTACCGGCTCCTCCACCAACTACGGAGATTCCTAGGGAAAATGAGGAGGATGGGGAAGAGGGTGTGGACCGAGTCGAGGAGGACTCCTGGTATGATACCGCTTATCCTCAGGGCAAAGGTGGCGATGGCGATCGAGGCGGAGACGGTGAGGTCGTAGAGGCCCATGATGGCGAGGTCCAGTAGCCTTTTTCTTAGACTTTTTTTTTGTATTTTGTCTTCCTCTTTAAGAGCCCTTGTAATGAACTTTGCAGCTTTTTGTATATGGGAACTTAAGTTGTTTTTGTACCTTCCTCCATACCTATTATTTGTTTTTGTGCTCATGTACTTTTCCTTTGTTGTTTTCTTATTTACAACTTATGCTCTTTCTATTATCGTTGTCATCTAGTTGGTCGTAGCCTTGTTGACAGTTATTTGTGGGCCGTGTCTGCCTTTTGATTATATATAAGTCGGGTGTGCCTATTAGGCTGATAGGTGTTGTTTGAACTTGGCTGATTTTAGTCTTTTGCCATGTCGTGGCCAAGGGCCGAGGGGTGTTGTTCGAGTTGGGTCGAACTTTACCCTTTATTAAGTTGTGGCCGAGGGCCGATCGGTGTTGTTCGAGCATGGTCGAACACAAGGTAGTGTTAAATCGTGGCCGAGGGCCGATAGGTATTATTCGAGCGTGGTCGAACATAACCTAGTACTAAATTGTGGCCGGGGGACGATAAGTGTTATTCGAGCGTGGTCGAACACAACCTAGTATTAAATCATGGCCGGGGGTCAAAAGGTGTTGTTCGAGCATGGTCGAACACAAGGTAGTGTTAAATCGTGGCCGAGGGCCGATAGGTATTATTCGAGCGTGGTCAAATATAACCTAGTATTAAATCGTGGTCGGGGGCCGATAGGTGTTATTCGAGCATGGTCGAACATAATCTAGTATTAAATCGTGGCCGGAGGCCGATAGGTATTATTCGAGCGTGGTCGAACATAACCTAGTATTAAATTATGGCCGGGGGCTGATAGGTGTTATTCGAGCATGGTCGAACACAACCTTAACACAAAAAGGTGTCTTGGTAAATGTAAGTTTATTAGTACTTCGACGTTGTTGCTTTGGTTACATACTTGGAGAGAATTGCAGATTTTGGGATGTTGGCTGGCTTTCCACTCCCAGTCCTGGTCTACCTAGTCCCTTCATTGTTTGACTTGGAGAGTATCGATGCATCAGGCAATGAAAGAGTAAAAAATAGTCTCTCCCTCGCGTACTTCGACTCGAAATGTTCCTTTTGTCGCCTCGTTAAAAACCTCCTTGAGAAAACCCAAATGGGACAAAACTCAAGTGAGGGAAAAAGAGTACAACTTTGGGGACACTTTTTCTCTTAGAACTTGAAGTATTTGCGGTGGATGATGTTGCAATTGTTTGGTATTTGCTTTTCTTCCATTGTCTCTAATTGGAATGAACCCTTGTTTGCTTTGGCTGAGATTTTGTACGGACCGTCCCGGTTTGTTCCCAGCTTGCCTTGGCGTACGGACCGTCTCGGCCATACTCCCTTGGCGTTTTCGAGCTTTTTCTTCATGATGTTTAGTATGGACTAGTTGGAGGACTCTGCTTGTCCGTTACCCTCTGGGTGATATGGGGTTGAAAGTATCCTCTTGATATGCCATTTCTCGAAGAATGTGACAATTTTCTTTCCCGTGAACTAGGGTCCGTTGTCACAACTAATCTCCTTGGGTAGGCCGAATCGGTAGATGATGTTGCTCTATATAAAGTTGATTACCTCTTGTACTCGTATTTGGGCGAACGCTCCTGCTTCCACCCATTTAGAGAAATAGTCAGTTAAAACTCAAAGGAATCGTATATTACCTCATTTGCTGGGAGGGGGCCCACGATGCCTTTTCTTATTTGATGAACGACCATAAGGAGGTGAACGAGTGGAGGTGTTTGCCTGCTTGGTGTATCATTGGGGCGTACTTTTGGCATTGTTCGCATTTTCTCAAGAAGTTTGAGGCATCCTTTTTCATGGTGGGCTAATAGTATCCCGCCCGTATGAGGCATCTGACCAGTGCTCGATTGCCGGAGTGAGCACCGTAATGGCCTTCATGGACTTCTTCGAGGACGTGCTGGGTCTGGTTTGGGCCCAGACATTTTTCCAAAGGGCCACCGTAAGGCCTCTTGTATAGGTCTCTATGGAGGAGACTCTATCTGGCTGCTTGCATTCTTAGTTTCTTGGCTTCTTTTTTGTCATCTGGAGTATGTCGTCCTACAAATAGGCTATAATACGATTGCGCCAATCCAAGTTAAGTTTATGATTCTTACCTCAATTAGGTCTAGTGATGAGTTGAGGAGGTGGACTACGCTTTTATCCTCGGTCGTGATGCTTTTGGTAGCTGCGGCCATTTTGGCGAGGCAGTCCGCTTTGACATTTTGCGCACGTGGGATCTGGTCGAGCTGGCATTCGTCGAACTCAGGCAGTAACTTGCAGATCCTGGTCTGATAGTTTTGCAACCTTTGTTCCTTGATTTGGAAAGTCCCTGTGACTTGGTTGATTACGAGCTGGGAATCACAGTAGAGTTTCAACCGCTTCGCCACATACTTGAGTGCTAGCCTCAACCTTGTAATTACGGCCTCATACTCGGCCTCCTTGTTAGTAATATCTGGGCACCTTATGGACTGGTGAATTACTTCGCCCGTAGGGACCTCAAGTACGAGTCCCAGTCCAAATCCTGGTGCGTTGGATGTGCCATCGATGTATATGACCCAGAGGTCTTATGTTTGGAGGGAAGCTTGGATGACTTCCTCTTCAACTTCAGGCATTATCTTTGCACTGAAGTCTGCGACGAAGTCAGCGAACACCTGTGACTTTATCGCCATTCGCAACTGGTATGCGATATCGTGCTCGCTTAGCTCGATGGCCTACTTGGCTAGCCTCCCCGATAGCTCGGGTTTATGCAAAATGCTCCTCAGGGGAAAGGTTGTGATGACCGAGATGGGGTAGCACTAGAAATAGAGTCTAAGCTTTCGTGAAGCTACGATCAATGCCAAAACTAATTTTTCGAGGTGCAGTTACCTCGTCTCGGCATCGACGAGTGTTTTGCTAATGTAATAGATGGTAGATTGTGTACCTTTTTTTCGCGGATCAGGATTGCACTTACCACTACTTTGGAGACGACTAGATAGACGAGGAGCCGTTCCCGAGGTTAGGTTTTGAAAGCAGAGGTGGTGATGATAGGTATGCCTTCAGTTCTCTTGGACACACTCGTAAGTCCATTCGAGGCCGTTGTCCTTTATGAGTATGCCAAAAAATTTATGACTTCTATCAGACGACCGCGAGATGAATCTCGATAGGGTGGCGATTCGACCGGTCAACCTTTGGACTTGCTTCTTGGTAGTCAAGAGTTCTGGTATCCCTTCGATAGATTTGATTTGGTGTGGGTTGACCTCGATCCCCCGTCGTGACACCAAAAAACCCAAGGAATTTTCCTGAGGCTACGCCAAACGTGCATTTCTCCGGGTTCAATTTCATTCCGTACCATCTTAGTATGTCGAAGACTTCCTTCAAATGATCGATGTGATTCTCTGCCTTTAAGGACCTAACAAACATGTTATGTATATGGCATTGTATGTGGTTCCCTGGTCCATGATGTGGAATATCGTCTCCAGAGTCACGCCGCCGGCCAAGACGGGGAGTGTTATCTGCCCTGATGTTCGCTCAACTTCATTATTAAAATCGGTTAGCATGATGCAGCGCGACACTATCTTGTCCTCAAGTCTTATTTGGGTGAGGACTCGGGGATGGATAATGCACGCTCCACTTCCTTCGTCCACCATGATACGTTTGACATCAGTATCTAAAACGCGTAAAGTGTGACTTTCCGTCGGCATCTGACTCACCGAAGATGATACTTTCTTCGAGTCCGTCGTACCGTTCGCGGGTGATAGACCGCTTAAGCTTGTGAGTGATGGTGAACTTTAGGCCGTTGACAGAGGTGTCACCGCTGCCGCTGATGATCATGTTGATAGTCCGAGCTGGTGATGGCGGCTTCGGCGGGCCTTGGTGTTCACGTCCTCTGGCGAAGTTATTTCTCCCCTTGTTTCTTAGAAACTCTTTGAGGTGTCCCTGCCGCAACATGTTTATGACTTCTTGCCTGAGGGCGATGCAATCTTCTATTTTGTGCCCACGTCCCTGGTGGAACTCACAGAGGGCGTCGGATTTTCTGGTGTTCGAATTAGATTTCATCTTTGGAGGCCACTTGACCTTTGTCCCGAGTTTCTCAGGAGCATAAACTTTTGCTGTAGGCGACACACAAAAATTGTGAGCTGATAATAAGGGTGCATACCTCTGTCATTCCGGTGAGTCCCTATCCTTGGCCTGGATAAGCCTTCTTTATAGCGGAGGGAAGGTACGACGGGCGCCCTGTTGTATGGCTGGTATCATTCCCTGTTGGGTCGCGGGACTGGGTGATCCCTTCTGATGTTGTCTCTTCGTTCTTTTCTAGATTTAGTTTGTATCAATATTAGCCGATGAGTTGGTCTGTTGAGGTCGTCCTCATCTACTCGTACTTCGGCACAATAAGCATTATGGATTTCATCATAAGTGGTCGGAGGATATTTCATCAATCAGCTCAACAGTTTTCTAGTCGCTCTTAAACCATCTCTACTCAACCCGTTCTGGAAAGTTGCTACCGCCATCTCTTAGGACACGTTCGGCAGAGTCATCCCTACTCTGTTGAATCGGGCGAGCAAGTCGCTAAGTCCTTCTCCCAAGGACTGCTTGGCAGCGAATATGTCATTTACTCTTACTTCAGCCTTCTTGGCTCCAGTATGTGCAATTACGAACTTATCGGCCATTTCCTCGAAAGTTTCTATGGAGCGGGCTGGTAGCTCTGAGTACCATGTTAATGACCCTCCCGTAAGGGTTTTGCCAAATTAGGCGAAACCTCTTCAGAAAAATAGTGGACACTTGTTCCTTGGCGAGGTCGTTGCCTTTCACGGCGGTGACGTAGTGGGTCACATGATCATCGGAATCGGTTGTTCTGTCGTATATCTTGAAGTAGGGTAGCATTTTGAAGGTCTTTGGTATGGCATGCGGGTCTGCTTTGTCGATGTATGTTTGTTCTACGAACCTGCCGCCGTCCCTTTTTGGCAACAGCTTAGGAGCGTCCGGTATCTTGTTGACTCGTTCTTGATGTTCTTTCATATGGTCTCGGAGTGTTCTGTTTTCATTCTTCATTTCCTCTATCCTCCTTAGAACGGCAGTGTGGGCGCTGTCACCTGCACTGTTAGTAATATTGTGAGTTATACCTATTGTCGGAGGATTTGGTCGGTTGTACTTTTTATCTATTCGTTGTATCGTGCAAGCTATTGCGGTTTTTGTGGTCGTGCCTGGAGCGAGCTTATTGAGCACGCCTACTAGCGTATCGGTAAACCATGTTTCGAGGAGCTTTTTAATAGTTGGGGGCTTCCCTTCTTCTGTGAACGTGGAGGCCCCTTTTCCGCTGGGTTTTGTTATGCTACAATGGGGAGGGGGGAGACCTCTCGCGCCTAGGGGAGGCGGCAGGCGTAATGCCCTCGCCTACTATTTCACAGCTCTCGTTGATAATGTTCATGAGGTTTCTAGGGAAATCGCTTGTTACTTTTGTCCTTTCTTCTTGGTTACCTTCCATGTAGGTTTTCTTACGTACAAAGAAAGAAGAAGATCTTGGGGCTTGTGAGGTTAGAGACTTGCGTTAGCTGTAGATCTAAAGTAAACTAAAAATTAACTAAGAAATCTCCACAGACGGCGCCAAATTATTTGACCAAAAATATAAATCTTGGTCAAAATAATTAAATTTATACAACTAAGGGTTAATCTGAGTCAATAATAATATCCTAAAGATGAAATTCTCGGTATGGTGATAAATAACACGTATATCTATTCCAAAGGTTATGATTGTGCACAATAATGACAATATTCAAAGACCCAAAAGGAAGAAATGTAGCATTAAATAGTGATGAATAACAATAAATGATATTTATGTAAATAAAATATATGGGTCACCCAAGAAAGGATGAAATTAGCAGATGTTCTTTCTGACAATGATGAATGATAGATCAACCTTTGAATATTCGAGCTATTCTCGGATCCAGTGGAGAAGTGTGGATTAGAACCTTCGTGAAAAGGTTATTTTTGTATGTATGTAATAAGGCCAGATTCTCTCAATAAAGTTAAAGTGTCTTTTACAAATGAATATCTTATGTCCCCTATCATTGTGTCTATTTCTATTTATAGGGACTATGTTCCTAGAAAACCTAACAGTACAAGTGCAGAGAATATCCACTAGAATATATATTCTCTTTAGTGTCCTATCTTGAGACTAGCCGTTATAACTCTGTCAAGGGTATTCATTCGACTTCGGCCTCGATCCTTGACGATTACTCGACCTCAGTCCTTGCTAACTCTTCGACCACGACCTTCATTGTTCCTTAAGCCACTTCGACACGTGGCAACCTGGGAGTTTTTCGCTAATGCCATCCTGACTTAAATATTCTAGAGACAGATTTTGACCCAATACAGTAACTGTTTCCGATGTGTGAGCTAGCCTCAGTAAATCATATAATGCAGGTTCCACGCTTACTAATTAAAAGCATAGTATCCACAAATTAATAAATACTAAACGTCTTCGAGTTTGGGGGTTGGGAAGGGGGTCGAGACGAATTAAGACTTTGACCATAAATATGAGAAGCTCGAATAAACACTTGGTGCTTCTTTGAGAAATATAAATACTTTATAGTAAAAACAGAAAATTTTACCTTTCATATGTTACGACGGATAAGAAGAACAAGTTGCATATTCAAGGAAATAATTTATCTTCAAAGTATATTTTCTTCTATTTTTCTCATTTTTGATTTATTTTAGCTCTCTCATTTTTCTTATTGAACATGAAATGCAGATCCGACTTGAGGTTTTAAAGTTTTATGTAAGTCAACGATAAATGGAAAAAAGATCGTCTTACGGTTGACGTACGTTTATTTGCATCAATGCATGCTCATGAAAATAAATAACATGGTCCGGTATTACACGTGGAAGTAACTGGACGAGAATATTGCCCATGCTATGAATCTAAATAGCTAAAAGACTATCCAATAAGTACCGTAATTACATGCAACAACACGTACTGATTATCTTCTTCCTCCTAATAGCAAAAATAGGATGATATAAGTTATTTTGGGGGAAAAAATCAGAAACAATCACATTTACAACTAGTAATTGAAAAATAGCCACAGTTTTAAAAGTAATCGAAATTTAGCCGCTTTTCATGCAAAGATAAAAGCTGAACAAAAAAACCCTTAAGAATCCGAAAAAATTCCAGCATAATATCCTGGAGTTGAATTTTTTACATATGAGATTCCAGCATAATATGCTGGAATTTCATAATATGTTGGAGTTCCAACATAATATGCTAAAAGTTATATGCAGGAGCTCCATAATCCAGCATATTATTGTTACACCCCGCACCTTTTTACCCATTTAAAAAAAATATTTTAAAACAACCAATCAGTCGGCGACACCCCATGGGGGACAAAGGTATGATTAAGCCTCATTAAACTTGTGCCAGCTGTCACCGGGTACTATAATCGGGCGGGGCGATCCGTTTTGCATGTGGGGCGGCGAAATTTCCTATGCTTGATATATATAAATAAAGACATTGTAGCTCTTTCTCTTTCATTCTAGAAATTGTCTCCCAGTTTAGTTCACTCAAAAGTTCTCAAGTTTCTTAAGATTTTCCTAAACAATTCAGGGCTAGAATCAAAGGTAAGCTTAGTGGAAAGATTAGACTAAAGCTCTCGCATTCATCCATGTATCAAGCGTTCTCCTGTTATCTTGATTTTGAAGATTTCCTAGAAGTGAAACTTTCCGTTATAGGAGGGTAAGAACACAGAAGGTGTAACTAGTTCTTCAAAAAGGTATGTAAGGCAGTTTTCTTTCTTGGCATGACTTGATATAAGAGTTTCTTTCTGAATGATCATTATAATGTAAATCTTCACTGTCTTTGTTCTTTGTTACCGATAGCGCTTTCTTTAAGGATGTTTCCAGATGGCGCCGTAAAGTTACAAGGTGTAGTCTATTCTAAGTAAAACGTATGTTACATTTATGTATATACATCTATACTTATTGTGAACTATCGAGCATGTGCGAGGCCGGTGTGAAAGGATATAACATGAGGTATTACCCGAGCCCGTGTATGGCCGGATATGGAACGATGTGGTAATGTATATTACCGAGCCCATGTGAGGCCGGGTACGGAATAACATAACAAGAGATTCTATCAAGCCAATATGTGGCCGGGTATAGAACAACGTGATGTTAGATAATACCGAGCCCATGCGTAGTCGGGTACAAAATAATGTGATATAAGTAATTACTTAGCCCATGTATGGTCGGGTACGAGATGATAAGTTATGAGGTGTTACCGAGCCTATGTGTGGCTGTGTACGATTTTGATGTGATATGCCTCAAAGAGCGACTGAATATCACCTGATACGAGATGATATGTCCCCGAAGAGTGACTTTATTATTTTTATGAAATTTGCATGCATTTATGATTTGAGGTTACCATAGTGTACGCTCCACGATAGCTTGCCTTCGGTACTCATGTTAAAGTTGTGTACTCGTATTTTCTATGTTATGTTTTCGGTTTACAAGTATACCATCAGCTTTACATAGTCAGTGCATTTTTCGTACTGATGCCTTCTTTTGGGCGCTATGTTCAAGCCCACATGTGGAGATAGACCCGGTGGCATTCCTCTCCAGTAGGGTGTTTGTTCCAGCCGATGGTCGTTGCTGTCCACTCCATCGGAACAGTTGTTCGAGTCAATAGGTACTGAAGAATACATCCTAGATATTTTGGGTATGGTGGAGCCCTGTCCCGACCAAGTTATGTATATATTTAACTCTTTTGGTTCTCTTAGAGGCTTGCAGACTAGAGTGTGGTTGTATGTAGAAATGGGGAATTACGACTCTATTACAGTGGTGAATATGTATGAAATGGTAGCATTTCTTTTGCTAATCAGTTGTACACAATTTAATTCTGGTACTATAACTGGGAGGCCCCAGTGGCCTAGATTTTATGAATAAAAAAGTGTAAGAGCATACATCGGTTCGCACAGGCCTTCGGGCATCGTGTGCCTATCGCACCCCCCCAAATGTTGGGGTGTGACAAAATTGGTATCAGAGCAGGTCATGCCCTAGGGAGTCTGCAAGCCATATCTAGTAGAGTCTTGTTTATGGGTATGTTGTACACCATACTTACAAACAGGAGGCTACATGATATCTAGGATGAATACCCTTCTTTCTGATCTAGATCGTGCGATAGCGCTGAAGTCATAAGTATTCACTTCTAATTCTTATCTTGTTTATATTTATGGTGATGTCTACCATGAAATGTCAGACGGTTGTTCAGGGACTAAATGAAGAAGCAGGAGAAGGTACCAGCCAGGTGCCCCCTGCTCCTATAGATCAATGTGAACCCCAAGATGAGGCTGATACTCAGGTATCGAGAACAACATCACTACCCCCAAAAGGACCTAGAGAAACTAACTTACCTCCTATTCTTCCCCCGGTTGTTCCTGAACAGGATTTGGATATGAGAAGTGCAGTACAATTATTGACTTGATTAATAGCTTCTCAGGCCCAGCGTTAGGCCCCTGCCACTTCAAATAGAGCAGTCAGTATGAGGGTTCGAGACTTCATCAATTTGGACTCCCCGATATTTACAAGAACAAATCCAAATGAAGATCCCTAAAGCTTTTTAGATCAAATGCAACAGACTCTAAGGGTAATGCATGCCTCGGATACCGAGTGCATGTATCTTGCTTCTTATAGGTTGCGGGACGTTACTGTGATATGATATGAAACTTGGGAACCATCAAGGGGACCACTTGCACCACTAGCGGGATGAAGGGAGTTTTCAGAGGAATTTATGCAACAATATTTGCCTGTTACAATCCGTCCAGCAAGGCAAGATAGATTTCTGTGGTTAGAGCAAGGTAATATGAGTGTCCGACAACATAACATGTAATTTTACTCCAAGTATGACCTTTCGGTCGTGGCTGAGATGAGTGACCGGGTACATCAATTTATGGGCGGTTTGGGACCACATCTGATTAATGAATATATTACCGCATCTTTGGATCCAAATATGGACATTTCTTGCATTCAAGCCTATGCGTAGAACCTAGAGGATCGTAAGAGGCGGCATCAGATCGTTCGAGAGCATGATCGGGGCCACCGTAAGAGTACTCGGTCCACAGAGGATACGAGAGGGTCTCAATATGAATTTGAACATTATTTTTCTTGGCATCCATCTTATTCGGTGGCTAATGTACCATCACAGTCCCTGGCCAGCATCGTGATTGGACCACTTATCTGGACATGGGCCAAAGTTTTCGGGGACAGAGCTCACAGTATATTGGGAATTCTGGTGAAACGAGGACCCCGATACCATATTGTGACCGGTGTGGTAAGAATCATTTTGGACCATATCGCCAGGGCATGGACTTATGTTATTCGTGTGGGCAACCCGGACATATCATGCGTTTTTGCTTGGTGAGGGGGCAGGAGTAATATGATATGACCACCGGGATCTATATCGGCTTCCTCCCCATCAATACGTCCTTATGAAGAAGGTATGCAGCTATTGGTTGGGAGGGGTAGAGGTATAGGTAGAACGTCTAGTTCTCGTGGGCCACAGAATCGTATCTACGCACTGTCGTGAACACAGAACCTAGAATTATCACTGAATATTATTGTAGGTAATCAGTATCTTCCATTAATGTATATGCTTTCATAAATTTTGATTCATTATCACGAAGGATGATTGAGGAAACCCTGAGAAATTATCCGCAACTAAACATTCGAGGACGAATGTTTCGAAGGGGGGATGATGTTACACCCCGCACCTTTTTACCCACTTAAAAATATATTTTAGAAAAACCAATCAGTGGCGACACTTCACGAGGGACAAACATATGATTAAGCCTCATTAAACTTGCGCCAGCTATCATCGGGTGCTGCAATCGAGGTGGGGCGATCCGTTTTGCATGTGGGGCGATAAAATTTTCTATGCTTGGTATATATAAATAAAGGTAGCGTAGCTATTTCTATTTCATTCTAGAAAGTGTCACCCACTTTAGCTCACTCAAAAGCTCTCAAGTTTCCTAAGAAATTTCCTAAACAATTCAGGGCTAGAATCTAAGGCAAACTTAATGGAAAGATTAGAGTAAAGCTCTCGCGTGCATCCCTGTATCGAACGTTCTCCTGTTATCTTGATTTTGAAGATTCCTTAGAAGTGAGACTTTCCGTTATAGGAGGGAAAGAAGCCAGAAGGTGTAACTTGTGCTTCAAAGAGGTATGTAAGACAGTCTTTCTTTCTTGGCATGACTTGATATAAGCGTTTCTTTCTGAATGATCATTATATTGTAAATCTCCACTGTCCTAAGGTTTCCTTGGTAAAGTTATTCTTGTTCTTTGTTCTTTGTTCTTTGTTACCGATAGCGCTTTCTTTAAGGATGTTTCCGGATGGCATCGTAAGGTTACAAGGTGTAGTCTATTCTAAGTATAATTTTAGAAGTCTAAGTAAGTTAAACGTGTGTTGCATTTATGTATTTACATCTATACTTATTGTGAGTTACCGAGCCTGTGCGAGGCCGGGTATGAAAAGATATAACATGAGGTATTGCCAAGCCCATGTGTGGTTGGGTATGGAATGATGTGGTAACGGATATTATGGAGCCCATGTGAGGCCGAGTACAGAATGACATAACAAGAGATGCTACCGAGCTCATATGTGGCCGGGTATGGAACAACATGATGTTAGATAATACCGTGCCCATGCATGGCCGGGTATAAAATGATGTGATATAAGTAATTATGTGTTCGGATTCGAGATGATATGTTATGAGGTGTTACCGAGCCCATGTGTAACTGGGTACAATGTTGATGTGATATGCCCCAAAGAGCGGCTGAATATCACCTAATACAAGATGGTATGTCCTTGAAGAGTGACTTTATTATTTTTATGAAATTTTCATGCATTTAT
Source organism: Nicotiana tomentosiformis (assembly GCF_000390325.3). Classification (NCBI taxonomy): domain Eukaryota; kingdom Viridiplantae; phylum Streptophyta; class Magnoliopsida; order Solanales; family Solanaceae; genus Nicotiana; species Nicotiana tomentosiformis. The sequence continues at coordinate 71,596,864 of NC_090818.1, read as the reverse complement.
TATTTGAGGTTACCATAGTGTACGCTCCACGGTAGCTTGCCTTTGGTACTCATGTTAAAGTTGTGTACTCGTATTTTCTATGTTATGTTTTCGGTTTACAAGTATACCATCAACTTTACATAGTCAGTGCATTTTTCGTACTGATGCCTTCTTTTGGGCGCTATGTTCAAGCCCACATGTGGAGATAGACCAGATAACATACCTTCCCAGTAGGAATTTTCTCTCTCTTCTCACCTCCCCCATGTTCTTCTTCTCTTCTTCTCTCATTTACTATTTTATTGCTGAACTTGGTGCCAAATTGACATCAATTGTATCAGGTCCAGGTTACAATGGGTCGAGAAAAGCTTTTCATACTCAATCGAGCAATCCAGCTATAGATCTACAGGAGCAATACGAAGATCTGGCAGCTCAACAAATGGATTTGCAAGCTGTAATGGAGAAAACAAAACAGGACTTGCGTGAGGATATAGATCAAAGGTATATAGAGCATCTTCACTTGTTTAATTCACTCAAAAATCCATTCGATGAATCTTATTCACAGTCGCAGTCGAAAGACCGGGTCTTATCTTCTACTGTCAAAAATAATGTGTTACAGTTAGGCCAAGGAATTCTCGGGCCTGATACTTATTGTGATAATAGTAATCATGGTCATAAATTGGGTTTTCTTGATTTATTATAGAAAATTTGAAGATTTGGTTGTATTGAACTAAGTAATACTTTTCTGTTGATAACACTCACTTAATCAGAGGATAAACCTTATCTTTATGAACTTAGATGATGAAACTTTGGCTTGACATCATTCTTGTATAAATGTAGGGATCAATTATTTTATCTAATTGGAATGAGTATTTAGCCGCACTAGTCGAAACTTTTAGTGAGGAATTTTGAGTTTCCTATGCTAGAACTAAAACAACTAAGACAAACTGGTTATGTGAGAAAATTTCAATTTTCTTTTGCTAGGTTATTGAATCAGTGTAACCTCTCTGTTTGTCAAGCTATTTTATGTTTTTTGGGAGAGTTGAAGGAGGAATTGGTGAACCCAATGAAATACATGAGCCTCAGACATTGTACAAAATATATCGGCTAACCGGATTAGCTGAAACTACACTAGCTGCTAATGCTAGAGCATTGATATATACTTTTGGAGTTGCACATCGTCTTACTAGTAAAAGGCTTTTCTATGAATCACAGCCACCTAGATCTACTCACTATAACTGTACCCCTACACTTAGATTAGCATTGCTTTAGTTAGATTAGCATTGCTTGCTCCCAGTGCCACAGCTATCGCTAAGACCAGAAAAACCATTTCCTCGGTTGAAATGCAAGCTAGGAGAGCAAAGGATTATGCTATTTTTTGATAAAAATACACTTCATGTCACAAGTGTACCTTCTCTAAACAAATGTTTGCTATGAACCTGGAGTTTTCGGAGGGAGAATAAGGTGTGGAGGAGGTGATATCCAAATATGACAATGATTCTTCTATAGAGGAGTGGTCATCTAGTGAGGGAGACACTTATATGATTTTCTTATATGCCTTTAGTCTTTTGCAAGGTGCTCAAACTATACACGTTGTTGGATACAATGAAAAGAGGCCATTGTAGATTCTCCTTGATAGGGGTAGCACTTATTACTTCATATATAGTGCTTCTGCTTAGAGGATGTGAGATTGTACCTACCAAGGTTGAATATGTGAGTTTTGACATTAATACTATACAAGTTACTTCTGGAGTGATCAGGAACTTTCACTGGATATTACAGGGCACTACTTATACTTCAGACTTGATTCTCTTTCCAATAGGGAGGTAGGATTTAGTTTTGAGAGCTTGTGGATGAAGACCTTAGGTCCAGTGACTATGAATTACACACAACACTATGGCATTCAATTATCAAGGAAAATAACATGTCTTGAAATGGGGTATCTGAGGATTGTAAGTTGTCTAGCCCAATGACTATGTATGTGGTAATAGAAAGGGTGTCCATTCTTTATGTTGTAGGTAATGGTTTCTGAACCAGAATTAACACTTGAAGACTAGTTCAATGCAATTCACCTGACTAGGGAGAGTGATGTCCCAATCTCTATTGAGAACTTGCTCACACGATATCAACAGGTTTACTCTGAACCAATTTCTTTGCCACCAAAATGGGTGCATTTGATAACAGAATTTCACTTCATTCTGCGTCTAAGACCGTTGATATCAGGCCCTACATATATTCTTCTAAGACAAAGGATATTATTGAAAATATAGTACAAGATATGCTATAATGGGGTGTGATCCAATATAGTAACAACCCTTTGCTTCTCCTATTGTGTTAGTGGGAAAGAAAGATGGCACATGGAGACTGTTAATTACAGATAATTGAACCAATATACTGTGAAGGGAAAACTTCTTATTCCTATCACAGATAACATTGGATGAAATAGCATGTGTTTTTATTTTTCAAAAATTAATCTCAGATATGGGTATCACCAGATCAGAATGGAGCAATCGATATTTTCACAGTAGCTTTAAAGACTTGTATGGGCCATTATGAATATTTGGTGATGCCCTTTGGGTTAACCAACGCACCCTCGACATTTTAATGCCTTATGAATCACCTCTTTTAACAGTTCTTGCGGAAGTTTGTGTTGTCTTTTTTTATGATATCTTGATATATAGCTTTAGCTTGCAAGATCATGTGGTGCATTGAAAATAATATTGATGTTATGGTTCAACATAGCTTGTTGTCCAAACACTCTAAGCATGTTATTGGGGTTCCCAGGGTTCAGTACTTGGGCCTCTCTATTTGTAGAGGATGCGTCTACCGATCGCAATACAATAGCTACAAATGTCAAACAACTGAGAGGCTTCTTGGGTCTGGCTGGTTATTATAGGAAGTTTATCAAAGGATATGGATTCATCAGCAGACTTTCAACTGAACTCCTCAAAAGGACAAGTTTTTGTGGTCTGATGCTACTGCACAATTATTTTCTAATCTGAAGATAGCTCTGATTACTGCCCTTGTGTTGGCCTTGCCTAATTATTCTCTTCCTTTTATTGTTGAAATTGGCATCAGTGGTACAAGTATAAGAGTTGTTCTTATGCAGGAGGATAATTTATAGCCTTCATCAGTAAAGGTTTGGCTCATACGTATGTTACTTTATCTGTGTATGACAAAGAACTTTTAGCCATATATTTTGCTATTACTAAATGGTCTCATTACCTTTTGGGGAAATATTGTATTGTGAAAACTGATCAAAAGGCTTTAAAGTATTTACTAGAGCAGAAGTTACATATTGATTCCCAAATTAGATGGCTCGCCAAATTATTACCCTTTGACTTTGAAATTCAGTACAAAAGGATAAGGAGAATATAACAGCTATTTTTTCTCTCTAAACTTTATGGTGATGCGCTTATGGTCTTGATGGTGTCATCAGTACAAGACGATATCTGGAAGAAAATTCAGGAAAACTAGACTTTTGATCTTGAATTGCAGATCCTTATTGGTTCTTTAAAACTTACTCTACAGAAGCACTACACTTGGATGGATGACCAGCTGAGAAGAAAAGGTAGATTGGTGAATGGTAATGATGAGGAACTCAGGGCTAAAATCATCAATCTATGGAATTTTACTCCTACATGGGGCTATTCTAGTATTGATGCTACCAGAAGAAGACTGTTGGCCTATTTCTATTGGAATGGAATCAGGACTAATATACTTAACTTTGTTTACAAATACTCTATTTGTTAGAGGAATAAATATGACACTGCTACTTCATCTGGCTTGCTGCAAACACTTCCTATTCCTGCACTTTATTGGACAGATATTAACATAAATTTCATAGAAAGATTGCTTAAGTAAGGGTAAATCAGTTATTTGAGTTATTATGTATAGGATAACAAAGTATGGTCATTTTATTGCTCTTACACTGCCCCATCACTTATTCAAGTTTTCCTGAACCATATATTCAAGCTTCATGGATTCCCTGCTACCATTACCAATAATATAGATCCCAGTTTTCTCATTTCTATCTCGAAACTAAGAGGTGACTATACAAACTTCCACAACCTTTCATCCTCAAACAGATGGCCAACTGAAGTACTCAATAGATGTGTAAAGACTTACTTGAGGTATTTTTATGTTGTTTCTCCTACTGATTGGACTTCCTTTCTTCCTTTGATTAAATGATGGTATAATTTCAGTCATCATTATGCTATTTAGAATTAAACCTTTGAACTCCTTTACAAATACTCTCCACCACTGCACCTGTCTTACCTTCGTTGAGATTCGTCTACTTCTTCCATTGAGGTTATTCTACTGCAAAGGAAATTTAAAACTTTGAATGGATGAGCTTTATTTATCTATATTATAACAGAGAATATAGCTCAAGCTAATAGCCACATGTCTAACAGGCAGTTTAAAGTGGGGAACTGGGTGTTTGTCAAGCTATAGCCCTATAGACAATTGTAAAGCCCAGAGATTTTGCACCAAAATAATTCTGTTGTTGTATGAGCTTTAAGTTGGACACAAGGATGTTCAAATACTAGAAAAGGTGTATAGCAATTATATTTTATGTTTAGGAGGTGGTATAGATATTTATAAGAGGGAAAAAGTAGTTTGGAACAAAATAGAAATGTCCAAGGTAAGAACACAATTATAGTCGCAAGATACCTAAATTCAAACAAGTATGTCTCCCAATCTATAACGAATTATGTGGTGAACTACCTATCAAATTAAAGCCCTTGAAGTCTGGTTTCTAACACTTTAAACCATTTATCATTTTGATACTCCTATAAAAGGTTATGGGTATTGTACTAAAGACTGTCATGTCAGAAAAATGTCACGCATTTTTGGACGCCTTAGGGGACGGCCGACGCCCGTCATAGTGCCAAAAATAGAAAAAGATTTTATTTGGGCACCGTGGGGACCAGTGGGCACTGGTTGTGGTGCCCAAGGCGTGAAATTGAGATAGAAGGGATAAGGAGAGAGAAAATAACTTTATTCTTTAAAGATTAAACCTACCCCCTCATCCTTAAGTCATCCAAGGGTTCTCATACTACCTAAGGTGAGTTTTCAATGCGATTATCGTTAGAATACTACTTCCAAACATCAATTCAAATAATATTCCATATCAAAATCACTAGATTCTCAATAAGAACTCAAGAATAAGGTCTCTCCGCTAACCTAGGGTTTCGCGATTCAAGGCAAGTTTCATAACCGCTTTTAACTATGATTATTAGAAAGGTTTATTGTTGACATTTGTTCCTATAAACTACTACTAAGAAAAAGATGCTTAGATTAACCATGAACCCTAGAAGGTAAGAAGAATCAAACCTAGGGTTTCAAAATTTGAAAATCTTGGAACTTCTAGTATTGATTCTTGATGCAATTGTATATAGATTGATTTAAGAAGTTGAATCTTTTGGACCGAAGCAATGAGGGTGCTCAAAGGAAGAACCAAGTTGAGTAGAGACAATGCTTTTACTAAAGTTGTCTTATCACAGAGATCATACAATAAGTATTTATTAGACTGTATAGGACGTTAATGTGGGCTCTGAATGGAACGAGTGGACTCACATTATCTATTAGAATTGTAAAAAAGATCTTAGACGATTATCATGGTTAATAGCTCAAGAATAATTTATTGTTCCATAAATCATGTCTCATGCTTTCATGACTTGCATATATTTCTTTAATGTATACAAAATTTTATGGAAATATTTTGATGAGAACTATGAAGATATATCATTGTTTTAAATTTTCTGATGCGAGAGTTACTCAAATGAATATTTTGGGCGTTTCTCTAGATCTCTGAGAAGGGTTATGTAATAACTCGACCGGTCGTTTTGAGTATTTGTACTTCGCTCAGTAGTTTGAGGGCATGAGTAGCTCTGTATGATGTATTATGACTTATTTGAATCGTCGGTGTTGGTTTTCAGGTTATTCAGAACCGATTTAGAAGAATGAATTTCATGTTTGAAGCTTTAAGTTGGAAGAGTTGACCAAGTTTGACTTTTGTGTATTTAACCCCGAAACGGAGTTTTGATGCTTATATTTGGTCCGGATGATGACTTTGGACTCGGACGTATGCCCAGATTGGCATTTGGATATTTCTAAAAAAATTCGACAGTAATTGGTGAAAGTTTAAAATTTGAAGGTTTGGAAGTTCATAAGTGTGACCGAGAGTTGACTTTGATGATATCGGATTCAGATTGTGGTTCCGGAAATTGGAATAGCTTCATTATGTCATTTGGAACTTTTGTGCAAAATTTGAGTTCATTCCGGGTTGATTTGATATATTTCGGCGCGGGTTTTGAAAGTTGAAAGTTCAAAAGTTTATTAAGTTTGATTTGAGGTGCGATTCGTCGTTTCGATGTTGTTATGCGTGATTTGAGGCCTCGAGTAATTCCGTGTTATATTATGGGACTTGTTATATGTTCGGACGGGGTCCCGAGGGGTTGAGGTGAGGTTCGAAAAGGTTTGGGTTATGTTGCGCTCGTTTTTGATGTTTCTACGTCGTTTCTTCAAGCATAAATTGTACCACATTAAACAAATGAGCTCCAATTTTTGTTTTGATTGAAGCATTAGATCCGTATCATAATTTTGGAACCATAGCAAATGGAATCATTAAGTTTCGACTTCGTAGAGGAATTTATGGTCATTTTACTAAGAATTGGGTTGCCAGATTTTTTTCAGATTAATTAGGAAATTGCAATTGACTTCGTATTTAAAAGTTTGCATTATTTTCAAATATTAAAACCAACATATCTTCTTCATTATAAGGTCAAATGGAGTAATTCAAAAGCCTAACTTGACTGAAATTTCACAAGAAATCCATTGGAGGTATGAAAAGCGATTTTCGAGATCATTTGGCACACGAAATGAGGCATAGCAGCTGGGCAAAATTATTTAATATCGAGAGTTTGTTCATTTGGTCATATTTTGAGTTGGGGATCCAGATTTGGGTAATATTTGAGGTGATTTTCACCATATAGATTTGGGTAAGTATTCTCTACTTGGTTTTGGTTATATTTCGTGAATCTATCTTCGTTTTTGGTAATTGGATTGTGAATTTTAAAGAGAAAATTGGTGGTTGGGGGGGGTTGTCCAAAGTTTCATAGAGTGAATTTTTGAGTTTTGAACATCGATTCAGAGTCGAATTTGGATGAAACTAGTATGGTTGGACTCGTAATTGAATAAATTATCGGATTTTATGAGTTTTGTCGGGTTCCGAGGTACGGGTCTCGATTTGACTTTTTGGATGACTTTGAGATTTTGATTAAAGATTCGACCTTTATCATTTGGAATTATTTTCTTGGGCTTTATTTGATATATTTGAGTTATTTATGGCAAGTTTCAACCCGTTCGGAGGTCGGTACACGCGAGATGAAATTTTTGGAGCATCGTTTGGCTTGCTCGGTATTGAACTTGGCTTATTCGAGGTAAGTAACACTTCTAAACTTGGTGCTAAGGGTAAGAAACCCCGAATTACGTGTTATGTGATTGATGTTGAGGTGACGCGCATGCTAGGTGACAGACGTGTGGGCGTGCACCGTAGTAACTATGATTTAGTCGATTCCATGGAAATGTGTAGCTATCTTATTTAAATATTTTTACTATACTCTATGTGTTAGAGCACTTGAGCTCTGATCCATATTGGAAACCATGTCTAGGCTACATGCTTATTTTGTTGGTACCCACTGGGGTCATTTCTGCTATTGAGTTATTTGCTTACATTGCAATTACATACTCAGTCATACACATTCATATGCATATCATATCTTAGCCTCTGTTACCATTTATTGATACATCACATCATTATTGTTGGGCTGATTTCATGATATTGTGAGCCCGAGAGAATGGAGAGATTGATAACTGAGCGAGGTCAAGGGCCTGATTGTGAGGATATTTATGGGATCGGGCTGCATGCCGCAACAAGTATTATTGATTTATGATGGGAGCGGGCTGCACGACGCAATATATGTTATTGATTTACGCCATGATTGGCTTGTTATAGCACTTGGGATGAAGGAGCCCCTCCGGAGTCTGTACACACCCTAGTGAGCGCAGGTACCTACTGAGTGCGAGTGCCGAGCGATTGGGATGACTGAGTGACTGTGAGGAATGAGTGATTGAGTGAGTGGGATGACTGAGTGAGTTGATAATCTGAGAGTATGCATATTGTTTTATCACTGTGTTGCATTGCATTCGACATGCATACTTGACATACATGCATATAGATGCATTTTCCTCATGATGTACGGTATTACATCATTTATGAATTCAGATGCTCATTGACATGTAGGCATAAAGATGTACTTTCCTCATCCCATCTGATAATGAAACATCTTACCTGTTCTTGAATGTTTTTGGGAAAAATCACAGATTTCAGATTTACACATATTTTGGTGATTTCAATAAAAGATTTGGGTTTTACTATTATACTTGAAAAGCATGCCTATTTTTCGAAACTGTGAACGAGCTAAGCATTATATCTTTGAGTTATTACTTGTACTGCTTTAGTTATATTGTTATAAGTTGTTCCTGGCTGTTGGTGTTGGACTCCGACCTTTGTCCAAGCTCGTCACTGCTTTCAACCTAAGGTTAGGTTTGTTACCTATTGAGTACATGGGGTCGATATTACTCATACTACACTTCTGCACATTGTGTGCAGATTTGGATGCTGATGTTGCTGTGTCTGGCGGGAGCTGGCATTGAAGATGTACATGCATTCCAGTCATAACTGCCTCTTGTTCTTGGTAGCTTTAGAATTATTAATCTGTTCATGTATATTTCAAACAAATGATGTATTTATTTCATTCCTACTTTGTAAACTCTAAATCTTAGAAGCTCATGATTTTTAATACCAGTCTTTGGGAATTCTTTGTGTAAAAGTTCAGTTATGTTATCATTATCTCTCATAGTAAATCTCATTTGATTTGGATTGTTGCTAATTGGCTTACCTAGCGGGTTGGGTTAGGTGCCATCACGACTAGTTAGATTTTGGGTCATGACAAGTTGGTATCAGAGTTGTAGGTTCATAGGTTCTACGGGTCATGAGCAAGTGTCTAATAGAGTCTTGCGGATCGGTATGATGATGTCCATACCTATCTTCGAGAGGCTACAAGGCATTTAGGATAAATTTCCCATCTTTCTTTCCTTATCGTGCGGCATTAATTCAGCTTGAAGTGTATCTCTTTGAATTCCTTCCACTCACTCGTATGAGCCTATGAGCACTCGGTATCATCTATACATCGACGGCTTGTGGATTCCATGGATGAGGTGCGAGATGCATTTTTTATACTTTTGTGATGTGCCAGTCTAGAGGGCTTGAGTCCAGGTTTGGACCGCAGCTTAGGCTCGGTAATTTTAGTTGCGTGAGCATGTGCTTTTGGACTTCTATGTCCAGTGGTGTCCCTATGAGTGAGACTGGTGGCTCGGTGAGTGGTTAAATAGCTATATGATGAGTAGGATGTGACTGCGAGATGTGTTAAGATGGTTTGAATGTGACATGAAGGGTTTGTTTGAGATGTGAAAAAGACTATTGGATGCTTGAATTTTGTCTTGATGTGTTGTACAGTCTCGAGTTATGATTGTGTTGAAGGATCTTTTATGTTATTTATTGGTAGAACGAAGTAGATTTTCATGTCTTGTTGATGAGTTCAGACTCAGGAAGATTAAGGGATTGCGTACTAGTTGTGGCTATGAAAGGATATAGAGAGATGTCAGTTTGAGGCTAAGTAGGTGGGTTATCACCTACGGGGTAATCTATGGATGTGTGATCCTTATGATGTCGTGTGGAGGCTTTCTTTTCTACTAATGGGTTATATGTGTTGCAATTTGAGTTTGGATCGATTGAGAAAGTTGACTTGATTGTCACAAGGATGAATGCGGGCTTAGTGGATGATTTGAGGTATTTTATGGGTAATGTTACATGAGCTTATGAAGGATTTAGTTGAATCTAACTACGGTATTATGGCAGTAATAGATTATGGGCATTGTGAGTTATCGAGCATTTTGATCTATGGCTTTGAGCAAAGTGGGGGGGGGGGGGAGGGTCTGCTATCGACGATTTGATTGCATGGTTACGTGTTGTATTGGTTTCGGCCTGAGGCATACTTGTGGATCGATTATGACTTGTAGAGGCTAGTTTTGAGGATGACTTAAGCAAGAAAATTTCTGGATGCAGGTGTATTACACTTTATGGGTATATGGGAATCATGCAATGATTGAGTTGCTATTCATGAAGGATGTAGTTCGCATGGAGTAGGAATTTGCTCAATTGTGTTAAGGCGAAGTTACTTCTTTGGGTGTTGTCGTGCTAATAGGGCACAAGTTATTTGTCCCGTTTAGGCAGTACAATTTAGATTTGATCAGAGTAGATGACTCTCGAGAAGGTTCTAATGAATTTAAGGTTCATATGTGCATCTGAGGATTTTTCGAATTGCTATATGGCTAGAATTTGAAATTTGCATCGGATGGTGTCGGGACTTGTGGAATTTCTATATCATTATAGATTCTACATTTCAGTATCAGGAAGGTGAAGGAAATGACTTTAAATTCACAGAAGGTCTCTTTAGAGTGGGTGTCTCGGTTGTGGTACTTTTGGGGTGCTTAAGAGGGAATGCAACGGCTTATGGGCCTTAGGGCAGTGTGATTTTATGCTAGGATCTCTGGTGGTGAGCTTTGGGTAAGGACCGTGGTGTTCTGGCAAGGAGAAGTGTCAACCTGAGGATAATTAGGAAGGAACTCGGAGAAATAGGATAGCCTGGTAGTAGGCTGGATCAGCACGGTAATGGATATGATCAGTTCTTTGGGTACTTATGATGTGGTGAGTCTCTACATGTGTTTTGTGGCAATACTCTTGGGTTTGGCGACCTGCGTGGCTTGTTTGAGTTAGAGAGATTCAGTTCTGATGGCTTGGTTACGTGTTAATGGGTTTCGAAGAGTTTTTGATAGTTTCTACCATAGTTTGAGATGGATATTTCCTACCGGCGTGAGGAGCATGATGCGTATTATGATTTTCTCCTGGATGGGATCAATGAAAGGTTTCTAACTGACCGGGTATGTATCCTACTTGTGACTCAGAGTAGATTATAAGATCCTCGTACTTTTCATATGATGGCATGACTGATGAGGTGCATTGTGTGGTATGAAGATTTGTGTGTGCAAGGTCACGGTTCAGTTTTGAGGGGAAGGTCATGAATCCTTAGGCAACATGGACGGTTTCAGATGTCTAGATGAATGATATTACTATTTAATATTGCTTGAAGAGAGTGCACATTCCAAAAGGTGCACTGTGTTTTGACTTACGGTCGCTTCATTGATATTGCGGTACTCGCCTAGTTGATCGACTACTGATATTCAGACTTTGTTATGTGGCACGGAAGAATTATAGAAGTATTCCTCGTGGGATGATCGTGTGTGGGAGATGTGTTAGACATTCGGGCGGTGGAGTTGGGATCAGATGTGCTGATTTGTGTGTTCTATGGATTTGGAGACTGAGAGTTCTCAAAAGCAGGTTGTTTTGGTGGTTGCGGACTGTGAAGATGTGGCCAAGCTAGCCAGATGATAGTATGTGTTATGGTTAGGTTATTGTGGACCTTCAAAGGGTTATTTACCTATTTGTGGATGACCAGAGTTGATTTGGGGCCCATTTGGTAGACCCAATGAGGATGTGTATTCTACATCGGGTAGGATTGGTTGACTCCGTATTGCTATTATTGAGGGATGTGCCATTCGGTTAGAGTTGAGCTTATTCGTGTTCTGATATGATCTAGGAGTTACTCCTCTATGTTACGAGGGGGTTGTGATTTTTTGGTTATATGCACACATGATGCGGTCTGTTTGGGCCTTATAGCAGAATTCGAGCGAGATGGTGATTGGGGTGTTGAATGGTTGGTTGCGCCTTAGTTATATTTCGTGAATCTATCTTTATTTTTGGTAATTGGATTGTGAATTGTAAAGAGAAAATTGGGAAGTTTTGTCCAAAGTTTCATAGAGTGAATTTTTAAGTTTTAAACATCGATTCGGAGTCGCATTTAGGTGAAACTAGTATGGTTGAACTCGTAATTGAATGGGTTGTTGGATTTTGTTAGTTTTGTCGGGTTCCGAGGTCCGGGTTCAGGTTTGACTTTTTTGTTGACTTTGGAATTTTGATTAAAGATTCGACCTCTATCATTTGGAATTGTTTCCTTGGACTTTATTTGATGTATTTGAGTTGCTTTTGACTAGTTTCAAGCTGTTCGGAGGTCGGTACGTGCGAGATGGCATTTTCTAAGCATCGTTTGGCTTGCTCGGTATTGGATTTGACTTGTTCGAGATAAGTAACACTTCTAAACTTGGTGCTAAGGGTATGAAACCCCGAATTACGTGTTATGTGATTGATGTTGAGGTAACGCCATGCTAGGTGACGGGCGTATAGGTGTGCACCGTAGTAACTATGATTTTGTCAATTCCATGGAACTGTGTAGCTATCTTATCTGAACATTTTTACTGTACTCTATGTGTTAGAGCACTTGAGCTCTGATCCATATTGGAAACCATGTCTAGGCTACATGCTTATTTTGTTGGTACCCACTGGGGTCATTTCTACTATTGAGTTATCTGCTTACATTGCAATTACATACTCAGTCATACGCATTCATATACATATCATATCTCAGCCTCTGTTACCATTTATTGATACATCACATCATTATTGTTGGGCTGATTTCATGATATTGTGAGCCCGAGAGAATGGAGAGATTGATGACTGAGCGAGGTCAAGGGCCTGATTGTGAGGATATTGATGGGATCGGGCTACATGCCGCAGCAAGTATTATTGATTTATGATGGGAGCGGGCTGCAGAAGATGTTATTGATTTACGCCATGATTGGCTTGTTATAGCTCTTGGGCTGAAGGAGCCCCTCCAGAGTCTGTACACACCCCAGTGAGCGCAAGTACCTACTGAGTGCGAGTACCAAGAGCGAATGTCGAGCGATTGGGAGGACTGAGTGACTGTGAGGATTGAGTGACTGAGTGACTGGGAGGACTGAATGAGTTGATACTCTGAGAGTATGCATATGGTATTATCATTGCATTGCATTGCATTCGACATGCATACTTGACATACAAGCATAGAGATGCATTTTCCTCAAGATGTACGATATTACGTCATTCACGACTTCACATGTTCATTGACGTGTAGGTATAGAGATGTGCTTTCCTTATCCCATCTGATAATGAAACATCTTATCTGTTCTTGAATGTTTTTGGGAAAAATTATATTTTTCAGATTTACACATATTTTGGTGATTTCAGTGAAAGATTTGGATTTTACTTGAAAAACATGCCTATTTTCCGAAACTGTGAATGAGCTAAGCATTATATCTTTGAGTTATTACTTGTACTGCTTTAGTTATAATGTTATAAGTTATTCCTGGCTGTTGGTGTTGGACTCTGACCTTTGTCCAAGCTCGTCACCGCTTTCAACCTACGATTAAGTTTGTTACTTATTGAGTACATAGGGTCGGTTGTAATCATACTACACTTCTACACCTTGCATGCAGATTTGGATGTTGATGTTGCTGTATATGGCGGGAGCTGGTATTGAAGATGTACCTGCGTTCCGATCATAGCTGCTTCTTGTTCTTGGTAGCTTTAGAATTATTAATCTGTTCATGTATATTTCCAATAGATGATGTATTTATTTCATTCCAGCTTTGTAAACTCTAAATCTTATAAGCTCATGATTTGTACTACCAGTCCTTGGGAATTCTTTGTATAGAAGTTCAGTTATGTTATCATTATCTCTCATAGTAAATCTCATTTGATTTGGATTGTTGCTAATTGGCTAACCTAGCGGGTTGAGTTAGGTGCCATCACGACTAGTTGGATTTTGGGTCGTGACAGGTTCATAGCCTTTAGTGGTTTATGTTACCCCAAAACTACTCGTGCTAGAGTAGGAGATTAGTGTACTGTTGGTTCGGGCACTATAATAAAAGTGCCCTGGTAAGGTGCAAGAATGCGGGCATGCTAGAACCTTGAACTGTGAGGCACCACAGGAATGAGGTCCAGGCGATCGGGCTGGGATCGTCCATCATACAGATCATATGGTGATACTTTCAGAATAAAAATAAGAAAGAATGTCATAATCAATGGAACTCTCTAGTAAATAAAACAAAAGAAAACAATAGAAAAGAAAATGCTTTAGAAAATTTACAAAGATTCTTTCGAGAAAGTTTATATATTTATCTATTTCAATTTTATATTTTCCCTGAAAAGAAGAGAAAAGAAAAAAAAAGAGAATTTTCATGAATGACATCAAGAAGAACTTTATATTAGATGCATGAGTTGTTTGTTTTAACTCTTAATTAGAAGCTTTTAGAATTTTCTTTTATCATGCATACATACTTCTTTCAGAGTCTCGTTCCAGTTTTAGTGGGAGGATTGCTTTTCCTACTGAGTACCGTTATGGTGTACTGATATTTCAATAATTCTGTTGGAACCTATATTGACATATGTTAATGTAGGTACATGATTTATATACGAACAGTCTACGAGTTAAGATATTCTCTCATCCTAGCAGACTCTTGGTGAGCTCCGACTCCGGCCATGGAGTTTGTTGCTTGATTTCAGTTCTTAATTTTCTAATTTTATTTATTTTTATTTGAGGATTTACCGGTGAATCATGTCTCGAGAAATCTGCCCAGACTCTATAGAGGCTTCATAATATAGAGTCAGATATATTTTATTTTGTTTTGTTAGACACTGAATGTTAAGGTTTGGATTATGCATAATGCTTTAAGACTAAATTTTTCAGACTTAAAGAAAGTTGTTTTCTCTTGGTTTTTGATGATGACCTGCCTAGTAGAATAAAATAACAGGTAAGAAGGTTCACTTGGTCAATTTTAGGCACCAGGTATCGGTTACGACTTGGTCAGAAATCGGGTCATGACAAACTTAGTATCAGAGCAGCAGGTTTAGAGAGTCCTTGGGGTCTATGAAGCCATGCCAGTAGAGTCTTGTTAATTATTGTGAGGCCCTCATATCTATAAATAAGGAACTACATACATTTAAGAAAAATTTCACATTCTTTTCGCTCTAGATTGTGCTATAGAGCATGATTTTTAGTATGTTTCTAATACGTTCACTTTCGAATTCGCAGAAATGGCTCATACTCATGATTCAGTAGATAACACTCCTCCCCAGCTACTATTCCAGCTCCTGTCCCAACTGATGTGAATGTTTCTGCAGTAAAGAACAAGAAGGGGCGACCAACTAAGACAACCTAAGTTTCCTAGACTAAAAAGGTTGTGAGGACTGGACAAGTGCCTCTAGCTGAGAGAGAGGAATAGGTTGAGGGAGCTAAACATTATATTCAGAAGCAAGCACCACCACCACCCCCGGCGGCAGTCTCATCATGCCTCCGGAGATGGGAGAGGCTTAGTGCAATGAAAATGTTTAAGACATTCATGGCCAGTCAAAGACAGGGAGGGGGCGGTGCTCCACCCTGGGTAGGTAGAAAGAGGGCTCCGTCTCAGTTGAACTCTCCAGATTTTTGTGGAGCTAAGCTTGAGCAGGACCCATTAGACTGATTAGATGGTGTTTAGAAAACACTTCGAATAATGAAAGTGACAGGCACTGATGCTGTAAAATTGGCCTCATACCAACTCAAGGATGTTTATTATACATTGTTTGTGTTATGGGAGGAAGTTAAGGATGAAGAAGCTCCTTCTCCTACTTGGAAGGAATTCACCGAGGCATTCATAGCCAACTTCATTCCAGAAGAGGACCGGAAAGCTCGGTCCACAACATTTGAGCATATTAGATGGGGGACTATGAGTGTGCAAGAGTACTATATGAAGTTCATCAAACTGGCCAAATAAGCTCCTAACATGATCTCTACAGAGAAGGAAAAAATTCACAGGTTCATACTCGGGATGGGAGAGCATATTCAGGATACTACTGAAGTTGCAGCTGTAAGTATGGAACACTTTTCTTTAGTTGTGAGATTTGCAAAAAACTTAGAACTGAAAAGGCAAAAGAGGATGGTAGACAAGGAGAAGAACAAGAAGGCTCGTACTACAAGTAGGTATAGTGGTGAACTAGGTGGAGGAGGAAATAATTGGTTAAATAAGGGGACATCAGCACCAACGCAGTCTACTCCTCAATTTAGCAAAAGTACTCCTTCCCGGTAGAGTCAAAGTTTTAGGAATTAGTCCCACCAGAATTAAAATTTCAGAACTCTGGTCTCATAGAGTCAGAGTAGTGTTGGGCAGCAGTCTCAACAAAGAGATCCTTGTAGTTCTTGTGGAATGAAATATTTGGGACAGTATAGGTTCCGATTTCGAAGATGCTATAGTTGTGGTGACCCAAGACACATCAAGGTTAATTTCCCAAAAGCACAGCAGGAGTGCACAAGGAGCGTCAGCTCGCCCATCGAGTTCTTCGATTGCTACTACTACAGCTCGTGGCTCTCAGACTTAGCCCGACCGTGGAGCAGGTAAGGGAACTGGCTCATTTAGTCAAGGAGGGGGAAAACCTCGTCTATATGCAGCTTTGGATCGCCACAGTGCAAAGGCACCTCTAGCTGTGGTCACAGGTACATTACTAGTTTCTTCATATAATGCATATGCATTAATTGACCTGGACTCTACTTATTCATATGTTGCCCTATATTTTTCTAAGAACATGGGAATAGAGTCAAAATCATTAAAAAAGTCATTTCTCGTCTCTACTCTAAGTGGTGATTGCATAGAAGCAAAATGAGTTTTCAAAGGTTGCAACAATCTCAATTCATGCTTGTAGTACTACAACCGACCTCACAGAACTAGAAATTATAGATTTTGATGTGATTATGGGTATGGAGTGGTTATCATCGTGTTATGTTTATGTAGATTTTTGATCCAAAATAGTTAGATTTAAGTTTCCAAATGAAGAAGTCATAGAATGGAAAGGTTGTACAGCTTCGCTTGTGGGTGAGTTTATTTTTTACCTTAAGGCTAAGAGGATAATGGGCTAAGGGTGTTTAGCTTATCTTTCCCATATTTTTGATATAGAATCAGAAGCGCCAACACTCCAGTCGATGTCAGTCATTAAAGAATTTCCAGAAGTTTTTCCTGATGATCTGCTCGGTCTTCCTCCAAAGAGAGTAATAGATTTTGGCATAGATGTACAACCAGGTATTCAACTTATATCTATTCCGCCTTATAGAATGGCTCCAGCAGAATTGAAAGAATTAAAGGAACAATTGAGAGACCTTCTTGATAAAGAATTTATTAGGCCAAGTATGTCATCTTGGGGTGTTCCAGTCTTATTTTTCAAAAAGAAGAATGGCTCACTCTGAATGTGCATCGACCATCGTCAGTTGAACAAAGCCACTATCAAGAATAAATACCCTCTACCTAGAATTGAGGTTCTATTTTATCATCTTCAAGGAGCAAAATATTTTTTAAAAATATATTTGAGGTCGGGATACCATCAGCTCAGGATCAAGAAAGATGATATTCCAAAAACGGCCTTCAGAACCGTTACGTACATTTTGAATCTTTAGTAATGTCTTTGGGTTGACTAATGTCCCAGTTGCATTCATGGACCCTATGAATCGGTTATTTAAGCCAAATGTTGGATACTTTTATTATCGTGTTTATAGATGATATTTTGGTGTACTCCTGAAGCAAGGAAGAGCATGCAGGACATCTCAACATTGCAGATTTTGAAGGATATTGAGTTGTATGACAAACTGTTTAAGTGTGAAATTTAGTTGCAATCCGCTGTATTACAAGGCCATGTGGTATCCACTGAAGGAAAAATAGTTGATCCTCTAAAGATAGAAGCGGTCAAGAGTTAACCAAGGCTGGCAACACCGACAAATCTTAGAGCTAGTTGGTTACAAACCTATAGAAGGTTTGTAGAAGGATTTTCTGCATTAGCAGTACCATTGACTAAACTGACCCAGAAAGCTGCCAAGTTTTAGTGGTTTGATGCATGTGAGCAAGGTTTTCAAAAATTAAAGAAGAGGTTGACTACTCCACCCGTTTTAGCCTTACTGTTAGCCTCGAGCGGCTACACGGTATATTGTGACACTTCCAGAATTGGACTCGGTTGTGTCTTAATGCAAAATGGGAAGGTCATTGCTTATGCATTGGACAATTAAAAAATCCTAAGAATAATTACCCTACCCATGATCTGGAACTTGCAGCAATTGTGTTTGCCCTGAATATATGGTGACATTACCTTTACGATGCGCATTGTGAAGTATTCTCCGATCATAAGAGCCTCCAGTATATTTTCAGGCAAAAAGAGTTGAATCTGAGGCAAAGGAGGTGGTTGGAGTTATTGAAGGACTATGACATAAATATCTTATACCACCCCAGAAAGGCTAATATAGTAGTCGATGCTATTAGCAGCAAATCTATGGGTGTTTTAGCATATTTACGAGTAAAGGAGAGGGCCTTTGGTAAGAGAAGTACAGAAATTGTCCAACAATAAGGGAATAAGACTTGATGAGACTAAAGAGGGTAACTTGACTATGTTCCATAAAGCTCAATCATCCTTGGTGGTTGAGATAAAGAGCGACAATATGAAGATCCAAACATGCAAGCAGTCAAAGATGAGGTGCTAAAGAAAGAAATTTCAACCTTCACACTTGGGGACAATGATGGTGTCCTATGAATGAATGTAAGATTATGTGTCTCGGATGTTGGTGGACTTCGAGAGCGATTTATGAGTGAGGCGCATAGCTCTGGCTATTCTATCCACCTAGGCTCGACCAAAATGTACAAAGACCTGAGAGATATTTATTGGTGGAACATAATGAAAGCAGATGTAGCTAATAATGTGGCTAAATGCATAAACTTCCAGAAGATCAAAGCCGAACACCAAAGGCCTGGTGGCCTAGCTCAAAATATTGAAATTCTTGAATGAAAGTGGGAGATGATCAATATAGATTTTGTGATTGGGTTACCCCACACCCGCCGTAAGCATGACTCTATGTGGTTGATTGTAGACATGCTTACAAAGTCAGATCACTTCCTGCCAATGAAGACTACCTACACGGCTGAACAATATGCTGAGTTGTACGTTAAAGAGATTGTACGATTGCATGGCTCTCTAGTTTCCATCATTTTTGATAAGGGGCACAGATCTCAGCAAGGTTTTGGCAGTCTTTCCAAAATAGATTGCGGACTTTCCATCCCCAAACTGATGGACAAGCAGAGAGAACAATTCATACCCTTGAAGATATGTTGCGGGCTTGCGCAATTGACTTTGGTGGAAATTGGGATGAACACCTACCCTTAATAGAGTTCGCGTACAATAATATCTATCAAACGAGTACTTGCATGACTCCTTATAAAACATTATACGATCGTCGTTGTAGATCTCCAATAGGGTGGTTTGAACCAACAAAGATACCCTTGATCGGACCAGAGTTGGTCCAAGATGCTTTCGAGAAAGTGAGAATTATTCAAAAAAGGCTTAAAACGGCTTAGAGTCGACAAAGTCTAATATAAATAAGAAACATAAGGATATAGAGTTTAAAGAAGACGACTATGTGTTCTAAAAAGTGTCGCCCATGAAAGGAGTTATAAAATTTGGGAAGAAAGGAAAGTTGAGTCCCAGATTTGTTGGCCAGTATAGAATCTTTAGCAAGAAGAGTAATGTGGTTGGCCCGTATAGAAGCTTGATCAAGAAGAGTAATATGGCTTATGAACTGGATTTGCCGGC
This sequence comes from Nicotiana tomentosiformis, assembly GCF_000390325.3. Taxonomy (NCBI): domain Eukaryota; kingdom Viridiplantae; phylum Streptophyta; class Magnoliopsida; order Solanales; family Solanaceae; genus Nicotiana; species Nicotiana tomentosiformis. Next base: position 71,577,174 of record NC_090818.1, on the reverse strand, counting down.
AGAATAAACAACTGTTCATCCAGTATTTGATGTATCGATGTTAAGGCAGTTCCTTCATGACAAAGCTCAAGATATTCCCATGGATAAGGTAGAGGTCAGTGAAAGCTTGACTTATGAGGAGGTGCCTATCAAAATTCTTGATAGACAGGTTCGTAGATTGAGGACCAAAGATGTGGCATCAGTTAAAGTCTTGTGACATAATCATGACTCAGAAGAAGCTACTTGGGAAACCAAAGAAGACATGAAAATAAGATATCTTTATTTATCATAAATATGCTCATTCGACATTCGACGAATGTCATATAAGGGGTGGTGAATATAAAGCCTCTTAGATTTTTAATTTTGTTCTTGTACAAGCTTTAACTTGGACACAAGGATGTTCAAATACTAGAAAATGTATATAACAACTATATTTTACGTTTAGGAGGTGGTATGGACGTTTATAAGAGGGAAAAAATAGTTTGGAACAAAATAGAAATATCCAAGGTAAGAACACAATTATAGTCGCAAGTGACCTGACTTCAAACAAGTATATCTCCCAATATATAATGAGTTATAGGGTGTTCTACCTATCAAATTAAATCCCTTGGAATCTAGTTTCTAACACTTCAAACCGTTTGTCATTTCTATATTCCTATAAAAGTTATGGGTATTTTACTGAAGACTATCATGTCAGAAAAATGGGCCACGCTTTTGGGCATCCAATGGGGCATTGGGCGCCCGTCATAGTGCCAAAACCAGGGGAAAAAAAGTTGGGCACCATGGAAACCGCTGGGCGCTGGCTGTGGCACCCAAGGCATGAAATTGAGATAAAAGGGACGGGGAGAGAGAAAATAGCTTCATTGTTTAAAGATTAAACCTTCCTTCTCATCCTCAAGTCATCCAAGGGTTCTCATACTATCTAAGGTGAGTTTGTAATGTGATTAACATTAGAATACTACTTCCAAACATCAAGTCTAACATTATTCCATCTATAAATCGCTAGATTCTCCACAAGAACTCAAAACAAGGTCTCTCCGCTAACCTAGGGTTTCACGATTCAAGGTAAGTTTCGTAATCGATTTCAACCACGATTATTAGAAAGGTTTATGGTTGATATTTGTTCCTATAAACTACTACTAAAAAAAGATACTTAGATTAACGATGAACCCTAGAAGGTGAGAAGAATCAAACCTAGGGTTCCTAAATTTGAAAATCTTGGAACTTCTAGTATTGATTCTGGATTGAAGCAATGAGGATGCTCAAAGGAAGAACTAATGTGAGTAGAGACAATGCTTTTACTAGAGTTGTTTTCTCACAAAGATCATACCATAAGTATTTGTTAGATTGTATAGGACGTTAATATGGGTTTTGAATGGAACGAGTGGACTCACGTTATCCATTAGAATTGTACAAAAGATCTTAGATGTTTATCATGCTTAATTACTTAATAATAGTTTGTTGTTACATAAATCATGTCTCATGCATTCATGACTTGCATATATTTTTTTTAATGTATGGACTATTGAAATTTCTTTTACATGATTTTATGGAACTGTTTTGATGAGAATTGTGAAGATATATCATTGTTTTAAATTTGTGATAAAAGAATTACTCAGAAGAATATTTTTGGAGTCTCTTTAGATCTCTGAGAAGGGTTCATAGCCTCTAGTGATTTGTGTTACCCCGAAACTACTCGTGCCAGAGTAGGAGATTAGTGTACCGTTAGTTTGGGCACTATAATAGAAGTGCCCTGGTAAGGCACAAGAACGCGAGCATACTATAACTTTGAACTATTAGGCACTAAAGGAATGAGGCCCAGGCGACCGGGATGGGATTGTCCACCATACAGATCATATGGTGACATTTTCAGAATAAGAATAAGAATGAATGTCATCAATGGAACTCCCAGTAAAAAAAAGAAAAGAAAAAAATGCTTTAGAAAATTTAGAAGGATTGTTTCGAGAAATTTTATATATTTATCTATTTGTATTTTATATTTTTCCTAGAAAAGAAGAGAAAAGAAAAAACAGAGAATTTTCATGAATGACATCAAGAAGAATTTTATAATAGATATATGAGTTGTTTGTTTCAACTCTTCATCGGAAGCTTTTAGAATTTTCTTTTACCATGCATACATACCTTTTTCAGAGTCTCGTTCCAGCTTTAGTGTGAGGATTGCTTTACTTACTGTACCGTTGTGGTGTACTGACGTTCCAATAGTTTTTTTGGAACCTACATTGGCATATTTCAATGTAGGTACATGATTTATAGACAAGCAGGCTACGAGTTAATACATTCTCTCATCCTAGCAGACAATTGGTAAACTTTGATTCCAGCCATATAGTTCGTTGCTTGATTTCAGTTCTTAATTTTCTATTTTTATTTATTTTTATTTGAGGATTAGCCGGTGAATCATGTCCCGAGCAATTCACCCAGACTCTATAGAGGCTTCATAACATTACAGATTCAGGTACATTTTATTTTATTTTGTCAGACAACGAATGTTAAGGTTTGGATTATGCATAATGTTTTCAGACTTAAAGAAAGATATTTTCTCTTTGTTTTTTATGCTGGCCTGCCTAGTAGAATAAAATGAACAGGTAAGAAGGTCCGCTCGGTTAAGTTAAGGCATCGGGTGTCGGTTACAACTTGGTGAGAAACTGGATCGTGACAACAATCTTCTATTTCTGCCTTTTCTTATCAGAAATTGACTTCTATGTACTTTAGCTCTTATATTATTGTGGAGAGGGGGGGTGTTGTGATCTATAAGTTGTTATTACCACTTGAATTCTAAATACATCCTACTTTTCATATTTTTCAATTGAAGTTCTGCTATGACATTGCCTCTGAGATTGTTCACCCCTTGTGATTGCCTTATCCAATCCTTTTCTCCTTACCCTGAAACTGTGATTGGTAGAAGATTGATCAAGATGGGTAACAAGGTTGTGGCTCAATGTTTGATTAAATAGAAGGACTTAGATGAATCCTACACTACTTGGGAGTTAGCTTTTGCTATGCAGATCAGGGTTCCTTTGTTCACCCTTGAGGACAATGGTGGTGTTCTTCCGGGGTATTGATACACATATTGGAGCTACGGTGGATGCCAACTCAGTAGTTGAGTACGAAAATTCGAATGTTAGTTGTACTTTTTTAATTACTGTTTTGCCGGAAAAGTTAGTTAGTTGTTATCAGCATATTTTACATTTTTCATTTCAGTTGCTAGAAGTATAAATCGGAATTTGTAACAGAGAAGTCACACTTTTAATATGCCAATACATATATGATCTCTCTTTCTCTCGGAATTCTCTCTCTCTCTCTCACGCACACACACGCACCTTCCCCCTACTCTTCTTCTCTTCTTCTTTAATTTACTGTTTCATTGCTGAACTTGGTGCCAAATTAGTATTATCATCGATTATTTAAAACGTCTTTATATTGCTTTGTGAGTTTTTTTCTTGCTTAAAGTACGAGAGTTCATCAATTTAATTTACAACAACAATAACAGACTCAGTCTAATCCCACAAGTGGGGTATGAAGATGGTAATGTGTATAATTTATAACGTGTAATAGACTATTAATTTCTTAAATAAAGATTATATACTTAGAAACTACATAATTAAAGATTATGTTATAGTTTTTCTATATTAAAAATTATTGAAAATTGATATTAATTATATAAATGCTTAACTCCTTAATAAGGAAGTTCATACAAAATCGGAAATAACGGATACGATTGTATCATGTACTAACATTTTACAAATGAAAAGTTTCTCATGCTCAGCTCGAACTTTTGTTTAAGGGCTAATGAATTATAATCATCTTACCACACACTTTCGTTAGTGTTCAATGGCTTCGGTTTGCGTTTACTAATTGTACCAATTTAAATATAAATAAATTATTTTTTCCGCTTGTTCCAACATAATAATGTTTTTCTATTTATAAATAATTTAATTTTAAAATATTAATTTTACACTTAACGAAAATTTTTTATAGTCACACAAATGGCATGACATGTTTAGGGGTCATTTAGTTTAGTTTTTGGATATTCAAAATTATAATTTTGAGATATCCCATGGGATTATCTATCCCATTTCTTATATGGGAATGTGATAGCTAATACCACTATTTTAGTATAAAATTTATATCGGTATTATCGGATACCCACAACCCAGTAATAGATCTAGAATTTTTAAATCATGGGCGCTCAATTATTTTTAATCTGAAAAATGCTACTGAGACTGGATGCTTAGTTAATATATTGTAACGACTCGGCCGGTCGTTTTGAGTATTTTCGCCCCGTTCCCTTATTTATTGTCTCCTAAATATTATATTGTGGTTATGTGACTTGCCGGGGTGGTTGATTTGGTTTCGGGTGAGGTTCGGAGTGAAATGGGATACTTATTCCCAAAGTTGGAAGCTTAAGTTGAAAGAGTTAACCGGAGTTTGACTTTTGTGTAGATGACTTTGAAATAGAGTTTTGATGGTTCTGATACCTTCGTATGGTGATTTTGGACGTAAACATATGTCCGGATATTGATTTGGATGTCCGTAGGTCGTTTTGGCTTGAATTAATGAAAGTTGGAAAGTTGAAGGTTTGGACGATTAAGAAGTTTGACCGAGAGTTGACTTTGTTGATATCGGGTTCGAATTTTATTTTCGGGAGTTAGAATATGTCTGTTGTGTCAATTATGACTTGTGTGCAAAATTTGAGGCCAATCAGAGTTGGTTTGGTATGATTCAACATTAGTTTTAGAAGTTCATAAGTTCATTAGGCTTGAATTGGGGTGCGATTCGTGATTTCGGTATTGTTTGATTTAATTTGAGGTTTTGACTAAGTTCGTATCGTGTTATAGGACTTGTTGGTATATTTGAATAAGGTCCCGGGACCCTGGGGTGTCATTCAGATCATGTTTGACTCATTTTGGACTTGTAGCACTGCTGATGTATCTGGTTCTGGTTTCCTTAAACGCAATCGCGAGGAAAGGTCCGTGATGGTGAAGGGTCTTTTAGGACTGGTGAAATTTTATGCATCGCGTTCGCGATTATTGGAGTGTGTTCACGTACCTTGTGGGTCTCAGTTCTCCGCGGACACGAGAGTGCCCATGCATTTGCATAGAGAGGAGGTCAGCTGGGGGCCTCGGGCTTTAGGCCTACGCGATCGCGTAGGTGAGATCGCGTTCGCGTAAGGGCAGGTCTATTAACCATCCCATTCACGGCCCTGGATTCGCATTCGTGTAAGGTGTTTGAGGGCAGTGGTCATTTTGTTCTTCGCAATCACGAGGGTCTTTCCGCGATCGCGATTCACAATAACTTGGCAGCAAATATTTAATTCCAAATCGAGGGCTTTGTTTCATTTATCATCTTTTGAGTTAGAGACCTCAGTTTTGTGCAATATTTGAAGAGATTTTTAAGGAGTTGACCGGGGTAAGTGATTTTGACTCGGATGTGATTATTACACATTAATCCATCATTATTTTTACCATTTAATTAGTGTTTTGAGTTGAAAAAATTAGAAATATTTGTGAAAACTTCCTAAGCTATATTTTGAGTATTTGAAGGTCGATTTGATGTCGGAATTGAATGATTTTAGTATGGTTGGTCTCGTTATTGAATGTGTGTTCGGATTTTATAAGTTTGGTCGGGTTTCGAGATGCAAACACGGGGTTGACCTTTTTGAGTTGACTTTTTGATTTTCTTTAAAGATTACAACTTTATTATCCAGAATAATTTCCTATGGTTTGTATTTATGGTTTAAAGTTATTTTGGCTAGACTCGAGCTGTTCGGTGTTAGATATTCACGGAAAAGACTTATTAGTGGATTAAGTTAGCGTATTTGAGGTAAGTATCTTGCCTAACTATGTGTGGGGGAATTACCCCTTAGGATTTGGGTTGATTTTGCTATTTTTGATATGTGAAAGTGTGTACGCAAGGTGACGAACGAGTACAAGGGATATATGTGGTATTTGACCAGTCTTGTAATGACCCGACTGGTTGTTTTGAGTGTTTAGTCCCGATCCCCTATTTATTGCCTCCTCTATGCTACATTGTGATTATGTGACTTGCCAGGGTGTTTGGTTTTGGTTTCGAGTGAGTTTCGGAGTGAAATGGGACACATAGTCCCTAAGTTGGAGTCCTAAGTTGTAAGAGTTGATCATAGTTTGACTTTTGTGAATACGATTCCGATATGGAGTTTTAACGGTTTTAATAGCTCCGTATGGTGATTTTGGACTTAGGAGTACGTCCGAATGTTGATTTCGAGGTCCGTAGTTCATTTCGACGTGAATTAGCGAATGTTAGAAAAATTAAGGTTTGAATGATTTGGAAAATTTGACCGGGAGTTGACTTTATTAATATCAGGGTCGGATCCCGATTTCGGAAGTTGAAATAGGTCTATAATATCATTTATGACTTGTGTGCAAAATTTAAAGTCAATCGGAGTTGTTTTGGTATGAATCAACATCGGTTTCGGAATTCGGAAGTTCATAGTTCATAGGCTTGAATTTGGGTGGCGATTCATAGAATCGATGTTAGTTGATGTGATTTTTGGCCTCGAGTAGGTTTGTTATGTGTTTTGGAACTTGTTGTTATGTTTGGTTGAGGTCCTGGGGGCCTAGGGTGTAATTCGGACCATGTTCGACGCATTCGGAACTTTTAAGGATTTCCTAAAGCTGCTGAATTCCTGATATCTGGTTTCTTTCATCGCGTTCGCGAAGGGTATCTGGGAGGAAGGAGAGATTTGTTCTTCTCGTTCGCGAAGGTGGACACTCGTTTACGAAGGTATGGGAAGTTATTCACAGCGTTCACGTATGAGGGGTCGCGTTCGCGTAGGCTTGGGCTCAGCTTTCATCGCGTTCGCGTAGGGAATCTCGCGTTCACGAAGAGGATTTTGGAAGCTGTGTATTTTTGTGCATCGCGAATGTGAGGCTCATTCCGTGTTCCTGATGAAGGAATTGTCGGGCAGTAGATTTAAGTTTCAAAGTCGAGGGTTTATTTTATATTTTATATTTTGGACTTAGAGAGCTCGGTGGGAGGCGAATATTCAGGAGATATTCAGAGAGATTATTGGGGTAAGAATTCCTAACTCGGTTTTGGTTAATTTACATGAATCTATTGATAATTGTATCATCTAATTAGGGATTTGAGTTGGAAAATTGGGGGAAATTGGTAGGAACTTCTTAGGCTAAAATTTAGGAATTTGTAAGGCAATTTGAGGTCGGATTTGAGTAATTCTTATATGGTTGGACTTATTATTGAATGAGTGTTCGGATTTTGTTATTTTGGTCGGGTTCCTAGACGCTCGCCCGAGTTGACCTTTTGAGTTGACTTTTTATTTCTTCGCAAAGATCGTAATTTTATTGTTCGAATTAGTTTTCTATAGTTTATATTTATGGTATGAAGTTGTTCTGGCTAGATTTGAGTCATTCGGTGTTAGATAATCGATAGAAAGGTTTACTAGTGGATTGATTTAGCGTGATTTGAGGTAAGTGACTTGCCTAACCTTGTGTGGGGGAATTACCCCTTAGGATTGGTGTTGTTTGTGATCATTGTGATGTGTGGAAGCCATGTACGCAAGGTGACAAGTACGAATACGGGATAAATGTGGAAATTACTGATTTTAGATATGTAGATTCCTTTCATGCCTTAATTGAGTTATCTTAACATGTTATATTCATCATTGTTAGTCTATCTTCACATGTCTACTTGTCTTATTATTTTACATGTTAATTGCCCTACATATTTAGTTTAAGTTCTTATTTCCTTTATTTCGTATTCATTACTTAATTGTTGAACTCTTTACTTGAAGTTGTTAAATCATGGAATATCTTGTTGTTGAAATTGAAATTAAGATATGAAGGTCGTGATTCACATTGAGGCAAAGTATTAAGTTTTGAAATACCATTTTGTTGAGTTGTACATTCCGGTTGTTATTATTGAGACTCTTGTGTACTTTGTGGTTGAGCCATGGGTTCTTTACTGTAAAATTATTGTTTTTATTAGGTTTCTCTAACAAGTTGTGATATTGGGCACTTGAGGTGAAATCTGTGGTACGTTGTAATATTGATACGCATGCGGTGGTATAATATTTTGGGGTTGAAATGCATGCGGTGAGATAAGGTGGGCGTGATACGCGTGGCTAGTAAGAGAACTACTAGAAGTCATGCGGTGTGATAAGGTGGGCTAAAATGCTGGATGCTATTTCGGGAAAATAATTTTCAAACTAAATGTAAAGGCTCCTGCGCTGATATAAGGAAAGATTGTGATTTATTCTTGTGATTTGAGACTATGAGGCGGTACCTCGGTAGTGACTCTTGTTGGCATTTCTCCATTTTTGCACTTGTCTTTGGTTGTTGTTTTCCTTAGCATATTATTATTTGTTTCTCCATGTTCCACTATTTGCTTTAGTTCCTTGTAGCTAACCTTGATATGCTATTTGTTGTTTCAATTTCATTACTGTCATTATTACACTGCCTTATATTTGTTCAGTCTTTTATTTATTCCAGTAGTGCCTTGACCTTACCTCGTCACTACTCTATCGAGGTTAGGCTTGGCACTTATTGGGTACCGTTATGGTGTACTCATGCTACATTTATGCACATCTTTTAATGCAGATCCAGGTACTTTCTACCAGTCCGGGCATCAGTGAGTAGAGTCCGTGCGTGGAGACTTCAAGATACACCTGCCAGCATCGGCATGCCTCGGAGTCCCCCTCCACCTGGATTGTTTTATTTCCTTGTCCTTATTTAGACACTATTGTATAGAGATATTTAGTATCACTTCATAGAGCTTGTGACTTATATTTCGCCGGTTTTTAGGTGTTGTACATATTGAGTCGCAGATTTTGTTTTATATAATTGTTGAAGTTTTGAGACTTTAAATTAATATTTCAGTTATTCCGCATGTTTATTAGGCTTACCTAGTCTTAGAGACTAGGTGCCCTCATGATATCCTACGGGGGGGAAATTGGGGTCGTGACAGGTTTAGGCTAGTTGGACTCTTTCATGACTTTAATTGAAATGCCATAGCATGTTATAATTTCATTATTAGTCTACCCTTACATGTATTAATCTACCCCCACATGCCTTATTTGACAATATTAACACTTGTTCCACCTTTTACTTGTTAATTGCTCTTATATGCTTTAGTTTAAGTTATTATTTTCCTTATCATCCGTTACTTCTTTAATTGTTGAATTGGTTACGTGAAGTTGTTGTTTTCATATAATAGCTTCGTGTTGAGTTATTGGTGCTGAAGTTGTAAAAGTCGTGATCACATTGAGGCAAAGTTGTTAATTGTTGAAATACCATTCTTGTTGAGCTATTCAATTTGAGTTGCTATTATTGAGACACTTGTATGCATTGTGGTTGAGCCATGGGCTTTTTGTTATGGAAAAATTGATATTGTTGATTCTTTTGGCAAGTTGTGGCATTTAGGAACTTGAGGTACAAGTTGTGATATGTTGTGATATTGATACACATGCGGTGGTATAAGGATAGGGGTTAATACGCATGCAATGAGATAAGGTGGGCTTGATACGCGTGTTACTAGCAGGGGAACTACTTGAAGCCACACGGTGTGATAAGGTGAGCTAAAACGCGAGTAGTTATTTCGGGAAAAATGATTTTTAAAACTAAATGTAAGGATCCCACGGTGATATAAGGAAAGATTGTGATTGTGAAATGAGATTACGAGGAGGTACCTCGGTTTTGATTCTTGTTGTTATCTCTCATTTACCTCACTTGTATTTGTCTGCATTGTTTCCTTAATGTTCTTATTATGTGTTCCTTCCTTGTTGCATTTATTACTTTAAATTCAGTTGTAGTCTATCTTATTGTATTTCTTTATTGCCTCACTTTCGTCGTTTATGTTCTTAGATTGTATTATACTCGTTCAATTTCTTTTTCTTATCCCAGTAGGTGTCTTAACCTGACCTCGTCACTATGAGGTTAGGCTTGATACTTACTGGGTACCGTTGTGGTGTACTCATATTATGCTTATGCACATCTTTTTTTGAAGATTCAGGTACCTCATACCAGGCTAGACACCTGTGAGTAGAGCTTCCAAATCGGAGACTTCAAGGTATACTTGCAGGCATTCGCAGGCCTCGGATTCACCCTCTGTCCTTGTTTTCTGTTGCATACTCTTTATTTAGACAGTGATGTATTAGGGATATTTCAGTATACTCGTCTAGAGCTTATGACTCAGTCTCACCAGATTTTGGGAGTTATTGTCAGTTGTATTGTAGAGTTCTTTTATGATAGCCGGTTGGTTTAAATTGAAGTTCTATTATTATTTTCGTTATTTCTTTATGTTTGTTAGGCTTACCTAGTCTTAGAGACTAGGTGCCATCACGATATCTTATGGTGAGAGATTGGGGTCGTGACATATATTTATATAAATTGCCGGTTTTTTCTATATAAGTATAATATTTGGTTCCAAAAGTAATGGATGCTCGAGCAACCATAACCCATAGTATATGTCCACAATTACCACAACCAAACATGAAATAACTATAATATCAAATTTTATACTGAGATTAATATTCTTATTCCGATAACAAAATAACCCCTTAAAGTTATAAATTTCAAAAGTATTTTTTGATATGCTCAATCAAAGTAGTGTCACATAAAACATAAGGAATACCAAAGTGTAAAACTAGGCAAAGGCGATTCTGGGGTGATTTGGATAAGGTTGTGCGAGTATTCCACACTTCGAGAAGCTCGTCATAGGGGTGATTTTAATGGCCATATTGGGGTGACTTCTAGGAGTTATGACGAGGTGCATGGCGGGTTCACTTTCGGAGTTTAGGAATGAGGACGGTACCTCATTGTTAGATTTTGCTAAAGCTTTTGACTTGGTGTTAGCTAATTCGTGTTTCGAGAAGATGGAGGAAAACTTGGTCACTTTCCGGAGTAAGGTTTCCAGGACTCAGATTGATTACCTTCTCCTTAGGAGGGGTGATAGGGGCCTTTTCACTATTTGCAAGGTTATCCCGAGTGAGTGTCTGTCGATGAAGCATAGGCTCCTGGTAATGGACTTGGAGGTCAAGAGAGTAAGGAAGAAGAGAGCAGTGTATGGCCAGCCAAAGATTAAGTAGGGAGTCTTGACTAAGGCAAAGGCACAGGAGTTGGGGGACAAGCTATTGGCCATGGCGGTCTAGAGGAGTAGTGGGCCTCTGCCCGCACCCTGGCGGGACGAACGACAATCCCTCTGAATGTGACCCCTCAATCCGCATCTGTAGCATATGGTAAGTCCATGTAGCATATGCCTAGGTGTATCTTTCCACACCTAGGGCATTAGGGCCTCCTCTGCTGCTGGAATCTACCACCATGACGACCCTGCTGATAGGAGCCCATATTGCCCTGACTGGGCCTGAAACGTCTCCAATGTTGCTGTTGACTAGGGCCTGAAAAATCACCCAAGTTGCCCGCAGACCGTGCCTTATTGCTACCCTCTCGCTCCATTATGTTCCTCAATTTGCGAGTCTTTGTGGCTTGAGCGAATTCCACTATCTTACCATAGTTCATATCAGAATTCAAGGCAGCCTTAGCGCCCTTATTAATTACCAAGGGACTAAGTCCCTGCACAAAGCGGCGCACTCTAGCCTCCATAGTGGGCAACATGTAAATAGCATACTTAGACAGGTAGGAGAATCTCATATGGTAATCCCACACACTCAAGCTACCTTGTATCAGGTTCTCAAACTCAGCAGCACATGCTGACTTAGTCTCGGCAGGCAAGAAATGATCAATGAAGGCATCGACAGACTCACCCCACCTCACCGGAGGGCTCCTTTCTTCACGGGACTCCTCCCATAGTTCATACCAAGAATATGCCACCTCTTTCAGGCGGTAGGAAGCCAATTCCACTGCCTCTGTATTAGTAGCACACATAACTCGGAGAGTCTTGTGCATCTCATCAATGAATTCTTGGGGATCCTCCTCTAGGTTAGTACCCTTGAACACTGGAGGATCCAACTGGAGAAACCTGTTCACCCTGGAACTAGTAGAATCCCCTTGCTGACTAGAAGAAGTGGGTGTAACATTTGATCTTTGGGCTTGGGAAGCCACTATCTGAGCCAACATCTATATGGATCCCCTAAGATCAACATTAGAAACACCAGAATCGGAAGCTGGAACTGGAGGTGGAACTTGTATATCAGTTGGAGGGACTGTTGCACCCTCAGTAGGTGTAGGGACATGTGCGGTCTAATCAGTTGTAGTAGAGTCAGGCAGTGTAGTAACTAGAGGAATATTCTCACTCTTCGGGTGCTCACCCGCATCATCAATTATAGGGTCAATTGTCACTCCTGGGGTGACATTGGCTCTTTGGCCAGTTCTTGCCTTCTCCTTAGGTGTCATGTACTGAACGTTAAAGTAAAGCACGAGTTATATGAGGAACAATCTTACAACTAGCTTTATCGCACGATCAAGAACATGAAAGAAGGGTATTATTCTTAAATGCCCATGTAGTATCCTAATTATAGATGTGGTCGACAACACACCGATAATAAGGACTCTACTAGACACGGCTCCGAGATATTCTAAACACTTTAAAACCTTAGGCTTTGATACCAAGTTTGTCACGCCCCAAACTCGGGGAGTGTGACCGGCGCTCAACCGAGTGAACCCGGCCGAGCAAGCCTATTAGATTTCCTTCTACCCAATTCATCCATGAATAAAGAGAGTAAATAATTTTGTTAATCAAACAATAAAGTGATCATGTCTGCATTACCAATTTCTTACCATTAGTTACTTCATTTTAAAGTCTCAAATTTCAGACACATTCTTCATAGTATAAAGTGGAAATAGTAATCCAAACACAATATAACTAGTTTAACTTCCCCAGCACCAATATGCAACCCACCCTATATCTACGGAGCCTCTAATAGATAAAAAAGAGTACTATGATAGTGCCGGCAATAAGGCCCCGGCTATACCTCAAACACAATACGCGAGGAATAAAAGATACATGACCCCGAAATGAAGTGGGGCTCACCAAGTCAGCTGGGATGAGGATGTATCGCTATCACTGATCAATGTCTCCTACTGTGGAACCACCTGCATCCATTGAAGATGCAACGCCCCGGGTAAAAGGGACGTTAGTACATATGAAATAGTACTAGTATGAATGGCAAAACATCCTCTCAATAGAATAATAAATAATACAAACAAGAATATCATAATATCAATGGAAGCCTTAAACAACATCAAACCTCAATTTAGGATCAAGACAGTGTTCAAATTAATTTCCATATTTTTAGGTTGGAGATTCTTAGTACCGATATACCATCGCTCACAATACCATTATTCACAATACCAATACCACAGTACTCATAGCACGGAGTCCGATCACAACCCGATTGGCTAGGCTATCCCATTAGAGACATCAACCACAATCACAATTTCAATTACAATTTCCAGCACAATAACCACTATATGTGCGACATGGCATCCGATCACGACCCGATCAGCTAGGCTGTCTCAATAGAGACATCATCCTTCTTATACAATCATCTCATTTCATACTTCTTTCGTATCTTTTCATTTCATTGGCACTAGTGGCCACAATTATAAATTCATTATTGGCACGTCGGCCGTATTTAATATTTCATGCTCACCTTATTCACTTCCAATCATCATCATCATTATCATCATCATACACAACAAGGCATTTCAAATAAATATTTTTAGGAAACATGTGAACAATTAAGAGTCTTAGGCACATAGAGATTTTTCACAAAATTCGGCATAATAGCCTTCGTTTGAACTTGACTTGAAGTCGCAACATTATTAATGCACATCCCATACTTTGAACATATTCTCAAATAATAACATAACATGATGAAAATATTTTGGGTATGCATATTGAACATATATCTTTAAATACAAGCTTATTCGGAATAGCCATTGTTATAATGAACAACTCGGAACTTACATAAATTACATAAATACCGTGGGATTCAATTCTAAGAGAAGAGTTTAGCCAACATACCTAAATGGAGCTTCCTTAAACTCTAAAATATTCCAAAATTCTTAGCAACTTCAATCTATTTTAGAAATAAAACAAATTGAACCAAAATTAGAAAGATGATCATGGTTCTAGCTCATTTGAGCATTTTATCAAACACTAAGTGTGCATTAAGGTTTTAAGGTCCCTTTTATGGAGGATTCCATCATCCCACAACCCATTCTTTACCATTTTTCACAATCTTCCTACACCCTTTGATAACATATGCATATAAAATAACCAACTCCCACACTCAAGAATCATTTTACTAATTACCCAATTCTAGATAAAATTCGAGATTGAGGGTTAGGGTGTAGAATCTTACCTCTAGAATCTTTGCTCATAGGCATTTGAGCAAAGATTGATGAAAATTAGCCTAGGGTTTTCTCTCTCTCTAAAATACTCTCCCCTCTCTCTAAAACCTCAGAATATTTGCTCAAAAATAGTCCTTTGCGTGTATTTAACGAAATAGGGCCGGGTTATAAAAACTCAAAAATGAAGCTCTGGAACAAGGTATGCGGTCACATACGCGACCGTAGAATGGATATGCGGTCCGTATATCGGCCGCACAATCTGGTGCCCAAAACTGGGGAAAAACCCTGCCTGGGTCTGTTGTCACTATGCGGCCCGTAGATCTGTTCTGTGGTCACATAATGAACTGCAGAACAGTTCTGTGGTTGCATAGTCGGTCGCAGAATAGCATCCCAGACTGCCCATCTCGACCTCACTCTGCGGCCATTATGCGGCCCGCAGAGTGATTTTGCGGTCGCATAATGGACCGCAAAAATGCATTTATCTGCCAAAAATTTTCCTTTACTCAATGAATTGTTCAACCCAAAAGGTTCGAGTACCACGAAACCTTAAATTCTTTTGTGAAATTTTACTGGGCTTTACACTTAAGTACATCAAAATTTTCCAGGGTGTTACATGTTAGGGGTATCGAATGGGTTATTCGGGAGGCCACAAAGGGGACTAGTGGTGGAACAAAGAGGTTCAAGGAAAAGTGGAAGCCAAAAAAGCGGCATATTTGAAGCTAGCGGGGAGCACGGATGAGGAGGAGCAGAGGATGTGTAGGGACAATTATAAGAAAGCAAGGAAAGAGGCAAAATTGGCAGTCACGGCGGCTAAGACTGTAACTTTTGAGCGATTGTAGGAGGATCTTGGGGGCAAAGGAGGCGACAGAAAGTTGTGCATGTTAGCCAAGATTAGGGAGAGGAAGGCTCAGGACCTGGATCAAGTGCGGTGCATCAAAGACAAAGATGGTAAGGTTTTGGTGCAAGAGGGGTGTATTAGGCGTAGATGGTAGGAGTACTTCCATAGACTCTTGAATGAGGAAGGGGACAGGAATATCATGCTAGGTGAGTTGGAAAACTCAGGGAGTCAGAGGGATTTTGGGTTTTGCAGGAGTATTAGGAGCGAGGCGGTTGGGGAGGCAATGTGGAAGATGAGTAGGGGTAAGGCAGCTAGGTCTGACGAGATCCCAGTAGAATTTTGGAAGAAAGTCGGTCGGTCAGGCTTGGAATGGCTTACTGGGTTGTTTAATGCTATTTTTAGGGTGAAGAAGATGCCCGAAGAGTGGCGGTGGAGTTTGTTGATCCCGTTATACAAGAACAAAGGTGATATTCAGGACTGCAAAAACTATTGGGGTATCAAGCTGCTGAGTCATACTATGAAAATTTGGTAGAGGGTGGTGGAGAGGAGGGTGCGACATAGTGTTACTATTTTCGAGAACCTATTCGGATTTATGTCGGGAAGGTCTACTATAGAAGTCATTCACCTTGTGAGTAGATTGGTGGAGAAGTATAGGGAAAGGAAGAAGAACTTGCATATGGTATTCATAGACCTGGAGAGAGCCTACGATAAAGTCCCAAGAGAGGTCCTATGGAGATATATAGAGGCTAGCGGTGTCCCAGTGGCGTACATTAGGGTGATTAAGGACATGTACGAGGGAACGAAGACTTGGGTGAGGACTGTAGGAGGAGACTTGGATCATTTCCCAGTGGAGATGGGGTTGCATCAGGGATTGGCTCTTAGCCCATTTTTTGTTTGCCTTAGCGTTAGAAGTGTTGGCGCAACACATACAATGAGAGGTGTCATGGTGTATGCTATTCGCTGATGATATGGTCCTGATTGATGAGACGGGTAACAAAGTTAATGCTAGGTTGGAAGTTTGTAGACTGACGCTGGAGTTTAAGGGTTTAAAGTTAAGTAGGTCGAAAACTGAGTACTTGAAGTGCAAGTTCAGTGATGGGACACATGAAGAAGGAGTGGAAGTGAAGATTGGTACTCAAGTTGTCCCCAAATGAGATAGTTTCAAGTATCTTGGGTCTATTATTGTGAACACGTAATTTTTGTCCTAATGCAAATTACTCCTAAAATAATCCAAAATAGCTTTTATTATTTTTATAGAAATTTAAGAATTTTTCTTTATTAGAAAATGCTTTAAATCATAAAGAATCACAAAAAATAGTTTTTATATTTCATTTAGTGTAGTTTAGGATTTTAATTGCATATTAGGATTTCATCGTGTGTTAAAAAGTATTGTTAAAATATAAAAATCATAAAAATACATTTAATCTTTCTTAGTTTTCTTTTACATCTTAGGTTCAACTAATTAGTTAAATTGGAAATATACAAATTAACTAGTTTAAGTAGATAATTCAGGTAAAGGGTTAATTTTACAATTTAAGTTCTAAGTGTTATGTTAGTTAAATAGTAGCTAAACATAAAAGACTAAAAAGAAGGATTTAAGGTTGCTATTTGTTCAAAAACCGAATTAGGCCGAGCCTGGAGGCCCAATACATATAAATATCCGCCCTAGCCCAAGCCATACCCGACCCATTCCCTCTTTAAACACCCAAACGACGTTGCTTTTGTCACGCTTGATCCTGGCCCTCGATTTCTCCATGATCTAACGGCCTAGAACTAATCACTTCCCCCCTTATAACTGTCTGAATCGGACCCCAAGACCCTAAGGACCCCTCCCATTCTCTCATCTCTCTCATTCTCAAACCGTTGTTGCCTATCGCCACCACACCCATCTCAGCTGGCGGCACAGCCACAAATGACTCTAAATCATCATCCTATAGTCCCAAGACCTTCAGTAATCCTAATCTGTCTTTACTTTTCCCAAAACCCCACACCAAACCCTTTGAATTTCAGATCCGAAAATCCTGAAAAAATCCTAAATATGTTCCTTTTTGATTTCTCCTCAATCTCGGCCCGTTTGAACTCGAAACATACATAAATTGATTGTTCTTGATGAGACCGATCGATTGATGTTAGTCTTAGTTCATCTCACGGCCACTGACCGGCCGAACCTCGCTGAAAATTGCTTCTATTTCTTCGTCTTTCTTTTAATCAAAAATGTTTATGTTTGTTTAATTTAGTTTTAACCAGAATAGCTCAGTTCATAATTAATTGTAGCTTTGCATCTAGGCTTGTTAATTACTTGTTTATATGCTTAGAGTAATTAATTAATTGCATGATTAGCAGTTCAATTACATAATAATTAGTCTAAATGCATAAATTTTCGTTAATTGGTCCAGATTTGATTGGGAATTAAGGAAGGTTATTGTTTCAGTTTTTGCATGTTGTTTGAGTTTGTTTGCTCTTTTGTTGTGGTTTATTTGTAATTAACAGAAGTTTAAGGAGGTTAAAAGAATATAAAAATTAGGGAATCTTAAGTGATTGTGTAGGAATCTTCTAGAAGGGGTTAAAATGCAATAAAATAAGAGAATTTAGGTCAGATTTGAGGTTAAAAAGGGGAAATACATAAGAGTAAAGGGTGCAGGAAAAATGAGAAGGAATATCTGAATGGACGCCTATCCAATTCAGTTTTAAAAAGACGTTATTTTCCTATTTTTGGGGGTATTGACATATACTCAAAAAACAGCTCTCATTTTTCTGCATAAAAACTCATTTTACACTCTCATTTAGGGATATTTATCTTTGCATTTTCCTTCAAAAATTCACACACGGATATTCTGCACTTTTTTTTTCAGAGAAATTTTCTCATCATCTACATACACTAACACTTAGAGAAAAGGGTTTGAATCTTTGAATCAAACTCTGAACTTTCTGCTGAGTTATTTTAGTGCTATCTAGGATCCTAAGCTATTTTTGAATTGAGAATAGAAGCTGACTTCTGCTATTTCTGCTGCTAATTTTGTTGAGTTTATCCCGTGGTGGTTTTCTTAGCCTTTATTTGGCAAATTTCAGTTCGTTTACAAGTTTAGGTACACATCTCACATCTGTATCTTGTTTTGACTTACAATAAAGTGTTGGCTATTTTCTAAAATTATTTGGCTGTGTTTGTTTGAATTTACTGCCTATTTTGCTTTGAATGTAAATAGAATGTTTAGTTTTGATATGGTAACTACTTGAAGCCTGTTATAGATTGACATATTAAGGACATATTGTTTCAACAATGATTTTGTGACTAGAAATATATTTGATGTATGGGGCTGAGTGTTGGCCCGTTAAGAACTCACATATCCAGAAGTTGAAAGTAGCAGAAATGAGGATATTGCTGTGGATGTGTGGGCACACTAGGATATATAAGATTAGGAATGATGATATCCGGGAGAAGGTGCATGTGGCTCCCATTGATGACAAGATGCGGGAAGCGAGGCTTAGATAGTTCGAACATGTTCAGAGGAGAAGCGCAGATGCTCCAGTATGGAGGTGTGAGCAACTGGTTGTGGATGGCACGAGAAAAGGTAGAGGGTGACCTAAAAAGTATTGGGGAGAGGTGATCAGGCAGGATATGGCGAGGCTCCAGATTTTCGAGGACATAACACTTGATAGGAAGATGTGGAGGTCGAGTATTAGGGTTGTAGGTTAGGAGGTAGTTGAGTCGTGCCTTACTTCGTGCCATTGTGGGACTAGCCATATAGGGTTTTTGTCTAAGATAGCTATTGGCAATGTTGTGGCTTACTATTTCGCTTTTCAGTGCATGTCCTATTTACTAGCTATCGCTTTTGCTTTGCATCTTTCTTCTAGATTTCATGATGTTCCTATTTTTCTTATGATTGTTGTGGTGATACTAATATTTACTAATATTGTCTCTCTTTTGCTTTGCATCTTTCTTCTGGATTTCATGGTGTTCCTATTTATCCTATGATTGTTGTTGTGATACTAATATTGTTTCCTTTTTATGATTCTGTCATTTTGTCTTTTTATTTTTTTTGAGCCGAGGGTCTTTCGGAAACAGCCTCTCTACTCCTTCGGGGTAGGGGTAAGAACTGCGTACACACTACCCTCCCCAGACCCCATTAGTGAGATTTTACTGGGTTATTGTTGTTGTATGTTTAGCTAGAATTCCACCTGTATATCTCATCATTAAATACATGATGCCTATATTTGAGGTTTAGTTGCTGAAATTTGGGTTTGCCCTTATGTTATAATCAATTAAAGTTCAATGTATGATTCAAAGACCAATAATTCAAGATCTGGCTACAATGTGGTTTAATTTGTGGTTTAGGACTTAAGTGAGTTTCTATCTTTGACATATGGTCTCGTAGAATCTGTACCCTTGTAAATTCGAATATGTATAAGTTGAAAATGGGATTATGAAGATATGTTCAAAGGACTGTATTCTTAGTTAGAGCATGAATATTGTTGTAATTAATTCTAGAGTGAAATGATGTAATCTGCAATTCTAATATAGATGTATTCGAACCCAAGGATGACTGTAATTAATTAAGAGGCTATTTGCATAATATGAGATTACTGTGTTAATTTTGTCATTTAAATTGTATCCTATTGTGATTATGATATAAACATATGAGATTACTGTAATTGTTTAGTATGAATGTATTGGGCCTAGCAAATACGTAGGCTTACATATGTGGAGCCTTGTTAATTTGAGTTCATGAACTCGTATTCTGAAAATCAAGCCGTTGGGCCTCTTCAACATGAATTCGATAGGCCCAGATGTGGGCAGGCAAGACCGAATTGGTTTCACCCCTTCTCTCACAATTCAATTGTTGTATAAATCAAGGCCTAGCCCACATAATTAACACACTATATTCAAAGCAACTTCAGGGTATAAATGTCACTATTCCCAACAGACATATATAAAATGTTGGTTGTACGTTGCTACTATTGAAGCTATGCTGTGTAAGACCATACACCTTTCATCAATAATGGATCCATAATCCATAACCTTCATAAAATTTTCAAACCTTAGAAAGGTTGAATAACTCTCGAACATCGTAACTTGCTTTAGGCACGAAGTAATGAATAATTCGTCGTGACAATGGGTACGGTTCTCGTGGCATAGTCATGATACATAATTCCAAACTCAAGTGCGCATTTCACGCGACTTGACCCCAACTTCAAATAATTAAAATAAACATGTTGTAAATCACAGATGTGTTTCACGTGGCGTGATTTACGATGTGTATAAAAATAACAAGTGCACGACACCGCGACTTATTTAATAAACTCCATAATTGTTTAAAATAATTAAAAGCGGTTAGAAGGTGAAAATGCACATAAGTCTTAAAACATGAAATAAATCAGATAATTAGGTCAAGCATTAATTGTTAAGCGAACGTGCTAAAACCATGGAACTCAGGAATGCCTCACACCTTCTCTCGGATTAACAAAATTTCTTACTCGATCTTCTGTGTTGGCGGACCATAAATAGAGTCAATTTTCTCGATTTGGGATTTTAAATTAAACCGGTGACTTGGGACACCATAATAATTATTCAAAGTAGCGATCTAATTAAAGAAATTAATACCATTTCAAATAATATCACTTTAATTGGAAAAACTCCCTATTCTTCGGAAAAAGGAGGTGTGACAGCTCTGGCGACTCTGTTAGGGACTCATGAACTCAGAATCTTTGATTCATGGTTCATAATTCGAGCTTAGATGACTTTTATAATTTGCTTTTGTTTATTATCTGATTTTACGTGTTTGGGCCTAATGTGCTAATTGGCTCTCTTTACCACTTTGATATTGCCGTAAATTGTATATAAAACTGTTACGATACCGTTCTTCTCTCATGAGTCTTCTAAATATTCTGGGAAGCACACGCTGGCGTGGCTTCTTTTCTGTTAGAGTGTTATATCCATAATTTAGAACGAGGATCGGATCAGTTACAAAGCCAGATGGCATTTCAGTTCCCGGTACGTTGCCCCCCTCGGCTCGAGTTGTCCGCTCGGGTAAGCCAGGTCTAGAACAACTCACCTCAGGATACAAACTTAGAATTACATAGCCTCATGCCGGATCCCTAGTAGGAACATTTGTTTGCATCACGTCCATTTGACTTTGGGTACTCAACACAGGGGTTGGGTCCGTCTAGGACAGGTGTACCCAAATTAAAAGACCATCGTGATGCATTTTACGTGCTACTTGTGCATTTATTTTTTCGTCTTGCATGTTGACCGGATTCTAGATTAGGGAAAGAAAATCAAGAAAAAAAACTAAGAGTGAGGTAGGAGAGAAAATTTACCCGGTTTTGAAAAATCCATGTATTTGAAAAATCTCGAAACTCTGCCGAAATTTTTTTAAAAAAAAAAGAGAAGGAAAGTTATTTCAAAATGAGCCAATGTTTTCAAAAGTCATATTTTTTCCTGTTGTGTCAAAACTTATCGAATTATGCGGGTTTGATTCTCACCGAATGTGATATACGTAGACAACCTTCATCGGGTTCGGCCCCTCTTTTGCAAAAAAATAATCAAAATCTAAAATGCCGTAATATTGTCCTAAATAAAGTCAAGTTATGTCATTTTTGTCCAAGCAACCAGAAATGTCTCGTCGGGACGCCGAAGAGCTATTTTTGTAAGAATAGCCACCTATGGTCTTGTTTTCAAATTTTAGGCTACTTAGCAAGCACAACCCTAAAATCTTCCGTTCTGAAGTGCTAAAGGGTCGTATTTGCAAAAGTAGTCGTGTTTTGTTTTAACTTGAGTTTTGCAAAATTAATATTTTATGGTCAGTTTTTAAAACAATTTTTAACCAAGTCACCCCATTTTAAAAATGTGCAGAATGACAACTGTTCAAAATTTACCTGTAAGGGTTGTGAATCAGATCCCTTTGACACTCCACATGTGGTGGGAAGATTTGGGAAATCAAGGACGAGACCGAGTCAATCAGTACTTGGGGGCGCTCACTAGACTATTAAAGATTCAACCTAGAAGTGATATGATAAAGGCGCTAATGTCGTTTTGGGACCCAGCCCATAATGTTTTTCACTTCTCATATTTTGAGCTTACACCCACTCTCGAAGAAATGACAGGCTATGTCGGAAGTACAAAAGGATTGAGACACAAGTATCTGGTGTCTCCAAGGGCCGTCACTCCCCACAAGTTTCAAGACTTACTGAAAATAAGTAAACAGATCAAGACAGAAAGTTTGGCAGGTGGAGATTGCACTTTTCACTTTCTATACCAGCGGTACGGGTATCTAGGGGGATTTGAAGACCTAGAAAAAGGACTTTGTGGTAAAGGTAACCAGTCAAAGTGGGAGACGCATAGATATTTTGCCTTCATGGTGGCATTTCTAGGCCTTTTGGTGTTTCCAAGGGAGGATGGGTACATTGACTTGCATATAACCTGAGTTGTCCATGTTTTGACTACTCAGACCAAAAGTACACTCGCACCTATGATCGTATCAGATATATTCTGAGTCCTCACGACCTGTAAAGTCGGAGTCAAGTTTTTTGAGGAATGCAATTTGTTGTTAGAAATGTGGATGATTGAACACCTTTGTCACCATCCCAAAACATGAATTATGGTTCTACGCGAGTGACAGGAGTCGTAATGCCAGAGGGAGTCAGAAATTGGATCACCCGCCTTCAGACTTTGACTGCAGATCAGATAGAATGGATATTAGGTTAGCTCCCTATCGATGATATTGTTCATATGCCGGCCACTGGTCCATACTTCCTTCTGATGGGTCTCCGTAGCATCCAGCCATATGCCCCATACCGGGTTTTGAGATAGCTTGGAAGATGTCAGACAATTCCCAAGGATGTGGACCTCAGTACTCATGTGGTTGAAATTTACTCTAATGCTCAATTTCGCAAAGCCGTGGTCCGTCAAATTTGGAGCGAGTGCCAGTATTTGAGGGGAAAATACCCAAGAACATGATTTGTTTAAAGGCGAGGTTCTGCCTGGTATGTCGCTTGGTACGGAAAGAGAGTCACAACAAATGACGAATCTAAAAGGCCGACTAAAAGGCCCCATGTACAGGAATTTATTGATACAGCGCAAGAGCAGCGGGCTTGGTTAGCCAAAGAGAAGGAATACCGGACCACCATCAGCAAACTAGAACATCAGGTCAGAACCATCAAAATTAAAAGTGGGTTGAAAGCCGTTGAAGATGATGGAGAAAAGAAAAGGTTGGCCCGGGAAAACGAAGCCCTCCGAGCTTAGCTCCGGGAAATGAAGATAGCCGCCGAGACACCGGTAAGAAGTGAGAGGGATAAAAATTTATGAGCAACTTGAGGAGAAAAGTGCATGACTATGCGGTCAACTTGACAAAGGCCGAGAAAGATTTGGCAAAAGCTCGGGCAAGGGTGGAGAAAGATGCAAAAGAACAGACAAGGTTAGCTCGCCAGGAAAAGCAAAGTTACGACAGAGAAGTCACAATTCTGAGGAAAGAGTTAGCCACTCTCGGAAATGAAATGGGTCAGTAGGTCAAAGACTTCAAGACGGAAAGAGAACACTGTTATTCATTGATCAAGAAATTCGAAGAGAGTGTGTTGAGGTTGCAAGATCAAAGCAACAAGGCCATGTAGGTAGTGAAAGCCCGAGAATAATAAATTGGACGATTGCTCTAGGAGAAGGGTGCCATCAAACTCAGAATGAAAGAAATAGCTGACTACACGGCGATGAAATGCAATGAGTGTGAGAGTATGACTCGGGCTATGTTCTTTGCTTCAGTGTTGTCCTTCGCTCATCAGGTCATGTCCAACCTAGAGTTCCTTCAAGAAGAGCTTGTAACCGGGCCTGCGCCGAGAGCGATGATGTTCCCCAAGCCCCCGGAATAACATTTGAGGCCCATCTGTGTTCTTGATTGTTTAGTCTTTGAGTCTGTATTTTACTTTTTCCTCTCGTCAAGTCGGTTTGTCTTTTTGTCCATGTCGAGTTTGTTGCTAGTTTGTTTCGAGTCTGTATATTTTTCTTTTAAGTTAGTTATCAATATTTTTGAGTCTTTGTAATGAAAAAAAAACAAATAGATTTTATTAATGAAATATTAAAAACCCCCAAATTGGTCTGATTCATATAGCGTTATGATACGTAGGCAATCCCTCATCGGATGCGATCATATCCATAATTAATCCGAGTGAAAATCAACAAAAAAGATAGAAAATTGAGAGAAAATAAGTAAAAGAAAAGGAAGAAAAGTGTGATAAAAACATGTGAGAAACCAGGAATGACAAAACAAAAGAGAAAGAGAGTGAAAACGAAAGAAAAGAATTGCAGAGCGAAAAAGAGATAGTGAAAGTTGGAATGAAGCACGCAGTAGTTGCAAAAAATATTTTAGAAGCGGTTAACTGTTCAGGTGCATTGCATCCCCAATGTGTGATTCCCTATCTGTTAACTGTCTCAAAACTGACAAGGTTGTTGTGTGTGCAAATAAGCTAGGTTCTATTCAGGTGGTTGGTTTTGTCGGTAATCTAGCTTCTTACCTCTATTTTACAAGATCCAAAGGAAGGGTTTCAATGAACTCAGAAAGCAATCTCCGCATTATTAATCCTGAGGATAGCCCTAAACTTGCTATTTCACAACTTGAATTGGCAACCGTCGAAGAAAATAAGATGTTGCATCTCTGCATGCTGGAAATGTGGGACGCTTGTCTAATGCTAGGGAACCGCCAAGTGCAGTTCCTGGATTCCCCGAGTTGATCCCAAGGACGAATGGAACCATTAACATCCCTATAACCAACCCATTTATCCCATGTGGGTACTCTATAATGTCATCAAACTTTACCGGTATGTCTTCTATGGTTCGCCCCCAGGCACCATTTTCCGGGGCACCTTCCACATTGTTCTTCGCACTATCGGTTTTCACCATGGCACAACCAACTGTTCTCAGGCCATGCTTTGAACCCCCAACATTCACCTTCCAAGGTCCGTAATTTCAACCTGATATGACTCATGTCACTCCGGATTCGTACGCTCAATAGCCACAATATGAGTCTCCGATTGAGCAAGAAAGAACAATTAAAAATCCCGAGCAGGAAGAAATGGCTCAGAAGATGAAAAGCTTGGAACAGAGCTTAAAAAACATGCAAGGCTTGAGTGGCCAAAAAAGTGTCTCCTATTCGGACTTGTGCATGTTTCCCAATGTTGAATTACCTGCTGGTTTCAAAATGCCGAAGTTCGAAAAGTACGATGGGCACGGAGACCCAATCGCCCATTTAAAGAGATAATGCAATCAGCTGAGAGGGGCTGATGGAAAAAAAGAGCTTCTAATGGTTTACTTCGGAGAAAGCTTAACAAGAATCGCCTCAGAGTGGTACATGGATCAAGAAATCACCCATTAGCACATATAGGACAATTTGGCCCCAGATTTTGTCTGACAATTCCAGTATAATGTGGACATCGCTCCTAACAGAAACTCCTCGTCCAATTTGAAGAAGAAAACCGCGGAAAGTTTCTACGAGTATTCTGTCAAATGGCACGAGCAAACCGCCAGAGTAAAACCTCCGATGGACGAAGCAGAAATGGTTAGTCTTCCTACAGGCCCAAGAGGCTGATTACTTCCAGAATATGATGTCCTTTATAGGCAAGCTATTTGCTGAGGCTATCGAGATTTGGGAGATGGTAGAGGATAGTCCAAATGGGACGGATTTTGAGTCAGGACGCTTTGAAAGTTATATCACAAGCCATCCAGAATGGTTCAGGGGGTTTGGCTAATCGCAAAAAGAGAGAGGAGGGAGCCATGATGGCTTCGAGTTCAAGGGGTCTCGTCAATCACTTAACCATTCTTATATGCCACCAAGAACCCCAACAACACTATTATCCACATCAATATGCAGCTTATGCCGTGGCACCGCCTCACTATGCGGTGATAAATGCCCAGCCCTACACACGACCCCATCAGCACTACAACCAAACCTGAACTCCACCTCCCAGAAATAACCATCCCTACTAAGCTCTATATAATACTCGCCCGCTACAAAATATACACCAACATAATCCACGCCCTCATAATCCTCCCACGAGAAACAATTTCACCCATATTGGTGAATCTTACTCCAGTCTGCTTCAGAAGTTAATCCAACTGGGTCTATTGCAACCGGTGCCTCCCAATCAGCAAAATCCCGAGTCCCCATCATACTGGGCCGGTACCAGGTGTGCATACCATTCAGGAGTAGAAGGCCATAATACAGAACACTATTGGACCCTCAAGAGGGTTGTCGAAGGCCTGATCAAAGAGAAAAGAATTATGCTGAGGGACGAGGAGATCCCTAATGTGACCAACAATCCATTACCGGATCATAATAATGGGCCGGTCATTAGTATGATTTGTGATGAAAAAGAGTTTGACCCGGCATTGAAGGCCATTGTTTTCATCGCCAATTCAGAGGCAAGACCTAAAGCGGTGGAGAAACCGGCCAAAACTGAAAAGAAAGTTGCTCCGGTTCCTCAAGCTGTTGAAACAAAAACTGGGCCAGCACCTGCCAAGAACGTGGTTCTTTATGTTCCTAAGGCCCCGAGAAAAGAACAGCTTATCCTCAGCGCTCCTAAGAAATTCGATGAAAGGAAATTTATGTTGAATGTGCCTAGATTATATGTACCAAAGGGGACATATGTGGAGTGGGGGCTGGTAATTTCACCAAGGCTGATTGAGCCTGTGGTTATCAGTCCCGCACCGCAAAGTCCTATGAAAGATCCTACTACAGTCCCCAGGAACTACAACAGAACCATGGTTACAAACAAAGGGAAGAAAATTATGGGGGAAGTGAATGAGATGAATCAGTCTGGGAGGTACCATACCCCATAAGAGCTAAAGAATTCCAAATACAACATGGATAAACAGATGCCATCCAAGAAGCATGTAAGCAATGAGGAAGTGGAAGATTTCTTTAGAAAGATGAAAACTTCAAAATACTCAATAGTTGACCAACCCCGGAAGACTCCTTCCCAGGTATCACTCTTATCTATGCTGCTGAGTTTGGATGAACACCAAAAAGTGCTTCTCAAAACATTGAATGAAGCATACGTCCCGGTTGATACTTCTGTCGAACAATTGGAAAGAATGGCCGAAAGATTGTTTTAAGTCAACAAGATTTCTTTCAGCCATGATGATTTGCCCCCAGAAGGAGCTACCCACAACAAAGCCCTCCACCTAGCTATCAAATGTGAGGGCTATTATGTGAAAAGAGTGATGTTAGATGGTGGGTCCGGGATAGATATTTGCCCTATCTCAAGACTCTAGAGAATGGAGATTGGAACAGAAAGAATTTGGGCTAACAACGTCTGTGTACGAGATTTTGACGGGATCAAGAGAGACACAATAGGAGAAATTGATCTAATTCTTACTATTGGCCCTGTGGATTTTGAGGTGACATTCCAAGTTTTGGACATGGAAACCTCGTACAATTTCCTCTTGTGTAGACCATGGATTCATGCCGTCGGAGTTGTTCTATCCACTCTTCACAAATGGTCAAGTTTGAATATGATAATCAAGAGATTGTTGTCCATGGAGAAGATGAACAAACCATCTACCGGGACCCTTCAGTCTCGTGTCCTGAAGCTAGGGAAGGCAGTGAGAATATTGTGTACCAAGCTTTCGAAATTGTGGTCGCTGACCAATTTGAAGAAGGGGCTCCATTACCTCAACCTTGCCTATCTAATACTTCGGTCATGGTCGCCACCCAAATGATTCGAAATGGGTATAAGCCCGGAAAGGAGCTCGTAGTATCTCTGCAGGGTATTACTTAGCCCATTTCCCCAATCGTCAATGAGAAGTGTTTTGGTTTGGGCTTCCGAGCTACATAGGCCGACAGAACATGGGCAAATAAGCGCAAAGAAAATGGGTGGGTCCTGTCCCAGCCCATTCCACATCTCGTCCAATCATTTGTCAAATCAAAGTACATGGAGGAAGAAGAAGATGCCTTCACGGCTGAAGAAATCGATGATATCTGCGAAGCCTTGAAACAAATGCTATATAAATCCCACATGGTCTAGTCAGGGTAAGTAATGATCCATGCCGAGGTGCAATATATAGGACCGGATTTCAAGCTCCAAAACTGGGAGGCTACCACATTCCCTGTCAGGCGGTAGTCCCGGTAGTTCAGTCTTGCCATCTCTTCTGCATTACTAGTTATTTCAGGGTGTAAATTGAATGTTTTACTTTATTGTCTTTTAATTCTAATGTAAACCCTCATATCTTTCATTTCAATGAAATGGAATCAATATTTTATCGGCCATAGACGTCTCTTTTCTTTTGTTCTAATTTTGCTATTTTTCTTATCTTTTGCTTTTCGGTTCTAATAGTGCGAACTTAAATAACATGACATGCTTGCGAACTTCATGCCCAGATTCTAAAATGATGTCTAACCTTGAAATAATGAATCAAAAGCCAGAATATGATAAATATGAGGCTTTTAGGGAAATAAATCGAGAATTGGAACAATCTGAGAATAAGCCTAAGCCAAACTTAAACAAAACCGTGCCAGTTAATTTGGGTAGTTCAAAAGAGATCCGAGAAACCATGATAAGCATTCACGCCGATGAAAGAACTAGAGATGCCTTGATTTAACTTTTGTTTGGATTCAAAGATGTGTTTGCATGGTCTTATGATGATATGGTAGGACTGAGCATTGATTTAGTGGTACATAAATTTCCTACCTATCCCGGTTATCCATCCATCCAATAGAAGTAAAGAAAGTTCAAAACCGACATTAGTGATAAGATCAAGGAAGAAGTCACGAAACAATTGAAAGCCGGTGTGATTCGAGTGGTCTGATATACCACATGGCTGGCTAATATGGTTCCAGTGCCGAAAAAGATGGAAAAACCTGAGTGTGTGTTGATTACCGGGATTTGAACAAGGCAAGTCCCAAGGAAAACTTTCCATTGCCAAATATCCACATCCTTGTTGACAATTGCGCTAAACATGAGATACAGTCTTTCGTGGATTGTTATGCTGGGTATCACCAGGTTATGATGGATGAAGAAGATGCAGAAAAGACTGCTTTCACCACACCTTGGGTCACTTATTGTTACAGGGTCATGCCATTTGGTTTGAAGAATGCCGGGGCAACCTACATGAGAGCTATGACTGCCATCTTCCATGACATGATGCATCAAGAGATTGAGGTATATGTGGATGATATTTTCATTAAATCTAGAATGCAGAAAGACCATGTGCGAGATCTGAGAAAGTTCTCTGACTGTCTGCGCAGGTATGATTTGAAATTGAACCCAGCTAAATGTGCATTCGGAGTTCTGTCTGGGAAGCCCCTGTTGTTTATAGTCAGTCGGAGGGGTATCGAATTAGATCCAACAAAGATAAAGTCTATCCGGGACTTCCCACCTCCGAAGAGCAGGAAAGAGAGTATGAGTCTACTAGGGAGGCTGAATTACATCAACAGGTTCATCCCTCAGATTACTACCACTTGTGAGCCCATATTCAAGGTGTTGAAGAAAGACACTGCAATAAAATGGACAGATGAGTGTCAAGAAGCTTTTGATAAATTAAAGAATACCTGTCAAATCCACCGGTGTTGGTTTCGTCCGAGCCGGGAAGACCTCTGTTCTTATATTTGACAGTCCTGGAGAATTCTCTTGGTTGTGTCCTGGGGCAACATGATGTAACCGGGAAGAGAGAACAAGCCATATATTATCTCAGCAAGAAGTTCACCAGTTATGAAGCCAACTACACTTTGTTGGAAAGAACTTGTTGCGCCCTAACTTGGGTCGCCCAAAAGCTCATACATTACTTGCTGGCTTGCACAACATACCTCATAACCAGGATGGATCCTTTGAAGTATATATTCCAAAAGTCGATGCCCACAGGAAGGTTAGCAAAATGGCAGATTTTGCTCACCGAGTTTGACATTGTCTATGTCACTCGCATGGCGATGAAAGCCCAAGCCTTGGCGGATCATCTAGATGAGAACCCGGTCGATGATGAATACCAACCCCTAAGAACTTACTTTCCGAACGAGGAAGTAAACTCGGTTGAAATAATTCCAGAGAACACCAATGCCTGGAAAATGTTCTTTGATGGGGCTGTAAACGTAAAAGGCGTCAGGATCGGAGCAATTCTGATTTCACCCACAGAGCAGCACTATCCGAACACAACCCGGCATTGGTTCTTCTGTACAAACAACATCACCGAGTATGAAGCCTGTATCATGGGCATGAATATGGCAGTTGATCTGGGTGTAGAGGAATTATTAATCATGGGGGATTATGATTTAATCATTCAACAAGCCCAAGGTTAGTGGGAAACTCGAGACATCAAACTTATCCCGTACAGGCAACATGTGGAAGATCTCAGCAAATGGTTCAAGTCTGTCGAGTTCAAGTATATTCCTCGATTCCAAAATGAGTTAGTTGATGCACTAGCTACTTTGGCCTCAATGCTGCCGTACCCGAGTAATGTTCATATTGACCCACAGGAAATCCAAGTTCAAGAAAGGCATGGTTATTGTAACGCAATTAAGATGGAGACAGATGTTCAGCCATGGTATCATGACATCAAAAGATTTTGAAAACAAAAGAATATCACGAGCAGGCCAGTGGGGATCAAAAGAGAACTATCAGAAGGCTTGCAAGCAGTTTCTTTTTGAGTGGAGAGGTCCTATACAAAAGAACTCCAGATCTGAATCTTTTGAGGTGCGTAGATTCTTGAGAAGCTGAAAAGATCATGAACGAAGTGCATTCGGGAGTATGTGGGCCTCACATGAATGAGTATGTCCGTGCAAAGAAAATCCTCCGGGCAGGTTATTACTGGATGACCATGGAAAAAGATTATTTCAGTTTTGTCCAAAAATGCCATCAGTGTCAGGTACACGGTGACCTAAGTCATGCACTGCCTTCAGAGATACATCTTATGTCAGCGCCTTGGCCGTTCGTTACTTGGGGCATGGATGTTATTGGGCCAATCGAGTCGAAAGCGTCAAATAGGCACAGATTCATCTTGGTTACCATTGATTATTTCACAAAGTGGGTCAAAGTAGTCACTTTCAAAGACGTCACCAAGAAAGAAGTGGTGGGCTTCGTGTATTCCAACATTATTTATCATTTTCGTATTCCTAAAACTATCATTACGGACAATGCTGCAAATCCAAACAAACACTTGATGATCGAGGTATGCGAACAATTTAAAATTATGCATCGTAATTCTACCCCTTATCAGTCCAAAGGTAATGGCGCCGTTGAAGGTGCAAATAAGAACATAAAGAAGATCTTCAGGAAAATGGTTCAGGGTTCTAGACAATGGCATAAAAAGTTGCCTTTTGCACTATTGGGATATCGCACATAAGTTGGGGCCATTCCTTACTTATTGGTTTATGGAACTAAATCTGTAATACCTGCAGAAGTTGAGATTCCCTCTCTCCGGATCATTGTTAAAGCCAATATCGAGGATGATGAATGGGTCACGACTCGGTTGAAGCAATTGACAATGATTGATGAAAAGCGGATGGTCGCAGTCTGCCACGGGCAATTGTATCAACAAAGAATGGCCCATGCCTACAACAAGAAAGTGCGGCCCAGAAAATTCGAAGTGGAACAACTCGTTCTGAGACGTATTCTCATACATAATGAAGAAGCCAAAGGAAAATTTGCTCCAAATTGGAAAGGTCCCTACAGTATAAGAAGAGTGTTGCCGAATGGAGCGTTGTATTTAAGAGACATCGAAGTAAATGACCCCGAGACAGATGTCAATGCAGATGCGGTCAAAAGGTATTATGTTTGACCAATTTTTCACAGCTTTAACATCCTCCGATTGGGATGACGAAGGCTTTTTTTCTCGCTATCCAAACACTATCAACCCTTTGCAAACCCGTGAGCCGATTCCCTTTCTTTTAATACCCTCTTTGGAACCTGGAGAAACAAAAGAAAAGAAAGACAAAAGAAAATAAAAAACAAAGTTCATTGAACTACGTTTGACTTGATTCCGAAAAGATACATAGGCAGCCTCTCTATGGGGTGCAGTCATACTAAAACAAAAATTCACAATCCCCCAAAAGTTAAAACTGGGACAGATGTTACAATGGTTCGGCGATGGTTTCTCCTGAAAGGTTCTAAAGTTGTAATAAAATACAAATTCCTTTTACCCAAATCCTTTTCAAGTCCTTCCGATCAATCGACAAAGATGTTCAAAATTGGAGGATACAGTTACTTGGATCTGATGCAACCAAAACGAGAGAAATAAAATGAGAGAGTCTTATTGGTGAAAATCCTCACGGGCACCGTAAGGCGATGGTAAGTAGAGAAATTAAAAATGAGAGTCTTATTAGTAAAAACTAGCAAAGAGCACGATAAGGCGATGGTGAGAAGAGAAATGAGAGAGGTCAGCTGGTGAAAACCCGCAAAGAATGCCATTGATCGAAAAGAGGATCCTCACCGCCATTGGCATCGACACAGTCCTGGACAAGGTTTCTCGGTTTCAAGGCAAAGGTTGTGATGCATTTCTGAGAGTCAGATGATTTACACATATCAGACATCCAGTCCAAAAGGCATGTCATGTTCATTGAAGTCCGTATGTACTCCGAGATAAGTCCTTCTTTATGTTCCTCGAAAGGGACACCTCTTGTTTAAACTCATTTTCCATTCCATTATTTTTTTTTCTCTTTGAATCCCTTTCGGTCTAACTTTGTTTCAAAAACTAAGGCAAAGATGGCAAGTCTGATTTACAGGACTCTCATTTGATACAAACTAATGTGCAAAAAAGGCACCCAGCCTCGGCAGGGGCATCAAGTTGACCCCGACTGGCCATGGCGGCCGATGCTTCGAAATCAAAAACTCTTGTAAGTAGGAAATCAAATTAAAGTGCCTACAAGTGGAAAAATAAAATTAAAACGGTTTAGTCCCACGTGGCTAACTGTCTTGGCAATGTTAGAAAAGCCAAGGTTTTCCCAATTCTCTGAAATTAAAATTGGGAGAAAGAAATCTGAAGTGAAAGGCGTACAAAGGCAAAATAAAGTTGAAAAGGGTTAAGTCCCATGCGACCAACCGGCATGGCAAAGTTTTGGAAAAGCCAAAGGTTCTCCGGGGCCAGAAGTGCAATCGATATTCAGGAAATAACCAGTTGCAAGTGAAATTATCATCAAAGAAGCCGACCAAGATCAAGTGACTGAAACACTCAAGGCCGCAAAACCAACCACCATTTCAAACTAACAAATTGTTCTTTGTTTGAAAAACAGGAAACAGATGCAATCCAAAGCAACATTGAAAGAAGCAGGTGCGACCAAAAGAAACCGTGCGAAAACTAAAATAGCTCTACAGCAGCAACAACTCCAAAAAGGGAAGTCATCTCAAAATCCTTTCCAGCATTTTACTCATTCTCTTAATAAAAACAAGAAAGAAAATAAAGAAAGTTCAAAATCATGGTAGTATAGGGTCTCTAATCCCTAGATGTGTTTTCCAGCATAGGGTCTCCACTCCCGAGTTGATGTTATTTTAGACATAGGGTCTCCACTCCCTAGTCTCATTTTCCAACATAGGGTCTCCACTCCCTAGTCTCCTTTTCCAACATAGGGTCCCCACTCCCTAGTTGATTTTATTTTAGACATAGGGTTTCCACTCCCTAGTCTCCTTTTCCAACATAGGGTCTCCACTCCCTAGTTAATTTTATTTTAGACATAGGGTCTTCACTCCCTAGTTGATTTTATTTTAGAATAAGGTCACCACTCCCTAGTCTCCTTACCAGTATAGGGTACACCATTCCCTTATCGCATTTTCCCAACATAAGGTACACCAATCTTTAGTTGAGGCATCATTTAGACAATCAGGTACACTATTCCCAAAGAATCATGTTTTCCCAGGGTACACCAATCCCGACCTTTTATTTCTTTCAATAAGGAAGTAGTATAGAGTTTTGTTACAAATAACTCACAAAATTTTCCTAGTGAAAACCGAGGAAGAAAAATTTCGTTCGTCTGTTTGTTTTGGTATCTTAGCAGGTTTTACCTCGGGGCACAGGGTTCGAGATGACCAAAAGAAGAAGTCTCAATCCAAAATAAAGAAAAAAATGAGAAAAGAAATGAATCCAAAATGCAGAAGCGGATGAAAAGATGTGGACTGCTCAAGACATGACTGAAGTCACGAGCATTGCATGTCCCTTTTTGGTCAAAAGAAGCCGTAGAAGAATGAGCTAGCACCTGCAGCTAGCAAGCATCAAGGTTCATATCAGAGTCTGCGTGAAGGACCACTCAAGATTCAAGATCAAGTTTCAAAAGACTTATAGATAGGAATCTTATAACTCATAGTTGATAGGCTTGTTTAGTTCTTTTAATTTTTATTTGGGTGTAATACGGAGTCCAACAAGCAGTAACAACAGCAACAACAGTGAAATCATAGCTTTTCGGTAGTCCCAGCTACCAAAACTTCTAGAACTACACTAACCTGATTCCTATATAGCTAAGGATATGTAGGCAACCTTTGAAGCAAGGTTCGGTCAAACGTTTTCAAAATACTTCCCATGGAGTATCTAACGGGCAAAAATTACTCATGATTGCTCACTTTATCTTTGCCTGAAAATTCTTCATGTTCTCGAGCAAAGAGGGGCAGCTGTGAGCACGTAATTTTTTTTCTAATGCAAATTACTCCTAAAATAATCCAAAATAGCTTTTATTATTTTTATAGAAATTTAGGAATTTTTATTTATTAGAAAATGCTTTAAATCATAAAAAAATCACCAAAAATATTATTTATATTTCATTTAGTGTACTTTAGGATTTTAATTACATGTTAGGATTTCATCATGTGTTAAAATATATCGTTAAAATATAAAAATCACAAAAATACATGTAATCTTTCTTAGTTTTCTTTTACATCTTAGGTTCAACTAATTGGTTAAATTGGAAATCCACAAATTAACTAGTTTAAGTAGATAATTCGGGTAAAGGGTTAATTTTGAAATTTAAGTTCTAAGTGTTATGTTAGTTAAATAATGGCTAAACGTAAAAGACTAAAACAAGGATTTAAGGTTGTTATTTATCAAAACCCGAATTAGGCCGAGCCTGGAGGCCCAATACACATAAATTTTCCCCTAGCATATGCCATACCCGACCCAGCCCCTCTTTAATCACCCAAACGATGTTGTTTTTGTCACGCCTGATCCTAGCCCTCGATTTCTCCATGATCTAATGGCCTGGAACTAATTAGTCCCCCCCTCCCCCCCCCCCCATAACTGTCCGAATCGGACCCCAAGACCCTAAGGACCCCTCCTATTCTCTCATCTCTCTCATTCTCAAACCCTAGTCGCCTCTCGCCACCACACCCATCTCTGCCGACGGAACATCCCTAAACGACTCCAGATCATACCCCTATAGTCCAAAGATCTTCATTAATCTGTCATTACTTTTCCCAAACCCCCACCAAACCCTTCGAATTTCAGATTCAAAAATCCTGAAAAAACCCTAAATCTGTTCCTTTTTTTTTTTATTTCTACTCAATCTCGGCACGTTTGAACTCAAAACCTACATCAATTGATTGCTCCTGATGAGAGCGATCGATTGATGTTAGTCTTGGTTCATCTCACGGCCATTGACCGGTCGAACCTCGCTGAAAATTGCTTATATTGCTTCGTCTTTCTTTCAATAGATATACGCTCATCTCATTCTATCGTATTTTCATTTTTGTTTGTTAAAAACAGTTTGTTAGTTATTATGTATTTAATCGAAAATATTTCTGTTTGTTTAATTTAGTTTAAACCAAAATAGCTTAGTTCATAATTAATTGTAGCTATGCATCTAGGTTTGTTAATTACTTTTTTATATGCTTAGAGTAAATAATTAATTGTATGATTAGCAGTTCAATTACATGATAATTAGTCTAATTGCATAAATTTAGGTTAATTAGTCCAGATTTGATTGGGAATTAAGGCAGGTTATTGTTTCAGTTTTTGCATGTTGTTTGAGTCTGTTTGCTCTTTTGGTGTAATTCATTTGTAATTAACAAAAGTTTAAGGGGGTTAAAAGATTATGAAAATTAGGGAATCTTAAGTGGTTGTGTAGGAATCTTCTAAAAGGGATTAAAATACAATAAAACAAGGAAATTTAGGTTAGATTTGGGATTAAAACGGGGAAATATAGAAGTGTAAAGGGGGCTGAAAAAATGAGAAGGAATATCTGAATGGACACCAATCCAATACAGTTTTAAAAAGATGCTCTTTTGCTATGTTTGGGGGATTGACAGATTCTAAAAAAAAAAGCTCTAATTTTTTTTTGCATAAAAACTTATTTTACACTCTCATTTGGGGGATATTTATCTCTGCATTTTCCTTCAAAAAGTTCACACATGGATATTCTGCACTTTTTTCAGAGAAATTCCCTCATCATCTACATACACTAACACTTAGAGAAAAGGGTCTGAATCTTTGAATCAAACTGTGAACTTTCTGCTGAGTTGTTTTAGTTCTTTCTAGGATCCTAAGCTATTTTTGAATTGAGAATAGAAGCAGACTTCTGCTATTTCTGCTGCTAATTTTGTTGAATTTATCCCGTGGTGGTTTTCTTAGCCTTTATTTGGTAAAATTTCAGTTCGTTTACAAGTTTAGGTACACATCTCACATCTGCATCTTGTTTTGACTTACAATAAAGTGTTGGCTATTTTCTAAAATCATTTGGCTGTGTTTGTTTGAATTTACTGCCTATTTTGCTTTGAATGTAAATAGAATATTTAGTTTTGATATGGTAACTACTTGAAGCCTGTTATAGATTGACATATTAAGGACAGATTGTTTCAAAAATGATTTTGTGACTATAATTATATTTGATTTCACAAGCTAGAATTCAACCTGTATATCTCATCATTAAATACATGCTGCCTATATTTGAGGTTTAATTGCTGAAATTTGGGTTTGCCCTTTATGTTCTAATAAATTAAAGTTCAATGTATGATTCGAAGACCAATAATTCCAGATCTGGCCACAATGTGGTTTAATTTGTGATTTAAGGCTTAAGTGAGTTTCTCTCTTTCACAAATGGTCTTGTAGAATCTGCACCCTTGTAAATTCGAATAGGTATAAGTTGAAAATGAGATTATGAAGATATGTTCAAAGGACTTTATTCTTAATTGGAGCATGAATATTATTGTAATTAATTCCAGAGTCAAATGATGTATTCTGCAATTTTAATATAGATGTATTCGAACCCAAGGATGACTGTAATTTATTAATAGGCTATTTGCATAATATGAGATTACTGTGTTAATTTTGTCATTTAAATTGTATCCTATTGTGATTATGATTTAAACATATGAGATCACTGTAATTGTTTAGTTTGTGAATTTATTGGGCCTAGAAAGCCCGTAGGCTTACGTATATGGAGCCTTGTTAATTTGAGTTCATGAACTCTAATTCTGAAAATCAAGCCGTTAGGCCTCTTCAACATGAATTCCATGGGCCTAGATGTGGGCAGGCAAGACCGAATTGGTTTCACCCCTTCTCTCAAAATTCAATTGTTGTATAAATCAAGTCCTAGCCCACATAATTAACACACTATAATCAAAGCAACTTCAGGGTATAAATGTCACTATTCCCAACAGACATATATAAAATGTTGGTTGTACGTTGCTACTATTGAAGCTACACTGTGTAAGACCATACACCTTTCATCAATAATGGTTCCATAATCCATAACCTTCATAAAATTTTCAAACCTTAGAAAGGTTGAATAACTCTCGAACATCCTAACTTGCTTTAGGCACGAAGTAATGAATAATTCATCGTGATTATGAGTACGGTTCACATGGCATAGTCATGATACATAATTCCAAACTCAAGTGCGCATTTCATGCGACTTGACCCTAACTTCAAATAATTAAAATAAATATGTTATAAATCACGGGTGTGTTTCACGTGGCGTGATTTGCGATGTGTATAAAAATAACAAGTGCACGATACCGCGACTTGTTTAATAAACTCCATAATTGTTTAAAATAATTAAAAGCTATTAGAAGGTAAAAATGCACATAAGTCTTAAAATATGAAATAAATCAGATAATTAGGCGAAGCATTAATTGTTAAGCGAACGTGCTAAAACCATGGAACTCGAGAGTGCCTCACACCTTCTCTCGGATTAACAGAATTCCTTACTCGGTCTTCTGTGTTGGCGGACCATAAATAGAGTCAATTTCCTCGATTTGGGATTTTAAAATAAACAGGTGACTTGGGACACTATAATAATTATTCAAAGTGGCAATTCTAATTAAAGTAATTAATACTATTTTAAATAATATCACTTTAATTGAAAAAACTCTCTATTCTTCGAAAAAGGGAGGTGTGACAGCTGGTGTGACAGCTTTGGTGACTCTGTTGGGGACTCATGAACTCAGAATCTTTGGTTTATGGTTCATAATTCGAGTTTAGTTGACTTTTATAATTTTCTTTTGTTTATTATATGATTTTACGTGTTTGGGCCTAATGTGCTAATTGGCTCTCTTTACCACTTTGATATTGCCGTAAATTGTATATAAAACTGTTACGACATCGTTTTTCTCTCTGAGTCTTCTAAATATTCTGGAAAGCACACGCTGGCGTGGCTTTTTTCTGTTAGAGTGTCATATCCATAATTTAGAACGAGAATCAGATCAGTTACAAAGCCGGATGTCCTTTTGGTTCCTAGTACATTGCCCTTCTCGGCTCGAGTTGTCCACTCGGGTAAGCCAGGTCTAGAACAACACACCCCAGGATACAAACTTAGAATTATATAGCCACATGCCGGATCCCTAGTTGGAACGTTTGTTTGCATCATGTCCATTTGACTTTAGGGACTCAATACAGGGGTTGAGTCCGTCTAGGACAGGTGTACCCAAATTAAAAGACCATCGTGATGCATTTTACGTGCTACTTGTGCATTTGTTTTTTTGGCTTGCATGTTGACCGGATTCGAGAGTAGGGAAAGAAAATCAAGAAAAAAACCAAGAGTGAGGTAGGAGAGAAAATTTATCCGGTTTTGAAAAATCCAGGTATTTAAAAAATCTCGAAACTCTGCCGAAAGTTTGAAAAAAAAAGAGAAAAGGAAAGTAATTTCAAAATGAGCCAATATTTTCAAAAGTCATATTTTTTCCTACTTATCGAATTACGCGGGTTTGATTCTCACCGAATGTGATATACGTAGGCAACCTTCATCGGGTTGGGCCCCGCTTTTGCAAAAAAATAATCAAAATCTAAAATGCCGTAATATTGTCGTAAAAAAAGTTAGGTTATGTCATTTTTGTCCAAGCAACCAGAAATGTCCCGTCGGGACGCCGAAGAGCTATTTTTGCAAGAATAGCCACCTATGGTCTTATTTTCAAATTTTAGGCTACTTAGCAAGCACAACCCTAAAATCTTCCGTTCCGAAGTGCTGAAGGGTCGTATTTGCAAAAGTAGTCATGTTTTGTTTTAACTTGAGTTTTGCAAAAGTAATATTTTGTGGTCAATTTTTAAAATAATGTTTAACCAAGTCACCCCATTTTTAAAATGTGCAGAATGACCACTGTTCAAAATTTACCTGTAAGGGTTGTGGACCAGATCCCTTTGACACTCCACATGTGGTGGGAAGATTTGGGGAAACAAGGACGAGACCGAGTCAATCAGTACTTGGGGGCGCTCACCAGACTATTAAAGATTCAACCTAGAAGTGATATGATAGAGGCACTAATGTCATTTTGGGACCCAACCCACAATATTTTTCACTTCTCAGATTTTGAGCTTACACTCACTCTCGAAGAAATGACAGGCTATGCTGGAAGTACGAAAGGATTGAGACACAAGTATCTGGTGTCTCCAAGGGCCGTCACTCCCCACAAGTTTCTAGACTTACTGAAAATAAGTAAACAGATCAAGACAGAAAGTCTGGCAGGTAGAGCTTGCACTTTTCACTTTCTATACCAGCGGTATGGGCATCTAGGGATATTTGAAGACCCAGAAAAAGGACTTTATGGTAAAGGTAACGGTCAAAATGGGAGACACATAGATGTTTTGCCTTCATGGTGTCATTTCTAGGCCTTTTGGTGTTTCCAAGTGAGGATGGGCACATTGACTTGCGTATAACCTGAGTTGTCCATGTTTTGACTACTCAGACTAAAAGTACCCTCGCACCTATGATCGTATCGGATATATTCCGAGCCTTCACGACCTGTAAAGTCGGAGTCAAGTTTTTTGAGGGATACAATTTGTTGTTAGAAATGTGGATTATTGAACACCTTTGTCACCATCTTGATACATGAATTATGGTTCTACGCGAGTGACAAGAGTCGTAATGCCAGAGGGAGTCAGAAAGTGGATCACCCGCCTTCATACTTTGACTGCAGATCAGATAGAATGGACATTAGGTTGGGTCCCTATCGATGATATTGTTCATATGCTGGCCACTGGTCCATACTTCCTTCTGATGGGTCTCCGTAGCATCCAGCCATATGCCCCATACTGAGTTTTGAGATAGCTTGGAAGATGTCAGATAATTCCCAAGGATGTGGACCTCAGTACTCATGTGATTGAAATTCGCTCTGATGCTCAATTTCGCGAAGACGTGGTCCGTCAAATTTGGAGCGAGTGCCAGTATTTGGGGGAAAATACCCAAGTACATGATTTGTTTAAAGGTGAGGTTCTGCCTGGTATGTCGCTTGGTACGGAAAGAGAGTCACAACAAATGATGAATCTAAAAGGCCGACTAAAAGGCCCCATATATAGGAATTTATTGATACAGCGCAAGAGTAGCGGGCTTGGTTAGCCAAAGAGAAGGAATACCAGACCACCATCAACAAACTAGAACATCAGGTTAGAACCATCAAAATTGAAAGTGGGTTGAAAGCCGTTAAAGATGATGGAGAAAAGAAAAGGTTGTCCCGGAAAAACGAAGCCCTCCGAGCTTAGCTCCGGGAAATGAAGATAGCCGCCGAGACGCCGGTAATCAGTGAGAGGGATGAAAAATTTATGAGCAACTTGATGAGAAAAATGCATGACTATGCGGTCGACTTGACCAAGGCTGAGAAAGATTTGGCAAAAGCTCGGGCAAGGGTGGAGAAAGATGCAAAAGAACATACAAGGTTAGCTCGCTAGGCAAAGCAAAGTTATGACAGAGAAGTCACAATTCTGAGGAAATCGTTAGCCACTCTCGAAAATGAAATGGGTCAGTAGGTCAAAGACTTCAAGACGGAAAGAGAACACTGTTATTCATTGATCAAAAAATTGGAAGATAGTGTGCTGAGGTTGCAAGATCAAAGCAACAAGGCCATGCAGGTAGTGGAAGCCCGAGAATAATAAATTGGACGATTGATCTGGAGAATGGTGCCATCAAACTCAGAATCAAAGAAATAGCCGACTACACGGCGATGAAATGCAACGAGTGTGAGAGTATGACTCGGGCTATGTTCTTTGCTTCAGTGTTGTCCTTCGCTCATCAGGTCATGGCCAACCTAGAGTTCCTTCAAGAAGAGCTTGTAACCGGCCCCGCGTCGAGAGCGACTGATGTTCCCCGAGCCCTTGAAATAACATTTGAGGCCTAT
The DNA here is from genome assembly GCF_000390325.3 of Nicotiana tomentosiformis. Lineage (NCBI taxonomy): Eukaryota > Viridiplantae > Streptophyta > Magnoliopsida > Solanales > Solanaceae > Nicotiana > Nicotiana tomentosiformis. The sequence continues at coordinate 71,535,546 of NC_090818.1, read as the reverse complement.
CTGTGTTCTTGATTGTTCAGTCTTTGAGTCTGTATTTTACTTTTTCCTCTCGTCAAGTCGGTTTGTCTTTTCGTCCATTTCGAGTTTGTTGCTAGTTTGTTTCAAGTCTGTATATTTTTCTTTTAAGTTAGTTATCAATATTTTTGAGTCTTTGTAATGAAAAAAAAACAAAAAAGATTTTTATTAATGAATTATTAAAAACCCCAAATTGGTCTGATTCATACAACATTATGATACGTAGGCAATCCCCCATCAGATGCGATCATAGCCATAATTAATTTGAGTGAAAATCAACAAAAAAAGAGAGAAAATTGAGAGACAATAAGTAAAAGAAAAGGAAAAAAAGTGTGATAAAAACTAAAGAGAAAACAAGGAATGACAAAACAAAAGAGAAAGAGAGAGTGGAAACGAAAGAAAAGAATTGCAAAGTGAAAACAAGATAGTGAAAGTTTGAATGAAACACGCAGTAGTTGCAAAAAATATTTTAGAAGCGTTTAACTGTTCATGTGCATTGCATCCCCAATGTGTGATTCCCTATCTGTTAACTGTCTCAAAACTGACAAGGTTGTTGTGTGTGCAAATAAGCTAGGTTCTGTTTCAGATTGTTGGTTTTGTCGGTAATCTAGCTTCTCACCTCTATTTTACAAGATCCAAAGGAAGGGTTTCAATGGACTCAGAAAGCAATCTCCACATTATTAATCCTGAGGATAGCCCTGAACTGGCAATTTCACAACCTGAATCGGCAACCGTCGAAGAAAATAAGATGTTGCATCTCCGCATGCTGGAAATGTGGGACGCTTGGTCTAATGCTAGGGAACCGCCAAGTGCAGTTCCTGGATTTCCCAAGCTGATCCCAAGGACGAATGGAACCATCAACATCCCTATAACCAACCCATTTATCCCATGTGGGTACCCTACAATGTCATCTAACTTTACCGGTATGTCTTCTATGGTTCGCCCCCAGGCACTTTTTTCTGGGGCACCTTCAACATTGTTCTCCGCACCATTGGTTTTCGCCATGGCACAACCAACTATTCTCAGGCCATGCTTTGAACCCTCAATATTCACCTTCCAAGGTCCAAAATTTCAACTTGATATGACTCATGTCACTCCGGATTCGTACGCTCAACAGCCACAATATCAGTCTTCGATTGAGCAAGAAAGAACAATTAAAACTCCCGAGCAGGAAGAAATGGCTCAGAAGATGAAAAGCTTGGAACAGAGCTTGAAAAACATATATGGCTTGAGTTGCCAAAAAAGTGTCTCCTATTCGGACTTGTGCATGTTTCCCAATGTTCAATTACCTGCTGATTTCAAAGTGCCGAAGTTCGAAAAGTATGATGGGCACGGAGACCCAATCGCCCATTTAATGAGATAATGCAATCAGCTGAAAGGGGCTGATGGAAAAGAAAAGCTTCTAATGGTTTACTTCGGAGAAAGCTTAACAGGAATCGCCTCAGAGTGGTACATGGATCAAGAAATCACCCATTGGCACATATAGGACGATTTGGCCCGAGATTTTTTCTGACAATTCCAGTATAATGTGGACATCGCTCCCGACAGAAACTTCTTATCCAATTTAAAGAAGAAAATCGCAGAAAGTTTCTGCGAGTATGCTGTCAAATGGAACGAGCAAGCCACCAGAGTAGAACCTCTGATGGACGAAGCAGAAATGGTTATAGTCTTCCTACAAGCCCAAGAGGAGGATTATTTCCAGAATATGATGTCCTCTATGGGCAAGCTATTTGCTGAGGCTATCACGATTGGGGAGATAGTAGAGAACAGTCCAAAAATGGGACGGATTTTGAGTCAGGTCGCTTTGAAAGTTACATCACAAGCCATCCAGAATGGTTCAGGGGGTTTGGATAATCGCAAAAAGAGAGAGGAGGGAGCCATGATGGCTTTGAGTTCAAGGAGTCTCATCAATCACTTAACCATTCTTATATTCCACCAAGAACCCCAATAACACTATTATCCATATCAATATGCAGCTTATGCCGTGGCACCGCCTCACTATGCGTTGATGAATGCCCAGCCCTACACACTCCCCCAGCACCACTACAACCAAACCCGAACTCCACCCCCAAGAAATAACCATCCCTACCAAGATCTATATAATCCTCGCCCACTACAAAATATACACCAACATAATCCATGCCCTCGTGAGCCTCCCAGGAGATACAATTTCACCCCTATTGATAAATCTTACTCCCGTCAGCTTCAGAAGTTAATCCAACTGGGTCTATTGCAACTGGTGCCTCCCAATTAGCAAAATCTAGATCCCCCTTCATATAGGGCCAGTACCAGGTGTACATACCATTCAGGAGTAGAAGGCCATAATATAGAAGACTATTGGACCCTCAAGAGGGGTGTCGAAGGCCTGATCAAAGAGAAAAGAATTATGCTGAGGGGCGAGGAGATCCCTAATGTGACCGACAATCCATTACCGGATCATAATAATGGGCCTGCCATTGGTATGATTTGTGATGAAAAAGAGTTTGACCCGACATTGAAGGCCATTGTTGACATCGCCAATTCAGAGGAAAGACCTAAAATGGCGGTGAAACCGACAAAAACCGAAAAGAAAGTTGCTCTTGTTCCTCAAGCTGTTAAAACAAAAACTGGGCCAGCACCTCCCAAGAATGTGGTTCTTTATGTTCTTAAGGCCCCGAGAAAAGAACAGCTTATCCTCAGCGCTCCTAAGAAATTCGATGAAAGGAAATTTATGTTGAATGTGCCAAGATTATATATACCAAAGGGGACATATGTGGCGCGGGGGCTGGTAATTTCACCAAGGCTGACTGAGCCTATGGTTATCAGTCCCGCACCGCAGAGTCCTATAATAGTTCCTACTACAGTCCCATGGAACTACAACAGAACCATGGTTACAAATAAAGGGAAGGAAATTATGGGGGAACTGAATGAGATGAATCAGTCTGGGAGGTACCATACCCCAGAAGAGCTAAAGAATTCCAAATAAAATAGGGATAAACAGATGTTATCCAAGAAGCCTGTAAGAAACGAGGAAGCGGAAGAGTTCTATAGAAAGATGAAAACTTCAGAATACTCAATAGTTAACCAACTCCGGAAGACTCCTTCCCAGGTATCACTCTTATCTTTGCTGCTGAGTTCGGATGAACACCAAAAATTGCTTCGCAAAACATTGAATAAAGCATACGTCCCGATTGATAATTCTGTCAAACAATTGGAAAGAATGGCCGAAAGATTTTTTGAGGTCAACAAGATTTCTTTTAGCCGCGATGATTTGCCCCCAGAGGGAGGCTGCCCAAAACAAAGCCCTCCACCTAGCTGTCAAATATGAGGGCTATTATGTGAAAAGAGTGATGTTAGATGGTGGGTCCAGGATAGATATTTGCACTCTTCAACACTCCAGAGAATGAAGATTGGAACAGAAAGAATTCCGGCTAACAACGTCTGCATACGAGCTTTTGACGGGGTTAAGAGAGACACAATAGGAGAAATTGATCCGCTTCTAACTATTGGCCCCGTGGATTTTAAGGTGACATTCCAAGTTTTGGACATGGAAACCTCGTACAATTTCCTCCTGGGTAGACCATGGATTCATGCCGTCAGAGTTGTTCCCACCACTCTTCACCAAATGGTCAAGTTTGAATATGATAATCAAGAGATTTTTGTCCATGGAGAAGATTAGCAAACCATCTACCGGGACCCTTCAGTCCCGTGTCTTGAAGCTAGGGAAGGCAGTGGGCATATTGTGTACCAAGCTTTCGAAATCGTGGTCGCTGACCAATTTGAAGAAGGGGCTCAATTACCTCAACCTTGCCTGTCTAATGCTTCAGTCATGGTCGCCACCCAAATGATTCGAAATGGGTATAAGCCCGGAAAGGAGCTTGGAGTATCTCTGTAGGGCATTACTTAGCCCATCTCCCCAATTGTCAATGAGAAGTGTTTTGGTTTGGGCTTCCGAGCTACATAGGCCGACAGAACATGGGCTAATAAGCGCAAAGAAAATGGGTGGGTCTTATCCCAGCCCATTCCACATCTCACCCAATCATTTGTCAAATCAAAGTATGTGGAGGAAGAAGAAGATGCCTTCACGGCTAAAGAAATCGATGATATCTGCGAAGCCTTGAAACAAATGCTATATAAATCCCACATGGTCTAGACAAGGGAATGAACGAGCCATTGCGAGCTAAAATATATGGGACCGGATTTCGAGCTCCAAAACTAGGAGGCTACCACATTCCCTGTCAGGCGGTAGTCCCGGTAGTTCAGTCTTGCCATCTCTTCTGCATTACGAGTTATTTTAGGGTGTAACTCGAATGTTTTACTTTATTGTCTTTTAGTTCTAATGTAAACCCTCATATATTTCATTTTAATGAAATGAAATCAATATTTCATCGTCCATAGATGTCTCTTTTCTTTTGTTCTGATTTTGCTATTTTTCTTATCTTTTTCTTTTCAGTTCTAATAGTGCGGACTTAAATAATATGACATGCTTGCGAACTTCATGCTCAGATTCTAAAATGATGTCTAACCTTGAAATAATGAATTAAGAGCCAGAATATGATAAATATGAGTCTTTTAGGGAAATAAATCGAGAATTGGAACAATTTGAAAATAAGCCTAAGCCAAACTTAAACGAAACAGTGCCAGTTAATTTGGGCAGTTCAAAAGAGATCCGAGAAACCATGATAAGCATTCACGCTGATGAAAGAACTAGAGATGCATTGATCCAACTTTTGTTTGAATTCAAAGACGTGTTTGCATGGTCTTATGATGATATGGTAGGACTGAGCGTTGTGAACAACCACTTGATGATCGAGGTATGCGAACAATTTAAAATTATGCATCATAATTCTACCCCTTATCAGTCCAAAGGTAATGGCGTCGTTGAAGCTGCAAATAAGAACATAAAGAAAATCTTTAGGAAAATGGTTCAGGGTTCTGGACAATGGCATGAAAAGTTGCCTTTTGCACTATTGGGATATCGCACATAAGTTGGAGCCACTCCTTACTTATTGGTTTATGGAACTAAATTCGTAATACCTGCAGAAGTTGAGATTCCCTCTCTTCAGATCATTGTTGAAGCCGAGATAGAGGATGATGAATGGGTCAGGACTCGGTTGAAACAATTGACAATGATTGATGAAAAGTGGATGGCCGCAGTCTGCCACGAGCAATTGTATCAACAAAGAATGGCATGTGTCTACAACAAGAAAGTGCAGCCTAGAAAAATTCGAAGTGGGGCAACTCGTTCTGAGACGTATTCTCCCGCATCATGAAGAAGCCAAAGGAAAATTTGCTCCAAATTGGAAAGGTCTGTACATTATAAGAAAAGTGTTGTCGAAGGGAGCGTTGTATTTGGTAGACATCGAAGGAAATGACCCCGAGACAGATGTCAATGCAGATGCGGTCAAAAGGTATTACGTTTGACCCATTTTTCACAGCTTTAACATGCTCCGATTGGGATAACAAAGGCTTTTTTTTCTCGCTATCCAAACACTATCAACCCTTTGCAAACTCGTGAGCCGATTCCCTTTCTTTGAATACCCTCTTTGGAACGTGGAGAAACAAAAGAAAAGAAAGACAAAAGAAAATAAAAAACAAAGTTCATTGAACTACGTTTGACTTGATTCCGAAAGGATACGTAGGCAGCCTCTCCATGGGGTTCAGTCATACCAAAAAAAAAATTCACATTCTCCCAAAAGTTAAAACTGGGACAGATGTTACAATGGTTCGGCGATGGTTTCTTCTGAAAGGTTCCAAAGTTGTAATACAATCCAAATCCCTTTTACCCAAATCCTTTTCAAGTCCTTCCGATCAATCGACAAAGATGTTCAAAATTGGAGGATACAGTTACTTGCATCTGATGCAACGAAAACGAGAGAAATAAAATGAGAGAGTCCTATTGGTGAAAACTCTCACGGGCACCATAAGGCGATGGTAAGTAGAGAAATTAAAAATGAGTGTCTTGTTAGTGAAAACTCGCAAAGAGCACGATAAGGCGATGGTGAGAAGAGAAATGAGAGAGCTCAGCTGGTGAAAACCCGCAAAGAGTGTCATTGATCGAAAAGAGGATCCTCACAGCCATTGGCATCGACACAGTCCTGGACAAGGTTTCTCGATTTCAAAGCAAAGGTTGTGATGAATTTCTGAGAGTCAGATGATTTACACATATCAGACATCCAGTCCAAAAGGCATGTCATGTTCATTGAAGTTCGTATGTACTCCGAGATAAGTCCTTCTTTATGTTCCCGGAAAGGGAAACCTGTTGTTTAAATTCATTTTCCATTCCATTGTTTCTTTTTCTCTTTGAATCCCTTTCGGTCTAACTTTGTTTCAAAAACTAAGGCAAAGATGGAAAGTCTGATTTAAAGGACTCTCATTTGAAACAAGCTAATGTGAAAAAAAGGCACCAAGCCTCGGCAAGGGCATCAAGTGGACACCGACTGGCCATAGCGGCCAATGCTTCGAAATCAAAAACTCTTGTAAGGAGGAAATCAAATTAAAGTGCCTACAAGTAGAAAAATAAAATTGAAACGGTTTAGTCCCACGTGGCTAACTGTCTTGGCAAGGTTTGAAAAGCCAAGGGTTCCCCAATTCTCTGAAATTAAAATTGGGAGAAAGAAATCTGAAGTGAAAGGCGTACAAAGGCAAAATAAAGTTGAAAAGGGTTAAGTCCCATGCGACCAACCGGCATGGCAAAGTTTTGGAAAAGCCAAAGGTTCTTCGGGGCTAGAAGTGCAATCGATATTCAAGAAACAACCAGTTGCAAGTGAAATTATCATCAAAGAAGCCGGCCAAGATCAAGTGACTGAAACACTCAAGGCCGCAAAACCAACCACTATTTCAAACTAACAAATTATTCTTTGTTTGAAAAACAGGAAACAGGTGCAATCCAAAGCAACCTTGAAAGAAGCAGGTGCAACCAAAAGAAACTGCGCGGAAACTAAAATAGCTCTGCAGTAGCAACAACTCCAAAAAGGGAAGTCATCTCAAAATCCTTTCCATCATTTTACTCATTCTCTTAATAAAAAGAAGAAAGAAAATAAAGAAAGTTCAAAATAATGGTAGTATAGGGTCTCCAATCCCTAGTTGCATTTTCCAGCATAGGGTCTCCACTCCCTAGTTGATGTTATTTTAGACATAGGGTCTCCACTCCCTAGTCTCATTTTCTAACATAGGGTCTCCACTCCCTAGTATCCTTTTCCAACATAGGGTCTCCACTCCATAGTCTCTTTATCTAACATAGGGTCTCCACTCCCTAGTTGATTTTATTTTAGACATAGGGTTTCTACTCCCTAGTCTTCTTTTCCAACATAGGGTCTCCACTCCCTAGTTGATTTTATTTTAGACATAATGTCACCACTCCCTAGTCTCCTTACCAGTATAGTGTACACCATTCCCTCATCGCATTTTCCCAACATAAGGTACACCAATCCTTAGTTGAGGCATTATTTAGACAATCAGGTACACCATTCCCAAAGAATCATGTTTTCCCACTGTATACCTATCCCGGCCTTTTATTTCTTTCAATAAGGAAGTAGTATAGAGTTTTGTTACAAATAACTCGCGAAATTTTCCTAGTAAAAACTGGGGCAGAAAACTTTCGTTCGTCTATTTGTTTTGGTGTCTTAGCAGGTTTTACCTCGGGGCACAGAGGTCGAGATGACCAAAAGAAGAAGTCTCAATCCAAAATAAAGAAAAAAATGAGAAAGGAAATAAATCCAAAATGCAGAAGCGGGTGAAAAGATGTGGACTGCTCAAGACATGACTGAATTCACGAGCATTGCATGTCCCTTCTTGGTCAAAAGAAGTCGTAGAAGAATGAGCTAGCACCTGCAGCTAGCAAGCATCAAGGTTCGTAATAGAGTTTGCATGAAGGACCACTCAAGACTCAAGATCAAGCTTCAAAAGACTTATAGATAGGAATCTTATAACTAATAGCTGATAGGCTTGTTTAGTTCTTTTAATTTTTATTTGGGTATAATACGGAGTCCAGCAAGCAGTAACAACAGCAACAACAGTGAAATCATAGCTTTTCGGTAGTCCCAACTACCAAAACTTCTAGAACTACACTAACTTGATTCCTTTATAGCCAAGGATATGTAGGCAACCTTTGAAGCAAGGTTCGTTCAAACGTTTCCAAAATACTTCTCATGGAGTATCTAACGGGCAAAAATTGCTCATGCTTGCTCACTTTATCTTTGCCTAAATATTCTTCATGTTCTCGAGCAAAGATGGGCTGATGTGAGCACGTAATTTTTGCCCTAATGCAAATTACTCCTAAAATAATCCAAAATAGCTTTTATTATTTTTATAGAAATTTAGAAACTTTTATTTATTAGAAAATGCTTTAAATCATAAAACATCGCCAAAAATATTATTTATATTTCATTTAGTGTAGTTTAGGATTTTAATTACATGTTAGAATTTCATCATGTGTTAAAAAGTATTGTTAAAATATAAAAATCACAAAATACATGTAATCTTTCTTAGTTTTCTTTTACATCTTAGGTTCAACTAATTAGTTAAATTGGGAATCCACAAATTAACTAGTTTAAGTAGATAATTCGAGTAAATGGTTGATTTTGGAATTTAAGTTCTAAGTGTTATGTTAGTTAAATAGTGGCTAAACATAAAAGATTAAAAAGAAGGATTTAAGGTTGTTATTTGTTCAAAAACCGAATTAGGCCGAACCTAGAGGCCTGATACACACAAATATCCGCCCTAGCCCAACCATACCCAACCCAGCCCCTCTTTGAATACCCAAACTATGTTCTTTTGTCATGCCTGATCCTGGACCTCGATTTTCCCATGATCTAACGACCTGGAACTAATCACCCCCCCTATAATTGTCCGAATCGGACCCCAGGACCCTAAGGACCCCTCCCATTCTCTCATCTCTCTCATTCTCTGCCGGCAGAACATCCCGCCTCTCGTCACTACACCCATCTCTGCCGGCGGAGCATCCCCAAATGACTCCAAATCATCACCCTATAGTCCAAAGACTATCATTAATCATAATCTGTCATTACTTTTGCCAAACCCCCCACCAAACCCTTCGAATTTCAGATTCGAAATTCCTGGAAAAATCCTAAATCTATTCCTTTTTTATTTCTACTCAATCTCAGCACATTTGAACTCAAAACCTACTTCAATTGGTTGCTCTTGATGAGAGCGATCGTTTGATGTTAGTCTTGGTTCATCTCACATCCACTGACCGGCCGAACCTCGCTGAAAATTACTTTTATTACTTCGTCTTTCTTTCAATAGATATACGCTCACCTCATTCTATCATATTTTTATTTTTGTTCGTTAAAAACAATTTGTTAGTTATTATGTAATTAATCGAAAATATTTCTGTTTGTTTAATTTAGTTTAAACCAGAATAGCTTACTGCATAATTAATTGTAGCTTTGCATCTAGGCTTGTTAATTACTTGTTTATATACTTAGAGTAGATAATTAATTGTATGATTAGCAGTTCAATTACATGATAATTAATCTAATTACATAAATTTAGATTAATTGATCCAGATTTGATTGGGAATTGAGGCAGGTTATTGTTTCAGTTTTTGCATGTTGTTTGAGTCTGTTTGCTCTTTTGGTGTGGTTCATTTGTAATTAACAGAAGTTTAAGGGGGTTAAAAGAATATGAAAATTAGGGAATCTTAAGTGGTTGTGTAGATAGAAGGGGTTAAAATGCAATAAAACAAGGGAATTTAGGTTAGATTTGGGATTAAAACGGGGAAATATAGAAGTGTAAAGGGGGCTGAAAAAATGAGAAGGAATATCTGAATGGACACCAATCCAATTCAGTTTTAAAAAGATGCTCTTTTGCTATGTTTGGGGGATTGACAGATTCTAAAAAAAAAAAGTTCTAATTTTTTTTTGCATAAAAACTCATTTTACACTCTCATTTGGGGGATATTTATCTCTGCATTTTCCTTCAAAAAGTTCACACATGGATATTCTGCACTTTTTTTCAGAGAAATTCCCTCATCATCTACATACACTAACACTTAGAGATAAGGGTCTGAATCTTTGAATCAAACTGTGAACTTTCTGCTGAGTTGTTTTAGTGCTTTCTAGGATCCTAAGCTATTTTTGAATTGAGAATAGAAGCTGACTTCTGCTATTTCTGCTGCTAATTTTGTTGAATTTATCCCGTGGTGGTTTTCTTAGCCTTTATTTGGCAAAATTTCAGTTCGTTTACAAGTTTAGGTACACATCTCATATCTGTATCTTGTTTTGACTTACAATAAAGTGTTGGCTATTTTCTAAAATTATTTGGCTGTGTTTGTTTGAATTCACTGCCTATTTTGCTTTGAATGTAAATAGAATGTTTAGTTTTGATATGGTAACTACTTGAAGCCTGTTATAGATTGACATATTAAGGACAGATTGTTTCAACAATGATTTTGTGACTATAATTATATTTGATTTCACAAGCTAGAATTCAACCTGTATATCTCATCATTAAATACATGCTGCCTATATTTGAGGTTTAATTGCTGAAATTTGGGTTTACCCTTTATGTTCTAATAAATTAAAGTTCAATGTATGATTCGAAGACCAATAATTCCAGATCTGGCCACAATGTGGTTTAATTTGTGATTTAAGACTTAAGTGAGTTTCTCTCTTTCACAAATGGTCTCGTAGAATCTGCACCCTTGTAAATTCGAATAGGTATAAGTTGAAAATGAGATTATGAAGATATGTTCAAAGGACTTTATTCTTAATTGGAGCATGAATATTGTTGTAATTAATTCCAGAGTCAAATGATGTATTCTGCAATTTTAATATAGATGTATTCGAACCCAAGGATGACTGTAATTTATTAAGAGGCTATTTGCATAATATGAGATTACTGTGTTAATTTTGTCATTTAAATTGTATCCTATTGGGATTATGATTTAAACATATGAGATCACTGTAATTGTTTAGTTTGTGAATGTATTGGGCCTAGAAAACCCGTAGGCTTACGTATATGGAGCCTTGTTAATTTGAGTTCATGAACTCTAATTCTGAAAATCAAGCCGTTAGGCCTCTTCAACATGAATTCCATGGGCCTAGATGTGGGCAGGCAAGACCGAATTGGTTTCACCCCTTCTCTCAAAATTCAATTGTTGTATAAATCAAGGCCTAGCCCACATAATTAACACACTATAATCAAAACAACTTCAGGGTATAAATGTCACTATTCCCAACAGACATATATAAAATGTTGGTTGTACGTTGCTACTATTGAAGCTATACTGTGTAAGACCATACACCTTTCATCAATAATGGTTCCATAATCCATAACCTTCATAAAATTTTCAAACCTTAGAAAAGTTGAATAACTCTCGAACATCATAGCTTGCTTTAGGCGTGAAGTAATAAATAATCGTCGTGACTATGGGTACGGTTCTCGTGGAATAGTCATGACACATAATTCCAAACTCAAGTGTGTATTTCACGCGATTTGACCCCAACTTTAAATAATTAAAATAAATATGTTGTAAATCACGGGTGCGTTTCACGTGGCGTAATTTGCGATGTGTATAAAAATAACAAGTGCACGACACCGCGACTTGTTTTAATAAACTCCATAATTGTTTACAATAATTAAAAGCGGTTAGAAGGTGAAAATGCACATAAATCTTAAAACATGTAATAAATCAGATAATTAGGCCAAGTATTAATTGTTTAGCGACCGTGCTAAAACCACGGAAGTCGGGAGTTTCTCACACCTTCTCCCGGGTTAACAGAATTCCTTATCCGGTCTTTTGTGTTCGCAGGCCATAAATAGAGCCAATTTCCTCGATTTGGGATTTTAAAATAAATCAGTGACTTGGGATACCATAATAATTATTCCAAGTGGAGTCTCTAAATAAAATAATTAATCTCATTTCAAATAATGTCACTTTAATTGAAAAAACTCCATATTCTTCGGAAAAATAAGGTCTGACAATTATTCAAGGCAACAAGGAGATTGACGACGATGTTACCCATTGCATTGGAGGGGGATGCATGAGATGGAGGCTTGCCTATGAGGTTTTGTGTGATAAGAGTGTGCCACTTGGACTTAAGGACAAGTTCTACAGTGTGATGGTTAGACCGGCTATGTTGTATGGGGCTGAGTGTTGGCCCGTCAAGAAGTCCCATGTCCATAAGATGAAAGTAGCTAAAATGAGGATATTGAGATGGATGTGTGGTCATACTAGGAAGGACATGATCAGGAATGAAGTTATTAGGGACAAGGTAGGAGTGACATCTGTGGAGGACAAGTTGCGGAAGTCGAGGCTGAGATGGTTCAAGCATGTGAAGAGGAGAGACATAGATGCTCCGATCAGGAGGTGTGAGAGGTTGTCCATTACAGGTCTGAGGAAGGAAAATGACAGGCCTAAGAAATATTGGGGAGAGGTTGTTAGACATGACATGTCATTGCTCGAGCTTACCGAGGGTATGACCCACGATAGAAAGGTGTGGAGGTCGAGGATTAGGGTTGTAGGTTGACAAATAGTAGTGCGTTCCTCCTAGGCTTACTAGTAGTACTAAGACTATTTTTGTATTATCTTATTCATGGTTCTTTACTATTACATGTTGTGTCATTCACGCGCCTTACCTTAATTTATTGTTGTTACTATTGTTTGCTACTTGTTTCTTTATCTCCAATGTTTCTTAAACCGATTGTCTATCGGAAATATTCTCTCTATCCTTATAAAGTAGGAGTAAGATTTGCGTACACACTACCCTCCCCAAACCTCATTTATGAGAATATACTAGGTTTGTTGTTATTGTTATAGTTAAAACTGGAGCAGAGCTGGGTTTTTGTATATGTATTGGTTCTAGGCCTCTTGAACGGGTAATGAGGTAAGGGGCTGTTAGGTGGTGAGTTAAAGGAAGGTGAATCTCACGAATAAAAATACTCCATCGGAGTTACTGCAGATTTTTTACTTCTTTGTGTGCAGTACTCCATCACGAGCTAGTACAGATATACAAATCAACCACATTGCAGACATTACCTTATTTATTTCTATTTAAAATGTATGCAGAAAGCCTGTTGATTTGATTGATTTGATAGATACATCAATACTAAACCTAATTTTCATATACCATGAACCTACCATCACTTAGTCCAGAATGAAGGATGGTCCAAGCTCCGTTATTCACAGGTAAAGTTAATAAATAGACACTGTTTGAACTTGTAATTAATACTAAATAGTCATACATTCAAAAGTTATTAAGAAATAATCAATTTTTTATTCCGAATTTTAAAAATAAAATTCCATGATAATATTCTGGATGGACTTAACTTTTTTAAGTTCGAAATCCATGACAGTATCATAAATTTAAATAATAAGGGTAACATTTTAAATTTTTCACTTGCTTAAGTTTGAAATCCATGATATTGTCATGGTATTTCTGCATTAATAGTGATTACTTTTCAATAAATTTTCTAATACCGGTTATTTTTAAAAATCTATCTGAAAAGTGGCTACCCTATATAAATTTTACACGCTTGATCCCCTTTGAACTATTATTTAAAAAAAATAGCATCATTTATTGTTCATTTCATAAAGAGCACTTTGTTTTTCATTATTAGAATATTACAAAAATTAAGCCCAACATTCATCCTCTTCATTCCATTTTTTAAAATCTGATGCATATGTGAATGCCACCTAAATTCAAGATGTATTGATTTATACGTCTTTTATACTTTGTACATCAAGTATCACTTTAATTCAAAATGTATTTTTATGTATATAATTTTTGTATATTTATTTTCGAAGTGCCATCTTATTTTAAGATGTATTTTTAATGTATATTCAAATATATTTTATATGTCAAATGCCATTTTAATTCAGGATGTATTATATATATATATATATATATATATATATATATATATATGTTTTTTGTATATTTATATGCCATCTTAATTAAATTTAAGATATATTTTTTTTATGTATATTTCACATGTCTAAGTGTCATCTTAATTGAAGATGTATTTTTATGTATAGTTTTTGTATATTTTATATGTGTTAATTCAATATATATTCTTTTTATGTACGTTTTGTATATATTAACGCATATTATTATCGAAGTAAGATCTTTATGTTAAGAAAGGAAGAAAGAAGGAAGAGAAAAATATAAGAAAGATAATTAAAAAAACTAATGGAACAAATTTAGAAAATATATTGGCTTCGTCAGAAAATAAAATTAAGAAGATGAAGAAAAATAAGGAAAGCTAATAGATAAAGAGAAAGAAATGCATGATTTTTGTACAAAGAATTATTGACTTTCCATTCAAATTGCTTATGTTTAGAGATTAATAATTAATATTCTTATTTTAATGGAACTGTGTGCTACAAATATAAATATTTTCTTGCCACAACTGTAATATTAAATTTCATACTACAAATTTATTATATTTCTTTTAAACTGTGACAGTTATGTAAACTTCCTATTCACTATTCACAAATATCCAGTTTGAAGGATGGCCAAGTTCCATTATGTACGTGTAAATCTGCAGGAATAGTAAGACCCACATGTTGGCGTGGGATGATCAAGTATGGCATGTCTCAAAGTTTATGCCAAATATTGTATTCCTGTTTCTAATAGGAATTGGATATTGAAAGTCTTGAAATGGATATGTTTACTTATTATTCTAGTTTTTTATAACTAGAAAAATTAGTAGGTTTGATATTTGAGGTTTATATATTTTATGGTCAACTGATCTTCATTAATTTATAGATAATCTTATCTATTTCAATTGAAAAAGTTAGAGTCATCCCAATTGACAACCTAGTGGTTAAAAACCATACAATATGATTTTCAGTGTCATGACTTTAAATCTGTTGTTTAGTTGGGGGTTCTTTTATTTCCCTATTAACTATGCAAAGAAGGTCATTCTATTCTGACGTATATGATGGTCGACCCATTTTGTGATATCGCAAAATATTTGGCATCATCCGTTACTAACATCATTCTATGTAGTTTTACAATTTTCAAAAATTTAAATTCAATTATCAAAATTTTAAATTTTGATATAATAATATTTCTCATGAAAGAAATGTAACAAATGTGAAATAATACTCGGTATATTGTTGTTGAAAAAAATGTAACAAGTTTTCTATTAAACTATCGTTTCAATCATTATTTTATTATTTTTACTAATAGTATTATGATGCACTACTCAAATTAACGTCTTTACAGCTATAAAAACATTAGATTACATCATATAAAATGGGAAGGATGGTATACTAAATTATATATTGGTGATTGATTTATGTTTTTACATGAATATAGTTTTTGTATGGGGTAAAAACATAAATGCGAAGTAAATGTCTACCACCTGGCAGCATTTAGTGAAGAATATTCTATAGTATTAATTGCACGGTGTGTTGCAGAGAATAAGGCATTTACTGCCTACCGTTACAAACTCTTCAATGGCCCTCATAATTGTCATTTAAGAGAGGATTGATCCTAAGACCTTGTTCCCTAGGTACAGTTATAAATAGTGGGCTCTACCATCATTGTAAGGGGACGAATTTTCTGACAAGCACACACAGTATTCTATCAAAAAGCTCAATAACATTTTACTTTCTTGCTTACTTATATTATTCTTGTTGCCTCCGGAAGCTTTCCATCCGGGACCAATATATCTATTGTTTTATCTCAATTTCAAGGCTAAGTCTTATATATTTGTCTTATTCATTTATCATTTTAGGATCAAATCGATTCACTTGTCTATAAATCACGCATAAATTCAACTGTACTATTTTACGGGTAAACAGTTTGACGCCCATCGTGGGGCTTAGACAGTTGTATAATTGAATTGATCCCGACATCTACTACTAACTTGTTTGATTCTTTGTTCTTAGCAAAAATCATTAAAAATGGCAGATAACGATGTCAACATCGCACACCACGTTGAGGCCTAAGGAAATCAGCCTCATCACGGAGATTCCATCAGTGATACCAGCAACGAGGTGGACGAGGCCATGCCAGTTCATATCGGGCAATATCCACGACGCGTTCGAGAGGAAACTCCTTACGATGCTGAAGACGAGCACGTCATTGAAACAGTAAGGATCCTGAGGGAGCAACAAAAGGTCATTATGGGCCATCTCACGCGGCAGGATCAGGTTATGACGGAATCAAGGCAGGCGTTGTCGGGTGCTTCCAAAAACACAAATGGACGAGGACCAATCCCTCCCGGGGTTCCTACAAATCAAACAACGCAGAGGGTCGATTACAACACCCCGAGGGGCGAAGTCGACATTGATGGGGTCGAGGGAACGATAACGGTTCCGACAACAATAATGAGAACGATCTCTTTAGACCGAACTCATGCATTTTATGAGGGAAATAAGTGCCCGAATGGATCGAATTCTAGGCGCACCACCAGTACTGAAAGGACCAGATTCAAAGAAGTACACCCAGCTACCGCTCAAACCGAATGCGACAGCAAAGTTGATCCCAAAGCGATTTAAAATTTTAGATGTGCCAAAGTATGATGGGACTTCAGATTCCCAGGAGCATATCACCACCTATACAATGGCGGTGAAGGGAAATGATTTGGCTCTGCACGAGATTGAGTTAGTTTTATTGAAGAAATTCGGGGAGACTCTCACGAAGAAGGCCCTGACGTGGTATTCACTCTTGCCCGAGCATTCCATAGATTCCTTCGAGATGCTCGCAGATTCTTTCATTAAGGCTCATGCCAGAGCTAGGAAGCTACATGCCCGAAAGGCCGACATATTCAGGATTGCACAAGGAGAGTTTGAATTGCTGCGGGAGTTCGTGAACATATTCCAGAAGGAAAGGATGTTGTTGTCGGCCGTACTAGACGAATGGGAAGTTAAAGCATTCACTAAAGGTCTGAATCGAGGAGTTCTGATGCTTCTCGAAAATTGATGGAAAGTCTGCTCGAGTTCCAGGCACCACTATGGGCAGATAATCACAACTGGTACGAATCAAAGATAAGAATCGGGGATGATCAACTCGGTTTCCCAACATTAATTAAGGGTTGAGACCGGGAGAAGAATAAAGAGAAGTCAAGAGATGATTTTGGCTCAGATCGACCGACTTCAAGGGGTCGGTTTTTACCCTATGAACGGGCCGGTCGGCGGATAAATTCGCCACCAATAGGAGAGCTGATCGCGGTCAGAACAAAATGTCATTGCAGGACATGGAGACATCGGGTTCTTGAGATTCCTCCTATCTCAGGCTTTCCAAGTACAACTTTAACGTCAGCGTAGTGGAGCTGGTGTCGGTTATGAGGAATATCAAAGAGGCACCGTTCCCGAAGCTAATGAGATCTGATCCCAGTCAAAGGAATCCTAATTTGTGGTACGAATATCATGGGACGCGAAAGAAGTGGCGAGGGCAGAAGAAAGGGTTTTCAATTTAAGGTTCCCGCTCCTGAAAATGGGGGACAACTTATGTAGGAACTTTCCAACAGACCGGTTGAACGGTCACCAGACAGGGTACTATCGGCATTTGCGCGAGGAGGTGGTGAAATTGCTAAATCATGGTCATCTCAAATAATTTTTAAGTGACCAGGCTAAAAACAACTACGGTCGCAATCATGATAATGCAGAACCTTCAAAAGTAGGAGAAGATCCCCCGCACCTCACGATCAATATGATTTTCGGGGGGAATGAGATTAACGGGTTTATATTCTCGGCGGCAAAAAAGACGAAGGTGTCAGTGACCCACAACAAGAGACTCTGGGAAGTCGCTTATAACGACATTACTTTCACGGAGGATGACGCAGATGGATTGTTGCTACCGCACAATGATGCGTTGGTAATCTCTTTAAATGTATTAGACTTTAAAATTAAACATGTTCTGGTGGATGATCCACTCCCAATCCACACTCAACAATGAGTGGAAGAGGTCGTTGGTAGAATAGTACCCAACTATGAGTCGGAGTCGATTTTCATAGGGAGCTAAGAATGAGAGTTTGAGTGTACACTTGATACGTATTGAAGAAATAGCTTAAATACACTTCCAAACAAGTTGGTGATGCAAATTACTTCTATGAACTACTCTATTAATAATTAACTAAGAAAATGAAACTAGAAATTGACTAACTATTTTTGGTTGTTTTCAAATAGGTAAAAAGCCTAGGGATGTAACCTTTGCCTAGGTGTTAGCCTAATGAGTTAATTAAGTTAACACTTGTTTTAGTGATTGAGGTGTATTATAGCTCTCAACTCTAAGTTACCCACTCAATGCCTCTCGGTCATAGAGTGATTTTTTCCAATTTGGCTTTCTCAAGCCCAAATGGGTATCAAACTAAATAGTTGATATGAGCTCAAGTCGGGTTTTTTCTATCTCTAGTTCAAACCCTTTGATTAGGCTAGTAAAATCCTTAACTAGTCCAATTTCTTGTTAGCCAAATTTTCCTAGACTAAGTCTCACTTTCGCAAGTAAAGACCAAGTCAAAAAGGCATGAATCAATGTTTGCAACCATTAATTCTAAAATTAAAGCATAAACAAGGCTAAATAACAAACATCAAACCATAAACAAGCTTTAAATTAAATACCCATAAGTTTTACACACTAGGATTGAGTCACAACACTAGTAAATATCTTGCTACTCATAGTAGAAAATGAGGAAAACAAAGAAGAAACACTAAATAAAGCCATAATATAAAATTAAAATAATAAACTATGATATTTTGTCCCAAAATGGTAAACTACAACGGTTACAGCTAAGAAAACATCAAAACTTGACCTAAAAAGTGATTCCAGTCTATTTTATAGTGGCCACAAGGAGAATTCTGCGATCCGCACTTTCTTCTGCGGACCGCACTTTTGGTCTGTTGGGCCCTTTCTTGCCTTGTGATACATAACACTCCTTGGATTTCTTTATTTGTGCCCAAATCTCTAACATTCATACAATTTGCACACTTTCATTAGTTTTGGGAGCATAAATTAACACTTTCAGATTAAAATAAAAGTAAAAAGGTACTAATAAGTGGTCAAAATCCACACTTATCAACTCCCCCAAACTTAAGTCTTTGCTTGTCCTTAAGAAAATACATTTATTCCCACATCCTCGGAGTGAAAGGTCATTTCGGCGAGTCAATGGTGAGCCATTCATACTCATTTGGGACCAACAATTACTCACACTACTCATGCATTATCAAGAATTGACTTTTCTCATCAAGGACTCTTGTTCTATCATGTAGGTCATGGTGGACTCCAAACTCTTCCTCCTCTATCTTCCATTTGCTAAGCTCACCTCAAATTTTAGCACTCAACCTTAAGATACATGAAAGGTTCACTCTTCTCTCTCAAGAGAATGTCACAAGTACGACTTCAAGTACTATAGGCTTGTCCCTCATGTAGATCACCACTAATATAAGCTCACTCGGTTCGAAATCAAGTAGGACTTCTTTCGGGTTGTAATGAAGGCTTTTGGATTAGGGAAGGATACCATATGGGTAAGTGGTTACACCTTTCCTTAAGCACTCCACATTTTTATTTCTTTATTCACAATCACCAATTCTTAGAGGCATTCTCTTTTTATTGGGGGATAGAGAGACTTGACATCACTCTTTCTTGTTCATTTCATTCTTTTTCTCACTTGATGCTCAAGTTAGGGATCATTACCTGTTTTTGAATCCATCAACCATTCCACTTATTCTCTTTTTTGCATTTTTCTTTTTGTTCCTTTTCTTTTCTTGCCTTCTCATTTCATAGAGATCATTTCTTTCATTTTTTGTGCCTTGATACCTCTTTCAAATTCCTCAACTCTCCCCCCAAACTTATGCGTTAAACCACTTATTTCACAAGAGTGTTAAGGAAGGTCCGGGTGCCAAGAGAGGATCACGACAAAACGAGTAAAGGCTTATAATATGGTTGTTAAATGAGAAAGGCGAGAGTTCCAAAGGGGGTTGACTAGGGGTAATGACATTGGTTGGCAGCAGAAAGATGAAACGAACCAAGGAAAGCCAACAATCATTTCCCAAACCAAGAAAAACTTAGGATTTCGCCTTGAAGCACATTCGGGGCAAGTTCTAGACCATTCATACGGATACTTGGACTAGCAACAAATCACCTCACCCCTCACACAACTAGACCGTAAAAGAGGATATAATTGAGAGCCTACAACAACCACAATCAAGTTAAAGATCACTATGGTCCAATAAGCCGCTCGATGATTACAAAAGTCAACTAAAGAGTCTCAAAGTCACTAACTAGAGTTAATTTCTTTCAAAAACCTTGTTTCAAGCCATAAGCACATAGTTAAGTGTGTTGTACCAAATGAAGCATGAATAACTCTTTTTAGAGAATGATTTGATTAGGAATTTTATTCATTACTACTACTATTATTATTACCTAAACACAAAAACAGATTCATTCCCTTAAGAAGGTTGTCACGCCATCCATCGTTGGGATGAGTCACCCGGTTCACACAAAAACTACCGTTGGAAATAACCGTGGCATTAAGAAAATCAAAGGCTTATTATCTACGAAAACATAAAAAGAAGTTACTAACAAAATAAGAACTAAACTAGAAAAATAAAGAAGTTAATGAACAATAACTACTAAATATAGATAAACTACAAATAAGAAAAGGACCAGTCTCAGCTGAACTCGGTTGTGTCCGATCAAGAAAATCTGGCCAAGGATCTTGAGGCGTCCAAGTCAGAGGTTGCCGAGGTCGATGATAGGGTGGCTCAACACAAGGATGATTCTGAGGCGACTGAGGACCAAGTGAGAAATATGGTGAAGCACGCGAATTGGAAATCCCGAAGGGAGCCCCTCGAGGAAGTCCATGCTCGGGATTTTGATTTATTGGCTGAAATCGAGAATGCCAAGATATATGAAGCCAAGGCCAGGAAGCTGGCTTATCCCGAAGAGGAAGACTTTGAGGGGTGTGAAGATTCAGGTGAGCCCGATGGTAGCAAAGACCCTGTAGGCGATGACGTGGCCCCCGATGAAGACTAGGCCATTTAGGATCTTTTTAGGCATTTTGCCTTTTGTTTTTTGTATCATCTTTTTGTTGAGGCCGTTCCGCCTTTGTAAAAGAATTGTATCGGGTCTATTCAGCTCTTGTAAAAAGAATTTTTGATATATATATATATATATAAGGATTTTTCCCTTTCATAGCTTTTTCGAACAAACTCCTTTGCGTCTTTTTCCATGTTGATCCAGTAATAACCGGCCTGATTATTTTTCGAACCAGCGATTCGGCGCCCGGATGATTTCCACAGGTACCTTCATGGATTTCCCTCAAAGCATACTCAGTATCACCCGGCCCTAGACATATTGCAAGTGGACCATTAGATGTTCTTCTAAATAAGGTTCCGTCTTTGGACAGGTTAAATCGGGTCGCCTTTGTACGTAGGGCCATCAACCTTTTTGGATTCGAGGGCAGTTTACCGAATCTGAGATATTCCATGTACTTATTCCTCTAGTCCCAAGTTAGGCTCGTCGAGTTGATCTCAGCGTGGCCTTCTTCCACCACCGATCTCATAAGTTGTACGACTTCTCCCGAGTTGAACTCGTCGTCTTCGACCGACGACCCTAAGTTAGCGAGCGCATGGGCATCACTGTTTTGATCCCGAGGTACGTGTTGCAAAGTCCATTCTTTGAACTGATGTAATGTCACCTGTAATTATTCCAAGTATCTTTGCAGTCGTTCCTCTCTGATCTCGAATGTTCCATTGACTTGGTTTACCACAAGGAGGGAGTCGCACTTGGCTTTGATCACCTCTGCCCCCAAGATCTTGGCTAGTTCAAGGCCTGCAATCATAGCCTCATATTCAGCCTCGTTGTTAGTCAATTTCACAGTCTTAGTAGATTGTTTAATTATATTACCTGTTGGTGGCTTTAGTACGATGCCAAGTCCGGACCCTTTTGCGTTTGAGGCATCGTCCGTGAAGAGGGTCCAAATTCTCGAGGAAGTTCCTGAGTTAACCAATAACACTCTTTTGACCTCGGGTATTAGGGCCGGTGTAAAGTTGGCCACAAAGTCTACCAAAATTTGAGACTTAATGGCGGTCCGAGGTTGATACTCAATATCGTACCCACTTATTTAAATGGACCATTTGGCCAATCGGCCCAAGAGTTCGGGCTTATGCATAACATTCCTCAATAGGTAAGTAGTTACGGTACATATGGGGTGACATTGAAAGTACGATTTTAGCTTCTGAAAGGCAATTAGCAAAGCGAGCGCCAGTTTTTCCAGGTGAGGGTACCTAGTTTCGGCCTCACCTAAGGTCCTACTAACATAGTAAATTGGAAATTGCGTACTTTGCTCTTCCCGAACTAGGACTCTACTTAATGCTATCTCCTTGACCGCAAAGTACAAGTACAGTTATTCGTCTGTCTTCGGTATGTGAAGTAGGGGCGGGCTCGATAAATACCTCTTGAGTTCCTCCAAAGCTCGTTGGAATTCCCGGGTCCACGAGAAGTTGTTCTTCTTCTTCAACAATGCGAAGAATCGGTGGCTCTTGTCAGACGACCTCGAAATAAATTGCCCCAGGGCGGCTATTCATCCGGTTAACCTTTGCACAACCTTTACGCTGTCCACAACCGTGATATCTTCAATGGCTTTGATTTTATCGGGATTGATCTCGATTCCCCAATTGGATACCATGAATCCGAGGAACTTACCTGACCCAACTCCAAACACACATTTTTCTGGGTTCAACTCCATATTGTACTGCTTTAGTAAGCTGAAGGTTTCTTGCAAATGTTTTAAATGGTCCTCTGCTCGTAGGGACTTAACTAACATATCATCAATGTAAACTTTCATTGATTTTCCTATTTGTTCCTCGAACATCCAATTTACTAGGCATTGGTAAGTAGCACCGGTATTTTTTAATCCAAACGATATTACGTTATAACAGTATGTGCCCTATTTAGTGATGAAGGAAGTTTTTTTCTAGACTATTCATACGGATACTTGGACTAGCAACAAATCACCTCACCCCTCACACAACTAGACCGTAAAAGAGGATATAATTGAGAGCCTACAACAACCACAATCAAGTTAAAGATCACTATGGTCCAATAAGCCGCTCGATGATTACAAAAGTCAACTAAAGAGTCTCAAAGTCACTAACTAGAGTTAATTTCTTTCAAAAACCTTGTTTCAAGCCATAAGCACATAGTTAAGTGTGTTGTACCAAATGAAGCATGAATAACTCTTTTTAGAGAATGATTTGATTAGGAATTTTATTCATTACTACTACTATTATTATTACCTAAACACAAAAACAGATTCATTCCCTTAAGAAGGTTGTCACGCCATCCATCGTTGGGATGAGTCACCCGGTTCACACAAAAACTACCGTTGGAAATAACCGTGGCATTAAGAAAATCAAAGGCTTATTATCTACGAAAACATAAAAAGAAGCTACTAGCAAAATAAGAACTAAACTAGAAAAATAAAGAAGCTAATGAACAATAACTACTAAATATAGATAAACTACAAATAAGAAAAGGACCAGTCTCAGCTGAACTCGGTTGTGTCCGATCAAGAAAATCTGGCCAAGGATCTTGAGGCGTCCAAGTCAGAGGTTGCCGAGGTCGATGATAGGGTGGCTCAACACAAGGATGATTCTGAGGCGACTGAGGACCAAGCGAGAAATATGGTGAAGCACGCGAATTGGAAATCCCGAAGGGAGCCCCTCGAGGAAGTCCATGCTCGGGATTTTGATTTATTGGCTGAAATCGAGAATGCCAAGATATATGAAGCCAAGGCCAGGAAGCTGGCTTATCCCGAAGAGGAAGACTTTGAGGGGTGTGAAGATTCAGGTGAGCCCGATGGTAGCAAAGACCCTGTAGGCGATGACGTGGCCCCCGATGAAGACTAGGCCATTTAGGATCTTTTTAGGCATTTTGCCTTTTGTTTTTTGTATCATCTTTTTGTTGAGGCCGTTCCGCCTTTGTAAAAGAATTGTATCGGGTCTATTCAGCTCTTGTAAAAAGAATTTTTGATATATATATATATATATATATATATATATATAAGGATTTTTCCCTTTCATAGCTTTTTCGAACAAACTCCTTTGCGTCTTTTTCCATGTTGATCCAGTAATAACCGGCCTGATTATTTTTCGAACCAGCGATTCGGCGCCCGGATGATTTCCACAGGTACCTTCATGGATTTCCCTCAAAGCATACTCAGTATCACCCGGCCCTAGACATATTGCAAGTGGACCATTAGATGTTCTTCTAAATAAGGTTCCGTCTTTGGACAGGTTAAATCGGGTCGCCTTTGTACGTAGGGCCATCAACCTTTTTGGATTCGAGGGCAGTTTACCGGATCTGAGATATTCCATGTACTTATTCCTCTAGTCCCAAGTTAGGCTCGTCGAGTTGATCTCAGCGTGGCCTTCTTCCACCACCGATCTCATAAGTTGTACGACTTCTCCCGAGTTGAACTCGTCGTCTTCGACCGACGACCCTAAGTTAGCGAGCGCATGGGCATCACTGTTTTGATCCCGAGGTACGTGTTGCAAAGTCCATTCTTTGAACTGATGTAATGTCACCTGTAATTATTCCAAGTATCTTTGCAGTCGTTCCTCTCTGATCTCGAATGTTCCATTGACTTGGTTTACCACAAGGAGGGAGTCGCACTTGGCTTTGATCACCTCTGCTCCCAAGATCTTGGCTAGTTCAAGGCCTGCAATCATAGCCTCATATTCAGCCTCGTTGTTAGTCAATTTCACAGTCTTAGTAGATTGTTTAATTATATTACCTGTTGGTGGCTTTAGTACGATGCCAAGTCTGGACCCTTTTGCGTTTGAGGCATCGTCCGTGAAGAGGGTCCAAATTCTCGAGGAAGTTCCTGAGTTAACCAATAACACTCTTTTGACCTCGGGTATTAGGGCCGGTGTAAAGTTGGCCACAAAGTCTACCAAAATTTGAGACTTAATGGCGGTCCGAGGTTGATACTCAATATCGTACCCACTTATTTAAATGGACCATTTGGCCAATCGGCCCAAGAGTTCGGGCTTATGCATAACATTCCTCAATAGGTAAGTAGTTACGATACATATGGGGTGACATTGAAAGTACGATTTTAGCTTCTGAAAGGCAATTAGCAAAGCGAGCGCCAGTTTTTCCAGGTGAGGGTACCTAGTTTCGGCCTCACCTAAGGTCCTACTAACATAGTAAATTGGAAATTGCGTACTTTGCTCTTCCCGAACTAGGACTCTACTTAATGCTATCTCCTTGACCGCAAAGTACAAGTACAGTTGTTCGTCTGTCTTCGGTATGTGAAGTAGGGGCGGGCTCGATAAATACCTCTTGAGTTCCTCCAAAGCTCGTTGGAATTCCCGGGTCCACGAGAAGTTGTTCTTCTTCTTCAACAATGCGAAGAATCGGTGGCTCTTGTCAGACGACCTCGAAATAAATTGCCCCAGGGCGGCTATTCATCCGGTTAACCTTTGCACAACCTTTACGCTGTCCACAACCGTGATATCTTCAATGGCTTTGATTTTATCGGGATTGATCTCGATTCCCTAATTGGATACCATGAATCCGAGGAACTTACCTGACCCAACTCCAAACACACATTTTTCTGGGTTCAACTCCATATTGTACTGCTTTAGTACGCTGAAGGTTTCTTGCAAATGTTTTAAATGGTCCTCTGCTCGCAGGGACTTAACTAACATATCATCAATGTAAACTTTCATTGATTTTCCTATTTGTTCCTCGAACATCCAATTTACTAGGCATTGGTAAGTAGCACCGGTATTTTTTAATCCAAACGATATTACGTTATAACAGTATGTGCCCTATTTAGTGATGAAGGAAGTTTTTTTCTGATCACCCGAGTCCATCCGTATTTGGTTGTACCCGGAATAGGTGTCAAGAAAACTGAGGATCTCGTGGCCAGCAATGGCATCGATCATACGGTCTATGTTGGGCAAAGGAAAAGAGTCTTTCGGGCATGCCTTATTCAAATCTTTGTATTCTATACACATTCTTAGTTTATTCCTCTTTTTAGGGACTACCACTATGTTTGCTAATCAATCCGGGTATTTAACCTCCCGAATAAACCCTATTTTAAGAAGTTTAGATACATCATCCTTGATGAAAGCATGCTTGATCTCGGACTGGGTCTCCTGTTCTGTTTAACATGGTGAATGTTTGGGTCCAGGCTTAGTTTGTGAGTAGTTATCTCCGACGGGATTCCTGTCATATTGAGGTGGGACCAAGCGAAACAATCTTCGTTAGTTATAAGAAATTGAATGAGTTTTTCCCTAAGCTCGGAGCTTAGCCCCGTGCCCAGGTATACCTTTCGATCGGGCAAGCGTTCTCTCAATATGACTTGTTCTAACTCCTCGACCATCGATTTAGTGGCGTCGGAATCATCGGGGGCTATAAAAGATCTGGAAACCCCATAATCATCATCCTCGACTTCCTTTGGTTTGTCCAAATCTATAGAAGATGGTATCAGTGACTTCTATTTGGCCCCGTTATTTACCATCTGGTTTGGGCCCTTAGATGTTGAAATTGTAGATGTCGGTATCACCTCCTCGACCGCGATCATTTCTTTCGCAACCGGCTATTTTCCGTAGACTTTTTTGACTCCATCATGTGTTGGGAATTTTAGTGCCTGATGTATTGTCGAGGGTACCGCCCTCATATTGTGGATCCATGGCCTCCCGAATAAAGCGTTATACCTCATGTCCCCTTTGATCACATAAAATTTAGTCACCTGGATGGTCCCGACGGTGTTTACAAGTAACATTATTTCACCCTTAGTAGTCTTACATGCCATGTTGAATCCGTTCAGAACTCAAACTACAAGCACGATTTGGTCTTGTAGACCGAGCTGCTTCATGACCCATGATCGAATGATGTTGGCTGAGCTACATGGATCAATTAACACACGTTTAGCCCAAATTTTAGTTACGAGTACAAATATTACCAGTGCATCATTGTGGGGTTGCATGATCCCTTCCGCATCCTTGTCGTTGAAAGATAAAGTTCCCTCCGGTATGTAGTCTCGAGTTCGTTTCTCCCTAGTGATAGATACTTTGGTGCGTTTCAACATCAGCCCCTGTGGAATATCAACCCCTCCGATGATCATGTTAATGACATGTTGAGGTTCTTCTTGTTCTGCCTTTTTGTTAGAATCCATGTTCCTGAAATGATTCATGGCTCGGTAGCTCAAGAACTCCCGAAGGTGCCCATTGTTGAATTGACGGGCCACTTTCTCTCTCAACTGTCGATAATTTTCCGTTCTGTGACTGTGAATGCCATGATATTTGCACATCTGGTTAGGATCCCTTTGGGTTGGATCAGACTGTAGAGGTTGAGTCCATTTGGTATCTTTGATGCACCAGATAGTTGATATAATGATGGAAACATCGACATTGAAGTCATATTCTGATAGCCTCGGTGTGTCTTTGGACCTATCGAAGCCATTTTTGGTTATAAGTCCCCGACTGCTTTGACCTCGCTCATTTCTCCTTTCATTTCTCATGGAGTTTCCCGGACCCGCTGCTTCTAAGATCTCCGTTATATGGCTGATACTGATCCATGTTTGGCATCGGTTCACGATCGACATCTCTCTTGACTTTGTCGAGGGTTCTGACAGGATAGACAAACCTCGAAGGGGCCCCGAGTTGATCATCTTCGACTCTGATTTTCGATTGATACCGGTTATGCACATCGGCCCATGTAACATCCGGGTATTCTATTGAGTTTTGCTTCAGCTGCTGTGAAACCACCGAGCTTTGAATATTAAGTCCCTGAGTGAAAGCTTGAACAACCCAATCATCAGGGACCGACGACAGATCCATTCGTTCCATTTGAAAACGACACACGAACTCTCTAAGAATCTCGTTATCCTTCTGTTTTACTTTGAAAAGGTCTGATTTCCTAGACTCGACCTTGATGGCACCTGCGTGTGCTTTTACAAAAGAATCTGCAAGCATAGCAAATGAGTCAATAGAATTAGGAGGTAAATTGTGATACCATATCATAGCTCACTTCGACAGGGTCTCCCCTAATATTTTCAACAGAACAGACTCGATCTCATCGTCCTCCAAGTCGTTCCCTTTGATAGCATATGTATAAGAGGTTACATGCTCATTTGGGTCGGTCGTTCTATTATACTTGGGTATTTCGGGCATACGAAACTTCTTGGGGATCGGCTTCGGAGCCGCGCTCGGTGGAAAAGGTTTATGAACGAACTTTCTGGAATCCAGGCCCTTCAATATCGGAGGTGCTCCTGGGATTTGGTCTACCCTGGAATTGTAGGTTTCCACCTTTTTGTCATTAGCCACGATCTTCTTCTCCCCTGATTCTATCTGTTTTGTCAGCTCCTCGAGTGTTTTTATGATCTCGGGCTCAACCCTACTCGGTGGACGGCTTTAGTTCTGTAACTGAGCTATCACCGCCTGTTGAGACTACAACATTTCGAAGATCACTCGTAGACTGATCTCGTCTCCTTCAGCATTTTGCGTGTTTCGAGTTGCCGATCGGGCTCCACCATGAACGCTATTTTCGAGGTCGGTAGGCAAGTTTATATCGATAGCCACATGCAAATTAGCGTCAATCGGATCTACGATCGGAATTCCAACGAGATCAGGAGGTGGTATCTCGTTACTAGGCGCTATGTTGTTATTTTCACCTTGGTGACCGGACTCGTTGTCAACATGAATAACTACTGATTGAGAGTTTGACATTTTTGTATTTTAGCCTGGAACCAAAGACACTTCAAAGAGTTTGACATTCTTGAATGAATTATCAGACCCCCTTTATATAGTAAATGAGTCCTATTCTAGGTACATTTTTATAAAAGGTAAAAATCTCTTGATTTGCTGATTACCGGTTTCTTGCTGATACGTACCGAGATTCTCGCCGTAATATCTGTCTGGTTCGCAGATATTTCGGTCTTCTATTATTTATCCTCGAGCTCGTTCGAGGCTAAGGTCGACACCAGACTCAATTTTCCTCGAAGGCAGGTTTTTCGATCTCGGGTGCTAGCTCGGTGAGACTCGAGGTCGGTCTTCAGTCCGTGGTCGTCATGTTTCAAACCTAATCTATGAAATCAAAATCGAGCTCGACTTCGACCGTAACGTAAATACTAAATTCTTTCATGCAGCAACAACGCAAAGAAGGAAGAAAGGATAGTTAGCATCAAAGACATTGCACTAGACCCTTGATCAAAATAAAGATTTTGACATAGTCCGAAGTTATCTTACTAACCTATATACAATAGAAAATTCAAAATTTATTCAAATAATGTTAAGATTTAGGGTTTGGATTATAGAGTTCTTTTGTCGTGAATTTTGGAAGTACTCTTAGCGAGAGAGTTCGCAGAGAGTGAGCTGGTACTCATGAATTGTATACATTCAATAGGAATTGGAATGTAAAACTTTATTCAAGTAATTTTAATTAGGACACATTATCCTTGAGGTTTCACTCCAGTCTCCCACAGCAAACTGCAGCACCAAGGCGACCTCTCCTAAGTCGAAAAGGCCTCCTTAAAGCAACGAAATAAAGCATACCTCAAAATCGCCCATCGTAACCTTCTTGACCTTGATAAGAAAAATCAGTTTTCCATCCTCCGACTCCTTGATAAGAGGAGTGAATGGCAAGGAAATAGAGTTTGGAAAAGTCAAAATCTGAGACGATGGTGATGATAAGAAGAAGAAGAAGAGGAAAGTATCAAAAGAGAAAGAATTAAAAAGAGTGAAGAGGCTGGAAAAGGTAAAGAGGGAGAATCGGAAGGTAGCAGAGAGGGAATTATGGAAGGCAGCAGCAAAGAGGGCAATGGGAGTGGAAGCGTATGATAACCCTTCAAAACCGAAGCAGAGTATGAAGAAGGAGACGAGGAGGAAAGAGAAAAGTAGGGAGAAATGGAAAGAAAGAGTTGAGACCAGGGAGAAGTTTAAGGAAGAGCGACATCAGAAGAGAAGGAATAATATTGCTGCCAAAGTCAAGGTGAAGAAGCTGAGAAAGATTGCTAAAACTAAACTGGTCATGTTGCACTCTTTATTTACATTTTCTTAGTATTTTATTTCATTGTTAAAATTTGAATGTGGTTTCTTATAGTCGTTATTCCACCTTTTATTGACAGTGAGGTCACACGTTAGTGCCACTTTCCATTGATTTACTAGAGCTTTAATCTGGTTTTTATTTGGTTTATTACTTAAGCTTATAATTGTAATAACAACCGTATATTTTATTATTATGCTTACAAGAAAATGTATTCATCTTTTCCCCATTAATCATTTCACATGGTAAGAATGCTTGATATATGTTCTTTCAGAGAAATTATTTGACGGATATATATTATTTGTATAAATTAGGGAAGGTAGAACTCAACTTCACACTAAGAAATAAAGACATGATTTTGTTAATGAAAAGCAATGGATGAAGGTAATTGCTGGGGAAGTAATAACATGATAATAGCAATAGAAGGATTGCAAAATATTATGCAATTACTAACATATTGATTTATAAGGGCAACCATTTGTTGTTTCTCATATTTAGGCAATCAATACACAAACTGAGAACTTGAAAAACTTGTATCAAAGACCAACTAGTGAGGTACTCGTTGGCTTTAGTTAATAATAAGAGGGAAACTACAACAGAATTAAAATAATCCAGCTGAATCAAAACCAAAGTTATGGTTATGAAGATTATTTGAAGCAACCATGATTTGAGCTGGCTTGATATCATAGTTGTCAAATATCCTGTTACCATTAACACCAAAATAAAAAGAAGAGTTAGCAGTAATCTCAACCATAAACTTACTTTCTTGATTTGTCACATTATTTTTTAAAACCTCCATGGATTCCTTTAATTGTTCAAGTTCATGCAAACCAAGTTGACTTATAGGAGCTTCCCACCAATATTGACTTTGACTAGTTTTTCTCATTTGATCAAGTGATTCTCCTCTTTTCTTCTCAATTTAAAGCTCAGCAAGAATCTGAGTTAATTGCAAATTGAGCTCACGAACACTAGCATTTCAATCAGCCTCAACAAGATGAAGTGATGAATTAGAAATTGGATTATGATTTCTTGACAGGAATCTATCGATAATGGACTCAACATTAGAGTGACCAAAAGAAAAAACTTTTCTTGCAGGAGAAAAAACTATGATAGCTATTTCAACACCACAAAGTGTGCATAGTTCGCTAGCTTTCTTGAAAAGTCCAGAACGACATTTTGAGAAGGTAACTTGGAGATGATTTTTCACCTCTATTTTGGCAATTTTGATCTTTTGACGACCAATGCTAGGTTTCTTTGCCATGGCCGAAACTAAAGAATATTAGAGATAATTCTTGTGGTTTTTGAGTTAACATTCAAAGTAAAAAATATGGACTATTAAAGGTGCTTTGGAGTACTCTCACACTTGCTGTCTTTAAAATGATTTTACTATTGTTTCTATGTAATGTATTGATTTGGGAGTTAGAAAATCTTATCCTTTTAATGGATTGATAATATGATACTCAATGCACCCTAGTTGGCATTATTAAAATAATAAAGTATATATATTACTTGTGAAAGTCAATTTTTTTTTTCTGAGTTATCCCTTTATAAGTAATGACTTAATTGTTTGTTACAATTGTCAACCCTTCTATCTATTGATTGGTTTTTATGCAGCTAGCTAGAAGGGATAAATGATAATTAATTAAGAGAGTAAGATTATTTTAAGAATAAATGATGGTGAGTGAGAAAAGGAAATATTTGCCAATATTAGAGATACTATACGTAATTATTTTTTTTGAGTTGTAACCTAAAGACAATCATATTTTGCATTTACTTTTGAGTTGTAACCTAAGGAGAAGCCAATTATGATAATAGTTGGATAATAATAGTGTCTTAGCTTGAGAAATCAGGTGGTGATAATTAAGTTTAGATATTTGATGAGTTATGAATCATAAAAGTTAAATAACATATATAGATTATAAGATATGAAGAAATTGCAAAACTTGTGACGGAATATGGGAATTTTCATGAAATAAATTGCTGTAGTGGATCATACGGTTACAAATAATAAGTTTACATAAGAATTTAATAAAGGAAAATATGGCATATTTCTTAAGAAGGATGGTTCTATCTCTAGATTTTCCAAAAGAAGAGACAGAAAATTTTCTAGAATAGCAAGTCGGGATTCAATAATCATAAAATGTATCTTCACTACCATTAAGAAGAACAAATATGCAAAGTAATATATTGTTAGCAGAATGAGCTTATTAAAATCTAAAAGATTGGAAGGATGAATGAGGTTTTTTACCGTACTTTTTAATTTTCTTAATGATTTTGTTCTAATTTATAGGTAAGGACTATAGATACCAGCTCTAGCATGAATACATTTTTATCAAAAGTTTAACTTGATTTCAAGACAGATAATGATATAGTACGATAATTTTCGTATATTTTATCTTATTTACTGTAAAGTTTAATTTATGTCGCAGTAACTGAAGTACCCGGGGAGTTTTTATATGACATCTTTCCACCTTAAAGTCTTAAAACCCTTCTGTTATTGTATTTACCCTCTTTTTAGTTTGTAAGGATATGTCTTCCCCGATGATCAAAGACGGAGCTAGATGATTAACTACAAGTTCGGATGAATCCAATAACTTTTGATTAAATATTATATTTATAATAAATTTTTTAGTAAATATGTATTAATATTTAATTACGAATCCAGTAACAAAAATGAGTTGTGGGTTCGATGAAAAAATCAGAACCCATAAATTTTAAATCTTGACTCCGCCTCTGCCGATAATCAATGTCTTTATTTTATTTTTACAAGAATCACTTAAAAGTAATTTGTTTCCTTTCTGTATATAAGATCAAGAGAAATGCCAAAACCTACTATAGACTGTGATGGTGCCCAACGTCATCGTTAGGCAAGCCAACAGTGAACTATCACGTTAATTATTTATTTTATTATTTCCGAAATCATAAATTTTATTAAGTAAACAAATTTACACCTTTAAAATCACGGGTACATACATAATTAGTAATGTATAAAAATAAAAGGTGATAATAATATGCAAATCCGTAACCATCAACTAGAATATCCCAAAACCCGATGTCACAAGT
Source organism: Nicotiana tomentosiformis (assembly GCF_000390325.3). Taxonomy (NCBI): domain Eukaryota; kingdom Viridiplantae; phylum Streptophyta; class Magnoliopsida; order Solanales; family Solanaceae; genus Nicotiana; species Nicotiana tomentosiformis. The sequence goes on along the minus strand of NC_090818.1, from coordinate 71,502,514 downwards.
GGATAAGCATTTACTGAGTATAATAATAATACATCATTTGTGTCTGGAATGCAAATAAGATAGGTAAAGTTTATAGTGCGATGGAGACTCCGTGGGCTGCGATACGTAACCTGGAATGCAGCTCACCATAAAGTCTCCTCAGCAGCTGCGCCTACGCGCCAATATGTCCGCCAGATGAACCTGTCAGATCCTACACATTTAGTATAGAACTGCAACATGAGTACGTAAATCAACGCATACCCAGTAAGTATCTAGTCTAATTCCGGAGAAGTAGTGATAAGGGGTCGACATCGACACTTACTATTGGTCCAATAAATCAATATGATAATTCATAAACAGATATCAAGCACAATAGTAGCAGTGAGGTACAACATGTAACTAACATGATCTTTCAAAATTTCTTTTTACGATATAAATTTAACAATCTCGTATCCTATCTCTCAACAACTCGAAAAATATCAAGTTCCAATATCAAACGGATAAGGAATACCATATAAAATGCCAGACATAAGTGGAAGGATAATCGTGAATATTCGAATTGCTAGCGATATAACGCACGATTATGCTGAGATCGTACGACCCGATCCAGAGTAGTGTGTACACTGCCGAGGGTCGACCGGCACGAACTAGAGATGCATCTCATTATACTGCTGAGACGTTCGGCTCGCTCCACAAGAAAGGAAGGAACTTATCGAATTACGAGACACATGCTTATAATACAGTACATGAGCATAAAGTGGATATACCATTTACCGTTTATCAGATATTTTTCCAACAACTCAAGGTGATAAAGTTCGGCCTAATATATATTCCTAAATCAATTTCAATTATAAATTCACTTAATTAAGCTAGCAAAAATGAGTTCAAATAATCCAAATATTATATGATAAAGTCTTAAGTCTACCCGGACATAAACATACTTTAGCTACATACGGACTCTCGTCACCTCGTGCGTACGTAGCACCCACAATAAGTAGCACGTAATAATTACATCACCTAGGGGGTAGTTTTTCCCTTACAAGGTTAGACAAAAGACGTATCTCGCTCCGAAGTTCCATAACCGGCTGCAATTCCTTTCTAACTCTTTAATTCAAAGCCAAACGATCCGAAACTAGTCATACAATGTGCAATTCAATCAAAATATACTCCAAATGCGTATAATTTAATAATTTATAATAATTTTCAACTCCGCTCGAAAAGTCAACAAAGTCAACCCTCGTGCCCACGTACCCGGATTTCGAAAATTCTTGAAGATAATCATTACCCATAATATCACGAACTCAAATATATAATTTATTTCTAATTCCATGTCCAATTTCGTGGCAAAAATCTAAAAATACCAAATTTTAGGTTTTCTTCAAAATCCCTCAATTTCTATAAAATTTCATGTTTAAATCTCTGTAGAATCCATGTAATTAACTAATATTATGTGGGAATTACCTACCTTGCCGTAGATGACGAAAATATCCCCTCGAACCAAATCCCGTATAAGTATCAAGTCTGCCCAGGCCCGCTCTTCTTCACATTCGCGACCACCTGATCGCGTTTGCGATGCCCAGCTTCCCCTGCCCTTCGCATTCCCGCTTTGCCCCTCCTCGTATTTGCGAAGGCCTTCTGCCTCGCAGCCACCCAACCTTCTTCGCGTTCGCGACCTTCGTGTCGCGTTCGCGTAGGTTTCCTCTGCTCTTCTCCGCATTCGCGACCTCTGTGTTGTGTTCGCGATGAGCAAATCCCAATAGCCTAAAAATCCTTCTTCGCGAACGCATGAGACCCTTAGCGTTCGCGATGAACAAAACCAGACACCAGCACCAGTAGTTGCAAAACAAGAAAATATTGTTTGAAACCACTCCAAATCACACTCGAGGCCCCCGGGACCCCATCCAATCACACCAACTAGTCCCAAAACATAACACGAACCTGCTCGAGGCATCAAATCATACCAAACAACATCAAAACTATGAATCAACGATCGAAACCTTCCTCTCAACGTTTAAACATTCAAACTTCGACGAACGCATCTGATTCGTACTTAAACATTTCGAAATGATGCTAAACTTTACACACAAATCATAAATCACAATACGAACCTATTCTAAGGCTCTGAATCCCAAACAGACATCGATAACATCAAAATCAACTTCAAACAAAACTTATGAAATTCTAAAACTTTCAAAATGCCGACTTTCCAAATTGAGCGCTGAAATCCTCCAGGACTACCCGATACTCAACCCGAACATATGCCCAAGTTTGAAATCATCATACGGACCTATCGGAACCTTCAAATTCGGATTTCGAGGTCGTTTACTCAAAAGTCAAACTTTAGTCAACTCTTCTAACTTAAAGCATCCGAATTGAGAATTTTCCGTCTGAAACAACTCCGAACTTCCCGAAATTCAATTCTGACCACACGTACAAGTCACAAAACATGAAGTGAAGCTACTCTCGACCGCAAACCACCGAACGATGCACTAGAGCATAAAACGACCGGTCGGGTCATTACATTCTCCCCACTTAAACATACGTTCGTCCTTGAACGTGCCAAGAATCATCCTAGAGTTGTCCAAAATCCCTATTTAACACCTCGTGTGCCTACCCGTGCCACCACGACCCATGTGAGCAAATTAGCTCGAGCCAGATTGAAGATCCTTCCTATAACCTTAGCTAACAAGCCTTAGAACCAAATTCCAACATCCGAAATTCTCCACGAGACCCTATTCTAACATAGGAACACCGCATCAATCACTATACACTGGACCTAAACTTAATCATGCACTTATGCTGAAATCACACCTTGCACCACATAATTCATTTGCACATAATAACATTTTCCGACCACAATAGCTATAATTTCACGAATTTGATGACCGTAATACACCTCATAACACATATAAGTCATGTTCCAACTCTCGCAATACTGCCACGACGAAAGAGATGTGCAGAAACTCATAACCACCTGTCAAATCAATAAATCATGGAGTCTCTCCACCTGTCAAGTATCATTACCTCATTTTGAACTGAATAACGATATTTTCTCTTTAATATAATCCGATCGCACTGATCTCAGGTCAAATAACCTTGTCTCACCCAGTACAAGTTGCTCGGGCAATAAGCCACCTCATATACTATCTAAAATCTCATACAGTGCCATCAAAACGCCAACAAGATATAACTCGAATGTGACCCATAGGGAAGAACGAACTCAGGCAAACAACCATCCAGCCCGCGTAACGAATAAAACAGCCAAACCGATGTTATGGCTCCATCTTAGAGATAAGAAACAAGACACACAAAATAAGTATAAGGAACCATACTTAACATCTCACCGTTGTGGCGTGCAACCCGATCCAAATATGACATTGTTGCGGCGTGCAACTCGATCCAAACAAGACATTGTTGTGGCGCGCAACTCGATCCAAATATGACATCATTGCAACACGCAACCCAATCGACACAACATACATGTGGCAGCATGCCACATGATCCAAACAATATACCCGTGGCGGCGTGCCACCCGATCCAAACAATATACCCATGGCGGCGTGCCACCTAATCCAAACCAATATACCTATGGCGGCGCGCCACCCGATCTACACATAACAATCAATAAGGAACCACCCATCACGCCGAAATGCTTATACTTAGGAAATGCCCGAATGTTGACCACAAGCACTACAAGTGTATGAATATAACCCTGGGGAGATGACTAGTGCCAAGCGCTACCAAAAACTCAAGCACGACTAAGGTGCAATGCCTAATTTAGCTACGGGCTTCCAAATACTTTTTCGGACACGCTCCTAAGTCCAAAATCACCATATGGAGCTATTGGAATAATTAAAACTCTATTTCTGGGTCGTTTACACATAAATCGACATCCAGACACTATTTTAACTTATGCTTTAAACCTTGGAACTAAGTACATGAAGATATGCAAGAGTGCATAATGGATTGGTCTTTAGGAAAACCTCTTTCGATTATTCTCCTAACTAGGTCTAATCAATGATTCAACTAGCCTCTTTCGATTACTTAGAAGAATCTATGAACTCAACCAAAAATATAATGCAAAGATATCACAAGTTATGTCTCTCTCGATTACATGAAAAAAGTGAATATAGATGCAACATTTAATTCATCTGAAAATGATTCAATACATAAAACTAGAGTTATAATCTACAAACAATCATAAATACACCAAATCCATCAAACCCTAAATGGAACTACTCCATAGATATGGAGAAATTCATCAAAAATAAAATTAAAGTATAGGAAAACATAAATTCAATCCAAACTAGTGTCTTGAGTGAGGAAGGAATGATGAAATCCTTGTGCTTGTGTTCTTCCAACTCCTCCTTAGGTCCGAAGTATGTCTAAAAGTCTAAAAAATAGCGTTTTCCCATGTATTTATACCAAATAGGGTCGGCCCCAGACGAAATCACCCTTTCCTAGCCGAAATAGGACTTTCACTCTGTAAAACTTGTACAGGCGCGCAGCATGGGGCGACACGCCATGCGGGGAATTAGTGGGGAAATCCAGAGAGCTCAACAATTCACCAGGCAACAAAAACACATTGTTGCGGTGCACCACGCGCCGCAGCAGTGCAAATTTCTCAGAGTGTTGCTTTTTGCGTGATTTTTGACGTCTAGACTTGGTCCTTGACCCCTGATCATGATACCGGCTTAATCTTTTGGGCTTTTACTCATACGTCAAAGCTCCAAATAGATCGAATTAGCTCCACAAAATATAAATAGCTCGAAATCACATCTATAAAGCATAAAATACATAATAATGCAAAACACCACTAATTAAAGCTCAACACAAGTAAAGTACAGTGAATTAGAGTGAAATAAGCGACTAAAACACCATATTATAGCCTACCATCAACACCCCACACTTAAACCATTGCTCGTCCTCGAGCAATCAAACTACACTTCATATAGGCATGACCTTTTTCAACAACTCTCATAACTCATCATACCAAGAATATTTAAAACAGGTTTGACTCAAAAGCACCACGCATTTTCCATAACCACTCACTTACTCTAACACAGATATCAACGGCATTACCTTTCCTTCACGAATCAAGTGCCATCACACAGTAATAGAGAGTAGTTCCACACACAATAAAATTTAAGAACAATTAGGAACTCAAGATAGAAAGAATTCACTCACTCTCAGAAACAACATTCACGTGCCACAACAGACGTACCATAGGTTTGCCCGTAATGTACTACTCTACTAATTGAGCTCATTCAGGCAAGGATCAAGTAGGACTTTATTTGGTTGTAATGTAGGTTGCGAGATGGGTAGGATACATTTGGATATAAGAGTGACTACACCTCCCTAAGCACTTTAATACATACACTTAATCGTTCAATACCCCACACTTATGTCAAACCATAACTCCACCTTCACATCAATACACATTAACTCCCTACTTCTTTAAGCACAAATACATAAGAGTCACCAATATCAAGGAATATTTTGCATAACAATACAACTATTTTTTCATTTCTTTTTCAATTCAAGTGGCTCTTACTTTTTCAAAGCAGTGCACCTTTCTCTTTATTTCAATAGTTCCACTCAACATCCAAACCAATACCCCACACTTCAACTTTTACAAAGTTCATGACAAATTCAAGTGCTCACGAGAGGTAAAAGGTTCAAATAGATGGTCAATTTAAACAAATGGGTCAGGCTTGAAATGTGGTTGCCAAAGAAATATGATTAAATGTTCAACGGGGTTAACAAAGATACACAACAATTAGGCGGGTAAAAGCATGCATCTGGCTCAACAAAGAAATGCCTATATCACTTCCAAGACTGAATAAAACTACTATTTTGCTTTGCAAACACACGGGGCAAGTTCTAGGCATCAAATGCAATGCACAGAATACAAAAAAACTCACACATACATGGCACATAACTCACTCAGGATTGGACTATCAACACACTCTAGTCAAAGCAATTAAGCAAAGTTAAGATCATACAATTTAAGGTACTTATACAAGAGTAAAAAACTGAGCCTAAACGTCACAACTAAAGCACTCACTATTCTCAAGGTATAATAAAGTCATGACATATTGCCTTCAATTCAAATCACAGCACAAGGTTTCCTTCTCCTAAAATAAAAACTAACTATACCCGATTCAAACAAACCTCTTGGAAAAAAAACAACGGTACAAAGAAACATCAAGGGAGAATTATTACACTACCTACAAACGAAAATCTTTTTGTCTTTTTTCTTTCGATTTTAATCCCTCAAGAAACCCATCGATGGTATCCATCATCGGGAAAAATCGAAAATTTGAAAACATTTCTCATTTGTTTTCTATCTCTACTAACTACAACTAACAAAAAAATTAATATACATACATACAAATGTCCCCCACCCCACATTTAAGTTGTGGCATGTCCCCATGACACACAATTAAAAAGCATAAGGTAAAGAAAACTTCCCTGAATATCTAGTCGGGGTCTGAGTCAAAGTCGGGCTCCATGCAGACAGCTTCTTCTCAGCCTTTTCAGGGAACACCCCACACTTATCTTTCTCGCTCACTACAGTCTTCTCTTTCGAGCCCTTTACTTTCCACTCAATACTTGGAGCTGGTTTTCCTTTTTGCACCCTCTTTTATACATCCATCTTGAAAGTCACAGTCTCCTCGCCCACTCTAAGTATGAGTTTCATCTTATGTATATCTAATATCGCCCTGTCCGTTGCTAAGAATGGTCTTCCTAGGATGAGGGGGGCCTGCTTGTTTTTCTCCATATTAACCATTATAAAATCCACAGGAACTATGAACTTATCCACCCGAACTAACTCATCTTCCACTATCCCCTCGGGTATTAAAGTCGTTTGGTCTGCCAGCTACAATGATATTAGTGCAGACCTTATCTCTCCAATCTCCTTCTCCAGTTTCCTATAAATATATTGAGGCATTAAATTAATTGAGGCACTAGAATCACATAAAGACTTATCAAAATTAATAGTCTTAAAGAGCAAGGTATAGTAAAACTCCCTGGATCTCCACACTTTTGTGGGAGTTTATTTTGCAATATCATGTTGCAATGCTCTGTGAGCTTGACCACATAGGTCTCCTCTATTTTCCTCTTCTTCGTAAGGATCTCTTTCAAGAATTTAGCATAAGAAGGCATTTGTGAGAACACTTCTGTGAATGGTAAGTTTACATGAACCTGTTTCAGCACATCTAGAAATCTCTCAAACTGCTTGACCGGCTTTTCTCTACATAGCTTTTGAGGAAAAGGTAGCGCAGGCATATGCTTGCTCTCCTCATGTTCCTCCCTTCTCGATTTTTTTCCCTTCTTTTTCTCAGCTTTCTGCGGGCCTTTCTTCTTCTTGTCATCATCACTTTTCAGCTGCTCCCCCCTTTCTTTTTCAAGTATCACATCTTTTTGGATCGAGGTGGGGACTTTCAGCACTTGTGCACTTTTCAAGGTTACAACATTCACTGTTTCTTTAGAATTTCTTTCAGTATCAGCAGGGAGAGTGCATGGAACCCTCTAAAATAATATTGTTTCAATTTGTCCCACTTACTTCTCTAAATTTTGAATTGTTGCCCTTTGTACTTCAAATCTTTCATCAATTTTCACAATGAAGGCCTTTATGAAATCTTCTAGACTAGGTCGATTGGGCTGTTAAAGCTGAAACTGCTGCCATGGCTGATTCATAAAACCAGGAGCTCATTATCCCTGAAATCTGGGGTTGTTTTATTGCCATGCATTTGCTACCCCTAGGTGAACTCCATGAAAAACTGGGGTGCTTCTGACCCATTACATTAAAATTATAATTTCCCACAGCATTCACTTCCTTAGTTGAGGCTTGACACTCATGAGTAGGGTATCCTTTTCCACATATATCACATGCTACATGAGGCTCACTTTGTATCGTGGTTAAGGTCTACTTCCGGATTTCATTAGCCATAGTATCAAGTTATGCCTTCACAGATGTATTAGCATCAACTTGGTGAACACCAGTTGATCTTCTTCTTTCAGCACTCCCCGAGGGCCACTGATTAGCATATTCAGATAACTCATCAAGAATTGTAACTATCTCCTCTGGAGTCTTCTTCATCAAAGGGCCTCCAACTGCATTTCTCAATATTCTACGCGAGTCCGGTGTCAATCCATTCCAAAAGTCCTGGAGTTGCATCCAGAGTTCAATTCCACTATGTTGACACTTTCTAACAATCTCCTTAAACCTCTCCCATGCTTAAAAAACAGTTTCAGTCTCTTTCTAACAAAAGTTATGGATTTCTCTTCTAAACTTGACCATTTTAGATGAGGAGAAATATTTATCAAGAAATTTTCTGGTCATCTCCTCCCATGTTCTGATCAATCCCGTGGGCAAGCTTTGAAGCCACTTCTTTGTATCATCTTTAAGTGAAAAGGGGAATGCCATTAAGTACAATGCATCTTGTGACACCCCATTATATTAAAAAGTGTTCATAATCTCCTCGAAATTCATTAGATGTGTGTTTGGATCTTCGCTCATCTTTTCTATGAAGACACAATAGTTCTGAATGGTTTGAAGCAACCCTCACTTCAACTCAAAATTGTTAGCTGCAATTTGAGGTGGTCTAACACTTGATAAGCCTTGATTGTACATCGGTCTAGCATAATCTCCCAGCGATCTCTCAAGAATGGGAGCTATATTCCCGAACTGGTTTGCAGCTAAGGGTTGATTTTGAGCAATTTTCCGACCCCTCTCTTCTTCATAGATAATCTATGCATCTCTAATAGCTGCTTCCTCAGCATCCCGTGCAACTTTTTCTCATTGTTGGGTTGCTTCCCTTGCAGCCAAATATACATTATCATCACCATTTCCATCCATAAGTTCTTTGGTTGAGGATTGCCCAACCTTTTCTTAAACTTATGCCTTTAACCACTTATTTCACAAGAGTGTTAAGGAAGGTCCGGGTGCCAAGAGAGAATCACGACAAAACGGGTAAAGGCTTATAACATGATTATCAAATGAGAAAGGCGAGAGTTCCAAAGGGGGTTGACTAGGGGTAATGACATTGGTTGGCAGTAGAGAGCTGAAACAGACCAAGGAAAGCCAACAATCATTTCCCAAACCAAGAAAAACTTAGGATTTCACTTTAAAGCACATTCGAGGCAAGTTCTAGACCATTCATACGGATACTTGGACTAGCAACAAATCACCTCACCTCTCAAACAACTAGACCGTAAAAGAGGATATAATTGAGAGCCTACAACAACCACAATCAAGTTAAAGATCACTATGGTCCAATAAGCCGCTCGATGATTACAAAAGTCAACTAAAGAGTCTCAAAGTCACTAACTAGAGTTAATTTCTTTCAAAAACCTTGTTTCAAGCCATTAGCACGTAGTTAAGTGTGTTGTACCAAATGAAGCATGAATAACTCTTTTTCGAGAATGATTTGATTAGGAATTTTATTCATTACTACTACTATTATTATTACCTAAACACAAAAATAGATTCATTCCCTTAAGAAGGTTGTCACGCCATCCATCGTTGGGATGAGTCACCCGGTTCACACAAAAACTACCGTTGGAAATAACCGTGGCATTAAGAAAATCAAAGGCTTATTATCTACGAAAACATAAAAAGAAGCTACTAACAAAACAAGTACTAAACTAGAAAAATAAAAAAGCTAATGAACAATAACTACTAAAGATAGATAAACTACAAATAAGAAAAGGACCAGTCTTAGCTGAACTCAGTTGTGTCCGATCAAGAAAATCTGGCCAAGGATCTTGAGGCATCCAAGTCAGAGGTTGCCGAGGTCGATGATAGGGTGGCTCAACACAAGGATGATTCCGAGGCAACTCAGGACCAAGCGAGAAATATGGTGAAGCACGCGAAGTGGAAATCCCGAAGGGAGCCCCTCGAGGGAGTCCATGCTCGGGATTTTGATTTATTGGCTGAAATCGAGAATGCCAAGATATATGAAGCCAAGGCCAAGAAGCTGGCTTATCCCGAAGAGGAAGACTTCGAGGGGTATGAAGATTCAGGTGAGTCCGATGGTGGCGAAGACCCTGTAGGCGATGACATGGCCCTCGATGAAGACTAGGCCATTTAGGATCTTTTTAGGCATTTTGCCTTTTGTTTTTTGTATCATCTTTTTGTTGAGGCCGTTCCTCCTTTGTAAAAGAATTGTATCGTGTCTATTCAGCTCTTGTAAAAAGAATTTTTGATATATATATATAAGGCTTTTTCCCTTTCATAGCTTTTGAATTTTTCCTTTGCTTTTTTATCTGTATTCGCAAAGATCGAAATGCCTTAGCATGAAATAGTTAGATTATGTTCAAAGGATCGAACAAACCTTGCCTTTAAAATTATTTTGTTTTAAGGCATCGTGGGGATTCGATTTTACCGAAAACTTTTTCCCAAAGTAGTTTAGGTTTATAGTTTGCCAAAGGTAGCCTTTAGAACCGGTTATGAAGATTTTTTGAAGGCCTTGTTTTTGTTACAAGTCTCGAGCATCTCCGAACCTTTTTTAATATAATCAGAGTCTTTTTGAATTCGGGCAATGCCAAATAAGCTTTGCGCCCTCGGGTTTTATTATCTTGGCACGGTCATAGCCCTTTAATTCGGGGAATGCCAAATAAGCTTATGCCCCCGAGGTCTGATGGCTCGGACCATCCGAGTTTGTTTTCGGGCGGCAGTCCCCGAGTGAGCATGATTGTTCGAACGCGGATTAAGGTGGCTCTTGGGCTCAATACCTTTAGGGAATGATATGCAGGAAATTCTTCGAGAAATGTAAGAAAAAGTTTAAAGGATAAGAGGTGTATGCGCAAGGAAGAGACTTCTTTTCGTTTTTGTGCATAATAGTTGCACATGTATACTGGCTTTGTGCCAGGGTCCGAGCAGTCTATGTGAGCACGGTTTATTTGACCGTTTGGCCCTTACAATGAATTCTATCGATCTAGACCCTTCAATCTTGAAATCTCTTTCCATGCTAAAGTCGATATCTGAGGGTAATGCCCCCCCAGTATTCGGGGTTGATCGAAGAAATGGCTTGAATGCTATTGTGATTATCATCGGCTTGTAGCCGGTCTTCAACTTTAAGTTAGCACGATTTACTGGTTGCCACGTTAAAAACCTTGCCGGAAAACCCATTTGGGAGAAAACTGGTTCAAGGGAAAAAGAGTGCAATGCGTGCTTTCAGACCTAAAATCCCGTATCATCCCTTGTTGGTTACCTGGTTAGTTTAAAATGTAAATAAAGAAAGAATGGGGTCGTACCTTAGCAGTAATATCGCTTCAAGTAAGTTATATTTTAGTTGTTCGGTAGTTGCTCGTTGTTCATTGTTCCGAGTTTGTAGGATTCTTTTCCGGTGATCTCGATAATTTGTTACAGTCCTTCCCAGTTTGGCCCCAATTTTCCTTTTTTCGGGCTTCGGGTGCTTAGTGTGACCTTCCTTAGTACCAAGTCCCCGATATTCAAATGTCTAAGGTTGGCCCTTCGATTGTAATACCTTTGAATCCGCATTTTTGGGAGGCCAATCGGACAAGGGTGGCTTCACGCCTTTCATCTAATAGCTCTAGGCTTGTACTCATAGCCTCGTCGTTTGATTCCTTCGTTGCATATCGTAGTCTGATACTTGGTTCTCCTACTTCGACCGAGATCAGATCTTCGGTGCCATAAACTAAAGAGAACGGGGTAGCCCCGGTACTGGACTTCGAGGACATACGGTATGCCCATAGGACTTCGGGTAGTATTTCCTTCCATATTTCTTTGGCATCAGTTAACCTCTTTCTAAGGTTTTGGAGTATGGTTTTATTGGTAGATTTGTCTTGTCCATTCCTACTTGGGTGGTAGGGTGTTGATTAGATCCTTTTGATCTTGTGGTCTTCAAGGAATTTGGTTACTTTGCTTCCGATGAATTGTTTCCAATTGTCACATACAATCTCGGCCGGTATTCTGAATCAGAATATTATGTCATCCCAAATGAAATCGATGACTTCCTTCTCCCTGACATTCTCGTATGCTTGGGATTCCACCCACTTAGAAAAATAGTCCGCCATAAACAATATAAATTGAGCCCTACCGGGTGCCCATGGAAGGGGGCCAACGATGCCCATTCCCCACTTCATGAATGGCTATAGTGACAAAACCGAATGCAGCAGCTCCCCGGATCGATGATCACCGGAGCGTGTCTTTGGCATTCATCATATTTTCGAACAAACTCCTTTGCGTCTTTTTCCATGTTGATCCAGTAATAACTGGCCTGATTATTTTCCGAACCAGCGATTTGGCGCCTGGATGATTTCCACAGGTACCTTCGTGGATTTCCCTCAAAGCATACTCAGTATCACCCGACCCTAGACATATTGCAAGTGGACCATCAGATGTTCTTCTAAGCAAGGTTCTGTCTTTGGACAGCCTAAATCGGGTCGCCTTTGTACGTAGGGCCATCGACTTTTGTGGATCCGAGGGCAGTTTACCGGATCTGAGATATTCCACGTACTTATTCCTCTAGTCCCAAGTTAAGATCGTCGAGTTAATCTCGGCGTGGCCTTCTTCCACCACCGATCTCATAAGTTGTACGACATCTCCCGAGTTGAACTCGTCGTCTTCGACCGACGACCCTAAGTTAGCGAGCGCATGGGCATCACTGTTTTGATCCCGAGGTACGTGTTGCAAAGTCCATTCTTTGAACCGATGTAATGTCACCTGTAATTATTCCAAGTATCTTTGCATTCGTTCCTCTCTGATCTCGAATGTTCCATTGACTTGGTTTACCACAAGGAGGGAGTCGCACTTGGCTTCGATCACCTCTGCCCCCAAGATCTTGGCTAGTTCAAGGCCTGCAATCATATCCTCATATTCGACCTCGTTGTTAGTCAATTTCACAGTCTTAGTAGATTGTTTAATTATATTACCTGTTGGTGGCTTTAGTACGATGCCAAGTCCGGACCCTTTTGCGTTTGAGGCACCGTCCGTGAAGAGGGTCCAAATTCTCGAGGAAGTTCCTGAGTTAACCAATAACTCTCTTTCGACCTCGGGTATTAGGGCCGATGTAAAGTCGGCCACAAAGTCTGCCAAAATTTGAGACTTAATGGCTGTCCGAGGTTGATACTTAATATCGTACCCACTTATCTCTATGGACCATTTGGCCAATCGGCCTGAGAGTTCGGGCTTATGCATAGCATTCCTCAATAGGTAAGTAGTTACGATACATATGGGGTGACATTGAAAGTACGATTTTAGCTTCCTAGAGGCGCTTAGCAAAGCGAGCGCCAGTTTTTCCAGGTGAGGGTACCTAGTTTCGGCCTCACCTAAGGTCCTACTAACATAGTAAATTGGAAATTGCGTACTTTGCTCTTCCCGAACTAGGACTCTACTTAACGCTATCTCCTTGACCGCAAAGTACAAGTACAATTGTTCGTCTGTCTTTGGTATGTGAAGTAGGGGCGGGCTCGATAAATACCTCTTGAGTTCCTCCAAAGCTCGTTGGAATTCCGGGGTCCACGAGAAGTTGTTGTTCTTCTCCAACAATGCGAAGAATCAGTGGCTCTTGTTAGACGACCTCAAAATAAATTGCCCCAGGGCGTCTATTTGTCCGGTTAACCTTTGCACAGCCTTTACGCTGTCCACAACCGTGATATCTTCAATGGCTTTGATTTTATCAGGATTGATCTCGATTCCCCAATTCGATACCATGAATCCGAGGAACTTACCTGACCCAACTCCAAACGCACATTTTTCTGGGTTCAGCTTCATATTGTACTGTTTCAGTACGCTGAAGGTTTCTTGCAAATGTTTTAAATGGTCCTCTGCTCGTAGGGACTTAACTAACATATCATCAATGTAAACTTCCATTGATTTTCCTATTTGTTCCTCGAAAATCCAATTTACTAGGCGTTGGTAAGTAGCACCGATATTTTTTAATCCAAACGACATTACGCTATAACAGTATTTGCCCTATTCAGTGATGAAGGAAGTTTTTTCCTGATCACCCGAGTCCATCCGTATTTGGTTGTACCCGGAATAGGTGTCGAGAAAATTGAGGATCTCGTGGCCGGCCGTGGCATCGATCATACGGTCTATGTTGGGCAAAGGAAAAGAGTCTTTCGGGCATGCCTTATTTAAATCTTTGTATTCTACACGCATTCTTAGTTTATTCCTATTTTTAGGGACTACCACTATGTTTGCTAATCAATCCGGGTATTTAACCTCCCGAATAGACCCTATTTGAAGAAGTTTAGATACATCATCCTTGATGAAAGCATGCTTGATCTCGGACTGGGTCTCCTCTTCTGTTTAACAGGGTGAAAGTTTGGGTCCAGGCTTAGCTTGTGAGTGGTTATCTCCGGCGGGATTCCTGTCATATTGAGGTGGGACCAAGCGAAACAATCTTCGTTAGTTATAAGAAATTGAATGAGTTTTTCCCTCAGCTCAGAGTTTAGCCCCGTTCCCAGGTATACCTTTCGATCGGGCAAGCTTTCTCTCAATATGACTTGTTCCAACTCCTCGACCATCGATTTAGTGGCGTCAGAATCATCGGGGGCTATAAAAGATCTGGAAACCCCATAATCATCATCCTCGACTTCCTTTTGTTTGTCCGAATCTGTAGAAGATGGTATCAGTGACTTCTATTTGGCCCCGTTATTTACCATCTGGTTTGGGCCCTTAGATGTTGAAATTGTAGATGTCGGTATCACCTCCTCGATTGTGGCCGTGGCCTTTGGGTCGGCCATGCTCATGCGGTGCCGACGTCAATGAGGAATGCTACCTGGTTGATCCTGCCAGTAGTCATATGCTTGTCTCAAAGATTAAGCCATGCATGTGTAATGTCATGGGCGGCTTTCCAGCCATGCCCCATGATCCCTTGGACGCGCCCCGTGGCGTCCTGGCCAGCCTCCCAACGCCCGTCGCCACGGTCGGCCCCGTGGTCTCGGCAGCTCCAAGTGACAAGCGCGCATGTGCCTCTGTCGCCCCACCGATAGCCATCGCCAGCGCCCAGCCACAGGCAAAAGCCAACAGCGCCGCGCGCGCAGACAATGCCGCGCGCGCAGACCCTGATGCTAAAGACAAAGTTGCTGCCAACGGACTTGCTGCTGCTTTGTAGAAGACTAAGTCCTTTTCATTGTAAATATAGAGTAGTTTTGCTGCATTTTCTTTAAGTGTGATTTTCCAGCTTTCATAGGTCTAGTCATGTAACTTTGGTTTATTTTTTTAAGCATTATTAAGGGGGACCAAGCAATCAAAACTTTCAAGCAAGCAAACAATTCTCTGTACTGGTGTCTCTCCCCCCCGACACCGTCTTGTTTTCTGTAATAGCTTTCATTCAATGCAATCAAGCTTTCTTTCATTCTCAATTCTCTTTTCTGCTCTCTTTCAATTGCTCATGACATTGGTTTTCCCGTACGGCACTGACAATCTAGTCTAGCGTACGGAGGGGACCTCAGTTGGCGGACAGCAACCGTACTGACATCGGTTGCCTAGCCTTACGTCGCCCTTCCAAGGAACTTCAGGAAGGCGCCGCGTAACAGTTGGTATCAGAGCCTAGGCTCGACATCGGACGAGGGATCACATTGCAATTACCACCATTTCTGACCATGGTGAATTATGGGGATCGCATCGCGACCCTTGAGGGAACGGTTGACGCATTACGGCCCATCGTGGAAATGGTGCCCGATCTAAAAACCAGCCTAGTGCAAAGGTTGGACGACCTGGACCGCAGACTCATCCAGGCCGAAGTTGACATAGAAAACATCAGCCGCGACTCTGAAGGAGACCGGCAAACAGCAGCCACAGAGGCAGCTGAAATTTTTGGTAAATTTGAGGTCCTCCAGCAGGAGCGTGCCGAGGATTTAGCCAACAGGGAACAAGAGGCAGACAGGGTGACTGCCATGCAACAAACCATTGACAACTTGACAGGCCAGCTCAATGTTGTCAATGCTGCTTTACAAGGCCTACTTCGAGGAGGCGGAAACCAATTTGGGGGTGGTGTGAACCTCGCCCCCATGGCACAAAAGCTGAAAATTCCTGAGCCAAAGCCATACAGTGGAGCTCGGAATGCCAAAGAAGTGGAAAATTTCATTTTCGACATCGAGCAATACTTCGATGCCGTGGGAAGCCTGGAAGAAGCTAAGAAGGTAGCAACTGCTGCCATGTATCTTCAGGGTGATGCCAAACTCTGGTGGCGGGTGAAGTACGAAGCCATCAAGGCAGGTGAAGATGCCCTCGACACATGGGCGGAACTGAAGGCAGCCATACGCCTACAGTTCTTCCCCGAAAATGTTGAGTACAATGCCAGGAGAAAGTTGCGGGAGCTCCGCCAGACCAAATCAGTGCGAGATTACGTGCGGGAATTCTCCGCGCTCATGCTGAACATCCGTGACATGGGGGACAAAGACAAACTCTTCACCTTCCTGGAAGGGTTGAAACCTTATGCCCGGATGGAGTTGCAGAGACAAAGGGTAGACACGTTGCCTAAGGCAATCCAAGCAGCAGAGTGCCTTGGGGATTACCAAGTGGAAGCCCGGAAGGATAGGCCTCAACAGCCTGTCCGAGGAGGATACAAAGGGGGCCAACCAAACACTAGTGGCCCTAGCAGAAGTGGAGGAGACCGGAGTGCACCCAAATCCAAGACTCCCTCTTCCGGCAGTACTAGTGCTGCATCTAACAACAATGATCGGGGGAGGAAGCCCCCCTCAGGATGTCGCCATTGCGGCGGACCACATTGGAATAATGAATGTCCACATGCACAGATGAATGCCCATCAAGCTTTTGAGGATGGGACGGATGACGACGCCGATGATGCGGACCAGACCGAGCCAGTAGGTGCATTCAATGCAATTGTTGGCTCCATTTCTGAGCCCTTAGCGGGTACCAGTGCCGGTATCCGCAAGAAGAAGGACCCCTGTCCAATTGCCAGGAAAGGAAATAAGAAGGCGAATTTGAGGACTCCTCCTCATCAAGAGAGGACCCTAATGTTCGTTGACATGAAGGTAAATGGCAAGCCCATTCGGGCAATGATAGACACAGGTGCCACCCACAACTACTTAGCCTCGACTCAGGTGGAGCGTCTTGGACTAGTCGTAGGAAAGGGCAAAGGTCGTGTGAAGGCTATCAACTCACCACCTCAACCAGTGGGTGGAATAGCCAAAGAAGTACCAGTGAAGCTTGGCCCTTATGAAGGAAAGTTCAACCTGCGCGTAGTGATCATAGATGACTTTGAGTTAATCGTGGGGTTGGAATTCCTGAGACAGACCAATACCATGCCCGCACCGTATGCAGACATGCTACTGATGATGGGGGCAAATGGGGCCAAGCCCTGCATTATTCCGTGCATTCCCATGAAGATGGCAGCCGAGAACATCTCGGCCTTGCAGTTGAAGAAGGGGGTAAAAAGACATGAACCCACGTTCCTGGCTACCCTCTGCATGGAAGATATAGAACGCTCCTCGGGTCCCATTCCTGCACCCGTGAAGGAGTTACTTCTGGAATTTGAAGACATCATGCCACAAGACATGCCAAAGCATCTTCCGCCTAGGCGAACTGTGGACCATGAGATTGAGTTGGTGCCGGGTGCGAAGCCACCTGCCCGGGCGCCATACAGAATGTCACAACCCGAACTCGCCGAGCTTCGGAGACAATTGACGGAAATGCTAGACACAGGGATCATTGTGCCCTCTAAGTCCCCATACGGGTCCCCTGTGCTATTCCAAAAGAAACATGATGGTAGTTTGCGACTCTGCGTGGATTACCGGGCTCTAAACAAAATCACCGTGAAAAACAAGTACCCTATTCCGCTAATGGCAGACTTGTTTGATAGACTGGGTGGTGCGACGGTATTCACCAAAATAGACCTGAGGACAGGTTATTGGCAAGTTCGGATTGCCGATGGTGATGAGCACAAGACGACCTGTGTGACAAGATATGGGTCGTACGACTTCCTGGTTATGCCCTTTGGCTTGACTAACGCGCCAGCCACATTTTGCACCTTGATGAACCAAGTCTTCCGAGAATACATTGATGAATTCGTCGTGGTTTATTTGGATGACATTGTGGTATATAGCCAGACACTAGAAGAACACCTGGAGCATTTGCGGAAGGTCCTAGCCCGATTGCGGGAGCACGAACTATATGCGAAGCTATCCAAGTGCTCCTTTGCTCAGAAACAAATTGACTTCCTCGGACATGTCATCGAGGAAGGGAGGATCAAGATGGACCAGCAGAAGATTCAGGCCATTACAGAATGGCCGCCTCCTAAGGATATACATGCCTTGAGGTCGTTCCTTGGCCTATGCAACTTCTATCGGCGGTTTGTGAAAAGTTACTCCCTCATTGCAGTGCCGCTGACAGAACTTCTCAAGAAGGCCACCCCGTGGGATTGGGGCCCCAAGCGGGCAAAGGCCTTCGACGCATTGAAGATGGCTATGTCCAGTAGCCCAGTCTTGGCCCTCCCTGACTTGGCCAAGCCATTCGAAGTGCAAACGGATGCCTCCGACTATGCACTTGGTGGAGTATTGCTACAAGAAGGGCATCCCGTAGCGTACGAGAGCCGGAAACTGAAGGATGCAGAGCGACGCTATGCCGCCCATGAGAAAGAATTATTGGCTGTCGTTCATTGCTTACGCCTTTGGAGGCATTATCTACTGGGAGCCCCATTCGTGGTCAAGACAGACAACACAGCCGTTAGCCATTTCATGACCCAGCCAAAGCTGAATGGACGACAGGCTAGGTGGCAGGAACTCCTAGCGGAATTTCACTTCAACCTGGAGTACCGAAGTGGAAAGACCAATCATGTTGCTGATGCACTCAGTCGGAGAGCTGATCTAGCATCGATGTGTGTACTCGCCGCCCTAAAGGGAAGCGAAGTAACCACCACCATAAAAGACCAGATACAGGATCTACTCATCAAGGATCCTGCTGCACAGTATTTGGTTGATTTGGTAGGACAGGGCAAGACTCGCCAGTTCTACACCGAAGATGGGTTCCTGAAGGTGAAAGGGAACCGACTTTATGTTCCTAAAGGAGGAGATCTGCGACGGACTCTTCTTGCAGAATGCCACGATACTTTGTGGGCCGGTCATCCCGGCGAGGAACGCACTATGGCATTGCTTCGCCGTGCATATTATTGGCCTCAAATGGTCGATGACGTCGCTCAGTATGTGAAGACTTGTCTAGTATGCCAGAAAGATAAGTCAGACCGCTTGACGCAGGCAGGGCTCTTGGAACCACTAGCTGTACCAAAAAGACCTTGGGAAAGCGTTTCCCTGGACTTCATCACCGGATTGCCCAAGGTCGGAGATCTCACAACTATCTTGGTTGTGGTGGATCGGTTTTCCAAGTATGCTACCTTTATAGCAGCCCCACAATATATATCAGCAGAAGATACAGCTCGACTATTCTTCTCTCATGTCGTCAAGTATTGGGGCTTACCTAAAGACATTGTTAGTGATCGCGACTCACGCTTCACTAGCAATTTTTGGACCCAACTCTTTAAGTGCCTCGGGTCAAAATTGAGTCATAGCTCAAGTTTTCATCCGCAATCTGATGGCCAGACGGAGCGATTCAATGGCATGCTAGAGGAATATCTCCGGCACTTTGTGACCGGATCGCAGAAGAATTGGGTGAAGCTTCTGGATGCTGCTCAACTGTGTTTCAATTCACAAAAGAGCTCAAGTACCAACAAAAGCGCTTTTGAAATTGTTACCGGACAGCAACCGCTACTCCCACACACAGTGAACGCACCAAACATGTCAAAATCTCCTCGGGCTGCCAGCTTCTCAAAAGAATGGAAGCAAAATTTGGAGATAGTGCGGAGCTATCTTGTCAAAGCCCAAAAGCGGATGAAGAGGCATGCTGATCAGAATCGCCGCTTTGTGGAATACCAGGTGGGAGACAAAGTGATGGTCAAAATCCCAAAGCGGTACTTGTTTGCAGGGGTCCATGACCCTCGCCTATTGCAAAAATATATTGGACCCTTGTCCATTGAAAGGCGCATTGGGAAAGTTGCATACCGGGTGGATACCCCAGCTTGGTGGAAAATCCATCCTGTTTTCCATGTCAGTCTCCTGAAACCTTTTCGGGAAGATATGGAGGATCCTTCACGAAGCCAACTCACAATACCAAGTATTCGAGGCCCCAATTCAACCGGAAAAAGGCGTGCTGAAGCTATTCTTGATGATCGAGTGATTCACGCCTCAAGAAAAGATCACCAGGAGTTCTTGGTGAAATGGCAGGGATGTGATGCAGAGGAGAATACTTGGGAGAGGGGAACAAACCTCAAAGCCTACAAGAGCCTGATTGATGATTACCTTGCAAGGAAGGCGCCGAGGACGTCGCCAACTCAGGTGGGGGAGAATGTCATGGGCGGCTTTCCAGCCATGCCCCATGATCCCTTGGACGCGCCCCGTGGCGTCCTGGCCAGCCTCCCAACGCCCGTCGCCACGGTCGGCCCCGTGGTCTCGGCAGCTCCAAGTGACAAGCGCGCATGTGCCTCTGTCGCCCCACCGATAGCCATCGCCAGCGCCCAGCCACAGGCAAAAGCCAACAGCGCCGCGCGCGCAGACAATGCCGCGCGCGCAGACCCTGATGCTAAAGACAAAGTTGCTGCCAACGGACTTGCTGCTGCTTTGTAGAAGACTAAGTCCTTTTCATTGTAAATATAGAGTAGTTTTGCTGCATTTTCTTTAAGTGTGATTTTCCAGCTTTCATAGGTCTAGTCATGTAACTTTGGTTTATTTTTTTTAAGCATTATTAAGGGGGACCAAGCAATCAAAACTTTCAAGCAAGCAAACAATTCTCTGTACTGGTGTCTCTCCCCCGACACCGTCTTGTTTTCTGTAATAGCTTTCATTCAATGCAATCAAGCTTTCTTTCATTCTCAATTCTCTTTTCTGCTCTCTTTCAATTGCTCATGACATTGGTTTTCCCGTACGGCACTGACAATCTAGTCTAGCATACGGAGGGGACCTCAGTTGGCGGACAGCAACCGTACTAACATCGGTTGCCTAGCCTTACGTCGCCCTTCCAAGGAACTTCAGGAAGGCGCCGCGTGACATACCTCATGTCCCCTTTGATCACATAAAATTTAGTCTCCTGGATGGTCCCGGCGGTGTGTACAAGTAACATTATTTCACCCTTAGTATTCTTACATGCCATGTTGAATCCGTTCAGAACTCAAACTACAAGCACGATTTGGTCTTGTAGACCGAGCTGCTCCATGACCCATGATCGAATGATGTTGGTTGAGCTACATGGATCAATTAACACACGTTTAACCTGAATTTTATTTACGAGTACAAATATTACCAGTGCATCATTGTGGGGCTGCATGATCCCTTCCGCATCCTTGTCGTTGAAAGATAAAGTTCCCTCCGGTATGTAGCCTCGAGTTCGTTTCTCCCTATTGAAGGATACTTTGGTGCGTTTCAATATCGGCTCCTGTGGGATATCAACCCCTCCGATGATCATGTTAATGACATGTTGAGGTTCTTTTTGTTCTGCCTGTTTGTTAGAATCCATGTTCCTGAAATGATTCTTGGCTCGGCAGCTCAAGAACTCCCGAAAGTGCCCATTGTTGAATAGACGGGCCACTTTCTCTCTCACCTGTCGACAATTTTCCGTTCTGTGACCGTGAATGCCATGATATTTGCACATCTGGTTAGGATCCCTCTGGGTTGGATCATACTGTAGAGGTCGAATCCATTTGGTATCTTTGATGCACCCGATAGTTGATATAATGATGGAAACATCGATATTGAAGTTATATTCTAATAGCCTCGGTGCGTCTTTGGACCTGTCGAAGCCATTTTTGGTCATAAGTCCCCGACTGCTTTGACCTCGCTCATTTCTCCTTTCATTTCTCATGGAGTTGCCCGGACCCGTTGCTTCTAAGATCTCCGTTATATGGCTGATACTGATTCATGTTTGGCATCGGTTCGCGATCGACATCTCTCTTGACTTTGTCGAGGGTTCTGACAGGATAGACAAACCTCGAAGGGGCCCCGAGTTGATCATCTTCGACTCTGATTTTCGATTGATACCGGTTATGCACGTCGGCCCATGTAACATCCGGGTATTCTATTAAGTTTTGCTTCAGCTTTTGTGAAACCACCGAGCTTTGAATATTAAGTCCCTGAGTGAAAGCTTGAACAACCCAATCATCAGGGACCGACGACAGATCCATTCGTTCCATTTGAAAACGAGACACGAACTCTCTAAGCATCTCGTTATCCTTCTGTTTGACTTTGAAAAGGTCTGATTTCTTAGTTTTGACCTTGATGGCACCTGCGTGTACTTTTACGAAAGAATCTACAAGCATAGCAAATGAGTCAATAGAATTAGGAGGTAAATTGTGATACCATATCATAGCTCACTTCGACGGGGTCTCCCCTAATGTTTTCAACAGAACAGACTCGATCTCATCGTCCTCCAGGTCGTTCCCTTTGATAGCATGTGTATAAGAGGTTACATGCTCATTTGGGTCGGTCGTTCTATTATACTTGGGTATTTCGGGCATACGAAACTTCTTGGGGATCGGCTTCGGAGCCGCGCTCGGTGGAAAAGGTTTATGCACGAACTTTCTGGAATCCAGGCCCTTCAATATCGGAGGTGCTTCTGGGATTTGGTCTACCCTGGAATTGTAGGTTTCCACCTTTTTGTCGTTAGCCACGATCTTCTTCTCCCCTGATTCTATCTGTTTTGTCAGCTCCTCGAGCATTTTTATGATCTCGGGCTCAACCCTACTCGGTGGACGGCTTTAGTTCTATAACTGAGCTATCACCGCCTATTGAGACTATAACATTTCAAAGATCACTCGTAGACTGATCCCGTCTCCTTCAGCATTTTGGGTGTTTCGAGTTGCCGATCAGGCTCCACCATGAACGCTATTTTCGAGGTCAGTAGGCAAGTTTATATCGATAGCCACATGCGAATTAGCGTCAATCGGATCTGCGATCGGAATTCCAACGGGATCAGGAGGTGGTATCTCGTTACTAGGCACTATGTTGTTATTTTCACCTTGGTGACCGGACTCATTGTCAACATGAATAACTGCTGATTGAGAGTTTGACATTTTTGTATTTTAGCCTGGAACCAAAGACACTTCAAAGAGTTTGACATTCTTGAATGAATTATCAGACCCCCTTTGTATAGTAAATGAGTCCTATTCTAGGTACATTTCTATAAAAGGTAAAAATCTCTTGATTTGCTGATTACCGATTTCTTGCTGATACGTGCCGAGATTCTCGACGTAATATCCGTCTGGTTCGCGGATATTTCGGTCTTCTATTATTTATCCTCGAGCTCGTTCGAAGCAAAGGTCGACACCAGACTCAATTTTCCTCGAAGGCAGGTTTTCCGACCTCGGGTGCTAGCTCGGTGAGACTCGAGGCCGGTCTTCAGTCCGTGGTCATCATGTTTCAAACCTAATCTACGAAATCGAAATCGAGCTCGACTTCGACCGTATACCATCTGGTTTGGGCCCTTAGATGTTGAAATTGTAGATGTCGGTATCACCTCCTCGATCGCGAACATTTCCTTCGCAACCGGCTATATCCGTAGACTTTTTTGACTCCATCATGTGTTGGGAATTTTAGTGCCTGATGTATTGTCGAGGGTATCGCCCTCATGTTGTGGATCCATGGCCTCCCAAATAAAATGTTATACCTCATGTCGCCTTTGATCACATAAAATTTAGTCTCCTGGATGGTCCCGGCGGTGTTTACAAGTAACATTATTTCACCCTTAGTAGTCTTACATGCCATGTTGAATCCGTTCAGAACTCAAACTACAAGCACGATTTGGTCTTGTAGACCGAGCTGCTCCATGACCCATGATCGAATGATGTTGGCTGAGCTACATGGATCAATTAACACATATTTAACCCGAATTTTATTTACGAGTACAATTATTACCAGTGCATCATTTTGGGGCTGCATGATCCCTTCCGCATCCTTGTCGTTGAAAGATAAAGTTCCCTCCGTTATGTAGCCTCGAGTTCGTTTCTCCCTATTGATGGATACTTTGGTGCGTTTCAACATTGGCTCCTCTGGGATATCAACCCCTCCGATGATCATGTTAATGACATGTTGAGGTTCTTTTTGTTCTGCCTGTTTGTTAGAATCCATGTTCCTGAAATGATTCTTGGCTCGGTAGCTCAAGAACTCCCAAAAGTGCCCATTGTTGAATAGACGGGCCACTTTCTCTCTCAACTGTCGACAATTTTCTGTTCTGTGACCGTGAATGCCATGATATTTGCACATCTGGTTAGGATCCCTTTGGGTTGGATCATACTGTAGAGGTCGAATCCATTTGGTATCTTTGATGCACCCGATAGTTGATATAATGATGGAAACATCGACATTGAAGTTATATTCTAATAGCCTCGGTGCGTCTTTGGACCTGTCGAAGCCATTTTTGGTTATAAGTCCTCGACTGCTTTGACCTCGCTCATTTCTCCTTTCATTTCTCATGGAGTTGCCCGGACCCGTTACTTCTAAGATCTCCGTTATATGGCTGATACTGATTCATGTTTGGCATCGGTTCGCGATCGACATCTCTCTTGACTCTATCGAGGGTTCTGACAGGATAGACAAACCTCGAAGGGGCCCCGAGTTGATCATCTTCGACTCTGATTTTCGATTGATACCGGTTATGCACGTCGGCCCATGTAACATCCGGGTATTCTATTAAGTTTTGCTTCAGCTTTTGTGAAACCACTGAGCTTCGAATATTAAGTCCCTGAGTGAAAGCTTGAACAACCCAATCATCAGGGACTGACGACAGATCCATTCGTTCCATTTGAAAACGAGACACGAACTCTCTAAGTATCTCGTTATCCTTCTGTTTGACTTTGAAAAGGTCTGATTTCTTAGTCTCGACCTTGATGGCACCTGCGTATACTTTTACGAAAGAATCTACAAGCATAGCAAATGAGTCAATAGAATTAGGAGGTAAATTGTGATACCATATCATAGCTCACTTCGACAGGGTCTCCCCTAATGTTTTCAACAGAACAGACTCGATCTCATCGTCCTCCAGGTCGTTCCCTTTGATAGCATATGTATAAGAGGTTACATGCGCGTTTGGGTCGGTCGTTCTATTATACTTGGGTATTTTGGGCATACGGAACTTCTTGGGGATCGTCTTCGGAGCCACGCTCGGTGGAAAAGGTTTATGCACGAACTTTCTGGAATCCAGGCACTTCAATATCGGAGGTGCTCCTGGGATTTGGTCTACCCTGGAATTGTAGGTTTTCACCTTTTTGTCGTTAGCCACGATCTTCTTCTCCCTTGATTCTATTTGTTTTGTCAGCTCTTCGAGCATTTTTATGATCTCGGGGTTAGCCCCCGATTCGTGTTCGTTCGACTTTTCTATGACTGGTTCATCCCTGCAGGTGACTTCCTGGGGAGGATCGGGCTCAACCCTACTCGGTGGACGGCTTTAGTTATGTAACTGAGTTATCACCGCCTGTTGAGCCTGCAACATTTCAAAGATCACTCGTAGACTGATCCCGTCTCCTTTAGTGTTTTGCGTGTTTTGAGTTGCCGATCGGGCTCCACCACGAACGCTATTTTCGGGGTCAGTAGGCAAGTTTATATCGATAGCCACATGCGAATTAGCATCAATCGGATCTGCGATCGGAATTCCAACGGGATCAGGAGGTGGTATCTCGTTACTAGGCGCTATGTTGTTATTTTCACCTTGGTGACCGGACTCGTTGTCAACATAAATAACTACTGATTGAGAGTTTGACATTTTTGTATTTTAGCCTGGAACCAAAGACACTTCAAAGAGTTTGACATTCTTGAATGAATTATCAGACCCCCTTTATATAGTAAATGAGTCCTATTCTAGGTACATATCTATAAAAGGTAAAAATCTCTTGATTTGCTGATTACCGGTTTCTTGCTGATACGTGCCGAGATTCTCTTCGTAATATCCGTCTGGTTCGCAGATATTTCGGTCTTCTATTATTTATCCTCGAGCTCATTCGAAGCAAAGGTCGACACCAGACTCAATTTTCCTCGAAGGCAGGTTTTCCGACCTCGGGTGCTAGCTCGGTGAGACTCGAGGCCGGTCTTCAGTCCGTGATCGTCATGTTTCAAACCTAATCTACGAAATAGAAATCGATCTCGACTTCGACCGTATACAAGACGTAAATACTAAATTCTTTCATGCAGCAACAACGCAAAGAAGGAAGAAAGGATAGTTAGCATCAAAGACATTGCACTAGACCCTTGATCAAAATAAAGATTTTGACATAGTTCGAAGTTATCTTACTAACCTATATACAATAGAAAATTCAAAATTTATTCAAATAATGTTAAGATTTAGGGTTTGGATTACAGAGTTCTTTTGTCGTGAATTTTGGAAGTACTCTTAGCGAGAGAGTTCGTAGAGAGTGAGCTGGTACTCATGAATTCTATACATTCAATAGGAATTGGAATGTAAAACTTCATTCAAGTAATTTTCATTAGGACACATTGTCCTTGAGTTTTTACTCCTGTCTCCCACAGCAAACTGCAGCACCAAGGCAGACAATGAGTTTTCACTCCTGTCTCCCACAGCAAACTGCAGCACCAAGGCAACCTATCCAAAGTCGAAAAGGCCTCCTTAAAGCAACAAAATAAAGCATACCTCAAAATCGCCCGTCGCAACCTTCTCGACCTTGATAAGAAAAATCAGTTCTCCATCCTCTGACTCCTCATTCACTCCCTTCAGAAACTGCAAAAAACCAATATCCCTAATAGTATTAATGGTAACCCTAATCCCTCGTGTGTTACTCGTGAACAATTGATGCAAAGGCTACGCAAAAGTATCGAACTGCTCTTTGGTAACAACCGAGGTACTGGCAAGAACAACAAACCTAATAGCCATAGAGTTGAAAAAATTGCAAAATCGAAGAAGAGAAAGAGGAGTGAATGGCAAGGAAATAGAGTTTGGAAAAGTCAAAATCTGAGACGATGGTGAAAGAATTAAAAAGAGTGAAGAGGCCGGAAAAGGTAAAGAGGGAGAATCGGAAAGTAGCAAAGAGGGAATTATGGAAGGCAGCAGCAAAGAGGGCAATGGGAGTGGAAGTGTATGATAACACTTCACAACCGAAGCAGAGTATGAAGAAGGAGACGAGGAGGAAAGAGAAAAGTAGGGAGAAATGGAAAGAAAGAGTTGAGACCAGGGAGAAGTTTATGGAAGAGCGCGACATCAGAAGAGAAGGAATAATATTGCTTCCAAAGTCAAGGTGAAGAAGCTGAGAAATATTGCTAAAACTAAATTGGTCATGTTGCACTCTTTATTTTACATTTTCTTAGTATTTTGTTTCATTGTTAAAATTTGAATGTGGTTTCTTATAGTCTTTATTTCACCTTTTATTGACAGTGAGGTCACACGTTAGTGCCACTTTCCATTGATTTACTAAAGCTTTAATCTGGTTTTTATTTGGTTTATTACTTAAGCTTATAATTGTAATAACAACCGTATATTTTATTATTCTGCTTACAAGAAAATGTATTCATCTTTTCCCCATTAATCATTTTACATGGTAAGAATGCTTGATATATGTTCTTTCAGAGAAATTATTTGACGAATATATATTATTTGTATAAATTAGGGAAGGTAGAACTCAACTTCACACTAAGAAATAAAGATATGATTTTGTTAATGAAAAGCAATGGATGAAGGTAATTGCTGGGGAAGTAATAACATGATAATAGCAATAGAAAGATTGTAAAATATTACGCAATTACTAACATATTGATTTATAAGGGCAACCATTTGTTGTTGCTCATATATAAGCAATCAATACACAAACTGAGAACTTAAAAAACTTGTATCAAAGACCAACTAGTGAGGTACTCGTTGGCTTTAGTTAATAATAAGAGGGAAACTAGAACAGAATTAAAATAATCCAACTGAATCAAAACCAAAGTTATGGTTATGAAGATTATTTGAAGCAACCATGATTTGAGCTGGCTTGATATCATAGTTGTCAAATATCCCATTACCATTAACACCAAAATAAAAAGAAGAGTTAGCAGTAATCTCAACCATAAATTTGCTTGCTTGATTTGTCACATTATTTTTTAAAACCTCCATGGATTCCTTTAATTGTTCAAGTTCATGCAAACCAAGTTGACTTATAGGAGCTTCCTACCAATATTGACTTTGACTAGTTTTCCTCATTTGATTAAGTGATTCTCCTCTTTTTTTCTCAATTTCAAGCTCAGCAAGAATCTGAGTTAATTGCAAATTGAGCTCACGAACACTAGCATTGCGATGAGCCTCAACAAGATGAAGTGATGAATTAGAAATTGGATTATGATTTCTTGACATGAATCTATCGATAATGGACTCAATATTAGGGTGACCAAAAGAAAAAACTTTTCTTGCAGGAGAAAAAACTATGATAGCTATTTCAACACCACAAAGTGTGCATAGTTCGCTAGCTTTCTTGAAAAGTCCAGAACGACGTTTTGAGAAGGTAACTTGGAGATGAGTTTTCACCTCTATTTTGGCAATTTTGATCTTTTGACGACCAATGCTAGGTTTCTTTGCCATGGCTGAAACTAAAGAATATTAGAGATAATTCTTGTGGTTTTTGAGTTAACATTCAAAGTAAAAAATATGGACTATTTAAAGGTGCTTTGGAGTACTCTCACACTTGCTGTCTTTAAAATGATTTTACTATTGTTTCTATGTAATGTGTTAATTTGGGAGTTAGAAAATCTTATCCTTTTAATGGATTGATAATATGATACTCAATGCACCCTAGTTGGCATTATTAAAATAATAAGGTATATATATTACTTGTGAAAGTCAATTTTTTTCTGAGTTATCCCTTTATAAGTAATGACTTGATTGTTTGTTACAATTGTCAACCCTTCTATCTATTGATTGATTTTTATGCAGCTAGCTAGAAGGGATAAATGATAATTAATTAAGAGAGTAAGATTATTTTAAGAATAAATGATGGTGAGTGAGAAAAGGAGATATTTGCCAATATTAGAGATACTATACGTAATTGTTTTTTTTGAGTTGTAACCTAAAGACAATCATGTTTTGCATTTACTTTTGAGTTGTAACCTAAGGAGAAGCCAATTATGATAATAGTTACATAATAATAGTGTCTTAGCTTGAGAAATCAGGTGGTGATAATTAAGTTTAGATATTGATGAGTTATGAATCATAAAAGTTAAATAACATATATAGATTATAAGATATGAAGAAATTGCAAAAATTGTGTCGGAATTTGAGAATTTTTGTGAAATAAATTGCTGTAGTGGATCATACAGTTACAAATAATAAAGTTACATAAGAATTAAATAAAGGAAAATATGGCATATTTCTTAAGAAGGATGGTTCTATCTTTAGATTTTCCAGAAGAAGAGACAGAAAATTTTCTAGAATAGCAAATCGGGATTCAATAATCATAAAATGTATCTTCACTACCATTAAGAGGAACAAATATGCAAAGTAATATATTGTTAGAAGAATGAGCTTATTAAAATCTAAAAGACTGGAAGAATGAATGAGGTTTTTTACAGTACTTTTTAATTTTTTTAATGATTTTGTGCTAATTTATAGGTAAGGACTATAGATGCGAGCTCTAGCATGAATACATTTTTATCAAAAGTTTAACTTGATTTCAAGACAGATAATGATATAGTACGATAATTTTCATATATTTTATCTTATCTACTATAAAGTTTAATTTATGTCGCAGTAACTGAATTTACCCGGGGAGTTTTTATATGACATCTTTCCACCTTAAAGTCTTAAAACCCTTCTGTTATTGCATTTACCCTCTTTTTAGTTTGTAAGGATATGTCTTCCCCGATGATCAAAGACGGAGCTAGATGATTAACTACAAGTTCGGATGAATCCAATAACTTTTGATTAAATATTATATTTATGTTAAATTTTTTAGTAAATATGTATTAATAAATAATTACGAATCCAGTAACTAAAATGAGTTGTGGGTTCGATGACAAAATCAGAACCCATAAATTTCAAATCTTGACTCCGCCTCTGCCGATAATCAATGTCTTTATTGTATTTTTACAAGAATCACTTAAAAGTAATTTGTTTCCTTTCTGTATATAAGATCAAGAGAAACGCCAAAACCTACTATAGACTGTGATGGCGCCCAACGTCGTCGTTAGGCATGCCAACGGTGAACTATCACATTAATTATTCATTTTATTACTTCCGAAATCATAAATTTTATTAAGTAAAGAAATTTACACCTTTAAAATCACGGGTACATACATAATTAGTAATGCATAAAAATAAAAGGTAATAATAATATGCAAATCCGTAAGCATCAACTAGAATATTCCAAAATCCGGTGTCACAAGTGGATAAGTATTTACTGAGTACAAAATAATACATCATTTGTGTCTGGAATGCAAATAAGACAGGTAAAGTTAATAGTGCGATGGAGACTCCATGGCTGCGATACGTAACCTGGAATGCAACTCACCATAAAGTCTCCTCAACAGCTGCGCCTACGCGCCAATATGTCTGCCAGATGAACCTGTCAGATCCTATACATTTAGTATAGAAGTGCAACATGAGTACGTAAATCAATGCATACCTAGTAAGTATCTAGTCTAACCCCGGAGAAGTAGTGACAAGGGGTCGACATCAACACTTATAGTGGTCCAATAAATCAATATGATAATTCATAAACAGATATCAAGCACAATAGTAGCAGTGAGGTACAACATGTAACTAACATGATCTTTCAAAATTTCTTTTTACGATATAAATTTATCAATCTCGTATCCTATCTCTCAATAACTCGGAAAATATCAAGTTCCAATATCAAACGGATAAGGAATACCATATAAAATGCCAGGCATAAGTGGAAGGATAATCGTGAATATTCGAATTGCTAGCGATATAACGCACGATTATGCTGAGATCGTACGACCCAATCCAGAGTGGTGTGTACACTGCCGAGGGTCGACCGGCACGAACTAGAGATGCATCTCATTATACTGCTGAGACTTTCGGCCCGCTCCACAAGAAAGGAAGGAACTTATCGAATTACGAGATACATGCTTACAATACAGTATATGAGCATAAAGTTGATATACCATTTACCGTTTATCGGATATTTTTCCAACAACTCAAGGTGATAAGGTTCGGCCTAATATATATTCCTAAATCAATTTCAATTATAAATTCACTTAATTAAGCTAGCAAAAATGAGTTTAAATAATCCAAATATTACATGATAAAGTCTTAAGTCTACCCGGACATAAACATACTTTAGCTACATACGGACTCTCGTCACCTCGTGCGTACGTAGCACCCACAATAAGTAGCACATAATAATTACATCACATAGGGGGTAGTTTTTTCCTCACAATGTTAGACAAAAGACGTATCTCACTCCGAAGTTCCATAACCGGCTGCAATGCCTCTCTAACTCTTTAATTCAAAGCCAAACGATCCGAAACTAGACGTACAATGTGCAATTAAATCAAAATATACTCCAAATGCGTATAATTTAATAATTTATAATAATTTCCAACTCCGCTCGAAAAGTCAACAAAGTCAACCCTCATGCGCACGTACCAGAATTTCGAAAATTCTTAAAGATAATCATTACCCATAATATCACGAACTCAAATATATAATTTATTTCTAATTCCATGTCCAATTTCGTGGCAAAAATCTAAAAATACCAAATTTTAGGTTTTTTTCAAAATCCCACAATTTCTACAAAATTTCATGTTTAAATCCTTGTAGAATCTATGTAATTAACTAACATTATGTGGGAATTACCTACCTTGCCGTAGATGACGAAAATATACCCTCGAACCAAATCCCGTATAAGTATCAAGTCTGCCCAGGCCCGCTCTTCTTCACATTCGCGACCACCTGATCGCATTTGCGATGCCCAGCTTCCCTTGCCCTTCGCATTCCCGCTTTGCCCCTCGCATTTGCAAAGGCCTTCTGCCTCGCAGCCACCCAACCTTCTTCGCGTTCGTGACCTTTGTGTCGCGTTCGCGTAGGTTGCCTCTGCTCTTCTCCGCATTCGCGACCTCTGTGTCGTGTTCGCGATGAGCAAATCCCAATAGCACAAAAAATTTTCTTCGCGAATGCATGAGACCCTTAGCGTTCGCGAAGAACAAAATCAGACACCAGCACCAGTAGTTGCAAAACAAGAAAATATGGTCTGAAACCACTCCAAATCACACCCGAGGCCCCCGGGACCCCATCCAATCACACCATCCAGTCCCAAAACATAACACGAACCTGCTCGAGGCCTCAAATCATACCAAACAACATCAAAACTACGAATCAACGATCGAAACCTTCCTCTCAATGTTCAAACATTCAAACTTCGACAAACGCATCTGATTCGTAGTTAAACATTCCGGAATGACACTAAACTTTACGCACGAGTCATAAATCACAATACGAACCTATTCTAAGGCTCTGAATCCTAAACAGACATCGATAACATCAAAATCAACTTCAAACCAAACTTAAGAAATTCTAAAACTTTCAAAATGCCGACTTTTCAAATTGAGCGATGAAATCCTCCCGAACTACCCGATACTCAACCCGAACATATGCCCAAGTTTGAAATCATCATACGGACCTATCGGAACCTTCAAATCCCGATTTCGAGGTCGTTTACTCAAAAGTCAAACTTTACTCAACTCTTCTAACTTAAAGCATCCGAATTGAGAATTTTCCGTCCGAATCAACTTCGAACTTCCCAAAATTCAATTCTGACCACACGTACAAGTCACAAAACATGAAGTGAATCTACTCTCGACCGCAAACCACCAAATGATGCACTAGAGCTCAAAACGACCGGTCGGGTCGTTACATTCTCCCCACTTAAACATACGTCCGTCCTTGAACGTGCCAAGAATCATCCCAGAGTTTTCCAAAATCCCTATTTAACACCTCGTGCGCCTACCCGTGCCACCATGACCCATGTGAGCAAATTAGATCGAGCCAGATTGAAGATCCTTCCTATAACCTTAGCTAACAAGCCTTAGAACCAAATCCCAACATCCGGAATTCTCCACGAGACCCTATTCTAACATACGAACACCGCATCAATAACTATACACTGGACCTAAACATAATCATGCACCTATGCTGAAATCACACCTTGCACCACATAAGTCGTTTGCACATAATAACATCTTCCGACCACAATCGCTACAATTTCACAAATCTGATGCCTGTAATACACCTCATAACACATATAAGTCATGTTCCAACTCTCGCAATACTGCCACGACGAAAGAAATGTGCAGAAACGCATAACCACCTGTCAAATCAATAAATCATGGAGTCTCTCCACCTGTCAAGTATCATTACCTCATTTTGAACTGAATAACAAAATTTTCTCTTTAATATAATCTGATCGCACTGATCTCAGGTCAAATAACCTTGTCTCACCCAGTACAAGTTGCTCAGGCAATAAGCCACCTCATACACTGTCTAAAATCTCATACAGTGCCATTAAA
Organism: Nicotiana tomentosiformis; assembly: GCF_000390325.3. Lineage (NCBI taxonomy): Eukaryota > Viridiplantae > Streptophyta > Magnoliopsida > Solanales > Solanaceae > Nicotiana > Nicotiana tomentosiformis. The sequence continues at coordinate 71,469,049 of NC_090818.1, read as the reverse complement.
ACGCCAATAAGCTATAACTCGAATGTGACCTATAGGGAAGAACGAACTCAGGCAAACAACCATCCAGCCCGCGTAACGAATAAAACGGCCAAACCGATGTTATGGCTCCATCTTAGAGATAAGAAACAAGACACACAAAATAAGTATAAGGAACCGTACTTAATATCTCACTGTTGCGGTGTGCAACCCGATCCAAATATGACATTGTTGCGGCGTGCAACTCGATCCAAACAAGACATTGTTGTGGCGCGCAACCCGATCCAAATATGACATCATTGCAACACACAACCCGATCGACACAACATACATGTGGCAGCATGCTACATGATCCAAACAATATACCCGTGGCGGAGTGCCACACGATCCAAACAATATACCCATGACGGCGTGCCACCTGATCCAAACCAATATACCTATGGCGGTGTGCCACCCGATCTACACATAACAATCAATAAGGAACCACCCATCACACCGAAATGCTTATACTTAGAAAATGCCCGAATGTTGACCACAAGCACTCCAGGTGTATTAATATAACCCTGGGGAGACGACTAGTGCCATGCGCTACCAAAAACTCAAGCACGACTAAGGTGCAATGCCTAATTTAGCTACGGCCTCCAAATACTTTTTCGGACACGCTCCTAAGTCCAAAATCACCATATGGAGCTATTGGAATAATTAAAACTCTTTTTCGGGGTCGTTTACACATAAATTGATATCCAGACACTATTTTAACTTAAGCTTTAAACTTTGGAACTAAGCACATGAAGATATGCAAGAGTGCATAATGGATTGGTCTTTAGGAAAACCTCTTTCGATTATTCTCCTAACTAGGTCTAATCAATGATTCAACTAGCCTCTTTCGATTACTTAGAAGAATCTATGAACTCAACCAAAAATATAATGTAAAGATATCACAAGTTATGTCTCTCTCGATTACATGAAAAAAGTGAATATAGATGCAACATTTAATTCATCTGAAAATGATTCTATACATAAAACTAGAGTTATAATCTACAAACAATCATCAATACACCAAATCCATCAAACCCTAAATGGAACTACTCCATAGATATAGAGAAATTCATCACAAATAAAATTAAAGTATAGGAAAACATAAATTCAATCCAAACTAGGGTCTTGAGTGAGGAAGGAATGATGAAATCCTTGTGCTTGTGTTCTTCCAACTCCTCCTTAGGTCCGAAGTATGTCTAAAAGTCTAGAAAATAGCATTTTTCCATGTATTTATACCAAATAGGGTCGGCCCCAGATGAAATCACCCTTTCCTAGCCGAAATAGGACTTTCATTCTGTAAAACTTGCACAGGCGCGCCGCATGGGGCGACGCGCTATGCGGGGAATTAGTGGTTAAATCCAGAGAGATCAACAATTCACCAGGAAACAAAAATACATTGTTGCGGCGCACCACGCGCCGCAGCAGTGCAAATTTCTCAGAGTGTTGCTTTTTGCGTGATTTTTGACGTCTAGACTTGGTCCTTGACCCCTAATCATGATACCGGCTTAATCTTTTGGGCTTTTACTCATACGTCAAAGCTCCAAATAGATCAAATTAGCTCCACAAAATCTAAATAGCTCGAAATCACATCTATAAGGCATAAAATACATAATAATGCAAAACACCACTAATTAAAGCTCAACACAAGTAAAGTACAGTGAATTAGAGTGAAATAAGCGACTAAAACACCATATTATAGCCTACCATCAACACCCCACACTTAAACCATTGCTCGTCCTCGAGCAATCAAACTACACTTCATATAGGCATGACCTTTTTCAACAACTCTCATAACTCATCATACCAAGAATATTTAAAACAGGTTTGACTCAAAAGCACCACGCATTTTCCATAACCACTCACTTACTCTAACACAGATATCAATGGCATTACCTTTCCTTCACGAATCAAGTGCCATCACACAGTAATAGAGAGCAGTTCCACACACAATAAAATTTAAGAACAATTAGGAACTCAAGATAGAAAGAATTCACTCACTCTCAGAAACAACATTCACGTGCCACAACAGACGTACCATAGGTTTGCCCGTAATGTACTACTCTACTAATTGAGCTCATTCAGGCATGGATCAAGTAGGACTTTATTTGGTTGTAATGTAGGTTGCGAGATGGGTAGGATACATTTGGATATAAGAGTGACTACACCTCCCTAAGCACTTTAATACATACACTTAATCGTTCAATACCCCACACTTATGTCAAACCATAACTCCACCTTCACATCAATACACATTAACTCCCTACTTCTTTAAGCACAAATACATAAGAGTCACCAATATCAAGGAATATTTTGCATAACAATACAACTATTTTTTCATTTCTTTTTCAATTCAAGTGGCTCTTACTTTTTCAAAGCAGTGCACCTTTCTCTTTATTTCAATAGTTCCACTCAACATCCAAACCAATACCCCACACTTCAACTTTTACAAAGTTCATGACAAATTCAAGTGCTCACGAGAGGTAAAAGGTTCAAATAGATGGTCAATTTAAACAAATGGGTCAGGCTTGAAATGTGGTTGCCAAAGAAACATGATTAAATGTTCAACGGGGTTAACAAAGATACACAACAATTAGGCGGGTAAAAGCATGCATCTGGCTCAACAAAGAAATGCCTATATCACTTCCAAGACTGAATAAAACTACTATTTTGCTTTGCAAACACACGGGGCAAGTTCTAGGCATCAAATGCAATGCACAGAATACAAAAAAACTCACACATACATGGCACATAACTCACTCAGGATTGGACTATCAACACACTCTAGTCAAAGCAATTAAGCAAAGTTAAGATCATACAATTTAAGGTACTTATACAAGAGTAAAAAACTGAGCCTAAACGTCACAACTAAAGTACTCACTATTCTCAAGGTATAATAAAGTCATGACATATTGCCTTCAATTCAAATCACAGCACAAGGTTTCCTTCTCCTAAAATAAAAACTAATTACACCCGATTCAAACAAACCTCTTGGAAAAAAAACAACGGTACAAAGAAACATCAAGGGAGAATTATTACACTACCTACAAACGAAAATCTTTTTGTCTTTTTTCTTTCGATTTTAATCCCTCAAGAAACCCATCGATGGTATCCATCATCGGGAAAAATCGAAAATTTTAAAACATTTCTCATTTTTTTTCTATCTATTCTAACTACAACTAACAAAAAAACTAATATACATACATACAAATGTCCCCACCCCACATTTAAGTTGTGGCATGTCCCCATGACACACAATTAAAAAGCATAAGGTAAAGAAAACTTCCCTGAATATCTAGTCGGGGTCTGAGTCAAAGTTAGGCTCCATGCACACATCCATGCGGACAACTTCTTCTCAGCCTTTTCAGGGAACACCCCACACTTATCTTTCTCGCTGACTGCAGTCTTCTCTTTCGAGCCCTTTACTTTCCACTCAACACTTGGAGCTGGTTTTCCTTTTTCCACCCCCGTTTATACATCCATCTTGAAAGTCACAGTCTCCTCACCCACTCTAAGCATGAGTTTCCTCTCATGTATATATAATATCACCCTGTCCGTCGCTAAGAATGGTCTTCCTAGGATGAGGGGTGCCTGCTTGTTTTTCTCCATATTAACAACTATAAAATCCACAGGAACTATGAACTTATCCACCCGAACTAACTGTCACGACCCAACTGGAGGGTCATGACTAGAACCCGGGCCATACTTGCCGAGCACTAACGTACATTTTATCTAACCTTCCTTATTATCTTTAAGGGCCAACAAGATCAATATAAATAGTAAACATGGATCATGAACATCCAACAATGAAAGATAATGTCATGAACATACATAACATGGGACGACAAGACTGTCAAGAAACTATATATTAGGTACGAGCTACCATGCTGCCATGAAAGACTATACAACAAAAATCAGCCGACAAGGCATTCTAAACTATACATAAGTCGACACTTGTCTATGAGCCTCTAAAGGAACATAAGTGCTGCAACATTGCCGGAACAGGGCCCCGACATACCCATAATGTCTATAACAAAAATGCATACCAAGACCACGGCAAATTCGGAGAAGGGATCTCGCCAATAACCGCTGAACTGGACAGCCTACTGTGGTGGGGGAGCTGCGTCTACTTGTCTATCAGGACCTGCAGCACGACATGCAGCGTCCACAAATAAAAAGAATGTCAGTACGAATAAAGTACTGAGTATGTGAGGCAGGAAAGCATAAGTAAGAACAATAATGTAAACAGGGATAGAGAATATACAACCTGTGACATTTGGGTACCTCTGAGGGCTACTGACATGAAATACATGATACATACATATATATATACATAAACTTTTAAAACATACGTCTTTGTGGGCATCACCATCATCATATCGTACCCGACCGTAATAGGCTCGGTAAAACGTACCCGGCCATCATAAGGCTCGGTAGAATCGTACCCGGCCACGTGGAGCTCGGTAAAACCCAACTGATCAGTGGTTGCACAATAGGTGCCATACCCGGCCGACTATAGCGCGGCTCGGTAGAGTAAAATAGATATATATATATATATATATATATATATATATATATATATATATATGGATCGGTAGAGTAAAATAGATACATATATATGATGCATGCTGGACTCATTGGAATCACATTTTGAACCTTTCGGAGTGACGTAAGGTCGGTATCCTTCGTACACGTTATTAGGATTAACTCTTCATCAAGAATTTTATAAGAATTAGGAACTACCAACAACATTGATAATATAAGAATAAGAGAAGTAACTCAATATCAATCGTTTCATAAGAAGGGCAGCAATGTAAGTACTGCTAGCTTCTAAGAGTAGAGTATCTTTGGGAGCTCGTTCATTAAATTATGTACAATCAGAGTCATGCAAAAGAATGAAGGGGATAGCCTCACATACCTTGTATATACTTCCCAACATCAAGCTATGCAAATGTCATGACTCCTTAGTCTACAATAAGACAAATGACACTATCATTATCGTTTAAGCGTCGTAACTATTATGTATCGACCGCAACCTATTTTACGATGAAACGGACAGCACCTCCCCTATTTATATGACTTCCCACAAGTCAATACAATCACCAAACAGCCCAAACAACATCATTAATAATCATATTGAGCCTCCAAAACAGTCCACCAACCAACAACATTACTACCAAGCCTTTCGATATATATTTCACAAGTTCTAGCTTCAACGACTTAGCCACAACTTGGATAATCTTAAATATATATAGAGTAAGAGGTTCCTTACCTTTAAACAGAAAGAAAAACTCCAATTTGACCTTAATTTTCCACGAAATATCCCTCCAATTCTGCCACAAGAACAAGGAAGCGAAACTAGCAATTAATTCGGGTTTTTCGGCACTAGAATTACTTTAGAAGACTTGAAATCACCTAGGGTTGATATTAAAAACTTTAAGGTGTATTTACAGAACATAAAACACTTAAAACAACCTCCCACACGAGCTGGAACAACACAAAAATCAGCAACAATAAGAAGAACAAGAAACTTACTAGCGCCACGGGATTCCCGACATTTGATTTGTGTTGTTTGCCCTTTGTTTGGGTCTTGGATCATGAGAGAACCTTGAGAGACTGTTTTTAGGGTTCTAAGTTCTGAATATACTGAAAAATAATGACTTAAAACGGGGTTTAGGTATCATATATATATCCATATGTCTTAAACCGCCTATGTGGGCCTCATAGAGAGCTGTTTGGCGCACTCTCGCGAAAACGCGAATATCTCTCTATTCCGAGATCATATCGATGAACGGTTTAATGTGTTGGAAACTAGACTCATAGATATTCAATTTTATAGGTATATCACCCCATAATTCCAAGTACAATGGGACAAAAATGTAGTAACATTTGACCTAAAGTTTAAGTAAAATTATAAACGTAAGTTGCGACAATTTTTATCGACTTTTGTTTCATAACTCGCTTGACTTCAAGACTTATGATACGGATATTATATGATTCAAATACATTGAAACATGACCTCTTGGGACAATTAATCACCTCTAGTGTTACCCGAAAATACGGGTTACAACATCCTTGATTCGTTTAACTTCAAATACTTGTTAACCACTCTTATACACCCTTGTATCGTTTAAGACCAATAGGATTAACTTCTTATTATCTCAAAGATAATCTCTTCTTCGATTTACGTCGACTAACTTACGACGTGATCTAAGGTACGCGAATGTGGGTTGTAACACCCTCTCCCCCTTAGGAACATTCGTCCTCGAATGTAAGGGTTTATGGGGTGTCTAACTCATCGTGGATTCCGACGGAGATTTCCGGCTGAGTTTCCCCTCTAAAATGGACACTAGAACTTGCAAGCAGTTAAACCCAACCTATGGCCTTACAAGACTATACAAAGCATTATGGATATGTACATTATCTGCATATCACCATTTTGTATTAAAAAAAAGAGTATTCACAAGCTATTGCTTACCTCATAGAGCCGTTTCACCTTATAATGCGTCCTTCTTTCCCCCGGCATCCTCGTTATCTTCACTCTGGAATAGGTAAGGGTATTTAGACTTCATCTCCTCTTCTGCTTCCCATGTCATTTCTTCTATATTCTTGTTCCTCCATAATACTTTCACGGAAGCTACATCCTTTGTTCTCAGCTTGCGGACTTGTCGATCTAATATAGCCACTGGCACTTCATCATATGATAGATCCTTTGTAACTTGTACATCTTTGATAGGGACGACCCGAGAAGGGTCTCCAATACATTTCCTCAACATAGATACATGGAATACCGGGTGGACAAATTCCAATTCAGATGGCAATTCTAACTCGTAAGCAACCTGTCCAATTCGTCGAAGAATTTTGTACGGCCCAATATACCGCGGACTCAACTTACCCTTCTTCCCAAAACGCATAACACCCTTCATCGGCGAGATCTTCAGGAAAACCCAATCACCAACCTCAAATTCCAGATCACGACGTCGGACGTCGGAATAAGACTTTTGCCTGCTTTGTGCCGTCCTCAGTCGCTCTTGTATCACTTTCACCTTCTCAATGGCTTGGTGAATCAAATCTGGCCCATATAATTCTGTCTCACCGACTTCGAACCATCCAACTGGTGATCTACATCTCCTCCCGTACAGTGCCTCATACGGGGCCATTTTAATACTGGAATGGTAGCTATTATTGTAGGCAAATTCTATAAGTGCCAGATGGTCATCCCAATTCCCCTTGAAATCTAGAACACATGCTCGTAGCATATCTTCAAGCATCTGGATGGTACGTTCAGCCTGTCCGTCAGTCTGCGGATGGAATGCAGTGCTGAGATTTACTTGTGTGCCTAAACCCTTCTGAAAAGACCTCCAAAAGTTAGCCGTAAATTGAGCTCCTCGGTCTGATATAATAGATACCGGCACACCATGAAGCCTAACAATCTCCTTGATATACAACTTCGCATAATCTTCAGCCGTGTAAGTTGTCTTAACTGGTAGAAAATGGGCAGATTTTGTAAGTCGATCAACTATCACCCAGATGGAGTCAAACTTATGATAAGAGCGAGGTAATCCAATAATGAAGTCCATATTAATCACCTCCCATTTCCAGGTCGGAATCTCTATATTCTGAATCAATCCACTGGGTTTCTGATGCTCGATCTTTACTTGTTGACAATTAGGACACTGGGCTACAAATTCTGCAATAGACTTCTTCATGTTATCCCACCAATACTGCTCCTTAACGTCATGATACATCTTTGTTGAGCCAGGATGGATAGAATATCGGGACTGATGAATCTCAATCATAATCTTCTCTCGCAACCCTGCCACACTAGGCACACATAATCGGCCCTGGTATCTCAGTGTCCCATCTCCTCCGATCTTGAAAGCTGTAATCTTACACTACTGAATTCCCTCTCTCAATCTTACTAAGGTAGGATCTTCATATTGCCGTGCTTTTACCTCGGCTACCAAAGATGATTCTGCTGTATTCTGTACAGTAACACCTCCATCATTAGAGTCCAACAATCTGATTCTCATATTGGCCAGCTGGTGAAGCTCTTTGGTCAACCCTTGTCTACCTGCCTCAATATGTATTAAGCTTCCCATTGACTTACGGCTGAGAGCGTCTGCCACAACATTAGCTTTACCGGGATGGTACAATATCTCGACATCGTAGTCTTTCAGTAATTCAAGCCACCTACGCTGCCTCAAATTCAACTCCTTCTGCTTGAAGATGTATTGTAAACTCTTGTGATCTGTGTAGATGTCAACATGGACGCCGTATAAGTAGTGCCGCCATATCTTCAAAGCATATATTACTGCAGCCAATTCCAAATCATGAGTCGGGTAATTCTTTTCATGCTTCTTCAATTGTCTTGATGCATAAGCAATCACCTTCCCACGTTGCATCAATACACACCCCAAACCTATACCTGAGGCATCACAATATACCACATAGCCTTCTGTTCCTTCTGGGAGAGTGAGCACTGGCGCGGATGTCAATCGATTCTTTAGCTCCTAAAAACTATGTTCACAAGCATCAGACCACTGGAACTTGGTAGCTTTCTGTGTTAACTTAGTCAATGGTGCTGATATAGAGGAAAACCCTTCTACAAACCGCCTATAATATCCTGCTAGCCCTAGGAAGCTGCGGACTTCTGACGGTGTTGTAGGTCTCGGCCAATTCTTCACTGCATCGATCTTCTGAGTGTCGACACTAATACCCTCATCAGATATCACATGGCCAAGGAATGCTACTGAGTTCATCCAGAATTCACATTTAGAGAGCTTAGCATATAACTTATGATCCTGAAGGGTCTGTAATACTATCCGCAAGTGGCCCGCATGTTCCGCCTCCGAACGAGAATACGCCAAAATGTCATCAATGAATACGATCACAAACACATCAAGATAGGGCCTGAATATACTATTCATGAGATCCATAAAAGCTGCTGGGGCATTTGTTAGCCCGAACGACATCACCAAGAACTCAAAATGCCCATATCTTGTCCGGAAGGCCGTCTTTGGAATATCCTTCTCCTTAACCCTCACCTGATGATACCCTGAACGCAAGTCAATCTTGGAGAAATACTTGGCACCCTGGAGTTGGTCAAACAGGTCATCAATTCTTGGAAGTGGATACTTGTTCTTTATTGTAAACTTATTCAACTGTCGATAATCGATACACATCCTTAACGACCCATCTTTCTTCCGCACGAACAAGACTGGCGCACCCCAAGGTGAAGTGCTAGGCCTAATGAAACCCTTATCCAGCAAGTCCTTCAACTGCGCCTTCAACTCTCGCAACTCTGCCGGGGCCATCTTGTATGGAGGGATAGAGATCGGTTGAGTGTCAGGCAATGCATCAATGCTAAACTCAATCTCCCTTTCAGGAGGAAGGCCTGGGAGTTCATCTGGGAAAACATCTGGAAATTCATTGACCACATGGATTAATTGTAGAGTAGGCGGCTTCGCCTCTGCATCCCTAACGCGAACAAGATGATAAATGTAACCTTTTGAGATCATCTTCCTTGCCTTAAGATAGGAAATAAACCTACCTTTCGGCGTAGCAATGTTCCCCTTCCATTCAATGGCGGGTTCACAAGGAAACTGAAACCTAACCATCTTCGTACGACAGTCAACATTTGCATAGCATGAGGCCAACCAGTCCATTCCCATTATCACATCGAAATCAACCATTTCTAACTCAAATAAATTTGCCGAGGTTTGACGACTACAAATCATCACAGTGCAACCTTTATATACCCTTCTAGCAATCACAGAATCTCCTATCAGAGTGGATACCGCAAGTGGTTTACTTATCAATTCAGGTTCAATGCCAAACTTATTAGCCACAAAGGGTGTAACATATGATAAGGTAGATCCTGGATCAATTAGCGCATATACATCATAAGAAAACACAGACAATATACCTGTAACAACATCCGGAGATGACTCGAGATCTTGTCGACCTACTAGAGCATAGGTTCGATTTTGAGCACCACTCAAACTCGGCACTGAACCTCTACCTCTACCACGACCTGTCGACTGTTGAAAACCTTGTGCTGGAGGTCGAACTGATGAGGAAGAACCAGACACAGATCCAGTCGGCTGAGCCATACCACCACCTCCTCTGTTAGGACAATCCCGCATCATATGGCCAGGCTGTCCGCAAGAATAGCACGCATCGGAACCTCGACGGCACAGTCCAAAGTGGGCCTTGCCGCACTTATCACAACGAGGTGTTGGGGGTCTCGTCTGACTAGTATCTCTATGAAATTGTGAGCCTGATGCCCTTGAACTCTGACCTGAATCAGAATAGGTAAATCGATCATACCGAGGCCTCTGAAACTGTAGAGGAGCACTAGCTACAGGTGGCGCCGAACTCCTCGAAGATTGGGGCCTGATACTGCCTCTGAACTCATCAGAATACCCTGCAAATCTCGCCCTCTTATGCTGGCCCCTATCCTGCTCCCTATCTGCCCTTTGCTGGCGCTTACGATCCTCTAGGGTCTGGGCATAAGCCTGAATACGGGAAATATCCATGCCCTCTACCAAGGAGGCTGTTGTGCACTCATTTATCAGATGTGGTCCCAACCCGTTCACGAACAGATGCACCCTATCACTCATCTCTGACACCATATGGGGAGCATACCTTGCTAAAGAATCAAACTGTATACTATACTCTCGTACACTCATATTACCCTGTCGAAGGTTCAAGAACTTATCAGCTCTAGCTCGTCGTATCTCAACTGGCAAGTAGTGACGAAGAAAGGCCTCAGAAAATTCCTTCCACACGGCTGGAGGAGCGTTCAGACCCCTAGATCTCTCCCAACTATCATACCAGAAAATCGCTAAATCCCGTAACCGATAAGAAGCCAACTCTACTGCCTCCGTATCACTAGCATGCATAACTCGCAATGTACGATGAACCTGATCAATAAATGTTTGTGGGTCCTCCTTGGGGTCTGATCCGGTAAACACTGGAGGGTCTAGATTAATAAAATCACGAACTCTCGCACTAAGTGGTTTATCAGCAACACCGGTATTCTGCCTCTGAGCCTGAGCAGCTACCAAGCTAGTCAACAATTGCACCGCACTGCGCATATCGTGGTCTGTAGTGCCAGAAGGAGGAACTGGATGTATTGGGTGCCTCCTAATATCCTTTGGAGGAGACGGAGAGGTATGAGACGGCATCTCACTCTGAGCCTCACTTTGGCCTGCTCTGGCTGGAGGCACCTGAATGTTACCCTCTCCCACAGCTGTATCAAGCCGTTTACTAATCGCTTGCTTCCTAGTCGAAGGCATCGCTGAAAGAAAACAAGGTGATTATTAGATATGAACACTTATGACTCAACTCTATGCACGATCTAGATTTAGGAAGAAGGTAACAACCCTAGATGTCATGTAGCCTCCTGATTATAAATGTGGCGCGCTACACATCCATAATCAAAACTCTACTAGACACGGCTCATAGACAACCCCTAGGACAGACTTGCTCTGATACCAAGTTTGTCACGACCCAACTGGAGGGTCATGACTAGCACCCGGGCCATACTTGCCGAGCACCAACGTACATTTTATCTAACCTTCCTTATTATCTTTAAGGGCCGACAAGATCAATATAAATAGTAGACATGGATCATGAACATCCAACAATGAAAGATAATGTCATGAACATACATAACATGGGACGACAAGACTGTCAAGAAACTATATATAAGGTACGAGCTACCATGATGCCATGAAAGACTATACAACAAAAATCAGCCGACAAGGCATTCTAAACCATACATAAGTCGACACCTGTCTATGAGCCTCTAAAGGAACATAAGTGCTACAACATTGCCGGAACAGGGCCCCGACATACCCATAATGTCTATAACAAAAATGCATACCAAGACCACGGCAAATCCGGATAAGGGTTCTCGGCAATAACTGCTGAACTGGACAGCCTACTGTGGTGGGGGAGCTACGTCTACCTGTCTATCAGGACCTGCAGCATGACATACAGCGTCCACAAATAAAAAGGACGTCAGTACGAATAAAGTACTGAGTATGTGAGGCAGGAAAGCATAAGTAAGAACAGTAATGTAAACAGGGATAGAGAATATACAACCTGTGACATCTGGGTACCTCTGAGGGCTACTGACATGAAATACATGATACATACATATATATACATAAACTTTTAAAACATACGTCTTTGTGGGCATCACCATCATCATATCGTACCCGGCCGTAATAGGCTCGGTAAAACGTACCCGGCCATCATAAGGCTCGGTAGAATCATACCCGGCCACGTGGAGCTCGGTAAAATCCAACTGATCAGTGGTTGCACAATAGGTTCCATACCCGGACGACTATAGCGCGGCTCGGTAGAGTAAAATAGATACATATATATGATGCATGCTGGACTCATTGGAATCACATTTTGAACCTTTCGGAGTGACGTAAGGTCGGTATCCTTCGTACACGTTATTAGGATTAACTCTTCATCAAGAATCTTATAAGAATCAGGAACTACCAACAACATTGATAATATAAGAATAAGAGAAGTAACATCAATATCAATCGTTTCATAAGAAGGGCAGCAATGTAAGTACTGCTAGCTTCTAAGAGTAGAGTATCTTTGGGAGCTCGTTCATTAAATTATGTACAATCAGAGTCATGCAAAAGAATGAAGGGGATAGCCTCACGTACCTTGTATATACTGCCCAACCTCAAGCTATGCAAATGTCATGACTCCTTAGTCTACAATGAGACAAATGACACTATCATTATCGTTTAAGCGTCGTAACTATTATGTATCGACCGCAACCTATTTTACGATGAAACGGACAGCACCTCCCCTATTTATATGACTTCCCACAAGTCAATACAATCACCAAACAGCCCAAACAACATCATTAATAATCATATTGAGCCTCCAAAATAGTCCACCAACCAACAACATTACTACCAAGCCTTTCGATATATATTTCACAAGTTCTAGCTTCAACGACTTAGCTGCAACTTGGATAATCTTAAATATATATAGAGTAAGAGGTTCCTTACCTTTAAACAGAAAGAACAACTCCAATTTGACCTTAATTTTCCACGAAATATCCCTTCAATTCTGCCACAAGAACTCCAAGCACATTGGGAGAAAAATGCAGTAACATTTGACCTAAAGTTTAAGTAAAATTATAAACCTAAGTTGCGACAACTTTTATCGACTTTTGTTTCATAACTCGCTTGACTTCAAGACTTATGATGCGGATATTATATGATTCAAATACATTAAAACAAGACCTCTTGGGACAATTAATCACCTCTAGTGTTACCCGAAAATACGGGTTACAACATCCTTGATTCGTTTAACTTCAAATACTTGTTAACCACTCTTATACACCCTTGTATCGTTTAAGACCAATAGGATTAACTTCTTATCATCTCAAAGATAATCTCTTCTTCAATTTACGTCGACTAACTTACGACGTGATCTAAGGTACACGAATGTGGGTTGTAACACTAACACATCTTCCACTATCCCCTCGGGTATTAAAGTCGTTTGGTCTGCCAGCTACAATGATATTGGTGCAGACCTTATCTCTCCAATCTCTTTTTCCAGTTTCCTGTAAATAGATAGAGGCAGTAAATTAATTGAGGCACCAGAATCACATAAAGACTTATCAAAATTAATAGTTCCTAAAGAGCAAGGTATAGTAAAACTCCCTGCATCTCCACACTTTTGTGGGAGTTTATTTTGCAATATCATGTTGCAATGCTCTGTGAGCTTGACCACAGAGGTCTCCTCTATTTTCCTCTTCTTCGTAAGGATCTATTTTAAGAATTTAACATAAGAAGGCATTTGTGAGAGCACTTCTGTGAATGGTAAGTTTACATGAACCTGTTTCAGCACATCCAGAAATCTCTCAAACTGCTTGTCCGGCTTTTCTCTACATAGCTTTTGAGGGAAAGGTAGCGTAGGCCTATGCTTGCTCTCCTCATGTTCCTCCCTTCTCGATTTGTTTTCCTTCTTTTTCTCAGCTTTCATTGGGCCTTTCTTCTTCTTGTCATCATCACATTTCAGCTGCTCCCCACTTTCTTTTTCAAGTATCACATCTTTTTGGATCGAGGTGGGGACTTTCAGCACTTGTCCACTTCTCAAGGTTACAACATTCACTGTTTCTTTAGGATTTCTTTCAGTATCAGCAGGGAGAGCACATGGAACGCTCTAAAATAATATTGTTTCAATTTGTCCCACCTATTTCTCTAAATTTTGAATTGCTGCCCTTTGTACTTCAAATCTTTCATCAGATTTTCACAATGAAGGCCTTTATGAAATCTTCTAGACTAGGTTGATTGGGCTGTTAAAGCTAAAACTGCTGCCATGGCTGATTCATAAAACCAGGAGCTCATTATCCCTGAAATCTGGGGTTGTTTTATTGCCATGCATTTGCTACCCCCAAGTGAACTCCATGAAAAACTAGGGTGCTTCTGACCCATTACATTAAAATTATAATTTCCCACAGCATTCACTTCCTTAGTTGAGGCTTGACAATCATGAGTAGGGTATCCTCTTCTACATATATCACAGGCTACATGAGGCTCACTTTGTGTCGTGGCTAAGGTTAACTTCTGGATTTCATTAGCCATAGTATCAAGTTATGCCTGCACAGATGTATTAGCATCAACTTGGTGAACACCAGTTGATCTTCTTCTTTCAGCACTCCCCGAGGGCCACTGATTAGCATATTCAGATAACTCATCAAGAATTGTAACTATCTCCTCTGGAGTCTTCTTCATCAAAGGGCCTCCAACTGCATTTCTCAATATTCTAAGCGAGTCCGGTGTCAATCCATCCCAAAAGTCCTGGAGTTGCATCCAGAGTTCAATTCCACTGTGTTGACACTTTCTAACAATCTCCTTAAACCTCTCCCATGCTTCAAAAACAGTTTCAGTCTCTTTCTAATAAAAGTTATGGATTTCTCTTCTAAGCTTGCCCATTTTAGATGAGGAAAAATATTTATCAAGAAATTTCCTGGTCATCTCCTCCCATGTTCTGATCGATCCCGTGGGCAAGCTTCGAAGCCACTTCTTTGTATCATCTTTAAGTGAAAATGGGAATGCCCTTAAGTACACTGCATCTTGTGACACCCCATTGTATTGAAAAGTGTTCATAATCTCCTCGAAATTCATTAGATGTGTGTTTGGATCTTCGCTCATCTTTCCTATGAAGACACAATAGTTCTGAATGGTTTGAAGCAACCCTCACTTCAACTCAAAATTGTTAGCTGCAATTTGAGGTGGTCTAACACTTGATAAGCCTTGATTGTACATCGGTCTAGCATAATCGCCCAGTGATCTCCCAAGAATGGGAGCTATATTCCCGAACTGGTTTGCAGCTAAGGGTTGATTTTGAGCAATTATCCGACCCCTCTCTTCTTCATAGATAATCTATGCATCTCTAATAGCTACTTCCTCAGCATCCCGTGCAACCTTTTCTCATTGTTGGGTTGCTTCCCTTGTAGCCAAATCTACATTATCATCACCATTTCCATCCATAAGTTCTTTGGTTGAGGATTGCCCAAACTTTTCTTAAACTTATGCCTTAAACCACTTATTTAATAAGAGTGTTAAGGATGGTTCGGGTGCCAAGAGAGGATCACGACAAAACGGGTAAAGACTTATAACATGATTATCAAATGAGAAAGGCGAGAGTTCCAAAGGGGGTTGACTAGAGGTAATGACATTGGTTGGCAGTAGAAAGCTGAAACGGACCAAGGAAAGCCAACAATCATTTCCCAAACCAAGAAAAACTTAGGATTTCACCTTGAAGTACATTCGGAGCAAGTTCTAGACCATTCATACAGATACTTGGACTAGCAACAAATCACCTCACCCCTCATACGACTAGACCGTAAAAGAGGATATAATTGAGAGCCTACAACAACCACAATCAAGTTAAAGATCATTATGGTCCAATAAGCCGCTCGATGATTACAAAAATCAACTATAGAGTCTTAAAGTCACTAACTAGAGTAAATTTCTTTCAAAAACCTTGTTTCAAGCCATAAGCACGTAGTTAAGTGTGTTGTACCAAATGAAGCATGAATAACTCTTTTTCGAGAATGATTTGATTAGGCATTTTATTCATTACTACTACTATTATTATTACCTAAACACAAAAACAGATTCATTCCCTTAAGAAGGTTGTCACGCCATCCATCGTTGGGATGAGTCACCCGGTTCACACAAAAACTACCGTTGGAAATAACCATGGCATTAAGAAAATCAAAGGCTTATTATCTACTAAAACATAAAAAGAAGCTACTAACAAAACAAGAACTAAACTAGAAAAATAAAGAAGCTAATGAACAATAACTACTAAAGATAGATAAACTACAAATAAGAAAAGGACCAGTCTCAGCTGATCTCGGTTGTGTCCGATCAAGAAAATCTGGCCAAGGATCTTGAGGCGTCCAAGTCAGAGGTTGTCGAGGTCAATGATAGGGTGGCCAACAAAAGGATTATGCCGAGGCGACTCAGGACCAAGCGAAAAATATGGTGAAGCACGCGAAGTGGAAATCCCGAAGGGAGCCCCTCGAGGGAGTCCATGCTTGAGATTTTGATTTATTGGCTGAAATCGAGAATGCCAAGATATATGAAGCCAAGGTCAGGAAGCTGGCTTATCCCAAAGAGGAAGACTTCGAGGGGTATGAAGATTCAGGTGAGTCCGATGGTGCCGAAGACCCTGTAGGCAATGACGTGGCCCCCGATGAAGACTAGGCCATTTAGGATCATTTTAGGCATTTTGCCTTTTGTTTTTTGTATCATCTTTTTGTTGAGGATGTTCCGCCTTTGTAAAGGAATTGTATCGGGTCTATTCAGCTCTTGTAAAAAGAATATTTGATATATATATAAGGCTTTTTCCCTTCCATAGCTTTTGAATTTTTCCTTTGCTTTTTTATCTGTATTCGCAAAGATCGAAATGCCTTAGCATGAAATAGTTAGGTTATGTTCGAAGGATCGAACAAACCTTGCCTTTAAAATAATTTTGTTTTAAGGCATTGTTTAGGTTTTCCCAAAGTAGTTTAGGTTTATAGTTTGCCAAAGGTAGCCTTTAGAACCGGTTATGAAGATTTTTTGAAGGCCTTATTTTTGTTACAAGTCTCGAACATCTCCGAACCTTTTTTAATATAATCATAGTCTTTTCGAATTTGGGCAATGCCAAATAAGCTTTGCGCCCTCGGGTTTTATTATCTTGGCACGGTCGTTGCCCTTTAATTCGGGGAATGCCAAATAAGCTTATGCCCCCGAGGTCTGATGGCTCGGACCATCCGAGTTTGTTTTCGAGCGGCAGTCCTCGAGTGAGCGTGATTGTTCGAACGCAGAATAAGGTGGCCCTTGGGCTCAATACCTTTAGGGAATCATATGTAGGAAATTCTTCGAGAAATGTAAGAAAAAGTTTAAAGGACAAGAGGTGTATGCGCAAGGAAGAGACTTCTTTCATTTTTGTACATAATAGTTACACATGTATACTGGCTTTGTGCTAGGGTAGTCTATGTGAGCATGGTTCATTTGACCATTTGGCCCTTACAATGAATTCTATTGATCTAGACCCTTCAATCTTGAAATCGCTTTCCATGCTAAAGTTGATATCTGAGGGTAATGCCCCCAGTATTCGGGGTTGATCGAAGAAATGGCTTGAATGCTGTTGTGATTATCATCGACTTGTAGCCGGTCTTCAGTTTTAAGTTAGCATGATTTACTGGTTGCCACGTTAAAAACCTTGTCGGAAAACCCATTTGGGAGAAAACTGGTTCAAGGGAAAAAGAGTACAACGCGTGCTTTCAGACCTAAAATCTCGTATCATCCCTTGTTGGTTACCTGCAAGCGTTAGTTTAAAATGTAAATAACAAAAGAATGGGTTCGTACCTTAGCAGTAATATTGCTTCAAGTAAGTTATAATTTAGTTGTTCGGTAGTTGCTCGTTGTTCATTGTTCCGAGTTTGTAGGATCCTTTTTCGGTGATCTCGACAATTTGGTACGGTCCTTCCTAGTTTGGCCCCAATTTTCCTTTGTTCGGGTTTCGGGTGCTTAGTGTGACCTTCCTTAGTACCAAGTTCCTGATATTCAAATGTCTAAAGTTGGCCCTTCGATTGTAATACCTTTCAATCCGCTATTTTTGGGAGGCCAATCGGATAAGGGCGGCTTCACGCCTTTCATCTAATAGCTCCAGGCTCGTACTCATAACCTCGTCATTTGATTCCTCTGTTGCATATCGTAGTCTGATACTTGGTTCTCCTACTTCGACCGGGATAAGATCTTCGGTGCCATAAACCAAAAAGAAAGGGGTAGCCCTGATACTGGACTTCGAGGACATACGGTATGCCCATAGAACTTCGGGTAGTATTTCCTTCCATTTTTCTTTGGCATCGGTTAACCTCTTTCTAAGGTTTTGGAGTATGGTTTTGTTGGTAGATTTGTCTTGTCCATTCCTACTAGGGTGGTAGGGTGTCGATTAGATCATTTTGATCTTGTGGTCTTCAAGGAATTTGGTTACATTGCTTCCGATGAATTGTTTCCAATTGTCGCATACAATCTCGGCCGGTATTCTGAATCGGAATATTATGTCATCCCAAATGAAATCGATGACTTCCTTCTCCCTGACATTCTCGTATGCTTGGGCTTCCACCCACTTAGAAAAATAGTCCGTCATAAACAATATAAATTGAGCCTTACCGGGTGCCCATGGAAGGGGGCCAACGATGCCCATTCCCCACTTCATGAATGGCCATGGTGACAAAACCGAATGCAGCAGCTCCCCGGGTCGATGATCACTGGAGCGTGTCTTTGGCATTCAACATATTTTCGAACGAACTCCTTTGCGTCTTTTTCCATGTTGATCCAGTAATAACCGGCCTGATTATTTTCCGAACCAGCGATTCGGCGCCCGGATGATTTCCACAGGTACCTTCGTGGATTTCCCTCAAAGCATACTCAGTATCACCTGACCCTAGACATATTGCAAGTGGACCATCAGATGTTCTTCTAAACAAGGTTCCGTCTTTGGACAGGCTAAATCGGGTCGCCTTTGTACGTAGGGCCATCAACCTTTTTGGATCCGAGGGAAGTTTACCGGATCTGAGATATTCCACGTACTTATTCCTCTAGTCCCAAGTTAGGCTCGTCGATTTGATCTCGGCGTGGACTTCTTCCGTGGACTTCTTCCACCACCGATCACATAAGTTTTATGACTTCTCCCGAGTTGAACTCGACGTGTTCGACCGACGACCCTAAGTTAGCGAGCGCATGGGCATCACTGTTTTGATCCTGAGGTACGTGTTGCAAAGTCCATTCTTTGAACCGATGTAATGTCTACCTATAATTATTCCAAGTATCTTTGCATTCGTTCCTCTCTGATCTCGAATGTTCCACTGACTTGGTTTACCACAAGGAGGGATTCGCACTTGGCTTTGATCACCTCTGCCCCCAAGATCTTGGCTAGTTCAAGGCCTACAATCATAGCCTCATATTCGGCCTCGTTGTTAGTCAATTTCACAGTCTTAGTAGATTGTTTAATTATATTACCTGTTGGTGGCTTTAGTACGATGCCAAGTCCGGACCCTTTTGCGTTTGAGGCACTGTCCGTGATGAGGGTCCAAATTCTCGAGGAAGTTCCTGAGTTAACCAATAACTCTCTTTCGACCTCGGATATTTGGGCCGGTGTAAAGTCGGCCACAAAGTCTGCCAAAATTTGAGACTTAATGGTGGTCCGAGGTTGATACTCAATATCGTACCCACTTATTTCTATGGAACATTTGGCCAATCGGCCCGAGAGTTCGGGCTTATGCATAACGTTCCTTAATAGGTAAGTAGTTACGATACATATGGGGTGACATTGAAAGTACGATTTTAGCTTCCTAGAGGCGCTTAGCAAAGCGAGCGCCAGTTTTTCCAGGTGAGGGTACCTAGTTTCGGCCTCACCTAAGGTCCTACTAACATAATAAATTGGAAATTGCGTACTTTGCTCTTCCCGAACTAGGACTCTACTTAACGCTATCTTCTTGACCGCAAAGTACAAGTACAGTTGTTCATCTGTCTTCGGTATGTGAAGTAGGGGCGGGCTCGATAAATACCTCTTGAGTTCCTCCAAAGCTCGTTGGAATTCTGGGGTCCACAAGAAGTTGTTCTTCTTCTTCAACAATGTGAAGAATCGGTGGCTCTTGTTAGACGACCTCGAAATAAATTGCCCTAGGGCGGCTATTCGTCTGGTTAACCTTTACACAGCCTTTACGCTGTCCGCAACTGTGATATCTTCAATGGCTTTGATTTTATCGGGATTGATCTCGATTCCCTAATTGGATACCATGAATCCGAGGAACTTACCTGATCCAACTCCAAACGCACATTTTTCTGGGTTCAGCTTCATATTGTACTGCTTCAGTACACTGAAGGTTTCTTGCAAATGTTTTAAATGGTCCTCTGCTCGCAGGGACTTAACTAACATATCATCAATGTAAACTTCCATTGATTTTCCTATTTGTTCCTCGAACATCCAATTTACTAGGCGTTGGTAAGTAGCACCGGTATTTTTTAATCCAAACGACATTACGTTATATCAGTATGTGCCCTATTTAGTGATGAAGGAAGTTTTTTCCTGATCACCCGAGTCCATCCGTATTTGGTTGTACCCGGAATAGGTGTCGAGAAAACTGAGGATCTCGTGGAAGGCCGTGGCATCGATCATACGGTCTATGTTGGGCAAAGGAAAAGAGTCTTTCGGGCATGCCTTATTCAAATCTTTGTATTCTACACACATTCTTAGTTTATTCCTATTTTTAGGGACTACCACTATGTTTGCTAATGAATCCGGGTATTAAACCTCCCGAATAGACCCTATTTTAAGAAGTTTAGATACATCATCCTTGATGAAAGCATGGTTGATCTTAGACTGGGTATCCTCTTCTATTTAACAAGGTGAATGTTTGGGTCCAGGCTTAGCTTGTAAGTGGTTATCTCCGGCGGGATTCCTGTTATATTGATGTGGGACCAAGCGAAACAATCTTCGTTAGTTATAAGAAATTGAATGAGTTTTTCCCTCAGCTTGGAGCTTAGCCCCGTGCCCAGGTATACCTTTCGATCGGGCAAGCTTTCTCTCAATATGACTTGTTCCAACTCCTCGACCATCGATTTAGTGGCGTCGGAATCATCGGGGGCTATAAAAGATCTGGAAACCCCATAATCATCATCCTCGACTTCCTTTTGTTTGTCCGAATCTGTAGAAGATGGTATCAGTGACTTCTATTTGGCCCCGTTATTTACCATCTAGTTTGGGCCCTTAGATGTTGAAATTGTAGATGCCGGTATCACATCCTCGACCGCGAACATTCCTTCGCAACGGCTATTATCCGTAGACTTTTTTGACTCCATGATGTGTTGGGAATTTTAGTGCCTGATGTATTGTCGAGGGTACCGCCCTCATGTTGTGAATCCATGGCCTCCCGAATAAAGCGTTATATCTCATGTCCTCTTTGATCACATAAAATTTAGTCTCCTGGATTGTCCCGGCGGTGTTTACAAGTAACATTATTTCACCCCTAGTAGTCTTACATGCCATGTTGAATCCGTTCAGAACTCAAACTACAAGCACGATTTGGTTTTGTAGACCGAGCTGCTCCATGACCCATGATCGAATGATGTTGGCTGAGCTACATGGAACAATTAACACACGTTTAACCCGAATTTTACTTACGAGTACAAATATTACCAGTGCATCATTGTGGGGCTGCATGATCCCTTCCGTATCCTTGTCGTTGAAAGATAAAGTTCCCTCCGGTAAGTAGTCTCGAGTTCGTTTCTCCCTAGTGATGGATACTTTGGTGCGTTTCAACATCGGCCCCTGTGGGATATCAACCCCTCCGATGATCATGTTAATGACATGTTGAGGTTCTTCTTGTTCTGCCTGTTTGTTAGAATCCATGTTCCTGAAATGATTCTTGGCTCGGTAGCTCAAGAACTCCCGAAAGTGCCCATTGTTGAATAGACGGGCCACTTTCTCTCTTAATTGTCGACAATGACTCGTTCTAGGATCCCTTTGGGTTGGATCAGACTGTAGAGGTCGAGTCCATTTGGTATCTTTGATGCACCCGATAGTTGATATAATGATGGAAACATCGACATTGAAGTTATATTCTGATAGCCTAGGTGCGTCTTTGGACCTGTCGGAGCCATTTTTGGTTATAAGTCCCCGGCTGCTTTGACCTCGCTCATTTCTCCTTTTATTTCTCATGGAGTTGCCCAGACCCGCTGCTTCTAAGATCTCCGTTATATGGCTGATACTGATCCATGTTTGGCATTGGTTCGCGATCGACCTCTCTCTTGACTCTGTCGAGGGTTCTAACAGGATAGACAAAACCTCGAAGGGGCCCTGAGTTGATCATCTTCGACTCTGATTTTTGATTGATACCGGTTATGCACGTCGGCCCATGTAACATCAGGGTAATCTATTAAGTTTAGCTTCAGTTGCTGTGAAACCACCGAGCTTCGAATATTAAGTCCCTGAGTGAAAGCTTGAACAATCTAATCATCAGGGACTGACGACAGATCCATTCGTTCCATTTGAAAACGACACACGAACTCTCTAAGCATCTCGTTATCCTTCTGTTTGACTTTGAAAAGGTCTGATTCCCTAGTCTCGACCTTGATGGCACCTGCGTGTGCTTTTACGAAAGAATCTGCAAGCATAACAAATGAGTCAATAGAATTAGGAGGTAAATTGTGATACCATATCATATCTCACTTCGATAGGGTCTCCCCTAATGTTTTCAATAGAACAGACTCGATCTCATCGTCCTCCAGGTCGTTCCCTTTGATAGCATATGTATAAGAGGTTACATGCTCGTTTGGGTCGGTCGTTCTATTATACTTGGGTATTTCGGGCATACGGAACTTCTTGGGGATCTGCTTCGGAGCCGCGCTCGGTGGAAAAGGTTTATGAACGAACTTTCTGGAATCCAGGGCCTTCAATATCGGAGGTGCTCCTGGGATTTGGTCTACCCTGGAATTGTAGGTTTCCACCTTTTTGTCGTTAGCCACGATCTTCTTCTCCTCTGATTCTATCTGTTTTGTCAGCTCCTCGAGCGTTTTTATGATCTCGGGGTTAGCCCCCGATTCGTGTTCGTTCGACTTTTCTATGACTGGTTCATCCCTACAGGTGACTTCCAGGGGAGGATCGGGCTCAACCCTACTCGGTGGACGGCTTTAGTTCTGTAACTGAGCTATCACCGCATGTTGAGCCTGCAACATTTCGAAGATCACTCGTAGACTGATCCCGTATCCTTCAGCGTTTTGCGTGTTTCGAGTTGCCGATCGAGCTCCACCACGAAAGCTATTTTCGGGGTCAGTAGGCAAGTTTATATGGATAGCCACATGCAAATTAGTGTCAATCGGATCTGCGATAGGAATTCCAACGGGATCAGGAGGTGGTATCTCGTTACTAGGCGCTATGTTTTTATTTTCACCTTGGTGACCAGACTCGTTTTCAACATGAATAACTACTGATTGAGAGTTTGACATTTTTGTATTTTAGCCTGGAACCAAAGATAATTCAAAGAGTTTGACATTCTTGAATGAATTATCAGACCCCCTTTATATAGTAAATGAGCCATATTCTAGGTACATTTCTATAAAAGGTAAAAATCTCTTGATTTGCTAATTACAAGTTTCTTGCTGATACGTGCCGAGATTCTCGCCGTAATATCCGTCTGGTTCGCGGATATTTCGGTCTTCTATTATTTATCCTCGAGCTCGTTCGAGGCAAAGGTCGACAGCAGACTCAATTTTCCTCGAAGGCAGGTTTTCCGACCTCTGGTGCTAGCTCGGTGAGACTCGAGGTCGGTCTTCAGTCTGTGGTCGTCATGCTTCAAACCTAATCTACGAAATCGAAATTGAGCTCGACTTCGACCGTATAAAAGACGTAAATACTAAATTCTTTCATGCAGTAACAATGCAAAGAAGGAAGAAAGGATAGTTAGCATCAAAGACATTGCACTAGACCCTTGATCAAAATATAGATTTTGACATAGTCCGAAGTTATCTTACTAACCTATATACAACAGAAAATTCAAAATTTATTCAAATAATGTTAAGATTTAGGGTTTGGATTACAGAGTTCTTTTGTCGTGAATTTTGGAAGTACTCTTAGCGAGAAAGTTCGTAGAGTGTGAGCTGGTACTCATGAATTATATACATTCAATAGGAACTGGAATGTAAAACTTCATTCAAGTAATTTTCATTAGGACACATTGTCCTTGAGTTTTCACTTCTCTCTCCCACAGCAAACTGCAGCACCAAGGCGACCTCTCCAAAGTCGAAAAGGCCTCCTTAAAGCAACGAAATAAAGCATACCTCAAAATCGCCCGTCGCAACCTTCTTGACCTTGATAAGAAAAATCAGTTCTCTATCCTCCGACTCCTCATTTACTCCCTTCAGAAACTGCAAAAAATCAATAACCCTAATAGTATTAATGGTAACCCTAATCCCTCATGTGTTACTCGCTAACAGCTGATGCAAAGGCTACGCAAATAGATCGA
Source organism: Nicotiana tomentosiformis (assembly GCF_000390325.3). Classification (NCBI taxonomy): domain Eukaryota; kingdom Viridiplantae; phylum Streptophyta; class Magnoliopsida; order Solanales; family Solanaceae; genus Nicotiana; species Nicotiana tomentosiformis. The sequence continues at coordinate 71,444,460 of NC_090818.1, read as the reverse complement.
AATGCTCTTTGGTAACAACCGAGGTACTGGCAAGAACAACAAACCTAATAGCCATAGAGTTGAAAAAAATGCAAAATCAAAGAAGAGAAAGAGGAGTGAATAGATAGGAAATAGAGTTTGGAAAAGTCAAAATCTGAGACGATGGTGATGATAAGAAGAAGAAGAAGAAGAAGAGGAAAATATCAAAAGCGAAAGAATTAAAAAGAGTGAAGAGGCTGGAAAAGGTAAAGAGAGAGAATCAGAAGGTAGCAAAGAGGGAATTATGGAAGGCAGCAGCAAAGAGGGCAATGGGAGTGGAAGCGTATGATAACCCTTCAAAACCGAAGCAGAGTATGAAGAAGGAGACGAGGAGGAAAGAGAAAAGTAGGGAGAAATGGAAAGAAAGAGTTGAGACCAGGAAGAAGTTAAAGGAAGAGCGACATCAGAAGAGAAGGAATAATATTGCTGCCAAAGTCAAGGTGAAGAAGCTGAGAAAGATTGCTAAAACTAAACTGGTCATGTTGCACTCTTTATTTTATATTTTCTTAGTATTTTATTTCATTGTTAAAATTTGAATGTGATTTCTTATAGTCTTTATTCCACCTTTTATTGACAGTGAGGTCACACGTTAGTGCCACTTTTCATTGATTTACTAAAGCTTTAATCTAGTTTTTATTTGGTTTATTACTTAAGCTTATAATTGTAATAACAACCGTATGTTTTATTATTCTGCTTACAAGAAAATGTATTCATCTTTTCCCCATTAATCATTTTACATGGTAAGAATACTTGATATATGTTCTTTCAGAGAAATTATTTGACGGATATATATTATTTGTATAAATTAGGGAAGGTAGAACTCAACTTCACACTAAGAAATAAAGACATGATTTTGTTAATGAAAAGCAATGGATGAAGGTAATTGCTGGGGAAGTAATAACATGATAATAGCAATAGAAGGATTGCAAAATATAACGCAATTACCAACATATTGATTTATAAGGGCAACCATTTGTTGTTGCTCATATATAGGCAATCAATACACAAATTGAGAACTTGAAAAACTTGTATCAAAGACCAACTAGTGAGGTACTCGTTGGCTTTAGTTAATAATAAGAGGGAAACTAGAACAAAATTAAAATAATCCAGCTGAATCAAAACCAAAGTTATGGTTATGAAGATTATTTGAAGCAACCATGATTTGAGCTGACTTGATATCATAGTTGTCAAATATCCCATTATCATTAACACCAAAATAAAAAGAAGAGTTAGCAGTAATCTCAACCATAAACTTGCTTGCTTGATTTGTCACATTATTTTTTAAAACCTCCATGAATTCCTTTAATTGTTCAAGTTCATGCAAACCAAGTTGACTTATAGGAGCTTCCCACCAATATTGACTTTGACTAGTTTTTCTCATTTGATCAAGTGATTCTCCTCTTTTCTTCTCAATTTCAAGCTCAGCAAGAATCTGAGTTAATTGCAAATTGAGCTCACGAACATTAGCATTTCGATGAGCCTCAACAAGATGAAGTGATGAATTAGAAATTGGATTATGATTTCTTGACAGGAATCTATCGATAATGGACTCAACATTAGGGTGACCAAAAGAAAAAACTTTTCTTGCAGGAGAAAAAACTATGATAGCTATTTCAACACCACAAAGTGTGCATAGTTCGCTAGCTTTCTTGAAAAGTCCAGAACGACGTTTTGAGAAGGTAACTTGGAGATAATTTTTCACCTCTATTTTGGCAATTTTGATCTTTTGACGACCAATGCTAGGTTTCTTTGCCATGGCCGAAACTAAAGAATATTAGAGATAATTCTTGTGATTTTTGAGTTAACATTCAAAGTAAAAAATATAGACTATTTAAAGGTGCTTTGGAGTACTCTCACACTTGCTGTCTTTAAAATAATTTTACTATTGTTTCTATGTAATGTGTTGATTTGGGAGTTAAAAAATCTCATCCTTTTAATGGATTGATAATATGATACTCAATGCACCCTAGTTGGCATTATTAAAACAATAAGGTATATATATGCAGCTAGCTAGAAGGGATAAATGATAATTAATTAAGAGAGTAAGATTATTTTAAGAATAAATGATGGTGAGTGAGAAAAGGAGATATTTGCCAATATTAGAGATACTATACGTAATTGTTTTTTTTGAGTTGTAACCTAAAGACAATCATATTTTGCATTTACTTTTGAGTTATAACCTAAGGAGAAGCCAATTATGATAATAGTTGGATAATAATAGTGTCTTAGCTTGAGAAATCAGGTGGTGATAATTAAGTTTAGATATTGATGAGTTATGAATCATAAAAGTTAAATAACATATATAGATTATAAGATATGAAGAAATTGCAAAAATTGTGTCGGAATATGGGAATTTTCGTGAAATAAGTTGCTGTAGTAGATCATACGGTTACAAATAATAAAGTTACATAAGAATTAAATAAAGAAAAATATGGCATATTTCTTAAGAAGGATGGTTCTATCTCTAGATTTTTCAGAAGAAGAGACAGAAAATTTTCTAGAATAGCAAGTCGGGATTCAATAATCATAAAATGTATTCTCACTACCATTAAGAGGAACAAATATGTAAAGTAATATATTGTTAGCAGAATGAGCTTATTAAAATCAAAAAGATTGGAAGAATGAATGAGGTTTTTTACAGTACTTTTTAATTTTCTTAATGATTTTGTGCTAATTTATAGGTAAGGACTATAGATGCCAGCTCTAACATGAATACATTTTTATCAAAAGTTTAACTTGATTTCAAGACAGATAATTCCATAGTACGATAATTTTCGTATATTTTATCTTATCTACTGTAAAGTTTAATTTATGTCGCAGTAACTGAATATACCCGGGGAGTTTATATATGACATCTTTCCACCTTAAAGTCTTAAAACCCTTCTGTTATTGCATTTACCCTCTTTTTAGTTTGTAAGGATATGTCTTCCCCGATGACCAAAGACGGAGCTAGATGATTAACTACAAGTTCGGATGAATCCAATAGCTTTTGATTAAATATTATATTTGTATTAAATTTTTTAGTAAATATGTATTAATATTTAATTACGAATCCAGTAACTAAAATGAGAGTTGTGGGTTCGATGACAAAATCAGAACCCATAAATTTCAAATCTTGACTCCACCTATCCCGATAATCGATGTCTTTATTTTATTTTTACAAGAATCCTTAAAAGTAATTTGTTTCCTTTCTGTATATAAGATCAAGAGAAATGCCAAAACCTACTATAGACTGTGATGGCGCCCAACGTCGTCGTTAGGCAAGCCAACGGTGAACTATCACGTTAATTATTCATTTTATTACTTTCGAAATTATAAATTTTATTAAGTAAAGAAATTTACACCTTTAAAATCATGGGTACATACATAATTAGTAATGCATAAAAATAAAAGGTGATAACAATATGCAAATCCTTAAGCATCAACTAGAATATCCCAAAACCCGGTGTCACAAGTGGATAAGCATTTACTGAGTACAATAATAATACATCATTTATGTCTGGAATGCAAATAAGACAGGTAAAGTTAATAGTGCGATGGAGACTCCGTGGGGTGCGATACGTAACCTAGAATGCAGCTCACCATAAAGTCTCCTCAGCAGCTGCGCCTACGCGCCAATATGTCCGCCAGATGAACCTGTCAGATCCTACACATTTAGTATAGAAGTGCAGCATGAGTACGTAAATCAACGCGTACCCAGTAAGTATCTAGTCTAATCCCGGAGAAGTAGTGACAAGGGGTCGACATCGACACTTACTAGTGGTCCAATAAATCAGTATGATAATTCATAAACAGATATCAAGCACAATAGTAGCAGTGAGGTACAACATGTAACTAACATGATCTTTCAAAATTTCTTTTTACGATATAAATTTCTCAATCTCGTATCCTATCTCTCAATAACTCGGAAAATATCAAATTCCAATATCAAACGGATAAGGAATACCATATAAAATGCCAGGCATCAGTGGAAGGATAATCGTGAATATTCAAATTGCTAGCAATATAACGCACGATTATGCTGAGATCGTACGACCCGATCCAGAGTGGTGTGTACACTGCCGAGGGTCGACCGACACGAACTAGAGATGCATCTCATTATACTGCTGAGGCGTTCGGCCCGCTCCACAAGAAAGGAAGGAACTTATCGAATTACGAGACACATGCTTACAATACAGTACATGAGCATAAAGTGGATATACCATTTACCGTTTATCAGATATTTTTCCAACAACTCAAGGTGATAAGGTTCGGCCTAATATATATTCCTAAATCAATTTCAATTATAAATTCACTTAATTATGCTAGCAAAAATGAGTTCAAATAATCCAAATATTACATGATAAAGTCTTAAGTCTACCCGGACATAAACATACTTTAGCTACATATGGACTCTCGTCACCTCGTGCGTACGTAGCACCCACAATAAGCAGCACGTAATAATTACATCACCTAAGGGGTAGTTTTTCCCTCATAAGGTTAGACAGAAGACGTATCTCACTCCGAAGTTCCATAACCGACTGCAATGCCTCTCTAACTCTTTAATTCAAAGCCAAACGATCCGAAACTAGTCATACAATGTGCAATTCAATCAAAATATACTCCAAATGCGTATAATTTAATCATTTATAATAATTTCCAACTCCGCTCGAAAAGTCAACAAAGTCAACCCTCGTGCCCACGTACCCGAATTTCGAAAATTCTTGAAGATAATCATTACCCATAATATCACGAACTCAAATATATAATTTATTTCTAATTCCATATCCAATTTCGTGGCAAAAATCTAAAAATACCAAATTTTAGGTTTTTTTCAAAATCCCACAATTTCTACAAAATTTCATGTTTAAATCCTTGTAGAATCTATATAATTAACTAACATTATGTGGGAATTACCTACCTTGCCGTAGATGATGAAAATATCCCCTCGAACCAAATCCCGTATAAGTATCAAGTCTGCCCATGCCCGCTCTTCTTCACCTTCGCGACCACCTGATCGCGTTTGCAATGCCCAGCTTCCCCTGCCCTTCGTATTCCCGCTTTGCCCCTCGCATTTGCGAAGGCCTTCTGCCTCGCAGCCACCCAACCTTCTTCGCGTTCGCGACCTTCATGTCGTGTTCACGTAGGTTGCCTCTACTCTTCTCCGCATTCGCGACCTTTGTGTCATATTTGCGATGAGCAAATCCCAATAGCCCAAAAATCCTTCTTCGCGAACGCATGAGACCCTTAGCGTTCGCGAAGAACAAAACCATACACCAGCACCAGTAGTTGCAAAACAAGAAAATATGGTCTGAAACCACTCCAAATCACACCCGAGGCCCCCGGGATCCCATCCAATCACACCAACCAGTCCCAAAACATAACACGAACCTGCTCGAGGCCTCAAATCATACCAAACAACATCAAAACTACGAATCAACGATCGAAACCTTCCTCTCAACGTTCAAACATTCAAACTTCGATAAACGCATCTGATTCGTACTTAAACATTCCGGAATGACGCTAAACTTTATGCACAAGTCATAAATCACAATACGAACCTATTATAAGGCTCTGAATCCCAAACAGACATCGATAACATCAAAATCAACTTCAAACTAAACTTATGAAATTCTAATACTTTAAAAATGCCGACTTTCCAAATTGAGCGCTGAAATCCTCCCGGACTACCCGATACTCAACCCGAACATATGCCCAAGTTTGAAATCATCATACGGACCTATCGGAACCTTCAAATCTCGATTTCGAGGTCGTTTACTCAAAAGTCAGACTTTAGTCAACTCTTCCAACTTAAAGCATCCGAATTGAGAATTTTCCGTCTGAAACAACTTCGAACTTCCCGAAATTCAATTCTGACCACACGTACAAGTCACAAAACATGAAGTGAAGCTACTCTCGACCGCAAACCACCGAACGATGCACTAGAGCTCAAAATGACCGGTCGGGTCGTTACATTCTCCCCACTTAAACATACGTCCGTCCTTGAACGTGCCAAGAATCATCCCAGAGTTGTCCAAAATCCCTATTTAACACCTCGTGTGCCTACCCGTGCCACCACGACCCATGTGAGCAAATTAGCTCGAGCCAGATTGAAGATCCTTCCTATAACCTTTGCTAATAAGCCTTAGAACCAAATTCCAACATCCGGCAATCTCCACGAGACCCTATTCTAACATACGAACACTGCATCAATCACTATACACTAGACCTAAACATAATCATGCACCTATGCTGAAATCACACCTTGCACCACATAAGTCGTTTGCACATAATAACATCTTCTAACCACAATAGCTACAATTTCACGAATCTGATGCCCATAATACACCTTATAACACATATAAGTCATGTTCCAACTCTCGCAATACTGCCACGATGAAAGAGATGTGCAAAAACTCATAACCACCTGTCAAATCAATAAATCATGGAGTCTCTCCACCTTTCAAGTATCATTACCTCATTTTGAACTGAATAATGATATTTTCTCTTTAATATAATTCGATCGCACTGATCTCAGGTCAAATAACCTTGTCTCACCCAGTACAAGTTGCTCAGGAAATAAGCCACCTCATACACTGTCTAAAATATCATATAGTGCCATCAAAACTCCAACAAGCTACAACTTGAATGTGACCCATAGGGAAGAACGAACTCAGGCAAACAACCATCCAGCCCGCATAACGAATAAAACGGCCAAACTGATGTTATGGCTCCATCTTAGAGATAAGAAACAAGACACACAAAATAAGTATAAGGAACCGTACTTAACATCTCACTGTTGCAGCGTGCAACCCGATCCAAATATGACATTGTTGCGGCGTGCAACTCGATGCAAACATTGTTGCGGCGCGCAACCCGATCCAAACATGACATCATTGCAACACGCAACCCGATCGACACAACATACATGTGGCAGCATGCCACATGATCCAAACAATATACCCGTGGCGGTGTGCCACTCGATCCAAACAATATACCCATGGCAGCGTGCCACCTGATCCAAACCAATATACCTATGGCGGCGTGCCACCCGATCTACACATAACAATCAATAAGGAACCACCCATCACGCCGAAATGCTTATGCCCGAATGTTGACCACAAGCACTCCAAGTGTATAAATATAACCCTGGGGAGACGACTAGTGCCATACACTACCAAAAACTCAAGCACGACTAAGGTGCAATGCCTAATTTAGCTACGGGCTTCCAAATACTTTTTCGGACACGCTCCTAAGTCCAAAATCACCATATGGAGCTATTGGAATAATTAAAACTCTATTTCGAGGTCGTTTACACATAAATCGACATCCGGACACTATTTAAACTAGCCTCTTTCTATTACTTAGAAGAATCTATGAACTCAACCAAAAATATAATGCAAAGATATCACAAGTTATGTCTCTCTCGATTACATGAAAAAAGTGAATATAGATGCAACATTTAATTCATCTGAAAATGATTCAATACATAAAACTAGAGTTATACTCGACAAACAATCATCAATACACCAAATCCATCAAAACCTAAATGGAACTACTCCATAGATATGGAGAAATTCATCACAAATAAAATTAAAGTATAGGAAAACATAAATTCAATCCAAACTAGGGTCTTGAGTGAAGAAGGAATGATGACATCCTTGTGCTTGTATTCTTCCAACTCCTCCTTAGGTCCGAAGTATGTCTAAAAGTCTAGAAAATAGCGTTTTCCATGTATTTATATCAAATAGGGTCGACCCCAGACGAAATCACCCTTTCCTAGCCGAAATAGGACTTTCACTCTGTAAACCTTGCACAGGCGTGCCGCATGGGGCGACGCGCCATGCGGGGAATTAGTGGGGAAATCCAGAGAGCTCAACAATTCACCAGGCAACAAAAATACATTGTTGCGGCGAACCACGCACCGCAGCAGTGCAAATTTCTCAGATTGTTGCTTTTTGCGTGATTTTTGATGTCTAGACTTGGTCCTCGACCCCTGATCATGATACCGGCTTAATCCCTTGGGCTTTTACTCATACTTCAAAGCTCCAAATAGATCGAATTAGCTCCATAACATATAAATAGCTCGAAATCACATCTACAAGGCATAAAATGCATAATAAGTGCAAAACACCACTAATTAAAGCTCAGCACAAGTAAAGTACAGTGAATTAGAGTGAAATAAGCGACTAAAATATCATATTATAGCCTACCATCAACACCCCACACTTAAACTATTGCTCGTCCTCGAGCAATCAAATTACACTTCATATAGGCACGACCTTTTTCAACAACTCTCATAACTCATTATACCAAGAATATATAAAACAGGTTTGACTCAAAAGCACCACGCATTTTCCACAACCACTCACTTACTCCAACACATAGATCAACGACATTACCTTTCCTTCACGAATAAAGTGCCATCACACAGTAATAGAGAGTAGTTCCACACACAATAAAATTTAAGAACAATTAGGAACTCAAGATAGAAAGAATTCACTCACTCTCATAAACAACATTCATGTGCCACAACAGACGTACCATAGGTTTGCCCGTAATGTACTACTCTACTAATTGAGCTCATTCAGTCAAGGATCGAGTAGGACTTTATTTGGTTGTAATGTAGGTTGCGAGATGAGTAGGATACATTTAGATATAAGAGTGACTACACCTCCCTAAGCACTTTAATACATACACTTAATCGTTCAATACCCCACACTTGTGTCAAACCATAACTCCACCTTCACATCAATACACATTAACTCCCTACTTCTTTAAGCACAAATACATAAGAGTCACCAATATCAAGGAATATTTTGCATAACAATACAACTATTTTTTCATTTCTTTTTCAATTCAAGTGGCTCTTACTTTTTCAAAGTAGTCCACCTTTCTCTTTATTTCAATAGTTCCACTCAAAAGCCAAACCAATACCCCACACTTCAACTTTTACAAAGTTCATGACAAATTCAAGTGCTCACAAGAGGTAAAAGGTTCAAATAGATGGTCAATTTAAACAAATGGGTCAGGCTTGAAATGTGGTTACCAAAGAAAAAGAATTAAATGCTCAACGGGGTTAAACTAAGATACACAACAATTAGGCGGGTAAAAGCATACATCTGGCTCAACAAAGAAATGCCTATATCATTTCCAAGACTGAATAAAACTACTATTTTGCTTTGCAAACACACGGGGCAAGTTCTAGGCATCAAATGCAATGCAAAGAATACACAAAAACTCATACATACATGGCACATAACTCACTTAGGATTGGACTATCAACACACTCTAGTCAAAGCAATTAAGCAAAGTTAAGATCATACAATTTAAGGTACTTATACAAGAGTAAAAAACTGAGCATAAGCGTCACAACTAAAGCATTCACTATTCTCAAGGTATAATAAAGTCATGACATATTGCCTTCAATTCAAATCACAGCACAAGGTTTCCTTCTCCTAAAATAAAAACTAACTACACCCAATTCAAACAAACCTCTTGGAAAAAAACAACGGTACAAAGAAACATCAAGGGAGAATTATTACACTCCCTACAAACGAAAATCTTTTTGTCTTTTTTCTTTCGACTTTAATGCCTCAAGAAACCCGTGATGGTATCCATCATCGGGAAAAATCAAAAATTTTAAAACATCTCTCATTTTTTTTCTATCTCTACTAACTACAACTAACAAAAAAACTAATATACAAACATACAAATGTCCCCCATCCCACATTTAAGCTGTGGCATGTCCCCATGACACACAATTAAAAAATATAAGGTAAAGAAAACTTCCCTGAATATCTAGTCGGGGTCTGAGTCAAAGTCGGGCTCCATGCACACATCCATGCAGATAGCTTCTTCTCAGCCTTTTCAGGGAACACCCCATACTTATCTTTCTCGCTCAGTGCAGTCTTCTCTTTCGAGCCCTTTACTTTCCACTCACCACTTGGAGCTGGTTTTCCTTTTTGCACCCACTTTTATACATCCATTTTGAAATCCACAGTCTCCTCACCCACTCTAAGCATGAGTTTCCTCTCATGTATATCTAATATCGCCCTGTCCGTCGCTAAGAATTGTCTTCCTAGGATGAGGGGGGCCTGCTTGTTTTTCTCCATATTAACCACTATAAAATCCATAGGAACTATGAACTTATCCACCCGAACTAACACATCTTCCACTATCCCATCGGGTATTAAAGTCGTTTGGTCTGCCAGCTACAATGATATTAATGCAGACCTTATCTCTCCAATCTCCTTCTCCAGTTTCCTGTAAATAGATAGAGGCATTAAATTAATTGAGGCACCAGAATCACATAAAGACTTATCAAAATTAATAGTTCCTAAAGAGCAAGGTATAGTAAACCTCCCTGGATCTCCACACATTTGTGGGAGTTTATTTTGCAATATCATGTTGCAATGCTTTGTGAGCTTGACCACAGAGGTCTCCTCTATTTTCCTCTTCTTCGTAAGGATCTCTTTCAAGAATTTAACATAAGAAGGCATTTGTGAGAGCACTTCTGTGAATGGTAAGTTTACATGAACCTGTTTCAGTACATCCAAAAATCTCTCAAACTGCTTGTCCGACTTTTCTCTACATAGCTTTTGAGGGAAAGGTAGCGCAGGCATATGCTTGCTCTCCTCATGTTCCTCCCTTCTCGATTTTTTTTCCTTCTTTTTCTCAGCTTTCATTAGGCCTTTCTTATTCTTGTCATCATCACTTTTCAGCTGTTCCCCACTTTATTTTTCAAGTATCACATCTTTTTGGATCAAGGTGGGGACTTTCAGCACTTGTCCACTTCTTAAGGTTACAACATTCACTATTTCTTTAGGATTTCTTTCAGTATCAGCAGGGAGAGTGCATGGAACCCTCTCAAATAATATTGTTTCAATTTGTCCCACCTACGTCTCAAAATTTTTAATTGCTACCCTTTGTACTTCAAATCTTTCATCAATTTTCACAATGAAGGCCTTTATGAAATCTTCTAGACTAGGTTGATTGGGCTGTTAAAGTGGAAACTGCTGCCACGACTGATTCATAAAACCAGGAGATCATTATCCCTGAAATCTGGGGTTGTTTTATTGCCATGCATTTGCTAACCCCAGGTGAACTCCATGAAAAACTAGGGTGCTTCTGACCCATTACATTAAAATTATAATTTCCCACAGCATTCACTTCCTTAGTTGAGGCTTGACACTCATGAGTAGGGTATCCTCTTCCACATATATCATAGGCTACATGAGGCTCACTTTGTATCGTGGCTAAGGTCAAATTCCGGATTTCTTTAGCCATAGTATCAAGTTATGCCTGCATAGATGTATTAGCATCAACTTGGTGAACACCAGTTGATCTTCTTCTTTCAGCACTCCCCGAGGGCCACTGATTAGCATATTCAGATAACTCATCAAGAATTGTAACTATCTCCTCTGGAGTCTTCTTAATCAAAGGGCCTCCAACTGCATTTCTCAATATTCTACGCGAGTCCGGTGTCAATCCATCCCAAAAGTCCTGGAGTTGCATCCAGAGTTCAATTCCACTGTGTTGACACTTTCTAACAATCTCCTTAAACCTCTCCCATGCTTCAAAAATAGTTTCAATTTCTTTCTAACAAAAGTTATGGATTTCTCTTCTAAACTTGCCTATTTTAGATGAGGAGAAATATTTATCAAGAAATTTCCTGGTCATCTCCTCCCATGTTCTGATCGATCCCGTGGGCAAGCTTCGAAACCACTTCTTTGTATCATATTTAAGTGAAAAGGGGAATGACCTTAAGTACACTGTATCTTGTGACACCCCATTGTATTGAAAAATGTTCATAATCTCCTCGAAATTCATTAGATGTGTGTTTGGAACTTCGCTCATCTTTCCTATGAAGACACAATAGTTCTGAATGGTTTGAAGCAACCCTCACTTCAACTCAAAATTGTTAGCTCCAATTTGAGGTGGTCTAACACTTGATAAGCCTTGATTGTACATCGGTCTAGCATAATCGCCCAGTGATCTCCCAAGAATGGGAGCTATATTCCCGAACTGGTTTGCAGCTAAGGGTTGATTTTGAGCAATTCTCTGACCCCTCTCTTCTTGATAGATAATCTATGCATCTCTAATAGCTGCTTCCTCAGCATCCCGTGCAACTTTTTCTCATTGTTGGGTTGCTTCCCTTGCAGCCAAATCTATATTATCATCACCATTTCCATCCATAAGTTCTTTGGTTGAGTATTGCCCAACCTTTTCTTAAACTTATGCCTTAAACCACTTATTTCACAAGAGTGTTAAGAAAGGTCCAGGTACCAAGAGAGAATCACGACAAAATGGGTAAAGGCTTATAACATAATTATCAAATGAGAAAGGCGAGAGTTCCAAAGGGGGTTGACTAGGGGTAATGACATTGGTTGGCAGTAGAAAGCTGAAATAAACCAAGGAAAGCTAACAATCATTTCCCAAACCAAGAAAAACTTAGGATTTCGCCTTGAAGCACATTCGGAGCAAGTTCTAGACCATTCATACGGATACTTGGACTAGCAACAAATCACCTCACCCCTCACACAACTAGACCGTAAAAGAGGATATAATTGAGAGCCTACAATAACCACAATCAAGTTAAAGATCACTATCGTCCAATAAGCAGCTCGATGATTACAAAAGTCAACTAAAGAGTCTCAAAGTCACTAACTAGAGTAAATTTCTTTCATAAACCTTGTTTCAAGCCATAAGCACGCAGTTAAGTGTGTTGTACCAAATGAAGCATGAATAACTCTTTTTCGAGAATGATTTGATTAGGCATTTTATTCATTAATACTACTATTATTATTACCTAAACACAAAAACAGATTCATTCCCTTAAGAAGGTTGTCACGCCATCCATCGTTGGGATGAGTCACCCGGTTCACACAAAAACTACCGTTGGAAATAACCGTGGCATTAAGAAAATCATAGGTTTATTATCTACGAAAACATAAAAAGAAGCTACTAACAAAACAAGAACTAAACTAGAAAAACAAAGAAGCTAATGAACAATAACTACTAAAGATAGATAAACTACAAATAAGAAAAGGACTAGTCTCAGCTGAACTCGGTTGTTTCCGATCAAGAAAATCTGGCCAAAGATCTTGAGGTGTCCAAGTCAGAGGTTGCCGAGGTTGATGATAGGGTGGCTCAACACAAGGATGATACCGAGGTGACTCAGGACCAAGCGAGAAATATGGTGAAGCACGCGAAGTGGAAATCCCGAAGGGAGCCCCTCGAGGGAGTCCATGCTCGGGATTTTGATTTATTGGCTGAAATCGAGAATGCCAAGATATATGAAGCCAAGGCCAGGAAGCTGGCTTATCCCGAAGAGGAAGACTTCGAGAGGTATGAAGATTTAGGTGAGTCCGATGGTGGCGAAGACCCTGTAGGTGATGACGTGGCCCCCGATGAAGACTAGGCCATTTAGGATCTTTTTATGCGTTTTGCCTTTTGTTTTTTGTATCATCTTTTTGTTGAGGCCATTCCGCCTTTGTAAAAGAATTGTATCGGGTCTATTCAGCTCTTGTAAAAAGAATTTTTTTTATATATATATAAGGCTTTTTCCCTTTCATAGCTTTTGAATTTTTCCTTTGCTTTTTTATCTGTATTCGCAAAGATCGAAATGCCTTAGCATGAAATAGTTAGGTTATGTTCGAAGGATCGAACAAACCTTGCCTTTAAAATTATTTTGTTTTAAGGCATCGTGGGGATTCGATGTTACCGAAAACTTTTTCCCAAAGTAGTTTAGGTTTATAGTTTGCCAAAGGTAGCCTTTAGAACCGGTTATGAAGATTTTTTGAAGGCCTTGTTTCTGTTACAAGTCTCGAACATCTCCGAACCTTTTTTAATATAATCAAAGTCTTTTCGAATTCGGGCAATACCAAATAAGCTTTGCGCCCTCGGGTTTTATTATCTTGGCACGGTTGTAGCCCTTTAATTCGGGGAATGCCAAATAAGCTTATGCCCTCGAGGTCTGATGGCTCGGACCATCCGAGTTTGTTTTCGGGCGGCAGTCCCCGAGTGAGCATGATTGTTCGAATGCGGATTAAGGTGGCCCTTGGACTCAATACCTTTAGGGAATCATATGTAGGAAATTCTTCGAGAAATGTAAGAAAAAGTTTAAAGGACAAGAGGTGTATGCGCAAGGAAGAGACTTCTTTTCATTTTTGTGCATAATAGTTACACATGCATATTGGCTTTGTTCCAGGGTCCGAGCAGTCTACGTGAGCGCGGTTCATTTGACCGTTTGGCCCTTACAATGAATTCTATCGATCTAGACCCTTCAATCTTGAAATCTCTTTCCATGCTAAAGTCGATATCTGAGGGTAATGCCCCCCAGTATCCGGGGTTGATCGAAGAAATGGCTTGAATGCTGTTGTGATTATCATTGGCTTGTAGCCGGTCTTCAACTTTAAGTTATCACGATTTACTGGTTGCCACGTTAAAAACCTTGCCGGAAAACCCATTTGGGAGAAAACTGGTTCAAGGGAAAAAGAGTGCAACGCGTGCTTTCAGACCTAAAATCTCGTATCATCCCTTGTTGGTTACCTGCAAGCGTTAGTTTAAAATGTAAATAAAGAAAGAATGGGGTCGTACCTTAGCAGTAATATTGCTTCAAGTAAGTTATATTTTAGTTGTTCGGTAGTTGCTCGTTGTTCATTGTTCCGAGTTTGTAGGATCCTTTTTCCGGTGATCTCGACAATTTGGTACGGTCCTTCTTAGTTTGGCCCCAATTTTCCTTTGTTCGGGTTTCGGGCGCTTAGTGTGACCTTCCTTAGTACCAAGTCCCCGATATTCAAATGTCTAAGGTTGGCCCTTTGATTGTAATACCTTTTAATCTGCTGTTTTTGGGAGGCCAATTGGACATGGGCGGCTTCGCGCCTTTCATCTAATAGCTCCAGGCTCGTACTCATACCTTCATTGCATATTGTAGTCTGATACTTGGTTCTCCTACTTCGACAGGGATTAGATCTTCGGTGCCATAACCTAAAGAGAACGGGGTAGCCCCGGTACTGGACTTCGAGGACATACGGTATGCCCATAGGACTTCGGGTAGTATTTCCTTCCATCTTTCTTTGGCATCGGTTAACCTCTTTCTAAGGTTTTGGATTATGGTTTTGTTGGTAGATTTGTCTTGTCCATTCCTACTAGGGTGGTAGGGTGTTGATTAAATCCTTTTGATCTTGTGGTCTTCAAGGAATTTGGTTACTTTGCTTCTGATGAATTGTTTCCAATTGTCGCATACCATCTCGGCCGGTATTCCGAATCGGAATATTATGTCGTCCCAAATGAAATCGATGACTTCCTTATCCCTAACATTCTCGTATACTTGGGCTTCCACCTACTTAGAAAAATAGTCCGTCATAAATAATATAAATTGAGCCTTAACGGGTGCCCATGGAAGGGGGCCAACGATGCCCATTCCCCACTTCATGAATGGCCATGGTGACAAAACCGAGTGCAGCAGCTCCCCGGGTCGATGATCACCGGAGCGTGTCTTTGGCATTCATCATATTTTCGAACGAACTCCTTTGCATCTTTTTCCATGTTGATCCAATAATAACCGGCCTGATTATTTTCCGAACCAGCGATTCGGCACCCGGATGATTTCCACAGGTACCTTCGTGTATTTCCCTCAAAGCACACTCAGTATCACCCGGCCCTAGACATATTGCAAGTGGACGATCAGATATTCTTCTAAGCAAGGTTCCGTCTTTGGACAGGCTAAATCGAGTCGCCTTTGTACGTAGGTCCATCGACTTTTTTTGATCCGAGGGCAGTTTACCGGATCTGAGATATTCCACGTACTTATTCCTCTAGTCCCAAGTTAGGCTCATCGAGTTGATCTCGGCGTGGCCTTCTTCCACCACCGATCTCATAAATTGTACGACTTCTCCCGAGTTGAACTCGTCGTCTTCGACCGACGACCCTAAGTTAGCGAGCGCATGGGCATCACTGTTTTGATCCCGAGGTACGTGTTGCAAAGTCCATTCTTTGAACCGATGTAATATCACATGTAATTATTCCAAGTATCTTTGCATTCGTTCCTCTCTGATCTCGAATGTTCCATTGACTTGATTTACCACAAGGAGGGAGTCGCACTTGGCTTCGATCACCTCTACCCCCAAGATCTTGGCTAGTTCAAGGCCTGCAATCATAGCCTCATATTCGGCCTTGTTGTTATTCAATTTCACAGTCTTAGTAGATTGTTTAATTATATTACCTGTTGGTGGCTTTAGTACGATGCCAAGTCCGGACCCTTTTGCGTTTGACGCACCGTCCATGAAGAGGGTCCAAATTCTCGAGGAAGTTCCTGAGTTAACCAATAACTCTCTTTCGACCTCGGGTATTAGGGCCGGTGTAAAGTCGGCCACAAAGTCTGCCAAATTTTGAGACTTAATGGCAGTCCGAGGTTGATACTCAATACCGTACCCACTTATTTCTATGGATCATTTGGCCAATCGGCCCGAGAGTTCGGGCTTATGCATAACATTCCTCAATAGGTAAGTAGTTACGATACATATGGGGTGATATTGAAAGTACGATTTTAGCTTCCTAGAGGCGCTTAGTAAAGCGAGCGCCAGTTTTTTCAAGTGAGGGTACCTAGTTTCGGCCTCACCTACGGTCCTACTAACATAGTAAATTGGAAATTGCGTACTTTGCTCTTCCCGAACTAGGACTCTACTTAACACTATCTCCTTGACCGCAAAGTACAAGTACAGTTGTTCATTTGTCTTCGGTATGTGAAGTAGGGGCGGGCTCGATAAATACCTCTTGAGTTCCTCCAAAGCTTGTTGGAATTCCGGGGTCCACGAGAATTTGTTCTTCTTCTTCAACAATGCAAAGAATCGGTGGCTCTTGTTAGACGACCTCGAAATAAATTGCCCCAGGGCGGCTATTCATCCGGTTAACCTTTACATAGCCTTTACACTGTCCACAACCGTGATATCTTCAATGGCTTTGATTTTATCGGGATTGATCTCGATTCCCCAATTGGATACCATGAATCCTAGGAACTTACCTGACCCAACTCCAAACGCACATTTTTCTGGGTTCAGCTTCATATTGTACTGCTTCAGTACGCTGAAGGTTTCTTGCAATTTTTTTAAATGGTCCTCTGCTCGCAGGGACTTAACTAACATATCATCAATGTAAACTTCCATTGATTTTCCTATTTGTTCCTCGAACATCCAATTTACTAGGCGTTGGTAAGTAGCACCGGTATTTTTTAATCCAAACGACTTTACGTTATAACAGTATGTGCCCTATTTAGTGATGAAGGAAGTTTTTTCCTGATCACCCGAGTCCATCCGTATTTGGTTGTACCCGGAATAGGTGTCGAGAAAACTGAGGATCTCGTGGCCGGCCGTGGCATCGATCATACGGTCTATGTTGGGCAAAGGAAAAGAGTCTTTCGGTCATGCCTTATTCAAATCTTTGTATTCTACACACATTCTTAGTTTATTCCTATTTTTAGGGACTACCACTATGTTTGCTAATCAATCCGGGTATTTAACCTCCCGAATAGACCCTATTTTAAGAAGTTTAGATACATCATCCTTGATGAAAGCATGCTTGATCTCGGACTGGGTCTCATGTTCTGTTTAACAGGGTGAAAGTTTGGGTCCACGCTTAGCTTATGAGTGGTTATCTCCGGCGGGATTCCTGTCATATTGAGGTGGGACCAAGCGAAACAATCTTCGTTAGTTATAAGAAATTGAATGAGTTTTTCCCTAAGCTCGGAGCTTAGCCCCGCGCCCAGGTATACCTTTCGATCGGGCAAGCTTTCTCTCAATATGACTTGTTCCAACTCCTCGACCATCGACTTAGTGGTGTCGGAATCATTGGGGGCTATAAAAGATCTGGAAACCCCATAATCATCATCCTCGACTTCCTTTTGTTTGACCGAATCTGTAGAAGATGGTATCAGTGACTTCTATTTGGCCCCGTTATTTACCATCTGGTTTGGGCCTTTAGATGTTGAAATTGTTGATGTCGGTATCACCTCTTCGACCGCGAACATTTCCTTCGCAAACGGCTATTATCCGTAGACTTTTTTGACTCCATCATGTGTTGGGAATTTTAGTGCCTGATGTATTATCGAGGGTACCGCCCTCATGTTGTGGATCCATGGCCTCCCGAATAAAGCATTATACCTCATGTCCCCTTTGATCACATAAAATTTAGTCTCCTGGATGGTCCCGGCGGTGTTTACAAGTAACATTATTTCACCCTTAGTAGTCTTACATGCCATGTTGAATCCGTTCAAAACTCAAACTACAAGCACGATTTGGTCTTGTAGACCGAGATGCTCCATGACCCATGATCGAATGATGTTGGCTGAGCTACATGGATCAATTAACACACGTTTAACCCGAATTTTATTTATGAGTACAAATATTACCAGTGCATCATTGTGGGGCTGCATGATCCCTTCCGCATCCTTGTGTTAATTGTCGACAATTTTTCGTTCTGTGACTGTGAATGCCATGATATTTGCACATCTGGTTAGGATCCCTTTGGGTTGGATCAGACTGTAGAGGTCGAGTCAATTTGGTATCTTTGATACACCCGATAGTTGATATAATGATGGAAACATCGACAATGATGTTATATTCTGATAGCCTCGGTGCGTCTTTGGACCTGTCGAAGCCATTTTTGGTTATAAGTCCCCGGTTGCTTTGACCTCTTTCATTTCTCATGGAGTTGCCCGGACCCGCTGCTTCTAAGATCTCCGTTATATGGCTGATACTGATCCATGTTTGGCATCGGTTCGCGATCGACATCTCTCTTGACTCTGTCGAAGGTTCTTACAGGATAGACAAACCTCGAAGGGGCCACGAGTTGATCATCTTCGACTCTGATTTTCGATTGATATCGGTTATGCACGTCGGCCCATGTAACATCCGGGTATTCTATTAAGTTTTGCTTCAGCTGCTGTGAAACCACCGAGCTTCGAATATTAAGTCCCTGAGTGAAAGCTTGAACAACCCAATCATCAGGGACCGACGACAGATCCATTCGTTCCATTTGAAAATGACACATGAACTCTCTAAGCATCTCGTTATCCTTCTGTTTGACTTTGAAAAGGTCTGATTCCCTAGTCTCGACCTTGATGGCACCTGCGTGTGCTTTTACGAAAGAATCTGCAAGCATAGTAAATGAGTCAATAGAATTAGGAGGTAAATTGTGATACCATATCATAGCTCACTTCGACAGGGTCTCCCCTAATGTTTTCAACAGAACAAACTTGATCTCATCGTCCTCCAGGTTGTTCCCTTTGATAGCAAATGTATAAGAGGTTACATGCTCGTTTGGGTCGGTCGTTTTATTATACTTGGGTATTTCGGGCATACGGAACTTCTTGGGGATCGGCTTCGGAGCCGCGCTCGGTGGAAAAGGTTAATGCACGAACTTTCTGGAATCCAGGCCCTTCAATATCGGAGGTGCTCCTGGGATTTGGTCTACCCTGGAATTGTAGGTTTCCACCTTTTCGTCGTTAGCCACGATCTTCTTCTCCCCTGATTCTATCTGTTTTGTCAGTTCCTCGAGCGTTTTTATGATCTCGGGGTTAGCCCCCGATTCATGTTCGTTCGACTTTTCTATGACTAGTTCATCCCTGCAGGTGACTTCCTGGGGAGGATCGGGCTCAACCCTACTCGGTGGATGACTTTAGTTCTGTAACTGAGCAATCACCGCATGTTGAGCCTGCAACATTTCGAAGATCACTCATAGACTGATCCCGTCTCCTTCAGCGGTTTGCGTGTTTCGAGTTGCCAATCGGGCTCCACCACGAACGCTATTTTCGGGGTCAGTAGGCAAGTTTATATCGAT
Organism: Nicotiana tomentosiformis; assembly: GCF_000390325.3. NCBI lineage: Eukaryota > Viridiplantae > Streptophyta > Magnoliopsida > Solanales > Solanaceae > Nicotiana > Nicotiana tomentosiformis. The sequence continues at coordinate 71,424,624 of NC_090818.1, read as the reverse complement.
AGCCACATGCAAATTAGCGTCAATCGGATCTGCGATCGGATTTCCAACGGGATCAGGAGGTGGTATCTTGTTACTAGGCGCTATGTTGTTATTTTCACCTTGGTGACCGGACTCGTTGTCAACATGAATAACTACTGATTGAGAGTTTGACATTTTTGTATTTTAGCCTGGAACCAAAGACACTTCAAAGAGTTTGACATTCTTGAATGAATTATCAAACACCCTTTATATAGTAAATGAGTCCTATTCTAGGTACATTTCTATAAAAGGTTAAAATCTCTTGATTTGTTGATTACCGATTTCTTGGTGATACGTGCCCAGATTCTCGCCGTAATATCCGACTGGTTCGCGGATATTTCGGTCTTCTATTGTTTATCCTCGAGCTCGTTCGAGGCAAAGGTCGACACCAGACTCAATCTTCCTCGAAGGCTGATTTTCCGACCTCGGGTGCTAGCTCGGTGAGACTCGAGTTCGGTCTTCAGTCTGTGGTCGTCATGTTTCAAACCTAATCTACGAAATCGAAATCGAGATCGACTTCGAACATATACAAGACGTAAATACTAAATTCTTTCATGCAACAACAACGCAAAGAAGGAAGAAAGGATAGTTAGCATCAAAGACATTGCACTAGACCCTTGATCAAAATAATTGGTTTATTACTTAAGCTTATAATTGTAATAACAACCGTATGTTTTATTATTCTGCTTACAAGAAAATGTATTCATCTTTTCCCCATTAATCATTTTGCATGGTAAGAATACTTGATATATGTTCTTTCAGAGAAATTATTTGACGGATATATATTATTTGTATAAATTAGGGAAGGTAGAACTCAACTTCACACTAAGAAATAAAGACATGATTTTGTTAATGAAAAGCAATGGATGAAGGTAATTGCTGGGGAAGTAATAACATGATAATAGCAATAGAAGGATTGCAAAATATAACGCAATTACCAACATATTAATTTATAAGGGCAACCATTTGTTGTTGCTCATATATAGGCAATCAATACACAAATTGAGAACTTGAAAAACTTGTATCAAAGACCAACTAGTGAGGTATTCGTTGGTTTTAGTTAATAATAAGAGGTAAACTAGAACAGAATTAAAATAATCCAGCTGAATCAAAACCAAAGTTATGGTTATGAAGATTATTTGAAGCAACCATGATTTGAGCTGGCTTGATATCATAGTTGTCAAATATCCCATTACCATTAACACCAAAATAAAAAGAAGAGTTAGCAGTAATCTCAACTATAAACTTGCTTTCTTGATTTGTCACATTATTTTTTAAAACCTCCATGGATTCCTTTAATTGTTCAAGTTCATGCAAACCAAGTTGACTTATAGGAGCTTCCCACCAATATTGACTTTGACTCGTTTTCCTCATTTGATCAAGTGATTCTCCTCTTATCTTCTCAATTTCAAGCTCAGCAAGAATCTGAGTTAATTGCAAATTGAGCTCACGAACACTAGCATTTCGATGAGCCTCAACAAGATGAAGTGATGAATTAGAAATCGGATTATGATTTCTTGACAGGAATCTATCGATAATGGACTCAACATTAGGGTGACCAAAAGAAAAAACTTTTCTTGCAGGAGAAAAAACTATGATAGCTATTTCAACACCACAAAGTGTGCATAGTTCGCTAGCTTTCTTGAAAAGTCCAGAACGACGTTTTGAGAAGGTAACTTGGAGATGATTTTTCACCTCTATTTTGGCAATTTTGATCTTTTGACGACCAATGCTAGGTTTCTTTGCCATGGCTGAAACTAAAGAATATTAGAGATAATTCTTGTGGTTTTTGAGTTAACATTCTAAGTAAAAAAAATATGGACTATTTAAAGGTGCTTTGGAGTACTCTCACACTTGTTGTCTTTAAAATGATTTTACTATTATTTCTATGTAATGTGTTGATTTGGGAGTTAGAAAATCTTATCCTTTTAATGGATTGATAATATGATACTCAATGCACCCTAATTGGCATTATTAAAATAATAAGGTATATATATTACTTGTGATAGTCAAATTTTTTTCTGAGTTATCCCTTTATAAGTAATGACTTGATTGTTTGTTACAATTGTCAACCCTTCTATCTATTGATAGGTTTATATGCAGCTAGCTAGAAGGGATAAATGATAATTAATTAAGAGAGTAAGATTATTTTAAGAATAAATGATGGTGAGTGAGAAAAGGAGATATTTGCCAATATTAGAGATACTATACGTAATTATTTTTTTTGAGTTGTAACCTAAAGACAATCATGTTTTGCATTTACTTTTTGAGTTGTAACCTAAGGAGAAGCCAATTATGATAATAGTTGGATAATAATAGTGTCTTAGCTTGAGAAATCAGGTGTGATAATTAAGTTTAGATATTGATGAGTTATGAATCATAAAAGTTAAATAACATATATAGATTATAAGATATGAAGAAATTGCAAAAATTGTGTCGGAATATGGGAATTTTCGTGAAATAAATTGTTGTAGTGGATCATACGATTACAAATAATAAAGTTACATAATAATTAAATAAAGAAAAATATGAAATATTTCTTAAGAAGGATGGTTCTATCTCTAGATTTTCCAGAAGAAGAGACAGAAAATTTTCTAGAATAGCAAGTCGGGATTCAATAATCATAAAATGTATCTTCACTACCATTAAGAGGAACAAATATGCAAAGTAATATATTGTTAGCAGAATGAGCTTATTAAAATCTAAAAGATTTAAAGAAAGAATGAGGTTTTTTACAGTACATTTTAATTTTTTTAATGATTTTGTGCTAATTTATAGGTAAGGACTATAGATGCCAGCACTAGCATGAATACATTTTTATCAAAAGTTAAACTTGATTTCAAGACAGATAATGATAGAGTACGATAATTTTCGTATATTTTATCTTATCTACTATAAAGTTTAATTTATGTCGCAGTAACTGAATGTACCCGGGGAGTTTTTATATGACATCTTTCCACCTTAAAGTCTTAAAACCCTTTTGTTATTGCATTTACCCTCTTTTTAGTTTGTAAGGATATGTCTTCCCCGATGATCAAAGACGGAGCTAGATGATTAACTACAAGTTCGGATGAATCCAATAACTTTTAATTAAATATTATATTTGTATTAAATTTTTTAGTAAATATGTATTAATATTTAATTACGAATCCAGTAACTAAAATGAATTGTGGGTTCGATGATAAAATCAGAACCCATAAATTTCAAATCTTGACTCAGCCTCTACCGATAATCAATGTCTTTATTTTATTTTTACAAGAATCACTTAAAAGTAATTTGTTTCCTTTCTGTATATAAGATCAAGAGAAACGCTAAAACCTACTATAGACTGTGATGGCGCCCAACGTCGTCGTTAGGCAAGCCAACGGTGAACTAACATGTTAATTATTCATTTTATTACTTTCGAAATCATAAATTTTATTAAGTAAAAAAATTTACACCTTTAAAATCACGGGTACATACATAATTAGTAAAGCATAAAAATAAAAGGTGATAATAATATGCAAATCCGTAAGCATCAACTAGAATATCCCAAAACCCGGTGTCACAAGTGGATAAGCATTTACTGAATACAATAATAATACATCATTTGTGTCTGGAATGCAAATAAGACAGGTAAAGTTAATAGTGCGATGGAGACTCCGTAGGCTGCGATACATAACCTGGAATGCAGCTCACCATAAAGTCTCCTCAGCAGCAGCGCCTACGCGCCAATATGTCCGCCAAATGAACTTGTCAGATCCTACACATTTAGTATAGAAGTGCAGCATGAGTACGTAAATCAACGCGTACCCAGTAAGTATCTAGTCTAACCCCGAAGAAGTAGTGAAAAGGGGTAGACATCGACACTTACTAGTGGTCCAATAAATCAGTATGATAATTCATAAACAGATATCAAGCACAATAGTAGCAGTGAGGTAAAACATGTAACTAACATGATCTTTCAAAATTTCTTTTTACGATATAAATTTCTCAATCTCGTATCCTATCTCTCAATAACTCGGAAAATATCAAGTTCCAATATCAAACGGATAAGGAATACCATATAAAATGCCAGGCATCAGTGGAAGGATAATCGTAAATATTCAAATTGCTAGGCATATAACGCACGATTATGCTGAGATCGTACGACCCGATCCAGAGTGGTGTGTACACTGCCGAGGGTCGACCGACACAAACTAGAGATGCATCTCATTATACTGCTGAGGCGTTCGGCCCGCTCCACAAGAAAGGAAAGAACTTATCGAATTACGAGACACATGCTTACAATACAGTACATGAGCATAAAGTGGATATACCATTTACCGTTTATCAGATATTTTTCCAATAACTCAAGGTGATAAGGTTCGGCCTAATATATATTCCTAAATCAATTTCAATTATAAATTCACTTAATTATGCTAGCAAAAATGAGTTCAAATAATCCAAATATTACATGATAAAGTCTTAAGTCTACCCGGACATAAACATACTTTAGCTACATATGGATTCTCGTCACCTCGTGCGTACGTAGCACCCACAATAAGTAGCATGTAATAATTATATCACCTAGGGGGTAGTTTTTCCCTCACAAGGTTAGACAGAAGACGCATCTCACTCCGAAGTTCCATAACCGACTGCAATGCCTCTCTAACTCTTTAATTCAAAGCCAAACGATCCGAAACTAGTCATACAATGTGCAATTCAATCAAAATATACTCCAAATGCGTATAATTTAATCATTTATAATAATTTCCAACTCCGCTCGAAAAGTCAAAAAAGTCAACCCTCGTGCCCACGTACCCGAATTTCGAAAATTCTTGAAGATAATCATTACCCATAATATCACGAACTCAAATATAAAATTTATTTCTAATTCCATGTCCAATTTCGTGGTAAAAATCAAAAAATACCAAATTTTAGGTTTTCTTCAAAATCCCACAATTTCTACAAAATTTCATGTTTAAATCCTTGTAGAATCCATGTAATTAACCAACATTATGTGGGAATTACCTACCTTGCCGTAGATGACGAAAATATCCCCTCGAACCGAATCCTGTATAAGTATCAAGTCTGCCCAGGCTCGCTCTTCTTCACATTCGCGACCACCTGATCGCGTTTGAGATGCCCAGCTTCCCCTGCCCTTCGCATTCCCGCTTTGCCCCTCGCATTTTTGAAGGCCTTCTGCCTCGCAGCCACCCAACCTTCTTCGCGTTCGCGACCTTCGTGTCACGTTCGCGTAGGTTGCCTCTGCTCTTCTCCGCATTCGCGACCTCTGTGTTGTGTTCGCGATGAGCAAATCCCAATAGCCCAAAAATCTTTCTTCGCGAACGCATGAGACCCTTAGCGTTCGCGAAGAACAAAACCAGACACCAGCACCAGTAGTTGCAAAACAAGAAAATATGGTCTGAAACCACTCCAAATCACACCCGAGGCCCCCGGGACCCCATCCAATCACACTAACTAGTCCCAAAACATAACACGAACCTGCTCGAGGTATCAAATCATACCAAACAACATCAAAACTATGAATCAATGATCGAAACCTTCCTCTCAACGTTCAAACATTCAAACTTTGACGAATGCATCTGATTCGTACTTAAACATTCCGGAATGACGCTAAACTTTACGCACAAGTCATAAATCACAATACGAACCTATTCTAAGGCTCTGAATCCCAAACAGACATCGATAACATCAAAATCAAATTCAAACCAAACTTATGAAATTCTAAAACTTTCAAAATGCCGACTTTCCAAATTGAGCGCTGAAATCCTCCCGGACTACCCGATACTCAACTCGAACATATGCCCAAGTTTGAAATCATCATACGGACCTATCGGAACCTTCAAATCCCGATTTCGAGGTCGTTTACTCAAAAGTCAAACTTTAGTCAACTCTTCCAACTTAAAGCATCCGAATTGAGAATTTTCCGTCCGAAACAACTCCAAACTTCCCGAAATTTAATTCTGATCACACGTACAAGTCACAAAACATGAAGTGAAGATACTCTCGACCGCAAACCACAGAACGATGCACTAGAGCTCAAAACGACCGGTCGGGTCGTTACATTCTCCCCACTTAAACATACGTCTGTCCTTGAACGTGCCAAGAATCATCCCAGAGTCGTCCAAAATCCTGATTTAACACCTCGTGCGCCTACCCGTGCCACCACGACCCATGTGAGCAAATTAGCTCGAGCCAGATTGAAGATCCTTCCTATAACCTTAGCTAACAAGCCTTAGAACCAAATTCCAACATCCGGAATTCTCCACGAGACCCTATTCTAACATACGAACACAGCATCAATCACTATACACTGGACCTAAACATAATCATGCACCTATGCTGAAATCACACCTTGAACCACATAAGTCATTTGCACATAATAACATCTTCCGACCACAATAGCTACAATTTTACGAATCTGATGCCCGTAATACACCTCATAACACATATAAGTCATGTTCCAACTCTCGCAATACTGCCACGACGAAAGAGATGTGCAGAAACTCATAACCACCTGTCAAATCAATAAATCATGAAGTCTCTCCACCTGTCAAGTATCATTACCTCATTTTAAACTGAATAACGATATTTTCTCTATAATATAATCTGATCGCATTGATCTCAGGTCAAATAACCTTGTCTCGCCCAGTACAAGTTGCTCAGGCAATAAGCCACCTCATACACTGTCTAAAATCTCATACAGTGCCATTAAAACACCAACAAGCTACAACTCGAATGTGACCCATAGGGAAGAACGAACTCATGCAAACAACCATCCAGCCCGCGTAACGAATAAAACAGCCAAACGGATGTTATGGCTCCATCTTAGAGATAAGAAACAAGACACACAAAATAAGTATAAGGAACCGTACTTAACATCTCACTGTTGCGGCGTGCAACCCGATCCAAATATGACATTGTTGCGACGTGCAACTCGATCCAAACAAGACATTGTTGTGGCGCGCAATCCGATCCAAACATGACATCATTGCAACACACAACCCGATCGACACAACATACATGTGGCAGCATGCCACATAATCTAAACAATATACCCGTGGCGGCGTGCCACCCGATCCAAACAATATACCCATGGCGGCGTGCCACCTGATCCAAACTAATATACCTATGGCGGCGTGCCACCCGATCTACACATAACAATCAATAAGGAACCACCCATCACGCCGAAATGCTTATACTTAGGAAATGCCCGAATGTTGACCACAAAGCACTCCAAGTGTATGAATATAACCTTGGGGAGACGACTAGTGCCATGCGCTACCAAAAACTCAAGCATGACTAAGGTGCAATGCCTAATTTAGCTACGGGCTTCCAAATACTTTTTCGGACACGCTCCTAAGTCCAAAATCACCATATGGAGCTATTGGAATAATTAAAACTCTATTTCGGGGTCGTTTACACATAATTAAACCTTAGAACTAAGCACATGAAGATATGGAAGAATGCATAATGGATTGGTCTTTAGGAAAACCTCTTTCGATTATTCTCCTAACTAGGTCTAATCAATGATTCAACTAGCCTCTTTCGATTACTTAGAAGAATCTATGAACTCAACCAAAAATATAATGCAAAGATATCACAAGTTATGTCTCTCTCGATTACATGAAAAAAGTGAATATAGATGCAACATTTAGTTCATCTGAAAATGATTCAATACATAAAACTAGAGTTATAATCTACAAAAAATCATCAATACACCAAATCCATCAAACCCTAAATGGAACCACTCCATAGATATGGAGAAATTCATCACAAATAAAATTAAAGTATAGGAAAACATAAATTCAATCCAAACTTGGGTCTTGAGTGAGGAAGGAATGATGAAATCCTTGTGCTTGTGTTCTTCCAACTCCTCCTTAGGTCCGAAGTATGTCTAAAAGTCTAGAAAATAGCGTTTTTCCATGTATTTATACCAAATAGGGTCGGCCCCAGACGAAATCACCCTTTCCTAGCCGAAATATGACTTTCACTCTGTAAAACTTGCACAGGCGTGCCACATGGGGCGACGCGCCATGCGGGGAATTAGTGGGAAAATCCAAAGAGCTCAACAATTCACCAGGAAACAAAAATACATTGTTGCGGCGCACCATGCGCCGCAGCAGTGCAAATTTCTCAGAGTGTCGCTTTTTGCGTGATTTTTGACTTCTAGACTTGGTCCTCGACCCCTGATCATGATACCGGCTTAATCTCTTGGGATTTTACTCATACTTCAAAGCTCCAAATAGATCGGATTAGCTCCACAACATCTAAATAGCTCGAAATCACATCTACAAGGCATAAAATACATAATAAGTGCAAAACACCACTAATTAAAGCTCAACACAAGTAAAGTACAGTGAATTAGAGTGAAATAAGCGACTAAAACACCATATTATAGCCTACCATCAACACCCCATACTTAAACCATTGCTCGTCCTCTAGCAATCTAACTACACTTTATATAGGCACGACCTTTTTCAACAACTCTCATAACTCATCATACCAAGAATATTTAAAACAGGTTTGACTCAAAAGCACCATGCATTTTCTACAACCACTCACTTACTCTAACATAGAGATCAACGACATTACCTTTCCTTCATGAATCAAGTGCCATCACACAGTAATAGAGAGTAGTTCCACACACAATAAAATTTAAGAACAATTAGGAACTCAAGATAGAAAGAATTCACTCACTCTCAGAAACAACATTCATGTGCCACAACAGACGTACCATAGTTTTGCCCGTAATGTACTACTCTACTAATTGAGCTCATTAAGTCAAGGATCAAGTAGGACTTTATTTCGTTGTAATGTAGGTTGCGAGATGGGTAGGATACATTTGGATATAAGAGTGACTACACCTCCCTAAGCACTTTAATACATACACTTAATCGTTCAATACCCCACACTTATGTCAAACCATTACTCCACCTTCACATCAATACACATTAACTCCCTACTTCTTTAAGCACAAATACATAAGAGTCACCAATATCAAGGAATATTTTGCATAACAATACAACTATTTTTTCATTTCTTTTTCAATTCATGTGGCTCTTACTTTTTCAAAGCAGTGTACCTTTCTCTTTATTTCAATAGTTCCACTCAAAAGCCAAACCAATACCCCACACTTCAACTTTTACAAAGTTCATGACAAATTCAAGTGCTCACGCGAGGTAAAAGGTTCAAATAGATGGTCAATTTAAACAAATGGGTCAGGCATGAAATGTGGTTGCCAAAGAAAGAGGATTAAATGCTCAACGAGGTTAACTAAGATACACAACAATTAGGCGGGTAAAAGCATACATCTGTCTCAACAAAGAAATGCCTATATAACTTCCAAGACTGAATAAAACTACTATTTTGCTTTGCAAACACACGGGGCAAGTTCTAGGCATCAAATGCAATGCACAGAATACACAAAACCTCACACATACATGGCACATAACTCACTCAGGATTGGACTATCAACATACTCTAGTCAAAGCAATTAAGCAAAGTTAAGATCATACAATTTAAGGTACTTATACAAGAGTAGAAAACTGAGCCTAAGCGTCACAACTAAAGCACTCACTATTCTCAAGGGATAATAAAGTCATGACATATTGCCTTCAATTGAAATCACAGCACAAGGTTTCCTTCTCCTAAAATAAAAACTAACTACACCCGATTCAAACAAACCTCTTGGAAAAAAAATGGTACAAAGAAACATCAAGGGAGAATTATTACACTACCTACAAACGAAAATCTTTTTGTCTTTTTTCTTTCGACTTTAATCCCTCAAGAAATCCGTCGATGGTATCCATCATTGGGAAAAATCGAAAATTTTAAAACATTTGTCATTTTTTTCTATCTCTACTAAATACAACTAACAAAAAAACTAATATACATACATACAAATGTCCCCCACCCCACATTTAAGTTGTGGCATGTCCCCATGACACACAATTAAAAAGCATAAGGTAAAAAAAACTTCCCTGAATATCTAGTCGGGGTCTGAGTCAAAGTCGCGCTCCATGCACACATCCATGCAGACAGCTTCTTCTCAGCCTTTTCAGGGAACACCCCACACTTATCTTTCTCGCTCACTGCAGTCTTCTCTTTCGAGCCCTTTACTTTCCACTCAACACTTGGAGCTGGTTTTCCTTTTTGCACCCCCTTTTATACATCCATCTTGAAAGTCACAGTCTCCTCACCTACTCTAAGCATGAGTTTCCTCTCATGTATATCTAATATCGCCCTGTTCGTCGCTAAGAATGGTCTTCCTAGGATGAAGGGGGCCTGCTTGTTTTTCTCCATATTAACCACTATAAAATTCACAGGAACTATGAACTTATCCACCCGAACTAACACATCTTCCACTATCCCCTCGGGTATTAAAGTCGTTTCGTCTGCCAGCTACAATGATATTGGTGCAGACCTTATCTCTCCAATCTCCTTCTCCAGTTTTCTGGAAATAGATAGAGGCATTAAATTAATTGAGGCACCAGAACCACATAAAGACTTATCAAAATTAATAGTTCCTAAAGAGCAAGGTATAGTAAAACTCCCTGGATCTCCGCACTTTTGTAGGAGTTTATTTTGCAATATCATGTTGCAATGCTCTGTGAGCTTGACCACAAAGGTCTCCTCTATTTTCCTCTTCTTCGTAAGGATCTCTTTCAAGAATTTAGCATAAGAAGGCATTTGTGAGAGCACTTCTGTGAATGGTAAGTTTACATGAACCTGTTTCAGCACATCCAGAAATCTCTCAAACTACTTGTCCGGCTATTCTCTACATAACTTTTGAGGGAAAGGTAGCACAGGCATATGCTTGCTCTCCTCATGTTCCTCCCTTCTCGATTTTTTTTCCTTCTTTTTCTCAGCTTTCATTGGGCCTTTCTTCTTCTTGTCATCATCACTTTTCAGCTGCTCCCCACTTTATTTTTCAAGTATCACATCTTTTTGGATCGAGGTGGGGACTTTCAGCACTTGTCCACTTCTCTAGGTTACAACATTCACTGTTTCTTTAGGATTTCTTTCAGTATCAGCAGGGAGATTGCATGGAACCCTCTCAAATAATATTGTTTCAATTTGTCCTACCTACTTCTCTAAATTTTGAATTGCTGCCCTTTGTACTTCAAATCTTTCATCAAGTTTCACAATGAAGGCCTTTATGAAATCTTCTAGACTAGGTTGATTGGGCTGTTAAAGCTGAAACTGCTGCCACGGCTGATTCATAAAACCAGGAGCTCATTATCCCTGAAATCTTGGGTTGCTTTATTGCCATGCATTTGCTACCCCCAGGTGAACTCCATGAAAAACTGGGGTGCTTCTGACCCATTACATTAAAATTATAATTTCCCACAGTATTCACTTCCTTAGTTGAGGCTTGACACTCATGATTAGGGTATCCTCTTCCACATATATCACAGGCTACATGAGGCTCACTTTGTATCGTGGCAAAGGTCAACTTCCGGATTTCTTTAGCCATAGTATCAAGTTATGCCTGCACAGATGTATTAGCATCAACTTGGTGAACACCAGTTGATCTTCTTCTTTCAGCACTCCCCGAGGGCCACTGATTAGCATATTCAGATAACTCGTCAAGAATTGTAACTATCTCCTCTGGAGTCTTCTTCATCAAAGGGCCTCCAACTGCATTTCTCAATATTCTACGCGAGTCCGGTGTCAATCCATCCCAAAAGTCCTGGAGTTGCATCCAGAGTTCAATTCCACTGTGTTGACACTTTCTAACAATCTCCTTAAACCTCTCCCACGCTTCAAAAACAGTTTCAGTCTCTTTCTAACAAAAGTTACGGATTTCTCTTCTAAACTTGCCCATTTTAGATGAGGAGAAATATTTATCAAGAAATTTCCTGGTCATCTCCTCCCATATTCTGATCGATCCAGGAGGCAAGATTCGAAGCCACTTCTTTGTATCATCTTTACGTGAAAAGGGGAATGCCCTTAAGTACACTGCATCTTGTGACACCCCATTGTATTGAAAAGTGTTCATAATCTCCTCGAAATTCATTAGATGTTTGTTTGGATCTTCGCTCATCTTTCCTATGAAGACACAATAGTTCTGAATGGTTTGAAGCAACCCTCACTTCAACTCAAAATCGTTAGCTACAATTTGAGGTGGTCTAACACTTGATAAGCCTTGATTGTACATCGGTCTAGCATAATCGCCCAGTGATCTCCCAAGAATTGGAGCTATATTCCCGAACTGGTTTGCAGCTAAGGGTTGATTTTGAGCAATTCTCCGACCCCTCTCTTCTTCATAGATAATCTATGCATCTCTACTAGCTGCTTCCTCAGCATCCCGTGCAACTTTTTCTTATTGTTGGGTTGCTTCCCTTGCAGCCAAATCTACATTATCATCACCATTTCCATCCATAAGTTCTTTGGTTGAGGATTGCCCAACCTTTTCTTAAACTTATGCCTTAAACCACTTATTTCACAAGAGTGTTAATGATGGTCCGAGTGACAAGAGAGGATCACGACAAAACGGGTAAAGGCTTATAACATGATTATCAAATGAGAAAGGCGAGAGTTCCAAAGGGGGTTGACTAGGGGTAATGACATTGGTTGGCAGTAGAAAGCTGAAACGAACCGAGGAAAGCCAACAATCATTTCCCAAACCAAGAAAAACTTAGGATTTCGCCTTGAAGCACATTCGGGGCAAGTTCTAGACCATTCATACGGATACTTGGACTAGCAACAAATCACCTCACCCCTCACACAACTAGAACGTAAAAGAGGATATAATTGAGAGCCTACAACAACCACAATCAAGTTAAAGATCACTATGGTCCAATAAGCCGCTCGATGATTACAAAAGTCAACTAAAGAGTCTCAAAGTCACTAACTAGAGTAAATTTCTTTCAAAAACCTTGTTTCAAGCCATAAGCACATAGTTAAGTGTGTTGTACCAAATGAAGCATGAATAACTCTTTTTGAAGAATGATTTGATTAGGCATTTTATTCATTACTACTACTATTATTATTACCTAAACACAAAAACAGATTTATTCCCTTAAGAAGGTTGTCACGCCATCCATCGTTGGGATGAGTCACCCGGTTCACACAAAAACTACCGTTGGAAATAACCGTGGCATTAAGAAAATCAAAGGCTTATTATCTACGAAAACATAAAAAGAAACTACTAACAAAATAAGAACTAAACTAGAAAAATAAAAAAGCTAATGAACAATAACTACTAAAGATAGATAAACTACAAATAAGAAAAGGACCAGTCTCAGCTGAACTCGGTTGTGTCCGATCAAGAAAATCTGGCCAAGGATCTTGAAGCGTCCAAGTCAGAGGTTGACGAGGTCGATGATAGGGTGGCTCAACACAAGGATGATGCCGAGGTGACTCAGGACCAAGCGAGAAATATGGTGAAGCACACGAAGTGGAAATCCCGAAGGGAGCCCCTTGAGGGAGTCCATGCTCGGGATTTTGATTTATTGGCTGAAATCGAGAATGCCAAGATATATGAAGCCAAGGCCAGGAAGCTGGCTTATCTCGAAGAGGAAGACTTCGAGGGGTATGAAGATTCAGGTGAGTCTGATGGTGGCGAAGACCCTGTAGGCGATGACGTGGCCCCCGATGAAGACTAGGCCATTTAGGATCTTTTTAGGCGTTTTGCCTTTTGTTTTTTATATCATCTTTTTGTTGAGGCCATTCCACATTTGTAAAAGAATTGTATCGGGTCTATTCAGCTCTTGTAAAAAGAATTTTTGATATATATATAAGGCTTTTTCCCTTTCATAGCTTTTGAATTTTTCCTTTGCTTTTTTATCTGTATTCGCAAAGATCGAAATGCCTTAGCATGAAATAGTTAGGTTATGTTTGAAGGATCGAACAAACCTTGCCTTTAAAATTATTTTGTTTTAAGGCATCGTGGGGATTCGATGTTACCGAAAACTTTTTCCCAAAGTAGTTTAGGTTTATAGTTTGCCAAAGGTAGCCTTTAGAACCGGTTATGAAGATTTTTTGAAGGCCTTGTTTTTGTTACAAGTCTCGAACATCTCCGAACCTTTTTTAATATAATCATAGTCTTCTCGATTTTGGGCAATGCCAAATAAGCTTTGAGCCCTTGGGTTTTATTATCTTGGCACAGTCGTAGCCCTTTAATTCGGGGAATGCCAAATAAGCTTATGCCCCCAAGGTCTGATGGCTCGGACCATCCGAGTTTGTTTTCGAGCGGCAGTCCCCGAGTGAGCGTGATTGTTCGAATGCGGATTAAGGTGGCCCTTGGGCTCAATACCTTTAGGGAATCATATGTAGGAAATTCTTCGAGAAATGTAAGAAAAAGTTTAAAGGCCAAAAGGTGTATGCGCAGGAAGAGACTTCTTTTCCTTTTTGTGAATAATAGTTACACATGTATACTGGCTTTGTGCCAGGGTCCGAGCAGTCTATGTGAGCACGGTTCATTTGACCGTTTAGCCCTTACAATTAATTCTATCGGTCTACACCCTTCAATCTTGAAATCTCTTTCCATGCTAAAGTCGATATTTGAGGGTAATGCCCCCCAGTATTCAGGGTTGATCGAAGAAATGGCTTGAATGCTGTTGTGATTATCATCGGCTTGTAGCCGGTCTTCAACTTTAAGTTAGCACGATTTACTGGTTGCCACATTAAAAACCTTGCCGAAAAACCCATTTGGGAGAAAACTGGTTCAAGAGAAAAAGAGTGCAACGCGTGCTTTCAGACCTAAAATCTCGTATCATCCCTTGTTGGTTACCTGTAAGCGTTAGTTTAAAATGTAAATAAAGAAAGAATGGGGTCGTACCTTAGCAGTAATATCGCTTCATGTAAGTTATATTTTAGTTGTTCGGTAGTTGCTCGTTGTTCATTATTCCGAGTTTGTAGGATCCTTTTCCGGTGATCTCGACAATTTGGTACGGTCCTTCCTAGTTTGGCCCCAATTTTCCTTTGTTCGGGTTTCGGGTGCTTAGTGTGACCTTCCTTAGTACCAAGTCCCCGATATTCAAATATCTAAGGTTGGCCCTTCGATTGTAATACCTTTCAATCCGCTGTTTTTGGGAGGCCAATTGAACAAGGGCGGCTTCGCGCCTTTCATCTAATAGCTCCAGGCTCGTACTCATAGCCTCGTCGTTTGATTCCTTCATTGCATATCGTAGTCTGATACTTGGTTCTCCTACTTCGACCGGGATCAGATCTTCGATGCCATAACCTAAAGAGAATGGGGTAGCCCCGGTACTGGACTTCGAGGACATACGGTATGCCCATAGGACTTCGGGTAGTATTTCCTTCCATCTTTCTTTGGCATCGGTTAACCTCTTTCTAAGGTTTTGGAGTATGGTTTTGTTGGTAGATTTGTCTTGTCCATTCCTACTAGGGTGGTAGGGTGTTGATTAGATCCTTTTGATCTTGTGGTCTTCAAGGAATTTGGTTACTTTGCTTGTGATGAATTGTTTCCAATTGTCGCATACAATCTCGGCCGGTATTCCGAATCGGAATATTATGTCGTCCCAAATGAAATCGATGACTTCCTTCTCCGCGACATTCTCTTATGCTTGGGCTTCCACCCACTTAGAAAAATAGTCTGTCATAAACAATATAAATTGAGCCTTACCGGGTGCCCATGGAAGGGGGCCAACGATGCTCATTCCCCACTTCATGAATGGCCATGGTGACAAAACCGAAGGCAGCAGCTCCCCGGGTCGATGATCACCGAAGCGTGTCTTTGGCATTCATCATTTTTTCGAACGAACTCCTTTGCGTCTTTTTCCATGTTGATCCAGTAATAACCGGCCTGATTATTTTTCGAACCAGCAATTCAGCGCCTGGATGATTTCCACAGGTACCTTCGTGGATTTCCCTCAAAGCATACTCAGTATCACCCAGCCCTAGACATATTGCAAGTGGACCATCAGATGTTCTTCTAAGCAAGGTTCTGTCTTTGGACAAGATAAATCGGGTCGCCTTTGTACGTAGGGCCATCGACATTTTTGGATCCAGGGGTAGTTTACCGGATCTGAGATATTCCACGTACTTATTCCTCTAGTCCCAAGTTAGGCTCGTCGAGTTGATCTCGGTGTGGCCTTCTTCCACCACCGATCTCATAAGTTGTATGACTTCTCCCGAGTTGAACTCGTCGTCTTCGACCGACGACCCTAAGTTAGCGAGCGCATGGGCATCACTGTTTTGATCCCGAGGTACGTGTTGCAAAGTCCATTCTTTGAACAGATGTAATATCACCTGTAATTATTCCAATTAACTTTGCATTCGTTCCTCTCTAATCTCGAATGTTCCATTGACTTGGTTTACCACAAGGAGGGAGTCGCACTTGGCTTCGATCACCTCTGCACCCAAGATCTTGGTTAGTTCAAGGCCTGCAATCATAGCCTCATATTCGGCCTCGTTGTTAGTCAATTTCACAGTCTTAGTAGATTATTTAATTATATTACCTGTTGGTGGCGTTAGTACGATGCGAAGTCCGGACCCTTTTGTGTTTGAGGCACCGTCCGTGAAGACGGTCCAAATTCTCGAGGAAGTTCCTGAGTTAACCAATAACTCTCTTTCAACCTCGGGTATTAGGGCCGGTGTAAAGTCGGCCACAAAGTCTTCCAAAATTTGAGACTTAATGGCAGTCCGAGTTTGATACTCAATATCGTACCCACTTATTTCTATGGACTATTTGGCCAATCGGCCCGAGATTTCGGGCTTATGCATAACGTTCCTCAATAGGTAAGTAGTTACGATACATATGGTGTGACATTGAAAGTACGATTTTAGCTTCCTAGAGGCACCTCGCAAAGCGAGCGCCAGTTTTTCCAGCTGAGGGTACCCAGTTTTGGCCTCACCTAAGGTCCTACTAACATAGTAAATTAGAAATTACGTACTTTGCTCTTCCCGAACTAGGACTCTACTTAACGCTATCTCCTTGACCGGAAAGTACAAGTACAGTTGTTCGTCTGTCTTCGGTATGTGAAGTAGGGGAGGACTCAATAAATACCTCTTGAGTTCGTTCAAAGCTCGTTAGAATTCCGGGGTCCACGAGAAGTTGTTCTTTTTCTTCAACAATGCGAAGAATCGGTGGCGCTTGTCAGATGACCTCGAAATAAATTGCCCCAGGGCGGGTATTCGTCCTGTTAGCCTTTGCACAGTCTTTACGTTGTCCACAACCGTGATATCTTCAATGGCTTTGATTTTATCGGGATTGATCTCGATTCCCCAATTGGATACCATGAATCCGAGGAACTTACCTGACCCAACTCCAAACGCACATTTTTCTAGGTTCAGCTTCATATTGTACTGCTTCAGTACACTGAAGGTTTCTTGCAAATGTTTTAAATGGTCCTCTGCTCATAGGGACTTAACAAACATATCATCAATGTAAACTTCCATTGATTTTCCTATTTATTCCTCGAACATCCAATTTACTAGGCGTTGGTAAGTAGCACCGGTATTTTTTAATCCAAACGACAGTACGTTATAACAGTATGTTCCCTATTTAGTGATGAAGGAAGTTTTTTCCTGATAACCCGAGTCCATCCGTATTTGGTTGTACCCGGAATATGTATTGATAAAACTGAGGATCTCGTGGCCGGCCGTGGCATCGATCATACGGTCTATGTTGGGCAAAGGAAAAGAGTCTTTCGGGCATGCCTTATTCAAATCTTTGTATTCTACACACATTCTTAGTTTATTCCTATTTTTAGGGACTACCACTATGTTTTCTAATCAATCCGGGTATTTAACCTCCCGAATAGACCCTATTTTAAGAAGTTTAGATACATCATCCTTGATGAAAGCATGCTTGATCTCCGACTAGGTCTCCTCTTCTGTTTAACAGGGTGAAAGTTTGGGTCCAGGCTTAGCTTGTGAGTGGTTATCTCCGGCGGGATTCCTATCATATTGAGGTGGGACCAAGCGAAACAATCTTCGTTAGTTATAAGAAATTGAATGAGTTTTACCCTCAGCTCGGAGCTTAGCCCCGTGCCCAAGTATACCTTTCGATCGGGAAAGCTTTCTCTCAGTATGACTTGTTCCAACTCCTCGACCATGGATTTAGTGGCATCGGAATCATCGGGGGCTATAAAAGATCTGGAAACCCCATAATCATCATCCTCGACTTCCTTTTGTTTGTCCGAATCTGTAGAAGATGGTATCAGTGACTTCTATTTGGCCCCGTTATTTACCATCTGGTTTGGGCCCTTAGATGTTGAAATTGTAGATGTCGGTATCACCTCCTCGACCGAGAACATTTCCTTCGCAACCGGCTATTATCTGTAGACTTTTTTGACTCCATCATGTGTTGGGAATTTTAGTGCCTGATGTATTGTCGAGGGTACCGCCCTCATGTTGTGGATCCATGGCCTCCCGAATAAAGCGTTATACCTCATGTCCCCTTTGATCACATAAACTTTAGTCTCCTGGATGGTCCCGGCGGTGTTTACAAGTAACATTATTTCACCCTTAGTAGTCTTACATGCCATGTTGAATCCGTTCAGAACTCAAACTACAAGCACGATTTGGTCTTGTAGAACGAGCTGCTCCATGACCCATGATCGAATGATGTTGGCGGAGCTACATGGATCAATTAACACACGTTTAACCCAAATTTTATTTACGAGTACAAATATTACTAGTGCATCATTGTGGGGCTGCATGATCCCTTCCGCATCTTTGTCGTTGAAAGATAAAGTTCCCTCCGGTATATAGTCTTGAGTTCATTTCTCCCTAGTGATGGATAATTTGGTGCGTTTCAACATCGGCCCATGTGGGATATCAACCCCTCCGATGATCATGTTAATGACATGTTGAGGTTCTTCTTGTTCTGCCTTTTTGTTGGAATCCATGTTCCTGAAATGATTCTTGGCTCGGTAGCTCAAGAACTCCCGAAAGTGTCAATTGTTGAATAGACGGGCCACTTTCTCTCTCACCTGTCGACAATTTTCCGTTCTATGACCATGAATGCCATGATATTTGCACATCTGGTTAGGATCCCTTTCGGTTGGATCAGACTGTAGAGGTCGAGTCCATTTGGTATCTTTGATGCACCCGATAGTTGATATAATGATGGAAACATCGACACTGAAGTTATATTCTGATAGCCTCGGTGCGTCTTTGGACCTGTCGAAGCCATTTTTGGTTATAAGTCCCCGGCTGCTTTGACCTCGCTCATTTCTCCTTTCATTTCTCATGGAGTTTCCCGGACCCGCTGCTTCTAAGATCTCCGTTATATGGCTGATACTGATCCATGTTTGGCATCGGTTTGCGATCGACATCTCTCTTTACTCTGTCAAGGGTTCTGACAGGATAGACAAACCTCGAAGGGGCCCCGAGTTGATCATCTTTGACTCTGATTTTCGATTGATATCGGTTATGCACGTCGGCCCATGTAACATCCGGGTATTCTATTAAGTTTTGCTTCAGCTGCTGTGAAACCACCGAGCTTTGAATATTAAGTCCCTGAGTGAAAGCTTGAACAACCCAATCATCAGGGACCGATGACAGATCCTTCGTTCCATTTGAAAACGACACACGAACTCTCTAAGCATCTCGTTATCCTTCTATTTGAATTTGAAAAGGTCTGATTTCCTAGTCTCGACCTTGATGGCACATGCGTGTGCTTTTACGAAAGAATCTGCAAGCATAGCAAATGAGTCAATAGAATTAGGAGGTAAACTGTGATATCATATCATAGCTCACTTCGACAGGGTCTCCCCTAATGTTTTCAACAGAACAGACTCAATCTCATCGTCCTCCAGGTCGTTTCCTTTGATAGCATATTTATAAGAGGTTACATGCTCGTTTGGGTCGGTCGTTCTATTATACTTGGGTATTTCGGGCATACGGAACTTCTTGGGGATCTGCTTCAGAGCCGCGCTCGGTGGAAAAGGTTTATGCATGAACTTTCTGGAATCCAGGCCCTTCAATATCGGAGGTGCTCCTGGGATTTGGTCTACCCTGGAATTGTAGGTTTCCACCTTTTTGTCGTTAGCCACGATCTTCTTCTCCCCTGATTCTATCTGTTTTGTCAGCTCCTCGAGCGTTTTTATGATCTCGGGGTTAGCCCCCGATTCGTGTTCGTTCGACTTTTCTATGACTGGTTCATCCCTGCAGGTGACTTCCTGGGGAGGATCGGGCTCAACCCTACTCGGTGGATGGCTTTAGTTCTGTAACTGAGCTATCACCGCCTGTTGAGCCTGCAACATTTCGAAGATCACTCGTAGACTGATCCCGTCTTCTTCAGCGTTTTGTGTGTTTTGAGTTGCCGATTGGGCTCCACCACGAATGCTATTTTCGGGGTCAGTAGGCAAGTTTATATCGATAGCCACATGCGAATTAGCGTCAATCGAATCTGCGATCGGAATTCCAACGGGATCAGGAGGTGGTATCTCATTACTAGGCGTTATGTTGTTATTTTCACCTTGGTGACCGGACTCGTTGTCAACATAAATAACTACTGATTGAGAGTTTGACATTTTTGTATTTTAGCTTGGAACCAAAGACACTTAAAAGAGTTTGACATTCTTGAATGAATTATCAGACCCCCTTTATATAGTAAATGAGTCCTATTCTAGGTACATTTCTATAAAAGGTAAAAATCTCTTGATTTGCTGATTACCGGTTTCTTGCTGATACGTGCCGAGATTCTCGCCGTAATATTCGTCTGGTTCGCAGATAATTTGGTATTCTATTATTTATCCCTGAGCTCGTTCGAGGCAAAGGTCGACACCAGACTCAATTTTCCTCGAAGGCAGGTTTTCCGACCTCGGGTACTAGCTCGGTGAGAATCGAGGTCGGTCTTCAGTCCGTGGTCGTCATGTTTCAAACCTAATCTACGAAATCGAAATTGAGCTCGACTTCGACCGTATACAAGACGTAAATCTAAATTCTTTCATGCAGCAACAACGCAAAGAAGGAAGAAAGGATAGTTAGCATCAAAGACATTGCACTAGACCCTTGATCAAAATAAAGATTTTGACATAGTCCGAAGTTATCTTACTAACCTATATACAACATAAAATTCAAAATTTATTCAAATAATGTTAAGATTTAGGGTTTGGATTACAGAGTTCTTTTGTCGTGAATTTTGGAAGTACTCTTAGCGAGAGAGTCCGTAGAGAGTGAGCTGGTACTCATGAATTGTATACATTCAATAGGAATTGGAATGTAAAACTTCATTCAAGTAATTTTTATTAGGATATATTGTCCTTGAGTTTTCACTCCTGTCTCCCACAGCAAATTGCAGCACCAAGGCTACCTCTCCAAAGTCATAAAGGCCTCCTTAAAGCAACGAAATAAAGCATACCTCATAATTGCCCGTCATAACCTTCTTGACCTTGATAAGAAAAATCAGTTCTCCATCCTCCGACTCCTCATTCACTCCCTTCAGAAACTGCAAAAAACCAATAACCCTAATAGTATTAATGGTAACCCTAATCTCTCATGTGTTACTCGCGAACAACTGATGCAAAGGCTACGCAAAAAGATCGAAATGCTCTTTGGTAATAACCAAGGTACTGGCAAGAACAACAAACCTAATAGCCATAGAGTTGAAAAAAATGCAAAATCGAAGAAGAGAAAGAGGAGTGAATGGCAAGGAAATAGAGTTTGGAAAAGTCAAAATCTGAGACGATGGTGATGATAAGAAGAAGAAGAAGAAGAAGAAAAGGAAAGTATCAAAAGCGAAAGAATTAAAAAGAGTGAAGAGGCTGGGAAAGGTAAAGAGGGAGAATCGGAAGGTAGCAGAGAGGGAATTATGGAAGGCAGCAGCAAAGAGGGCAATAGGAGTGGAAGCATATGATAACCCTTCAAAACCGAAGCAGAGTATGAAGAAGGAGACGAGGAAGAAAGAGAAAAGTAGGGAGAAATGGAAATAAAGAGTTGAGAACAGGGAGAAGTTTAAGGAAGAGCGACATCAGAAGAGAAGGAATAATATTGCTGCCAAAGTCAAGGTGAAGAAGCTGAGAGAGATTGCTAAAACTAAATTGGTCATGTTGCACTCTTTATTTTACATTTTCTTAGTATTTTACTTCATTGTTAAAATTTGAATGTGGTTTCTTATAGTCTTTATTCCACCTTTTATTGACAGTGAGGTCACACGTTAATGCCACTTTCCAATGATTTACTAAAGCTTTAATCTGGTTTTTATTTGGTTTATTACTTAAGCTTATAATTGTAACAACAACCCTATATTTTATTATTCTGTTTACAAGAAAATGTATTCATCTTTTCCCCATTAATCATTTAACATGGTAAGAATGCTTGATATATGTTCTTTCAGAGAAATTATTTGACGGATATATTTTATTTGTATAAATTAGGGAAGGTAGAACTCAACTTCACACTAAGAAATAAAGACATGATTTTGTTAATGAAAAGCAATGGATGAAGGTAATTGCTGGGGAAGTAATAACATGATAATAGCAATAGAAGGATTGCAAAATATTATGCAATTACTAACATATTGATTTATAAGTGCAACCATTTGTTGTTGCTCATATATAGGCAATCAATACACAAACTGAGAACTTGAAAAACTTGTATCAAAGACCAACTAGTGAGGTACTCGTTGGTTTTAGTTAATAATAAGAGGTAAACTAGAACAGAATTAAAATAATCCAGCTGAATCAAAACCAAAGTTATGGTTATGAAGATTATTTGAAGCAACCATGATTTGAGCTGGCTTGATATCATAGTTGTCAAATATCCCATTACCATTAATACCAAAATAAAAAGAAGAGTTAGCAGTAATCTCAACCATAAACTTGCTTGCTTGATTGGTCACATTATTTTTTAAAACCTCCATGGATTCCTTTAATTGTTCAAGTTCATGCAAACCAAGTTGACTCATAGGAGCTTCCCACCAATATTGACTTTGACTAGTTTTCCTCATTTGATCAAGTGATTCTCCTCTTTTCTTCTCAATTTCAAGCTCAGCAAGAATCTGAGTTAATTGCAAATTGAGCTCACGAACACTAGCATTTCGATGAGCCTCAACAAGATGAAGTGATGAATTAGAAATTGGATTATGATTTCTTGACAGGAATCTATCGATAATGGACTCAACATTAGGGTGACCAAAAGAAAAAACTTTTCTTGCAGGAGAAAAAACTATGATAGCTATTTCAACACCACAAAGTGTGCATAGTTCGCTAGCTTTCTTGAAAAGTCCAGAACGACGTTTTGAGAAGGTAACTTGGAGATGATTTTTCACCTCTATTTTGGCAGTTTTGATCTTTTGACGACCAATGCTAGGTTTCTTTGCCATGGCTGAAACTAAAGAATATTAGAGATAATTCTTGTGGTTTTTGAGTTAACATTCAAAGTAAAAAATATGGACTATTTAAAGGTGCTTTGGAGTACTCTCACACGTGCTGTCTTTAAAATGATTTTACTATTGTTTCTATGTAATGTGTTGATTTGGGAGTTAGAAAATCTTATCCTTTTAATGGATTGATAATATGATGCTCAATTCACCCTAGTTGGCATTATTAAAACAATAAGGTATATATATTACTTGTGAAAGTCAAATTTTTTTCTGAGTTATCCCTTTATAAGTAATGACTTGATTCTTTGTTATAATTGTCAACCCTTCTATCTATTGATTGGTTTTTATGCAGCTAGCTAGAAGGGATAAATGATAATTAATTAAGAGAGTAAGATTATTTTAAGAATAAATGATGGTGAGTGAGAAAAGGAGATATTTGCCAATATTGGAGATACTATACGTAATTATTTTTTTTGATTTGTAACCTAAAGACAATCATGTTTTGCATTTACTTTTGAGTTGTAACCTAAGGAGAAACCAATTATGATAATAGTTAGATAATAATAGTGTCTTAGCTTGAGAAATCAGGTGGTGATAATTAAGTTTAGATATTGATGAGTTATGAATCATAAAAGTTAAATAACATATATAGATTATAAGATATGAAGAAATTGCAAAAATTGTGTCGGAATATGGGAATTTTCGTGAAATAAATTGTTGTAGTGGATCATACAGTTACAAATAATAAAGTTACATAAGAATTAAATAAAGAAAAATATGGCATATTTCTTAAGAAGGATGGTTCTATCTCTAGATTTTCCAGAAGAAGAGACAGAAAATTTTCTAGAATAGCAAGTCGGGATTCAATAATCATAAAATGTATCTTCACTACCATTAAGAGGAACAAATATGCAAAGTAATATATTGTTAGCAGAATGAGCTTATTAAAATCTAAAAGATTAGAAGAATGAATGAGGTTTTTTACAGTACTTTTTAATTTTCTTAATGATTTTGTGCTAATTTATAGGTAAGGACTATAGATGCCAGCTCCAGCATGAATACATTTTTATCAAAAGTTTAACTTGATTTCAAGATAGATAATGATATAGGACGATAATTTTCGTATATTTTATCTTATCTACTGTAAAGTTTAATTTATGTCGCAGTAACTGAATGTACCCGGGGAGTTTTTATATGATATATTTCCACCTTAAAGTCTTAAAACCCTTCTGTTATTGCATTTACCCTTTTTTTAGTTTGTAAGAATATGTCTTCCCCGATGATCAAAGACGGAGCTAGATGATTAACTAGAAGTTCGGATGAATCCAATAACTTTTGATTAAATATTATATTTGTATTAAATTTTTTAGTAAATATGTATTAATATTTAATTACGAATCCAGTAACAAAAATGAGTTGTGGGTTCGATGACAACATCAGAACCCATAAATTTTAAATCTTAACTCTGCCTCTGCCGATAATCAATGTCTTTATTTTATTTTTACCAGAATCACTTAAAAGTAATTTGTTTCCTTTCTGTATATAAGATCAAGAGAAACGCCAAAACCTACTATAGACTGTGATGGCGCCAAACGTCGTCGTTAGGCAAGCCAACGGTGAACTATCACGTTAATTATTCATTATATTACTTTCGAAATCATAAATTTTATTAAGTAAAGAAATTTACACCTTTAAAATCTCGGGTACATACATAATTAGTAATGCATAAAAATAAAAGGTGATAATATGCAAATCCGTAAGCATCAACTAGAATATCCCAAAACCCGGTGTCACAAGTGGATAAGCATTTACTGAGTATAATACTAATACATCATTTGTGTCTGGAATGCAAATAAGACAGGTAAAGTTAATAGTGCGATGGAGACTCTGGGCTGCGATACGTAACCTGGAATGCAGCTCAGCATAAAGTCTCCTCAGCAGTTATGCGCCAATATGTCCGCCAGATGAACCTGTCAGATCCTACACATTTAGTATAGAAGTGCAGCATGAGTACGTAAATCAACGCGTACCCAGTAAGTATTTAGTCTAACCCCGGAGAAGTAGTGACAAGGGGTCGACATCGACACTTACTAGTGGTCCAATAAATCAGTATGATAATTCATAAACAGATATCAAGCACAATAGTAGCAGTGAGGTACAACATGTAACTAACATGATCTTTCAAAATTTTATTTTACGATATAAATTTCTCAATCTCGTATCCTATCTCTCGACAACTCGGAAAATATCAAGTTCCAATATCAAACGGATAAGGAATACCATATAAAATACCAGGCATCAGTGGAAGGATAATCGTGAATATTCGAATTGCTAGCGATATAACGCACGATTTTGCTGAGATCGTACGACCCGATCCAGAGTAGTATGTACACTGCCGAGGGTCGACCGGCACGAACTAGAGATGCATCTCATTATACTGCTGAGGCGTTCGGCCCGCTCCACAAGAAAGGAAGGAACTTATCGAATTACGAGGCACATGCTTACAATACAGTAAATGAGCATAAAGTGGATATACCATTTACCGTTTATCAGATATTTTTCCAACAACTCAAGGTGATAAGGTTCGGCCTAATATATATTCCTAAATCAATTTCAATTATAAATTCACTTAATTAAGCTAGCAAAAATGAGTTCAAATAATCCAAATATTACATGATAAAGTCTTAAGTCTACTCGAACATAAACATACTTTAGCTACATACGGACTCTCGTCACCTCGTGCGTACGTATCACCCACAATAAGTAGCACATAATAATTACATCACCTAGGGGGTAGTTTTTCCCTCACAAGGTTAGACAGAAGACGTATCTCGCTCCGAAGTTCCATAACCGGCTGCAATGCCTCTCTAAGTCTTTAATTCAAAGCCAAACGATCCGAAACTAGTCATACAATGTGCAATTCAATAAAAATATACTCCAAATGCGTATAATTTAATAATTTATAATAATTTTCAACTCCGCTCGAAAAGTCAACAAAGTCAACCCTCGTGCCCACGTACCCGAATTTCGAAAATTCTTGAAGATAATCATTACCCATAATATCACGAACTCAAATATATAATTTATTTCTAATTCTATGTCCAATTTCGTGGCAAAAATCTAAAAATACCAAATTTTAGGTTTTCTTCAAAATCCCACAATTTCTACAAAATTTCATGTTTAAATCCTTTTAGAATCCATGTAATTAACTAACATTATGTGGGAATTACCTACCTTGCCGTAGATGACGAAAATGTCCCCTAGAACCAAATCCTGTATAAGTATCAAGTCTGTCCAGGCCCGCTCTTCTTCACATTCGCGACTACCTGATTGCGTTTGCGATGCCTAGCTTCCCCTGCCCTTCGCATTCCCGCTTTGCCCCTCGCATTTGCGAAGGCCTTATGCCTCACAGCCACCTAACCTTCTTTGCGTTCGCAACCTTCGTGTCACGTTCACGTAGGTTGCCTCTGCTCTTCTCCGCATTCGCGACCTCTGTGTTGCGTTCGCGATGAGCAAATCCCAATAGCCCAAAATTTTTCTTCACGAACGCATGAGACCCTTAGCGTTCGCGAAGAACAAAACCAGACACCAGCAGCAGTAGTTGCAAAACAAGAAAATATGGTCTGAAACCACTCCAAATCACACCCGAGGCCCCCGGGACACCATCCAATCACACCAACCAGTCCCAAAACATAACATGAACCTACTCGAGGCCTCAAATCATACCAAACAACATCAAAATTACGAATCAACGATCGAAACCTTCCTCTCAACGTTCAAACATTCAAACTTCGACGAACGCATCTGATTCGTATGTAAACATTCCGGAATGACGCTAAACTTTACGCACAAGTCATAAATCACAATACGAACCTATTCTAAGGCTCTGAATCCCAAACAGACATCGATAACATCAAAATCAACTTCAAACCAAACTTATGAAATTCTAAAACTTTCAAAATGCCGACTTTCCAAATTGAGCGCTGAAATCCTCCCAGACTACCCGATACTCAACCCGAACATATGCCCAAGTTTGAAATCATCATACGGACCTATCGGAACCTTCAAATCCCGATTTCGAGGTCCTTTACTCAAAAGTCAAACTTTAGTCAACTCTTCCAAGTTAAAGCATCCGAATTGAGAATTTTCCGTCCGAAACAACTCCAAACTTCCCGAAATTCAATTCTTACCACACGTACAAGTCACAAAACATGAAGTGAAGCTACTCTCGACCGCAAACCATAGAACGATGCACTAGAGCTCAAAACGACCGGTCGGGTCGTTACATTCTCCCCACTTAAATATACGTCTGTCCTTGAACGTGCCAAGAATCATCCCAGAGTTGTCCAAAATCCCTATTTAACACCTCGTGCGCCTACCCGTGCCACCACGACCCATGTGAGCAAATTAGCTCGAGCCAGATTGAAGATCCTTCCTATACCCTTAGCTAACAAGCCTTAGAACCAAATTCCAACATCCAGAATTCTCCACGAGACCCTATTCTAACATACGAACACCGCATCAATCACTATACACTGGACCTAAACATAATCATGCACCTATGCTGAAATCACACCTTGCACCACATAAGTCGTTTGAACATAATAACATCTTCCGACCACAATCGCTACAATTTCACGAATCTGATGCCCGTAATACACCTCATAACACATATAAGTCATGTTCCAACTCTCGCAATACTGCCACGACGAAAGAGATGTGCAGAAACTCATAACCACCTGTCAAATCAATAAATCATGGAGTCTCTCCACCTGTCAAGTATCAGTACCTCATTTTGAACTGAATAACGATATTTTCTCTTTAATATAATCCGATCGCACTGATCTCAGGTCAAATAACCTTGTCTCACCCAGTATAAGTTGCTCGGGCAATAAGCCACCTCATACACTGTCTAAAATCTCATACAGTGCCATCAAAACGCCAACAAGCTACAACTCGAATGTGACCCATAGGGAAGAACGAACTCAGGCAAACAACCATCCAGCCCGCGTAACGAATAAAACGGCCAAACCGATGTTATGGCTCCATCTTAGAGATAAGAAACAAGACACACAAAATAAGCATAAGGAACCGTACTTAACATCTCACTGTTGTGGCGTGCAACCCGATCCAAATGTGACATTGTTGCGGCGTGCAACTCGATCCAAACAAGACATTGTTGTGGCGCGCAACCCGATCCAAACATGACATCATTGCAACACACAATCCGATCGACACAACATACATGTGGCAGCATGCCACATGATCCAAACAATATACCCGTGGCGGCGTGCCACCTGATCCAAACAATATACCCATGGCGGCGTGCCACCTGATCCAAACCAATATACCTATGGCGGCGTGCCACCCGATCTACACATAACAATCAATAAGGAACCACCCATCATGCCGAAATGCTTATACTTAGGAAATGCCCGAATGTTGACAACAAGCACACCAAGTGTATGAATATAACCCTGGGGAGACGACTAGTGCCATGTGCTACCAAAAACTCAAGCACGACTAAGGTGCAATGCCTAATTTAGCTATGGGCTTCCAAATACTTTTTCGGACACGCTCCTAAGTCCAAAATCACCATATGGAGCTATTGGAATAATTAAAACTCTATTTCGGGTCGTTTACACATAAATCGACATCCAGACACTATTTTAACTTAAGCTTTAAACCTTGTAACTAAGCACATGAAGATATGCAAGAGTGCATAATGGATTGGTCTTTAGGAAAACCTCTTTCGATTATTCTCCTAACTAGGTTTAATCAATGATTCAACTAGCCTATTTTGATTACTTAAAAGAATCTATGAACTCAACCAAAAATATAATATAAAGATATCATAAGTTATGTCTCTCTCGATTACATGAAAAAAGTGAATATAGATACAACATTTAATTCATCTGAAAATGATTTAATACATAAAACTAGAGTTATAATATACAAACAAACATCAATACACCAAATCCATCAAACCCTAAATGGAACTACTCCATAGATATGGAGAAATTCATCACAAATAAAATTAAAGCATAGGAAAACATAAATTCAATCCAAACTAGGGTATTGAGTGAGGAAAGAATGATGAAATCCTTGTGCTTGTGTTCTTCCAACACCTCCTTAGGTCCGAAGTATGTCTAAAAGTCTAGAAAATAGCATTTATCCATGTATTTATACCAAATAGGGTCGGCCCGAGACGAAATCACCCTTTCCTAGCCGAAATAGGACTTTCACTCTGTAAAACTTGCACAGGCGCGCCGCATAGGGCGACGCGCCATGCGGGGAATTAGTGGGGAAATCCAGAGAGCTCAACAATTCACCAGGGAACAAAAATACACTATTGCTGCACACAACGCGCCGCAGCAGTGCAAATTTCTCTGAGTGTTGCTTTTTGCGTGATTTTTTACGTCGAGACTTGGTCCTCGACCCCTGATCATGATACCGGCTTAATCCCTTGGGCTTTTACTCATACTTCAAAGCTCCAAATAGATCGAATTACCTCCACAACATCTAAATAGCTCGAAATCACATCTACAAGGCATAAAATACATAATAAGTGCAAAACACCACTAATTAAAGCTCAACACAAGTAAAGTACAGTGAATTAGAGTGAAATAAGCGACTAAAACACCATATTATAGCCTACCATCAACACCCCACACTTAAACCATTGCTCGTCCTCGAGAAATCAAACTACACTTCATATAGGCACGACCTTTTTCAACAACTCTCATAACTCATCATACCAAGAATATTTAAAACAGGTTTGACTCAAAAGCACCACGCATTTTTCACAACCACTCACTTACTCCAACACAGAGATCAACGACATTACCTTTCCTTCACGAATCAAGTGCCATCACACAGTAATAGAGAGTAGTTCCACACACAATAAAATTTAAGAATAATTAGGAACTCAAGATAGAAAGAATTCACTCACTCTCAGAAACAATATTCATGTGCCACAACAGACGTACCATAGGTTTGCCCGTAATGTACTACTCTACTAATTGAGCTCATTCAGTGAAGGATCAAATAGGACATTATTTGGTTGTAATGTAGGTTGCGAGATGGGTAGGATACATTTGGATATAAGAGTGACTACACCTCCCTAAGCACTTTAATACATACACTTAATCGTTCAATACCCCACACTTATGTCAAACCATAACTCTACCTTTGCATGAATACACATTAACTCCCTACTTCTTTAAGCACAAATACATAAGAGTCACCAATATCAAGGAATATTTTGCATAATAATACAACTATTTTTTCATTTCTTTTTCAATTCAAGTGGCTCTTACTTTTTCAAAGCAGTGCACCTTTCTCTTTATTTCAATAGTTCCACTCAAAAGCCAAACCAATACCCCACACTTCAACTTTTACAAAGTTCATGACAAATTCAAGTGCACACGAGAGGTAAAAGATTCAAATAGATGGTCAATTTAAACAAATGGGTCAGGATTGAAATGTGGTTGCCAAAGAAAAAGGATTAAATGCTCAACGGGGTTAACTAAGATACACAACAATTAGGCGGGTAAAAGCATACATATGGCTCAACAAAGAAATGCCTATATCACTTCCAAGACTGAATAAAACTACTATTTTGCTTTGCAAACACACGGGGCAAGTTCTAGGCATCAAATACAATGCACAGAATACACAAAAACTCACACATACATGGCACATAACTCACTCAGGATTGGACTATCAACATACTCTAGTCAAAGCAATTAAGCAAAGTTAAGATCATACAATTTAAGGTATTTATACAAGAGTAAAAAACTGAGCCTAAGCGTCACAACTAAAGCACTCACTGTTCTCAATGTATAATAAAGTCATGACATATTGCCTTCAATTCAAATCACAACACAAGGTTTCCTTCTCCTAAAATAAAAACTAACTACACCTGATTCAAACAAACCTCTTAGAAAAAAACAACGGTACAAAGAAAGATCAAGGGAGAATTATTACACTACCTACAAACGAAATTCTTTTTGTCTTTTTTCTTTCGACTTTAATCCCTCAAGAAACCCGTCGATGGTATCCATCATCGGGAAAAATCGAAAATTTTAAAACATTTCTCATTTTTTTCTATCTCTACTAACTACAACTAACAAAAAAACTAATATACATACATACAAATGTCCCCCACCCCACATTTAAGTTGTGGCATGTCCCCATTACACACAATTAAAAAGTATAAGGTAAAGAAAACTTCCCTGAATATCTAGTCGGGGTCTGAGCCAAAGTCGGGCTCCATGCAAACAGCTTCTTCTCAGCCTTTTCAGGGAACACCCCACACTTATCTTTCTCGCTCACTGCAGTCTTCTCTTTCGAGCCCTTTACTTTCCACTCAACACTTGGAGCTGGTTTTCCTTTTTGCACCCCCTTTTATACATCCATCTTGAAAGTCACAGTCTCCTCACCCACTCTAAGCATGAGTTTCCTCTCATGTATATCTAATATCGCCCTGTCCGTCGCTAAGAATGGTCTTCCTAGGATGAGGGGGGCCAGGTTGTTTTTCTCCATATTAACCACTATAAAATCCACAGGAACTATGAACTTATCCACCCGAACTAATACATCTTCCACTATACCCTCGGGTATTAAAGTTGTTTGGTCTGCCAGCTACAATGATATTGGTGCAGACCTTATCTCTCCAATCTCCTTCTCCTGTTTCCTGTAAATAGATAGAGGCATTAAATTAATTGAGCCACCAGAATCACATAAAGACTTATCAAAATTAATAGTTCCTAAAGAGCAAGGTATAGTAAAACTCCCTGGATCTCCACACTTTTGTGGGAGTTTATTTTGCAATATCATGTTGCAATGCTCTGTGAGCTTGACCACATAGGTCTTCTCTATTTTCCTCTTCTTCGTAAGGATCTCTTTCAAGAATTTAGCATAAGAAGGCATTTGTGAGAGCACTTCTGTGAATGGTAAGTTTACATGAACCTGTTTCAGCACATCCAGAAATCTCTCAAACTACTTGACCGACTTTTCTCTACATAGCTTTTGAGGGAAAGGTAGCACAGGCATATGCTTGCTCTCCTCATGTTCCTCCCTTCTCGATTTATTTTCCATTTTTTTTCTCAGCTTTCATTGGGCCTTTCTTCTTCTTGTCATCATCACTTTTCAGCTGCTCCCCACTTTCTTTTTCAAGTATCACATCTTTTTGGATCGAGGTGGGGACTTTCAGCACTTGTCCACTTCTCAAGGTTACAACATTCACTGTTTCTTTAGGATTTCTTTCAGTATCAGCAGGGAGAGTGCATGGAACCCTCTAAAATAATATTATTTCAATTTGTCCCACTTACTTCTCTAAATTTTGAATTGCTGCCCTTTGTACTTCAAATCTTTCATCAATTTTCACAATGAAGGCCTTTATGAAATCTTCTAGACTAGGTTTATTGGGCTGTTAAAGCTGAAACTGCTGCCACGGCTGATTCATAAAACCAGGAGCTCATTATCCTGAAATCTGGGGTTGTTTTATTGCCATGCATTTGCTACCCCCAGGTGAACTCCATGAAAAACTGGGGTGCTTCTGACCCATTACATTAAAATTATAATTTCCCACAGCATTCACTTCCTTAGTTGAAGCTTGACACTCATGAGTAGGGTATCCTTTTCCACATATATCACAGGCTACATGAGGCTCACTTTGTATCGTGGTTAAGGTCTACTTCCGGATTTCATTAGCCATAGTATCAAGTTATGCCTTCACAGATGTATTAGCATCAACTTGGTGAACACCAGTTGATCTTCTTCTTTCAGCACTCCCCGAGGGCCACTGATTAGCATATTCAGATAACTCATCAAGAATTGTAACTATCTCCTCTGGAGTCTTCTTCATCAAAGGGCCTCCAACTGCATTTCTCAATATTCTACGCGAGTCCGGTGTCAATCCATCCCAAAAGTCCTGGAGTTGCATCCAGAGTTCAATTCCACTGTGTTGACACTTTCTAACAATCTCCTTAAACCTCTCCCATGCTTCAAAAATAGTTTCAGTCTCTTTCTAACAAAAGTTATGGATTTCTCTTCTAAACTTGCCCATTTTAGATGAGGAGAAATATTTATCAAGAAATTTTTCGGTCATCTTCTCCCATGTTCTAATCAATCCCGTGGGCAAGCTTTGAAGCCACTTCTTTGTATCATCTTTAAGTGAAAAGGGGAATGCCCTTAAGTACACTGCATCTTGTGACACCCCATTATATTGAAAAGTGTTAATAATCTCCTCGAAATTCATTAGATGTGTGTTTGGATCTTCGCTCATCTTTCCTATAAAGACACAATAGTTCTGAACGGTTTGAAGCAACCCTCACTTCAACTCAAAATTGTTAGCTGCAATTTGAGGTGGTCTAACACTTGATAAGCCTTGATTGTACATCGGTCTAGCATAATCTCCCAGTGATCTCCCAAGAATGGGAGCTATATTTCCGAACTGGTTTGTAGCTAAGGGTTGATTTTGAGCAATTCTCCAACCCCTCTCTTCTTCATAGATAATCTATGCATCTCTAATAGCTGCTTCCTCAGCATCCCGTGCAACTTTTTCTCATTGTTGGGTTGCTTCCCTTGCAGCCAAATCTACATTATCATCACCATTTCCATCCATAAGTTCTTTGGTTGAATATTGCCCAACCTTTTCTTAAACTTATGCCTTAAACCACTTATTTCACAAGAGTGTTAAGGATGGTCCGGGTGCCAAGAGAGGATCACGACAAAACGGGTAAAGGCTTATAACATGATTATCAAATGAGAAAGGCGAGAGTTCCAAAGGGGGTTGACTAGGGGTAATGACATTGGTTGGCAGTAGAAAGCTGAAACGGACCAAGTAAAGCCAACAATCATTTCCCAAACCAAGAAAAACTTAGGATTTCGCCTTGAAGCACATTCGGGGCAAGTTATAGACCATTCATACAGATACTTGGACTAGCAACAAATCACCTCACCCCTCACACAACTAGACCATAAAAGAGGATATAATTGAGAGCCTACAATAACCACAATCAAGTTAAAGATCACTATGGTCCAATAAGCCACTCGATGATTACAAAAGTCAACTAAAGAGTCTCAAAGTCACTAACTAGAGTAAATTTCTTTCAAAAATCTAGTTTCAAGCCATAAGCACGTAGTTAAGTGTGTTGTACCAAATGAAGCATGAATAACTCTTTTTCGAGAATGATTTGATTAGGCATTTTATTCATTACTACTACTATTATTATTACCTAAACACAAAAATAGATTCATTCCCTTAAGAAGGTTGTCACGCCATCCATCGTTGGGATGAGTCACCCGGTTCACACAAAAACTACCGTTGGAAATAACCGTAGCATTAAGAAAATCAAAGGCTTATTATCTACAAAAACATAAATAGAAGCTACTAACAAAACAAGAACTAAACTACAAAAATAAAGAAACTAATGAACAATAACTACTAAAGATAGATAAACTACAAATAAGAAAAGGACCAGTCTCAGCTGAACTCGGTTGTGTCCGATCAAGAAAATCTGGCCAAGGATCTTGAGGTGTCCAAGTCAGAGGTTGTCGAGGTCGATGATAGGGTGGCTCAACACAAGGATGATGCCGAGGCGACTCAGGACCAAGCGAGAAATATGGTGAAGCACGCAAAGTGGAAATCCCGAAGGGAGCCCCTCGAGGGAGTCCATGCTCGGGATTTTGATTTATTGGCTGAAATCGAGAATGCCAAGATATATGAAGCCAAGGTCAGGAAGCTGGCTTATCCGGAAGAGGAAGACTTCGAGGGGTATGAAGATTCAGGTGAGTCTGATAGTGGCGAAGACCCTGTAGGTGATGACGTGGCCCCCGATGAAGACTAGGCCATTTAGGATCTTTTTAGGCGTTTTGCCTTTTGTTTTTTGTATCATCTTTTTGTTGAGGCCGTTCCGCCTTTGTAAAAGAATTGTATCGGGTCTATTCAGCTCTTGTAAAAAGAATTTTTGATATATATATAAGGCTTTTTCCCTTTCATAGCTTTTGAATTTTTCCTTTGCTTTTTTATCTGTATTCGCAAAGATCGAAATGCCTTAGCATGAAATAGTTAGGTTATGTTTGAAGGATCGAACAAATGTTGCCTTTAAAATTATTTTGTTTTAAGGCATCGTGGGGATTCGATGTTACCGAAAACTTTTTCCCAAAGTAGTTTAGGTTTATAGTTTGCCAAAGGTAGCCTTTAGAACCGGTTATGAAGATTTTTTGAAGGCCTTGTTTTTGTTACAAGTCTCGAACATCTCCGAACTTATTTTAATATAATCAGTCTTTTCGAATTCGGGCAATGCCAAATAAGCTTTGCGCCCTCGGATTTTATTATCTTGTCACAGTTGTAGCCTTTTAATTCGGGGAATGCCAAATAAGCTTATGCCCCCGAGGTCTGATGGCTTGGACCATCCGAGTTTGTTTTCGGGCGGTAGTCCCCGAGTAAACATGATTGTTCGAACGCGGATTAAGGTGGCCCTTGGGCTCAATACCTTTAGGGATTCATATGTAGGAAATTCTTCGAGAAATGTAAGAAAAAGTTTATAGGACAAGAGGTGTATGCGCAAGGAAGAGACTTCTTTTCATTTTTGTGCATAATAGTTACACATGTATACTGTCTTTGTGCCAGGGTCCGAGCAGTCTATGTGAGCACGGTTCATTTGACCGTTTGGCCCTTATAATGAATTCTATCGATCTAGAACCTTCAATCTTGAAATCTCTTTCCATGCTAAAGTCGATATCTGAGGGTAATGCCCCCCAGTATTCGGGGTTGATCGAAGAAATGGCTTGAATGCTGTTGTGATTATCATCGGCTTGTAGCCGGTCTTCAACTTTAAGTTAGCATGATTTACTGGTTGCCACGTTAAAAACCTTGCTGGAAAACCCATTTGGGAGAAAACTGGTTCAAGGGAAAAAGAGTGCAACACGTGCTTTCTGACCTAAAATCTCGTATCATCCCTTGTTGGTTACCTGCAAGCGTTAGTTTAAAATGTAAATAAAAAAAGAATGGGGTTGTACCTTAGCAGTAATATCGCTTCAAGTAAGTTATATTTTAGTTGTTCGGTAGTTGCTCGTTGTTCATTGTTCCGAGTTTGTAGGATCCTTTTCCGGTGATCTCGACAATTTGGTACAGTCCTTCCCAGTTTGGCCCCAATTTTCCTTTGTTCGGGTTTCGGGTGCTTAGTGTGACCTTCCTTAGTACCAAGTCCCCAATATTCAAATGTCTAAGGTTGGCCCTTCGATTGTAATACCTTTCAATCCGCTGTTTTTGGGAGGCCAATCGGACAAGGGAGG
Organism: Nicotiana tomentosiformis; assembly: GCF_000390325.3. Lineage (NCBI taxonomy): Eukaryota > Viridiplantae > Streptophyta > Magnoliopsida > Solanales > Solanaceae > Nicotiana > Nicotiana tomentosiformis. The sequence continues at coordinate 71,388,071 of NC_090818.1, read as the reverse complement.
CTTCGCGCCTTTCATCTAATAGCTCCAGGCTCGTACTCATAGCCTCGTCGTTTGATTACTTCGTTGCATATCGTAGTCTGATACTTGGTTCTCCTACTTCGATCGGGATCATATCTTCGGTGCCATAACCTAAAGAGAACGGGGTAGCCCCGGTACTGGACTTCGAGGACATACAGTATGCCCATAGGACTTCGGGTAGTATTTTCTTCCATATTTCTTTGGCATCGGTTAACCTCTTTCTAAGGTTTTGGAGTATGGTTTTGTTGGTTGATTTGTCTTTTCCATTCCTACTAGGGTGGTAGGGTGTTGACTAAATCCTTTTGATCTTGTGCTCTTCAAGGAATTTGGTTACTTTGCTTCCGATGAATTGTTTCCAATTGTCACATACAATCTCGGCCGGTATTCTGAATTGGAATATTATGTCGTCCCAAATGAAATTGATGACTTCCTTCTCCCTGACATTCTCGTATGCTTGGGCTTCCACCCACTTAGAAAAATAGTCCGTCATAAACAATATAAATTGAGCCTTACCGGGTGCCCATGGAAGGGGGCCAACGATGCCCATTCCCCACTTCATGAATGGCCATGTTGACAAAACCGAATGCAGCAGCTCCCCGGATCAATGATCATCGGAGCGTGTCTTTGGCATTCATCATATTTTCGAACGAACTCCTTTGCATCTTTTTCCATGTTGATCCAGTAATAATCGGCCTGATTATTTTCCGAACCAGTGATTCGGCGCCCGGATGATTTCCACATGTACATTCATGGATTTCCCTCAAAGCATACTCAGTATCACCTGGCCCTAAACATATTGCAAGTGGACCATCAGATGTTCTTCTAAACAAGGTTTTGTCTTTGGAAAGGCTAAATCGGGTCGCCTTTGTACGTAGGGCCATCGACTTTTTTGGATCCGAGGGCAGTTTACCAGATCTGAGATATTCCATGTACTTATTCCTCTAGTCCCAAGTTAGGCTCGTCAAGTTGATCTCGGCGTGGCCTTCTTCCACCACCGATCTCATAAGTTGTACGACTTCTCCCGAGTTGAACTCGTCGTCTTCGACCGACGACCCTAAGTTAGCGAGCGCATGGGCATCACTGTTTTGATCCCGAGGTACGTGTTGTAAAGTCCATTATTTGAACCGATGTAATGTCACCTGTAATTATTCCAAGTATCTTTGCATTCGTTCTTCTCTGATCTCGAATGTTCCATTGACTTGTTTTACCACAAGGAGGGAGTCGCACTTGGCTTTGATCACCTCTGCCCCCAAGATCTTGGCTAGTTCAAGGCCTGCAATCATAGCCTCATATTCGACCTCGTTGTTAGTCAATTTCACAGTCTTAGTAGATTGTTTAATTATATTACCTGTTGGTGGCTTTAGTACGATGCCAAGTCCAGACCCTTTTGCGTTTGAGGCACCGTCCATGAAGAGGCCAAATTCTCGAGGAAGTTCCTGAGTTAACTAATAACACTCTTTCGACCTCGGGTATTAGGGCCGGTGTAAAGTCGGCCACAAAGTCTGCCAAAATTTTAGACTTAATGGCGGTCCGAGGTTGATACTCAATATCGTACCCACTTATTTCTATGGACCATTTGTCCAATCGGCCCGAGAGTTCGGGCTTATGCATAACGTTCCTCAATAGGTAAGTAGTTACGATACATATGGGTTAACATTGAAAGTACGATTTTAGCTTCCTAGAGGCTCTTAGCAAAGCGAGCACCAGTTTTTCCAGGTGAGGGTACCTAGTTTCGGCCTCACCTAAGGTCCTACTAACATAGTAAATTGGAAATTGCGTACTTTGCTCTTCCCGAACTAGGACTCTACTTAACGCTATCTCCTTGACCGCAAAGTACAAGTACAGTTGTTCGTCTGTCTTCGGTATGTAAAGTAGGGGCGGGCTCGATAAATACCTCAAGTTCCTCCAAAGCTTGTTGGGATTCCGGGGTCCACGAGAAGTTGTTCTTCTTCTTCAACAATGCGAAGATTCGATGGCTCTTGTCAGACGACCTCGAAATAAATTGCCCCAGGGCGGCTATTTGTCCGGTTAACCTTTGCACAGCCTTTACGCTGTCCACAACCGTGATATCTTCAATGGCTTTGATTTTATCGGGATTGATCTCGATTCCCCAATTGGATACCATGAATCCGAGGAACTTACCTGACCCTACTCCAAACGCACATTTTTCTGGGTTCAGCTTCATATTGTACTGCTTCAGTACGCTGAAGGTTTCTTGCAAATATTTTAAATGGTCCTCTACTTGCAGGGACTTAACTAACATATCATCAATGTAAGCTTCCATTGATTTTCCTATTTGTTCCTCGAACATCCAATTTACTAGGCGTTGGTAAGTAGCACCAGTATTTTTTAATCCAAACGACATTACGTTATAACAGTATGTGCCCTATTTAGTTATGAAGGAAGTTTTTTCCTGATCACCCGAGTCCATCCATATTTGGTTGTACCCGGAATAGGTGTCGAGAAAACTGAGGATCTCGTGGCCGGCCGTGGCATCGATCGTACGGTCTATGTTGGGCAAAGGAAAAGAGTCTTTCGGGCATGCCTTATTCAAATCTTTGTATTCTACACACATTCTTAGTTTATTCCTATTTTTAGGGACTACCACTATGTTTGCTAATCAATCCGGGTATTTAACCTCCCGAATATACCCTATTTTAAGAAGTTTAGATACATCATCCTTGATAAAAGCATGCTTGATCTCGGACTGGGTCTCCTCTTCTGTTTAACAGGGTGAAAGTTTGGGTCCAGGCTTAGCTTGTGAGTGGTTATCTCCGGCGGGATTCCTGTCATATTGAGGTGGGACCAAGCGAAACAATCTTCATTAGTTATAAGAAATTGAATGAGTTTTTCCCTTAGCTCGGAGCTTAGCTCCGTGCCCAGGTATACCTTTCGATCGGGCAAGCTTTCTCTCAATATGACTTGGTCCAACTCCTCGACCATCGATTTAGTGGCATCGGAATCATCGGGGGCTATGAAAGATCTGGAAACCCCATAATCATCATCCTCGACTTCCTTTTGTTTGTCCGAATCTGTAGAAGATAGTATCAGTGACTTCTATTTGGCCCCGTTATTTACCATCTGGTTTGGGCCCTTAGATGTTGAAATTGTAGATGTCGGTATCACCTCCGCGACCGCGAACATTTCCTTCGCAACCGGCTATTATCCATAGACTCTTTTGACTCTATCATGTGTTGGGAATTTTAGTGCCTGATGTATTGTCGAGGGTACCGCCCTCATGTTGTGGATCCATGGCCTCCCGAATAAAGCGTTATACCTCATGTCCCCTTTGATCACATAAAATTTAGTCTCCTGGATGGTCCCGACGGTGTTTACAAGTAACATTATTTCACCCTTAGTAGTCTTACATGCCATGTTGAATCCGTTCAGAACTCAAACTACAAGCACGATTTGGTCTTGTAGACCGAGCTGCTTCATGACCCATGATCGAATGATGTTGGCTGAGCTACATGGATCAATTAACATACGTTTAACCCGAATTTTATTTACGAGTACAAATATTACCAGTGCATCGTTGTGGGGCTGCATGATCCCTTCCGCATCCTTGTCGTTGAAAGATAAAGTTCCCTCCGATAAGTAGTCTCGAGTTTGTTTCTCCCTAGTGATGGATACTTTGGTGCGTTTCAACATCGGCCCCTATGAGATATCAACCCCTCCAATGATCATGTTAATGACATGTTGAGGTTCTTCTTGATCTGTCTGTTTGTTAGAATCCATGTTCCTGAAATGATTCTTGGCTCGGTAGCTCAAGAACTCCCGAAAGTGCCCATTGTTAAATAGACGGGCAACTTTCTCTCTTAACTGTCGATAATTTTTTGTTCTGTGACCGTGAATGGCATGATATTTGCACATCTGGTAAGGATCCCTTTGGGTTGGATCAGACTGTAGAGGTCGAGTCCATTTGGTATCTTTGATGCACCCGATAGTTGATATAATGATGGAAACATTGACATTGAAGTTATATTCTGATAGCCTCTGTGCGTCTTTTGACCTGTCGAAGCCATTTTTGTTTATAAGTCCCCGGCTGCTTTGACCTCGCTCATTTTTCCTTTCATTTCTCATGGAGTTGCCCGGACCCGCTGCTTCTAAGATCTCCGTTATATGGCTGATACTGATTCAAGTTTGGCATCAGTTCGCGATCGACATCTCTCTTGACTCCGTCGAGGGTTCTGACAGGATAGACAAACCTCGAAGGAGCCCCGAGTTGATCATCTTCGACTCTGATTTTCGATTGATATCGGTTATGCATGTCGGCCCATGTAACATCCGGGTATTCTATTAAGTTTTGCTTCAGCTGCTGTGAAACCACCAAGCTTCGAATATTAAGTCCCTGAGTGAAAGCTTGAACAATCCAATCATCAGGGACCGACGACAGATCCATTCGTTCCATTTGAAAACGAGACACGAACTCTTTAAGCATCTCGTTATCCTTCTATTTGACTTTGAAAAGGTCTGATTTCCTAGTCTCGACCTTGATGGCACCTGCGTGTGCTTTTACGAAAGAATATGCAAGCATAGCAAATGAGTCAATAGAATTAGGAGGTAAATTGTGATACCATATCATAGCTCACTTCGACAGGGTCTCCCCTAATGTTTTCAACAGAACAGACTCGATCTCATCGTCCTCCAGGTCATTCCCTTTGATAGCATATGTATTAGAGGTTACATGCTCGTTTGGGTCGGTCGTTCTATTATACTTGGGTATTTCGGGCATACGGAACTTCTTGGGGATCGGCTTCGGAGCGCGCTCGGTGGAAAAGGTTTATGCACGAACTTTCTGGAATCCAGGCCCTTCAATATCGGAGGTGCTCCTGGGATTTGGTCTACCCTGGAATTGTAGGTTTCCACCTTTTTGTCGTTAGCCACGATCTTCTTCTCCCCTAATTCTATCTGTTTTGTCATCTCCTCGAGCATTTTTATGATCTCGGGGTTAGCCCCCTATTCGTATTCGTTCGACTTTTCTATGACTGGTTCATCCCTGCAGGTGACTTCCTGGGGAGGATCGGGCTCAACCCTACTCGGTGGATGGCTTTAGTTCTATAACTAAGCTATCACCGCATGTTGAGCCTGCAACATTTCGAAGATCACTCGTAGACTGATCCCGTCTCCTTCAGCGTTTTGCATGTTTCGAGTTGCCGATCGGGCTACACCACGAACGCTATTTTCGGGGTCAGTAGGCAAGTTTATATCGATAGCCACATGTGAATTAGCGTCAATCGGATCTGCGATCGGAATTCCAACGGGATCAGGAGGTGGTATCTCGTTACTAGGCGCTATGTTGTTATTTTCACCTTGGTGACCGGACTCGTTGTCAACATGAATAACTACTGATTGAGAGTTTGACATTTTTGTATTTTAGCCTGGAACCAAAGACACTTCAAAGAGTTTGACTTTCTTGAATGAATTATCAGACCCCCTTTATATAGTAAATGAGTCCTATTCTAGGTACATTTCTATAAAAGGTAAAAATCTCTTGATTTGCTGATTACCGGTTTCTTGCTGATACGTGCCGAGATTCTCGCCGTAATATTCGTCTGGTTCGCAGATATTTTGGTATTCTATTATTTATCCCTGAGCTCGTTCGAGGCAAAGGTCGACACCAGACTCAATTTTCCTCGAAGGCAGGTTTTCCGACCTCGGGTACTAGCTCGGTGAGACTCGAGGTCGGTCTTCAGTCCGTGGTTATCATGTTTCAAACCTAATCTACGAAATCGAAATCGAGCTCGACTTCGACCATATACAAGATGTAAATACTAAATTCTTTCATGCAGCAACAATGCAAAGAAGGAAGAAAGGATAGTTAGCATCAAAGACATTGCACTAGACCCTTGATCAAAATAAAGATTTTGACATAGTCCGAAGTTATCTTACTAACCTATATACAACAGAAAATTCAAAATTTATTCAAATAATGTTAAGATTTAGGGTTTGGATTACAGAGTTCTTTTGTCGTGAATTTTGGAAGTACTCTTAGCGAGAGAGTTCGTAGAGAGTGAGCTGGTACTCATGAATTGTATACATTCAATAGGAATTGGAATATAAAACTTCATTCAAGTAATTTTCATTAGGACACATTGTCCTTGAGTTTTCACTCCTGTCTCCCACAGCAAACTGCAGCACCAAGGCGACCTCTCCAAAGTTGAAAAGGCCTCCTTAAAGAAACGAAATAAAGCATACCTCAAAATCGCCCATCGCAACCTTCTTGACCTTGATAAGAAAAATCAGTTCTCCATCCTCCGACTCCTCATTCACTCCCTTCAGAAACTGAAAAAACCAATAAGCCTAATAGTATTAATGGTAACCCTAATCCCTCATGTGTTACTCGCGAACAGATGATGCAAAGGCTACGCAAAAAGATCGAAATGCTCTTTGGTAACAACCGAGGTACTGGCAAGAACAACAAACCTAATAGCCATAGAGTTGAAAATAATGCAAAATCGAAGAAGAGAAAGAGGAGTGAATGGCAAGGAAATAGAGTTTGGAAAAGTCAAAATCTGAGACGATGGTGATGATAAGAAGAAGAAGAGGAAAGCATCAAAAGCGAAAGAATTAAAAAGAGTGAAGAGGCAGAAAAAGGTAAAGAGGGAGAATCGGAAGGTAGCAGAGAGGGAATTATGGAAGGCAGCAGCAAAGAGGGCAATGGGAGTGGAAGCGTATGATAACCCTTCTAAACCGAAGCAAAGTATGAAGAAGGAGACGAGGAGGAATGAGAAAAGTAGGGAGAAATGGAAAGAAAGAGTTGAGACCCGGGAGAAGTTTAAGGAAGAGCGACATCAGAAGAGAAGGAATAATATTGCTGCCAAAGTCAAGGTGAAGAAGCTGAGAAAGATTGCTAAAACTAAACCGGTCATGTTGCAATCTTTATTTTACATTTTCTTAGTATTTTATTTCATTGTTAAAATTTGAATGTGGTTTCTTATAGTCTTTATTCCACCTTTTATTGACAGTGAGGTCACACGTTAGTGCCACTTTCCATTGATTTACTAAAGCTTTAATATGATTTTTATTTGGTTTATTACTTAAGCTTATAATTGTAATAACAACCGTATGTTTTATTATTCTGCTTACAAGAAAATGTATTCATCTTTTCCACATTAATTATTTTACATGGTAAGAATGCTTGATATATGTTCTTTCAGAGAAATTATTTGACGGATATATATTATTTGTATAAATTAGGGAAGGTAGAACTCAACTTCACACTAAGAAATAAAGACATGATTTTGTTAATGAAAAGCAATGGATGAAGGTAATTGCTGGGGAAGTAATAACATGATAATAGCAATAGAAGGATTGCAAAATATTATGCAATTACTAACATATTGATTTATAAGGGCAACCATTTATTGTTGCTCATATATAGGCAATCAATACACAAACTGAGAACTTGAAAAACTTGTATCAAAGATCAACTAGTGAGGTACTCGTTGGCTTTAGTTAATAATAAGAGGGAAACTAGAACATAATTAAAATAATCCAGCTGAATCAAAACCAAAGTTATGGTTATGAAGATTATTTGAAGCAACCATAATTTGAGCTGGCTTGATATCATAGTTGTCAAATATTCCATTACCATTAACACCAAAATAAAAAGAAGAGTTAGCTGTAATCTCAACCATAAACTTGCTTGCTTGATTTGTCATATTATTTTTTAAAATCTCCATGGATTCCTTTAATTGTTCAAGTTCATGCAAACCAAGTTGACTTATATGAGCTTCCCGCCAATATTGACTTTGACTAATTTTCCTCATTTGATCAAGTGATTCTCCTCTTTTCTTCTCAATTTCAAGCTCAGCAAGAATCTGAGTTAATTGCAAATTGAGCTCACGAATACTAGCATTTCGATGAGCCTCAACAAGATGAAGTGATGAATTAGAAATTGGATTATGATTTCTTGACAGGAATCTTTCGATAATGGACTCAACATTAAGGTGACCAAAAGAAAAAACTTTTCTTGCAGGAGAAAAAACTATGATAGCTATTTCAACACCACAAAGTGTGCATAGTTCGCTAGCTTTCTTGAAAAGTCCAGAACGACGTTTTGAGAAGGTAACTTGGAGATAATTTTTCACCTCTATTTTGGCAATTTTGATCTTTTGACGACCAATGCTAGGTTTCTTTGCCATGGCTGAAACTAAAGAATACTAGAGATAATTCTTGTGGTTTTTGAGTTAACATTCAAAGTAAAAAATATGGACTATTTAAAGGTGCTTTGGAGTACTCTCAAACTTGCTGTCTTTAAAATAATTTTACTATTGTTTCTATGTAATGTGTTGATTTGAGAGTTAGAAATTCTTATCCTTTTAATGGATTGATAATATGATACTCAATTCACCCTAGTTGGCATTATTAAAACAATAAGGTATATATATTACTTGTGAAAGTCAAACTTTTTTCTGAGTTATCCCTTTATAAGTAATAACTTGATTGTTTGTTACAATTGTCAACCCTTCTATCTATTGATTGGTTTTTATGCAGCTAACTAGAAGGGATAAATAATAATTAATTAAGAAAGTAAGATTATTTTAAGAATAAATGATGGTGAGTGAGAAAAGGAGATATTTGCCCATATTAGACATACTATACGTAATTATTTTTTTTGAGTTGTAACCTAAAGACAATCATGTTTTGCATTTACTTTTGAGTTGTAACCTAAGGAGAAGCCAATTATGATAATAGTTGGATAATAATAGTGTCTTAGCTTGAGAAATTAGGTGGTGATAATTAAGTTTAGATATTGATGAGTTATGAATCATAAAAGTTAAATAACATATATAAATTATAAGATATGAAGAAATTGCAAGAATTGTATCAGAATATGGGAATTTTCGTGAAATAAATTGTTGTAGTGGATCATACGGTTACAAATAATAAAGTTACATAAGAATTAAATAAAGAAAAATATGGCATATTTCTTAAGAAGGATGGTTCTATCTCTAGATTTTCCAGAAGAAGAGACAGAAAATTTTCTAGAATAGCAAGTCGGGATTCAATAATCATAAAATGTATCTTCACTACCATTAAGAGGAACAAATATGCAAAGTAATATATTGTTAGTAGAATGAGCTTATTAAAATCTAAAAGATTGGAAGAATGAATGAGGTTTTTTACAGTACTTTTTAATTTTTTTAATAATTTTGTGCTAATTTATAGGTAAGGACTATAGATGCCAGCTCTAGCATGAATATATTTTTATCAAAAGCTTAACTTGATTTCAAGACAGATAATGATATAGTACGATAATTTTCGTATATTTTATCTTATCTACTGTAAAGTTTAATTTATGTCGCAGTAACTGAATGTACCCGGGGAGTTTTTATATGACATCTTTCCACCTTAAAGTCTTAAAACCTTTTTGTTATTGCATTTACCCTCTTTTTAGTTTGTAAGGATATGTCTTCCCCGATGATCAAAGACGGAGCTAGATGATTAACTACAAGTTCGGATGAATCTAATAACTTTTGATTAAATATTATATTTGTATTAAATTTTTTAGTAAATATGTATTAATATTTAATTACGAATCCAGTAACTAAAATGAGTTGTGGGTTCGATGACAAAATCAGAACCCATAAATTTCAAATCTCGACCCCGCCTCTGCCGATAATCAATGTCTTTATTTTATTTTTACAAGAATCACTTAAAAGTAATTTGTTTCCTTTCTGTATATAAGATCAAGAGAAACGCCAAAACCTACTATAGACTGTGATGGCGCCAAACGTCGTCGTTAGGCAAGCCAACGGTGAACTATCACGTTAATTATTCATTTTATTACTTTCAAAATCATAAATTTTATTAAGTAAAGAAATTTACACCTTTAAAATCACGGGTAAATACATAATTAGTAATGCATAAAAATAAAGGGTGATAATAATATGCAAATTCGTAAGCATCAACTAGAATATCCTAAAACCCGGTGTCACAAGTGGATAAGCATTTACTGAGTACAATAATAATACATCATTTGTGTCTGGAATGCAAATAAGACAGATAAAGTTAATAGTGCGATGGAGACTCTGTGGGCTGCGATACGTAATCTGGAATGCAGCTTACCATAAAGTCTCCTCAGCAGTTGCGCCTACGCGCCAATATGTCCGCCAGATGAACCTGTCAGATCCTACACATTTAGTATAGAAGTGCTGCATGAGTACGTAAATCAATGCGTACCCAGTAAGTATCTAGTCTAACCCCGTAGAAGTAGTGACAAGGGGTCGACATCGACACTTACTAGTGGTCCAATAAATCAGTATGATAATTCATAAACAGATATCAAGCACAATAGTAGCAGTGAGGTAACACATGTAACTAACATGATCTTTCAAAATTTCTTTTTACGATATAAATTTCTCAATCTCGTATCATATCTCTCAACAACTCAGAAAATATCAAGTTCCAATATCAAACGGATAAGGAATACCATATAAAATGCCAGGCATCAGTGGAAGGATAATCGTGAATATTCAAATTGCTAGCGATATAACGCACGATTATGCTGAGATCGTACGACCCGATCCAGAGTGGTGTGTACACTGCCGAGGGTCGACCGGCACGAACTAGAGATGCATTTCATTATACTGCTGAGACGTTCGGCCCGCTCCATAAGAAAAGAAGGAACTTATCAAATTACGAGACACATGCTTACAATACAGTACATGAGCATAAAGTGGATATACCATTTACCGTTTATCAGATATTTTTCCAACAACTCAAGTTGATAAGGTTCGGCCTAATGTATATTCCTAAATCAATTTCAATTATAAATTCACTTAATTAAGCTAGCAAAAATGAGTTCAAATAATACAAATATTACATGATAAAGTCTTAAGTCTACCCGGACATAAACATACTTTAGCTACATACGGACTCTCGTCACCTCGTGCGTACGTAGCACCCACAATAAGTAGCACATAATAAGTACATCACCTAGAGGTAGTTTTTACCTCACAAGGTTAGACAAAAGATGTATCTCGCTCCGAAGTTCCATAACCGGCTGCAATGCCTCTCTAACTCTTTAATTCAAAGCCAAACGATCCGAAACTAGTCATACAATGTGCAATTCAATCAAAATATACTCCAAATGCGTATAATTTAATAATTTATAATAATTTCCAACTCCACTCGAAAAGTCAACAAAGTCAACCCTCGTGCCCACGTACCCGGATTTCGAAACTTCTTGAAGATAATCATTACCCATAATATCACGAACTCAAATATATAATTTATTTCTAATTCCATGTCCAATTTCGTGGCAAAAATCTAAAAATACCAAATTTTAGGTTTTCTTCAAAATCCCACAATTTCTACAAAATTTCATGTTTAAATCCTTGTAGAATCCATGTAATTAACTAACATTATGTGGGAATTACCTACCTTGCCGTAGATGACGAAAATATCCCCTCGAACCAAATCCCGTATAAGTATCAAGTCTACCCAGGCCCGCTCTTCTTCACATTCGCGATCACCTGATCGCGTTTGCGATGCCCAGCTTCCCCTGCCCTTCGCATTCCCGCTTTGCCCCTCGCATTTGCAAAGGCCTTCTGCCTCGCAGCCACCCAAACTTCTTCGCGGTCGCGACCTTCGTGTCGCGTTCGCGTAGGTTGCCTCTGCTCTTCTCTGCATTCGCGACCTCTGTGCCGCGTTCGCGATGAGCAAATCCCAATAGCCCAAAAATCCTTCTTCGCGAACGCATGAGACCCTTAGCGTTCGCGAAGAACAAAACCAGACACCAGCACCAGTAGTTGCAAAACAAGAAAATATGGTCTGAAACCACTCCAAATCACACCCGAGGCCCCTGGGACCCCATCCAATCACACCAACCAGTCCCAAAACATAACACGAACCTGCTCGAGGCCTCAAATCATACCAAACAACATCAAAACTACGAATCAACGATCAAAACCTTCCTCTCAACATTTAAACATTCAAACTTCGACGAACGCATCTGATTCGTACTTAAACATTCCGTAATGACGCTAACTTTACGCACAAGTCATAAATCACAATACGAACCTATTCTAAGGCTCTGAATCCCAAACAGACATCGATAACATCAAAATCAACTTCAAACCAAACTTATGAAATTCTAAAACTTTCAAAATGCTGACTTTCCAAATTGAGCGCTGAAATCCTCCCGGACTACCCGATACTCAACCCGAACATATGCCCAAGTTTGAAATCATCATACAGACCTATCAGGACCTTCAAATCCCGATTTCGAGGTCGTTTACTCAAAAGTCAAACTTTAGTCAACTCTTCCAACTTAAAGCATCTGAATTGATAATTTTCCGTCCGAAACAATTTCGAACTTCCCGAAATTCAATTCTGACCACACGTACAAGTCACAAAACATGAAGTGAAGCTACTCTAGACCGCAAACCACCGAACGATGCACTAGAGCTCAAAATGACTGTTCGGGTCGTTACATTCTCCCCACTTAAACATACGTCCGTCCTTGAACATGCCAAGAATCATCCCAGAGTTGTCCAAAATCCCTATTTAACACCTCGTGCGCCTACCCGTGCCACCATGACCCATGTGAGCAAATTAGCTCGAGCCAGATTGAAGATCCTTCCTATAACCTTAGCTAACAAGCCTTAGAACCAAATTCCAACATCTGGAATTCTCCACGAGACCCTATTCTAACATACAAACACCGCATCAATCACTATACACTGGACCTAAACATAATCATGCACCTATGTTGAAATCACACCTTGCACCACATAAGTCGTTTGCACATAATAACATCTTCCGACCAAAATCGCTACAATTTCACAAATCTGGTGCCCGTAATACACCTCATAATACATATATGTCATGTTCCAACTCTCGCAATACTTCCACGACGAAAGAGATGTGCAGAAACTCATAACCACCTGTCAAATCAATAAATCATGGAGTCTCTCCACCTGTCAAGTATCATTACCTCATTTTGAAGTGAATAACGATATTTTCTCTTTAATATAATTCGATCGCAATGATCTCAGGTCAAATAACCTTGTCTCACCCAGTACAAGTTGCTCGGGCAATAAGCCACCTCATACACTGTCTAAAATCTCATATAGTGCCATCAAAACGCCAACAAGCTACAACTCGAATGTGACCCATAGGGAAGAACGAACTCAGGCAAACAACCATCCAGCACGCGTAGCGAATAAAACGGCCAAACCGATGTTATGGATCCATCTTAGAGATAAGAAACAAGACACACAAAATAAGTATAAGGAACCGTACTTAACATCTCACTGTTGCGACGTGCAACCCGATCCAAATATGACATTGTTGCAGCGTGTAACTCGATCCAAACAAGACATTGTTGTGGCATGCAACCCGATCCAAATATGACATCATTGCAACACGCAACCCGATCGACACAACATACATGTGGCAGTATGCCACATGATCCAAACAATATATCTGTGGCGGCGTGCCACCCGATCCAAACAATATACCCATGGCAGCGTGCCACCTGATCCAAACCAATATACCTATGGCAGCGTGCCACCCGATCTACACATAACAATCAATAAGGAACCACCCATCACACCGAAATGCTTATACTTAGGAAATGCCCGAATGTTGACCACAAGCACTCCAAGTGTATGAATATAACCCTGGGGAGACGACTAGTGCCATGCGCTACCAAGCACGACTAAGGTGCAATGCCTAATTTAGCTACGGGCTTCCAAATACTTTTTCGGACACGCTCCTAAGTCCAAAATCACCATATGGAGCTATTGGAATAATTAAAACTCTATTTCGGGGTCATTTACACATAAATCGACATCCGGACACTATTTTAACTTAAGCTTTAAACCTTGGAACTAAGCACATGAAGATATGCAAGAGTGCATAATGGATTGGTCTTTAGGAAAACCTCTTTCGATTATTCTCCTAACTAGGTCTAATCAATGATTCAACTAGCCTCTTTCGATTACTTAGAAGAATCTATGAACTCAACCAAAAATATAATGCAAAGATATCACAAGTTATGTCTCTTTCGATTACATGAAAAAAGTGAATATAGATGTAACATTTAATTCATCTGAAAACGATTCAATACATAAAACTAGAGTTATAATCTACAAACAATCATCAATACACCAAATCCATTAAACCCTAAATGTAACTACTCCATAGATATGGAGAAATTCATCACAAATAAAATTAAAGTATAGGAAAACATAAATTCAATCCAAACTAGGGTCTTGAGTGAGGAAGGAATGATGAAATCCTTGTGCTTGTGTTCTTCCAACTCCTCTTTAGGTCCGAAGTATGTCTAAAAGTCTAGAAAATAGTGTTTTTCCATGTATTTATACCAAATAGGGTCGGCCCCAGACGATATCACCCTTTCCTAGCCGAAATAGGACTTTCACTCTGTAAAACTTGCACACGCGCGCCACATGGGGCGACGCGCCATGCAGGGAATTACTGGGGAAATCCAGAGAGCTCAACAATTCACCAGGCAACAAAAATACATTGTTGCGGCGCACCACGCGCTGAAGCAGTGCAAATTTCTCAGAGTGTTTCTTTTTGCGTGATTTTTGACGTCTAGACTTGGTCCTCGACCCCTGATCATGATACCGGCTTAATCCCTTGGGCTTTTACTCATACTTTAAAGCTCCAAATAGATCGAATTACCTCCACAACATCTAAATAGCTCGAAATCACATCTACAAGGCATAAAATACATAATAAGTGCAAAACACTACTAATTAAAGCTCAACACAAGTAAAGTACAGTGAATTAGAGTGAAATAAGCGACTAAAACACCATATTATAGCCTACCATCAACACCCCACACTTAAACCATTGCTCGTCCTCGAGAAATCAAACTACACTTCATATAGGCACGACCTTTTTCAACAACTCTCATAACTCATCATACCAAGAATATTTAAAACAGGTTTGACTCAAAAGCACCACGCATTTTTCACAACCACTCACTTACTCCAACACAGAGATCAACGACATTACCTTTCCTTCACGAATCAAGTGCCATCACACAGTAATAGAGAGTAGTTCCACACACAATAAAATTTAAGAACAATTAGGAACTCAAGATAGAAAGAATTCACTCACTCTCAGAAACAACATTCATGTGCCACAACAGACGTACCATAGGTTTGCCTGTAATGTACTACTCTATTAATTGAGCTCATTCAGTCAAGGATCAAGTAGGACTTTATTTGGTTGTAATGTAGGTTGCGAGATGGGTAGGATACATTTGGATATAAGAGTGACTACACCTCCCTAAGCACTTTAATACATACACTTAATCGTTCAATACCCCACACATATGTCAAACCATAACTCTACCTTCACATGAATATACATTAACTCCCTACTTCTTTAAGCACAAATACATAAGAGTCACCAATATCAAGGAATATTTTGCATAATAATACAACTATTTTTTCATTTATTTTTCAATTCAAGTGGCTCTTACTTTTTCAAAGCAGTGCACCTTTCTCTTTATTTCAATAGTTCCACTCAAAAGCCAAACCAATACCCCACACTTCAACTTTTACAAAGTTCATGACAAATTCAAGTGCTCACGAGAGGTAAAAGGTTCAAATAGATGGTCAATTTAAACAAATGGGTCAGGCTTGAAATGTGGTTGCCAAAGAAAAAGGATTAAATGCTCAACAGGGTTAACTAAGATACACAACAATTAGGCGGGTAAAAGCATACATATGGCTCAACAAAGAAATGCCTATATCACTTCCAAGACTGAATAAAACTACTATTTTGCTTTGCAAACACACGGGGCAAGTTCTAGGCATCAAATGCAATGCACAGAATACACAAAAACTCACACATACATGGCACATAACTCACTCAGGATTGGACTATCAACACACTCTAGTCAAAGCAATTAAGCAAAGTTAAGATCATACAATTTAAGGTATTTATACAAGAGTAAAAAACTGAGCCTAAGCGTCACAATTAAAGCACTCACTATTCTAAAGGTATAATAAAGTCATGACATATTGCCTTCAATTCAAATCACAACACAAGGTTTCCTTCTCCTAAAATAAAAACTAACTACACCCGATTCAAACAAACCTCTTGGAAAAAACAACGGTACAAAGAAAACATCAAGGGAGAATTATTACACTACCTACAAACGAAATTCTTTTTGTCTTTTTTCTTTCGACTTTAATCCCTCAAGAAACCCATCGATGGTATCCATCATCAGGAAAAATCGAAAATTTTAAAATATTTCTCTTTTTTTTTTCTATCTCTACTAACTACAACTAACAAAAAAACTAATATACATATATACAAATATCCCCCACCCCACATTTAAGTTGTGGCATTTCCCCATGACACACAATTAAAAAGCATAAGATAAAGAAAACTTCCCTGAATATCTAGTCGGGGTCTGAGCCAAAGTCGGGCTCCATGCAAACAGCTTCTTCTCAGCCTTTTCAGGGAACACCCCACACTTATCTTTCTCGCTCACTGCAGTCTTCTCTTTCGAGCCCTTTACTTTCCACTCAACACTTGGAGCTGGTTTTCCTTTTTGCACCCCCTTTTATACATCCATCTTGAAAGTCACAGTCTCCTCATCCACTCTAAGCATGAGTTTCCTCTCATGTATATCTAATATCGCCCTGTCCGTCACTAAGAATGGTCTTCCTAGGATGAGGGGGGCCTGCTTGTTTTTCTCCATATTAACCACTATAAAATCCACAGGAACTATGAACTTATCCACCCGAACTAACATATCTTTCACTATCCCCTCGGGTATTAAAGTCGTTTGGTCTGCCAGCTATAATGATATTGGTGCATACCTTATCTCTCATATTTCCTGTAAATAGATAGAGGCATTAAATTAATTGAGGCACCAGAATCACATAAAGACTTATCAAAATTAATAGTTCCTAAAGAGCAAGGTATAGTAAAATTCCCTGGATCTCCACACTTTTGTGGGAGTTTATTTTGCAATATCATGTTGCAATGCTCTGTGAGCTTGACCACAGAGGTCTCCTCTATTTTCCTCTTCTTCGTAAGGATCTCTTTCAAGAATTTAGCATAAGAAGGCATTTGTGAGAGCACTTCTATGAATGGTGAGTTTACATGAACTTGTTTCAGCACATCCAGAAATCTCTCAAACTACTTGTCCGGCGTTTCTCTACATAGATTTTGAGGGAAAGGTAGCGCAGGCATATGCTTGCTCTCCTCATGTTCCTCCCTTCTCGATTTTTTTTCCTTCTTTTTCTCAGCTTTCATTAGGCCTTTCTTCTTCTTGTCATCATCACTTTTCAGCTGCTCCCCACTTTCTTTTTCAAGTATCACATCTTTTTGGATCGAGGTGGGGACTTTCAGCACTTGTCCACTTCTCAAGGTTACAACATTCACTGTTTCTTTAGGATTTCTTTCAGTATCAGCAGGGAGAGTGCATGGAACCCTCTCAAATAATATTGTTTCAATTTGTCCCACCTACTTCTCTAAATTTTTAATTGCTGCCCTTTGTACTTCAAATCTTTCATCAATTTTCACAATGAAGGCCTTTATGAAATCTTCTAGACTAGGTTTATTGGGCTGTTAAAGCTGAAACTGCTGCCACGGCTGATTCATAAAACCAGGAGCTCATTATCCCTGAAATCTGGGGTTGTTTTATTGCCATGCATTTGCTACCCCCAGGTGAACTCCATGAAAAACTGGGGTGCTTCTGACCCATTACATTAAAATTATAATTTTCCACAGCATTCACTTCCTTAGTTGAGGCTTGACACTCATGAGTAGGGTATCCTCTTCCACATATATCATAGGCTACATGAGGCTCACTTTGTATCGTGGCTAAGGTCAACTTCCGGATTTCTTTAGTCATAGTATCAAGTTATGCCTGCACAGATGTATTAGCATCAACTTGGTGAACACCAGTTGATCTTCTTCTTTCAGCACTCCCCGAGGGCCACTGATTAGCATATTCAGATAACTCATCAAGAATTGTAACTATCTCCTCTGGAGTCTTCTTCATCAAAGGGCCTCCAACTGCATTTCTCAATATTCTACACGAGTCCGGTGTCAATCCATCCCAAAAGTCCTGGAGTTGCATCCAGAATTCAATTCCACTGTGTTGACACTTTCTAACAATCTCCTTAAACCTCTCACATGCTTCAAAAACAGTTTCAGTCTCTTTCTAACAAAAGTTATAGATTTCTCTTCTAAACTTGCCCATTTTAGATGAGGAGAAATATTTATCAAGAAATTTCCTGGTCATCTCCTCCCATGTTCTGATCGATCCCGTGGGCAAGCTTTGAAGCCACTTCTTTGTATCATCTTTAAGTGAAAAGGGGAATGCCCTTAAGTACACTGCATCTTGTGACACCCCATTGTATTGAAAACTGTTTATAATCTTCTCGAAATTCATTAGATGTGTGTTTGGATCTTCGCTCATCTTTCCTATGAAGACACAATAGTTCTGAATGGTTTGAAGCAACCCTCACTTCAACTCAAAATTGTTAGCTACAATTTGAGGTGGTCTAACACTTGATAAGCCTTGATTGTACATCGCTCTAGCATAATCGCCCAGTGATCTCCCAGGAATGGGAGCTATATTCCCGAACTGGTTTGCAGCTAAGGGTTGATTTTGAGCAATTCTCCGACCCCTCTCTTCTTGATAGATAATCTATGCATCTCTAATAGCTGCTTCCTCAGCATCCTGTGCAACTTTTTCTCATTGTTAGGTTGCTTCCCTTGCAGCCAAATCTACATTATCATCACCATTTCCATCCATAAGTTCCTATGTCCCGTCTAGGGAAGCTTCAGAGGGCAAATCAGCCTCTATTAAGGAGGAGCAAACAACCGCACAGTCTAGGCCACATGTGCGATTCTAGCTCATGGATGAGGTCTCTTCATCTCACAACACTTCCTAGGGGTCGGAAAGAGCTAGTTAAACCTCTAAGCCAGCAGTGATCCTAGACACAGATACATAGGTTATATAGGATATCCCCAATGATGGTAGAGGGGGGAGATGGTACATCCACGAGTGTGGAGAGATCGAAGAAAAAGAAGATATTAGTGGATAATCCTTGACACTTGAGCGGCAATTTCTATTGAAGGATTTGGATAAATACAACCTGGCGGTGTTGAGGCAGTTCAGAAGAAGAAAGGTGCCTGTGTAGATGACTGCATTGCACCAATACTAAATATGTCAGACAGCTTTGAAGTAGCTGTCTGCATCCAGTTGTTAAGACTCGACAATGTTTGGAAGATTCGCAGAGCAGATAATGGAGATGTAGGCATGTGTACTGCCCTCGGAGCTAGAGCAGGGGCTGCCCTGGGGGTTGGGGTAGGATCTAAAGATAGTGAAAGATCAGAATCCCCCTTCTGAAGACAATGTGGAGGTTGTTTTGCGGCCACAGGATAAATCTGCGGTCCGTACAATTTCAATTGCAGTCTCTCTAAGATTTCTGCGCTCCGCACAATTAAAGTGCGGCCGCAAATGCACTTGCTTCACTAGGTCGCCCAGATTAATAAATCTGCGGACAGCACAAATTCAAGTGCAGCCGCAGATTTCAAAAATTACGCACAGGCATTCTTTTCTACTTAGCGTTTTCAATTACTTGCACAAATAGACATGAAAACATGGTATAAACATGAAATCTCATTAACCCAACCCATGGTAGCCTATATTATCAACTATCCAGTTCAGATCTACCCCACCTGGATACATGGATGAACTCTAATAACAAATGACCTAAAAAGAAACTAAAATTTTAAAAATTAAACTAACACAAAAATTTAACATGCAATGAAACATACCAGATAGAGTGAGTGCACTGGGTGTATAAGCTTAGGTGGTTGTGTGTGGTGACAGTGAAAATCTCTCAAGAAATTTGCAGAGTAATAGTGACTTTTAGGGGAGGAAATGTGTAAAATAAACTCAAATTTCCTATTTATACTAAGAATCCTAAGAGGGAAAAAGTTCTAATGCGGCCGCAGATTTCCATGTGCGTTCCACACTCTATCACCTCAGTCATCCGTCTCTACTCTTAATGTGCGATCCGTATTTTTTTGGGTGTGACCGCATATTTCCTCTTGCGGTCACATATTAGCCCCGCAATGACAGGCTCAAACTTCATAGAGTTAAAAAATTTACAGTTTTGCAAGATTCCAATTGTGCGGTCCACATGAGAAATGTGCGACCGCGAATGCTTTCCTGCCGTGGCACACAGAAATGTGTGGTTCGCATAAATAAAGTGCGGTTCGCAGATCCTTAAACACTTAGCCATTTTTTAGTTCACCATTTCTTGCAAGTCACACTCAACCTTGTAGCACACTTCAAATCAAGTTAGAACACAAATAACACCTAAGTATAAAAGAAAAAGGAAAAGAACATGGGTTGCCTCTAAAGAAGTGCCTGATTTAACATCGTGACACGATGCAAATACTCCCAAGTGAAGTAAATGACCGCCACCATGTGGCTATCTCCAACCTCGCCCAAGTAGTGCTTCACCCGGTGACCATTGACTCTGAGTACTTCATCGTTCTTGTTCTTCAAGTCTAATGCACTACATGTGTCACACCAACAATTTCTAATGGACCACTCCACTTGGATTTTGGCTTCCCTGGAAACATTCTCAACCTTGAGTTAAACAACAATACTAGATCTCCCAGCTTGAACTCTTCGTTCCAAATGTATTTATCATGAAGATATTTCATCTTTTCTTTGAACAAGGACAAACTCACATATGCATGGTACCGGAACTCATACAATTCATTCAAATGTGCAACCCTCAAGTTAGCGGCTATATCCCAATCAAGATTCAACTTCTTTAGAGCCCACATTGCCTTGTGCTCTAGCTAGTTTCACCGGAAGATAATAAGATTTTCCGAACACCAACCGGTATGGAGACATTCCGATAGGTGTTTTGTAAGTCGTCTTATAAGCCCATAACACATCATCAAGCTTCTTGGACCAATCCATCTTATTATCATTCACCATTTTAGACAAGATACTCTTTATCTCCCGGTTGGAGACTTCTACTTGCACACTAGCTTGTGGGTGATAGGGAGTCATGACCTTGTTAGTAACACCATGCTTGCTAAGTAAAGTGTCAAAAGCTTTGTTGCAAAAGTGTGATCCCTCATCGCTTATGATTGCCCGTGGAGTACCAAATCTTGTTAAAATACTCTTCATCAAGAAAGCTACTATACTTATCGCCTTGTTGTTGGGCAAAGCGATGGCCTTAACCCATTTGGACACCTAATTCCCCGCGACCAAGATGTAGGTGTTTCCACAAGAACTCACAAAAGGGCCCATAAATTCAATGCCCCAAACATCGAAAATATTAATCTCCAAGATGGTTGTGAGAGGCATTTCATTTTTCTTTGACATTCCACCGGCCCGTTGACTTTCATTACATCTTTTCACCAACTCACTAGCATCCTTGTAAAAAGTGGGGCAATAAAAACCACAACTAAGCACTTTGGCCGCTATTCTTGCTCCACCATGATGACCACCATATGGCGAAGAATGAAAAGCCCCAAGAATATCACCTTGCTCTTCTTCTGGTACACACCTCTTAATCACCCCATATGTACAAATTTGAAAAAGGTATGGTTTATCCCAATAATAATGTTGACAATCTCTTTTGAGCTTCTTCCTTTGGCTTGAAGAGAACTCATCCGGAATGATTCCACACACAAGAAAATTTGCCAAGTCTGCGAACCATGGCACCTCTTTCATTGAAATTGCCAAAAGTTTCTCATCGGGGAAGGAGTCATTGATTTCAAGGCCATCATGTGGCCTCCCCTCCTCCTCCAATCGAGACAAGTGGTCTGCTACTTGGTTTTCACTACATTTCCTATCGTGGATGTCAATATCAAATTCTTGTAACAAGAGTACCCATCTCATCAACCAAGCTTTGGAGTCCTTTTTGTTCATAAGATAACGAAGCGTTGCATGGTCCGTGTGGACAATAACCTTTGCACCCATCAAGTACATGCGAAACTTCTCAATTGCAAACACAATAGCAAAGAGCTCTTTCCCCGTAATAGTATAGTTGACTTGGAAATTATTCAAGGTCTTACTAGAATAGTATACTGAATGGAAAATCTTGATGATATGTTACCCCAAAACAGCCCCAACCACTATGTCACTTGCATCATACATGAGTTCAAAAGGCACACTCCAATTTGGAACGGTGATGATGGGAGTAGTTGTCAACTTGAGCTTCAACAATTCTAAATATCTCATGTAATCATCATTGAAATTGAACTTGGCATCCTTCTCAAGGAGCTTGCACAAAGGGTTCACCACTTTAGAGAAATCTTTGATAAAGCGCCGATAAAAACCCGCATGGCCTAGGAAACTCCGCAAACCCTTCACCGAAGTTGGGGGTGGAAGCTTAGAAATCACCTCAATCTTTGCCTTGTCAACTTTAATTCCATTCATTGAAATTTTATGGCCAAGGACAATACCTTCCTCACCCATGAAATGGCATTACTCCCAATTAAGTACCAAGTTAGTTTTATCACATCTAGCCAACACTTTGTCCAAATTTGCAAGACAATCATCAAAAGAATCTCCAACCACCGAGAAGTCATCCATGAAAACTTCAAGGTAGTCCTCCACCATGTCCGTGAAAATAACCATCATACATCGTTGAAAAGTCCTTGATGCATTGCACAAACCAAACGGCATCCGCTTGAAAGCAAAAGTACCATGGGGACATGTGAATATTGTTTTCTCTTGATCTTCTGGGGCAATGAGAATTTGGTTGTAGCCCGAGTACCCATCAAGAAAATAATATAAAGCACGACCGACCAATCTATCGAGCTTTGATCTAAGAAAGGAAGTAGAAAGTGATCCTTCCTTGTTACTTTGTTGAGCTTGCGATAATTCATACACACCCTCCAACCAATCACCGTTCTCGTCAGAATCAATTCATTCTTATCATTGGTGACCACCATCATGCCCCCCTTTTTTGGGACACATTGAACCGGAGAAGTCCATGAACTATCGGAGATGGGGTAGACAACCCCAACATCCAACCACTTGATAATCTCCTTCTTGGAAACTTCTTACATAGCCTCATTGAGTCTTCTTTGATGTTCAATGTACGGTTTAGCACCATCCTCCAACTTGATCTTATGCAAGCAAAAGGCAGGGTTTATACCCCAATTATCTTCCAAGGTCCACCCAATAGCCTTCTTCTATTTTTGTAATACCACCAATGTTGAATCAACCTGCACTTTAGTCAAACAAGAGGAAATAATAACCGGTAAAGTAGAACAGGGGCCAGGAAATTCATAACGAATGTGTGGAGGCAATGGATTTAACTTCAAGGTAGGTGGCTCTTCAATAGAAGGTTTTGTATGAGGAGTCTTCCTATTTTCAAGATCCAAAGATAATTTTTGGGGTGCATAGTTATACACCTCATTCCTTGTAAAGAGTTCACACATTCCATGAAACCATCCATCTCGTCATCATCAAAGTTGAGCAAGACGGCCTCCAATATATCACCAACATTGATAGTCACACTTGTATCATCAACAATGACATTGGTCACCAAATCCACAAAAGAACATACCTCATTGTTATTTGGTTGCCGCATGGACTTACATACATGGAATACCACTTTTTCATCACCAGCCCGGAAAGTGATTTCTCCAGCTTCAACATCACAAAGAGCCTTACCTGTAGCAAGGAAAGGTCTCCCAAGAATAATTGGTATTTCATAATCAACTTCACAATCTAGAATGACAAAGTGCGCCGGAAGAATAAATTTATCAACCTGGACCAAAACATCTTCAATCACAATCAACGACATTTTATGGTATGATCGTCCATTTACAATCTCATAGAAGTGGGTCTTGGTTGCCCAATCCCCAAAGTCTTGAAAACCGAATAGGGCATCAAATTTATACCTGCCCCAAGATCACAAAAGAGCTTTAGCAAACTCGGCACTTCCAATTGTACAAGGAATCGTGAAAGCACCGGGATCCTCCAACGTAGAAGCCATTGAATGAACAATCGCACTCACTTGATGAGTGACTTTAATAGTCTCAAAATTCATCGACCGCTTCTTTGTCACAAGATCTTTCATAAACTTTTCATAACCGGGCATTTGTTCCAAAGCTTCTACCAATGGCACATTGATTGAAAGACTTTTCATCATTTGAATGAACTTCTTTAATTGATTCTCACTATTTTTCTTGGCAAGTCTTTGAGGGTATGGAGGTGGAGGCTTAGGCAATGGTGCCTTTGCCTTTTGCACTATGTCTCAGGTATGTCAACGATGTGTTCCCTAGATGGGTTCACCTCCTATTGAGTCTTTTCCACACTATCATCAATATCAATACAAACTTTCTCATTTGGTTGAGCAACAATGTTCGGGGATCTCTTCTTCTTGCATTACTTGGTCATCATCAATAAGTTGCCTTCCACTTGAGGTGGGTACATTCCCGCCTCTTCCACTTCTTGTGATAACCGCCATAGCATGACCCGTATTATTACCACCCTTTGGGTTCACCACCGTGTCACTTGGTAGTGCACCCTTAGGACGAGAATTTAGAGCTTGAGAGATTTTCCCCATTTGAACTTCTAAGATGTTGATTAATGTGTTGTGTAAGGCATTCTTTTCCATCATTTGCTTGAACATATTCTAAATACATCACATATCATTTTTTGAAGAACTTGAACCATAGGAATGATAAGGAGGTGGGTTGCTCGTTTGTTGATACATTGGGTGCCTTTGAAAACCCGACCCCCGGTTGCCTTGATTGTTACCCCAACTACCTTGGTTGTTGCCTCCCCAATTTCCTTGATTGTTTCCACTTCAATTTCCTTGATTGTTATTGTTATACCAATTACCTTGATTTTTAGAATTCAAATTGCCGTGATTGTTTGGTTTTCATTGTTGTTAGTTTGGGCCTTGGA
Organism: Nicotiana tomentosiformis; assembly: GCF_000390325.3. NCBI lineage: Eukaryota > Viridiplantae > Streptophyta > Magnoliopsida > Solanales > Solanaceae > Nicotiana > Nicotiana tomentosiformis. The sequence goes on along the minus strand of NC_090818.1, from coordinate 71,363,134 downwards.
AGTTATTTCTTTGCCCTTGAAAATTGTTCACATATTGCACTTATTCCTCTTGCTCATTATAAGAATCATCTTGATCAAAACCGACATCATCTTACACATAGTTCTTCACTCGAGTATGCACTTGTGGACCCGTGACCCTCCTCTTATTCACCAAAACATTCACTCCCTCCATAGCATGAACTTGCTTAAGGGTTTGCACTTGATTTAGTTAGGCCTTTGCTAGTTGAGTCATGGTAGTAGTCAATTCGGCAATGGCTTTCCCATGGTCTTGCAATTCTTTTTGGAGGTGGATCATGTTTGGATCACCTTGTGAAACATTGTCCCGGGATTTCCAAATCGATGACGTCTCCGCCATTTCATCTAGAATATCACACGCCCCCTCATAAGGCATAGTAATAACGTTCCCACCAGCTAGTTGATTCACTACACATTGGTTGGTTGTGTTAATCCCACGATAAAAGTCTTGTTGCAACATGTTTTCCGTCATATCGTTGTTGGGACATTCCTTAACCATTGTTCTATAATGCTCCCAAATTTAGTGTAGTGGTTCATTCGGCTCTTGTTTTAATGCCAAAATCTCATCTTAAAGTGTAGCCATGTGCCCAGGAGAGAAAAACTTAGCAATGAACTTGGCCGCCAACGCATCTTAAGTATGAATTGAATGGTTCGAAAAATGTTTCAACCAATCTAAAGCTTTCCCCCGTAGAGAGAAGGGAAAAATCCTTAGCCTCAATGCATGCTCAGAAACATTAGTTTGCTTGCTTCCCCAACATGTATCCACAAATCCCTTCAAATATTTATAAGCATTCTGGGTTAGTGCACTGGTGAAGAAGCCCTGTTGCTCAAGTAGAGTGAGCATCACATTGGTGATTTGAAAGTTGCTCGCCTTTATACGGGAGGGACTATTGCACTAGCACAACCTTCGTTGGGCAATATTCGGTGTTGAGCTACTCGTGGTGGAGATGGGGGTGGAACGGGCATGTTGACTTGTGGTCTCTGGCCTCTTTGTTATGGCACTTGACGTACCTCATCGAGTTGTTCCTCTTCACCATCCAAGTGCCCCAAAGGCATATATCCGAGCTCATTGTTTGCCATGATTGTACGTAAGATTTCTTAAACACGTTCGTAACACGGAAGGGAAAGAAGATATGCCAAAAACACACTCAAATATATAGCTAACATCGTTTAAGCTCACTGGCAACGACGCCAAAAATTGATCCACTCCCAATCCACACTCAACAATGAGTGGAAGAGATATTGGAAGAATTGTACCTAACTATGAGTCGGGGTCGATTTTCTCAGGGAGCTAAAAATGGGTGTTGGGGTATACTTGATGCGTGAAGACGAATGAGCTTAAATACACTTCCAATCAAGCTGGTTTTGCTAATTTCTTTTATAAACTACACTATCAATGATCAACTAGAGAAATAAAATTAGACATTGACTAATTGTTTTTGGTTGTTTTCAAATAGGTAAAAAGGCCTAGGGATGTAACCTTTGCGTAGGTGTTCGCCTAATGGGTTTATTATGTTAACACTTATTTTAGTAATTGTGGTCTATTATAGCTCTCAACTCTAAGTTACCCACTCAATACCTCTCAGCCATAGAGTGATTTTGCTCCATTTGAATTTCTCAAGCCCAAATAAGTATCAAGCTAAATAGTTGATATGAGCTCATGTCGGATTTTCCCTATCTCTAGTTCAAACCCTTTATTTAGGCTATTCAAATACTTAACTAGCCCAATTTCTTGTTAGCCAAGTTTTCCTGGACTAGGTCCCTCTTTGTCAAGTAAAGACTAAGTCAAAAAGGCAGGAATCAATGTTTGCAACCATTAATTCTATAATTAAAGCATGAACAAGACTAAATAACAAACACCCAATCATAAACAAGCATTAAATTAAATAACCATAAGGTTTACACACTAGGGTTGGGTCACAACCCTAGTAAATGTCTAGTTACTCATAGTAGAAAATGAATAAAATAAAGAAGAAACACTAATTAAAGCCATAATATAAAATTAAAATAATAAACTATGATGTATTTGTCCCAAAATGATCATAAGTTACCCAAATGGTAAACTACAACGGCTACAGCTAAGAAAACTTCAAAACATGACCTAAAAAGGTGATTTTCGTCTATTTATAGTGGCCAAAAATTTATTGACAAAATTGCCCTTCGGGAGGTTCTACGATCTCACATTGCTTGAGTCTGCATGTGGATAGATTCTGCAGCCGTACAATTTGATATGCGGCCGCACAATTCATGTGTGGTCCGCACTTCAAGCAAGGCTTCAGCCTTGGTCATTTTGCACACTCTCTAAACTTTTTGAATTTTTGCCAGTGCAACCATGTTCTACGGCCGCACAAATTGTGTGTGGTCCACACTTCTCTTAATTCAATCTCTGAGCTTCAACAACAGATCTGTGGCCGCAAGGAGAATTCTGCAGTCCACACTTTCTTCTACGGCCGCAGAAATACTTCTACGGACCGCACTTTTGGTCTGTTGTGCCCCTTCTTGCCTTGTGAGCCGGAACACTCTTTTTTGAGTTGGATTTATTCATTTGAGCCCAAATCTCCAACATTCCTGCAATTTTCACACTTTCATTAGTTATGGGAACATAAATTAATATTTTTGGTATAAAACAAAATTAAAAAGGTACTAATAAGTAGTCAAATTCCACATTTATCAGTGGACCCAACAAGTTCGGCCAACATAATTCAAAGTGGTGGACGATGATATGGGCTACAATATTATCCTGGGTAGACCGTGGTTGCACGAGATGAAGGATGTGCCATCAACATATTATCAGTTGCTGAAATTCCCAACTCTCAAGGAATTAAACAAATAAGAGGCGATCAACCGACAGCAAGAGAGATGAATGCAATATCAGTTTCCAGTAGCAAAGGGAAGGAGCATGCAACATAGCAATTATAGGAACCGACCCCTGCACCCGAGCCGAGCGAAGTCAACCAGGGGAAGGAGTCATCGGAATCCTATCAGGTATAAGGATATTTTTAGGTGCCGGAATAAACAGACACAACAAAATCCACGGCAGAAGAACTTGAACAACTGCATTGTTCGAAAAATTCTTGAAGAAGAAGTTCCACGTGGGGACAGGACTACACCCCGAACTCAGGTCTGGATTTATTGAATTTCTTAAACTTAATGTTGATTGTTTTGCGTGATCGTGTGCATATATGACAGGTATCCCACCGGAAGTGGTTGTGCAAAACCTAAACCTGGATCCCAACATCCATCCGGTAAGACAGAAAAAATGTCCTATTGCCGAGGTCAGGAATAATTTTGTCAAAGAAGAGGTAACTCGCTTGCTTTATATTGGTTTAATCTGAGAGGTAAAGTATCCTGACTGGTTAGCTAATGTAGTGGTAGTTCTAAAGAAGAATAATAAATTTTGCATGTGCGTAGACTATAAGGACTTAAATAAGGCGTGCCCAAAAGACTCGTTCCCATTGCCAAACATTGATCAGATGATTGATGCGACGACCAGGAACGAGTTAATAAGTTTCCTCGATGCTTTCTCTGAGTACAACCAAATCAAGATGAACCCGGAGGATCATGAAAAAACTTCGTTCATCACGAATTTCGGCACATATTGTTACAATGTGATGCCCTTCGGGCTAAAAAATGCTGGAGCCACTTATCAATGGCTCGTAAACAAAATGTTTGAGAAACAAAATGGGGAGACTATGGAAGTGGACATAGATGATATGCTGGTTAAGTCTTTAAACGCATATGACCATCTGAAACACCTGCAAGAAACCTTTTACATCTTAAGGAAGCATAACATGAAGCTTAACCCCGAGAAGTGTGTGTTTAGGGTCAGCTCTGGTAAGTTCCTGGTTTTTCTAGTGTCGCAAAGGGGGACCGAGGTTAACCTCGATAAAATTAAATCCATAGAAGATATTCCGGACCAGCTACCAAGTGGTTTAGAGGCTAACGGGGAGACTGGCAGCTTTGAGCAGATTCATTTCCCGATCTTTTGAAAAATGCCATCATTTTTGTGCACTCCTCAAAAATAAGAATAACTTTGAATGGACACTAGAATGTCAGCAGGCTTTGAAGGATCTGAAAAAGTATTTTTCAAGTCCTCTGTTACTGTCAAAATCGGAGGAAGTGAACAACTGTTGATCTACTTAGCGGTCTCGGAGGTAACTGTAAGTGTCATTTTAGTCTGTGAAGATGAAGGTATGCAATATCCTATTTATTACGTAATTAAAAAATTTACGGGAGCAAAAACTCACTATCCACATTTGGAAAAATTAGCCTTAGCCCTCGTAGTTGTCGCTCGAAAGCGAAGGCCTTATTTACAATGTAGCCCGATAGCTGTGGTGGCCACTTTTCTCCTACAGAATATTCTTCATAAACCTGAACTCTCAGGTAGGCTAGCCAAGTGGGCCGTCGAAATGAGCAAATTTGACATAGAATATAAACCCAGGACTACAATTAAGTCACAGGTTTTGGCCGACTTTGTGGTCGGTTTTAGTCCGGGACTTTTACCTTAACCTACCAAAGAAGCAGTAATGGTGTCAGAATAGACATTAGGAGTTTGGACCTTGTTTACGGATGAAGCTTCCAATGTGAAAGGGTCTGGGCTCGGCATAGTGTTAACCATGCCCTCAGGGGAAACCCTAAGGCAGGCCATAAGAACTGTTCCTCCGAAAGGGTCTGGGCTCGGCATAGTGTTAAAAAATTGATAAATGTCAACGCTACACACCGTTAGTACATCAACCGGCAGAGCAATTGCACTCAGTTTTGTCACTATGGTCGTTCCTGAAGTAGGGAATGGATATCGTCGGACCACTGTCATCGGCCCCCGGTAAGGTAATATTTTTTTTATTTTAACTGACTATTTTTCTAAGTGGGTTAAAGCAAGTCCTTACTAGAAGATCGGTGAGCGCGAAGTGGTAGATTTCTTGTGGGAGAATATAATTTGCAGATTTGGGATACCAAAAGAGATAGCTTGCATCAGCGGGCCGCAATTTATAGGCGCAAAGGTTATGAAGTTCCTTGAAGACTTGAAAATCAAAAGGATCACATCATCACCCTATCATCCGAGCGCAAACGGTCAAGCAGAATCAACAAACAAATTGATTATATATAATCTCAAAAAGATATTGGAAGCAGCTAAAGGAAAATGGCCCGAAGAGCTATCGTGTGTACTATGGGCATACCAAACAATGGTCAAATCAAGCACGAGAGAGACTCCTTGTTTCTCTTGTGTACGGAGCAGAAGCTCTGATCCCGGTGGAAGTAGGGAGCCTACCCTGAGATATTCCCGGGTAAACGAAGAAGCAAATAATGAATCAATGTTAGTCAATTTGGAGCTGCTCGATGAACACAGGGACTTGGCGCATATAAGGATGGTAGCCCAAAAGCATAGAATAAAAGGATATTACAATCGAAGAGCCAACCTCCGTTATTTCAAAGTGGGAGACTTGGTTTTAAGGAAAGTAACTCAGAACACCCGAGAGCTCAATGCGGGGAAGCTAGGTCCAACATGGGAAGGCCCCTACTGAGTTTCAGCTGTCATCGGGAAAGGGTCATACGAGTTAGAAAAACTAAATGGAGAAAAGTTGCCAAGCAACTGGAATGTTGCTCACCTCAAGAGATACTATTGCTGATGAGACTCACTTGTACTGAAAGTATGTATTGTACTTTTTTTCCCTTTGTCTAGTTTTTATTACAATTGGGTTTTTCTGGAAACGTTTTTAACGAGACAAAAACGGAAAGCATACTACGAAGGAAGCTTCAACAACAGTAATAAGACCTTTAAATGACAAGGTATACAAGCAAAGAACCACTACGAAGCAGTTAAATAATCTTTTGCTTGATAGCAAAGTTCCTACCAGGAAGTAAAGTTTGCTGTCGAACAGAGATTACCCGACCGTTGACAAGTGCAAGCCACTAGGGGATTATTAGATAATCTTTGACTTGATATCATAAATTCCTAAGGGGAAGTGAAGTTTGATATCGAATTAAAGATTATCTACAATTCACTAGTGGGATTATCGAAGGTATAAAACTTCCAGTGTTCAAATTCGCATCCTTCGCATTCGAACATTGGGGGGAATGATATGGGGATACGGCAACAACGACTGCTACATCAACCGAAATACGAAACCCAAAAACATAGTTGTATCATCGGGACTGAGGACTGCGCGACCAGCCCCATAAAAACAAGTTGTACAAGTTAGCCACAAGAAATGACAATTTCTTTTTAGCACAATGAATGCTTCTATAATTTTAAAAATGGAAGGAATAAAGTAAAGTCTTTTTATTTATATCTTGTTTCTTGTCTGAACGATGAATTGATTTTATCACTTGAAAGTTAAACAAGTAGTTCAAATACTAGTGTCGTAATGAATATGAGACGTCCTCTTTAAGAGCACTGTAAACATAAGAGGGCCCTCTTTTATGAAAACCCTCAAGTTAAAAGGTTGATTTCAGAAGAACTGGTGCCCGAAATCCAAACGCTTTCGGGGGAAACTACACCCAAAGCCTTGCACTATTTGACACAAAGAGTAAAACTTGCACAAACACTTAAACGAACAAAAAATGGAAAGAGCAAAACTTACGCAAGCTCTTAAACGAAAAAAGATGCAAAGGAGAAAAACTTGCGCGAATACTTGAACGAAAAGTTACTTCTATTCACAATAAATATGCCAAACAACACAAGTACAAAAGTATGAAAAAGAAATCAAAAACTAAGTTGATGCATCTCCGGAACCCGGAGGAAGAGAAGCATATACGCCCCAGGAGAAGTGGGTAGATCCGTTGCCGGCTCGATATCTTGGACTTCATCATTTTGGCCTTCAACATCATCACTTTCTGGTTCTTCTTCAATTCCCAAGAACTCAAAATCGGAACCAGAAGAATTGGTAGCATCAGGTCGGACTGTAAGACCCCTTTTGGCAGTTGACAACAACTCACCGGCCTTAGCAATTTCGGCATCAAAGTCAATGACACCCGTTTTGGCTTCTTCCAAGGTTTTTCTCGTCATGTTGTACATAGCATATGTTTTTTCAATAATGAGGGAAGCCGCTCAGCGCTGAAGTTCTTCTTAGGCTAACCTCAGCAGAAAGGTTATCCCACGCGAATCTCATGGATCGGAGGATGACATCAAAGTCACAGATAGTGGAGCTGTAAATTTTATTATGCTCTATGGTCCGCTTATGCTTCTCCTTCAAACGGGCATAATTTTCCTCGACAGCATCAAGCTCTTCAGCTTGGAAGTTTAAGTCTACCTCCAAATTACTCAATCTTTCAACAAAGGCAGCCTCACGGTCGGATGCAGCAAGTACGACATTATGGACTTCAGCCCATTCATCCTTAGTTTCTTAAAATTGTGCCCTTAACGGGGAGACCTCCTAACTAAGGGTTACCACTTCTTGCTCGTTTTGCTGCAACTGAGCCTCCAAAGCAACAGCCTCAGCAACTCGTGCTTCTAGTTCTAAGAGGCGAGCAACATTCTAGTCTCGCTCGACCAAAAGTTAATCCCGTTCGGAGGTAAGTTCCTCCTTATCACGAATCAATCTTTGAAGGCCTTCGGAAGCAAGAAAGTTGGCCTACGAAACAAAAATGAAAATTCAAAAACCTACCCATAACAAAGATAGAAGAAACAACGGAGGAAACAAAGAATATACTGCAAATGCATTGTGCATGGCGTTATTCAAAAAAATACTCTCCCGAGAGAGTTTATATCTTATCCTTATCTTTTTTATAAAGCTAAAGGCTTTAGATAGTTAGCAAGCTCCATCGGACGGGATAACATATGGAATCCGGTAGAGACCGAGAGGGTAACATTCCTCCTCCTTTGGGGATCTTCGAAGGGGACAAAATAATTTTGCCCCAAATTCCCATGAACTAGGGCTGGGGAAGAGGGACATCCTCTTCTCGGGTAGCTGCGGCTGGTGGAGATGATGTAGCAGTTGCTGGTGGTGAAGGAAAAGTTGGAGAAGAGGGAGATGAAGCAGATGGCGTTGTAGGGTGAGAGTCGGCTGCAGAAAGCGCAGTGCTGGTTGTTGGCTGCTCGTCAACCGAAGACGGAAGGGACCCGGTACTCAACCTCACAATACCGGGCACGGTAACTGGGACTCGGAAGAGAGAGTTAGCATCTTCTACCATATCAAACTCCCCCTCAGAGTGTCGAGGCATCATCCTCGGTTGGTGTAACTAGCTCAACAGATTGAGCATTCTGTTGAGCTGATAAAGGTCATTGTCTTCTATGTAGAGAAGCCCCCTCATCACTGGCTTCTTCATTATTGTCGATCACTACGGTTTCTAAAACCAGCTCGGGCGCGGCGCTCATCTTCACAACATCTGGAGATGACTCAGGTGCTGCATTATTTGCTTTCTTGTTCTTTCCCCCGGTCGCGGTGGAGCAGCGTCTTTTTGGTTGCATGTTCTCCGGCCGGGAACTCCGACAAGAAGCACTTGCACCAAAAGCTAGTCCAGAGACACTTGTTCGGGTAAAAGCCTCCTACATCAACCTCGCCGGATCAGTAGGATTAGCCAAAATGTCCTCCTCGGGGACGACAACTGAACCCTAGGGTAGACCTGAATTCAATAGGAGAAAAAGGCTAATTAACTTCTTTATACGAAAGGTAAACACAAGATGAGTTTTACTTACCATGATTTTTGGCCTTCCACCCATATTTAAGGGCTAGTTCTTTCCACGTACGGGTCTCGGGCATAGTAACATCCAAAATCATTTGGAACCACTGGTCCAAGACTTCGATCCTCGGCGGAACCCACCGAGTTGCTGAAACAAGTGAAAAACGAAGAATCAATAATGGCATGGGATGATCCTTAGCTAGAAGAAAAAACAAATGATGAACTTATGAGTACGGTTCCAAAATTCCGGAAATGATGAAGCTGTGGCCGGAATGATATCCCCGGTGAAAACTACAATGAACCGTTCCATCCACCCATGGTCGTTGTCATTATCCATGCGGGATAGCAGAGCATAGTGGCCACGTTTGCTGAAATTTATCATTCCCCTGTGAAAAATCTTGGGGGAATAAAGGTTTATTAATCGAGTTAGGGTTAGCTCCTCTCCTTTCTCCTAGCACAGACACCGAAGACAAGCGATTGTCCTCCATATAGAAAGACTTACTTGTGCCAGGCATACTTGGTAACGGATACAGAACTCCACAATAACGGAGTCAAGCTCCCCGCTAAAAGAGAACTGCCCCAAAGTGAAGAGATACATATAAAAATACGTGAAAACCTTCTTGGGTAAGGTAATATGCTCCGCCAGAACAAGAGCGATAATGTCTAAATCTTGGCAATATTAGTCCTCTTTCACAGTAGGAATACTGGAAGGACGAATGAAAGAAGGGTACATGCCAATGGCCTACGTACGAGGGTTAGCGGAAGGATACTTCTCTTCGAAGTCTTTAGTTGTGACAAGACTTCTTGGGATGATGGTACTCACCGTAGGAGGAACACCATCATCAACTTTACCTTCTTTTTTTTTTGAAGAACTGGGTTTTTTGGAAGATGAAGAAGCCATTTTTATCATAAAGAAAGGAAGGGTTTCTCTGAAGAATAAGGTTAAAGAAAAGTTGAAGACAAAGTACAAGTTGAGTAAAGAGAGTTTGAGAATGTTTGGAGAATTATGAAGTGTAAATGAAGAAGTTTGATGTGTATAAGTAAAGAAATAGGCGGTTATAATCGTGGCCATAATTATCTCGATAACCGGTAAAAGTGATGTTGAATCGTGGGATGACATGTGTTTGGGGTATTAAATGCGGAGACACGTGCATCTAATCAACCGTTAGAAACTTTTCAGAGGGGGTCAGAGAATTCCTGCCAAAAAAGGTATCTCTACCAACTTCCCGGTGACATAAAGTTATGCCACCGGAAAGCAGGGGGACTACTTGTATGGGGTAAAATATGTCATATTTAATGTTCGCATGAGAAAGTGACACGTGGAGCCGAAGATAGAAGACAGTCAAGCCCGAGGGCAATGATCTCGCTTGTTATCGGAGAGAATGATACTCATAAAAGCGAAGTAAATGTCTACCACCTGGTAGCATTTAATGAAGAATATTCTATAGTATTAAGTGTACGGTCCGTTGTAGAGAATAAGGCATTTACTGCCTACCGTTACACACTCTTCTATGGCCCTCATAATTTTTATTTAAGAGCGGCTTGATCCTAGGACCTTGTTCCTTATGTACAATTATAAATAGTGGGCTCTACTATCATTGTAAGGAGATGAATTTTCTGACAAGTACACATTGTATTCTATCAAAAAGCTCAATAACATTTTACTTTCTTGCTTACTTATATTATTCTTGCTGCCTCCGGAAGCTCTGCACCCGCGACCAATATATCTACTGTTTTATCTCAATTTCAAGGCTAAGTCTTACATTTTTGTCTAATTCATTTATCATTTTAGGATCGAATCGATTCACTTGTCTATAAACCATGCATAAATTCAACCGTACCGTTTTACGGCTAAACAGTTTTCAACGTATAATGTATTATTTCATGAATAAATTAAACTAAATACCCGCTCATTCAACCGTTAAATTAAAAATAACCGGCGGATGAATTATATATATATATATATATAAAAATAAAATTAGTGTACAATCTATCTATACTGAAAATGTTTAGCCAAAGCTACTTGTATAAAGATTTCAAGAAACTAAGTCAATATTTTGGTGGGCTGTGCCCAAATCTTATTGGAAAAATGACACTATATAGCCGCTGTAAAAATAATAGTCGAAAACATGTATAAAATTTATATATTTTTTGTATATATATACATTCTGTATGTTATATACCAAAATTATACAAATTTTATATATTTTTTCGGCTATCAGATGTAAATAGTTTCTGATGCTGGCTAAATGTGATAATACTCCAAACTTATTTTAAAGGCAGCCCAATATGCAAATGATTGTGTTCCTATCATTTTAAAAGAAGCCCACCCGTCCAACTGGTTTTGGCCACAGGAAAATGTCAATTCGTAGGCCTTAGCACTTGCATAATAAGTGTGCAAATTGTTGTCTGACAATCTGTTGGAAATATTTCCCCATGCTGTGTGTATTTTCTTCCCTCTCCATCTATGTTTTAAAAGGTTTGTTTTCCCATTGCATGTAAGTTCTAAAATTTAAAAGAGGCAAACATAACTCTTTTAACAATTTAAAATTTTGACAATTATTTCACAAACTGATTGATTTTAAGGTCAATGCAATTATCTATTCAATTGAAAAGGTAAAGGGAAGTATAGCTAAGTGATTCCCTACCAAAGCAAAGAACAAGCTAGATCAATCAATCGGGTACTATGAGCTCTACCTCATGCACGACATTCTATTGGGCTAGGCCCTTCCTCATTAGGGGCCATGTTGAGGGGCATAAGCGACCAAATGCTTTGTGTTTTCTAAACTCTTACAGAAGTGCACAAATAGCCGTTTTTTGGACCTCTAATTAAAAATTAATTTTATAAGACTTCTAAAGTTTAGTCGTATCATCGTTTTAAATATGTGGATCTGCAATTAAAAATTGAGGATCTAAAATTTCTAAATTCAGATATGAAGTTCGACTTTGTTAAAACCTAAGTTTAGATCTCAGGTCTGAAATTTGAATTAATTTCACATTCAAACTCCAGGTCAGAAGTTAGGATATGGTAAAACTCAACTTTATACTCAAAGGTCTGAATTTAAAACTTTTAACTTTTAAAACTTTCAGGCTTTCAGATATGAAATTAAGGGGCGAAGTGCAGCAATAGCCACTTTTAAGTCCGCTATTTAAAGTATATCCACAAATTACAATGTATTTTAAGATTAGCCAATTCACCCAAACATTAGGACTAAGTATCCTGAATTTGAAAATTCAGGACTTAGTGTCCTGACTTTTTGAGCTGCTAATTTGAAATTCAGGACACTTTGAACTACTAATTTAAACTTCAGGACATACGATTCGAACTTATGGACACAATTTTCGAACTTTAGGACACAATGTCCTAAAGTTTGAATTTTGAGGTTTAAACTCTAGGACTTTAGGATTAAGTTTCCTGAATGTGAAAATTCAGGACTTAGTGTCCTGAATTTTTGAGCTGCTAATTTGAAATTCAGGACTAAGTGTCCTGAATCCCTGATCTACTAATTTAAAATTCAGGACATAATATTCGAATTTCTGTACACAATTTTCGAACTGTCCTGAAGTTTGAATTTTGAGGTTTAAACTCTAGGACGTTGTGTCCTGAAGTTCGAGAAAAATTGACTAATCTTTAAATACATCGTAAACTGTGAATATATTTTAAACCGTATGCTTAAAAGTGGCTACCTGGCGTCATTTAAGCTTTGAGAGAGGGCAACTCAAACTCGAAGGTCAAAATTTGAATTTTTTTTAAAACTTCAGACCTTCAAATATGAGGTCTGAAAAAGTTAATCAAAACTTGCTAAACTTGAAATAATTTTTAAAAATTGGATATCTTTTAAATAAGATAACTCACATTTTTTTAAGGTTAAGGGGTTTGATTAAGAGGAGTAAAAAAAAAAAAAAAGGAGGAAGAGGGGAATTTAAGTAGTGTTGGATGTGATCAACTTTAACGCGAAATGCTCCGTAAGAAGGCAGTTTCGCGCATGCGTTTACACTTTCTTCCCCTCGAAAGCTCTCCATCTGGTAATTCCCCCTTTCTTTCTTCAAAACCCTCTTCTGTATCTATTCAATGTACGTATATTCATATTTTCTTGGCCAATATAAGCACAACTATAGTTAATGTACACACTTTTGCTTCACTGCAAACTGGAAACTATATATCATCCAGTTGGGTTTAAAGCGTTATCTTATTAAGTATGAATTCAATCAATTCTGTTTTTTTGCTCAAATTGCTGTTGAGATCATCCCGCTTCATTAACTTTTATGTATGTAATGAACTATGAGCTTTTAGCCAAGCTAGTGGATGAAATTTCCTTGTTTTTGGTGAAATTTTTGCATCATTTTTCAAAAATTCGTGTTGGGGTTTTAGGGTTTAGTTTTTTTGTTTTTGTGATACTGATTGTTCGAATTGATTAAAGTTGGATCTTTTTTTAAATGATTGTGGTGTCCGGGTGAGTTTGTCGTCACTTAACTATTCCACCGGATTCTTTACTGCCGAAATCATCTAGTGTTTTTTGCTTATGCTGGGATTTGAACCCGAGACCTCACGATTCCTCACACTTAATTGACCATTAGATTACACCTTTTGTGTGCGATTGAAAGTTGGATATTTTTTTTATGCTTGTGTACCTAGACTATTCCATCATACCCGCTACCGCCCACCACACATGTAATCGGTCCACCAAGGTGTCAGATGAGAAGAAATCACTTAGTGTTTTTTGCATTTGAACCTGGTGGTTGTGCAATGGCATGGAAAAGGAAAGAACGTTCAATGTTATAGTTTTCATCAACATGGTTAAAATTGAGATGTTTTTCCTTTCAAAACCTGGCCTGGGGTGGGGGGTGGGTGCAATGGAAGCATGAGGAAACTATGTTATAACCATGAAGAGTTCCTCATGTATTTTGGTTAGATTGCTGAATTTCCTTTTTCCCTGTTAAGAATTGAAGTAATCCTGCTTCATTACTTTTGTGATAGTTATGAACTAGGGGCTTTTAACCGAGCTAGTTGATGAAATTTCTTGTTCTTTTTTGGTGAAAGTATTGCATTATTCTATACAATTTTGTTGTGGGGTTAAGTGCTCATCTTTTTTCCTGATTTAATTTGATCCAATGTGGCTAAATTTTAGAGCCTTTTAGTTTTTCTGTGTAGCCTGGCTGTGGTGTTGGCTAAATTCTTTTATTATAATTTTCGGCCAATGTGGTTAAATTTGAGTTAAATTTGAGATCTTCTTTTAGTTTTTCTTGGTGCATGGGCAGAGTGTTTGGTTGTGCAATGGCTTGGAAGTGGAAAGAACACTATGTTATAGTATTCTCCAACTTGGTTAAATTTGATATGTTTTTCTTCTAGTTTTCCGGGTAGCCTGTGCATGGTGTCATTTTGTCATGGGAGGGGAGAGGGAGCGCAATGGCAGGGAAGTGCAAAGAATGCTATGTTATAATTTTGAAGAGTTCTGCATGTATTGTTGGTTAAAATTGCTGTATTGCAAGAAAGTCATTAGTACTGATGAAATGTCATTGTGATCCAAAGAAAAGTCTGGATCACTAGTTTTAATTCTGTTTTATCCTTCGGTTCACATGTTCTTGCAAAAATGTTTTCATGCTCTATTGGAGTAGCTGAATGGAAAAATAAGGCTTTGTCAGACTTCCTATTAAAGAACTAATTTGCGTACAGACATATTGGGATGTGAAATTCTTTCGTACATTAACAAAAAGAGAAAGCAATGACTGTTCCATAAGTTAGTTTTATACATCAGGTTTTCATTAGCTGTTCGCTCTGCACATTGGAAAATAGATTGTTCATGACTGAAATTATGTTTTATGTCTTGTTTTCGGTGTACTTTTATTAAAACGGAAATTATTTTCCTCTTATAGTGATGGCGATTTAGTTTTATCCTTGTGCTCTTTTCAGGATAGGAGAACACAGCCAATCATGGTAGCATCATCAAACCAGGCAAACAATGCTAGAGGCTTTAGAAACTTGAGTAGAAGTCAGCTTGGAGGCGTTATATTTGGTTGCAAGAATAACACGATGAGAGAGTGTCTCTCGAAACAACTATTTGGTCAGTTATTTGTCCATAGTATCTTTCCTTCCAAAAAAAGGAAAAAGAGAAAAAACGAAGAAGAAATAAATCAGAACTATTGTGTCGAGTCATATGAGAGTGTGTTTTATGTTTTATTTTCTTATTTCTTCTTTTCACCATCTATTCAAGTATGCTAATATTTAAAAACTTTTGATAGGTTTGCCTATTCAACATTTTTCCTTTGTGAAGAATATAGATCCAGGCTTGCCATTATTTTTGTTCAACTACAGCGATAGAAAGCTTTACGGCGTCTATGAGGCTGCAGGCTCTGGTCAAATGTATATCGATCAATATGCTTGGACGTCAGATGGTTCTTTCAAAACTCAATTTCCTGCGCAGGTTTAGTATCATCTTTCTTCTCGGGATTCTTTCCTTTGGTCGATGCCTCTAGTCTAGTCCAAAAAAAAGAAAAACTCAAACTTTGCTGTTTCATTATGAAGGTTCAAATACGTGTACGTCTGCAATGTCAACCGCTGCTAGAAAGTCAGTTTAAGCCATTAATTATGGATAACTATTATAGTCAGAACCATTTCTGCTATGAGTTAGATCATGTTCAAGCCGGTAAATTGATCTCCAAGCTCTCGTCTCTTGCATATACTCCAAGTAGTAGTCCATTACAAAACTCAGCAAAACAGAGAAGTATAATCCTAGGTTTACCTGCCAATGACAAAAGAGAGGAAAATGGGTGTTTTAAGTCGCAAGAGTTAGAAGATATTTTTGCCTACTCATCTGGTTTGAATGGGAAATTGGGGGCTACAGACACTTCTCTACATTCAAATGGTATCCAGCAGCCAGATAATCAGGCAGAATTGGATGAGAAGGATCTTATATACATAAAACTTAAAGAATTGGCCCTTCAGCGGGAATTCTCAAGTGGCATTACAAATGAGCCTTCAGAGGAAACCACCAATGCTTTCTTATCTCCGTCTATAAATGACGCAATCATTGGGCAAGAAACTTTGCAGGAAGAGCAGAATATAGGCTGCTCTTATGACTCAACTGGTTATCCATCTGTTATAGCTCAGGTTGTTCATCTGCCGATTTTTGTCTCCCACAGCAGCATCTTACCGCATTACATGACTTGAGCTATTTTGCTCTTTTGTAGCTTCTTCAAGGAATAGAAGAACTGAAAGCTTTTAAGGAAGAGCACATTCATAAGGTGGATAATTTGGAGCGGAAGCTGGTAAACCTCATCTTTTTGCAATTTCGGTGTTATGGTGACATCTCTATTATGTGCTAAAATTTCTAGCCTTCCTAATTTCTCTCTGTGGGTTATTAATGATGCTAGAACTTGCTCTATGTTGGATGTCTTTTGGTACTATGAGGAACCAAAAGATGTATGTTTTTCCTCTTTCCCTTTGTTTTCTAGGAGGCGGGTGGTGAGAGGGCATGAGAAAATAAACTGAAACCTTACTGTTCTTACAATAACGATAATCCATAAACAATGTAAAAGATGATGGTAACTGATTGAGACTGTGAATGCTCATATGCGGTTCAATGAGTTGTCATGCAAATGATTTAATACCCTCTATAAGAAACTTAAAATTTATTTCCTTGCTTAAAATAAGGTGAAACGATAGGAATATGCAATATCGTAGGATAGTCTTCAAGATTCAGAGACCAAATGGAGCCAAATGCTTTTTTTTATATGAAGTAATGTGGCTAAATGGAGCCAAATATTTGGTTGACCATTATTTTTAAATTTGGATTGCTCCTGAAAAACTTTAGAAAAGAACGAGTGAAACATGGATGGATGTTTACTTTAGTTTATTAAGATTCTCTAAATGGAATTCCAAGTATTTGGTTGATAATAGGTGAAGAGCAGAAAATTTCTTAGACCTTACATATTAGTGTTTTAATGTCATACAACAGAGTTTGAATTGGCTGTACACTGGTTTTGTTACTGCAAAGAACATGGAGGGATAAAACACGAGTAGTATAGTTATAAATGCATAGTTTGATAAGTTTTGAAGTCCTAAATTAGGTTTTAAATCATTGAACACAAAATACTTGAAATTGAGATTATCCACTTTATTTGGGCTAATAGGCTTGGGTTCGTGAAGGGGTATCGCTTTTCTTCTCCAAGCACTCCTTATTGTTCTGGGATGAAAATATTTATTTAGTTTTTGTCCTACATGTTAGAAGAAACTTTTTAGCTAAGAGCCTCCGTATTAAAGGACTCTTATTGGGTTTTGTGAGACCAAATCTATAAATTCAACAGATTAGAACTGGTTATAATGATTGTGAGTACATCAAGAATATGAACCAATAGGAATGACATTGGGTTCGTAGTGTGTATGGCTGTAGCCAAAATGAAACAGAGGTGTAACTGAATGTAGCATTAAATGTTATATTCTTTGAGAAGGACAGCAAGCAAATTCGGATTTCCAGAACTCCCAAAGTCTGTTTCTAGGATTTTAACTTTGTCCAATTTCATACCGTTTGGGTAAACATGCAGTTGTATGTATAAAGATAAGAAGTTAATACCTAGTAACTCTAGGTGGTTTGGAGTTTCAGGCTTATGCAGAACAAGAGATTGCTCAGTTAAAATATAAATGTATGATGCTGGAATCCTCAAATACTGTTTGTGCACGTGCCGATGAAATGATGATTGACTGCAATGATGATGTACACCTGAAGCATGGGTCGATTTTCCTTGCTGGAGGATATGATGGTGTATCATGGTTATCAGCTTTGGACTCGTATATGCCTTCACTTGATGTGTTAAAGTCACTTAAACCAATGAATTCAGTTCGTGCATATGCGTCAGTTGCAAAGCTGAGTGGAGAACTTTATGTATTTGGTGGTGGAACTGGAAGCTTGTGGTACGATACAGGTACAGTTTTGTACTTACTTCTCTGCCCCTTGTTATCCCCATATCTCTCTCAAGTTGCTGACACTGCTGAACTCTTTTCTTTTGAAGTTGAATCATATAACCCAGTTGATAATAAGTGGACTCAGTGCCCTTCTCTGAAAGAGAAAAAGGGTAGCTTAGCTGGTGCTGCTTTGAAGGACAAAATATTTGTGCTTGGTGGTGGAAATGGGATTGAATGCTTTTCAGAGGTTGAAATGTATGATCCTCAAGTAGGACGATGGATGAGTACACAATCCATGTTGCTGAAGGTTAACTCTAGTGTTCCTGTTGTATTTTTTTTATGTTCTGTTATCGTTCAAAAAGCATCTGTAAAGCTAAAAAATTGGTGTTTTGTTTGGCCGGGCAAAAATAATTTGCAATGTGACAGATCATTTCAGTCAAAAATCTAAGTTCTGACCAGAATGCTGATTTGTATTACACTTTGAAAGTTATTCTCTTCATTTTAATTTTTATAGCAAATCTACATGAGTTAATCTTGTCCTTAATCTCCAAGTCCTTTTTGTCTCTTTGTTTAATCCTCTTGGCCTTATATTGAAGTAGTTTAAATGTTTTAAGAAAGTGTTGATAAGTAAGGTGGTAGAGGGTCAGAATTGGTTAAAGTGTCGTATTTTGTTTTGTTGTGTTATCCACAATAGCCAAGTCCATTGTGGGAAATAGTTGCTAGCAAAGCTTGGAATTCCAGGACCTCCATCTGTCTTTAATTAAATTAGTTAGTGTCTGGAAGCATCTCATTTTCAAGTGTTATGTTTTCTCCTTTGATGTGAATTTGTTTCCATGCATGTATATTTGCAGAGATTTGCTCTTGCTGCAGCAGAAATCAATGGTGCATTATATGCTGTTGGTGGGTATGATGGAAGCAATTACCTGGCGTAAGTTATAGCACAATTACCGTTCTTTTTCTGATACTTTCCATGTCAGCCTCATTTTCTCAAACCATGAAAGTATTATTTTCCATGCTCTTCCCCAAGAAGTAGAGGTTCTTGTACTTTGCCTACATCTACCTTCTCTTCTTTATGCTAACTCTATGTATTTCTCGAGAAGTCTGGGAAACTGCTTTTGTTCCATTAAGTATAGATTATCTGCATATGTAAAGCTGTTTGTAGTTCAACTTTTATGCTTTATTCTCTTATGGCTTCTTGCTTACTAGCTATTATTTCAGGACTGCTGAAAGATTTGATCCCAGAGAACATTCCTGGACAAAAATTGCAAGTATGAACACAAAGAGAGGATGCCATGCGTTGGTCGCCTTGAGTGGAAAGTTGTATGTTCTTATCCTTTTTTCTGTATTTTAGTGACGTCCACTGCCCTCAAGGGTAGATGTATAAATAGTCATCTTTTCCGGGGGGGGGGGGGGGGTTCTTTATCATGGTTTTCGGCATCTTCTATTAGGGTTAGACAATACTCTTGTTTTTTTCTTGACTTTGCGAGTGTTTTCATTTCGTTTAGCTTTACAATTGGTATGTAGATATGCAGTTGGTGGCTATGATGGATCTACAATGGTACCAAGCATTGAGATATATGACCCCCGTCTGGAGACATGGATGATTGGAGAGCCAATGAACCATTCAAGGGGGTATTCAGCTGCTGCTGTTCTAAAGGAATCCATCTATGTAATTGGAGGGGTTCAATCCAATGAGGAGATAGTAGATGTGGTATGTACCATCATCTTATGCTTAGTTTCTTGTGTGTGTGTATATATATATATATATATATATATATATATATATGTACACCATATACATATATATACATACATATATATATCATGTTAACTAACGCACGTGTTGTGGCTGCAGATTGAATGTTATAAGGAGGGTAAAGGTTGGCAAACACCTAACTTGAGGGCTATCGGGAAAAGGTGTTTTTCCTCAGCTATAGTTTTAGACGAATGCTGAACTCTGCCTGCGATATAAAGCTGATATGGAGCAATAGGTAATTTCTTCTTAGAAACTTAGGCGTCCTTTGTCCAACAATATTTATATCCATCATTTTGAATTTGTGGATAAGATTAGTATATGTTCTTCTGTAGTTGTGTAAAAGGTTAATACTTTTAGTTGAGGCTTGAAGGGATTTTCTGAACTTTTGAAAGTAGCAAAGTGGTTACTCTTGGAAAGAAAACAGAGTATTACATCTTGTAGAATCGAGTTCAATTTAGGTAGTATTGCTTATTATCTTTTATGTAGCTCTTTCTTCAGCAAAACTTGTGCAAAATAGGAGTAGTTGATTTTTATCTGAAAGAAACGTGAACTATATCATGGATAGATATACTGCTATATCATGCTTCTTAAAACACAAGGAGAATGATCAATACAAGTGGGTTGTTTTGACAGTTTGCGAGGCATGGTTGTATCGTAAACCTTGAGAAAGAATCGGGTTGTGGGAATGGAGAACCTGTTGTGCAAAATGGTGCCAAGGGTAGCAATAAGGTTTCTCTTGACATCAGAGTCAGTGCCACCCATGGATACAATCTCAGCAAATGCAGCTGGTTCCTTGTTCCCTGCAAATGATATGTCTAATGATCCTTTCAGTACGACCATCACATACTGCAAAAAAGCAAAAGTAATTTCCCTCTTTATTGATATACTAGTTAAAGATGGCTGCCCATCATTTGTTAGATAAAATTATTATAGCATTAAATACATTATGGTGAATTAGATGTTATACATGTGTGTTATGTAAATTCACCAAGGGGTTGTAATATTGTAGAAGTTGAGCCATCAGTATATGCTTGGTGTGATACCAAAAATATGCTTACTGGGTGGCTTGAGGCTTGCTTTTAGGTGAGTTTGAGGAGAAAATAAATGGTTAGGATAAGGAGACGAATATGTTGTATACCTAAAATAAGTAAGTAGGTATGGACTTCACGTACAAAATGAAAGACGATAAATCAAAGAGACAAAAGGCAGTGGGTCAATTACCCGTAATTGTAATAGGAGGCATAGGTAAGAATAAAATTATGGTTGAAAGAGTCAGGTCTCAATTTCCCTTTAGGCCACAAACATAGGACTGCATCTGTATGTAAACAAATGAATGAAAGGATTAATAGGTGTTTAAAAGGCTACCACAAGGCAATGAAATCTCAAAGGTCAAAACAATGGTGTACCTCATAAAATAAAAAATAAAAAAAGACAAAGCAATAATGTAAGTGGATTTATTGGCAGAATGATGGTAATACAACTACCACACTTTTCTCAAGCGCACACCATCACACTTTGCCGGAATCATAGGTTGTTAAAATTATGCAGGCATACTGAATAGTTCTAAGAGATTTTTTTTTAAACATGAAACTGAAGGTAGTACAAACATAATGATTGACTATGAAGAGTGTTTGAATGTTGCTCAAACAAATAACATGCATAGGTAAGGAACTTTCTATAATTCTATGCAGCTACTACACTTTGCACAACTAATTCCACTGACACAATGTGAATAAGAGAAATCACATAAAGCAATAAATTCTAATGCACATATTTGAAGTGCCACTGAAAGCCCGATGATACTATTTGTCTACTCCTTAAGAAATACCAGGTTGTATATGGTCGAAATAGATTTCGACCTTCCTACGTTCGATAGAGTTCGAGTGTTAAAAAGTCGGAATGAGATTTTTGGGAGTGAGCTCCGAAGTCGGTACTAACGAGCCTCGAGCCTGAAGGTCGATCGAGGAGTCGGCTCGATAACCCTATCGAGCCCGTGGCCGAATCGATCCGCAAGGCACTGCTTCGAGGTCGGAAATGCGCGACACCCATCTCGAAGGTCGGACTCGAACCAAGACCGAAAGGCCCGACCCAGTAACGAGCTCGAGCCAGTATTGAGCTCACAGACAAGAGCCGTTGCGACCGCACCAAGAGAGAGAATCTTGGCGGGAATCAAGGAAGAGACAAGTCATCATGGGCCTTCCACTATATGTTTTATTTTATTATTTTTTGTAATGACCCTCTTCTATAAAAGGGGGAATCCTTATAAGCTAAAGGGCAGAGACAAAAAAATCACTTCTCAGATCGAAAGATATCCCTTTGTGTTTGCTTTACTTTATCTCATTCATTCTTATTGGCCACTATTTGCATTCTCATAGTCAAGAATATACGTATCTCTATTTTTCTACACGATTTATATTGAATTGTATCGCATATCCTTAGAACCATACACAAAATCTAACGTTATCCGATTTTTTCGGTAAACAGTTTGGCGCCCACCGTGGGGCTAAGGGTAACAGTGATCGTTTGATACAAGTCTAAAGTACACGCCAGCTTACAACTTCAAATCAGCAATGGCTTTACTTAACGATGGCACCGAAGCTCGAGTCAAAGTACCCGAAATTCGAACCGAAATACCATTGGATGTCAATTCACAAATAGCTTTGGAGGCGAATCAACGTTTCGAACCGGAAAGAAGCATTCAGGGTGGTACTCGATCCGTAGCCCGAGACACCCAAAACGCAGGGAAAATCGGGGCCAGCTTACGTATGATCTTTGAGATGCTACAAGCCCAACAAGTAGTGAAAGCTCAGTTACAGAGCCAAACTCGCGCACAAAGCAGGCCGGATTCCAATCCACTTCGAGAAGTCACCCCTAGAACAGAGCCCGCCATAGTGAAATCAAACGAGCAAGAATCGGGGACTATTCCCGGAATTACTAAATTGCTCGAGGAACTCACAAAATGAGTCGAAGCCAACGACAAGAGAATGAAAACATACAATGCCAGGGTCGATCAAATCCCAGGGGCTCTACCAATGATAAAAGGGCTTGATTCGAAAAAATTCATACAAAAGCCTTTTCCGTCGAGTGCGGCACCGAAACCAATCCCCAAAAAATTCCGTATGCCCGAAATTCCCAAATATAACGGTACGACCGATCCTAATGAACATGTCACCTCTTACATATGTGCCATCAAAGGTAACGATTTGGAGGACGATGAGATCGAATCCGTATTGTTGAAAACGTTTGGGGAGACCCTCTCGAAGGGAGCGATGATCTGGTATCACAATTTACCACCAAATTCCATCAATTCTTTTGCCATGTTAGCAGATTCGTTCGTAAAGGCACATGCTGGTGCCATAAAGGTTGCAACAAGGAAATCAGACCTCTTCAAAGTAAAGCAAAGGGAGAATGAAATGCTGAGGGAATTCGTATCCCGATTTCCATGGAATTACCACCGGTCACAGACGATTGGGCCGTACAAGTTTTCACCCAAGGGTTGAACGAGCTAAGTTCGACAGCATCACATCGGCTGAAACAAAATTTGATTGAGTATCCAGCGATAACTTGGGCAGATGTACACAACCGATACCAATTGAAAATTAGGGTCGAGGATGATCAGTTGGGAGCTCCGTATGGACCCGTGCATCAGAACAAGACAGCTACTAAAAACCATAAGGAGATCGACAGAGAACTAAGGTCGAGTAGAGACCGACATCGACCGCACGTCGCAGATCGGGTGAATAACGATTCAACACGCAATACAGTTCGGAACAATCAAAGGATTGATCGAGGGCAAAATTCTCGGGGACTTATGAGTAAGAGCGGCTTCAATAAATATGCCGATCCTACAGAAGCATCTTGATTATCAGAATATAACTTCAGCGTTGGTGCATCCGCTATCGTGTCGGCCATCGGACGCATCAAAGACACTAAATGGCCTCGACCCATGCAGACCGCCAAAGAAATCCCAATCAAACGTGCGAATATCATGGTACCCATGGCCACAGAATGGAAGAATGCAAGCAACTAAGAGAGGAAATAGCCCGCTTATTTAACAAAGGGCACCTTCGGGAATTTCTGAGTGATAGGGCGAAGAACCATTTTAAAAACAGGGATTTCAGCAAGCAAAACGAGCAAGAAGAACTGCAGCACGTCATTCACATGATCATCGGCAGCATCGATACCCCTCAGGGACCAGTGCTTAAACGCACTAAAACATCGATTGTGAGGGAAAAGCGATCTCAGACTCAAGATTACGCACCCATGGGGACTTTGTCCTTCGATGATGAAGATGCAGAAGGGGTCATCCAACCTCATAACGACGCACTGGTAATATCCGTACTCATGAATAAAACTAAAATTAAGCGTGTGTTAATCGATCCAGGTAGCTCGGCCAACATCATCCGATTGAAGGTAGTAGAGCAGCTCGGCCTACAGGATCATATCGTACCCGCAACTCTGGTTCTAAACGGGTTCAATATGGCATGTGAAACAACCAAAGGTGAGATAATCCTACCAATAAACGTGGCCGGAACCATCCAGGAAATAAAGTTTCACGTGATCGAAGGCGATATGAGATACAACGCCCTTTTCGGAAGGCCATGGATCCACAACATGAGAGCTGTACCTTCGACCCTACACCAGGCCCTCAAATTCCCGACATCGAGAGGTGTCAAAACGGTGTACGGAGAACAACCAGTCGCAAAGGAAATGTTCTCCGTCGAGGAAGCTAAACCAACGTCCTCACCTTTGCCGATAAAAGGATCGGGCTCGGAAGGAGAAAGGGACACCAAATAGCAATCACAGACATCGGCTTCAACCCAGCCAGATAACCAGATGATCGAAGAGGATGATGATCAAAGGGTCCCTCGATCTTTCGTGATTCCCGATGACTCCGACGCCACCAAATCAACAATCGAGGAACTAGAGCAAGTCACATTAATCGAGCACTGGCCCGAGCGAAAGGTATACTTGGGAACGGGGTTGAGTCCCGAACTTAGGAAGAAACTCGTTCAATTTCTTATTTATAACATCAATTTTTTTGCCTGGTCTCATTTAGATATAACAGGGATCCCGTCGGACATAACGACGCATTAGCTAAGTTTGGACCCCTGGTTTAGACCGTTGAAGCAAAAGAGAAGACCCTAGTCCGAGGGAAAGCACGCATTCATAAAGGACGAGGTAACCAAGCTTCTCAAAGTAGGGTCCATTCGGGAGGTGAAATATCCCGAATGGTTAGCCAACATAGTTGTAGTACCTAAAATAGGGAAGAAACTTAGAATGTATGTGGACTATAAGGATTTGAACAAAGCATGCCCCAAGGACTCCTTTCCGCTGCCCAGCATCGATCGTATGATCGATGCTATGGCCGACCACGAGATCCTCACTTTTCTCGATGCCTATTCCGGGTATAATCAAATCCAGATGAACCCGGAGGACCAGGAAAAGACTTCATTCGTCACCAAATATGGAACGTATTGTTATAATGTGATGCCCTTCGGGCTAAAGAATGCAGGGGCAACTTACCAATGCCTAGTATATAAAATGTTCGAAGAACAAATAAGAAAATCAATGGAAGTTTATATTGATGACATGTTAGTTAAATCCCTGCGCGCAGAGGACCATTTGACCCATTTGCAGGAAACGCTCGAAATTTTGAGGAAATACAACATGAAGCTCAACCCCGAAAAATGTGCTTTCGGGGTCGGTTCGGGCAAGTTCCTCAGCTTCATGGTGTCACATTGGGGAATAGAGATTAACCCCGATAAAATCAAGGCCATTGAAGACATCGTCGTTGTGGACAACGTGAAGGCCGTACAAAGGCTAACGGGTCGGATTACAGCCTTAAGCCGGTTTATTTCAAGATCATCTGATCGAAGTCATAATTTTTTCTTTCTACTCAAAAATAAGAACGATTTTGCTTGGACCCCGTAGTGCCAACAAGCATTAGAGGAACTAAAACGATATCTATCAAGCCCACCACTACTTCACACTCCAAAAACAGACGAAAAACTTTGTTTGTACTTGGCAGTATCGGAAGTCGCCGTAAGCGGTGTCCTAGTTCGAGAAGAGCAAGGTACACAATTCCCCGTTTATTATATGAGTCAAAACTTAGGAGAAGCGGAAACTAGATATCCGCTCCTAGAAAAATTGGCACTTGCACTAATAAGCGCCTCTAGAAAGTTGAGGCCATACTTTTAATGTCATCCCATATGCGTATTAACCACTGACCCGTTTTGTAATATTTTGCACAAACCCGAGTTATCAGGCCGACTGGCCAAATGGGCCGTCGAACTCAGTGGGTACGATATCAAATATCAACCCCATACGGCCATCAAGTCTCAAATTTTAGCAGACTTCGTGGCCGATTTCACGCCAACCCTCGTACCCGAAGTCGACAAAGAACTCCTGTTGAAATCAGGTACATCATCGGGGGTATGGATCCTTTTTACGGACGGGGCTTCGAACGTAAAAGGTTCCGGGCTGGGCATAGTTTTGAAACCATCCACGGGTAATACTATTAGTCAATCTATTAAAACTATCAGGTTGACTAACAACGAGGCCGAGTATGAAGCCATGATTGCAGGTCTCAAGCTAGCTAGAAACTTGGGAGCAGAAGTCATTGAAGCCAATTGCGACTCTTTGCTGGTGGTGAGTCAAGTAAACAAAACCTTCGAAGTTTGAGAAGGTAGAATGCAAAGGTATTTAGATAAACTACTTGTCACTTTGCACCATTTCAAACAATGGACTTTACGGCATGTTCCACGAGAACAGAATAATGAGGCCGATGCGCTTGCGAATTTGGGATCGTCGGTCGAGGTAGATGACTTGGGCTCGGGGAATGTTATTCAACTTTCGAGATCGGTAATCGAAGAAGGTCACGCTGAGATAAATTCTATAAGCTTAACCTGGGATTGGAGAAACAAGTATATTGAATTCTTAAAGAGCGAAAAACTCCCATCGGACCCTAAAGATTCTAGGACCCTATGGACTAAAGCTGCTCGATTCACGTTGGTTTCGGACGAAACGTTGTACCGAAGAACATTCGATGGACCGTAGGCAGTATGCTTGGGTCCGGGAGATACCGATTACATCCTACGGGATGTGTACGGGGGTACTTGTGGAAACCACTACGTAGCCGATACATTAGTTCGAAAAATAATCAGAGCAGGGTATTATTGGATCGATATGGGCAAATATCCGAAGGAATTTGTTCATAAATGTGACAAATGTCAAAGGTTTGCACCAATGATCCATCAACCCGGAGAGCAACTCCACTCAGTCCTATCCCTATGGCCGTTCATGAAATGGGGAATGGATATCATCGGCCGTCTGCCATCGACCCCAGGTAAAGCTAAATTCATTTTATTTATGACTGACTATTTTTCTAAATGGGTTGAAGCGCAGGCATTCGAGAAAATAAGAGAGAAAGAAGTTATAGACTTTATTTGGGATCATATCATATGCCGATTCGGGATACCCGCCGAAATAGTGTGTGACAATGGAAAACAATTCGTTGGCAGCAAAGTAACAATATTCCTCGAAGACCACAAAATAAGAAGGATACTATCGACGCCATACCACCCCAGTGGGAATGGACAGGTCGAATCAACGAACAAAACTGTCATTCAAAACTTAAAGAAGAGGTTGAACGACGCTAAAGGAAAATAGAGAGAAATCCTGCCCGAAGTCCTTTGGGCATATCGGACGACGTCAAAATCCAGTAAGGGGCAACCCTATTCTCCTTAGTATATGGGTTCGAAGCATTGATACCAGTCGAAGTTGGTGAACCTAGTGCCAGATTTTTATTCGCGATGGAAGAATCAAATAACGAGGCTATGAATACCAGCCTCGAACTATTGGACGAAAGACGAGAAGTTGCTCTTGTCCAATTGGCCGCCCAAAAGCAGCGAATCGAAAGATATTATAATCGAAGAACCAAGCTCCGCCATTTCAAGTTTGCGACTTAGTGTTAAGAAAAGTTACCATCAATACCCGAAATCCGAACGAAGGAAAACTAGGATCGAATTGGGAAGGACCATATCAGGTGCTCGAGAACACCGGAAAGGGATCGTACATGCTCGACATTATAAACGGCAAACAACTATCAAGCAGCTGGAATGTATCACATCTAAAACGGTACTACTGCTAAGATGGATCAAGGGCTAACAAGGGCTAAGATTTATATTTCAAAACTGACCCCTGCAGAAGTACGAACAAGGGCTAAGATGGATCTTTCGCTTGAAAGCACGCGTTGCACTCTTTTTCCCTTAGACCGGTTTTATCCCAAATGGGTTTTTCGGCAAGGTTTTTAAAGAGGCAACCATTGATCATGCTGCACTTACAACAATATCCGAGGCCTCTTTACAATCGACCTCGAATATTGAGGGGGAATTAGGCCCTTAAACACATCGAGTTTAGATGCAAGAGAGTTATTTCACAACAACAGGGTTCCAATAGGAAAAATTGTAAGAGCCAAATGGTCGAAACGAACCATGCTCATGTAGATTGGCCAGAACCCGGGCGCGGAACATGAACACGTCTAATAACGTGCGAAGAAAGTTCTCTTCTTTATCGGCATCTTATATCCAAGGAAAATTCCTCTATTTTGAGATTTATTATGCAAACAGAATCAAGTTAAATTCGACCAATTATGCCTACGGGCTACATTACCTCGAGTTCGAATCATTCACTAGACGACTAAAGCCTACGGGCTACTTTTATTTCGAGTTCGAGCAATCACTCTCTCGACCATCACGCCCACGGGCTACATTACCTCGAGTTCGAATCATTCACTCGACGACTAAAGCCTACGGGCTACTTTTATTTCGAGTTCGAGCAATCACTCTCTCGACCATCACGCCCACGGGCTACATTACCTCAAGTTCGAATCATTCACTTGACGACTAAAGCTTACGGGCTACTTTTATTTCGAGTTCAAGCAATCACTCTCTCGACCATCACCCCCACAGGCTACATTACCTCGAGTTCGAATCATTCACTCGACGATTAAAGCCTATGGGTTACTTTCACTTCGAGTTCAAGCAAAGCACTCACCCAACTATTACGTCTACGGATTATATTTCTTCAAGATCGAATCACTAACTCAACTAGTAAGCCCAAGGGCTACGTCACTTCGAACAAATCAATAATAGAGACTACAAAGTCCAAATTTGATTGAATTATTAAGATCCTTGTGAAAACATTTGTAAAGGCACACATAAAGTCTGCACAAATTGGCCAAAGTTGTCTATATACAAAAGTTTCTACATGATTACAAACATAACTATGAACTAATCTTCCTGATCACCCTCGGATCCGCTCTTGCTACCGTCATCGTCATCATCATCGCCATCAGAAGCCAAAGCTTCAGCTTCAGCTTCGAGCTCTTTAGCCTTTTTTATTTCTTCAGTAAGGTCGAAACCCCGAACATGTATCTCCTCGAGGGTCTCCCTCTGAGACCTAAATTTGGCAAGTTCGGCAATCCAGTGTGCTCGGGTGTCGGCAGTATCCGCCGCCTCTCATGCCTCCATTTGAGCAGCCTCGGCATCAGCCCGATACACGGCAATGGACTTATCCGCCAAGATTTTTGACGACTCAACCTCGGCCTTGGCCTAGGCAAGCCGGGCTTCAAGCTCCTCGATCCTCTTAGCTTGAGCCGAACTCTTTTGCTTAACGTTTCGAAGCTGGACATCGGCCAATAATAAGTTGGTCAAAATGGTTTCTTTTTCCGTAGCCAGGCGATCGATAGTCTCCTTCCACCGATTACATTCGGCTTTGATTTGATCGACTTCTTCTCGAAGTGACTCAATCATTTCAACCTTTTGATGCAGCTGAGACAACGAAGGGTTAACCTCCACAGTCGAGTCAAACCCATACTTTAACAAAACGAGGCTCACCTGCTTGTCAAGTTTGGCCTCTTCTTCATGAGCCTTAGCCAAATCCGCTCGGAGGTCCTTTATAGCCTCGTCCTTTTGGCTGCAAAGAAGCTGCAAGGCGTCTCTCTCCCCCGAGACCTTCTGAAGCTCGACCTCGCACTGGCTAAGGTCGACTCGAAATCTACTAATGGCCTGCACAGTAGGGAAAGAACACGAGTCAAATTCGGAAAAGAACAAAGAAACCTAGTATAGTAAAATCATTACCTGAGTAATGAAACGTTGGGCCTCTTCCAGTATAAGAGAAGCGTCCCCGATATCGGTAGCATCACCGACTCTGGTAAAGCAATCCCGAAAGGGATCCCCTGCACTAGTGCCTCTGCCCATATCAGGGGTCTTCAATTCTCGAGCTTCCTTTAACGCCTCCTCAGAAAATGTGGGAAGAGAAGGCGAATAACCCACTGTCATAGTCCCAAGTGAATCACTCGGGGCGTTCTGATCAAGACTCGGGATCCCGGAGTCAACCCCGACCGGTACAACTGCCATCGGTTCAGGAGCTTCGGTGACCTCGATAGGTCTGGCAGATCGGGACACCAAGGCCGAGGCACCTCCTTCTTCCACTTCTTCTTCTTCATCTTCTTCTTCTTCTCTCAGTCGTTGGACCGAGTCAATCGAAAGGGCAATTGCCTTCCTCCTTACCCTTCAAGTTTCGGGCTTGGGGCTCTCTGATCGAGAGGTAGCTTTGCGCTTCTTGTCTTTCCCCGATTTCGGGATCGGGAACTTGGTTCCTTCTTCACACTCGAAGGCCTCAAAACGGCATCCTTGGTTACGCCTGCATGAAAGGAAATCGATAACGAATGGAGCACAAAGAGCGCTTCGAAGGAAACGAGAAGTAAAACCTTACCATGGTTCTTGGCTTCCCATCTGCCTTTAGCCAAATCACGCTAAGCGCGTTCGGCATAAGAGGAAGTCGAGGCTAACTTCCGAACCCAATCCTCGAGGTCGGGCACCGCTTGTGGAATCCAATGGGCAGCTGTATATCGGGAAGAAACATCAAAAAAATAATAAAAAAAAATTTATGAGAACAACTTACGATCAAAATTCCATTCCTCGGGGAACGACATCTTCTCTTCCGGAATAAGGTCACGGGTCGTCACCCGAATGTAACGCCCCATCCAACCTCGATCCTTGTCTTCGTCGATGTTCGACATCAAAGCCTTCGATGCCCGACGATGAAGTCAGATTAATCCTCGAAAGATTTGAGGCCGATACAACTGTATGAGGTGATTCAGGATAAAATCCAGCCCCCCCGGCTTTGGTGGAGAAGAAGCGAAGTAAGATTACTATACGCCACACAAAGGGATGAATCTGACCAAGGATGACCTGATATCTCTTGCAAAAATCGATGATCACCGGGTCGACCGGACCCAATGTGAAGGGATAATTGTAAACACTTAAAAACCCCTCCACATGGGTGACGACACTCTCTTCGGGGGATGGAATTTGCAACACAACCTCGGAACCCCAGTTACAGTCTTTTCTAACGGCCTCGAGATGACCCTCCGTTATAGAGCACATATATATCGACACGTGCTCGCATCGACCCGGGATGGATGAAGGATTCTCAACCTTGAAATCAATCTTTAGAGTACATGGGCCGGGAATATAGTCATAGGTGGACGGCTCCACCGGCGCCTTGTCGCCGAACGACCGTGAAGAAGAAGCTTTCTCCTTCTGAGGCACAGTTTTCGAAGTCTTGGCCATTGATATGGGAGGAAGAAAGACAAAGGAAAGTGAAAAATTGACGACACCTAAACTCTGGTAGCAACAAGAAAAGAAGAAAAGATGAGAAAATTTGGGGGAGTGAACGCATGAAATAAGTAAATGACAGGTGGAAGAGCTATTTATAGGCTCCATCGTGACGGTTCAATATCACAGGTGGCCGACCGCCATCTGACAAGCATTAAATACCTTGAAAGGCTGAATCGATAGGACAACTATCACATACGTCATAATCGATCCCTGTGAAAACGTCGGCTTATGACCCGATCGAACCACCAAAAATCACATCGATTCTCGCCGCATCCTTCGTGAGAAACGAGGGGACTATCTGTATACGGTCGAAATAGATTTCGGCCTTCCTACGTTCGATCGAGTTCGAGTGTTAAAAAGTCGGAATGAGATTTTAGGAGTGAGCTCCGAAGTCGGTACTAACGAGCCTCAAGCCCGAAGGTCGATCGAGGAGTCGGCTCGATAACCCTATCGAGCCCGTGGCCGAATCGATCTACAAGGCACTGCTTCGAGGTCGGAAATGCACGACGCCCATCTCGAAAGTCGGACTCGAGCCAAGACCGAAAGGCCCGACCCAGTAATGAGCTCGAGCCAGTATTGAGCTCACAGACAAGAGCCGTTGCGACCACACCAAGAGAGAGAATCTTGGCGGAATCAAGGAAGAGACAAGTCATCATGGGCCTTCCACTATATGTTTTATTTTATTATTTTTTTGTAATGACCCTCTTCTATAAAAGGGGAATCCTTGTAAGCTAAAGGGCAGAGACAAAAAAATCACTTCTCAGATTGAAAGATATCCTTTTGTGTTTGCTTTACTTTATCTCATTCATTCTTATTGCCCACTATTTGCATTCTCATAGTCAAGAATA
This sequence comes from Nicotiana tomentosiformis, assembly GCF_000390325.3. Classification (NCBI taxonomy): domain Eukaryota; kingdom Viridiplantae; phylum Streptophyta; class Magnoliopsida; order Solanales; family Solanaceae; genus Nicotiana; species Nicotiana tomentosiformis. The sequence goes on along the minus strand of NC_090818.1, from coordinate 71,331,310 downwards.
TACGTACATCTATTTTTCTATACGATTTATATCTAATTGTATAACCAAAGAAGAAATAGAGCAAACCAGAGAGCACAAGTAAATTCAAACCAAAAAGGTAGTTTATAGACAAGTGTCAAGATTAACAGCGAAAATATTCGAACAACCTCCCAAAACTGGTAATACTGAGTCACAACTCTAACTGAATACATGGAATTATCTCGAGAGTCGAATATACAATACTGTTCGAATAAGAAATTAACAGTACAATAAAATGGAAAGACTAAAAGGGACTGCGACGTCCAAACACTCCTACCTTGAATCCTTGCGATCATACTCTAATCTCTGTCTGAATCCGATATCTCAAATACCTGGCTCTGCACAAAAATATGCAGAAGTGTAGTATGAGTACACCGCAGTCGGTACCCAGTAAGTATTAAGACTAACCTCGGTGGAGTAGTGACAAGATATAGTCAAGACACTCACTAGTCAAATAACTTGTGTAATATAGCAGTATACAATAGTACTCAAAAACGACTAGCAATGATAACAATAAAATCAACCAGTGATATAAACAGCAAGGCAACAAGAACATCATAATTATTGCTCAAACGAATAAGGAACACAAGTACAACCAATTAATCAAGTCCTTAAAATATAAATCCTTCACATATAATTCTTTAAGATAAATATCTTTCGAATATACTTCTTTTGAATAAATATCTTTCGAATATACTTCTTTCAAGTAAAAGTCACTATGTGACACCTCATTTCACAATCATAAAAATTACGGGTCTTAGCCCACTTTCATATTTTCATGGCACCTCGTGCCCATATTTCTATCATAACCGCACGGACAACTCAATAATAAAATCATTATATTTCCTCAGCACCTCATGCCCATATTTCTTTCATAATCGCACGGACAACTCACGTACCAAAATATCAATGTATATAAGATCTGCGGGATCAATTTATTTTCAATAAAGTAAGTTTATAATTTTTTTAAACCAAGTAAGAAATTATCAAAAAAATGAGTTTATTTTTGAACTCGTTTGGGTGAAGAAAATGACATTTCAATTAAAATGAAGCATCCGATGACTACTAATTTGGATGTAAAATTTATTAAATTAAAACATAATAGCAATTTCTTTTATTCGTAACAACTCAAATTTCGAAAACCAGTAAAAATCATAAACACAAATCCTCAGAGTCTTTTACAAAGAGCCAAAGCAAACACAATACAACAAGGAATACAAAACACATAATAAAATCAAATAATACATCACGGATGAACACAAGAATTTACATATCACGGAAAAATAAAATAACCAAAGGCAAATGCAGCCATAAAAAAATATCAACAAAGGGTACTCCCGAGGTACCGCCTCATAGTCCCAAATCATAAATAAATTTCAACAAAGGGCACTCGCGAGGTACCGCCTTGTAGTCCCAAATCATAAATAAACTTCAACAAAGGGCACTCCCGAGGTACCACCTCGTAGTCTCTACAAAAATATCAACAATAACAATGCCCTCAGGCCATCACAAGTCATCACAAATCAATCCCCGACCTAGCCCACCCTGTCTCGCCACGTGTGCAATTATAAAGTAAATGCTCGCCTTGTCTCGCCGCACGTGCATAATAATATCCCCACCTTGTCTCACCACATGCGCAAAACCACATATATAGCCCCCTTTGTCACGCCGCATGTGCATATATCAATAGTAACAATAGCACGACAGAAACCTCGTGCAAACACCCGAACAAACCTCTCAACAATATCACGCGCCAATATCACAACATCTCATGAATTGCACCTCAAGTGCTCAATTATCACAACATATCACAAATTGCACATCAAGTGCTCAAATATTACAACTTACCACAGAAATCAACAATACATTATTTTCCACAATAAGGAGCCCATGGCTCGACCAAAATGTGCACAAAATCTTAACAAAATATTCGGGAGTAAACAACTCAACAAAATAATATTTCACAATTTACAACTTTGCCTTGGTATGATTTACGGCCTTTATAACTCAATACCAATTTCAACAACATGAACTGAAAAGTAAATCATCAAGGAACAACGCCTTCTTTAATCCAAATTTTTTGGCAAATAGATTAATGCCTCATTTTAAAAATTTTTAATAAATTATTTGCAAATGAATAATCCATAATGAAATTATCTCCAGAAAATATTAACTCGACAAAAATACGGGATTCACATAAAATCAAGGTGGCAATCACACCAAATCATCATATAAAAATAAATTCAACATACAAGGATTCAGACATGACAAATAGAGGATTTAATAAGTACCAATAATTTCTAATTTAGTACATAAGGGCGTCTAAAAATTTTAGCCGATATAATTTGCACATATAAACCAAGTACGTACTCGTCACCTCGCGTACATAATTTTTAATTACACAGTTTCCACATAAAACTGAATGTCTAAGGGGTAATTTTCCCCACTCAAGGTTAGACAAGATACTTATCTCAAATCACATTATCTCAATCCAATAGTAGACATTTTCCTCGATAATCCAACTCCGAATGGTTCGAATTTAACCAAAAATAATTCAATACAGCCAACACAAATTATAGGAATCAATCCCATATGAAAAGACTAAATTTTCCAATAAAATACGAAATTAACTCAAAAATTGCCTGTGGAGCCCACGTCTCAGAATCCGACGAAAGTTACGAAATATGAATGAATATTCAACTACGAGTGCAACCATACCAAAATTACTAAATTCTCACATCAACCCGATCCTCAAATCATCAATTAAAGTCTTTGAAAATTTCTACCATTTTCAACCCAATCTTTACCTATTTAAACTCAATAATCTTTCCACAAACCTTATTGGTACGTGTATGTATAATTAATACTGTTACACCCAAGAATCATACTCCAAATCACCCATCTTTACCCAAAATAGCATTCTCAAGACCTGCCCTTAGGGTTCATGAAATATCCTATTATAATTTCAAATAAAACTCATAAACATGCTACCCATACTCCAATATGACATATATATGAAGCTCAAGTGAAGGGATTATCTCTTGGTGGAAGAATCTCAGTTTTTCTCTTTTTGGTATTCTTGAATATTCAATACATTTCCTATGGATTTGATCCATAAAAAATGTTAGTGTTATAACTAAATGATGTTATATAATCATCCTTGTGCCAAAACAACTTATCTTGAAGTGTATACATGGTGGAAGAGCTCCTCCTTCTCTCTAGAAATCAATTCCAAGTTGAAGAACTAATATTTTCTCTCTCTAAACCCCTTGTTTCAGCCCCTTTAAAATGCCGCTTGAAGCTGCGTAGCCTCCTGTGTAGGCTACGCACAAAGGCTACGCATGGTAGACTTCTATCCCCTTTCAGTTGGAAGCTGCTGGATTTGCCTACGCAATGGTGCGTAGGCTACGCAAGACTCGCGTAGCTGTTCTGCCATCCTTTAGTAAAACGGTCATAACTTCTTGTAGGAATCTCCAAATGACAAACGGTGTGAATAATTAGAATCTAGACACATAGACCTTTCGTTTGATAGGTTATACACCATATAACTCTTTATATCTTAAGAGTTATGCTTGTTTGGATTTAGGTCTTGTGCGAACTCACTTGAAACTTTACCCCATCGTATAATTTCCAACTTGACTTAGCCTCGGGGCTCTTCTTAGACCACACATCACTTTTAATATGTCTCGTACACTTATTATCATATCTAATTGATATCCATCATATTAATAGTCCTCATCTGCACACAAAATAATATAATTAGCACACATCAACTTTCTTATTTTGCCAAAATGCGTTGAATTATTTTACGGACTTCCAACTCCAATTGCGGACATATGCCTAAGTCCGAAATCACCATACGAAGATATTGGAATAATCAAAACTCTATTCCGGGGTCGTTTTCTCAAAAGTCAACTCTCCGGTCAATTCTTTTATTTTAAACTTCTTAAATAAGAATTATTCTTCCAATTTGATCCCGAATCATCCAAAAATCAAACTCGACCACACACGCAAGTCATAATACACATCACAAAGTTGCTTGGGACCTTAGGTCACTGAACGAGACGCTAATTCACATAACGATAAGTTGGGTCATTACATTCTCCCCCTCTTAAACATACGTTCGTCCTCGAACGTGTCAAGAATTATATTGAGGATATTAAATTACAGAGTGTATTCTTACATACATACTCGATGGTGATTCTACGCCGCCACAAATTTAACATGGTCCGACAACACCATCTCAATTGCGATTTTATCTTTTATCATCATTTAAAAAATTTAAAACCAATTTCTTACACTCCAAACATTTTCAAAAGGCCTCATTTTCACATCAACGCACGGTATTAGTTTCAACCGGATGTTGCAACTCGTGCATACGCACACGTCATACGTATGCCCATAATCACACCTCTGGTCATATGTCACGACCCAAAATCTCACCAGTCGTGATGGCGCCTATCTCAATACTAGGCAAGCCCAAAATCTTAATAAACCACCATATCTTTTAAATTTGAAAACAAAATAATTAAATTTAGTGGAAGAAATCTCACAAATACAAATATAACACTCCCAAAACTCGGTGTCACTGAGCATCTAAATGAATACAAAGTCTGACTGATAAACATCACTGTCTGAAGTATAGAACAATACAATAACTAAACAGGAAGGGAATCAAGTATGCGGTCGTCAAGCAGCTACCTTGATACTCTCCAATATAAATAACTCTGAATTCTAGCAGTCGTCGTATCCGGGAGCACCTGGATCTGCACATGAGGTGCAGAGTGTAGTATGAGTACAACTAACTCAATAAGTAACAAGATTAACCTCTAGGCTGAAAGAAATGATGAGCTCCGCAGGTACAGTCCAGTAAAATAAAATGGTACAGAAATGTAGGCATGCTTTCAAGTTCAACAGTTAAACTCAGTACTAGTGAAAAAGATCAATACTGCATGATATGAGGCATATGACATCTCGGTAGAAAGACCTCATGTAAATACTGGTCACAAATTATCCGGTCACTCGTTACTGTTTATGGCCAATCGAACCTAGGGGTGTTCCAGCCCGTATATATATATATATATATATATATATATATATATATATATATATATACATATAGGCACATCGACTGACAGTCAGTCACCCAGTACCATATAAGGCCAATCCAGCCCTGGGATAATTTATCCCTAAATATAAATGATACTGACAAGATCCATGTCCAGATAACTCATTACAATACAAATAAGTAAGGCAATTCCATGCCCTGGGAAAATACATTCCAAATATATATATAAGCAATAAGTAAGGTAAGTCCATACCCTGGGAAAATCCATCCCAAATATCGATGATCATATACGCTCACTGGGGGTGTGTACAGACTCTGGAGGGGCTCCTTCAACCCAAGCGTAATACAAAGCCAATATGGCCTACTGCAGGCGGGCAGTCCCGATCCGTATAATAACAAAGCCTATAAGGCCTAATGCAGCGAGCAGCCCCAGTCCATAAAATAGTAAAGCCTATAAGGCCTGCTGCAGGCGGGCAGCCCCGATCCAAAATAATAATAATGTATAAAGCCATTATGGCCTGCTGCGTTGCGCAGCTCAACCCCATAAATATCCTCACAATGGACTATTATTACTGAGTGTGAAATATATATTTTTGAACAATTAATTCAACAACAACACGACCCCATGGGTCCTAAAATATCAGCACGTAGCCTAAACACGATCTTTATTACAAGCCTCAGCTCAATTCCTCTAACACGTGCCACATGTTCAGATAATAACATGATTCTTTGATTTTACAACTTCACGGGATTTATTCAAGATACAATTTCTATAGTGCACGTCTACATGTTCGTCACCTATCGTGTGTGTCACCTTCAACAATTGATATCATAACAAATTCGGAGATTCATACCCTCAGAACCAAGTTTAGAAGTGTTACTTACCTCAAATCGTGTAATTCTTTACTCCGGTATGCCTTTGCCTCGTGAATTGGCCTCCAAACGCCTCGAATCTAGCTACAAATAATTCGTTTCAGTCAATAAAAATGATAGGAATTAATTCCATAAGAAAATAAAATTTTTCCATCAATATCCGAAATTTCACCCAAAAATCGTCCGTGGGGCCCACGTCTCGGAACCCAACAAAAGTTATAAAATCCGAAAGCCCATTCAACCACGAGTCTAACCATACTAGTTTCACTCAAATCCGACTTCGAATCGACATTCAAATCCCAAAAAATTATTTTATGAATTTCTATAATTTTACCTAAATTTCCACCTCAAAGTACTAATCAGATGATGAAATCATTAATATAATTATGTATATTAACCAAATTCGAGTTAGAATCACTTACCCCGATGAATTTCTTGAAAATCCACAAAAAATTGCCACAAACCGAGCTCCCTAGGTCCAAAATGTTAAATAATACCCTAAACCCCGTTTATATAGTGCACCCTCTGAACTCCCACTTCGCGGTCCGCGAAATTCCAAGCGCGGCCGTGCCTCCCAGGTCCCGCGGTCGCGAAAATATTGTGCGATCCGCGAAATTTTTGGCGGCTGCACTGCCATACTTTAGTATTTTGGCCATAACTTTCTCTACAGATGTCCAAATGATGACTTCTTTACCTTTCTGGAAACTAGACACGAAGGGATACCAACTTTCATTTTTGAATCATCTCAAAATTCCTTGTAGATCAAAAGATATAGGCTTCCGAGGTCGGACCGGCGAATCTGTAGAACTCCCTGGAGTGCAGCCGCGATAGAATTATGCGGTCCGCGAAATTCCAAGGGCGGCCGCAAAATTCTGCTGAGGTCCGCGAAATTCAAAGCACCAGAACCATACCTGAGTTCTGGAAATACCCGGACTCGCTCAAAACTCACCCCGAAACATACTCGAGGCCCCCGGGACCTCAACCAAACATACCAACCAATCCTAAAATATCATACGAACTTAGTCGAACCTTCGAATCACTCAAAACAACATCAAAATACCAAATTACCCTCGGATTCAAGTCTAAGAACTTCTAAACTTACAAATTCGACAACCGATGCCGAAACCAACCATACTACATCCAAATGACCTCAAATTTTGCACACACATCACAAATGAGACTACGAACCTACTTCAACTTCCTAAATTCCATTCCGACCCCGATATCAAATTTTTCACTGCCGACCGAAATCGCCGAATTTTCTACTTTCACCAATTCAAACCTAATTCTACTACGGACCTCCAAATAATTTTTCGGACACGCTCCTAAGTCCAACATCACCATACGGAGCTATGGGAATTATCAAAATTTGAATCCGAGGTCGTTTACACATAAGTCCCCATCCAGTCGACTTTTCTAACTTAAGTTTCCAAATTATGAGACTAAGTGTCTCATTTCACTCCGAATTCCTTTCGGACCCGAACCAACTAACCCGGTAAGTCATAAAATAACTGTAAAGCATAAATTGAGCAGTAAATGGGGGAACGAGATTATAATAATCAAAACGACCGGCCGGGTCGTTACATTCTCCCCCACTTAAACATACGTTCGTCCTCCAACGTGCCAGGTGTTGTTTCCAAGCCACCACATCACTATTCCATCTTACCACGCACGTACCCGGGGGTGATCCTACGTTACCCTATTCCACACAGGCCTGACAACACAATACAACTGAAAATCCTTAGTTTAACCTTAGCCCAAAAACTTGGAGCCCAATTTCTAACACCTAGAATTCTTTCCAAGATCTAAATCTCATATCTACACCGTATGAGTCCGAACAAGTTGTATCCAGCCATAACCATAATCAAGTATGATAGTACCCATTCTAGGTCCGATGACCTTATATTATTAAACACAACTATCCCACAGACACGCTACATCAATATAACTCAGGCCACAACTGTGCAATCTTTGTACCCAAATATGGAAAATGTCTCAAAGAAGAGAACCGTATTGTGAGTTCAACAATCACCACCACAACTGCAAAGCTATAAGCTCGTTATATATAGTAGAACCAAGACATACAATTTTAATAACAGTAATCGGCTCTTCTAGAGCTCACATTAACATCACTCGCACGGACAACTCACGTGCTATAGTATCAATATCTGGACCCGCACGGGCAACTCTTGTGCCAATAATATCAGTATATGGATCCGCACGGACAACTCACGTGCCAATAACATAATCCGCCTGGCATGGTCACATGCCTCCAGTCCAAGCATATCATAGAGGAGCAATCGAATAAATACACATATATATGATAAATGAAATAAGATTCACATGCTCCTGAACTGGTATAAATAGCACGCCATAGTGTAAGCATGTGCAAAGTTTGCTATCACACTTCCAATCGAAAATTTTTTTTTAACGTAGAATTAGTAACTGCCCCATTTATTTAGGGAATCATCTTCTTTGTAACCTCAAGTATAGCCCAGATAGTTCTCAACAAAGGTACGAATACAGGAAACGTTATAACTTTATGCTTAACAGTCAACTTTAGGCATATAATAGCCTAAGCATTCTTTCGAGTATAAATACCTACCCCAATGCCTGCACATTGGTTCAAACCTCACATATATGCACATTTATAGCGTGTAGCTATCACAAATAATTAACGCAACTAGTGCCTCCACCGAGTTTTAAATAAAATAGTTACCTTAAATAGGCCGCAACCCTAAACAATATACTTCTGAGAACTCCCGGTCTCCAAATTCATTGAACACATGAATCACCGTAACTGATCCCAACTCTAGCACTAAAATGACTAACACACCTTCCATTCACGATAATCCCATGAGGAATACTTTCATAATTCTTCCGTGCCACATAGCAATAATTTGAATATCAACAGTCTATCAACCATGTGAGTACCGCAATACTAATTAAACATCCGTGAGTCAATACAATGCGCCTTCTGGAATACACACCCTTCTCATACAATACCAAGTAGTAGTAGTATTTATCTAGTCATTTGGAACCGCCCATGTTTTCTAAGAATTCATGGCCATTCTGCCCAAACTTCGCTACCTTCCTTCAAGACTGAACTGCCATCTTGTACATGTAAATCTAACTTCCGCACAACACATAAAATCTATCTTGCCATCATGTGAAAAGCACAAGAATCTCATTATCAATTCTGGGTCACCAGAAAATTACATATCCGGTTAGTTAGAAACCTTTATATTGCTTCCTTCTAGGAGGAAATCACAATATACAACACGTTACCATACCCGTAGAAAATATCCGGTTCAAACCATGGTGGAAACTATCAAGAACACTTTAAAATCCATCTGCATATAACCAAGCTATTAGAACTAAATTCCTCTAAGTTGACCAAACCACGTAGGTTACCAAAACCCAAGAATATTGCTACCAAACATCTGTAGAGTCTCACCACATCATAATTACCCCTATAAATATCACAACTGAAACACCCACTCTGAAAATACCTTATTTGAGTCTAAGGCCATTTCATTCACCTTCCTGATACTAAAATATAAAATCCATAATGATATACAAAAATTCCACAAGTCTCGACACCATCCAACTTAAATCTCAGATTTTAGCCATAAACAAATCCGCCAAAAAATCTCAATTGTTACATATTAATCTCGAATCCGTTAGAAGTTTCTCGAGAGTCACCCCCTTTGTTCAAATCCACATTACACCGCCCAAATGGGCCAAAAGACACGTGCCCCATTAGCACAACACTCAAAGAAGTAACTCTACTTTAATACAACCTATCAAATTCATATTCCGTGCACACTACATCATTCACAAATAACAACTCACTCATCCCACAATTTTCATATACTTATAAAGCGCAATATAACTCGTATCCAGAAATTTTCTTACTCGAGTCATTCTCGAACTCCACCTCTGCAAGTCATCACTGATTCCCAAGTATACTTCAGTCCAAAACAAAAAATTTGACATCTAACCATGAATTGAATTGTCAATAGCAGGCTCCCCCACTTGGCTCAAAGCCATAGATTAAAATACTTGATAACTCACAATACCCATACTTTATTACTGTCTTAATACCGCAGTCAGTTCAACAAAAAAATTTCTCAAGCTCAAGACACACCAACCATAAAATACCTCAATCATCCTCTAAGTTAGCATTTATTCTCGTGACAATCAAGTCAAATTTTCTCAACCCGATTCAATTCAAATCTCAACACATACACCCCGTTGGTAGAAAAGAAACTCTCTATTCACATCATAAAGAACACACCTATATAGATTACTGCGCAGGAGATAACCTACCTACTTAGTCTCAAATTGGCATCTTGTTAGAGCCTTTCGCAGCCATAATTACTATGAAATCACTAAATCTTTCTGAGTCCAAACTCATTAACCAGACACGAGAATTTAATTTGCCCCAAAATTTAACAACGTGAAAGATCTTTCAAAATATTCACACTCGAGATTGTACATCACATCAAACGAAAATAAAGCACCCAATGGCCTTCCTTTACATTTCAAGTAAACACTTCCCGTCACATTCAAATCGTCTTAACACATCCCGCAGTTACATCATGCTCATCACAAAGCCAATCCACCGCTCATCGAGCCACAAATTCCACTCGTAAGGACACTACCGGACATACGAGTCCAAATGTACAAATTACAACTAAAACTACCGAGCCTAAGCTGCGGTCTAAATCTGGCCTCAAGTCCTCCAGACTGGCCCATTACCAAAACACAGAATACACATCTTGAACCTCCTTCATAGAATCATAAGCCGGCAATGCATAGCTGATACCGAGTGCTCATATACGTATATGAAATACGTGGAAGGAATTCAAAGAGTTATGTTTCAAACTGAATCAATTCTGCACGATAGAATACAAAAAAGTGAAATTTTCTTAAGGTTTCGACAGCCTCTCGAAGATAAGTACAAACGTCTCCGTACCGATCCGCAAGACTCTACTAAACCTGCTCATGACTCGTGAGACCTATGTTACCTAGAGCTCTGATACCAACTTGTCACGACCCAAAAAATCACCAGTCGGGATGGCGCCTATCTCAACACTAGGCAAGCCCAAAATCTTAATAAACCACCATATCTTTTAAATTTGAAAACAAAATAATTAAATTCAGCGGAAGAAATCTCACAAATACAAATATAACACTCCCAAAACCCGATGTCACTGAGTACATGAGCATCTAAATGAATACAAAGCTTGACTGATAAACATCACTACCTGAAGTATAGAACAATACAATAACTAAACAGGAAGGGAATCAAGTCTGCGGTCGTCAAGCAGCTACCTTTATACTCTCCAATAGAAATAACTCTGAATTGTAGTAGTCGTCGTATCCGTGAGCACCTGGATCTGCATACGAGGTGCAGAGTGTGGTATGAGTACAACTAACTAAATAAGTAACAAGACTAACCTCTGGGCTGAAAGAAATGATGAGCTCTGCAGGTACAGTCCAGTAAAAAACATAATGGTACAGAAATGTAGGCATGCTTTCAAGTTCAACATTTAAACTCAGTACAATTACTGCATGATATGAGGCATATGACATCTCAGTAGAAAGACATCATGTAAATACTGGTCACAAATTATCCGGTCACTCGGTACTGTTTATGGCCAATCCAACCTAGGAGTGTTCCAACCCGTACATATATATATATATATATATATATATATATATATATGCACATCGACTGACAGTCAGTCACCCAGTGCCGTATAAGGCCAATCCAGCCCTGGGATAATTTATACCTAAATATAAATGATACTGACAAGATCCATGTCGAGATAACTCATTACAATACAAATAAGTAAGACAAGTCCATGCCCTGGGAAAATTCATCCCAAATATATATATATATATATATATATATATATATATATATATATACAGTAAGTAAGGCAAGTTCATGCCCTGGGAAAATCCATCCCAAATATATATATATAAGTAGTAAGTAAGGCAAGTCCATGCCCTGGGAAAATCCATCCCAAAAATCGATGATCATCTACGCTCACTAGGGGTATGTACAGACTCCGGAGGGGCTCCTTCAGCCCAAGCGTAATACAAAGCCAATATGGCCTATTGTAGGCAGGCAGTCCCGATCTGTATAATAACAAAGCCTATAATATCTGCTGCAGGCGGGCAACCCCGATCCATAAAATAGTAAAGCCTATAAGGCCTGCTACAGGCGGGCAGCCCCGATCCAAAACAATAATAATGTATAAAGCCATTATGGCCTGCTGCGTTGCGCAGCTCAATCCCATAAATATCCTCACAATGGACAATTGTTACTGAGTGTGAAATGTATAATTTTGAACAATTAATTCAACATCAACATGATCCCATGGGTCCTAAAATATAGGCACGTAGCCTAAACACGATCTTTATTACAAGCCTTAGCTCAATTACTCTGACACGTGCCACATATTCAGATAATAACATGATTCTTTGATTTTACAACTTCACGGGATTTATTCAAGACACAATTTCAGTGGTTCACATCTACATGTTCGTCACCTATCGTGTGTGTCACCTTCAACAATTCATATCATACCAAATTCGGGGATTCATACCCTCAGAACCAAGTTTAGAAGTGTTACTTACCTCAAATAGTGTAATTCTTTACTCCGGTATGCCTTTGCCTCGTGAATTGGCCTCCAAACGCCTCGAATCTAACCACAAATAATTCGTTTCAGTCAATAAAAATGATAGGAATTAATTCCATAAGAAAATAAAATTTTTCCATCAACATTCGAAATTTCACCCAAAAATCGCCGGTGGGGCCCACGTCTCGGAACCCGACAAATGTTACAAAATCCGAAAACCCATTCAACCATGAGTCTAATCATACTAGTTTCATTCAAATCCGACTTCGAATCGACATTCAAATCCCAAACCCTCGTTTCAAATTTTCGCAATACTGACAGCAATTTACCCGAATTAATGAGTCACATTTAATGCCACCCGGGCACTCATATCATGGGGCTAAAACTTTCATATTTACGACACAATTATGGCTAAATATGCACAGAATCACGTAAAAGAATTATCAATTAAGTCTAACAGGCATGACTCCCTATTAGTACTATAGTTCAAATTTAATTTTACAAAGGGAGAATTTAAACTCATAAATATTTCACCACTAGGACCTCGTCCTTATATAACTTTCACCGCGGCTTGTATCCCAGTTTAAATATTTCACATCATATAAAAGTGTGAGGATCTCGTACTCAACTCTGAATCACAAGTATTTTGCACATTGTGCCAACTGAAATTTTTCCATTTCCTTTCTTTCTTCTTTTTAATAAATTTCGTAAATAATTTTCACAACACATAATGACTCCCATACCAATAGGGCATGTAATTCATAAAATTGAACTCAATTATTCCGAAATCACATCAAAACCCACTGTAGTGATTAATAGAAAGTCATTTTTAGACTTATAGCCCTCAATAGTGAACAAAAATAAAAATGATAGATACGGGCTAACATCATCAAATCTCCCAATAGGGATAAATACGTGAGTGGTGTACAAAATCACTAACTCACCATACATGGAGCATGATAGGAGGTCTCACCTCGATAATTGGAATTAAATCAAAATAAGAACAGTGCTCCTCTATTATGAATTAAATCATATCTGTAATGACACCATCTGGTGTAGCGGCCTCTACCATACCATATCAATTATATCAATGGGTCGGGCCTCCCCCTCTAGGGCACCCTCTACCTGCTTGTCCTCCGCCCCTAACTGACTGTGCATGTGGGGTAGTAACTGGAATAGAGCTTGTAGCCTGAGTATTCTAATGAAATCCGCCTCTCCCAAGTCAGGGACAATCTCTCATGATATGTCTAGTATCACCACACTGATAACAACCCCTTTGCGGGTTCGTCTGCTCATACTGAGTCTGTGCCAGCTAACTGGAATAACCATTATAGGAACCCCGTGCCGGTGGTGCATTAAAAGAATTTTCTGGAGCACCTCGAGTATTCTGAAATTATTTTCATGACCCCGCTAATACTGAAATGTAGAATTATTAAGGACGCGGGAATACCGCAAGTCCCAATATCATCCCATACAATTCTCAGCTCTTAATCATTTACAAGTTTTGGAGAACCTTTCAATACCACATATATACATCTCAGGCCAAAACTGATATAACACATGACCCCGCAATCTGATCGTTGATAGTGGACTCCTCTCACTTGGCGCGAAGCCATAGGACAACGTCCGATAATCCACAATACTAACCTTTACCGCTCGTACGTCACCAGTCATAAGACACATCAAACCATTTATTAGGCGCATGTCATCCTCGTGACAGTCAAAATTGCTTCCTCGAGTGCGTTGACTGCTAGTATGTACCTTTTACTAAATGTAAATCCCATACGAACTACATAGTCTCTAATACCACCAACTATCTTCAGATCTACATCCACCTCGTGACCCTACCACGATTGTGATGATTAAGCAATTAATTAAACCTTCTTAAGATCATACTTATCAACCAGATGTCAGAACCTGCTATACCACCATGTGCACAACTGAATGATGTCTCAATACTTCCGCATCCTCGATCTGGACGACACTTTATAACAATGGTTGAGCAACCCTGGCTCCCTTATAACCCCTCTGTAATATCACGAACCGTTGGCGCATAGTTGATACCGAGTGCACAATTTCATACACGAGTGGATGCAAAAGAACATAAGATATATGCTTCAAGCTGAATAAATGCCGCACGATAAGGAATGAAAGAAGTGAAACTTTTTCCTACTAGCTCTGTAGCCTCTCGAAGATAAGTACATACGTCTCCGTACCGATCTGCAAGGCTCTACCAAACTCGTTCGTGACTCGTAGAACCTATGAACCTAGAGCTCTGATACCAACTTGTCACGACCCAAAATCCCACCACAGGCGTCGTGATGGCACTTAGTCTCTAAGACTAGGTAAGCCGATTATAATAACAATTCAAGCCATTTTTTTTATAGACAAGTGTCAAAACTAACAGCAGAAATATTCGAACAATCTCCCAAGACTGGTAATACTGAGTCACAACTCTAACTGAATATATAGAATTATCTCGAGGGTCGAATATACAATATTGTTCGAATAAGAAATTAACAGTACAATAAAATAGAAGACTCCAAGAGACTGCGATGACCAAGCACTCCTACCTTGAATCCTTGCGATCATACTCTAATCTCTGTCTGAATCTGATATCTCCAATACCTGGCTCTGTACAAAAATATGCAGAAGTGTAGTATGAGTATACCACGGTCAGTACCCAGTAAGTATCAAGACTAACCTCGGTGGAGTAGTGACGAGGTATAGTCAAGCCACTCACTAGTCAAATAACCTATGCAATATAACAGTATACAATAGTACTAGAAAACGACTAGCAATGATAACAATAAAATCAACTAGTGATATAAACAGCAAGACAACAAGAACATCATAATTATTGCTCAAATAAATAAGGAACACAAGTACAACCAATTAATCAAGTCCTTAAAATATAAATCCTTCACATATAATTCTTTAAGATAAATATCTTTCGAATATACTTCTTTTGAATAAATATCTTTCGAATATACTTCTTTCAAGTAAAAGTCACTATATGATACCTCATTTCACAATTATAAAAATTATGGGTCTTAGCCCACTTTCATATTTTCACGGTACCTCGTGCCCATATTTATATCATAACCGCACAGACAACTCAATAATAAAATCATCATATTTCTCCGGCACCTCATGCCCATATTTCTTTCATAACTGCACGGACAACTCACGTACCAAAATATCAATGTATATAAGATCCGCATGATCAATTTATTTTCAATAAAGTAAGTTTATAATTTTTTAAACCAAGTAAGAAATCATCAAAGAAATGAGTTTATTTTTGAACTCGTTTGGGTGACGAAAATGACATTTCAATTAAAATGAAGCATCCGATGACTACTAATTTGGATGTAAAATTTATTAAATTAAAACATAATAAATTTCTACCATTTTCAACCCAATCTTTACCCATTTGAACTCAATAATCTTTTCACAAACCTTATTGGTACGTGTATGTATAATTAATACTCTTACACCCAAGAATCATACTCCAAATCACCCATCTTTACCCAAAAATGGTATTCTCAAGACCCGCCCTTAGGGTTCATGCAATATCCCATTATAACTTCAAATAAAACTCATAAACATGCTACCTATACTCCAATATGACATATATATGAAGCTCAAGTGAAGGGATTACCTCTTGGTGGAAGAATCTCACTTTTTCTATTTTTGGTGTTCTTGAAGATTCAACCCATTTCCTATGGATTTGATCCATAAAAATGTTAGTGTTATCATTAAATGATGTTATATAATCATCCTTGTGCCAAAACAGCTTACCTTGAAGTGTATTCATGGTGGAAAAGCTGCTCCTTCTCTCTACAAATCAATTCCAAGTTGAAGAACTAATGTTTTCTCTCTCTAAACCCCTTGTTTCAGCCCCTTTAAAATGCCCCTTGAAGTTGCGTAGCCTCCTGCGTAGGCTACGCACAAAGGCTACGCAGGGTAGAATTCTACCCCCTTCAGTTGGAAGGTGCTGGATTTGCCTACTCAATGGTGCGTAGGCTACACTACTATGCTGCGTAGGCTACACAAGGCTCGCGTAGCTGTTCTGCCACCCTTTAGTAAAACGGTCATAACTTCTTGTAGGAATCTCCAAATGACCAACGGTTTGAATCATTAGAATCTAGACACATAGACCTTTCGTTTGATATAACCATATAACTCTTCATATCTTGAGAGTTATGCTCGTTTGAATTTAGGTCTTGTGCGAACTCACTTGAAACTTTACCCCATCGTATAATTTCCAACTTGACTTAGCCTTGGGGCTCTTCTTAGACCACACATCACTTATAATATGCCTCGTACACTTATTATCATATCCAATTTATATCCATCATATTAATAGTCCTCATCTACACACAAAATAATATAATTAGCACACATCAACTTTCTAATTTTGCCAAAATGCGCTGAATTGTTCTACGGACTTCCAACTCCAATTTCGGGCATACGCCTATGTCCGAAATCACCATACGAAACTATTGGAATAATCAAAACTCTATTCCGGGGTCGTTTTCTCAAAAGTCAACTCTCCGGTCAATTCTTTCTTTTAAGCTTCTTAAATAAGAATTGTTCTTCCAATTTGATCCCGAATTATCCGAAAATCAAACTTGACCACACACGCATGTTATAATACACATCACAAAGCTGCTTGAGACTTTAGATTGCTGAACAAGATGCTAATTCACAAAACGACAAGTCGGGTCGTTACACTAGTGACAAAGATAAATCTAATGACTCAATAACTTCCAACACAGTACCTGTATAGACTATAGTTCTATTTGTTGTAGTAGATTCAACGTCTCTTATTATAGAGATTTTCAAATTTTGTGGTATATACAAAGAAGCGACAAAATGAAACTTTAGTGCAACAACCTATCCGATAGTACTTCCTACAACCTATTAATTTATAATCTTTTGTATCACTTCAAAGAATAATAGGTATCTTTATAACAAATCCATAGTTGCATATACAACTTCTTTATTCCACCAAATGTCTTACTATGAAGCATCAGGGGAAAAGGAATTAATATCTAGCCATGACAAAATTTAGTGTGTTGAGTCTTTCTGATATGTAGTGTTTAGAGAATGAGAAAATTGAAAGTAAAAGAGATGTGCTTACATTGAATCAGTTTGCAATTTAATTAAGAGATTGAGTTTATATAAGAACTAAACGGAATCACGCAATTTGTTCAGATCAGTTAGTGTTGTTTCTTCTACTTATCGCGAAACAAAGAATTACTGCAAAACAAAGAATTACTGGAGAGTCTTCTAAATTTTGATATATAAATGAGGAATAATCCACTTAATTTTCTGCAGATTCACCTAATATTGTTGCAATTGTCGATCCACTTCTATCTGCAATTTCAACTTGAATTCGGCACCTGTTATACAATATCATTGCATGTTATTATGCATTTATAAAATCTATGAGAAAGTACTTTCAATTTGAAAAGCAAACAAAATTATGGTACCTGAGTGTTAACATTGCATGTTGATCGCAATTCACACTGTCGACAACTTTTATGATGGAAGTTCTAACAAATTGCTTGCATTTTGAACACATTAACTCATAAAACCGTTGCTCATCATCTAGCAGCGACATTTTACCTTCCACATGAAAAGATTGCATCTATTTAACATAAAGGAGAGCTGATGATTAGTTGAGCTGTTGTTATAATGTTCAACCAAAATATATAGTAGTATATGTCACATGCATACCGCTGGTTGTGACTAAATATTTGCAATAGGTACAGCCTCGTCATGTAGTGATACAAGAAGAGGCGATGAAGCTGTCTCTGCAGAACTACTCTGTGTATATGTGCTCAACGTTTCTTCATTATCTTTCACCCTATAAATAGACACACACACACACACACACACACACACACACACACACACACACATATATATATATATATATATATATATATATCATTTTTGGTGATTTACATAATTATCTTTTTGTCTATGACTATATTGATGTAGTACTTTCGTATATTTATCTCATACCAGTTCATCAGTTCTGCAGCCTGTGGATAGAATGGGTTTACCAATATTGCAGAATTATATCTTGTTGTCAACGATGTTCCTGTGTTGTACATCTATGAGTACGAAAAAATCTAAATTCATTAATGTATAAAAGAAAGTTAAAATCTAGTCCATACTAGCATAAGAAGACCGTGCAATTCGTTTTGCTAGGATTACTGGATATTTGTCAACTTGTGACGCTAGCTCATTTCCATAAGTTTCAGCAAAATCTTCCCACAAAGTGAAAATACAATGGTGAAGGCTATAGAGAGAAAAGAAATAAGTAGCAATGAGCTAGACCTTTCCCTTGTCTTTTATACGAAAAACAAACTAAAAAGGTGCTTAACTGGCATCTTCACATTAAAAGCACAAACATATAATCACCAAAATCTATTGTCAACAACACTGATAATTGTCTCCAAATGCTCAATAAATTCCCTGCTAACAACTAATGGGAATAGAAAATAAGAAACAAAGTAGCCATTTTACTGTAAAAGCCAACAAAACTGAAGTTTTAATCTTTGTCATCATAACAAACTAAATAAAAGAAATTGACAATTTTCCACCACTTGTACATACTATTTAGTTGCACTCAACTTCCATAGCTTGTTTTAAACTTAATCACATAAAGAGCTGTTGTGTTATTGAGAACTAAATGTTTTTCTTTATGTTATTTAGTTGTACTCTACACCTACAGTACTTTTTTCCAATATACCTATTATCAATTTGTTTGACTCATAGATAAGTTTTATTTGTTTTGACAGAGTATCCACAATATCTTATATGTGACTACATTGCCAAACCAAGAACTTAGAAAACTACTTAAGAGTCTTCGATTTCCATCTGTGCCATCATACCAAATGCCTAAGTGAACTATTGAAACATGCTATAGGAAACAAAGAAAATTAACCAATGTCATTAGTTATGAAGGGCATTGGGATCCTTTATAAGTGGAATCAACATTAGTTATATGGATCTTTGAGTAATAATGACTCCTTTGAAATTAATGGAATAGAAGAAGATGCGTTAAACTGTATGAGTTTGAAGAAAGAAGGAGAAGTTTCGTAAATTGAATAAGAGTGGACTGAATATGTTAGGTCAGAAGAATTGGTCATACCACAAAACATGACATCTTGAGTTATTTTCCCATGTGTGAGATCCTTGTAAAACAGATTTTGTTGGACGACAGATAATAGACAGTGGCGGATCTAGGATTTCTAAATAACGGATGCATCACTACCAAACATATGTTTTTCCTCTAGCTTTTGGTGGAGAATGAAGGTATTTACCAGCAATAAAGGTATTAGAAGTTATTGTCATGCATGGTCCCTTTGTCATTCCAACAGAAAAGGTAGAAAATTAATGATCCAATGGGTTAACAATGCAGGTCTTCAAACAGAGGGGTAAAGTCAAATTGGACAAGAAATTACTTAACTAAGTATGATTCTGCAATCCAATAAGCAAAAACTTGCAGAAAATTGATCTCAAATCATCTTAAATCTTGTAAAAAGAAACTGAGTCGCATTTGAAATTCAGTTATGAGATACACGAAAAACTTTGATACCAACCGGCTTATTCATTATCATGTAGTGTGCTTATTTCTATTCTGGACCAGCTACTGTGACCAGCAAACATTAGCTCAACTCTTATTTTATGTGCATCTTTTAGGAAGCCCAATAGGGCAGAAAGTAAAATACCAAAGAGAGGCAGAGAGAATAGGTTATTTGATATCATATGTCGATCAGTAGGCTAATTCACTACAGAGACTAAAACAACCTCAATGCCAAAATGTTGAAAGGCTCCCAGATCCCTCATTCTCTTGCAGACTAATTTGGGAGGGGGGCTTCTGTTGCATTATCTGCCAGTCTTCTAGATAGAAATAATTAACAACACCCCTTAATATATTCCACTTCAAATCTTTTCAATGACCTTCTAATCACACACAACAATAGACCTCAACTTAAGCTCAACACATGAATATATTGAATCAAGTATAATAGTAAATTCAATACGATTGGCTAAATTGCTTTAGCATTGCCTAAACTCACTGAAAATTTTCAAATAAGTAGAATGTTTTAAACTTACTCTTTATCCATAACAATGATTTGTCGACATTTATTACCGTGGACGCCAGCGATCTTTATGACAACGCAACTTACAACAATAGCGAGGATGTCTGTTTATAGGGGTATTGCAAATATTATTTTGCGGTATAACATATATAAGACCAAAAATAATATGATATAATGATGTTGTATTACCTGTTACAGTTTACACAAAATATTACTTACCAAACTCAGCATTTTGTGGTTGTTGGTCCAGATTCGCCAAATATACTATGTTTAATCTCGTTGGAGCTGGTAATGGCGGATCGTCCATGTTGTCTTCTTTAATTCGCTCAACAACTGTAAATCTGTCCAGAACCCATTCAAATCTATTAACAGGAATTCCATACGGTAAAGACGCTCTAACTTTTGCAGTTGATATCAGATATGTGCAGAAGGGACGCTCTAACTTTTGCAGTTGATATCAGATATGTGCAGAAGGGAGTGAACTTATTTTGATATTTTTCTATGTCATCCCCATACAAAGCAACAACAACTTATTCTTCCTGCAATTGTTATTGTAATTAGTTAAACGGTGCACAATGTTTAACTGAATATATTTTATTTTTCTAGTATGTATAAATCCAATTGCACAACTCAAAATAAAGTGCCAAATCACAACTATTTTTCCAATATCAAGTTAACTTTATTTTCTTCATTTCATGTAAAAGGACAAATTTTGTCTTCTTTAATAGAGAATATATATAATATTGGAATAGCAACTAAGCATTGTAGCGGCTAGATTACCGTATCATCTTGGACAATCGCAATTTGAAATCTTGTTCGCCCATCCTTTCTCTGCCTTGTTCTAGCTTTCTCAATAACCTGAACCTTACAGGTCCACTCACTAGTTTGTGGAGTTATGTCACTAATATTAAGTCTATACTCCATACTTTGTAGCAGTCACTGCCAGGAACGAAAAGAGTAAAAGAAGATATGATTAGTATGCTGAATAGTAAACATGTAAAGAACTATAATACATGAAAAGAACAAAGCAATACTTGGTCGCGCTATATTAACTTTGCAAAAATAGCTTTTTGAATGATTTCATCATAAACTATATTATATGTAGAGTGGTCATCATGGTTAGCAGCTATTGGTGGTCGAATTAGCATTTTCACACAATTTGAGCTCTTTGCTCTTGATAAAAGCAACATAAAGTTGATCATGCGAAAAAACAGGTCTCGCAAATATATTCCAACAAAATCTAATATTTGACCTTGTGCTTTGTTTATTGTCATAGCAAAACATAACCGTATAGAGGGTCCTCTTAAATGGAATAGGAAATTTTTCATCCTGAGATGATAATAATGGTATTCTTGGTATAAGCACATGCATATCTTTAAAATCACTTGATGAAATTTTAGCACTTATAACATGTGTTTTAAAGTCGCAGTAAGTCAATCGTGTACCGTTACATAAGCCCTCACATGGATTTAGATTTCTTAATAATATAATCGGGCAATTCTCTTTCAAACATAATTTATACGGTGGCAAACCAGCGGGATTAAAAGTATGCAATAGGCCCTCAAATTGTGCTTGATCATTAGGTTCATTGGTTTCATCAATACCAACAAAAGTTTTTAGTGTCCCTTGAAATCGATCTATAAGCATATCGTTCATTTCATTGACGAAATTATTTTTCGTTGTCAGAATAACGTGAGAACTTGAGTAAGATAATAATGAAAAGAGTGTGTGCATATCTGGGTACGTCACTGTGAATAATTTTTCTAATGATTCTCTTTTATTGGTAAATGGAATAGTTAAAGTATCTAGTATCTCGATTTTATTTGTAGACTTTATTTTTTCTTGTCCATTTCCAATTCTCATTAAATAATCACAGAATGAAAGATCTGCCTTTGATCTCATATTTTCAGATAATGGCAATCTTTCAAATTCTTCCCAAATATCAGAGTATAATAAACTTTCATTAATAAAATCTTCTTTTTTTCCATTACGAACAACGAGAAGCGTTCGTCTGAAGTCATATCCAAAAACCACTACTTTTCCACCAAATATTGTATTTGCATCCATGAGGTCTTTCAAGAGAAAATCAAAAGCCTGAATTGTTCTTTTATTTTTCATAGATACTTCATCCCATACAATTAATTTTGCTTCTATAATTAAGCATGCAAGTGCGCTTTGTTTGCTAATGTTGCAACTAAAACTATCATTAACATTTGTTGGAATTTTGAACCATGAATGTGTAGTTCGTCCACCAGGAAGAATGGAAGCAGCTACACCTGAAGTAGCCAGTGATAATGCTATATATCCTTTAGACCGTTTAGTTGCAAGTAAAACACTATATAAGAATATTTTTTCTGTTCCTCCTGGACCATCAATAAAAAATGCTCCTGCTCTACATGAGAATATTCTTTCAATAATTGTATTATATACTTTAAGTTGGTCTCTATTTAACTTCTTGTAAAATGATATGTCTTGTTCACTGACAGTAATCGTCCTCTCAAAATGAACTTCCTTTGCTTCTTTTGCAATTATCGAAGGCTTGATTGTTTCTTGAACGAGTTTGTATTCATTTATGTCAGCACCCATAGAATGCAATATGTCATTAATATGGCTCAAAACTTGAAACCAGATCTCATTTCTTCCAATGTTGGCTATTAGCTTATGATATTTAGACATTGATTTCTCAAATTGTTCCCACAATTCTCTTGGGTTCATAGGATTACAATATACTAATAATGTAGTGAACAATCTTCTTAAATTGTGTGGCATTTGATAACTTGTTGCTTCTGACATGTATTCAATCAAATTGTTATCACATTGTAGCATTCCTCATTTTTCAACAGACTCTCTAAAGGTATTACATGGTTCTGCATTGACATTTCGTAAATCTTTGTAAGATTTTAGACCTCTAACATTCATTAATAATAACCTGAGATAGTACCGCTCGCCTTCTGTCGGATGACATGTCACAACACGGCCAATAGTACATCCTTTTTATCGGGGTGTCCAAGTTCGGTCCTTAGCAGACCATACAAAATATTTAGGAAATTCCTGATACAACAACTTTAGTTTTTTAGCATCCTTGTCTGTTTTATTCATGTAAAAGAATTCTGTTAGCATAGTTCGTTTATTCATTGGATTATTTACAATAGTACGTATATCTACACTACTTTTAAATGAAATAAATTGTTGTCCTTCAAGATAAATATGGAGAGAACATAAACTCGGAAAAAAACCAAACAAGCGCCATGTAGCTTCCGGTGGCGACACCCATCTAGCAAATTGATATTCCTTTATTTTATCTATTTCTACATTTGTCTCACTGGTATGCATATAAAATGCAATCTTGTCATGTCCTTTACAAGTGTTAAAGGTACTTCACGGTCTTAATGTCAGAGCATACTTAAACATTCATATGACAATCAAATTTACCAAGCAAAAAAGAGTTGTATGGAACAATCCAAGAGTTGTCCAAAAACTATTCTCTTATTAAAACCTTTACTCATGTATTTCGCCTTTTGTAAATTGGATAAAAATTAACTCCTTTAGAAGTGTGATTAACAAAGCTTTTTGGGTATTTAAACTTACAACCGTCGTCTATTTTCATACAAGAATTTGTAGGGTTAAGATTTTCACAAGGACCATGCATCATGTGTCGAATAACGAGTGAGTATAAATCTGGTTCTACATCTTCATTGGGTATTTCAACGCTAATAATATTATTATAATCTTCTGGTGTTAGCAACTTGTATTCATTAGTTAGTATTATAAGAAAATGAGCATGAGGTAAACCTCATTTTTGAAATTCTACTGTATACATAAAAGCTGCAACCTTTCCAAAAATATTTCATTTTAGGATATCCGTTTTTAATTCTTCTATTTTTGCTCTTAACACTTGTCTAATGAGATCAAGTCTATTTTGTGCTTCATCCATTGATTCTAAATGTTCCTTTATTTCTAGCCAAGATGGATTATATGCCATGGTTATAAATAAATCAGGCTTACCAAAGCGCTGGACTAATGCGATAGCATCCATATACCGTTGACGCATATCTCTAGGCCCGCCAATAAAAGAATTTGAAAGAAATTTCTTTTTTTCGATATTTGAAGCATCTCTTTCACCAAATCTCAAAATATCAATGAGTCCCTGCAATACATCTATTCTGAATAAATCCTGATTAAACCAAATAAAATCCAATCTTTGTGTTTCAAGTTTTATATATTCGTCAACCGTATATTGTTGAAATATTCTTCTAGTATGTAAAATTTCATCCTTCATCATCTCTCATTTGCAGTTTGTAACAATAATATTCACGTACATACACTGTTTTCCTTTTTCGCTTTTCTTTCTATAGAATTTTAGCCTCCACTTTAAGATATCCGTCAAGAGAGCAAACATTTCTTATATTTGGTATCTCTTCATTTTCAAAAGTTCTGGGATATCTAGAAATATTTTCTGTCCTATAAATCTTCTTAATACCACAATGCCACCCACTTTGACCATACGGAAAAAATAACAGGTATTGTAAAGCTAATATTATATCATCCATGGTAATAATTTACTCTTTATACACTATTGCTGTGAGTATAGATTTGAATATACGGTGCACGAATAGCACTACCATCATTTCCTTCAACCCATATTGCTGCAATCTCAGTCAAGTTAGGCAGATTATATACTCGCTGGTCCAAACCTGAGTCACTTCTAAGATCAATATGCAAGTCTTAAAGGTTAGGAATGTTTACCAAAGATTGTAGAAAGATAGAATATGGATTGATTGATAAAATATCCATCAATTCCTTCACTATTGATTCATGGACTTTATTGGACCAAGCCATTCTGTATGTTATTTCATTACTATTATCGTAGAAGTACAGCTGTAGGTTTTTTGGTTTTCCGTCTCGTGGATATAAATTATCCACCAAATGATACATTTGTCCTTGAACTTTAAAAGTTTATACACCATGGTTTCTTTTAGCTAGATCTTTATCATACTTTGCACCGAGCGATGTAAATGCAAAGAGGTTATTATACGTTCTTATATACGTTCAGAAGTATTTGCACTCTTTACTATTTCCAAAATATAGATTCCGTAATTTTACTGGCATCTTGTGAGAAGTTAATTTGACTGTGCCGTTGTCACAATAAAATCCAGGAGGTTCATATTCAAATCTTTTTGCACGACAAAATTTACAACTGAAAACTTTTTTAAGTGGAACATAAGTTGATCGTCGATGATAGATGTTCAGAGGGAACTCTATAGTTCTCCTACAACCTGTATATTTGAAGTAACATCAGACAAAAAGTAAACCAGGCCACGAAGGATGTCTTGGTAGGGTCAGAGAACCAAAACAAACCTCCAGACATAGCTAGCTCAGATATTATATTTTGTTATCTATTAGATGCAGCTGATGTTGAACCTATAGGCACGAAGATAGTTGTTAAATATGTCCAAATATTAGCCGATATTGTGCCGAGTAATGTGAGATTGTACACACTCACCTTTTTTGTAGGTGTAAAATGGATGCTCTATAGAGTTTATAGAACATACAGAAATGGGTTCCATTCTAGTTGGGTTATGAGGGGTTGCATTTTCAAGATGTCTACGTCTTTTTGATTCCTGATATTTGAATTTACGTTGTAATGACAAAGCTTGCTTTTCATCTGCTGTCATGTTTTTGTATTTTTCACGTCGTTTGGTATTCCTATTCGTTTGGGAAAGAGACTTTTTATTTTGTTTTGCACGATCCATCACGGTAAAAATGTATCGCTTTGACAGATGCCGTTCAAACTGTCATCAAACTTTCAGTGGTATAATAGACCCCATTTAGTAGGCAAATTAAGACGAAAGTAGATATTTTTGCAGGAGAGTACTAAGCTCCAAAATAACACATAAGCACATAAATAAATTAAATTATATTTAGTATAACCATGGGAATGCACATTCTTATTCATTTGAGGTTCTTTATGTTTTTAACCGTGAACTAATACTAAAAAAATTTTAGAAAGGTAAGAATCAGAAAACACAAAGAAAAGGGCAAGGGACTAAGAAAAATAGAAAGAATAACTAAACATGTCATTATGAGTTTCACAATGGAGTAAATGTAATTTGATCATATGTGCGAATGTTTTAGCTAAGATAAACGGTTAAAGTTTCAAAAGATCCTCCAAAAGAATAGTTCTCTAAAAGTTAAATACTTCCAAAAATATTGTAATTTTCTTCGGTATTTCTGACTTATCGGATGAAATCAAAATAAACTTATTGACAGAGAGAAGCAAAATGGATTGTTAATAAGTATTATTGTTGATGAGTTTCTTGTTATTTTCTCTACTTCCAAACACACACGAAGAGAGACATGCAATAAGAATTTGAAAAATTTCTCATCTTGTTCCTCCATATTATGCTTTTGGCGGGTTTACATAACACAAAAAATTCATAACGACAGAGAAACGTAATAGAGGAGAGAAACTTACCAGGTTGAGATAAGAAAATCTGGAAGCCTCAAAGCAGAGAGAAACATAGAATGAAAAACAGAGGATGTTCTGGGGCTTTTTGAAGAGTACACCACCGACTTTTTAGCTTCCATGTTAATTTTATTTTTCAAAATCTGTCATTGACTGTGTGTAAAATCAGTCTATGCAATGATGCGAGGAGACATTTGTCACTTAATCAAGAGTTGGGCGGTGATCTACTTTTTTAACTAATATAGAAAATTATTGTACTTTTGTTCCACATAACCATCTGCATTGTGAAAGTTGAGATCTTTTTATCTCCTATTTTTGTTGACTTGGAACTTTGAGCTTTTTGGGCTTTGTATGTGGGCAAGTTTTGAGATCACGTTGTAGCTTTTTTGCTTTCTGTCAATCACAATTAATGCTTTCAGACTTTCCAGCTTCTTCTTTTCTTTTTGTTTCTTAAATACATATCTTTTTCTTGAGTCAAGGACAAGATTTTGAAAGATAAGATTAACAGGACGTAAAAGGAATTAACTGAAAATTGTAAGGATAAATGTAGAACTCTAACAAATTAAGATCCACTACTGTGAGGATGACAAAACTCTTCCTTTTGTCACTTATTAATATTAGTAATATGTACATATAAATTATAATTTATATACACCAGTACTATAAAGGTTTTTCAAACTACCGGTGAATAATATGTTATGACAGGTAATTTGACTTATCTTTCTGGTTAGTAGTCTTCATTAGCTAATAAATGGAGCTATTCAAGAAGACTTCTTAAAGAATGAAGTTTAGAACATCCATATTTGAGACAAACTCTGCACATTAGAGGGTGCAATTATAAAAATGTAAGTAAGAGAACTTCTTGAAGAAAACTTCATAATAGAAGACAGAAAAGCAAATGCTTATAATTGTTATGCTACTAGGAATATTTGATTGTCTAGATAAACTTCCGATAGTGATATCTGGATAAGGAGAATAATTCACTTTCCCAATCCTCTTCCTACATGTTTACCATTAATTTAGCTAATGTGTACCTTTTTCATTATTAGTATATTGATTAAGATATGTATCTCTATAACTACTTTAGTTGTCTACCATTTAGCCTTAAAATTCAATAGTTTGAGCATCTCTCTTTCAACTCCGGTCTATGATGCGATATCTTATCAAAATAAAGCAACGTGTATCTTTATCATGATTTCTAATTTTCTATTTATATATGATACTCCCTCCGTTTTATGTGATCCTAGCTATTTGATTGGTACAGAGTTAAAAAAAAATACTTTTAAAACTTGTGAACCTAAATACGTTATAATATTTGTGTGACTATAATTATTTTAAAACTTGTGGTGTTAAACATGACAAAATATTTGTGTGACTATAAGTTAAATAATTTTCAAATTTAAAAAGGAATCATTCTTTTTTGGAAAAATGAAACTGTATAGCCGCTGTAAAAATAATAGCCGAAAAAATATATAAAATTTATATATTTTTGTATATGTATACATTCTGTATGTTATATACAAAAATTATACAAATTTTATATATTTTTTGACTACCATATGTAAATAGTTTCTCGGCGGGCTAAAAGTGATAATACTCTTTTTTTGAATAGACAAAAAAAGAAAATAAAAAGAAATTCATATGAGTACGTAAAAATAATTAAAAATCACGTGATGTGTAGTAGTGTAGAAACAATACTAGATTATAAGAGTGTCAGTCACAAGATCAACGAGAGCGGGATGTAATAAATTATATTACAACTACTACCATTATATAATTTATGTCTCAATCCCACTAAAGTTTGGTGGGCTATATGATTTTTACCGTCTATATCGTTTTATTTAACCTCATCTTAGTTTAATATTATAAAAAACTAGCTCTCCAGCATTAGAAGTAACTAGACAGCATACGAGAAGAGAAGAAAAAAAAAATTCCAACCCCAATTCCTGGAAGAGGGTGGTACCTAAAAGAACAAAGAGAGGACTGATGAGAGAAAAACTAGACAGCATACGAGAAGAAGCCATACATAATACACTATGTATATATTAAGAATAGGGAAGAGAGAAAGAGACACGTTACGTTTTCGGGTTTGCCGATGATGGAAGCAACAGCTGTGATAGCTGCAGAGAAGAAAGTGATGTTTAGCTTTAAGGTATATATATTTATATGTATATCGTCTTATGTTTTACTCTTGTTTCGTGAATTTAGGATGTAAAATGTGTTGATTTATATTAATTTGAGGTGTTGTGATGTGTAGAAATGATCCGGGAGCACTTGGGGGCGAAAAGTGCAAGATTAGAGTCAAAACGTACGAGAAAAGCAAAAATGGCATTTTCAGCGCCCACCGCTACCTGTGGCGCCAGAGGCAGTGTTGGCAAATTGTCAGCGCCAGGAATGGCGCCTAGCGCTGGGCTGGGCGCTGGTGGCGCGAATTTTGTCCAACTTTGCCCGGGACAAGGTTGTTTCGGCCCTAGACCTACCCAACACGTATAAAAACAAGACTAAACTTATTTTTAGGGGGAGACGCCACTTTGAAGGGAGAAGACACACGAGAAACATTCGGGAGTGAAGAGATCTCAGTTTTTTTCATCTTTTCTTAGTATTTTCAATTATCCAACACTTAGAAAATTGTTTGCTATTATCATGAGTGGCTAAAACCCATAGTTTTGGGGTTGTGATTTAGCCATGAATATTGTTGTTTAACATTGACTTAACCTTGATTACAATTCACTAATATATGGTTATTTCTTCAATTCTGTGATTAATTGCTTAATTGACTGGCCAGCAGTTAGGTTCTATTTACTATCTATGCTATACTTGGGAAAGCCATGTTTAGATTAGAGAAGAATTGAAGAGAGCATGATCTTAACTCTTAAGGGGGCGAATTTATGGTTAGGATAGGAATATACCTAGTTACCGTGCTTAATTAAATATCGTAATCTTAATGTGTTCTTAATAGATTGATTCCATAGGAATATAGACGTTAATCTATTTTGAATAGGCGAGTAGTACTTCGGGAGAAGGTTATGAGAGCAATTATCGATTAATTAGAAACCATTAGTGAATTATATGAAAGGGAGAGTTAACTAGAACACAATAAAATTGGTGAATCGATCACAACCTTGGAATATTTGTCTCTGCTGAATACACCACAATTATTTTGCTACTTGATAATTTAGTTACTACTTAGAATTATAGTTTAGTATAATCACATTCTTGAACTCGAATTTGGCTTGACTGAATAACAATCTTGGTGAATTTAATGGGTAGTTGATACAAGTTTCTGTGGGTTCGACACTCGACTTATCATTTTATTACTTGTACGACCACGTACACTTGTCGGGGAGCGACAAGTTTTTGGCGCCGTTGCCGGGGACTTGAATATTGACTACTTTCTATTTTCTACTTTCATTGTTTATTTCGTCAAGTCTAACATTACTTGATTGTTGCTCTGATCTCAGGAACTTTGATTGAATGCGCAGGGTCAGAAGCCAGGACCGACTTCAAGGCTTTGACCCCGAACCTGAGAGAACATTTCATAGGAGGTTGAGGGAAGTAAGGGACACGAATAATATTCATGCACTTATTCAATTTCATGTGAACATGGCAGAGGAACATATGGTTGTTCAGGAGGTGGCAATGCCCAGCATTGCTAATGTCACCTCCAGCATTGTGAAGCCCAGTATCACTGGGAACTTTGAGCTGAAGCAGAGCATGATCCATCTACTTCATGGGAATGGGCAGTTTATGGGTTTTCCACACGAGGATCCACAACAGCATATTATTAAACTTCTTGGAAATTAGTGATACTTATATCACTAACGAGGTCACTCCATACTATGTAAGGCTCACACTTTTTCCATTCTCTCTGTTGGGCGAAACAAAGCGATGGCTGAAGGCAGAACCAGTTAATTCTATTACATCATGGAATGATCTGGCAAGGAAATTTCTGGCAAGGTTCTTCCCTTCAGGCAAAACTGCAAAGATCAGAAGTGAGATAGTCGCCTTCAAACAGAAAGCGGGGGAGTCTTTATACTCAGCTTGGGAGAGGTTCAAGGGGCTACTAAGAGACTGTCCTCATCATAATTAGACAAACGAAGTATTAGCTCATACTTTCATAGAAGGGCTCCATCCTGAAACAAAAATTGTGGTAGATGCTACAGTTGGAGGTCAAGTGTTGGAGAAAAGCTTTGACGAGATATATGCATTATTGAACAAATTATCCAAAAGCAATCCAGATTGGCAAGGAGAAATGGGCTGATATACGGTACAAAAATCTGCAGGGGTTCTCGAGTTAGATGTCATCTCGGCATTATCAGCGCAGATTTCTACACTAACCAACCAAGTCAATCAGATGACCATGGTTATTAACAAGCAACAAGCTCAACCAGTGCAACAGGTTCAAGTGTTTTGTGAAGTATGTGGATAGGATCACACGAGCGACTTATGCCCAGTTAATATAGAGTCTGTCTGCTTTGTGGATAATGCAAATAGGGGCTAGACAAACAAATATGGGAACACTTACAATCCCAATCGGAGGAACCATCCAGGGTGGAAATCAAGATGCTCAAAATCAATACCGACCACAAGCACCTCAACAACAATATAGACCACCTCAGGCTGAACAACAAGCAAACTCAACAAGTCACGTTGAGGAAATGATGAAGAAATTGATGGCTGATCAGCAAGCCCAAGCCACAACAATGAGAAGTTTGGAGCGCCAAGTGGGACAACTTGCCAGTGCCCAAAATACTAGACCAGTTGGAGCTCTTCCAAGTGACACTGAAGCTAATCCTAAGGCATCCATTAATGTCGTATCATTGAGGAATGGGAGACAATTAGAAGAAGTCCAATCGAAAAAGAGAAAACAAGTGACTTTTAATGAGAGGCCAACCACTATAGAGTCAGAATAAGAAAAATCAAAGGAATCTGAGAAGCCAGCTGAAGAGGCGGTGGCTAAGCAACCTCCACCATTTGATGCGAGGCAACCACCTCCATTCCCTCAAAGATTACAGAAGGTGAAGGATAATGCCACGTATAAAAATTTTCTTGATATTTTGAAGCAGGTGCAAATTAATACTTCTTTGGTAGACATCTTGCAAGAAGTGCCCAAATATGCAAAATACATCAAGGACATAGTGGCAAATAAAAGGAGGTTGATCGAGTTCGAGACTGTGGCACTCACTGAGGAATGTAGCTCAAGAATTCAAAGTAAGCTACCTCAGAAATTGAAGGATCCGGGTAGTTTCACTATCCAAATCTCGATTGGTAAGCATACAGCCGGGAGAGCCTTATGTGATCTTGGAGCGAGCATTAATTTGATGCCGCTATCTGTGTTCATACAGTTGGTGTTGGGTGAGCCACGCCCAACAACGGTAATCTTGCAGTTGGATGATCACTCCCTTGCTCATCCTGAAGGAGTAATTGAAGATGTGTTAGTTCAAGTAGGTTCTTTCATATTCCCTGCTGATTTCATTATCTTGGACTAAGAGTCTGATCAGGAAGTATCATTTATTTTGGGGCGTCCATTTTTAGCCACGGGCCGAGATATTATTAATGTTTGCGAAGGAAAGATGACGATGAGAGTAGGCGATCGAGTGGAGGTATTCAATGTATATAAAGCACTCAGATTGCCAGCCCAATATGAAGAGCTATCCATGATTTCTGTGGTGGAAAGTGATGCTATATCATTAGTGCCTTATATGAGCCATATAGATCCTCTTGAACGAGCTTTGATTGGGGATGAAGAAGACAACGAAGATGAAATGATGGGAGAAATTGAGCAAGTATTTGATATGTCCTGCAGTTATGTCCATGGGTTTGGAAAATTTGAGGAGTTGGACAGGCCTGTCACTCTGACCCCTCCTAAGCCATCTATTGAAGAAGCTCCAAAGCTAGAACTTAAGCCCCTACCAGTGCATATGCGCTATGCTTATTTGGGGAACTCTGAGACATTGCCCGTGATTATCTCATCCAGCTTGACTAACACACAAGAAAAAAAATTGCTCAGAGTACTTCGCGAGCATAAAAAGGCTATTGGGTGGACAATTGCTTACATCAAGGGATTCAGTCCATCGTTTTGCATGCATAAAATCTTCTTGGAAGATGGACACCGCCCTAGCGTAGAGCAGCAAAGGAGGTTAAATCCAATTATGAAGGAGGTTGTGAAGAAGGAAGTAATCAAGTTGCTCGATACATGTATCATCTTTCCTATTTCTGACAGTAACTGGGTAAGTCCAGTTCAATGTGTGCCCAAAAAGGGGGGGATGACTGTGATTGAGAATGATAAAAATGAGCTAATTCCTACTCGCACTGTGACTGGGTGGAGAGTCTGTATTGATTATAGAAGGCTCAACAAAGCAACCTACAAGGACCATATTCCACTTCCATTCATTGACCAAATGTTGGACAGATTAGCGGGGCATGAATATTATTGTTTCCTTGATGGTTATTCGGGATACAATCAGATTGTCATATGCCTAGAGGATCAGGAGAAGACCACTTTTACTTATCCTTATGGAACTTTCGCCTTCAAGCGAATGCCTTTTGGTCTTTGTAATGCACCATCTACTTTCCAGAGATGTATGATGGCTATTTTTACCGATATGGTGGAAATATTTGTGGAAGTTTTTATGGATAATTTTTCAGTCTCTGGGTCTTCTTATGATGATTGTTTGAAGAATTTGAGCAAGGTTTGGCTCATTGTGAAGAAACAAATCTGGTATTAAATTGGAAAAAGTGCCATTTTATGGTGCAGGAAGGCATCGTGTTGGGTCACAGAGTGTCTAGGAGCGGCATTGAAGTTGATAAGGCAAAGGTGGAGGCGGTTGAAAAATTACCTCCACCTATTTATGTGAAGGGTGTCCGGAGTTTCTTGGGACACGCAGGATTCTATCGACGCTTTATTAAAGATTTTTCTAAAATTGCTAGTCCTTTGTGCAGGTTGCTTGAAAAAGATGTAACTTTCAATTTTGATGACGCCTGCCTCAAGGCATTTGAAGAACTCAAAAAGAAGTTGGTGGCTGCTCCCATTATTGTAGCACCAGATTGGTCCTTACCATTTGAACTTATGTGTGATGCGAGTGACCATGCTATTGGGGTAGTGCTAGGACAGAGGAAGGACAAAATATTTTATTCCATCTACTATGCGAGTAAGACTCTTGATGATGCGCAACTAAATTACACCACTACTAAAAAGGAGTTGTTAGCTGTGGTGTGGGCCTTTGAGAAATTTCGGGCATACTTGGTGGGGACAAAAGTCATAGTCCATACCGATCATGTAGCAATCACATATCTATTTACAAAAAAAGAATCTAAGGCTAGATTGATGCGATGGGTTTTATTATTGCAGGAATTTGATGTGGAAATACGATATCGAAAGGGCACAAAGAACCAAATAGCTTACCATCTATCAAGGCTGGAAAATCACGATCACATGGAGGAGGGTGGCCAAATTAAAGAAGTATTTTCTGATGAACAACTTTTTGCTATCAACCAAGACCATCCCCCATGGTACGCAGACTATGTGAATTATTTGGTGAGCGGGGTTCTTCCTCCTGAAAATGAATCTGAAACTAGAAAGAGGTTTCTACATGATGTGAACTTTTACTATTGGGATGAGCCATATTTGTACAAGCAGTGTGCTGATCAAATGATGAGGAGATGCATACCAGAAAAGGAGGTCGAACTAGTATTGTATGATTGTCACGCATCACCCTATGGGGGCCATCATGGAAGCGATAGAACAGCTGCAAAGGTATTACAATCTGGTTTATTTTGGCCAACATTATTCAAGGATGCCCATGCATTTGTTAAGAAGTGTGACCAATGTCAGAGAACAGGAACAATCACAAAGAGGCATGAGATGCCTTTGAATAACATCCTGGAGGTCGAGATTTTTGATGTATGGGGGGTAGATTTTATGGGACCATTCCCATTGTCCATAGGAAATAAATACATTTTGCTAGCAGTTGACTATGTGTCAAAATAGGTAGAGGCGATCGCATTGCCAAAAAATTATGCCATGGTGGTAGGTGCGTTTGTGAAAAAGAATATATTTTCAAGGTTTGGGACTCCACGTGCTTTGATATGTGATGAAGGGACACATTTTTACAATCGGTTATTGAATAACCTTCTAGCTAAATATGGAGTCCGCCATAGAGTTGCGACGTCATATCATCCTCAAATAAGTGGACAACCTGAAGTGTCGAACAGAGAAATAAAGCAAATCTTAGAGAAGACGGTGAGTGTGAATAAGAAGGATTGGGCTGCAAAGTTAGATGATGCCTTGTGGGCATATAGAACTGCATACAAAACGCCAATTGGGGCATCGCATTATAAGCTTGTTTATGGGAAGGCATGTCACTTGCCTGCTGAACTTGAACACAAAGCGTATTGGGCCACTAAAAAGTTGAATATGGACCTTGAAGCCGCGGGCGAGAAAAGACTCTTGCAGTTGAATGAATTAGATGAGCTCAGGCTGCACTCTTATGAAAATGCTAAGCTTTATAAAGAGAAGACAAAACGATGGCATGACAAGCATATAAAGCCGCGTCACTTCGAGCCAGGCAAACATATATTATTGTTCAATTCTAGGCTAAGGCTATTTCCTGGAAAGTTAAAACCGAGATGGTCAGGCCCTTTTGAGGTGGTGAGAGTCACTCCTTATGGTGAAATTGAGCTGCGAGCTTCAAATGGTGAAAGAAATTTTTGGTGAATGGACACAGAATCAAGCATTATTGGAGAGGAATAATTGACCGTGAGAAGACTAAGGTTGTACTCGATGATGAGTAAGCGAGACTCTGTGTCGTGCCGCGATGTTAAATCAGGCGCTAGGCAAGATAATATTTATTGCTTTCATAGCTTAGCTTTCTAATTATTTTAGTTAGAGTAGACTAAAGTTTGCATTTTCTTTGTAGATATAGAAATTATGGTAGAATGGTGTGGGATATGTAAATTGGATATATAAAAAGGCTCGGGGGATCGGGAAGTTATAAGAAAAAAAAATAGAAAAATCGCCGAAACAGCGCCCAGTACAGCGCCTCACGCTGCCTGGGGCGCTGAAGGCAGAATGTTCCAAACCCCCAGTGCCAGGCATAGGGCGGAGCGCTGGGCTGGGGGCGACCAGGTAATTATTTTTTCTTTTCTTTTTCAATTTTGATTATTAACTTTATTCCGATACCCACTAACCGAACCCATCTACCCACATGCTCTCACACTAAAACACATCTTATAACCTATACCCACCCATAACAAATTAAAAACATAACTAAAACACTCTCCACCCAAAAACTAAAACGCATCTCTCTCTCTAGCTTCTGCTTCTGCCGTGCTTCTTCACCCCTCTCTCAGAAATATTTCAAGTTTTTCTTTTGATCTTCTCCTAAACTCTACAGGTATGTTCTTATTTATCTTCTTCTTCTTATTCTTTTTATATTCTAATAGGTCAATAACCATGAATTTCCCATCCCTCAATTTCCCTAATCCCCAATTTTTCCCCTATGTAGTTTTTTAAGAATTTGTTTATGGTGGGTGGTCCAGATTGGTCGAATATTGTATGGTTATTTTGTATACGGAGTAGTATACTAGAATCTCCTCTACTTCATTGAAATTTGGGAGGGCCACCATGTTCTATCATTGTTCAATTAGAATGCACACACTTCATGCCCACAAGGTATTTGTTAAAATATTTGAATGAGTATTTTGTGCACCGGTGAAGTCTGAGTAACCAGGTGTATTTGTATATGATATTGGTCTAAGTGTGGGGTGTGTGGGGATGATTTTACATGCTTGGGAGTTTGGTTTCAATGCACACGTATTGCCCACACCATGCATCTTATATAATGTATGTTGTAGAATATTGTAAATTTAGCTAATTTAGTGTAGTTGTAGTAGTTGTAAAAAGGGAAGTAACATATGCCTCTTGCTTACATTAAGGTGAATTCACTAAGCCATGATCAATCACTTGTGTGTGTGGCATTGATTAATACCTTTTAGCTATTGCGTGGCATGGGGAAGTCTTGAGTAACCATAGCTTTGGAGTGCAACACTTGAGCATTTTAGATCAAAGTTGTGAAGTATTGTACATTGCGCCTTCGGTTGTAAGTGTGGGGTCATTTATGACTTGCGCGACAACCTTAGGCATATTTCTTGATGAGTTCTCACATTCATGCTTATTTGTGTTGCAAGATAAGCATGTTACATAAATACTGTCAAGGGCATGTTCTCAGTGTTCACTCGTCGGAAGATGTAAATACTGTCAAGGGCTCGGACATAGAGGACGAGGTTGGTGATGATATTATGGGGCCCATGGATTTGGTGCCTCTAGGACCTGATGATGATGTGCCCGGAGCTGCTGATGGAGGGAACGCTGAGGAGGAGGACTCCGACTGACAGGGAGTTTTCTTTTCACCCTACCCTGTTTTACATTTTATATGCATCGGGGACTATGCATAGACCAAGTGTGGGGTGGGAGGAATACTACCTGTGATGTTTGTATATCTTGTAACAATTTGTTTTAATTCGTTTCTTTTATTAGTTTTACTTAGTCTAGTTTTAGTTTAGTTTGTTTTAGAAAGAAAAAAAATACAAAAAAGAAAACAATTTAGAAAAAACTTGAACTTTTCCCGACGATGGATCTTTAGGATAATTTTCTTGAGGGATAGAGTCCGATTAAAAACACCAAAAAGATTTTTTTTTTAGGATAGTTAGGTAGTATCCCTTAGTTTTTCTTTGGGCGCCGGTTCTTTTCCAAGGGTGTAGCTCGAACCGGGTACTTAATTTTTTTTTTTGAGTAGGTTAGGAAGAAACTGAGTTGCTCTGAGCTACTTAGTGACATGTTGGTGCTGGCACATTAGGCTATGAAATACATTCTATCTTCCCGTATATTTGGTTTGAATTGTGACGCCTAAGTAAAGTAAATAGCCTATTTTGTGACGCTTCTTCTCAGTTGTTTGACTTGTATGCCACATAGTGCATTATTGCTTAAATTTTCTCAATTATGTGTGCTTGCATGACTTGAGAGTTGAACAGAACCGTCTTGATTGAGTCATGTGCAATGTATGTGTGAGGATTTGTGATCTTCTGTTCTATCATGTGTAGTCTAGAACTTGCCCCGTGTGTTAATCGAAGCAAAATTGTAAGCTGTGCTAATAGTGGAGATGACGTAGGCATTTCTTGCTTGATCATAGATGTGCTTGTCACACAAAAAAATAAAAAATTTCGTTGCTAGCCCCTTTGAGCCTATAGACCTTTTCTTTGGCACCCACATTATAAGCCATACCCCTATTTTGTTCTTAATTTGAGATTGTTGAACCTTTACCTCCTAAGGCACTTAGTCGCTAAAAGAAGTAAACTGAGAGATTGGGGGTATCTTTCGAGTGGAACCATGGAAGGGCCTTTTGGTGCACGAAAATTGAAATCAAAAGTCACTAGCCGATGAACTTTAATGTATGGAGTGTGTAAAAAAATAGAGAAAGGAAAAGAAAAATTGCAAGAAAAGAACAAAAAAATAAATATGATAGTTCAAATAATATAGAAAAATACACACCTCCCAATCTTAGTAATTTGTGCTAGTGGGAATATATAAGTGCTTAATTGAAAAGAGAGCTATGTGCATATGGTTTGTGGCAAGTGAATTGGTTGAGAAGAATATGGGCTCAAATTGTGAGTGTGGTGTATTAAAGTGCTTAGGAGGGTTAGTCACTATTTTCAAATGTATCATTCATGTCCCTTAGCCTACATTACAATCTTAAAGTCCTAATTGATCCTAGATTTAGCTAGCTTAGATTAGTAGAGATGTACACTACGGGCAAGCTTATGGTACGACCACGGGATGCATATGAATTCTTTATGAGAGTGAGCGAATTTTGTTCAATTGTGTGATGTCCTTAATTTATATTCAAAAGCATATTTGAATGTGTGTACTAATCTATATTCACTCTTTTGTTTGTTGGTGAGGGCACATGATCTCATGAATGATTGGTAATGTTGTAAACTTTCTTGTTGGGTGAGTACTCGAGTTGAGGATGCTTAGTGATTACAAGTCGGCTTTTGAGGTTGGGTGTTTACAAATAGGTTGTTGGAATTGATTGAATTGAAATGTTATACTTGGGCATGCTTAAACGGGAAGAATATGAAATTTTATATGTTCATGCTTGTGTGCCGGTATTGATCATAGTCAAGGGTTGAGTGTATGATTAAATGTTGAAGTGCTCCTCTATAATTGAGACTTGAACGTAGTTGGGGATATATTTGATAGTCCCATTACTCGAGGACGAGCAAGAGTCTAAGTGTAGGGTGTTGATGTCTAGCTTAAAGTATATATATTTATATGTATATCGCCTCATGTTTTACTCTTGTTTCATGAATTTAGGATGCAAAATGTGTTGATTTATATTAATTTGAGGTGTTGTGATGTGTAGGAATGATCCAGGAGAAATTGGGGGCAAAAGGTGTGAGACTAGATCCAAAACGGACGAGAAAATCAAAAATGGCATTTTCAGCGCCAGGAACGACACCTAGCGCTGGGCTGGGCGCTGGTGGCATGAATTTTGTCCAACTTTGCCCAGGACAAGGTTATTTCGGCCCTAGACCTACCCAACATATATAAAAGCAAGACTAAGCTTATTTTTAGGGGGGAGGCGTCACTTTGAAGGGAGAAGACACACGAGAAGCATTCGAGAGTGAAGAGATATCAGTTTTTTTCATCTTTTCTTAGTATTTTCAATTATCCAACACTTATAAAATTATTTGTATTATCATGAGTGGCTAAAACCCATAGTTCTGGGATTGTGATTTAGCCGTGAATATTGTTGTTTAATATTGACTTAACCTTGATTACAATTCACTAATATATGATTGTTTCTTCAATTCTGTGATTAATTGCTTAATTGTCTGGCCAGCAGTTAGGTTCTATTTACTATATACGCTATGCTTGGGAAAGCCAGATTAGAGAAGAATTGAAGAGAGCATGATCTTAACTCTTAAGGGGGGCGAATTTGTAGTTAGGATATGAATATACCTAGTCACCGTGCTTAATTAAATATCGTAATCTTAATGCATTCTTAATAGATTGATTCCATAGGAATATAGGCGTTAATCTATTTTAAATAGGCGGGTAGTACTTCGGGAGAAGGTTATAAGAGCAATTATTGATTAATTAGCAACCATGAGTGAATTGTATGAAAGGGAAAGTTAACTAGAATATAATAGAATTGGTGAATCGATCACAACCCTAAAATATTTGTCTCTACTGAATACACCACAATTATTTTGCTACTTGATAATTTAGTTACTACTTAGAATTATAGTTTAGTATAATCACATTCTTGAACTCGAATTTGGCTTGACTGAGTAACAATCTTGGTAAATTTAGTGGGTAGTTGATACAAGTCTCTGTGGATTCGACACTCGAATTATCATTTTATTATTTGTACGACCACGTATACTTGCATGTGCATTTGGGAGCGTCAGAAAGCATCGATGTTGTCAACTCCATCCAGATTCACATTTGTAGAAACATAAAAGAATGGCATGATTCCCCTCTCTTTTGAATTGATCCGGAAGAAGACAATAGTGCAGTTCCTTAAAGTATATTACAACTTTCTTAAATTTTGCTTTGTTCTTATTGAGTTTCAAAGGATGGAAGCTTACTAATTTATAGGAGGAAAATTAATTAGTTACGAATAGATTGCAACTTGCTGCATGTTTTTCTTGACATGTATCAAAGCAAACAATGGGTGTTGGTCTTTCTTTAATTTCATTTAGAATTTAATAATAAAAGATGCAAGTATTAAGAGGATAGGGCACATGGTGGATGGTGGATATGTTATCGCTGAATTCGTTCTAGAGACTTTGACCGCACTTGGAGTACAAGTGGAGAAGAGAATATTTACATTGATGTGAAATTAGCTGGTCATCATTTTGTTAAAGAAGGGTTAGAGTAAAATCAGAGAAGCAAAGAAGAGAAAATACATAAAGGAAATATATATTTAAAGCTGCTATTTTTCATTTAGATCTTCAAGCCTATATATAGGTACATA
Source organism: Nicotiana tomentosiformis (assembly GCF_000390325.3). NCBI lineage: Eukaryota > Viridiplantae > Streptophyta > Magnoliopsida > Solanales > Solanaceae > Nicotiana > Nicotiana tomentosiformis. The sequence continues at coordinate 71,290,061 of NC_090818.1, read as the reverse complement.
ATAGAACATACCACTAAAGTAGGACTCATATTAGTCCATGATCTGCATAAAACGATTAACTCCTAATTCAACTCATTCCTAAAAATAATAATAAACTTGGACTGACTCAAACTAAGAAATCATAACTCCTAAAGACTATCAAGCTTCAGTTTAACTTCAGTTTCTTGAACTCTTCCTTAGTGCCGTAAAGATCCGACCAGTCATTGTGAGTATTTTAGTCCCGTTTCCTCTATGTGATGCTTTATATATGTGTAATTGTGATCAAGTGGCTCGCGAGGATAGTTGGTTTGGTTTCGGAAAGGTTTTGGATTGATTTGGGACATTTAGTCCCTTGGTTGGTATCACGACCCCAAATTCCCACATCAGGATATCGTGATGGTAGACTAGGTAAGCCTAACATACATTGATAATTAGCAGAAATAATAACTTAGATATCAATTTAAATTGTTAAACTATCATAATGAAACTCAAATAGTATAGCTGTCAATAACTCCCAAAACCCGGTGGAACTGAGTCATAAGCTCTACCAGAGAATACACTAATAATCTCTAAGTACAATATTGTTTTGAACAGGAAATAAACAGTAATACAGCTAAAGTAGAAGGCGACTTCGAAGCATGCGAACGTAGGACAGGTGTACCTTGAAGTCTCGGGAAATAACTGATCAATCATTAGCGTCCGACACGAGCGGATGTACCTGAATCTGCACAAAAATGTACAAAAGTGTAGCATGAGTACACCACAACTGTACCCAATAAGTATCAAGCCTAACCTCGGTAGAGTAGTGAGGAGGCCAGGTCAAGACCCACTAGGACAAGAAAACTGAACAGAGTATAATATAGTCTAATGACGGAAAGCGAGGAAACGAATGATAACACAGCAGTGCAATAATATGGGCTAACAACAGAATTTAAGGCAATAAAGACAACAAAGAGTGAACACATGATAAGAACAATAAATAATCAGATACAGACAAATACAAGTAAGACAAATAGGGAAATAACCAAAATTGTTCAACCAACAAGACTTTTTAACAAAGAATGTACAACAAGAATCACAATCGAGGTACCACACCTCATATCCATATTTTCACAATTTACAATCAAAATCTTCCTTATATTGCCGTGTAAGCCTTGCATTTGTATATTTTGAAAACATTTTCCCGAAATGGCCTCATGCGCTTTAATCCCCTTATCTTGCCGCGTGGCTTCAAGTAATTCTCTTACTAGCAACACGTGCATAGATCCCACTTTATGTCACTGCATGCTCAACAACCCCCATCCTTATACCAGAGCATGCACATCAATATCACAAAATAATGGCAACTCGCACCACACATGCCCATATGCCACAACTTATCAAAATCAACAATATCAATGTTACCATAACACATAGCCCACGACTCAATAACAATATATACAAGAGTCTCAATAATAACAAATAAATGAGAAGCGACTCGACAAGGAAGGATATATCAACAGTCACAACTTTAACCTCAATGTGCTAATAGCCTTTACAACAACAACTTTAATAACCCACAATTTAGATAATTCCCATGAAATGGCAACTTGCAAATTCAAGTGCAAAGAATAAGCTTAACAATGAAGAGAGAGCATGAAATAGCAACTAAGTCCAATGCATGAGAACAACTCAAAAATGGAAGAATGACCTGTAACAACAACTACAATGAAATGCATGTGAGAGTAACTTTGACAATAGAAGCTAAAACATGTAATGATAACTTCAATTCAAGCATGCAAGAATGAAATTGCCAACGAAAGATAGGACAACGAATAATAACTTCAATTAAGTGTTTATAAGAATCCTAAGAGTCTAATATGGTCAAATAACACATATAAGTCCGTGTACACACTCGTCACCTCATGTACATATCTTTCACATACTTTCGTTAGCACAATCAATCCAAATCCTAAAGGATAGTTCCCCCAAAGTTAGACAAGATACTTACCTCAATTAGGCCAAATAAACAGTCAAAAATAGAATTTTTCCCAAAATTGGCCTACGCACGACTCAAATCTAATAAAAAACAACTAAATAACCTCAAACAATGTAAGAGAAACTAATTACGATAGATAAAGCTATGATCTTTACATAATTTTTCAAAAATCAACAAACGTCAACCCCAGGCCCACTCGTTCAAAACCCGAGTGTAAGGGTAGATTCCGACTACCATAACCCCACGAGTCTATATATGTGTTTTGTCTTTAAATCGGAGTCCAAATCGACTCTCAAAATCCAAATTTTTATTTTTCAAAACTTAGACAAAGATCCCCAAATTTTCTCTTTGATTCTCATAAATTTGATGTTAAATCTAATGTATAATCATGAAATATAATTGGAAATCGATTAGAATCACTTACCCAATTATTGTAGGTAAAAATCTCCTCTCTAAATCGCCTCCTACCGAGTCTAGGGTTCTAAAATGAGAAAGAATGAGATAAAATCCCGATTCCTAGCCCTTTTGTTCAGTTGCAGAAAAAGCAATTACGACACAGGGTTCGCAATTGCAAGCCCTCACCATTGCAAAGAATGCTTCGCAAATGCGGCTCTGATAGCCTATGTGGGAAGTCGCAAATGCGACATTGGCTCCGCAATTGCGAACATACCTAGTATAGCTTATACTTCGCAATTGCGAGTGAAGCATCTCAATTGACCCTCATCTGTTCACTTCGCAATTACGTTAACTGCAGCACCAACACACCAGCAACCCAAAATGAGTTCAATCCAATTTGAAACGCATCTGAAACTCAGCCGAGCCCTCGGGGTTCCAAACCAAACTTCCGCACAAGTTTAAAAATATCATACAAACTTGCTTGCATGATCAAAATACAAAAATAACATTTAAAACTACGAATCGGATATCAAAACGCATGAATTTCAAAGGAAAACTCAAGAACCTCTAGAATTGCAACCAAGCGTCTGAATCCTATCAAACCAACTCGTAGTTTGATAGGACTAAGACATCTATCCTAGGAGAAAATTTATCATACTATCAAACCAACTTAATCAGACTAAGACATCTATCCTAGGAGAAAATTTATCATACTAGGTTATTTTGGTTATCTTAGGAGAAAGATTCATCAGACTAAGATTTCTATCCTAGGAGAAAGATTCATCAGACTAGATTTTCTTATCTTAGGAGAAAAATTTATTAGACTAAGATTTTTATTTGGAGGAAAAATCCATCTGACTAGGATTCATTACCCTAGGAGGAAAAAGTGAAGAGAAATGACATGATTTTATGCATATTAGAAAGACAAATAAAGGCAAAGATTTGAGAAACTTCCCTTTGTCAGCTCTTCACTTATCTTTTTTTCTTTTTTTTTTCTTCCTTTTTTTTGAACCACTATCCCTGCACTTCTTTGTTCCTGTTTCAAATAAAGAAAATTTTATCAGTTTTTAAAGTGGTGGTCGGTTTGTGGCCTTAATGTCTTTGGCAGCTTGGTTTTGTGTCCATTCTCTTTTAGAAGGCCAACTGCATTGGTAGTTGGCTGCACTGCTGAGAGACTCTGTTGTTGCTTTTAAGAGACCTTTACTTTCTGTATCAATCCTGATCATTTTGCTCCCAATGCTATTGGTGTTTTGTGGCTCAATCAGCCTTATCCCAACTGGAGTTCTTTGCTTAGGTGACCTTTTCTGATATCTTGAATAACTTCCTGCTTTTTGAGCAATTTGTCCGTCAGAGAGAATCACAAGTTATCTTTGCTTGCGCCAAGTAGGCTGACAAGAGTCTTTTGGGGGAACTTTTGCATGAATCCACAAGGCATGTTAACAGTAACAACAGAGTGTGCTAGCCAAATTTGCTTTGTGCAACTGAAAAGCTGGTAGCAGATTTTAAAATCTTTTCTTGCTTGTTTTGACAAGGACGGACTTAGAGTGAATGGCACAATGATGCAAAGAAACAATATTAACAAGAAATGCCCCTGTCGGAAGAACAGAAGGAAGAGTTTTTTTTTTTAAAAAAAAACTTTTGCGGTAACTAGCCTTAATGATCATGACATGCATTTTGGATTTAACGGCCTGATCTATTAAACTGATCAATAGCCTTAATGATCATGACATGCATTTTGGATTTAACGGCCTGATCTATTAAACTGATCAAATCTTCCCTTTTACCATTCTTATGACCTTTGAAGTCGAGCTTGTTCGTGCCAATTCCTTGCATCAACTTCATGACTCACTTTCGACTAGTGGTGCCCCGATGGATTTTCACCAACAAGTCTCTCTCATTTATTTATTTCTACTTACCGCCGCCTTACAGTTCCCTTGAAGGTTTTCACTGGTAAGACTCTCTCATTTTTTTTCTTTTCTTTTTCTTTCCTTTTTTGGATTTCTTTTGTAAGTAACTTGACAGTGTTCTATGTCGTGTGGCAACTGTTACTCATTGCATACATCTCTTGACCTTCTTGAAAGCTGATCAAGAGGTCTTTATTTGGAAGGTTTTTGGATAGGGTTGGAAAGAAGGGACGACATGAAGGCTCAAAGTATACTCAAAATGAGGGGGTTGTAGACGTAAACTCTTGGAATAGACTCTTTCAAAAATGAAATAAAATCTTTGCCCCAGTTTCAGATACTGGGGATGTTTTGGATTTTTGTTTTCTTATTTGGTTGGACCGAACCGTGTAAGGCTGCCTACGTATCTTTTTTAAGGAATCAGGTCAAACGTAGTTCAAACATCTGACCTAACCACTTTTTAAAATTTTTCTTTCTGTTTCTCTGTCTTTTTATTTTTTTCGTTTTCAAAACATCTTGCCCCAACTTTTATTTTCTGGGGGCATGGACCTTTGATTGTTCTTTTCTTCTTCTTTTTTTCACTTGAACTTTAAGAATTGCCCCAGTTTGTACTCTTGGGGCATGATCTTTTCTTTTTATTTTTTTATTTTTTGGCTTCTTTTTTTTTTTGACTTTTGAATCTAAACTTGATTCCAAGAAGGGGTGGTCAAAGAAAATAACACAAGTTCAAAAGGGTAACGAAGGGTATAAAGTATTTGGATAGCTGAAAAAGGGTCTCCCAGCCTCGAGAACGCCAATCATAATAGCCCATCACAATCATGACATTGAGGGACATGTTGCTTTCTAGGTCTTTTTCAGTGTAAAATTGTATGAGCAATACTTCCTCGCAGTGCATGACCCTTGTCAATTTGGGTGACTTTTCTTGGATTTTATCTTGATGTAGAAGATGCATTTTGCCACTAAACTTATCTATTTCAAGTTGTTTGGAATACACCTTCTTTTGAAAAACACTTTCTATCTCTTAGTGCTAAATAGACTTTAACCCATCCGATCATCCTTAAGCCCGATCTTCTCAATGATTCAAAAGGTAGAGATCCAACATGATTGCTTTGGTTCCATGTAAACTTGGCTCATGCTTATTTTTTAAATGTTTCATGTCTTTATTCATCTTCAAAAGTGTCTCTTTCTCACTTACCCAATTCAAGACTAAATCAATTTTCTAAGATCTGGCCAAAAATTTCACATGCATGTCATGTCACTAAAACTAGCAACGAAAGAATTAAGCATAGAATGACACAAAGGGACAAACTATATTTCATTAAATAAAGGATGAAAGGATTTGACAATAAGACAAGCAAACTAAAATCTAGGTTACAACCCTGGATAACCTAGATAACAGAAAAGATGATAAAACAAAGCTACCAAGACTTCTCCCTATGTAAAAGAGGAGTGACTTTCCAGTTGTTAAGCGACATCTTAGCCCCAAATTTGCACAGCAGCACTACTACGACATTCAATCTTTTTTATTGCTTTAGATTCAATACTCAAATTTTGACTTTTTGACCGAACCGTTCCCAATATTGACTGTCGGATTTCAGTACTGACTACATGGAAAATTTCAAAGCAACTGATTTACCAAAGGACTTACAAGAAGGGTTATCCAAGCAGAGCATGTCCTGTTGCTCAAAACAGGTAGAAGTCAGCCAATATTTGCATCTATTTTTATCACCACCTTGTCTACTTGCCTTTTCGTGACCTTAGTTAGATCAACAATAGTGATTCTTATTCCTTAGGTTGAGAAGATGATTTTAATTCTGAGGAATCCCGGACTCGCCATTACAAACCAACAAACCAACCACCTTTAACCAGGTTTTATAACAAACATGTTAGAATCAACACTCTTTTTTTTCTTCTTTTTTCTATTTTTTTAAATCATTCGATCGAACCTGATGTGGATTGCCTACGTATCATGTGGGAACATGAATCAGATCTTTGCGTAGTTCGGGAAGATCAGAAATAAAGGAAATAAATTAACTCTTTTTTTTGGATTTTGATTTTTTTTTTATTTCCGAAAGAAAAACTTATAAAGAAGAAATATTTTTTTTTTTTTTGAATTTCAATTTTTTTATTTTTTCGGAGAAAGACTTCGGAAAGAAGGAAAAAATAAATATTTTTTTAATTTTTGGACTTTTATTTTGAATTTATGAAAGAAAGACTTCAAAAAAAGAAAATATTTTTTTGAATCTTGAATTGTCTTTTCAATTTTTGAAAGAAAATTTTTTGAAGAAGAATGAAAAAATATTTGGATTTTTAGAAGAGATTAAAAGAAAATATTTTTGGATTTTCTTTTTTGAAAATTGGGGGGCCGGAACCAATGAGGTTTGCCTACGTATCTCAGATCCGATGAGAATCAGACCCGCGTAGTTCGTCCAGTTTTGACGGAACAAGGAAACATGACTTTTTGAAAATATTGGCTTATTTTCTTTTCTCTTTTTTTTTCAAAATTTTGGTAGAGTTTCGTATTTCTATTTCCTACTTCTTACTCTTTTTTTCGTTTTTTTTTTAAAATCTTTACCTATTCTAGAAGCGAGTCAACATGCAAGCCGAAACAAACAACTGCACAAGTAGCACGTAAGATGCATCAGGATGGTCTTTTTAATTTGGGTACACCTGTCCTAGACGGACCCAACCCCTATGTTGAGTCCCTAAAGTCAAAATACACGTGATGCAAACAAACGTACCTACTAAGGATCCGGCATGAGGTTATGTTATTCTAGGTTTGAACCCTAGAGTGTATTGTTCTAGAAGCTTCACCGGCTTTGCAACTTGTCCGATCCTCGTTCTAAAATTAGGGTATGACTCTAACAAAAAAGAAGCCACACGAAGCGCATGCTTCCCAGAAGATTTAGAAGACTCAGAGAGAAGAAGGGTGTCGTAACAGTTTTATAAACAGTTCACGGCAATATCAAAGCGGTAAAGAGCGGCAATTAGTACATTAGGCCCAAATATGTAATATCAGACAATCACAAAAAAGTCAAGCATAACAGTTATTCTAAGCTCGAATTTTGAACCCTGAACCAGAAGTTCAGTGTTCCGTCCCCAGCAAAGTCGCCAGAGCTGTCACACCTCCTTTTTTCCGAAGGGGGATAGAGGAGTTTTTCCAATTAAAGTGACATTATTCGAAATGGGATTGTTTATTTATTTTTTCAGAGTCCCCACTTGGAATAATTATGGTGTCCCAAGTCACCGGTTTATTTTAAATCCCAAATCAAGGAAGTTTGACTCCGTTTAAAGTCTGCGAAAATCAGAAGATCAGGTAAGGAATTCTATTAGCCCGGAAGAAGGTGTGAGGCACTCCCGAGTTTCGTAATTTTAGCATGGTCGCTCGACTATTAATAATTGGCCTAATTATCAGATTTATTACCTGTTTTGGACCTATTGTGCATTTTTAACTTTTAGCCGCTTTTAATTACTTTAAACAATTATGGAGTTTATTTAAACAAGTCGCGGTGTCGCGCACTTGTTATTTTTGTACACATCAAAAATCACGCCACGTGAAACGTAACCGTGATTCACAACATGTTTATTTTAATTATTATTTGAAGTTATGGTCGAGTCACGTGAAACACACACTCGAATTGGGGATTACGTATCATGACTATGCCACGGGAACCGTACCCATAGTCACGATGATTTATTATTAATCGTGCCTAAATCAAGCTACGATATTTGAATTGTTTTCCTAAGCTGCTTTGAGATTTGTTGTGAGGCCATTAATTATGGAAAATTTGTTGTAGGAAAAGTGTATGATTTATGGAACAATTCATGAATTTAACTACAAAACGTTGGCAGTAACAAAGAGTTGAGTCACTTTGATCAATTCACATCCAAATCCTACACGGCCCAATTCATTTTTTAAAGGAAGGGATTTTGGACCTTTCTTAATCATTAGGCCAATTACTGAGTGGCCAAAATAATTATCTGAAACCCCAAACGGTACAGGACAAATTAGTTCCTACTACAGACCTTATGACCCAAATATCTCCTATACATTAATGTACAGAATCACCAACCAAATAAAGATAACCAAATCAACGAAACCACTCTTTCTATTAATCCATTAATCACTTTCACTACTCCAATATATTAAGCTAATAATGAAAATACCAAAGATCAAATACTTTCATCAAATTAATGGACCAACTTCTCACAGTAAACCATGGAAAAGCACAGAGACAAACAAGTATATAGTTTAAACTACCCATTTTGATATGCTAGTTCAGAAATAAACAGCATAAGCGTATCAACAAGAGAAATCAAGCAAATAATACAAACATTCATGACATAAAAGCTGGAGGTCGGAAGAAGAATAAAGTTTAAAGTGTGTCCTTTTAAATGAACGGCAACTTCAATGGATTAACGTGTTGACCAGTATTACAATAAAGAAGACGACGTCCAAATCGAACGGAGCTCAGCAATTCCAAAAACAGCAAAGTCAGCGGAAATTGAATTGCGATTGGAATCAGACTTCTCTTTAAAACCCAAAAGTGTGGAATAAAATACAGCAATAGAAGAGTAATTTTAGAAAATTGCTTTTGATTCTCATCTCCCTCTATTTTTCGAAACCTTTGTTCTAAATCTCAGAAATGGTCTTTTAATTTCAGCATCAATTTCGTATATTGGCCGGTGTTTTGAATGTGTGTGGAGTCTGTGAATTCAGAGAGAGGTGAGAAGAAAAGGCGTGTGTGATAGATCTGAGAGCACTTTTTTCGAACTGGGGCGGCTAGGGTTTCCGGTTGTAAAGAGGAAGGGGTTTGTTCTTGAGAGAATTGGGGATGGGGATGACGGCTTAGGGTTTTTTGTCAAAAGGGGAGGGTTTCTCCTTTCTCTTTTTAGGGAAATGAGTGTTTTAATAGATAGAAAAGGGGGATATTGGGCGAGGCTGTGGGGCGGATTGGGGAGTTTGGGCTAATGAAGTTCTGGGCTCAATCCGATTTTAAATTCAAAACAACCGCTTTTTTTTTTCCTTCTTTCAACAAGCAATCAATTTTAAATTGTAGCCACTTTACTCAATATTCTAAATTAATCCTATTTTTAAAAAATTGACCTACTTATTATTTTCTATCAATTAACTAATTCATTTAACTAACAATGCATGTAGGGCGACTAATGTATTTTTTGGTATTTTAATATTTTACAAATACAATTAATTATGCAATTAAAATCTAAAAATTTAAAAATTAAAATATTTTTGTTTTTGTTTAAGAATTAAAATGCTACTAAAAATGCACCAAACACAAATACGTAGGAAACAAATCAAGTAAAATAAAGAAAAACTCCTAAAATTCTACAAAACCATTAAAATTATTTTTCGACTATTTTTAGTAGTAATTTCCCATGTGGGGTAAATATTAGGTGCTCACACCTGTCAGCATAACTCTTCTACCTGGACTGCACTGTACGAAGTCGCTCTTGAATCAATTTCACCTTCTCCAAAGCATCATTAACTAGATCAGTGCCCAACAACCTAGCCTCCCCAAGCTCAAACCATCCAACTGAAGAACAACATCACCTACTATATAAGGTCTCATATGGGGACATCTGAATACTCGTTTAGTAGCTGTTATTGTAGGCAAACCCTGCTAACAATAGAAATTGTTCCCACTGACCCCTGAAATAAATAACGCATACTCTTAATATATCCTCCAAGATCTGAATGGTCCGCTTGGATTTTCCGTCTGTCTGAGGATGAAATGCCATACTCAACTCAACCTGCGTGTCCACCTCACGCTACGCTGCTCTCCAAAAAATTAATGTAAACTGAGTGCCTCGATCTGAGATGATAGAGATAGGCACACCATGCAGGCAAATAATCTCTCTAAGATAAATCCGAGTCAACTGCTTTGAAGTGTATGGAGTCATGATCGGAATGAAATGTGCAAACTTTGTCAGTGTGTCCATAATAACACACAGAGCATCAAATCTCCTCAAGGTCCATGGCAACCCAACCACAAAATTCATAGTGATACGCTCCCATTTTCACTCCGGTATATCTAACCTCTGAAGCAAACCACATGTCTCTGATGCTCATACTTGACATGCTAACAATTCAAACACCGTGCAACATGGTCAATGATGTCCTTCTTCATCCTTCTCCACCAACAATGATGTTTGAAATCACGATACATCTTTGTAGCACCTAGGTAAATAGAATACCGCAAACTGTGAGCCTCCTCAAGAATCAACTCCCTCAAACCATCCACCTTCGGAACACAGACCCACCCTAAGGACTAAATACCCCATCATCACCAATAGTCACCTCCTTGTCACCACCTCTCTGCACCGTATCCTTAAGGACAAGCGTAGTGGGGATAATCATACCGGCACATCTTAAAGCGCTCAAACAAGGACGTCTTAGACACAACACAAGCAAGAACCCTGCTAGGCTCCGAAATATCATACCCCAAAAAAAGGTGGTACAAGTACACGAGCAAACTATGAAAATGAGAACAAGTCCGTATACATAATAACTTTCTGAAATACAATAGACAAAATCAAAGAAAAGAAGAGGGACTCAGGAACTGCAAAGGAAAACAATGAAGTGCAGCTCACCCTAAGTCTCTGTATAGTCTCCTATCTCAAATCAGGAAGCTCTGCTAGGACCCACCTGAGGATCTGCACAAAACGATGTGCACAGTAGTATTAGTACACCACAATCGGTACCCAGTAAGTATCAAGTCCAACCTCAAAAATGTAGTGGCAAGGCTAGATGCTTCTGAATACTTACCATACAAACGTAATAATAGAATAAGAACTAAAATATTGAATAATATCATGAATATCAAGAATCACAGATATCAGCAGTTGAAAGGTACTAAGCATGCTTTCTAGCACATAAATAAACCTATCACTGCTCAGATATAATAATAAAGACAACATGCTTAAATAATGGAGTTGGGACTCCCACTTAGCATATAAGGATGTCAAATAACAGTTTACGATGAAATAAATACTCCAAAAATGAGTCAACAATAAGAATGTATGCTTAACCGATACAAGATCCACGTACCCCGACACACAATCCATGTATCATATAACCCGATAAAAAATCCACGTATCGACCCAGTACAAAATCCATGTACCGACCACGCTCATAGGGCCCAAAGTAACATGGGTTATCACCTGACTCCGGATGGACAAATCCAAATCCAAGCGTAAGAGGGGTATAATAGCATCCCTCATAAATCAATATTCGATCATAATGTCCAATGTGCCATATCTGTGCCTCACCCGCACGCATACCCTTCGTGCCAAATTTCTCGGTCCAAATCACGTATACATTCTTGAAACTACATGTAAGTGCTCAAATATTATATATAAGAAGTGCACAAGGACTTAATAAATATTATACGGACATGTGCTCATGAAATCTTTATGTGAATACAGATAATTAAGTAATTCAACATATCAAGAATAAGTTCTCATGCCTTCGCAATTAATCACAAGCCCAGGCATGATTTCTAGCATGAATAAGAGAGAAAGCGTAGTCACATAAGCCAAATAAATCATGAATCAAACGAGCACATAGTCAAAGAAAGCATACAATATCCCAATTTCTACGCCCGGTCATAATATAAGCATGGTAAATGCATATATGCTCGCCACCACTTATATACACTACCCCCAACACCTTAAACACATAGCAAACAAGTCAAATCCTAGGGGTTTCCCTCTTAGCAAGGTTAGCCAAGAGACTTACCTCCACCTAGTAGCCTCTAATTATCACGACCCAAAATCCTACCTTATGGATCGTGATGGAACCTATTCTCTAAAACTAGTTAAGCCGATAACTTACAATAGTTAAACTAATTAATAATGATATTATGAAGCATAATTTAATATAAATGAGAAATTTAAAGGTGATACATGCCAACACGGCTATAATCACTATAAATCCCCAAGATTAGTTAGTACAGAGTCACGAACTCTAGCTGAATACATAGAAATATCTCAAAACAAAAAATACAATGATGTTCTGATAGAGAATTGACAGTATAAACATAAGAAAAGGGCTCCAAGGGATTGCGACGATCAAGCAGCTCTACCTTGAATCCTCGCGGTCAAGAAGCTATCTCTGCCTGGGTTTGCTGCCTCCAACACCTGGATTTGCACAAAAATATGCAGAAGTATAGTATGACTACACCACAGTCGGTACCCAGTAAGTATCAAGACTAACCTCGATGGAGTAGTGACGAGGTTCAATTCAAGACACTCACTAGTCAAATAACATGTGCAATAATATCAAGAACCGGAAAAAAGAAATAATAATAGAAAGCAAAAACAATAATCTCATCAATTAAGTGACACCTATTTAGAACAATTAAAGGTCCCGTTCCGACATAAGCAATCAAATAGAATCACACACACACGGCACCTTATGCCCACATTATCAATAATCCTCGCACGGGAAAGAACTTGTGTCACAACATAAGTCACAACCGTATGGACAACTCATGTGCTGACCGGACAACTCACGTGCCAATATCACAATTCACCATGTGGTTACAAGCTCAATATCATGATCCGCCCGGTGTGGACATGGGGTCAATATCACAATCCGTCTGGCGTGGTCACATGCTCAAATCATCAAGTAATATCAGAGACACTGAGTAGCACATTCGGAACAACATAACAAATCACGCAATATATATGACACACACAAGGAAGTCAAAAGCAACAACCAGAATACTCTTTTTTCATTAACAACACGCTACTAGGACATCACATAACATCCCAAATAGCCACCCTTATCTCACCGCGTTGACAATATCATAATAGACACCTGTATCGCTCGCCCAGACAATATATATCAATAGCCACCCGTATCACTCTGCCCTAACAATAACACAATAGCCACATGTATCACTCTGCGCTGACAATAACACAATAGCCAACCGTATCACTCCGCCCAAATAGTATTTCATTAGCCACCCGTATCGCTACGCATCATTAGCAGCAATGAAATACCACCCTTATGCTCAACACAACAACAATCAATCCAAACAATATGTCCACGTATTCCACAATATCACAAGACAGTAATATCAGAGATTTATCACGATATAAGCTCACAACTTATCAACAAAGTGTACAAGGACATGTCAATATATAGAAGTGTGGAGGGATGTTCAACATAAAAGTATGAAAGCTAACTCAAATTAGCAAGAATCTCACAAACGCCCAACTTTACAAATAAGGAATATAAATCCTAAATCATGATCTCTATCATGGAATATATACTCAATTAAACAACCAAAGTGAAATCACGTAAAACAAAGACTTCTCAATAAAAATAAAGCGATAAAGCAACCTCAGGTCAAATTCGGTCATAACTAACACATAAGCTCGTGTACACACTCGTCACCTGGTTCACATAGTACAAAAAATGCAATTAGATCAATTCCTACAGGGGAGTTTCCCCACAAAAAGTTAGGCAAGATACTTACCTCAAATAAGCTAAATCAATCCACTAATAAGCCTTTTCCCGCGCGAATCAACCTTTGGACTGCTCAAATCTAGCCAAAATAACTTATTATCATAAATAAAAGCCATAGGAAATGATTCCGAATAATAAAGCTATGATCTTCGTTCAATTATGCAAAGTCTACCCTGGAATCACACCCCGGAACCCAACTAAACTCACAAATTTCGAACACCAATTCAAATACAAGTCCAACTATACCAATTTCATCCAACTCCAACCTGAAATCGACCTTCAAATCATCAAATTTTATTCAGAGAGGTTTTTACTACAATCCCCAATTTCACTTACTTAGATTCATCAAATAAGTGCTAAAAACAAGGATGGAATCATGAAATATAACCAAATCCGAGTCAAGAATACTTACCCCAATCCAAATCGTGAAAATTCCCTCAAAAATCACCCAAATCCGAGCTCTATAACTCAAAATGTGATAAAATAACAAAAACACTCGAAATAGAGTACTATATAAGTCTGACCAGGGGTCCTCTTCGCGATAGCGGGACCTACATCGCGAAGAACAAAATAACGGATGCCTCTAAAACACGACGCACCAACCACCCAAGCTTATGCGAACGTGGGCACCTTCCGTAAATGCAAAGACCAAAGAACCCGGCCTCTCCAACATGACCAACCACTATGCGATCGCGACTGACCAACGCGAATACGATGAGTCAGCTCTCCATAGGTCCGCGATTGCGACCCAATCAATGCGAACGCGAAGAAGAGAATCTGCCAGCCACCAAAATACAATACGCGAATGCAACTTCCTCTTCGCGATCGCGAAGAAGGACATTAGACATTAGCCATCAATAATCCAATACATGAAGAAATGGCCCGTAACTCATCCGAAAACACTCGAGGACCCCGGTACCCCGTCCGATCACACCAACCAGTCCTATAACATAACACGACCCTACTCAAGGTCTCAAATCACGCCAAACAACATCAAAACTATGAATCGAACCTCGATTCAAGCCTAATGAACTTTTAACTTCTAAAACTCATGCCGAACCATGTCAAATTCACTCGGAATGACCTCAAATTTTGTATGTAAGTCCCAAATAACACAATGGACTTATACCAACTCCCGAAACCAAAATCCAAAATCCAAACTCAATATCAATAAAGTCAACTCTCGGTCAAACCTATTAACCTTCCAAACCTTTAACTATCCAAGTTTCGCCAATTCAAGCCAAAACAACCTAGGAACTCCAAATCCAAATCCAGACACACACCTAATTCCAAAATCACCAGACCTAACAGAAATGTCAAAAATCTGATCTGAGATCAAATACACAAAAGTCAAACTTGGTCAACTGTTCCAACTTAAAGCTTCTAAAATGAGAATCATTCTTCCAAATCAATTCTGAACCGCTCGATAACCAAAACCGACCATAAACAAAAGTCATAATACATTGTATGAAGCTACTCGCAACATCGAACCCCTGAACGGAAATGCAAATGATCAAAACGACCGGTTGTCTCATTACATTCTTCCCCTCTTACACAAACGTTCGTCCTCAAACGTGCTAAGAGTCACTACAGAACCATCGAATTATTGTACAACCTCACCATACACATACCCATGGGTAATCTCACATCATCCCAATCCATGTAGGCCCGTCAATACCATCTCGACTGAATATTCCTTAAACCTCAACATATAAACCTTAGTACCAAATCTCATCACCCAGGCCTTCCCCCTAAGACCCGATCCTCACATATACACACAGCGTTGTCTCCAACCAGCTGCAATAACTCATGCATACATCCACAAGATATAACCATGTGACGTAACCCATTACTCATAAGCCCATAGAAACATCTTCGACCATAATAGCTACCCATAACCGAACGCGATACCGGTAAATAACCTCATAATATCTAGAACTTTGTTCCCAACTTTCATTACACTGATAATTATGTAAGAAACATGTGAAAACTCATAATCACTCACCCGACCAACAAGCCACACCAATCGCCACCTAGTCACATATGTCGCAATCCGTACCCATAAAACACCACTCGAATATAACTGAAGATGGAAGGGGAAACACATTAGAGAACTACACAACATGTCCAACAGGTACAACTCCCCATCGGTTCCATACTATGAATCCATCCCACAAGGAGGAAGAAATCATACACAACAATCACAAAAAATCTCATCCTAACATAAATCCACCACGACACATAGCCCAGTCCAAACATACTAATCCACAAAGAACACGAGGTTCCCATCCTCAACTCGGAACCACAAGTAAGATAAACATCCCGAAAACTGAAAACCTTCTACTAACTCAATCCCGTAGAATAAAACCACAGCACGCAACAAACTCCCCATGCTTGTAGAGCACCGCAATCGCAAGTCTAGCCAAACTATCCAGAAATCACATCAAAACCTACCGTATTAAGTAATAGAAAGTACACCCTAGTTTCATAACCCTTAATAGTGAACAAATCAAAATGATAGAAATGGTCTACCACAGTAGAATCCCCTAATGGGTGCAGACACATAAACATAGTACAAGAATCACAAAATATATCCATATATGAAGCAAGATAGGATGACTCATACCAATAAATCGAATTTGGATCAAATAAAACCGATGTATCTATATGACAAATCGAAACCATACTTGTGGCAACATCATCTGGTACATCGGCCTCTGCCCTACTAGGGAAAGCATAACAACGGGCCTGGCCTCCCCCTCTAGGACGCCCTCTACCCGCATGTCCCCTATCTCTTGCTGGCTGTGCAGGTGTAGTATCAACTGGAGCGGAACCCTTGGCATGAGTACTCAGACAAAGTCCATCTCTCCGAAGTCTGGGACAATCTCACAGGATGTGCCTAGTATCACCACACTCATAACAACCCCTCTACGGGCGTGGCTGCTGGTACTTAGTCTATGCCGAATAACAGGAATAACCGTTGTAGGAACCCCATGCAGTAGGCACACAAAAAGATGGTTGTCTGATACGGGTACCCTGGGGTCCCTAGGTAGCTGGAGCACTACGGGTAACCCAAAGTGCGGACATAACTGGCCGACTGATAGAGCCCCCGCTATGATGGGTCAAAGCCGAAGAATAGAATCCATTAAATCCTCCAGGACCTTGAGGCATCTTGGCATACCTGTCCTCCTTCTCCTAACGCCGGATACGCTCTAGCCTCCTGGCAATCTCCACAACCTACTGAAATGGAGTATCGGTCTCCAACTCCATTGCTATCCCAAGTTTGAGACCATAACTGAGCCCCTCGATAAATTACGGACTCTCTCTAACAGTAGAAACCAAAGCAGGTGCATGACGAGATAGCTCATTGAACCTCATAGCATACTCGAAAACAATCATAGTCCTTGCCGAAACTGCTCAAACTCGGTGCACCACACATCCCTGAGGGTCTGTGGAATGAACTTTCTCAAAAATAGATCAGAAAACTGAGCCCAAGTGAGTGGCGCTACATCAGTTGGCCTACTCTCTTCATAAGCATGTCACCATTTGTACGTCGACCCTGTTAGCTAGAAAGTAGTAAGATCAACCCCGCTCACCTCAAGTATGCCCATAGTGCGTAGAATATGGTGACACTGATCTAGAAAACCCTGCGCATCCTCAGAAGTTGCGCCACTGAAAGTAGGAGGATCATACTTCTTGAACCTTATTAACCTTTTCTGCTCCTACTGGGACGTCGCTGGCCTAACCTTAGGCTGAACTGCAACCACTGGTTGTACCGACATAGCACCCGGAGCCTGATCAACATGAGTCCGCTGCTCTAGAGTACGGGAGGTGGGAGTCTGAGATCCTCCCCCATACTGAGAAGTAGCTGGTATGATTGGTATCAATCCCGCCTGAGCTAATATTCCAAACATACTCAGAAAATGTGCCAAGGTCTCCTGAAGTCCTGGGGTAGCAACATGCATCTCAAGTGCTTGTTCCCCAATCGAAGCTACTGGTGGCTCCCCGACTGCTGCTCTGGCAGGTGCTCTAGTTGTAGCACATGCCCCTTCTCGGCCTCTACCTCGGCCTCAAACCCTCGCGACTCTAGCAGGGGGTGCGGGTGTCTTCTCAAGAGAGAATAGAAATACAAAGGCTCAATAAATAAATAAATCCACACAATAGTAATGAAAGAAGTGGAATTTTTCGAATAGTGTCATAGCCCCTCGAAGATAAGTACAGACGTCTCCGCACCAATCCGCAAGACTATACTAAACTTGCTCGTGACTCGTAGAACCTGTGAACCTAGAGCTCTGATACCAACTTGTCACGACCCAAAATTCCACCTTAAGTATCGTGATGACACCTAGTCTGTAAAACTAGGTAAGCCGATCACTTACAAAAGTTAAACCAATTAATCATGATATTATGAAGCATAATTTAATATAAATGAGAAATTTAGAGGTGATATATGTCAACACGGCAATAATCACTACAAATCCCCAATACTAGGTAGTACAGAGTCATGAACTCTAGCTAAATACATAGAAATATCTCAAAACAAAAAAATACAATATTGTTCTGATAGAGAATTGACAGTATAAACATAATGAAAGGGCTCCAAGGGACTGCGATGATCAGGAAGCTCTACCTTGAATCCTCGCGGTTAAGAAGGTAACTCTGCCTGGGTCCGCCGCCTCCAACACCTGGATCTGCAAATAAATGTGTATAAGTATAGTACAAGTACACCACAGTCGGTACCTAGTAAGTATCAAGACTAACCTCGGTGGAGTAGTGATGAGGTTCAAGTTAAGACGCTCACTAGTCAAATAACCTATGCAATAATGCCGAGAACCGGCAAAAAGAATTAATAATAGAAAGCAATAATGGTAATCTCATCAATTAAGTGACATCCATTTAGAACAATTAAAGGTCCCGTTCCGACAATAAGCTATCAAATAGAATCACATACACACGGCACCTCGTCCCCACATTATCAATCATCCTCGTACGGCAAAGACCTCGTGCCACAACATAAGTCACAACCGCACGGACAACTAACGTGCTGCACAGACAACTCACGTGCCAATATCACAATCCGCCCGATGTCATCACGGGCTCAATATCACAATCCACCCGGTGTGGTCACATGCTCAAATCATTAAGTAATATCAGATATATCGAGTAGCACATTGGGAACAACACAACAAATCACGTAATATGCATGACACACACAAGGAAGTCAAAAGCAATAACCAGAATACTCCTTTTTCATTAACAACACACCCCCATGCCATTACATAAAATCCCCATAGATCCACCCTTATCTCATTGCGTTGACAATATCATAATAGCCACATGTATCGCTTCGCCCAGATAATATATATCAATAGCCACCCGTATCGCTCTGCCATGAAAATAACACAATAGCCACCCGTATCACTCTGCCCTGACAATAACACAATAGCCACTCGTATCACTCCGCCCAAAAAATATATCATTAGCCACACGTATCACTCCGCACAATTAGCAACAACGGAATGCCACCCTTATGCTCCGCACAACAACAATCAATCCACACAATATGTCCACGTATGCCACAATGTCACAAGACAGTAGTATCAGAGATTTATCACGATATAAGCTCACAACTTATCAACAAAGTGTAAAAGGACATGTTAATAATATAGAAGTGCGGAGGGGTGTTCAACATAAAAACAAGAAAGCTAACTCAAATTAGCAAGAATCTCACAAATGCCCAACTTCGCCAAATAAGTAATAAAGATCCTAAATCATGATCTCTTTCATGAGAAATAAACTTAAGTAAACAACCAAAGTGAAATCACATAAAACAAAGACTTCTCAATAAAGACAAAGCAATAAAAGCAACCTCGGGTCAAATTCGGTCATAACCAACACATACACCGGCGTACACACTCGTCACTTTATGTACACATTGTTCACATAGTAAAAATAATGCAATTAGACCAAATCCTATGGGAGAGTTTTCCCACACAAAGTTAGGCAAGATATTTACCTTAAATAAGCTAAATCAATCCACTAATAAGCCCTTCCCGTGCGAATCAACCTCTGGACGGCTCAAATCTAGCCAAAATAACTTAATATCATAAATAAAAGCCATAAGAAAAGATTTCGACTAGTAAAGCTACGATCTTGGTTCAATTATGCAAAGTCAACCCAAAAGGACAATCCCGGGACCATACCCCGGAACCCGACAAAACACACAAATTCCGAACATCCGTTCAAATACAACCAACCATACCAATTTCATCCAATTTCGACCTCAAATCAACCTTCAAATCATCAAATTTCATTTAGAGAAGTGTTTACTAAAATTTCCAATTTCTCTTACTTAGATTCATCAAATAAATGCTAAAAGAAAGGATAGAATCATGAAATATAACCAAATCCGAGTCAAGAATACTTACCCCAATCTAAATCGTAAAAATTCCCTCCAAAATTGCCCAACGAGCTCTATAAATCAAAATGTGATAAAACAACAAAAGCACTGGAAAGAATTACTATATAAGACTACCCGGGGTTCCTCTTCATGATCGCGGTACCTACATCGCGATCACGAAGAACAAAATAACAGCTTCCTCCAAAAGCTCTACATGAACGCGATCACTGATGCAAGAATGCAACGCACCAACCACCCAAGCATACTTAACGTGAAGACCAAAGCACTCGGCCTCTCCATCATGACTAACCACTACGCGATCGCGACTGACCAACCCAAATGTGATGAGTCAGTTCTTCACAGGTCCACGATCACGACCCAATCACTGCGAACACGAAGAAGAGAAGCTTCCAGCCACCCAAATACACTACATGAACGTGACTTCCTCTTCGCGATTGCGAAGAAAGATATCAGACACCGGCCATCAGCAATCCAAATCATGAAGAAATGGCCCGTTGACGAGCGCAAAACACACACTTAAATATGCTCGCTAGTCGAATATAGTAGAATATAATATCGTATCCACAGGGATTGGATTTAAATAGTATTATTATAGTTTGTAGCTAGATTGCTATCCAAGATAATCAACAGTATAGAATTATGTGGTTTAAAACTAAAATTACCGAAGAATCTAAAGCTAATTGATGAATGATAGTCGAAGCAAAAGTAAGCAAGGAAGATATTAATGGGACAAAATAGGGGTTGATTGGCTAGGTGCAACATAAATGTCTGGGATTTAACTCTAGTTAATTTACTTCTAATGTTCAAGTGAGTCTCTCTAATTCACTCAATTATTAGTTCAAACATTTAGTAGAACTCCTCTCTCGATTAAGTCTCAACCTCATAATATGAACCAATTTAAGCTCGGTGAAGATATGCAAGAATTCATAGTGGATTGGTCTTTAGGAGAACCTCTTCCGATTATCCTTCTAACTAGGTTTAATCAATTATTCAACTAACCTCTTTCGATTACTAAGAAGAATTAATGAACTCAACCCACATGATAATGCAAAGATATCACAAGTTATTCCTCTCTCGATTACATGGACATGTGAATATACATGGAACAATTAAACACCCAAAACGATTCAATGCATAAAAACTAGAGTTAATATCCATAAACAATTATCAATACACCAAATCCATCAATCCCTAAAGAGAACTACTCCATAGATATGGAGTAATTCATCATAAATATAAAGAAAAATATAAAATGATCCAAACTCTTGTCTTGAGTGAGGATTGAATGATGAATCTCTTGTGCTTTCGCTTCTCCATCTTCTCTCTAGCCTCCTTAGGTCTTAGATGTGTCCATAAAATAATGTTTTTACATGTATTTATACTAAGTAGGGCCGTGCTCAAACAAAAATACCTTTCCTGCGCGACTGGGATAATAACTCTGTAAATATTGCACAGGCGCGCCGCATGGGGCGACGCGCCATGCAGGGCGGTTGTGGGAAACTTCAAAGAGCTTGTTCTGATAGGCTTAAGGAAAACTGGGCAGCCGCGGGTGTGGGACTTTCTCTGAGTACAGATTTTTCTTGTTTTTTAGCTATCCCGACGTGGTTCTCGACCCCCGAATGCGATCCTGACTTATTCCCTTGGGATTTTACTTAGACTTCAAAGCTCCAAATCACTCGAATTCATTCCATAACATCTACATAGCTCGGAATCACTCCTACAAGGCATAAAACACCCAATTAGTGCAAAACACTAACGATTAAAGCTCAAACTCAATTAAAGTACAGTAAATTGGAGTGTAATAAGCGACTAAAATACGAGATTATAGCCTACCATCAACACTCCACACTTAAACCATTGTTCGTACTCGAGCAATCAAACCACACTTTATATAGACACAACCTTATTTAGCAACTCCCCTAACTCATTACACCAAAAATATTTAAAATAGACTATGCACAGTAGTGTAACATCCTCGTCTCAAGATTTGACTCAAAAGTACCACGCATTATTCACATACTCAACATAGAGGTCAAGCATTACTTTTCCTTAGTGAATTTAGTGCCCTCATACAACAATAGAGAGTAGTTCCACACACGATCAAATTTAAGAACAATTAGGAACTTAAGATAGAAAGAATTCACTTACTCTTAGAAACAACACTCATATGCCACGAAAGATGCACCATAGGCTTGCCCGTAGTGTACTACTCTACTAATTGAGTTCATTCAGTCAAGGATCAAGTAGGACTTTAACTGGTTGTAATGTAGGTTGCGGGATAGGTAGGATACATTTAGATATAAGAGTGACTACACCTCCCTAAGCACTTTAATACATACAATTTAACATTCAAAACCCTACACTTATGTCAAACCATACTCCACCTTAACATCCTTATACATTAACTCCCACTTCTTTAAGCATTATTACAGCAAGAGTTACCACTTATCAAAGAATATTTTTCACAACAATACTACTATTTTTTTTCTCTTTCTTACTCTCTTCAAGTCACTCTTACTTTTTTTTTCAATACAATGCACCTTTATCCTTATTTCATTAGTTTCACTCAAAAGCCAAACCAACCACCCCACACTTCAACTTTTACAAAGTTCATAACAAATTCAAGTGCTCAAGAGAGGTATAAGATTCAAATAGATGGTCAATTCAAACAAATGGGTAGGGCTTGCAATGTGGTTGCCAAAGAAACAGGATTACAGGCTCAATGGGGTTAACTAAGATACATAACAATTAGGTGAGTAATAACATGTAATTCGCTCAACAAAGAAACACCTATATCACTTCCAAGACTGAATAAAACTACTATTTTGCTTTGCAAACACACTGGCAAGTTCTAGACATAATATGCAATGCACAGAATAACACAAACCTCATACACTCATGGCACATAACTCACTCAGGATCGGACTATCAAGACACTCTAGTCAAAGCAGTTAAGCAAAGTTAAGATTATACAATTTAAGGTACTTATACAAGAGTAAAAAACTGAGCCTAAACGTCACAACTAAAGTGCTCACTATTCTCAAGGCATAACCAAGTCAAGAGATATTTCCTTCAACTTAAAATATATCACAAAGTTTATTACACCTAACAAAAATAAAAACTAACTACACCCGACTCAAACAAAACCCTTAGAAAAGAACCGCGACACGAAGAAAAACCAAGGGGGAATTAATACACTACCTAACAAAGTAAAATATTTTTGTATTTTTATTTCGACTTTAATCCCTCAAGAAACCCGTCGAATGATATCCATCGTCGGGAAAAGTCGAAAATTTTAAATTTTTATGATTTTTCTCATTTTTCTATCTCTCACTACTAAAACAACAAAACTAACTTACTAACATAGATACATACAACATACAACTTTCCCCACCCCACACTTTAAGTTGTGTCATGTCCCCATAATATACAATTAAAAAGCATAAGGTAAAGGAAACTTCCCTGAATTTTCAGTCGGAGTCTAAGTCGAAGTCAGGCTCCATTCCACGTGCCCAAACCAATGTACACATCCATGCAGACAGCTTCTTCTCAGCCTTCTTGGGGTACACCCCACACTTTTCTTTCACTGCAGTCTTCTATTTTGAATAATTCACCTTTCACTCAACACTTGCAGCTGGCTTCTCCTTTATCACCCCCGTCTCTACATTCATCTCGAACGTCACAGTCTCTTTACCCACTCTAAGCATGAGTTTTCTATCATGTATATCCAATATTACTTTACCTGTTGCTAAGAATGGTCTTCCTAAGATAAGGGGGATCTCCTTGTTCTCCTCCATCTTCACCACTATAAAGTCTACTGAAAATACGAACTTATCTACCTGAACTAAGTCATATTACACTATCCCCTCGGGTATTATAGTTGTTTGATCTGCCAGCGGCAAATATATTAGTGCAGTCGTTATCTCTCCGAGCTCATTCTCCAGTTTTCTGTAAATAGACAAAGGCATTAAATTAATTGAGGCACCAGAATCGCACAAAGACTTATCAAAATTAACAGTGCCTAACGAGCAAGGTATAGTAAAACTCCCTGGATCTCCACACTTTTGTGGGAGTTTGTTTTGCAAGATTGCACTGCAATGCTTTGTGAGCTTGACTACTGGTGCTTCTTCTATCTTTCTCTTCTTTGTCAGGATTTCCTTCAAAAATTTTTGCATAAGTTGGCAATTAAGAGAGTATTTCTGTGAATGGCAAATTTACATTAACTTGTTTCAGCATATCCAGAAATCTCTCAAATTGCTTGTCCAGCTTCTCTCTATAAAGCTTTTGGGGAAAAGATAAAGCAAGCATATGCTCGCTCTCATTAGATTTATCCCTTCTTGAATTCTCTTCCTTCTTCTTTTTCTCAGTTCCTTTCTTGCCTTTCTTCTTCTTATCAACTTCATTTTTCAGCTGCTCCCCACTTTCTTTTTTAGGTCTCACCTCTTTCTGGATAAGGGTGCCTCTTTCACTACTTTTCCACTTCTCAGAGTTACAACATTTACTGTCTCCTTGGGGTTTCTTTCAGTATCAGCTGGCAAAGTACCCAGGATCCTTTCAGATAATATGGTGCCAAATTGTCCTACTTGTTTCTCCAAGTTTCGCAGCCCTATGCCAAGTTCCTTGATAGCTTCCCCATGAGCATCTAACCTCTCATCTGTCTTGATAATAAAAGACTTCATCAGATCTTCTAGCCCAGGTTGATTGGATTGTTGAGGTTGAAACTGTTTCCTTTGCTACTTTTGGAAGCCTGCAGCTCCTTGTCCCTGGAATCTGGAGTTGTTTTGTTACCATGCATTTGCAGTACCCCTAGGTGAACTCCATGAAAAACCGGGATGCTTTTGACCCATTGCATTGAAGTTATAATTTTCCACAACATTTACTTCCTCAGTTGAGGCCTGATACTCATGAGTAGGGTGTCATCTTCCACATATATCACAAGCTTCCTTATCTCTTTTGCCATGGCATCAAGTTGTACCTGCACAGATGTGTTAGCATCAACCTGGTGACAACATTCGCCCGTCTTCTTTTAGCACTTTCAGAGGGCCGTTGATTTGAATCTTCAGATAATTCATCGAGAATAGTGACTATCTCTTCTGGTGCATTTTTCATCAAAGAACCTCCAGCTGCATTACTCAATGTTCTACGTGAGGCCGGTGTCAAACTATCCCAAAAATCCTTGAGTTGCATCCAGAGTTCAATTCCGCTATGTTGACACTTTCGAACTAATTCCTTGAACCTCTCCCATGCTTCAAACACAGTTTCATTCTCTTTCTGGCAGAAGTTATGAATTTCTCTTCTAAACTTGCCCATCTTAGCTGAGGAGAAATAGTTATCAAGGAATTTTTTGGTCATCTCCTCCCATGTTCTAATTGATCCCTGGGGCAAGCTTCGAAGCCACTGTTTTGCATCGTCTTTGAGAGTGAAGGGGAATGCCCTTAAGTAAACTGCATCTTGTGAAACACCATTGTATTGGAAGTTAATCATAATCTCCTCAAAGTCCATTAGATGTGTATTTGGATCTTCATTTGGCTTCCCTCTGAAGACATAATAGTTTTGCAGAGTTTGGAGAAACCCTTGCTTCAATTTGAAATTGTTTGCAGCCACTGGAGGTGGTCTAACACTTGATAATCCTTGGTTGTAGACCAGTCTAGCATAATCACCAAGTGGTCTCCCCGCCCCGGGAGGTATATTTCCGAGCCCTCTCCTCTTCATAGACAAGTTGTGCATTTCGAAAAGCATCTTCCTCCGCATCTCGTACAGCTTTTTCTCGTTGTTGGGCTGCCTCTCCTGCAGCCAAATCAACATTATCATCATCTCCAACCATAATTTTTTTGGTTGAGGATGGCCCAACCTTCTCTATATTCTCGGGGAGATTTCTTTCCTTCCTCAATTGTCGCAGTTGTTTCAGGATTTCTGGTTCGTATAGTAGTAATTCTTTCCCAGAAGATCGAGTCATGCACCAATATAACATGTAGCCTACGCACAGTTAAAAAGCACCAACGTAAAACGAAAAAAATAAAATAAAAGAAAAGAAAAATTCCTGAATTAGCACTACAAACTATTTCAAACACTATTGATTGCCAATCCCCGGCAACGATGCCAAAATTTGACGAGCGCAAAACACACACTTAAATATGCTCGCTAGTCGAATATAGTATAATATAATATCGTATCCTCAGGGATTGGAGTTAAATAGTATTATTGTAGTTTGTAGCTAGATTGCTATCCAAAATAATCAACAGTTTAGAATTATGTGATTTAAAACTAAAATTACCTAAGAATCTAAAGCTAATTGACAAATGACAGTCGAAGCAAAAGTAAGGAAGGAAGATATCAATGAGAGAAAATAGGGGTTGATTGGATAGGTGCAAGATAAATGTCTGGGATTTAACTCTAGTAAATTCACTTCTAATATTCAAGTGAGTCTCTCGAATTCACTCAATTATTAGTTCAAACGTTTAGTAGAACTCCTTTAAGCTCGGTGAAGATATGCAAGAATTCGTAGTGGATTGGTCTTTAGGAGAACCTCTTCTGATTATCCTCCTAACTAGGTTTAATCAATGATTAAACTAGCTTCTTTCGATTACTAAGAAGAATTAATGATCTCAACCCACAACATAATGCAAAGACATCACAAGTTATGCCTTCTCGATTACATAAACATGTGAATATAGATGCAACAATTAGAATACCCAAAATGATTCAATGCATAAAAACTAGAGTCATGAATTATCAATACACCAAATCCATCAATCCCTAAAGAGAACTACTCCATAGATATGGAGTAATTCATCACAAATATAAAGAAAAACATAAAACGATCCAAACTCTTGTCTTGAATGAGGATTTAATGATGAATCCCTTGTGCTTTCACTTCTCCACCTTCTCTCTAGCCTCCTTAGGTCTTAGATATGTCAAAAGTCCATAAAATAACGTTTTTACATGTATTTATACTAAGTAGGGTCGGGACCAGATGAAAACACATTTTCCTGTGCGAACTGGATAATAACTCTATAAAAATTGCACAGACACGCCGCATGGGGCGACGTGCCATGCGGGGCGGTTGTAGGAAAGTTCAGAGAGCTTGTTCTGACAGGCTTAAGGAAAACTGGACAGCCGCGACGCGCCACCCATCGTGGGTGTGGGACTTTCTCTGAGTACGGATATTTCTTGCTTTTTAGCTATCCCGACGTGGTTCTCGACCCCCGAATGCGATCCCGACTTATTCCCTTGGGCTTTTACTCAAACTTCAAAGCTCTAAATCACTCGAATTCATTCTATAACATCTACATAGCTCGAAATCACTCCTACAAGGTATTAAACATACAATTAGTGGAAAACACTAGCGATTAAAGCTCAAACTCAATTAAAGTGCAGTAAATTAGAGTGTAATAAGCGAGTAAAACATGATAATATAGCCTACCATTACCTGTAGCCTATCCGAAACACACCCGAGGCTCCCGGGACCCCATCCAATCACATCAACTAGTCCTATAATATACCACAAACCTACTCGAGGCCTCAAATCACACCAAACAACATCAAAACTATGAATCGCACTTCTATTCAAGTCTAATGAACTAATGAACTTTCATCTTCTAAAACTCATGCCGAACCATGTCAAATCAACTCGGAATGACCTCAAATTTTGTATGCAGTCTCAAATGACAGAAAGGACCTATACCAACTCCCATAACTGAAATCTGAACCTGATATCAATAAAGACAACTCTCGGCCAAACCTATCAACCTGCCAAACCTTTAATTATCCAACTTTCGCCAATTCAAGCCAAAAGAATCTAGGAACCTCCAAATCTAAATCCAGACATACACCTAATTCCAAAATCACCATCCAAACCTAAAGGAACAGTCAAAACTCCGATCTGAGATCAAATACACAAAAGTCAAACTTGGTCAACTCTTCTAACTTAAAGCTTCTAAAATGAGAATCATTCTTCCAAATCAATTCCGAACCGCTCGAAAACCAAAACCGACCATACACGCAAGTCATAATACATGATATGAAGCTACTCACGGCCTCGAAACCATAAACGGAAATGCACATGATCAAAATAACCGGTCGGGTCGTTACATTAATCTCCCAAAAATTCCTTTCCTCTTAAATCAACCTCCGAACGAGCCGAATCTATCTAAATACAACTCAATAACGTCAAACAAAGCCATAGAAATCAAACCCAAATAATAAAGATCGAATCTTTGATCAATTGCACAAAGTCAACCCAAAAGGTCAACCCAGGCTTATCTTCCGGAACCCGACAAAATTCACAAAT
Organism: Nicotiana tomentosiformis; assembly: GCF_000390325.3. Taxonomy (NCBI): domain Eukaryota; kingdom Viridiplantae; phylum Streptophyta; class Magnoliopsida; order Solanales; family Solanaceae; genus Nicotiana; species Nicotiana tomentosiformis. The sequence goes on along the minus strand of NC_090818.1, from coordinate 71,261,600 downwards.
CCTGAGCACTCATTCGAATACGATATAAGTTTTATCCAAAACCGATTCCAAATCGGGGTTCAAATCTCTATTTTTTATTTTAAAAAAGTTTTGCCAAAACCCCTAATTTCTCTCTCTTAGATTCACCATTCAAATGCCAAAATCGAAGGTAAAATCATGAAATAAAATCAAATCCAAATCAAGAACGCTTACCCCAATCCAGGCGGTGAAAATTGCCTAAAGCATCTCCCAAATCAGAGCTCCCAATCTCAGAATATGATAAAATGAACCCTCGATACAAATATGCACTACCTAGTGCTTTCGCACTTGCGGTGAAATTTGCCGCTTTTGCGACAAAATTCTTGCTTTTGAGGGTTCACTTACACCCTGACCCCTCGTTCATGTGGTCCATGCTCCGCTTCTGCGATATCGTATGTGTGACCAAAAAGTTCGCTTCTTCCTACTCCGCATCTGTGCCCTTTACACCGTATATATGCTTTCGCAGATGCGCAAAACTATCCGTACCTGATTAGTTATTCTTTGCTTCTGCATCCATATGTATGCTTCTGGGATTCGCAGATGCGGATAATTTCTCACAGGTGCGAAGACACCAGAACTGAGTTGCCAACTAGCTCCAAATTGATCTGAAATTCGTCCGAAACGCACCCTAGGCCTTCGGGACCCCATCTAAACACACCAAACAATCCCACAATCTAACACGGACCTACTCGAGGTCTCAAATCACATAAAATAACATCAAAACTATAAATCGCACTTCAATTCAAGCTTAATGAACTAATCAAATTTTTAACTTCCAAAACTCATGCTGAACCATGGCTATCCAACTCGGAATCACCTCAAATCTTTTATACAAGTTCTAACTGACATAACGAACCTATTCCTATTTCTAGAAAAATAATCTGAACCCGATAACACCAAAGTCAACTCACGGTCAAACCTATGAATCTTACAAACCTTCAAATTTTTAATTTTCGCCAAATAGAATCAAATCAAGCTAGGGACCTCCAAATCCAAATCCAGACATATGTCTAGGTCCAAAATTACCATACAACCCTATTGGGACCATCAAAATACCATTCCGGGGTCGTTTACATAAAAGTCAAACCTCGGCCAATTTTTATAACTTAAGCTCCCAACCTTGGAACTAAATGTTTCAGTTTATTCAAAATTTTTCCAAAACCTAACCAACCATCCCGCAAGTGACAAAATAACAAAAGCATACGGGAAGCAACAAGTAGGGGAACGGGGCTCAAATACATAAAATGACCGGCCGGATCATTACAATCAGATAAGTCAGCAAGAATAAATAAAAGATGAACAACTCCAGTAGTACATATCAGTAATGTGAATCATAACAACAAGAGTAATAATTATGATTCTAAGAAACTAATGATCAGAGCATAATCCTTACACCGAGTCTACATTGTTGCACCCTATTTTGCACAGGTCAAAATAAAATACAATTTGTGATTTCTCTGAGATTGATAAAAGAAAAGTCGCTGCCTAATATTTAAAGATATAATAGGGTACCTATAAGTCTATAAAGATCATTATCCTAATGTTCCACTAAACCAATGAGAATTTGAGTAAGAGTTCTAGTTAATTCTAAGTGAAAGGTGTTAGGCATCCCTTAAAATTTACATAAAGTAGTTTCTTAAAATTTAGGCTAAGTATGTGGAAGGAATTGTTTATATCCTAATTAATTTTTAAGTTACTAAGTGGGTTTTATACGAAAACTTATATAAGTGATGAAGTATTTACTAAAAAACTGGATCTACAAAAGATGTGTTTGGTTTAAAATAATGTTGCATGACTTAGTTGAAAAATGAAGATTTATTTCGAGGATGTAGGCTTGTGTTGATGCTCGAACCTTTTGTGTATCAAATGGGATATGAAAATGAGTTGTGCCTTGGCCTTTTTGAAGATCGTTTGGCATAATTATTTTAATTTTTCAAAATGATTATTTATCTTTATGAAATCCGGATTTGATTTGTATTGTAGAGTTGCTACCCTTTCCAAAAATGTTTGGGCCGTCGAGTTTTGCCTAAGTAGTTCACTTGAAGACTTTTTCCAAAAATCATTCTTTTCGTTTGAATTATGCACGTAAAATTCGTTAGAAAATACAATTTGGTGATGTGCTTAGCAATTGAAATATATGTTTAGATTACGAGGATTACTAATCTTATGAGATGTCAGATTACGTTACCTCTTGTCCTATAAGGTTAATCATCTTAGAGTCGCATCTAAATAATCACAAAAAATGAAAGGACATATAATATCAATGTTAGTCTTTCAAATACAATACCTATATAAAAACAGGCCAATGACATATAAAGTAAGGGAGGGAATTAGCTCTGGTATTGGGCTGACAATTAGTCAGGCCCAATTTAGGCAGTAGCTAAAACTTCCAACGGACAGCAGACGTAAACCAAGGAGGCAGCCCAACTCAGTGGCTTAGTCATGGGACAGAGTTCACCATGAACTCCACAAGCCAATTGATTCATGCAAAGAAAGAGGAGAATTTCATTAGCATTTGCATATGAGACATATAATATACAGAATCATGAAAAGAAAATATAAACATAGTCTACAGAATAAAACTAAGTAGAAATTTGAACGACCCAAAATTCAACTAGTCGTGATGGTACCTAACCCAACTCGCTAGGTAAGCCCAATAATAGTCAACACAGTTCTAATAAAATAAAAGTGAACAACAAATGATATAACCGAATTCCATACAATATCCCAAGGACTGATAGTACAACTCATGAGCTACTAAGACTGGATTTTTGCACAAGCTGATATGAACTAAATACAACTTATGTTTGAAATGTACATAAACGGAACTCAACTCTAAAACTACCCAGGGACAAGTGGAAGCTAAATCTGAAAGGCAGGTACATATCCAGTGTCAGCTCCCATCATCCACCGCATCTCAGCTCCAAGATCTGCACGCAAGATGCAGAAGTGTAGTATGAGTATAACTGACCTCATGTACCCAGTAAGTATCTTGACTAACCTCGGTGAAGTAGTGACGAGGCTTTTAGGTTAAAAGATACTCATTGATATAACCTGTGCAGTAGAATTTGCAATAGAAACAATACTAGAACGTAGCAGAGAAGAGTACAAGAACAAATATGCGAAGCAGTAAATGATTACCAAAAGAGTCAATAATTATCAATATCACAACCAATCCTGCGATGACCGTCAGACTATGTTAGTAAACCTAGAACTTTCATAGTGTGAGAAATATACTCAAGATATCAAATCAAATGATACGGTAACACCCTTCGTGCGTTTATCACATCCTCACCAAATATATGAATGTATTTCAAATCAAATGACATGGCAACACCCTTCGTGCATTTATTTATTCCTCATCAAGAATATGCATAACAGTACCAACCAGGTGAAAAAAATACCAATAATGGTAACGACAAAGTGGAAAGTATACATGTAGCATTAACGAACAAGGCAGCGCATATGGACAACGGTAACAGAATAGGTGAGAGGCATAGAAGTAATGATAGCAATTAAGATAAGAGAACATAAATTTCACTAACTAACATGGTAGAAAGCTTATATGAAAGTGCAACAAATGAGAAATGGCATAAATGTAGATATAACAAATAGGAAGAAAAGCATGATCTTTATAAGCTAAGTAAAATAGAAGGCATGGATAACTAACATGGTAGAAGGCTTATACGAAAGTTCAACACATGAGAAATGGCATAGATATAGATATAATAAACAAGAAGAAAAGCATGATCTTTATAAGCTAAACAGATAGAAGTATGGATAATACAACAACAATTTAGGTAGAGGACAAAGACAGAACAGCAACGATAAGTCACATAGCAAACATAGGTACAATAGTAACAACTCAAGATAAAGGCATAAATGTATACACAAGAAAAAGACATCACAATATAATGCATGTCTCTTTTCCTCGCCTGCACAAAAATACTCTTCGTACCATGAACACATGATAATATAAAAATAATGGCACGACATCACCCTTCGTGCTCTCATCCTCGCATGATAATGTAAATACAATGGCACAGCATCACCCTTCGTGTTTTACTCTCTTCCTCACATGATAATATATATGAAATGGCATGGCATCGCCCTTCATGCTTTACACTCTTCCTCACATGACAATGTATATGCAATGGCACGATAAACAAACTTTCAGCAATAGAGGAGGCCCAATGTGATGTCTTAACTTATATCCACATGACACACTTTAAGAATTCAGATTAGTGTAAGTACAGACAATTTCATAATAACACAGATATATCCTCAAACAATTATTAAGAATTGAATCACAGACTTAGGTCAAATGCCATGAACAATCAAAGTCCTAATACATGCTTCAATTTTGACAGTATCTTTAGTAGGTTAAAGTACATGGTGTAGAGCTATATTATCACAGACTGATCATATCGTCCCAAAATTTTAAAGAAAACTTTAATATGGCTCAGAAATCAATTCAGGATCATGCAATTCATCTACATAATTCTTTGGGGATCACTGCCCCAAACAATAGGATAAGAGAGATTCACACAGTAAAGATTGGCAATCATATATTCCTATGAGCATGTTTGTCATGTTAAAGATGATTTCTAGTTTAAGGTATTAACTATAGTTTTACAATAAGTGAACCTTTTAAGCATGCACTCACTTATTAGGTTCCTAGAAGATATAACACTTCACTAAGATTAGACAAGAACACAACAATGACAAGAATGGCCTTCCACACCTAGCAAGTCTAAACCATCATGAATCAGGAATTACAGGAAGCCCAAACAATCTCAGGATTGTCATTTAACAATAGTCAGACACTTAGTTCAAGATCACTCTTTTACTGAGTGTTAAGTAATCTAGGTTAAGTAAATTCAGATTTGAAAGTAATCCCATAAAGAAGTCATGCTAATAGTAAATAACAGAAGCCATCAACAAGGTAATCAAATCATTTGGTTTTAAAGCAAAGGTCTTATTGGCATGATATCTACAATATGATAGTACATAGCAAGAAAGATAGAATTTTTAACCAAACTATCAAATAACCTAGAACCAGTGTTTAGAAAAGCGATCGCTTCGTCGCTTTAAGCGCGAAGCGACGCGACGCGACTTAGTGTCGCTTCTAGCTGCCTGAGGCGACTCGACCGAGGGAAGCGCACGCTTCAACGGAGGAATCGACGAAGCGACGAAGCGAGTAAAGCGACGAAGCGATCGCTTCTGTTAAAAAAGCGCAGAGGGCCCTTTTTTTTAAAAAAAAACTTTGGGTCTATTTTTTAATTATACAAAACAGACCCTAAATTGACAAAAATTGGCCATTTCTTCTTCTCTCTTCTTCGATCGAGGTCGACCAAAGCCTAGGGTTCAACTTCATCGACATTGCTGACCAATCCAGGTAATTTTCTTCTTCTCTTTTTTTTCTTTCTTCTTTCTTTCTTCTTCTTGCTCCCGTCAGATTCTGCTTTTTTTTCTTTCTTTTTCCTTCTTTCTTCCTTCTTCTTCTTCGTTTATCTCTGAGACTCTGACAGTCCAGTTTGCACTGTTCAGACTTCAGCGTCTTCTTCTTCCTTTTATCTCTAACCCATTTTATTTTTTCCCCCCCTTTTATTCTTCTTATTTATTACTTTTAATATGTATTTTAGTTTATAAAATTAATTATTATTTATATATGTTATATTTTTCAGTTTATTTGATTTTTTTAATGTATATTTCAGCATATAAAATTAATTATTATTTATATATGTTATATTTTTCAGTTTATTTGATTTTTTAATGTATATTTCAGTATATAATATTAATTATTATTTATATATGTTATATTTTCAGTTTATTTGATTAATTTTATATGTATTTCATTTTAGAAAATTAATTATTATATATATATATATATGTTATATTTTAGTTTATTTGATTTTTTTAATGTATATTTCAGTATATAAAATTAATTATTATTTATATATGTTATATTTTTCAGTTTATTTGATTTTCTTAATGTATTTTTCAGTATATAAAATTAATTATTATATATATGTTATGTTTTCAGTTTATTTGATTAATTTTATATGTATTTCATTTTAGAAAATTATATATGTTATATTTTAGTTTATTTGATTTTTTTAATATGTATTTCGGTTTATAAAATTAATTATTATATGTATTTTCAGTTTATTTGATTATGTATTTTCTTATATCTTAATAGGGATTTCAAAATGTCTCAAAGATCGAAAGATAAAGACCCGGCTTGGCGATATGGCGATAGAGTTAATGAGAAGAATACAAATATTGTATGCAAGTTTTGTAACAAGATTACAACGGGTGAAATTTATCGCTTTAAATTCCATCTTATTGGTGGCGATAGAAACGTCACAAGTTGTCCGAAATATCCACCGGAGGTGAGGGATGAAATAAAGAATTTTGTTGAGAAGAAGAAGGAGCAAAAAAATTAAATGAGTCATCAACCATTGGTGACCAATCTTGATGATGATGGTGATGATGATATTGAAGAATTGTCACTTCCAACAAAACGGGGAAGAGAAGCAATCTCTTCAAGCCATGGATCGACGGATACGAGTAGGACTAAAGGTCCTATTGATTGCTATTTCCCAAAGAAGCCGGAAGGAAAGAGCGGTAGAAAAGATGTACAAAAAATTGCTAAGGACATTTTGAGGGATCGTGCAGTTAGAGCTTTTGCACGATGGGTCTATGATGCTGGGCTCCCCTTCAATTATGTCAACTATACTGACACTTTTGGAGACTTTATTGAGGCCGTTGGTCAATACGGACCTGGAATGAAGCCTCCTACTTATCATGAAATCAGAGGTCCTTATCTAAATAAAGAAGTGGAGGAGACTAATAAAATTGTGAAGGAACATAAAGTTGCGTGGAACAAGTATGGCTGCTCCATTATGATGGATAAGTGGACGGCAAGAACTGGAAAAATGATTATTAACGTGTTGGTGAATTCTCCCAAGGGAAGTTTGTTTCTTGAGTCCATTGATGCTAGCGACTCATCCACTGACCACATCAAAATGTTCACCTTGTTTCAGAACACCATTGAAAAGACTGGCCCAAGAAAAGTTGTTCAAGTGGTCACTGATAATGCGAGTGAAAATGTGAAAGCGGGTGGCATGGTGGAAGGAGCGTACAAGAATGTCTATTGGACTCCATGTGCGGCTTATTGTATCAACTTAATCTTCGGGGACATTTTCAAGGAAAAACCCTTCTCTACAGTTTTTGGCCAGGGCGTTAGGGTACATTCTTATATTTCTCAGCGGCCCTTGTTATTGAATATGATGAGAAGATTCACCGGACAAAAAAATTTGGTGAAACCGGGCAAGACAAGGTTCGCCACTGCTTTCTTGACTTTACATAGTATCCACTTGCAAAAATCCAATTTGAGAAAGTTGTTCACTTCAGAGGAATGAAGCAAGAGTAAATTTGCAAAGGAAAGTACAGGGAAAGATGTTGCACGCATTATTCTTTCTTATTCTTTTTGGAATAATGTCCTTCATGCTCTTAAAATTGGTGGCCCTTTGGTTAAAGTACTCCGTTTGGTGGATGGGGAGCAAAAACCACCAATGGGCTACTTCTATGAAGCTATGGATAGGGCCAAGGAGGTTATTCAAGCATCATTCACTGATGAGCAGAAATATGCAAAGGTCTTTCAGATCATTGATGCAAGATGGAGTGAGCAACTTCATAGACCTTTGCATGCAGCTGGACTTATTCTGAACCCGTCACTCTTTTATGATCAGCATGAGAATAATTCATTGGCTAGAGAAGTGTGGACAGGATTCCATGAGGTTGTTATCAAGTTGACCCCAGATGAAGACATGCAAGAAAAGATAGTAGATCAGCTTGCTATTTACAAGGCAGCTGAGGGACTTTTTAAGCTCCGACTTGCTATTAAACAAAGAAAGACGAAATCGCCAGGTGACCAAGTCCTTCTATATTTTATAGCTCTAACTTTAATGTATTTTTTATACTTATTAACTCTTGAATTTTTTTTTCACTTCTATAGTTGAGTGGTGGGACCAATATGGTGTAGAGACTCCGGATTTACAGACTTTCGCCATCAGAGTTCTAAGTTTAACTTGTAGCTCATCCGGATGTGAAAGGAACTGGAGCGTTTTTGAACACGTGAGAAATAAAAAGAATTATTTCGTGTTTTGAGATAAAGTAAATTATAACTCAATTGTCCCAACTCCTACTAATTAGTTGACATATCTTGTTTGCAGATTCATACAAAGAAGAGGAATCGACTAACCTTGAAGCGCCTCCATAATCTAGTGTTCATAAAATACAATAGAGCATTGAGGCGTCGCTACAACCACCGCAACCTAATTGATCCAATTCTTTTGGACAATATTGATAAGGCTAATGAGTGGCTAACCGGAGTCCCCGAAAATTGTGAAGATGAAGAAGTATTTGAAGGCGATTCTAATTTCACTTGGGGTGATGTTGCGGTTGCTAGTGGAGTTGGGGAGAATCCTTATGGTTTAAGGGGGAATACTTCAAGTTCAAGCTCGATTAGGAAGGGAAAAAGTGTGGCTACTACAAGTCGATCCCTATCCCTAATTGATGAAGATGAAAGTAATCATGAAGAGGAAGAGGAGGGGGAGGAGGAAGATGACGAGCAATATGAAGATAATAGAGGAATTCAAGATTTTGACAATCTTGAAGAAGAACAAGAAGAGTAGAAGAATAAGAGGTTGATTCTAGTAATTTAGTAGCTTTGATTTTGACAATTTGAACTTTTTGATTATTTATAATTTTATATTGTGTCTTTGCAAGGTTTACATTATGTTTTATAAGAATTGCGCTTCACTTTAATAAAGCGTGCACTTCGCTTTTGAAGCGAGGCGAGCCCTTGTCGCTTTTTTGCGCTTCTCGCTCTTAAAAACACTGCCTAGAACAACAATACACAATCAATAGGCCAGACAGTGTTTCCTTATGTCATTAAGGTATTCTAGGTATGGTTTCCCTTAAAAATAGAGTTACTAAACATATTAGGACATGTATTCAAGTTTCATTACATGCTCTATATTCATGTTAGCATGATAAACAAGACTACTGCTAATAAGACTTCAATCTGTCAAGTATACTAACAAGAGAGGGCATGCATACTACTAATGAAAGACACCAATTAGCTAACAAGATAATGTAAGAATCTGAACGACTAACAACAAAGAACCAGTGGCTAAGCAGAAATGAACATAAGAAACAGGATTCAGTGGTCACCAAGAGGCATTTGTTAGCTAAACAAAACAACATAGGAGACAAACATAAGTATTAACAGGGAATATCAATTAGTTAAGTAGAAATCAACACGAGCGGCAAAACATAATTGAGAGAAACATGATGACTAAATGAATAACATGAGAGAGAGAGAGAGTAGACAGACAATTAAGAGAGAAATATCATATAATCAAATAGAACAACCTGAGAAAAACTATAAAAAATAAACCTGACTAGTTGAAGTAATATTAGAGGTCTACTGACCTTCCTTGGGGCAGAAAACAAAGTAGTTACTCTTAGTCGTTTAAGAACCAGTACTCACCACCAACAGAAACGAAAGAAAGAAAAGATGTTTAGGAAAATTCACTGAATACTTAAAGAAATTTAAAGTGTAGAGCATTTACTGGGGTTTTTTGGTAGTTGTGTGAGTTGGTGAGGGAATTAAATCCCGATATTTATAGCTACGATTGGGGCATTAGGGTTTGCCTTTGAATTTTAAAAATCAGTAGAAGACATAAATTGATGATGAGCACTGATGAAATTGTATGACGAAATCAAATTATAAAATAAGAAATCAGAAGGGGAAACTAGGGTAAAGATTTTACCTATTAAGAAATAATGATCGAACTATCCGTTTGAGGCCAACGGGCCGTTGGACAAAGCTGATATCCAGATGTCCCTTCGTTTGACTTCTGGATCGTCGTATGACATAATGAGGTAGGCGAATCCATAGAAATCTGGAATGCACGCCATATATTGATGGCAATTTAAACAAAAGAGAGATGAAATGATGAGATTTAGGCTTTTCACATTTGGGTTAGGGTTTCAGGTTTGAGGTTTGAAAATAGGTGATGGAAAGGGGAAATATTCTGCTGGATTCTTGGCTTATTGGGGAGAATAATGAAGTTGCAGTTGTCTCTTAGTGACATTGCACTAATTTGTGCAAGGTTTCAGAGATTTACAGGAGTGAGAGTTTGAAGAGGATAAGAGAAGAAAGGGGAAAGGGGGCGGCTGGTGAATAAGAGTGTCTCTAGGGTTTGGGGGGTTTGGTTAGTTTAAAATGGGAGAATGATCCTGGGCCGTTGGATCAATTAGATCAACAGCTCAGGTTTTTTTGTCTGTAAAATAAAAGGAAAAATAGTTATGGGGACGAATTAAGAGCTGTTGGATTTTGATCCAACGGTAGAGATAAGGACCAACGAAATTTTAAAAAAGAGTAAAAACGTAAACAATCTGGTTCATTGAGGGATTTGATAAACGGTCCAGATTAATTATATTTGTTTTATGAGGGATTTTGGAGGGGTGACGTGGCGGAATGGGATTGATGGAGATGGGATGACGCGGATTGCCAAAGGGGAATGGGTAGTGTGGGCTTGGCCGGGTCATGGGCATTTTGGGCAAGTGTTTGGGCCAAATTGGTTGGGTATTGAGGTAAAATTGGAATTAACTTCATGGACACTTTAATTAAAACCCATAAATTGCAATTGTAGCCTATTTTAAATATGTCACGACCCAATTCTCACTATAGATCGTGATGGCGCCCAACATCATTGTTAGGCAAGCCAACAGTGAACTATCAACTTAATTATCCATTTTTATTATTTTTGGAATTATGGGTTTTATTAAGTAAAGTAAATTAGGCTTAGAAAAACATGGAGATATAAAGCATTAATAAAAACATAAAATTAAAAGGTGACAATAAAAGATAAATATCATAACCATCTACTAAAAATTTCCAGAACCCAGTATCACAAGTACATGAGCATCTACTAGGGAGTATAATACTAATACAACCTCTGTTTGGAATATACAATAGACAGGATAAAATAACTGAATATGATGGAGACTCTGTGTGATGCAGATCGTATTCATGGAATGCATATCACCATAAAGTTCCCTCCGTAGTTGCGCCTATGCGCCTAGATGACCACCAACAATACATGTCTTAGTACCTGCACCTTTGGTGCAGAAGTGTAGCATGAGTACGTAAATCAACGCGAACCCAGTAAGTATCTAGCTTAATCCCTAAGAAGTAGTGACGAGGGGTCGACATCGATACTTGCTAGTGGTCACATAAATCAAGTGTAGTAAAAAGTAGACAAGCAAGAAGAATGGTATGTAAATAGTGAAAACAGATATGGGTACATAATACGATCCCCAACTGAACAGCAAACACAAGGTCCTCAAATACCAGATACTTCCTAAAATGGAATACGTAACGGTCAATACCAAATCAACGATCACGTCTCAAGTTAGGAAAACTCATAATACACTAACTCTTTATCACATATTTTGCCCGATTATGCCGAGGCAAGCGACCCGATCCCATAAGAGGAAAGGCACGAATTCTTGTTGTAGCGTATGGCCCGATCCCAGCTGAGGCGTTTTGCCCAATCCTATAATCGTGTACACTGCCGAGGGTCGACCGGCACAAACCGTAGATGCATCTCATATTACTTCCGAGGAGAACGGCCCGATCCAATAATGATATTGCTAAGGCGTTCAGCCCGATCCCATAGGAATAGTGAAGATTTGACGGGTCATTGGCCCTACTCCCGAATATATGTGCGAGTTGTGAAATTCAGGAAACTTTCACACAAATACGTACAACACGGGAGAAATCCGTAAAAGGAAGTGTAATCTCTACTAATATCAAGTAGCTCACCATATATCACAAATCATAAGTCCGATTATTTACACAAGTCTAGTCTCAGGAAAGAACATAAATTAAAGCAATTAAACAGGCAAGAATCACTAAAATATTGCATTTAAGGTATGATGTGAGTCTAAATCTACCCAGACCTAATTAGGAATTCTTACATACGCACGGACACTCGTCACCTCATACGTGAGTAGCCCCACAACATGTAGCACATAGCAAATATAATACATACGGGATAAATTCCTCCTCAGAAGGTTAGACATGAGACTTACCTCACTCCGAAATTCGATAATCGGCTCCAATGCCTCTCTAACACCTCAAACCGATGCCAAACGATTTGAAACTAATCAAACAATGTGAAAACCAATTAAAATATACTCCAATATCCATAATTTAACAATTAGAAAGAAATTTCCAACTCCTCACGAAAAGTCAACAAAGTCAACCCCCGGGCTCACGCGCTCGTATTTCGAAAATTATCGAAAATAAATATTACCCATAACTTATATAGTATATATCAAGATAATCATCCAAATCAAGGTTTTACCATTTCACAACTTTGGAGCTCAAAACCCAATTTCAACAATCCAAACACGGATAAAAATGATAACCAATGAAAATAATCATGGAAAAACATAAAAATAAAGGTTAGATATTTACCCTCTTGTTGAGACGAGAACAACGCCGTGAACATCACCTCAAACGGAACTCTAGAACCCATGATATGCTCAAAATACTAAAATACTCGGTTTAAAACACTACCCATGTGATTTTTGCTCATCACCTTCACGGGATACTTTTGCGTTCGCGAAGAACAATTTCTCGCATTGACCAGTCAACACAAAATTCCTTCTTCATGTTCATGGGACCTCCCTCGCATTCGCAAATAACAAAAGTTCGCACCAGAAACCAATATTCTTTTCCGATACGGAAATAGGCATAACTTTTTCATACGACCTCGGAATTCGACGATTCTTATTGTTATGGCTTCATAATTACGATATGAATCTATTGGTTCAATATAATCACAAATAAAATATCATTTTCTCAATATGGTAACCTTTATGCCAAATGAAAGGATGTTGAAATATCAAATAAGAGCACGACACAATCCAAACCTATCTGAAACTCACCGGAATTTAACCAAAACTTGTGGACAAGTCCAAAATCATCATACAAACCTGTTGAAACTTTTAAATCATGAATCCAAACTCGTTTAGTCCACTATTTGACCGTGGTCAACTCATTTTCTTAAACTTAACTAGTATGCAACTTAAGTGTCTGAATCACTCTTAAACATTCCAGATCATGAACAACCTTCACCCACAAGTTCCAATCAATAAAGTGAAACTATCTAAGGTCCCAAAACACCAATCGGAGTCCGATAACACCAAAGTACACTCTAAGTCAAACTTAGAAAATTTCAAACCTTCAAAATGCAAACTTCCGATAATAAGCATTGAATCGCTCTCGGACCATCCGATACTCAACCCGAACATACGCCCAAGTCCGAAATCACCTTATGAACCTATAGGAACCTTCAAATACTGATTCCGAAGTCGTTTAATCAAAAGTCAAACATTGGTCAACTCTTCCAACTTAAAGCTTTTGAATTGAGAGTTATTCTTCCAAATCAATTCTGAATTTCTAAAAAATCAAATTCGACTACACGTGTAAGTCATAATACATGAAGTGAAGCTACTCAAGGTCTCAAACTGCCGAACGACATGCTAGAGCTCAAAACGACCGGTCAGATCGTTACATTCTCCCCACTTAAACATACGTTCATCCTCGAACGTGCCAAGAATTCCAAAGTTGCCAAAATCACTGCATAACACCTCGTGCACCTACCCGTGCCACCACAATCCATATAAGCATATTAGTTCAACCCCGACTGAAGATTCTTCCTGCCGCCTCAACCTACAAGCCTTAGAACCAAATTCCAACATCCAGAATTCCTTGAAGATCCAATTTTTTGCATCTATACAGTGTATCAATCTTCACAAGCTATACCAAAACATACATATACACCCGAGTTGTAATCCACACAACACATCACATAATTCAGATGCCCGTAATATACCTCATAGCACATGTAAGCCTTGCTCTAATCCACACAATACTGCAACGATGAAAGAGATGTACAGAATCTCATAACCACCCATCAAAAAAATAACTCATGGAATCTCTCCGTTCAAAAAGAACCATTTCCTCATTCTGAACTGATTAGTGACATTTTCCTTCCAATACACATTATATATATCTGATTGCACTGATTCTAGGTCCCTCAACCTCGTCTCACCCAGTACAAGCTGATCGGGCAATGAGCCACCTCAAACACCGTCTAAAATCTCATACAACGCCATTAATATGCCAACAAGACACAACTCGAATATGACCAATAAGGAAAATTGAACTTAGGTAAAGAACTATCCAACCCGCATAACATATAAAACAACTAGACAAACGCTATGAACCTATCTCAGAGATGAGGAACAAGCACACAAAATAAGTAAAATGAACCGTACCCAATAGCTCCATGTTGTAGTGTGTAACCCGATCCACAAATGATACCCATGGCGGCGTGCCACCCTATCCACACATAACAATCAATAAGGAAATACCCATCAAACCAAAATTCTCATACCCACTAAACACATGTATACCAAGCATAAGCACGCCAAGTGCATAAACATAATCCTGTGGAGACGGATAGCGTCAAGCGCTAAAAAAGTAAAGCACGACTAATTTGCATCAAACAACCAACATCTCGAGAGTCATCTCACTCATATAATACCACAAGCTACACATGATCACAACACACGTATGAATAATGAAGCCGTCTCACAACTCACATGGCATAAGAGAGTAACACATGAAATAGACGGCAACAGGAATAACATCCACTACGCCCGAAGACTCATCCATAAGCAATGCTATATTGAATAAGCATGTCTGATCTGGTGTAGAATACACATTCACATTAGGCCTATCAAGGGGCCTCAAAGCCGATTCTGACCATCCCAAAATAGGTCAACAACCTTCTAGAGATCCACGATAACCCTGTCCATGACACATACGATCAACCGTCAAATCCAGAACAAACTTCCACAATCCGCAACCAAAGGAGTAGAGTGTCAGTCAGACATAAACTCTCCAATTAGTGACAGTTCAGAATCTTTATACCTGATTTTAATCTCTAACACTTAAATTACTAACACGTCACACTTATACGATCACCCCGTCGGAGATACTCCCACAACCTTCCACACCAGGTAGCAAAATCTCCACATCCATGGTTGCCAACCATACTATTTATGTAATGCAAATCAAGAATTTGCAATTCAATACACAATGCCTCTTCCACAGAATACCATTCTCATGTGACACTAAAATAGCACCAGCATACTCTAAACGTCTGAAATATCCATTGCTTCTTCAAACTTGTGACATCCTTGACAAAACTAAATCGTAACCTTGACCCTTCAATCCCAATTCCATACCACTCACTACACCTATCATGATGTTACGTGAGAGTGCAAGTATTCTATCATAACTCCTGAACCACTAGTAGAATAAATAATTCATCGGCTAGAAGCCTTTCACTTAACTCATTTCAGAAGAAGAATCACAACACACAACCAACATCCCATAACCGCAAAAGACACAGACCTCAAGTCGTAGTCTAGACCGCCATAATTCTTTCGGGACCCATTTAGAGAATTAAATGCCTCCAAACCAATCAAGTTATGGAGACCGCCACGCCCGCAATCATAGCCATGAAACACCTGAACATCCTTACCAGATCGACGGGACCGATCATTTCCTTAACCATTCTGACCCAAAACACTACTAAACTGACTCAACTTCTCAATCATCTCTTGACTTAACTTTAGAGTTAATACCTCTCCTTTCCAGCACCCAATGGACCATAATCGACACTTATCCCGAGTGACCCCAAATCACGAGACCACGTCATCACAATATCCATAAGCCATTTTATACTCTTCTCATGCACTCAATAGTATTTCCTATTGATGCACTAGTTCTGAAAGATCTTCTGTGAATCCGAAGCTCTTTCTATCTCTCTAACACCGCATCGCAGACTCGGTGAAATTCATAGAAATACTCCAAGTCTATTCCACACTCTGCTGCAAACTAGTTCCTTAGCCACACGACGAACCCGAAAATCCTTAGGCACCACACTTAAATTCTTGAACCCACTAGAACCATCATTGGGAGTCGCCCACTCTGATCTGGTCCTGAATATATAGCTAACAACCAGTGCTCCATAAGCACATGAATACTCTTGAAGAAGCAATCAAATAAATCTCTTCCCTTGCACATCACCTTCACAAAGAAATATTAAACCTGGGTCATTTCACAACCTTCACACATAAATAAGGTGAAATGTTGCACACATCCATCAATTTCCTTTCTCGAATTTCCCCTGACGTTCTCTTCCTTGGTCATAACTAGTCCTCCGATTTACCGCTAACCAAAAACTGCAAAGGCACACCACCACGTGACCCAATCATTGACGGTAGGCTCCCTCACTTATCTTTAAGCCACAATCAAATAAATCAAGAACCCACAATGACTTCTCCTTCTAGCTACCATGATCTTACACTGTTACTCCGCCAAATTTTTCACAAGATCTTGTTGCACTAATCATCCCACATCCCAAATTAGCAGTCCTAAATGCACGCTCAACTTCATAACAGTTGTGGCACCTTGCCAAGAAATACAAGCTCACATCATAGTACATGCTCCCCGTTGGATAGAAAGTAAACTCTTCATAAGAACTTCATCAGAAACCTGTGTAACCCCATATCGGCATTCCCCAACAACCTTGCCATAGTTACACCTACTATGAAATCGGTCAATCCTCCTGAGTCCATACTCATCCACCAGCTGTAAAAGTCTATTTATTTCCATTTACATCAACTAAAGGTTCAACAATGCGTTCAACACTTGAAGCTATGTTGCATCACAAAACGACAATCAAACGTTCCCATTCCTTTACATTTCCAAGCAAACTCTTTAGGTCACATTCGAACTTCCCCAGCATAGAAGCCACTATCTCAAACAAAATACACAAAATGTCTTTTGTCCATCATGACCCAAATCGATCTACACTTTCTCAAAGCATGTGACTATCCTACCACAAAACCATACGATCCACTCCCATTCCCACTTCGATTTAGCCAAACTCCGAAACAAACTACTCGATCTATGTTGCTCACACTCGACGTGCTAACAATTCAACCACCGCAAGACACATCCCACCATGTTCTTTCTCATCATTCGCTACTAAAAATGTTGCCTCGAATCAAGATCCATCTTTGTAATAATTAGATTGCCACCTACTCTAAGCCTCCTCGAGCATTATCTCCCTCGGACCATCGATTCTGGAAAGACCAATACGACCCTGAAATCGCAATACTTTGTCATCTCAAATAACTGCTTCTTAAGTACCACTTCTCCACGTTATGCCCCCAAGGGCAACAAATGAATACCCTTACATCAATGATCCTTAATGCGTGCAAATAAGGACGACAACAGCGCAACATAAACAAGAATTCCACCAAGTTCAGAAATGCCCAATCTCACAACTCCGTCAACCAATGCCTGAACATGCATAGTCCAATTGCCTCTTCTCCACTGGAATTAAATGCCGAATCTCCAAATCATGAACCAAAAATCCCCCACCCGAATCATCCACTACTGCAACCCATAAGCAAG
Source organism: Nicotiana tomentosiformis (assembly GCF_000390325.3). Taxonomy (NCBI): domain Eukaryota; kingdom Viridiplantae; phylum Streptophyta; class Magnoliopsida; order Solanales; family Solanaceae; genus Nicotiana; species Nicotiana tomentosiformis. Next base: position 71,243,935 of record NC_090818.1, on the reverse strand, counting down.
CACCCTATCATTTTCACCAGCACTGCGTGATAACAACGTGAGAAATATCACAATGCTTTGTGTAAAGCCTCGAAACCATGGGAAACAATAATACTGGCTGAAATCAACCGTACATCCCTCCACGAGGCGACAATAGCAACTTGATCTCATAAGCAGGGAAAACAACCTGCACCACATCCATTATATCTCCAAAACTCATCGGTGCCAACTGATATCGAATGGCCGACATTGCGCATGAATGAGTAGGAAGGAACTGAAGACATAAGCTTCAACAAAATCAAATCGCACTACAAGGAATCAATAAAAGAAAGTTCTCCTAGCAGTCTTATAGCCTCTTGAAGATAAGTACAGACGTCTATGTACTAGTCCGCAGGACTCTACTAGACTTGCTCATGACTCGTGAGACCTACGTGAACTTAGAGCTCTGATACCAAACTGTTACGACTCAGTTCCCAGTATAGGTTGTGATGGCGCCCAACGTCATCGTTAGGCAAGCCAACAGTGAACTATCAACTTAATTAACCATTTTCATTATTCTTGGAATTATGGGTTTTATTAAGTATAGTAAATTAGGCGTATAAAAACATGGAGATACAAGCATTAATAAAAACATAAAATAAAAAGGTGACAATACAAGATAAATACCATAAATATCTACTAAAAATTCCTAAAACCCAGTGTCACAAGTACATGAGCATCTACTAGGGAGTAAAATACTAATACAATCTTTGTTTGGAATACAAAATAGACAGAATAAATAACTCAATATGATGGAGACTCCGTGTGCTGCGGATCGTAATCATGGAATGCAGCTCACCATAAATTCCCCTCCGCAGTTGCACTTATGCGCCAAGATGACCACCAACAATACCTGTCTTAGTACCTACACATTTAGTGCAAAAGTGTAGCATGAGTACGTAAATCAACGCGTATCCAGGAAGTATCTAGTCTAACCCCAGAGAAGTAGTGACGACGGGTCGACATCGATACTTACTAGTGGTCCAATAAATCAAGTACAGTAAAAAGTATACAGGCAAGAAGCATGATAAGTAAATAGTGAAAATAGATATGGGGAACAACAAACACAAGGTCCTCAAATACCGGATACTTCCTAAAATGGAATACGTAACGGTCAACACCAAATCAACGATCACATCTCGAGTCAGGAAAACTCATAAATATGCTGACTCCTTATCACATATTTTTCACGATTCTGCCGAAGCGAGTGGCCCGATCCCATAAGATTAATGGCCCGAATTCTTGTCGTGGCGTATGGCCCGATCCCAGCTGAGGCTTTCATCCCGATCCTATAATCGTGTACACTATCGAGGGTCAACCGGTATGAACCATAGATACATCTCATAATAATGTCGAGGCAAACGACCCGATCCCATAATGATACTGCTGAGGCGTTCAACCCGATCCCATAGGAATAATGAAGATTTGAAGGGGTCACTGGCCCCACTCACGAATATATGTGTGAGTTATGAAATTCAGGAAAATTTTGGACAAATACGTACAACACGGGAGAAATCCATAAAAGGAAGTATATTCTCTACTGTTACTTAAGTAGCTCACCATATATCACAAATCATAAGTTCGATACTTTACACAAGTCTTGTAACGACCCGGCCGGCCGTTTTGAGCATTTTAGACTCGTTACCCTATTTATTGTCTCCTATATTTTATATTGTAGTTATGTGACTTGTCGGGGTGGTTGGTTTAGTTTCGGGTGAACTTTGGAGTGAAATGGGACACTTAATCCCAAAGTTGGAGGCTTAAGTTGAAAGAGTTGACCGAAAATTGACCTTTATGTAGACGACTACGGAATGAAGTTTTGATGATTCTGATAGCTTCGTATGGTGATTTTGGACTTATGCATATATCCGGATGTTGATTTGGAGGTTTGTAGGTCATTTTGACTTGAATTGGCAAAAGTTGGAAAGTTGAAGGGCTGGAAGATTGAGAAGTTTAACCGAGAGTTGAATTTATTGATATCAGGTTCAGATTTTGGTTTTGGAAGTTGGAATAGGTCCTTTGTGTCAATTATAACTTGTGTGCAAAATTTGAGGTCAATCGGAGTTGGTTTGGTATGTTTCGGCATTAGTTTTAGAAGTTAAAACTTCATTAGGCTTGAATCGATGTGCGATTCATGGTTTTAGTATTGTTTGATGTGATTTGAGGCTTCGAGCGAGTTCGTATCATATTTTAGGACTTGTTGGTATGTTCGGACAGGGTCCTTAGGGTCCCAGGTGTGTATCGGATTGAGTTTGGATAATTTGTTCTTGAATTGAGACTGCTGGTTTTTCTGTGTTCTGGTTTCCTTCAATGCGTTTTCCAAGGTTCTCCCGCGATCGCGTAGTGTCCTTAGTGACTGATGGAGTTTTACTCTTCGCGTTCGCGAAGTCAGGGACGCGTCGCAATTTTTGGGAAGTTTGTGCATCGCGAACGCATGCGTGTGACCGCGTTCACGTATAAGGGAGGAGAGACTGAGCTGAGGCACGTGTTGTTCTTCGCGTAAGGCAATAACTGGGCAGCAGTATATTATTTCCAAATCGAGGGTTTTGTTCCATTTTTCATCTTTTGAGCGAGACACCTCAGTTTTGGGTGATTTTTGAAGAGATTTTCAAGGAGTTGATCGGGGTAAGTGATTCTAACTCGGATTTTACTAATATACATGAATCCATTATTATTTTTATCATTTAATTAGTGTTTTGAGTTGGAAAAATTGGGAAAATTATGAAAACTTCATAAGCTATATTTTGGGGATTTGAAGGTCGGAATTGAATAATTTTATTGAATAATTTTAGTATGGTTGGACTCGTTATTGAATGGGTGTTCGGATTTTGTAAGTTTGGTCAGGTTCCGAGATGCGAGCCTGGGGTTGACTTTTTGAGTTGACTTTTTTATTTTCTCAAAATTTTGCAACTTTATTATCTAGAATAGTTTTCTATGGTTTGTATTTAAGGTATAAAGTTATTTTGGCTAGATTCGAGCCGTTCGGAGTTGGATATTTGCGGAAAAGGCTTACTAGTGGATTGAGTTAGCGTGTTTGAGGTAGGTATCTTGCCTAATTTTGTGTGGGAGAATTATCCCCTAGAATTGGTATTGTTTTGTGTTAATTGTGATAAGTGAAAACCGTTTACGCAAGGTGACAAATGGGTACACGGGCTATATATGGTAATTGACTGGTTTAGGCTATTTAGCTTATTTTCATGCCTTTAATCGTATTGTCATAACATGCTATATAGTTCATCATTGATTTACCATACATGCTTTATTTGACATTGTTAAATGCTTGTCCCATCTCTTACTTGTTATTTTCTCTTACATGCTTAGTTGAAGTTACTGTTTCCCTATTGCCTTGTTGATTATTTGACTGTTGAGTTACCTTACTAGAAGTTGTTATTTCTAGAATATCTTAATGTTGAGTCTTGGTGTTGAAGTTGTAAAAGTCGTGATCACATTGAGTCAAAGTTGTAAATTGTTGAAATACCATTCTTGTTGAGCTATTCACTTTCAGTTGCTATTGTTGAGACTCTTGTAAATATTGTGGTTGAGCCATGGGCTACTTATTGTGGAAAACATTGTTATTGTTGATTCTTTTTGCAAGTTGTGGTATTTGGACACTTGAGGTGTAAGTTGAGATATGTTTTGATATTGATACGCATGCGGTAGTATAAGGATAGGGGATGATACGTATGTGGTGAGATAAGGTGGGCTTGATACGCGTGTTTCTAGTAGGGGAACTACTTAAAGCAACGCGGTGTGATAAGGTAGGCTAAACCGCGGGTAGCTATTTCGGAAAATGATTTTCAAAACTAAATGTAAGGCTCCCGCGGTGATATAAAGAAAGATTGTGATTGAAATTGTGAAATGAGAATATGAGGCGGTACCTCGAGCGTGATTCTTGTTGTTACCTTTCAAATACACCACTTGTGTTTGTATGCATCGTTTCCTTGGTGTTCTTATTTTATGTTCCTCCCTTGATGCCTTAATTGCCGTAATTTCAGTGTAGCTTAGCTTGTTGTATTTCTTTATTGTATCATTTCCTTGTTTCTATTATTGTACTGTACCAAACTTGTTCAATTTCTTTATTTATTCCAGTAGGTGTCTTGACCTGACCTCATCACTACTCTACTGAGGTTAGGCTTGATACTTACTGGGTACCATTGTGGTGTACTCATACTACGTTAATGCACATCTTTTTGTGCAGATCCAGGTACCTCATACTAGGCTAGGCACCAGTGAGTTGAGCTTTCGGATCGGAGACTTCAAGGTATACATGTCGTTGTTCGCAGGCCTCGGAGTCACCCTCTGTCTAAGTTTCTATTGCATACTCTTATTATAGATATTGATGTATTAGGGATGTTTCAGTATACTCGTGTAGAGCTTATGACTTAGCTTTACCGGATTTTGGGAGTTAATGTCAGCTCTGTTGTGGAGTTATTTTATGATAGATGGTTGGTTTAGATTGAAGTTCTTTTATTATTTTTGATATTTCTTCATGTGTGTTAGGCTTACCTAGACTTAGTTATTAGGTTCCATCATGACATCTTACGGAGGGAGATTGGGGTCGTGAAAAGTTGGTATCAGATCTCTAGGTTCATAGGTTTTACGAGTCATAAGCAGGTTTATTAGAGTCTTGCGGATCGATACGAAGACATCTGTACTTATCTTCGAGAGGCTATGGAACTGTTAGGAAACTTCACTTCTTTGATTCCTTATCGTGCGAATTTGTTGGCTTTGAAATTCTGAATCTTTATCTTTTTATTCTCTCACAGATGGTGAGGACACGCACCGCTGTATCCGACGATCAAACACCCACGCGCCCTGATAGAGCCGCGAAAGGCCGAGGTCGGGGTAGAGGCCAAGGAGGGGCACGTGGTGCAGCCAGAGCACCTGCCCGAGCTACAACAGAGGAGCCACCAGTAGCTTTAGTTGAGGGGCAGGCACCTGAGGCGCCTGTTGCCACCCCTACTCTTTAGGAGACCCCCGCACAGTTCTTGAGCATGTTTGGTACTCTAGCTCAGGCGAGGTTGATTCCACTTGCACCAGCCACATCTCAGGATGGGGGGGGGAGCTCAGACTCCCGCGGCCCCTACCCTAGAGTAGCGAGTCCATGTTGACCAGGTCCCAGAGATTATACCAGTGCAGCCGGTTTGTCATGCCCCGACCTGGAAGCGAGACTGGCACCTGGTGCCTCAACTAACCTAGTGTACCAAATTGCGACTAAGGGACTCTGAACACATAATGTCATACTTTGGCCATGGGGCCACCTTGCAAGACAATTTGCGAAGCAAAATATAAAACTGAATGGAAACTAGCGCTAACTAAACATCAATATAAAGCTAGGCTGAAAAGGCCGTCATAGCTACTACAGCTGACAAACCACCAAATTATACATACCAGGCCTACAAACCCAACATACTGCACTAACCAACAGGATATGTCTACAAGCCTCTACTGATAGATGTACTATGATCGGAACAGGGCCCCGACCTACCCATAACATATATACAGATATACATAAGATGTACACAAAAACTCTAGACCTGGCAACTCCGAAAGACGTGGAGCTTACCGATCAGGCTGAACTCTGGAAACACCTACTGAGGAGGTATACCCGTCTGTCTATCTGAACCTGCATGCATGAAATGCAGCGTCCCCAGAAAAGGGACGTCAGTACAAAATAATGTACCGAGTATATAAGGCGATAACATAACTGAAAAGTTGAAACTGAACTGATAATATAATAACTGAAAGTAATTGGGAGTCAAAGATGATCTGGAGATATACTTACCTGTTGATACTGACTCAACTCCTTCAATATAGTAAGTAAAATAATTGTCCGGCCTTATAAGGCTCGGTATATATAACTGCTCTGCCGTAGTAGGCTCGCTCATAGGCGCTCGGCCATACTAGGCTATGTATCTCGACCATGCTGGGCTCGCTCATAGGCGCTCGGCCACAGTAGGCTCGGTATATAACTTTCCATCTGATCAGAGATTGCCCAATAGGGGCCTGCCCATCGATTATAACTCGATGGTAATGAAAATACTGTAATACTGTATATATAGGCTTGCTGCTATCTTGACTGGAAGAAGACAATACTAAAATTGAATATAGAGTCTCGATAAGGAATAATATTGTAACTTATGAGACTAGAATAGTGTGAATAAATTCATGAATATGAACTTCTCTTTTTGTCTCATTACTAACACATGTAGCTACGAGATCATGCCAAAATGAAGGAAGGCTTAGCCTTAACATACCTTATCACAATCTTTCCAATCACCAAGTTGAACTCACCTCTTCGCACCTTAATCTACAAGAATGATAATAATACTATCGTTAAGTTACGAAAGGTACAACTATCGCACAACGAACGACAAACCTATTTTGTATTAAAACGGGCAGCATCTCCCCTATAATCCTTACTTCCTCCAAATTCAAGATAACACCAACAATACAAGAACAGAACAATAACAACATATATACATCATTTTCCAGCCCTATATACACCATCAAATACTACAAAATAGCCCAACACACCCCAATCTCTTCGTACACAAAACGACCACCGTAGTAGTGTCAAACGACCCGAAAATGTTATGATGAACGACCAGCCAACCACCCTACATTTATATGGTGTTTATAAACCCCCTTCCTCCTCCAAAACTCCACAAAATAGTAGTAAAACACGCAGCCCAACAGCAACACAAAACAGTCCACAAAATAGTCCGCTACAAGTGAATAACTCGAACTCACTGCTTCCGATCACCGTCCCGTGAGTTCTTACAAGTATAGAACGACTTACCATGAATTTACAGAAGAAAAATTGGATGAAAGAGAGAAGTAAACTCACCTTATTTGTTGGATAACTCAGCTCTTATCTTGGTTCTTCAAACTCTAGGTTTTACCTCCAATTGGAACTTGAAAGGGAGAGAAAATCAATTAGGGTTTGTGGGAAATTTTTGGGAGGATTCTTTGCAGAGCTTATGTCTGGTTATTATGCTCTATTTTAAGTCTAATATATGAAGAAAATAGGCCCTTAAAAGGCCTCTTTGGACGACCCGAAATGGCCCATTTTTTTGGGCTCTCATTTAAGCAAGTAGGTGACACACCTACTTGTCACCTAGCAGCTTGCGCAGTATCGCACAAATGCCCATATCTTTCTACTCCAATGTCGTATTGACAAACGGTTTAATGCGTTAGAAAATAGACTCATAGATATTTAATTTGATGGGTGGAACACCCCATAACCCTAAGTATATTGGGAGAAAATCGCAGTTACATTTGACCCAAAGTTTCAGTAAAACTTATGAATGTAACTTGTGATGACTTTCATCGACTTTTGTTCCACAACTCTCTTGACTTCAAAACATAACACACGGATGTCATACGACTAATATAAATCATAACATAATCTCCTTATCATGTTAAGCACCCTAGTCTCACCCCAAAGGTATATGTTATAACATTCCCAACTTGTCGACTTTCGACGAAACATTATTTTCTTCAATTGCTTTATCTTCTGAACCGTCCAACCCTCTTTGTACTTGTTGTTCATGATCTTCAATATTTGTAACCTCAGAGGTAACATGATTAAATTAATTTATATACTTTTAAATATTATCTCATTTTTGGTCCTACATTAGTTTGCTTACGATGCATTTTTATGTACGAAAATATAGGGTGTAACATCATTCCCCCTTGGAAACATTCGTCCTCGAATGTTTACTCTTAGAGACTTTGGAAACTTTTGCCAGAGTATCCTTCATACACTAGGTTAAAACCAACCTGTACGTAGCCAAAAAACATACTATGCATGCCACACATGGCCAATGTTTATAAATAACAACACTTTGCCTCACCAACCGTAAATCATAAATACTAAAAGTGAAAAATAAAAGCTTACCTGCTGACCTGCTAGCCTGAATAGAGCTGTGTTGTAGCATCCCATCTCGAGCCATATCTTCAGTTTGAAATAGGTGGGGGTATTTAGACTTCATTTCTTCCTCCGATTCCCATGTCATCTCTTCTACATTCTTGCTCCTCCATAAAACCTTTACGGAAGCTACCTCCTTATTTCGTAGATTGCGGATTTGTCGGTCTAGGATGGCAACTGGAATTTCCTCGTATGACAAGTCCTCTGTAATCTGTACATCATCCATGGGCACCACTCGGGTAGGATCGCCAATGCACTTCCGTAGCATAGATACGTGAAAAACCGGATGGACAGACTCCAATTCTGAGGGCAACTCTAACTCATAAGCTAATTGGCCCACTCTCCGAATGATCCTATAAGGCCCAATATACCGTGGGCTAAGCTTGCCTTTCTTGCCAAACCTCATCACGCCCTTCATAGGTGATACCTTTAAGAATACCCAGTCATTAATCCTGAACTCTAAGTCTCGTCGCCGCACGTCAGAATATGACTTCTGACGACTCTGAGCTGTCAACAGTCGCTCCCGGATAAGCTTTACTTTCTCTATGGCCTGTTGAACCAGGTCTGGCCCATATAACCCAGATTCCCCAACATCAAACCACCCTATAGGAGATCTGCACTTACGCCCATACAAAGCCTCGTACGGAGCCATCTGAATACTGGAGTGGTAACTGTTATTATATGCAAACTCGACAAGAGGTAGATGTTCATCCCAACTTCTTTTAAAATCCAACACACATACCTAAGCTTTAGTTCTCTGTGGGATTCGACTCCGGACTTGTAAACCGGATTATATTTACAACGACCGCTTAGTCCTTTTTATAAGGCATAGTTGGGCGTGATCAAATTTTGGCGCCGTTGCTGGGGAGCTAACGGTTTAGTTGTAGGTGTATATATTTCTAGGTTGCAAGTTTGAACTTTTATTTTTGCTTTCTTGTATTTGATTTTTTTATTTTTGTTTTACTTGTTGATTTTAGAAACATGGCATCTTGGAATTATGACAGTTTTGATGTTGGTTATTCTACTTTTGATCCTCCTTATGCTTATTGTGAAGGAAACCACTCATGGCAAAATTATCAAAATATTCCTAAGAGCGAGTTATGTACACCAACTCAATCTTATGTGTGGAATGTGTGTGATATGTGTGGTGTTCAAGATGGTCACTTTCATGGTTGGCTTATATGTCTTATCCTCCCCCAACCCCTTACTTTAATGGTTCTACATTTTCATGTGAAGTGAATAAGAACAAAGAATCTTGGGAAGCTGACCTGAAGGAGATCAAAGATATGTTAAAGGGCCTCATGGAACAATATGATGAGAAATTACTGCAGATACAAAGGCAAGAGGCAACTATTCACAACTTGGAGGCTCAAGCTAATAAACTAATTGAACCTTGTAAAGTGCAACAAGCTTACATTGTGGATAATAGCCAAGAAGAGCATGAATGGGCTGCAGAAATTACCATTATAATGGAGGAGTTGAGAGTAGAATTTGACCAAACCAACCAACTAGAATTTGATGATGCCGATGTTGTAGAAGAGATACTAGAGTCAAGCAAGGACATTGATGATACATATTTAGTTGACTGTAGTGTCATTAGTGTTGAGGATGTAGACGGTCCCAATGTTCATGTAGTTGAACACATTGGTCCACACTCCAAGCATTTTTCCACATTGTGCGTAGATGATGATATGAAAATAGAGTCATCCGGGTCACTTGAGGAGTCAAGGAATGAGGAACAAGGTGCCTACATTCTGAAATTCTTCTTGCCAGAAAGTAGGGAATACACATCTTATCTAAAGGCCAAGAAGTGCAAAATGCTACATTGTTTTATTAGGCCATTCACATTCATTCCACCACCCAAGGAGCATGATCATAGAGCAGAATAAAAACTTGGGGTCCAATTCATAAGTTCAAAGTGGAGGCAGAAAGTGATTCGTGTCGTGCCACGACGTTAAATCAAGCGCTTGTTGGGAGGAAACCCAGCTTTACTGCTTTATTTATTTTATTTTATTTTTATTATTTTTGTATTGTCGATTTTTGTTTTTCTAGGAGCATGGAAAGAAAAGCTATTGGAAGGATACAACAACAAACCAGATGGTTGGAACTAAGTGTGAGGTACCCGCATGAAAGACCAAGCTTGAGAGAAGTCTGAGTACCCCATGAGTTGCTAGTGCTTCGGCCTTTGGCCTACCAGGGAGTATCTTTTACCCTCTTATTAGTTATGGTGTGCATTGGGGACAATGCACAATTTTAAGTGTGGGGTGAGGAGATTGTCTATGTGACTTTCTATGCTATTTTAATTGTGTTAGTTTAATTGAATATTTTTTTTAGAGAGCAGAAATAGAAAAGATTGGACTTTTCCCGACGATGGATCTATTAGACAATTTTCTTGAGGGATTTAAGTCGAAAGAAAAAAGACAAAAAGATTTTCTTTTGTTAGGTAGTGTAGCAATTCCCCCTTGGTTTTTCTTTGTACCGCGGTTCTTTTCCAAGGATTTTGTTTGAACCGAGTGTAGTTAGTTTTATTTGTTTTTAGGAATAGGAACCATTGGGCCATGAATTGAATTGAAGCAATATCTCTTAGCTTTGTTATGACTTGAGAATATTTAGTACTATGGTTGTGACGCTTAGGCTTGGTTTTTGACTCTAGCATAAATACCTTAAATCGTAGATTCCTAATTTTGCTTAACTGCTTTGACTGAAGCGTCGCGATGAAACCAATCCTGAGTGAGTTATGTGCCATGTCTGTGTGAGGTTTTGTATGTATTCTATGCATTGCATTTGATGTCTATAACTTGCCCCGTATGTTTGCAAAGCGAAATAGTAGTATTGTTTAGTCTAGGAAGTGATATAGGCATTTCTTTGTTAAGCCAGATATATAAAGTTTACCCACCTAAATGTTATGTACCGTAGTTAACCCCGTTGAGCCTATAAGCTTGTTTCTTTGGTAACCACATTACAAGTCGTACCCCTTTGTTTTAATCGACCATATATTTGAACCTTTTCACCTCTCATGAGCACTTGAATTGTTATGAACTTTGTAAAAGTTAAAGTGTGGGGTAGTTGGTTCGGCATTGGCATGGAACTAATAAAATAAGGAGAAAGGTGCACTGTTTTGAAAAAGTAAGAGCCACTTGAATTGAAAAAGAAAGAAAAAAAAATTAGTTGTATTGCTGTGAAAAATATTCCTTGATAGTGGTGACTCTTGATGTAATTGTGCCTAAAGAAATATGGAGTTAATATATATTGAGGTGAAGGTGGAGTTATGGTTTGACATAAGTATGGGATGTGTGTTAAAGTATATGTATTAAAGTGCTTAAGGGAGGTGTAGTCACTCATATCCAAATGTATCCTACCCGACCCATAGCCTACATTACAACCAATGAAAGTCCTACTTGATCTTAGACTGAATGAACTCGATTAGTAGAGTATTACACTACGGGCAAGCCTATGGTGCATCTTTTGTAGCATAATAATGTTATTTTTGAGAGCGAGTGAATTCTTCCTATCTTGAGTTCCTACAGTCTTAAAATTTATTGTGTGTGGAACTAATCTATTTTGATCGGGTGAGGGCACATGATTCATAAAGAAAAGGTAATGTTGTTGACATCCATGTCAGAGTAAGTAAGTGAATTGTGAATAAGGCATGGTATTTGTGAGTCAAATCTTGAGGCAAGGATGTCACACTTGTGTGCTTAAACTATTTTAAGAATTCTTGGTGTAATGAGTTAGGAGAATTGCTTAAAAAGGTCGTATCTATAAGTGTAGTTTGATTGCTCGAGGACGAGCAATGTTTAAGTGTGGGGTATTGATGTGTGGCTATAATTCCATAGTTTCATACATTATGTGCCTTGCATTTTACATGCTTTAATGATAAATTACACTTTATTTGTGCATAATGAAGTCTATTTTATGTGTAGGTGAATTGGAGATGAAAGTAGAGCAAAAGGGATACTTAAACGTTGAAAGTATGCTCGAGAATAGTGAAAAGGAGAGACGTGGTGAGGCCAGCCTAAGGCCAGGCTGGACCAGGCTTTAGCCTGGCGAGGCCAGCCTAAGGCCAGGTTGGACTAGGCTTTAGCCTAGCGAGGCCAGCCAAATTCCATGCGTTAGGCTGGCGATGCCAGGCCTGAGGCCAGGTCTAATCTGAGTTTTGAAGACTTAATTCATTTCGGGTTTGACTAGGACTCGGCCCACACATTTAGGGTTTCTTCTACACATATAAATAGACCTAAAACACTACTTGGAGAGGTGGTTTTTAGCAGCCAGAGGCAAGGAGAGCTGGTGGAATCACCTCTTGGGAGTTAGAATCATCTATTTCTACATCTTTTCATCTTTACTCTGTATTTTAGTTATGCAAAATATTTGGGATATTGTTACTATGAGTATGAGTAGCTAAATTCCTAATCTAAGATTTTGATGGAACCTATTGAAGGATGATTTTCTTGTTACGCTAATATAGATTTGCCGTAGTATTTTCTCTATTTGTTCAACTATATTATTCTTGTGGTTGATTGAAGGGCCCTCAATTAGCTGTGCCTATTTAGTATGTATTACTCGGGAGAGAGTGCATATTTACGTAGTTGTTGAACAACATCACTCCTCAACGTATATGAGAGATCAATACGGAGGTTTAAAGCTGGGTTTAGGGATAACGAAACCTTGATGCGATCTGAGTGAGCTATACTTAATGCCAGCTAGCGTAATTCGGGAGAATATGCCTAGTAAATTGTGGTAATTACTCGGGAGATAGTTACGACAGTTAGAGTGCTCATGGTCGATAGAGAAGACTTAGGCAAATTTATAGGAAATGTAGCGGAAAGGATTCCGACAATTGGGGAAATCATAACTCTAGACCTCCTTAGTCTATAATTTCATCCATGTTAGTTGATAATTTTACTGCTTTATAATATTTACTAGTTAATTAGTAGAAATAAAATTCAAATCTTTATAACTAGAAAATTATTTGAACTTGTGTTTCTTTGCAATATTGAACAACTGTAGCTAAGCCTTAGTTCTCTGTGGGATTCGACTCCGTACTTGTAAACCGGATTATATTTGCAACGACCGCTTAGTCCTTTTTATAAGGCATAGTTGGGCATGATCACATAGGAAATAGTGTCTGAGCCCCTCAGATATCGAAAATGCGACACATCATTCGCATTTGCAAAGGACCTGCCCCTCGTATAAGCGAACCAAGCTTCATAAATAAAAAGTTGTTCTTCTACTCACTAGTGTCGCAATTGCGATACAACCCTCGCAATTGCGAGCCAACCAACTCGCAAAAATGAACAAAACATCACAAATGCGAAGTTTCCAGCCCTTCCCAACTTCGTAAATGCGAGATAGCACTCGCAAATATGAGGCTCACATTTGCAAACAGACTCTCGCAAATGCAAGGTCTGCAGCACCAGAACTTCCTAGCTTGCCAAAACAGTCTGAAACTCACCCGAGCCCCTCGAGTTCCAATCCAAACATCCAGACATGTGTAATAATATCATATGAGCTTGCTCATAATCTCAAATCATCAAAATAACATATAAATTCAAGAATCAAACACCAAAACTCAAAGAACTTCAAAGTTCAAACTTCAAAATATCATCTTTTCATATTAAGCACCAAAATGGCATCGAGTCACCCGGAACCCCATGAAAACATGCTTACATGTCCATAATCATCATACGAACCTATCTGAATCATCAAAATATCAATTAGAGGGTTTTTATCAATAATATTTACCGTGGTCAACTCTAGCCATTTTCAAGTTCGAAAATCAAGTTTCTTTGAGAATTCACATTTAGACTTTTCAGAAATTAACACAGACCATGTACGCAAGTCATAATCATCAAATAGCACTATGAAAGGTCTCAACATGAAAAAAAAAGAGCTAGTAATATGACCTATCGGGTCGTTAGAGTATATTGCACACAACAACACTTGTATGCATTAGCCAACAAGCTATGATAAATCTTCCCTCACAATTGGTTCAGGTTCAGCAACTAAATGTTTTTCATATAATCACTTGATTTATGGTATATGATTAATTGTTCTACTACAACGCACAAAATGAGTTTCCCAAAGAGGATCTAGGATATATGTTAGTTTTTCTAACATTATGTGGGGAAGTCTGTGGAACAGGTGGAATACATGGAGCCTGTGTAGTATATGGAGGTGCACCACTCCTGAGTCTAGGCAAGTCCCTCACCATATGTCTGGTGTCGCCACACTCAAAACAAGCTCTCGATGGATGTGGTTGTCGAATAAATCTAGCCTCTCCACTACTTCTTCCATGATAGACTTGATACTTACTGGGTACCGATTGTGGTGTACTCATACTATGCTTCTGTAATTTTTTTATGCAGATCCTCAGGTTTCTATCATAGTTTTTTGACTAAGCTTAGGTGACCGTTCTGAGACTTAGGGTGAGGGTGAGGGTGAGTTGTACTCCATGGATCCATTTTGCAGTTCCCGAATCCCAGTTCCCTTACTATTTTCTGTCTATTTGCATTCCAGACAATGTTGTTATGTATACAGACTTATTCTATTTATTTAGTTGTTCGTGTACTTGTGCCACCTAGTCTTTATGGCTGTATGGTATTGGTCGTGTTTAGGCCATGTTATGACTATATCGGATGTTATTATTGTTTTGGACTGTTTTTCTCTTTATTTAAAATATATGCCACTGTTAATAAAAGGATATGGACTTTATTTTGTAGATTGTGAGTTGACTTACTTAGCAAGTACAGCTTACTTAGCAAGTACGGCTAGGCGCCATCACGAGCTTAAGGTGGAATTTTTGGTCGTGACACATTTGCAGCTGAAATGATATTAGTTTAATATCTATGGGATTATGATGACACATGATGCATTTTCTCTCTTTCTTTTCTTCCCTTTGTTGACCAACTTCTTTTGTTGTGGAGGGGTTCATCTTAATTGTTTACATACCTGCTTGAGGTTGCACAAAGGGCCTTGGGTTGGTCCTGTTATTTTATGTGATATATATACTTCTTTTCAAATTTTAAAAATTATTTAATTTACACATAATCTGGTTCTTTATATATCCATAATGTGTAAATTATAGTTCATCACGTCTCTTTACGAAAAAAAAAAAGGAATAAAGAAGTATATGGGTCAAAATCTGCCCTAAAATATTTAAGATAAGATAACACTAAAGAAAGAATTCTCAAGCCGTCGTTAGTCGAGGTGGACCAGGAAGCAGCAAGAGTCATAGCGGAAGAGTCGACGAGAGTCGTGGTCGAGATGTCAATAATGGTCGAGATCGAGCACTGTTGATGAAGCTATAACGGCTAGTTTTCGAAATAGAATATTAAAGAGAATATTCTAGTGAATATTCTCTACACTTGTACTATTAGGGTTTATAGGAATATGTCTCATATAAATAGAAAAAAAGACAATGATATGAGGCATGTGATATTCATTTGTAATAAGACACTTTGACAAAAAAGATTCTCTCTCTTTCTCTCTCACTAAGATACAAACACAGATGTTTCACTAAGATTCTTGTCTGTATTATTCCATAATTTTCCATCAAATCCGAGAATAACTGAAGCATTCAAGGATTTGTTTGTCACTCATCATTGTTAGGAGGAACAACCATCTAGTTCATCCTTTATTGGGTAAATCATTTCTCCTATTTACTTAAATGTCATTAATTGTTATTCATTTCCATTAAATGC
Organism: Nicotiana tomentosiformis; assembly: GCF_000390325.3. NCBI lineage: Eukaryota > Viridiplantae > Streptophyta > Magnoliopsida > Solanales > Solanaceae > Nicotiana > Nicotiana tomentosiformis. The sequence continues at coordinate 71,228,284 of NC_090818.1, read as the reverse complement.
TACATTGTTGTTCATATTTTTTTGAATAGTTATTGCATACTCTTATCACTATTCGACCAAATCTATCTGGCTTTATCACACCCTTGGAAGCTACATCTAGAAATATTATTGTTAACTAAGTTTAACCCATAATCAAATCAATTTAATTATTTGAATCAAGAGTTATATATATTTTGTCAAACAATTTGGCGCCGTCTGTGGGAATTTCTTAGTTAAAGCCTTTAGTTTCTTCTAGATCTACAACTAGCACGGGTCACTAACGTAAAAAAACAAAAGCAAGCAAAAATAAGATCTCATTTCTTTGTATGCACAAATCCCAACATGGCAGGTAACCGAGAAGAAAGAACGAGAATAATAAGTGACCTCCCAACCAACCTCATGAACGTCATCAACGAAAGCTGTGAAAGAATATGCAGCTGAGAAATATGTTATATGAAATGAATTATCATTAATATGATTCTCATTTAGAAGATAATTGAAGTCAAATTCCAAACACATTCCCAACATCAAACCACCCTATAGGAGATCTGCACTTACGCCCATACAAAGCCTCGTACGGAGCCATCTGAATACTGGAGTGGTAACTGTTATTATATGCAAACTCGACAAGAGGTAGATGTTCATCCCAACTTCTTTTAAAATCCAACACACATACTCGTAACATATCCTCGAGCGTCTGAATTGTGCGCTCGGCTTGTCCATCAGTCTGTGGATGAAAAGCTGTGCTGAGATTCACCTGAGTCCCTAGACCTCTCTGAAATGACCTCCAAAAATGTGCTGTAAACTGAGCCCCACGGTCAGATATAATAGAAACTGGTACTCCGTGTAGCCGCACTATCTCCTTAATATATAACTTTGCATAATCTTCTGCTGTATATGTAGATCTGACCGGTAGGAAGTGAGCTGATTTCGTGAGCCTATCGACTATCACCCATATGGAATCGAACTTATGATTAGAACGAGGTAAACCCGTGATAAAGTCCATGTTTATCGCCTCCCATTTCCATGTCGGGATCTCTATAGTCTGCATTAGCCCTCCAGGCTTCTGGTGCTCTATCTTCACTTGCTGGCAACTAGTACATTGGGCGACAAACTCAGCAATGTTCTTCTTCATATCATTCCACCAGTACACATCCTTAATGTCATGATACATCTTCGTCGACCCAGGATGGATGGAATACCATGAATAATGTGCCTCTGACATAATCCTGTCTCGTAGCCCTGCTACATCTGGAACACACAAACGACCCCTATATCTGAGAACCCCATCTCCCTTTAGCTCTAACAGTGGCTTCTTCTGCTGCGGAACTCGCTCTCTCAGCTCGACCAACTCTGGGTCCTCGTACTGCCTTTCCTTGACTTCCGCTATGAGGGATGATTTTGTAGTGTTTTGGAGTACAACTCCACCATCCTCAGAATCTACTAACCGAACCCCCAACGAAGACAATTGATGAATCTCTCTAGCTAATTGTCTTTTCTTGGGCTCTACATGTGCTAAGCTACCCATAGATCGGCGACTTAAGGCATCTGCTACAACATTAGCTTTCCCTGGATGGTAGAGAATGTTAACATCGTAATCTTTCAATAACTCAAGCCATCGCCTCTGTCGCAAATTCAACTCTTTCTGCTTGAAGATATATTGTAGGCTTTTATGATCAGTAAATACATCAACATGAACACCATATAAATAATGCCGCCATATCTTAAGTGCATGGACAACCGCAGCTAACTCGAGGTCGTGGGTCGGATAATTCCTCTCGTGCTTCCTCAACTGCCTTGAAGCATACGCAATTACCTTCCCATGTTGCATCAGGACACATCCTAACCCGACACCTGATGCATCACAATACACGGCATAACCCTCTAGACCCTCTGGAAGTGTTAGAATTGGAGCTGAGGTCAACTTGTTCTTAAGCTCTTGGAAACTCCGCTCACAAGCCTCTGTCCATTGAAACTTAGTTTCTTTCTGTGTCAACTTCGTCAATGGTGCCGAAAGGGAAGAAAAACCCTCTACGAACCTCCGATAGTATCCTGCTAAGCCTAGAAAGCTACGAACCTCTATCGGAGTGGTAGGTCTAGGCCAAGATTTCACGGCCTCAATCTTCTGAGTGTCCACCTTTATCCCTTCATCTGATACAATATGCCCCAAGAATGCTACAGACTTCAACCAGAACTCACATTTAGAAAACTTAGCATACAACTTACGATCACGGAGGGTTTGGAGTACCGCTCGCAGGTGGTCCGCATGCTCATCCTCTGAATGGGAATAAACCAGAATATCATCAATAAATACTATCACGAACAGATCTAAAAATGGTCGGAATAGGCTATTCATCAAGTCCATAAATACAGCGGGTGCATTAGTCAACCCGAAGGACATGACAAGGAATTCGAAGTGGCCATATCGGGTCCTGAAGGCTGTCTTCGGAATATATTTTTCCCGAACTCTGACTTGGTGGTACCCCGACCTCAAATCTATCTTTGAAAAGCATCTAGCCCCCTGCAACTGATCAAACAAGTCATCGATCCTTGGAAGTGGATACTTATTCTTAATAGTTACCTTGTTCAGCTGCCTATAATCGATACACATCCTCAGCGAGCCGTCTTTCTTCCGCACAAATAGTACTGGTGCACCCCAAGGTGAGGTACTGGGCCTGATGTAACCTTTCTCCAACAAATCTTTTAACTGCTCCTTCAACTCCTTCAATTCGCCAGGTGCCATTCTATACGGAGGGACGGATATTGGTTGAGTTCCTGGAAGCAAATCGATGCTAAAATCAATCTCTCGCTCTGGAGGAATACCTAGAAGCTCATCTGGAAACACATCTGCATACTCTTTGACTACGGGAATAGACTGAAGTATAGGTATCTCAGCATCTGCATCTCTAACTCGCACAATATGATAAATGCACCCTTTTGCGATCATTTTCCTCGCCTTCAGATAGGAAATAAACCTACCTCTGGGTGTTGGTGTATTACCTACCCATTCAAGGACTGGCTCACCCGGAAAATGAAATCTGGCTGCCTTTGCTCGGCAATCAACTGTGGCATAGCAAGCTGCCAACCAGTCCATGCCCATGATAACATCAAAATCCATCATCTCTAGCTCAACTAGGTCAGCTGAGGTCTGACGACTACAAATTGTCACCGTACAACCTCGGTAAACCCGTCTAGCAATAATCGATTCTCCGACCGGTGTAGATACCGCAAAAGGATCACTTATTATTTCAGGCACTATACCAAACTTCCTCGCGACAAATGGGGTAATATACGATAAAGTAGATCCTGGGTCTATCAAAGCATAAGCATCGTGAGAGCAAATGGTTAATATACCTGTCACAACGTCTGGTGAAGACTCCTGGTCCTGTCGACCCGCTAAAGCATAGATACGGTTCTGATTACCACTTGAACTGGAACCTCTACCTCTGCCTCGACCTCTACCAGCCGAAGACTGAGACTCGCGCCTTGAAGGATGCACGGACATAGATGATCCTGTTGCTGAACTCGCTGGTTGTGCCATTCCCCCAGAATCTCTATTTGGGCAATCCCGCATCATATGCCCTGGACGCCCACATATATAACAAGCATCAGAACCTGCTCAGCATTGGCCCAAGTGTCCTCTACCACAGATGTCACACCGTGGAGGAAATGACCATGTCTGCGCAGATCCTCGCTGTCGCTGCAAACCCGATGCCCATGAGCTCTCACCTGGTCCTGACTGAGTATAGCGGTCATACCTGTAACCCTGTAACTGAGGTGGCGGAGGCCTAGGTGGCCGTCCGAAGTACTGGGTCCTATAACTACCCTGATATTGCTCCTGAGACCTGGGAAATCTCATCCTCTTACGTTGCCCTTGCTCAGCCCTCTCTGTACCCTGCTGCCGACGCCTACCCCTTTCTATATTCTGGGCGAATGCCTGAATCCGGGAGATATCCATACTATCCTGCAATGCAGCGGTGGCACATGCCTTGGTTAACTCTGGGGCTAACCCTGCTATAAACCTGTGAATCCTGTCCCGCATAGTAGCAACTATGGATGGTGCATATCTGGCCAATGAGTCAAAATGGAGACTATACTCTCAAACACTCATATTACCCTACTTAAGGGCTAGAAACTGATCGACTCGAGCCTGTCGGATCTCCCGTGGTAAGTACTGGTCAAGGAAGGCATCTGAAAAATTCTCCCAAATAGCTGGAGGTGCATCATGTCCCCTGGACCTCTCCCATCCCTCGTACCAAAGGATGGCTATATCTCGGAGTCGAAAAGCTGCTAGCTCAACTGCCTCTTTCTCCGTGGCATGCATAACACGAAAGATCCTGTGAAGCTGATCTATGAAATCCTGTGGGTCCTCCCTCTGATCTGTCCCCGTGAACTCTGGGGGACTCAAAGCAATAAACTCTCGGACCCTTGAACTCCCAGACCCCTCAGAAGTTCCTGCACTAGCTGATGCCCTAGCCTGTTGCTGGGTAGCTACCAACTGTGTCAACAAATGCACCGCACTCCTCAAGTCCTGATCTGATGGAAGTGGAGGGGGAACTGGATGTGCGGTTTCCCTAGGAATCTCCGTAGTTGGTGGAGGAGCCGGTAATGGCTGAGTAGGGGTCTCACCTTGAGCCTCAGACTGGGCCCCATCTACTGGGGGTACCCTGCTGGTCCCCTCACCTACTGTTGTATCTCTCCTTTGGCTAGCCGTAGTCTTCCTAGTCACCGTCATCTGTGCATGCAAACACCAACACATAAGTTTAATTCAAATTTCCTATAACTCAGTTCTGTAGCACGATTTAGATTTCAAAGAAGGGTAACCAACTCCTAAATGCCCTGTAGTGCACTGCTTATATAATGTGGTGCACAACACATCTATAAACAAGACTCTACTAGACACGGCTTGTAGACTCCCTAGGACAGAACTGCTCTGATACCAAGTTTGTCACGCCCCGAACCTAGGAGCGAGACAAGCACCTGGTGCCTCACCTAACCTGGCGTACCAAATTGCGACTAAGGGACTCTGAACACATAATGTCATACTTTGGCCATGGGGCCACCTTGCAAGACAATTTGCGAAGCAAAATATAAAACTGAATGGAAACTAGCGCTAACTAAACATCAATATAAAGCTAGGCTGAAAAGGCCGTCATAGCTACTACAGCTGACAAACCACCAAATTATACATACCAGGCCTACAAACCCAACATACTGCACTAACCAACAGGATATGTCTACAAGCCTCTACTGATAGATGTACTATGATCGGAACAGGGCCCCGACCTACCCATAACATATATACAGATATACATAAGATGTACACAAAAACTCTAGACCTGGCAACTCCGAAAGACGTGGAGCTTACCGATCAGGCTGAACTCTGGAAACACCTACTGAGGAGGTATACCCGTCTGTCTATCTGAACCTGCATGCATGAAATGCAGCGTCCCCAGAAAAGGGACGTCAGTACAAAATAATGTACCGAGTATATAAGGCGATAACATAACTGAAAGTTGAAACTGAACTGATAATATAATAACTGAAAGTAATTGGGAGTCAAAGATGATCTGGAGATATACTTACCTGTTGATACTGACTCAACTCCTTCAATATAGTAAGTAAAATAATTGTCCGGCCTTATAAGGCTCGGTATATATAACTGCTCTGCCGTAGTAGGCTCGCTCATAGGCGCTCGGCCATACTAGGCTATGTATCTCGACCATGCTGGGCTCGCTCATAGGCGCTCGGCCACAGTAGGCTCGGTATATAACTTTCCATCTGATCAGAGATTGCCCAATAGGGGCCTGCCCATCGATTATAACTCGATGGTAATGAAAATACTGTAATACTGTATATATAGGCTTGCTGCTATCTTGACTGGAAGAAGACAATACTAAAATTGAATATAGAGTCTCGATAAGGAATAATATTGTAACTTATGAGACTAGAATAGTGTGAATAAATTCATGAATATGAACTTCTCTTTTTGTCTCATTACTAACACATGTAGCTACGAGATCATGCCAAAATGAAGGAAGGCTTAGCCTTAACATACCTTATCACAATCTTTCCAATCACCAAGTTGAACTCACCTCTTCGCACCTTAATCTACAAGAATGATAATAATACTATCGTTAAGTTACGAAAGGTACAACTATCGCACAACGAACGACAAACCTATTTTGTATTAAAACGGGCAGCATCTCCCCTATAATCCTTACTTCCTCCAAATTCAAGATAACACCAACAATACAAGAACAGAACAATAACAACATATATACATCATTTTCCAGCCCTATATACACCATCAAATACTACAAAATAGCCCAACACACCCCAATCTCTTCGTACACAAAACGACCACCGTAGTAGTGTCAAACGACCCGAAAATGTTATGACGAACGACCAGCCAACCACCCTACATTTATATGGTGTTTATAAACCCCCTTCCTCCTCCAAAACTCCACAAAATAGTAGTAAAACACGCAGCCCAACAGCAACACAAAACAGTCCACAAAATAGTCCGCTACAAGTGAATAACTCGAACTCACTGCTTCCGATCACCGTCCCGTGAGTTCTTACAAGTATAGAACGACTTACCATGAATTTACAGAAGAAAAATTGGATGAAAGAGAGAAGTAAACTCACCTTATTTGTTGGATAACTCAGCTCTTATCTTGGTTCTTCAAACTCTAGGTTTTACCTCCAATTGGAACTTGAAAGGGAGAGAAAATCAATTAGGGTTTGTGGGAAATTTTTGGGAGGATTCTTTGCAGAGCTTATGTCTGGTTATTATGCTCTATTTTAAGTCTAATATATGAAGAAAATAGGCCCTTAAAAGGCCTCTTTGGACGACCCGAAATGGCCCATTTTTTGGGCTCTCATTTAAGCAAGTAGGTGACACACCTACTTGTCACCTAGCAGCTTGCGCAGTATCGCACAAATGCCCATATCTTTCTACTCCAATGTCGTATTGACAAACGGTTTAATGCGTTGGAAAATAGACTCATAGATATTTAATTTTATGGGTGGAACACCCCATAACCCTAAGTATATTGGGAGAAAATCGCAGTTACATTTGACCTAAAGTTTCAGTAAAACTTATGAATGTAACTTGTGATGACTTTCATCGACTTTTGTTCCACAACTCTCTTGACTTCAAAACATAACACACGGATGTCATACAACTAATATAAATCATAACATAATCTCCTTATCATGTTAAGCACCCTAGTCTCACCCCAAAGGTATATGTTATAACATTCCCAACTTGTCGACTTTCGACGAAACATTATTTTCTTCAATTGCTTTATCTTCTGAACCGTCCAACCCTCTTTGTACTTGTTGTTCATGATCTTCAATATTTATAACCTCAGAGGTAACATGATTAAATTAATTTATATACTTTTAAATATTATCTCATTTTTGGTCCTACATTAGTTTGCTTACGATGCATTTTTATGTACGAAAATATAGGGTGTAGCACGGTTATTCCAGTTCAGCCCGAGGTTAGGGCAGCAGCATCTGAGGAGGAGTAGCTTAGACTTGAGAGGTACAAGACGTACCACCTTTCTACCTTCAGCGGTCTCGCTACAGAAGATGCACAAGGTTTTCTAGAGAAGTACCACAGTATTATCCGCACCATGGGCATTGTGGAGACGAGCGGGGTTGCTTTTACTAAATTCCAGCTGTCAGGACCAGCGTATCAGTGGTGACAGGCTTACAAGAAGGGTAGCCTAGCCGATGCAGCTTCACTCACATGGGCTCAGTTTTCAAAGATGTTCTTGAGAGAGTTTTTTGCCTATAGCCTTCGGGATGCATGGCGCGCGGAATTGTCCAGACATGCACCTTCCTTGGTTTCCACAGTCAGAGAGCATGTCCGTCGATTTATCGAGGGGCTCAACTATGGTATTAGATTCAGCATAGTCGGGAGTTAGAAATAGATACCCCATATCAGCAGGTGGCGGAGATCTCACGGAGATTGGAGGGAATGTGGGGCCGGGAAAGAGAGGACACGGAGGCCAAAAGGCCTTGAGATTCTGGTGGTTATAGTGGTGCACGTGCCCCTGGTGCAGCCCATCATGGTAGAGGCTATGTGAGCCGTCCAGTTCATTCAGCACTTCCATCTTCTAGTGGTACTCCGGCTACTTCGAGGTCACAGGTTGCCCATTATGCACTGCCACTGTCTAGTGCACCTCCTACACGGGGTGCTTTCAGCGGTCAGTCCAACCGACCGGGCCAGAGCCAGTTTCAGCAACAACGTCCTCCGAGAGCTTGTTTTGAGTATGGTGATACTTGTCATATGGTGAGGGACTGCCCCAGACTCAGGAGAGGTGCACCTCTACTAACTAATTAGGCTCCACATATTCCACAGGGTCCCAAGACTTCTCAGGCCGTGGTTATTGCTCCAGTTATCGCTCCACCTACATAGCCAGCTAGGGATAGAGTTCAGGCGGGTAGGGGTCTCCCTAGAGAGGGAGGTCAGGCTAGATGTTATGCTTTTTCAGGTAGGACGGAGGCGGTTGCATCAGACACAGTTATCATAGGTATTTTTCCAGTTTGTCGTAGAGATACATCAATCTTATTTGATCTAGGATCCATTTACTCATATGTATCATCTTACTCGTGATTCTTTGAGTTCTCATGTTCATGTGTCCACACCTGTGGGAGATTCTATTGTTGTTGACCATGTGTATCGATCGTGTTTAGTTGTTATTGGTGGTTTTGAGACCATAGTTGATCTTTTGTTGCTCAGTATGGTAGACTTTGATGTTATCTTAGGCATGGACTGATTGTCGCCCTATCATGCTATTCTACATTGTCACGCCAATACCATGACATTAGATATGCCACGTTTGCCACGGTTAGAGTGGAGGGGTACTTTGGATTATGTTCCTAGCTGGGTTATGTCCTTCCTTAAGGCATAACGGATGGTTGAGAAGGGGTGTGATGCATATTTAGCCTTTGTGAGAGATGTCAGTGTTGATACTCCTACTGTTGAGTTTGTTCCGGTAGTGAGAGACTATCCGCATGTATTTTCGGCAAACATTCCGGGCCTGCCACCCGATCGGGATATCGATTTTGGTATTGACTTGGCGGACACTCAGCCCATTTCTATTCCACCATATCGTATGGCCCCAGCGGATTTGAAGGAGCAGTTGCAAGAGTTTCTTGATAAGGGTTTCATTCAGTCTAGTGTGTCACCTTGGGGTGCTCCTATTTTGTTTGTGAAGAAGAAGAATGGTTCTATGCACATGTGTATTGACTATCAACAGTTGAACAAGGTTACAGTGAAGAACAGGTACCCATTGTCACGCATTGATGACTTATTTGATCAGCTACAGGGTGCTAGAGTGTTCTCAAAGATTGATTTGCAGTCAGGGTATCATCAGTTGAAGATTCGAGATCCGGATATCTTGAAGATTGCTTTTAGGACTCGGTATGGTCACTACGAATTCCTTGTGATGTCATTTGGTCTGACCAACGCCCCAGCAGTATTCATGCACCTGATGAACAGTGTATTCTGACCCTATCTTGATTCATTTATCATTGTGTTCATTGACGACATCTTGGTGTACTCCCGCAGCCGGGAGGATCATGAGTAGTATTTGAGGATTGTGCTCCAGACCTTGAGAGAAAAGAAGTTGTATGCAAAATTTTCAAAGTGTGAATTCTGGCCTGACTCGGTGGTGTTTTTGGGTCATGTGGTGTCGAGCGAGGGGATCAAGGTAGATCCGAAGAAGATTTAAGTAGTGTAGAGTTGGCCCAGACCATCTTCAGCTATTGGGATCCGGAGTTTTCTTGGTTTAGCCGTGTATTATCGCCATTTTGTAGAGGGTTTCTCATCCATTGTTGCACCTATGACCAGGTTGACCTAGAAGGTTGCTTCTTTCAGATGGACAGAGGAGTGTGAGGAGAGATTTCAAAATGTCAAGACTGCTTTGACTACAGCCCCAGTGTTGGTGTTGCCTATGGGTTTGGGGTCTTACACTGTGTACTGTGATGCATCGCGTGTTGGCCTTGGCACGGTGTTGATGCAAGACGGTAGGGTGATTTCCTACGTGTCTAGGCAGCTGAAGGTTTATGAGAAGAATTATCCTGTCCACGACTTGGAATTGGCAGCTATTGTTCATTCCTTATGAGGTTTATACTGACCATCGGAGTCTACAACATCTGTTCACACAAAAGGACCTTAACTTGCGACAGCAGAGATGGTTAGAGTTGCTTAAGGACTATGATATCACCATTTTATATCATACCGGGAAGGCCAATGTGGTGGCCGATGCTTTGAGTCAAAAGGCGGAGAGCTTGAGCAATTTAGCATATCCACCAGCAGCGAAGAGGCCATTAGCATTGGATGTTCAGGCGTTGGCCTTTGTTAGATTGGATATTTTGGAGCCCAGTCGGGTTCTTTCTTGCGTAGTTTCTTGTCACGACCCAATTTTCCCTCCGTTGGGTATCATGATGGCACCTAGTCTTAGGGACTAGGTAAGCCTAACATTTACTGAATAACAACAATAATTAAATAACATCTAACAATTTTTGAAATAGAAATCTCTATAAAAAATTAAAATTCCCAAAACCGGTAGTATAAGTCATAAGCTATATGGAGTTTGCTACAATTTACTAAATACAACTGTTTGAAATAAAGTAAACAGTGTGAATACAAATCAAAAGGTAACTCTGAAGCCTGCGAACGCAGCAGCAGGTTTACCTTGAGTCTCCATAGCAACAATCCCCACAGCTAGCTAATGATTATCTTACTTCGAAAATACCTGGATCTGCATAAAAATATGCAGAAGTGCAGTATGAGTACACCACGGCGGTACCCAGCAAGTATCAAGACTAACCTCAACGGAGTAGTGATGAGGTACAGTCAAGACACCTACTGTACTAAATAACCTGAAGTAGTATAAGAATAGGAACGACAGAGTGTGATATCTACATAAGGACTACGCGAAATGCAAATAATACGGTAATTTCAGTAAGTAAGGTAAACAACAACTATCAGTGGAATATCATAATAATGACACAGTAGATGTACGGAAACACGATCTAAATCCGATGATCACAAATAAATGAAAGGCAAATAACAACTCAACAAAACGACCGTTTTCACACCGAGTTTTAGCCAATAACCTCCACGAGGTACCGAACCTCAAAATATTCACAACTCAGGGGTCCCAATTTCTGAACCCTAACTCTTAGCATCCTGTGCTCTCATTACAACTTATAACCGCACTGATGACTCACGTTCCAAATAGAGCCATTCTCATATTGAAGGCAAGCAAACAAGGGTGTGCATATATACTCAACAATATCAAGAAAATCTCTTAACCGATAAGAGTGCTTAACTACGTGTATGCTTGTACAAGTATCCTAACATAGTTCATGCCACATAGTAAGTATAGGAAAAGAAATGGACAGCACGTAGAATGCTTTTCCCACAATTTTCCACAAGATAGAACTCACACAGGTAAGTATACCATTACACAAATATCAACAACAAGAATGCCCCCAAGCTATCACAAGTCATCACAAATCAATCCCTGACATAGCCCACCTTGTCTCGCCACGTGTGCAATAGTAAAGTAAATGCTTGCCTTGTCTCGCCACACGTGCATGATAATGTTCCCACCTTGTCTCGCCACATGCACAACCCACATATATATATCCTGCCTTGTCACGTCGCAGGTGCAATATCAATAGTAACAATAGCACGGCAGAAACCTTGTGCAACCCAATAACACTCGCACGGCAGAAACCTCATGCATCACAATAACAACAACCGCACGGCAAAAACCTCGTGCATCACAACAACAAGTATAACAGCAATAATGACAATAATACAAGAGTACGACAAATAAGTCAACTCAGAAATTCCAGAACTCAAAGAAACGGAGGAACTAATTCACAAGGAGTAGAGAATGCTAGGCATAATAAGAACAGCTCAACAAGAAAGGAAATAATATGTAACAATGGTCCACAATATACAGTTCGACAACGAGGGAGCTAACACAAGTCAAATAAGTCCAAATAAGGACAGTCAACTAAATTATAGGATATCTAACTTCTTTTAAGGTTGGAAAATTAGGAAAGAGATACAACAAATTCAATAAGGATAAGCAGCAGAAAGATAATCTTAGCCTCAATTAAGGGTGAACAATTACATAAGAGATAATTATTTCAGTTAAGGCACTGAAGAATCAAATAAGCAACAAGAGTTGATCATGAAGCAATTAATTCTAATTAAAGCAGGTAGAGGTGAAACTAGTAATTAAGAAACGTATTCATAACAAAACAACTGCATATTCAGTAAATACAAGAATCTAAGAACCCTTAAAGGCCAAATTTTCCACAAATAAGTCCGAGCACGTACACACCACCTCGCGTACACAGACTACAATCAGCATAAAAGACTCGAATCCTAAGGGGTAGTTCCCCCACACAAAGTTAGGCAAGATATTTACCTCAAAGAAGACAAACTGATACTCTAAAATGAACTTCTCGGTGAAATGGCCTCTGGACGGCTCAAATCTAATCAAAATAACTTCAAAGCACAAATAAAACTCATAAGAAACTATTCCAGATCATAAAGCTTCAATCTTTATCAAAATCTAAAAATCGACCCAAAAGTCAACTCCCGGGCTCGCACCTCGGAACCCAACAAATTTTACAAAACTCGAACACCCATTCCGATACGAGTTCAACCATACTAAATTTATCAGATTTTGATACCATTTCATCCCTCAAATCATGATTTTTCATTTTGAAAGTTTTCTTCAAAAATCCCCATTTTCCTCAAATAAAAACACAAATTAAATGATATAAATAAAGATAGAATCATGGAATATAATAAATTCTAGGTGAAGAACACTTAACCAATCGATTTGCTTGAAAAACCCACAAAGAATCGCTCAAAATCGAGCGCTAGAACTCCAAAAATGTTAACAATGGCTAACCCTCGGAATAGAGAACTTTATATTCTGCCCAGGTATTTGTACATCGCGATCGCGGAAGAAATAATACGATCGCGAAGAAGAAAAATGAGGCTGCCAAGAAGTGCTTCAAGAACGCGAAGACAAGCTCGCGAACGCGGAGAAGAAATAATTACTGCCCGGAATTAGTGCTACGCGATTGCGAACAAACATATGCAATCGCGAATAAGGAAATTGATGGCCCAGGAACTGAGCTATGCGAACGCAAAGAAGCGGGTGCGAATGCGAAGAAGGGAAAAGAAGACCTTCGCGATCGCGAATGGAATCACACGTATGCGAAGAACAATAATTCATTCTCCACAAATTGCACTATGCGAACGTGGAAGACGTGACGCGAACGATATTAAGGAAACCAGATGGCAGAAACCAGCAATCCAAAAATAGGAGGAATTGGCCTGCAACCCCTCCGAAACACACCCGAGGCCCCCGAAACCCCTTCTAAACACACAAACAAGTTCCATAACGTAACACGGACTCGTTTGAGGTCTCAAATTACATCAAAAAATGTTGAAACTACGAATCGCACCAAGAATCGAACTTATGAACTTTCAAATCTTCCAATTTCTAAAACTCATGCCGAAACCTATCAAATCAACCCGGAATGACGTCAAATTTTGCAGGCAAGTCCCAAATAACATAACGGAGCTGTTCCAACTCTCAAAATTGTATTCCCACCCCGATATCAAAAAGTCCACTTCTTGTCAAAATCTCCGAAAATTCGACTTTCGCCATTTCAAGCCCAAATCAGCTACAGACCTCAAATTCACCGTCCAGACATGCTCCTAAGTCCAAAATCACCCAACGGAGCTAACGGAACCACCAGAACTCCATTCCGAAGTCGTCTTCATACAGTTCCAACTACGGTCAAAATCCTAAGACTTAAGCTTCCGTTTTAGGGACTAAGTGTCCCAAATCACTCTGAATCATCCAGTACCTGAATTCAACCATGCACGCAAGTCAATACATATAATACGAAGCTACTCAGGGTCTTATACCACCGAACGGGACTTAAATTCTCAAAATGACTGGTCGAATCGTTACATCCTTCCGTCTTCTTTATTTGATCGTATCAGATAGCATCAGTATGATGACCCCCATTTGCTTGTCCTTAAGGACACGGTACAACACAGTGATGCCAAGGAGGTTTCTATCGTAGATGATAGTGTGTTGCGGATATAGAGCAGATTATGTGTGCCCAATGTGGATGGGTTATGTGAGTTGATTATTTAATAGGCCCATAGTTTGCGGTACTCCATCCATCCGGGTACCGCTAAGATGTATCAAGATTTGAGACAGCACTATTGGTGGAGGAGAATGAAGAAGGACATAGTGGAGTATGTAGCTCGGTGCCTTATTGTCAGCAGGTGAACTATGAGCACAAGAGGCCAGGAGGTTTGCTTCAGAGACTTGAGATTCCCGAGTGGAAATAGGAGCAAGTTACCATGGACTTCGTTGTTAGGCTACCACAGACTCAAAAGAAATTTGACATTGTATGAGTGATTATGGATAGGTTGATCAAGTCAACTCATTTACTTCCGGTGGTGACTACCTATTCTTCAGAGCAGCAGGCTCAGATCTATATCCGCGAGATTGTCTGACTTCATGGCGTGCCGGTATCCCTCATCTCCGACCGAGGCACGCAGTTTACATCACGCTTCTGGAGAGCAATACAACGTGATTTAGGCACACGGGTGGAGTTGAGCACAACATTCCACCCCATATGGATGGACAGTTTGAGCGCACCATTCAGATATTGGAGGATATGCTTCGTTCATGTGTTATGGAGTTCGGGGGTTCTTGGGATCAGTTCTTGCCGCTTGCGGAGTTTTCCTACAATAATAGCTATCAATCGAGTATTCAGATGGCTCCCTATGAGGCCCTATATGGGAGACGGTGTCGTTCTCCAGTTGGTTGGCTTGAGACGAGGGACAGTGTTATTAGGCATGGATTTGGTTCAAGATTCCTTGGATAAAGTCAAGTTGATCTAGGATCATCTTCGTACAACCCAATCTAGGTAGAAGAGTTATGTGGATCGGAAGGTTCGCGATGTTGCATTTATGGTTGGAGAGCGAGTTTTGCTACGGGTTTTACCTATGAAGAGTGTAATGAGGTTCGGGAAGAAGCATAAGTTGAGCCTTAGGTATATCAGACCTTTTGAGATCATCGAGAGGATTGGTGAGGTGGCCTACAAGCTTGCATTGCCACCTAGTCTATATGCAGTTCATCCGGTGTTTTATGTTTCCATGCTCCGGAAGTATCATGGTGATCCGTACCATGTTCTAGATTTCAGCTCAGTTCAATTAGACAAGGATTTATCTTATGTTGAGGAGTCGGTGGCCATCTTGAACAGGCAGGTCTGAAAGTTGAGGTCAAAGAGCATTGCTTTAGTAAAGGTTCAGTGGAGGGGTCAACCAGTCGAGGAGGTGACTTGGGAGATCGAGCATGATATGCGTAGCCATTATCCTTATCTTTTGCTCACTTCAGTTATGTCTCTATACTCGTTTAAGGACAACCGTTTGTTTTAAGAGGGGGAGGATGTAACGACTCGGCCGGTCATTTTGAATATTTTAGCCTCGTTCCCCTATTTATTTTCTCATGTATGTTATATTGTGGTTATGTGACTTGTCGGGGTGGTTGGTTTGGTTTCGGTTGAGTTTCTAAGTGAAATGGGACACTTAGTCCCAAAGTTGGAAGCTTAAGTATAAAGAGTTGACTAGAGTTTGACTTTTGTGTAAACGACTCCAGAATGGAGTTTTGATGGTTCTGATAGCTTCGTATGGTGATTTTGGACTTAGGCGTATGTCCGGATATTGATTTGCCCCATGGAGAAGATCCATCTCCAGGTATATAATTCTTCAGACAAGATCCATGTCCAGGGAATATCCATCCCCAATATAATCAACCGCGCTCACTGGGGTTGTGCAGACTCCGGAGGGGCTCCTACAGCCCAAGCGCTATCATAAGCTAGATCCTGGCATAAATCAATATAGCATGCTCTGGCGTGCAGCCCGATCCTATAAGTGTCACTCATAATCAGGATCTCGGCCTCACTCAGTCATCAATCTCTCCAGTCTCACTCACAGGATCATAATGTCATGAAACTAGCCCGAAAACAATGATATGATGTATCAATAAATAACAACTGAGACTGAGATATGATATGAACGCATGAATATGACTGAGTACGAAATATCAATGAAATCAGTGAGATGACAGCAAGAAACGCCCACTATGGGTCCCAACAGTATCGGCATAAAGCCTAAACATGATATCTATCATGATTGATAGCTCAATTACTTATCACGTGGTGAAAATACGGATATCAACAAAATAGGGCCACTATTCAGTGCCATGGAAACAACATAGTCCCAATTCAAATGGTGCCCGCCCACACGCCCGTCACCTAGCATGTGTGTCACCTCATTACCAATCACATAACACATATTTCGGGTATGAACAACACTAAGATTACAAGAGTTACTTACCTCGAACAAGCCAATTCCAATACCGAGTAAGCCAAGCGATGCTCCAAAAATGCCATCCAGCACGTTCCAACCTCCGAACGGCTCAAAACTAACCAAAAACAACTCAAATCCGTCTCCAAATGTTCCGAATCTAGCCACAAGCAGTTCAATACAATCAATATAGGCTAAAGGAATTAATTCCACAAGAAAAATACGAAATTATAGCCAAAATCCGAATTCCACAAGAAAAATACGAAATTATAGCCAAAATCCGAAATCGGACCAAGCCCGACCCCCGGGCCCAGGTCTCAAAATCTGACAAAAGTCAGAAAATCCAAAAGCTCATTCACTCACGAGCCCAACCATACCAAATTTATCAAAATCCAACACCAATTGGTCATTCAAATCCTCAAAACCAACTCTCCAAATCCCTAGCCTCAAATCCCCAATTTACACCTTAAAAACACACCATCTAGGCGGGAAATCAGTGGGGAAACATAATTATTGAAGAAAAATGAAGACAAGGAACTTACCTCAAGAATTCCACTTGAAAAGCCCTCTCAAAATCTCTAAAATCCGAGCTCAAAATGATGAAATGAAGACAAAAATCTCGGACCCCGCTGATATAGGTTCTGCCCAGGCATTTCTGCACCTGCGCGCCCGCTGGTGCAAAAAATCAGGGTGCACCTGCGAAAATGACTAACTCTGGCTGCCTTTGCTCCTGCGACCCATAGTCCGCATCTGCGTTATCCCAGGTGCGGAGAAGCCATCGCAAATGCGACCCCTACTGGTCTCCACCCTTTCTACACCTGCGCTCAACCTGTCGCACCTACGGCGTTGCATCTGCGGTCTCTTCTCCGCAGGTGGGGTGACACCAGCAGCTCTCATCCTTCAGCAAATTCTCAAATCACATTCCAAGTCCATTAACCACCCAAAATCAATCTGAGCCCCCCGGTACCTCAACCAATCATACCAATAAGTCTTATAACATCATACAAACTTAATCGAATCTTCAAATCACCTCCAACAACATCGAAAACATGAATTACACACGGATTCAAGCCTAAGAAACTTCAAAATTTCCAAATTCTACAAACGAAGCCAAAACCTATCAAATCATGTCTGATTGACCTCAAATTTTTCACACAAGTCACATTTGACATTACGGACCTGCTCCAACTTCCGGAATCGAAATCCGACCCCGATATCAAAAAGTCCACTCCCGGTCAAAATTTCTAAAATTTCAACTTTCGTCATTTCAAGCCAAATTCCAATACGGACCTCCGAATCACAATCCGGACGCGCTCCTAAGTCCAACATCACCCAGCTAACGGAACCATCAAAATTCTAATCCGAGGTCAAATGCTAAAAAGTCAAACTTGGTCAACTCTTTCGAATTTAAAGCTTCAACAATGAAATCATGTTACGCTCCGCAGTATTACGTCGTTGTTACGCTCCGCAATATTATATTACGACAATGTTATGCTTCACAGTATTATATTACGATAATGTTATGCTCTGCAGTATTTTATTATGACGATGTTACACTATGTAGTATTGTACGTTGAATTTATCGTAAGACAATTAACATCAGTTCAAGGACAAGAATATTTGGAGATTATAAGTATTATACTATTTCAAATAAGTGATGAGTAAATTCGTGAAGGTGAGAGGGTAAGCAAATCGAAGTAATTAAATTTTGTCGAAGTTTGACATTTTGGGATAAAATACGGTCCGAGCTATAATACCCGGTATTTATGGACTACTACCATACAATGTACCATATGACCATGATAGTAAGTTATATAAAGTGTGTTAAAAGTGAGTAGTAGTTTAAGTAATTTGAGATAATTCCTAATTATGTGGATTATTGGTTAGTAGGAGATTAACAAGTTAATTAAGGATTTGTGGATAAGCTTAATTAAGTTATTGAATAAGCTTTATAAAGCCAAAAACGTGGTAGCAAGGGTGATACCGGATCCGGATTTTGATTTAAAAAGTTGGAATAGGTCTGTTGTGTCAATTATGACTTGTGTGCAAATTTTGAGGTCAATTGGAGTTGGTTGGGTATGTTTCGGCATTAGTTTTAGAAGTTAAAATTTCATAAGTTCATTAGGATTGAATTGATGTGTGATTTATGATTTTAATGTTGTTTGATGTGATTTGAGTCTTCGAGCGAGTTCGTATCGTATTTTAGGACTTTTTGGTATGTTCGGACGGGTCCCGGGGGGCCCGGGTGTGTATCGGATTGAGTTCGGACCAATTGTTCTTGAATTGAGACTGTTGGTTTTTCTATGCTCTGGTTTCCTTCAATGTGTTCACGAATGTTCTCCCGCGATCGCGTAGAGTCCTTAGTGACTGATGGAGTTTTACTCTTCGCGCTCGCGCAACCAGGGACGCAATCATAATTTTTGGGGAGTTTGTGCATCGCGAACGCATGCATGTGACCATGTTCGCGTACAAGGGACGAGAGACTGAGCTGAGGTACGCATTGTTCTTCATGTTCGCGTGGCCTGGAACACGATCGTGCAAGCTGGGGATGGTTGGTCACCGCATTCGCGACCGATATCACGCGATCGCGTAAGAGGTTTTGTGAGCTGGGAGGATTTGTTCTCCGCGATCACGAGTGCTTGGCCACGATCGCATAAGGAAATAACTGAGTAGCAGTATATTATTTCCAAATCGAGGGTTATGTTCCATTTTTCATCTTTTTAGCTAGAGACCTCGATTTTGGGTGATTTTTGAAGAGATTTTCAAGGTGTTGATCGGGGTAGATGATTCTAACTCGGATTTGACTATTATACATGAATCCATCATTGTTTTTATCATAAGCTATATTTTGGGGATTTGAATGTCAAATTGAGTTCGGAATTGAATACTTTTAGTATTGTTGGACTCGTTAATGAATGAGTGTTAATTGTGTAGGAAAATTACCCCTTAGGATTGGTATTGTTTTTTGTTAATTGTGGTACATGAAAGTCGTGTACGGAAGGTGACGAGAGGGTACATAGGCTATATGTGGTAATTGATCGGTTTAAGCTATTTAGCTTCTTTTCATGCCTTTAATCGTATTATCATAACATGTTATATCCTTCATCATTGATTTATCCCTAAATGCTTTATTTGACATTGTTAAATGCTTGTCCCATCTCTTACTTGTTATTTGCCCTTGCATGCTTAGTTGAAGTTACTATTTCCTTATTGCCTTGTTGATTATTTGATTGTTGAGTTACCTTACTAGAAGTTGTTGTTTCTGGAATATCTTAATGTTGAGTTTTGGTGTTGAAATTGTAAAAGTCGTGATCACATTGAGACAAAGTTGTAAATTGTTGAAATACCATTCTTGTTGAGATATTCACTTTCAGTTGTGATTGTTGAGACTCTTGTACACATTGTGGTTGAGCCACGGGCTATTTATTGTGGAAAGCATTGTTATTGTTGATTCTTTTGGCAAGTCGTGGTATTTGGGCACTTAAGGTGTGAGTTATGACATGTTATGATATTTATACGCATGCGGTGGTATAAGGATAGGGGTTAATACGCATGCGGTAAAATAAAGTGAGCTTGATACGCATGTTGCTAGTAGGGGAACTATTTGAAGCCACGCGGTATGATAAGGTGGGCTAAAATGTGGGTAGCTATTTCGGGAAAGTAATTTTCAAAACTAAATGTAAGGCTCCCGCGGTGATATAAGAAAATATTTTGATTGAAATTGTGAAATGAGAATACGAGGCGGTACCTCGGACGTGGTTCTTGTTGTTACCTTTCATATACACCACTTGTATTTGTCTTCATCGTTTCCTTGGTGTTCTTATTCTGTGTTCCTCTCTTGATGCCTTCATTGCCTTAATTTCAGTGTAGCTTATCTTGTTATATTTCTTTATTGTATCATTTCCTTGTTTCCATTATTGTACTATACCACACCTGTTCAGTTTCTTTATTCATTCCACTAGGTGTCTTGACCTGACCTCGTCACTACTCTACCGAGGTTAGGCTTGATACTTACTGGGTACCGTTGTGGTGTACTCATACTACGCTTCTGCACATCTTTTTGTGCAGATCCAGGTACCTCATACTAGGCTAGGCACCAGTGAGTTGAGATTTCGATCGGAGACTTCAAGGTATACCTGTCATTGTTCGCAGGCCTCGGAGTCACCCTCTGTCTAAGTTTCTATTGCATACTCTTATTATATATATTGATGTATTAGGGATGTTTCAGTATACTCGTGTAGAGCTTATGACTCGGTCTCACCAGATTTTGGGAGTTAATGTCAGCTCTGTTGTGGAGTTATTTTATGATAGATGGTTGGTTTAGATTGAAGTTCTTTTATTTTTCTGTTATTTCTTCATGTGTGTTAGGCTTACCTAGTCTTAGAAACCAAGTGTCATCACGACATCTTACGGAGGGAGATTGGGGTCGTTACAAGTCTAGTCTCAGGAAAGAACATAAATTAAAGCAATTAAACAGGCAAGAATAACTCAAATATTACAATTAAGGTATGACGTGAGTCTAAATCTACCCAGACCTAATCAGGAATTCTAACATACGCATGGACACTCGTCACCTCATACATGTGTAGCCCCTACAAAATGTAGCACATAGCAAATATAACACCTACGGGGTAAATTCCCCCTCACAAGATTAGACATGAGAATTACTTTCCTCTGAAAATCGATGATCGGCTCCAACGCCTCTCTAACACCTTAAACCGATGCCAAATGATCCGAAACTATTCAAACAATCTGCAAACCAATTAAAATATACTCCAATACCCATAATATAACAATTAGAAACAAATTTCCAACTCTTCACGAAAGGTCAACAAAGTCAACCCCCGTGCCCATGCACCCGGATTCCAAAGATTATCGAAAATAAATATTATCCATAACTTATATAGTATAAATCCATAAAATCATCCAATTTCGTCCATGAATTGACCCTCAAATCAAGGATTTACCATTTCACAATTTTGGGGCTCAAAACCCAATTTCTACAATCCAAACACGGATTAAAATAATAACCAACGAAAATAATCATGGGAAAACATCAAACTAAAGGTTATATATTTACCCCCTTATTGAGATGAGAACAACGCCGCGAATATCACCTCAACCGGAGCTCTAGAACTCAAGATATGCTCAAAATACTAAAATACTCGGTTTAAACACTGCCGAGGTGATTTTTGTTCATCGCCTTCGCGGGACACCTTCGTGTTCGTGAAGATCAATTTATCGCATTGACCAGTCAACCCAAAATTCCTTCTTCGCGTTGGCGGGAACATCCTCGCATTCGCGAACTAAAGTTCGCACCAGAAACCAACAATCTTTTCTGATACGGAAATAGGCATAACTCTTTCATACGACCTCGGAATTGGACGATTCTTATTTCTATGGCTTCGTAATTACGATACGAATCTAATGGTTCAATACAATCACAAATCAAAGATTATTTTCTCACTACGGTACCCTGTATGCCAAATAAAACGACGCTAAAATATCAAATAAGAGCGCGACACAATCCAAACCCATCCGAAACTCACCGGAATTTAACCAAAACTTGCGGACAAGTCCACAATCATCATACAAACCTATTGAAACTTTTAAATTATGAATCTGAACTCGTTAAGTCCATTATTTGACCGTGATCAACTCATTTTCTTAAACTTAACTAGTATGCAACTTAAATGTCCGAATCACTCTTAAACATTCTGGATCATGAACAAACTTCACCCACAAGTTCCAATCAATAAAGTGAACCTATCCAAAGTCCCAAAATACCACCCAGAGTCCGATAACACCAAAGTACACTCTAAGTCAAACTTAGCAAATTTCAAACCTTCAAAATGCAAACATCCGACTATAATTGTCGAATCGCTCCCGGAGCATCCGATACTCAACTCGAACATACTCCCAAGTCCGAAATCACCTTATGAACCTATAGAAACCTTCAAATCCCGAAGTTGTTCAATCAAAAGTCAAACCTTGGTTAACTCTTCCAACTTAAAGCTTCCGAATTGCAAATTATTCTTCCAAATCAACTTCGAACTTCTCGAAAATCAAATCCACCTACACGTGCAAGTTGTAATACATGAAGTGAAGCTACTCAAGGTCTCAAACCGCCGAACGACATGCTAGAGCTCAAAACGACCGGTTGGGTCGTTACAAAATCTTAACCCCTTTTATAATTAAATTCATTAAACTTTTAATCCAAATAAAATATAATAAAGTGTAATTAACATATGTGTTATTAATTAATTAGCAAAAGCTAATTTTATATTATCAAAATGGTTAGAAAATCAAATAATTAAATACTCACATATTAAATTATGAAAGCCAATTATTTGATTAATTAAGGTAATGGAGGTGGTATAATTATAACTATTTAAGACTAAATTATTATTATAATTATATGATTAACATTGTTAACTATTATTATTGCTATATTACTTATTATATTATTTATATTTTTGAGAAAAAATGATACTAATAATTTTAGAATACATTATTAAATTATTGTTGATCAATAAGAGTAAAAAATTAATTTTAAAAAGCGAGGTTCAAAATTGATCGTCAACATACATACGATAAATGATGTGCATAATAATAACATGATTCAGGGCTCCAATACTTGATATATAGATGATTTGCATTAACTAGCATTTCTAAGGAATGCTCATACGTGGGAGTGCAAGGTATATGCATGCTTAGACTTAACCTTTCCTCGTAACCAATACCAAACTACATACTCAAAACAAATCTTTATGCTTATCATGTATGTACCACTCATAGTCATAATCAGTGCATCTTTCACAATCACGATCGATGAACCTGTCTCAGTCAAAGTATTTGTGCTCACTGGGCCCAATGTAAGATGGATAATCACCTGACTCCGAAGGGACAGATCCATAACCAAGTTTTGCACGGATAACTTACGTGCTAATATTAATATCAAATGCACGGACAACTCACGTGTAGTACGGATAACTCATGTGTTACACTAATGACTCACGTGGTAATGATAATATCAATTCGCACACACAACTCATGTGCCTTAAACATACTAATATGCACGGACAAATCACTGGTCATACTACATATCAATTCGCTCACAAGGCCCAATGTGCCAAAGTATCTCAAAACATAGTAATCATGACACTGACACGGTAGGAACCATCGTGCTATAACCCAGCTTGTATCAATATATCCATGTACAGAGATATACATATACGTATGATATAATGTATAAATGGTCCATAATGACATAGAAATAAATATGTGAATGTAGGTGTTCGTAGAAGTGAGGTATGACTACGACTAAATCAAATAGCTCAACATATCAAGAATAAGTCATCATATTCAATTAAGGAATCTCAAGCCTAACATGATCTCTAGCATGAATAGTAAAGCTCGCATAGTCATACAGTGGAGTAAGTCATGAATCAGTAAGAGAACATAGTCAAACAAAGAAACTGATCATGTATATGCGTTTGTCACCTAGCATATACACCACCCC
This sequence comes from Nicotiana tomentosiformis, assembly GCF_000390325.3. Taxonomy (NCBI): domain Eukaryota; kingdom Viridiplantae; phylum Streptophyta; class Magnoliopsida; order Solanales; family Solanaceae; genus Nicotiana; species Nicotiana tomentosiformis. Next base: position 71,204,327 of record NC_090818.1, on the reverse strand, counting down.
CAAATTAAGTAACATATATCAAACAAGTCCATTTTTGGGTAAATTCTGTAATGACCCGACTGGTCATTTTGAGCTCTAGCACGTAGTTCGGCGGTTTGAGACCTTGAGTAGTTTGACTTCATGTTTTATGACTTGTACGTGTGGTCGGAATTGAATTTCGAGAAGTTCGGAGTTGATTTAGAAAGAAAATTCTAATTTCGGAAGTTTTAAGTTGAAAGAATTGACTAAGATTTAACTTTTGAGTAAACGACCTTAGAATCGAGATTTGAAGGTTCCAATAGGTTCGTATGATGATTTCGGACTTGGGCGTATGTTCAGGTTGAGTATTGGGTGGTCCTGGAGCATTTCGGTGCTTATTGTAGAAAGTTGGCATTTTTGAAAGTTTTAGAATTTCATAAGTTTGGTTTAAAGTGGATTTTGATGTTATCGATATTCGTTGGGGTTCCGAGCCTTGTAATAGGTTCGTATCATGATTTGTGACTTGCACACAGAGTTTGGCATCATTCCGGAATGTTTTGATATGGTTCGGACGCGTTCGTCGAAATTTGGAAGTTTGAAAGTTTAAAGAAGGATTTCGGTCGTTGAATCATAGTTTCGATGTTGTTTAGCATGATTTGAGGCCTCGAGTAAGTTCATAATGTGTTTTGGGATGCATTGGTATGTTTGAATGGGGTCCCGGGGGCCTCGGGGTTGAAACGGATTGAAATTGGGATTTGAAGAAGTGTTGGTGTTGCTGAAGACTGGTGCCTTCGCACCTGCGGAGGAAGTGGTCGTAGGTGTGGTCACGCAGGAGCGGAAAAGGGTCATCGCACGTGAAAAATTCGTGGATGGGAGCGGGGACCGCAGATGCGAGAAAAATTCTGCACCTGCGAGGTCGCAAATGCAGAGAGGAAATCGAGGAAGCGGAATTGGCCGAGAAGGCCTGGGGCCGCAAGAACGGACTTTGTCACGCAGGTACGTGAGCGCAGAAGTGTTTGTTATCCGCAGAAGTGGAAGCGCAGATGCGCTATTTGGGCCGCAAAAGAGGAGGCTGTTGGCTTGAGCTAGGGCCGCACCTGCGATGGTTTTTCCGCAGATGCGAAAGTCACTAGGCAGTGGGGATATTTTAATCCAAGACTTAGCCCGTTTCTCTCACTTTTGCATTTGGTTGGGCGATTTGTAGAGTTCTTGGAATGAAGATTTTCATCATTTATGTCAAGGTAAGTGATTCCCGCATATTGTGAGTTAAATACAAGGTTTATATGTGGATTTGAACATGGAAATTAGTAGAAATTTTGGATTTTGGTAAAAAATCTAGAAATTAGTATTTTGGGATTTTAACCCCGAAATTGGATATGAAATTTGAAATAAATTATATATTTGAGTTCGTGGTATTATGGGTAAAGTTTATCTTTGAAATTTTTTAGAATCCGGCCACGTGGGCCCGAGGGTTGACTTTATTGACTTTTCGAGCGGAGTTGGAAACTGTTATAAAATGTTAAATTGTAAGCATTGGAGTATATTTTGATTGATTTACGCATTATTTGACTAGTTTCGGATCAATGGGCTTTGATTTGAGGTGTAAGAGAGGCGCGAGAGCCGGTTAAGGAACTTTGGAGCGAGGTAAGTCTCATGTCTAACCTTGCGAGGGGGAAACTACCCCTAGGTGATATTTATTGTCATATGCAACTAGTTGTGGGTGCTACGTATGCACGAGATGACGAGAGTACGTATGTAGCTAAAGCATGATTACGTCCGGGTAGACTTAGAATTTTATCATATAATATTTAAATTGTTTGGACTCATCTTGCTAGTTTAAATAAATTGAAATTTTAACTGAGATGGATTTAGAAACATATAAACATGTTAGGCCGAGCTTTATCACCTTGAGTTATTTCCAAGATATTTGATAAATGTAAAGGGGTATATTTATTATTGTGCCCTTGTACTGTACTGTAAGCTTGGGCCTCGTAATTCGATAATTTCCTTCATTTTTTGTGGAGCGGGTCAAACGTCTCGGCAGTATAATAGATGCATATATGGTTTGTGTCGCTCGACCCTCGGCAGTGTACATATTATTCTAGATCGGGCTAAACGACCTCGGCATAATCGTGCGTTATATCGTTGGTAGTCCGAACATTCACGAGATTATCTTTCCACTAATGTCCGGCATTTTATATTGTATTCCTTATTTATTTGATATTGGCACTTGACATTTTCTGAGTTGTTAAGGTAGAATATAATATTGAGAAATTCATACTTTAAAAGAAATATTTGGAAGATTATGTAACTTACAGATTTACCCTATTATTGTTGTGTGCTTCATATCTGCTTATGATTTATATTATTGCTTCATTGGACCTCTAGTAAGTATCGATGTTGACCTCTTGTCACTACTTCTCCGGGGTTAGGCTAAATACTTACTGGGTACGCGTTGATTTACGTACTCATGTTGCACTTCTGCACTAAATGTGCAGGATCTGAAAGGTTCATTTGGCGATCATCTTGGCGCGTAGGCGCACTTGTTGAGGGGAATTTATGTGAGCTGCATTCCAGGCTACGCATCGCAGTCCACCGAGTCTCCATCGTACTATTTATTTATCTTGTCTTATTTATATTCTGGACAGATGTTGTATTATTATTGTACTCCTTAGAAAAATGCCCATGCACTTGTGACACTTGATTTTGGGGTTATACTAGTTGATGCTTGCGATTTTGTATATTATTATCGCCTTTCATTTCTTTTATAAACAACAAATGTTGTACGTTCATGTGGATTTAAAAGTGTAAATCTCCTTCCTTATTAAAAGCTATGATTTCGAAAGTAATAAAATTAGTAATGAAATTGATAAATTACCGTTGTCTTGCCTGACGGCGGCGTTAGGCGCCATCATGACATATAATAGATTTTGGGTCGTAACAACTTGGTATCAGAGCATTAGGTTCACTTAGGTATCACGAGTCATGAGCAAGTCTAGTAGAGTCTTGGGGATCGGTACGGAGACGTCTGTACTTATCTTCGAGAGGCTACAGGGCTGTTTTTCCCTTCTTGATTCCTCATCGTGCGATTTGATTCCCTTGAGGCTTATGCCTTTATTTCCTTCCTACCCAATCTTATGCAACGTGAAGCGCTTGTAATCAATTGGGCATCGAGAAGTTGTAATGGTACCGTAGACGTGGTGCGGGGTATTTTTCCTTGCGTATTAGGGCAGGCTATTCTCGTCGCCTTACGGAAGGATGTTCTATTATTTTAGCTCTGTATCTGTATTTCCTATGGTTTTGAGGCTATGCACAGCTTATTATGATGTTCATGCATTATTATCGCACAGTGTTGGGGAGATCGTAGGGTGCTTATTTATGGATCGTGGCAGTGAATGAATCGAAAGGAGGATTTCTCAGTTCATGGTTTAGAAGTTCGGCATTTAATTACAGTGGAGGAAAGGCAATCGGACTATGGATGTTCAGGCCTTAGTTGATGAAGTAACGAGACTTGATATTTTCAAGCATGGTGGAATTCTCATTTGTGATGTGGTGTCGTCGTCCTTGTTTGAACGCATTAAGGTTCGCCAGTGTTATGGTCTTCTTCGATATGCCTTAGGGGCAGGGTGTTGTGAAATGATGCCAGAGAAGCGGTTGTCAGAGATAGCGGTGTGTAGCAGTTTCGGGATCGAATTGGTGTTTTTAATGTTTATGGCTCGAGAAAGATGATCTTCCAGGAGATTTAGAGTTAGTATCAATTTATTAGTTCAGGTGCTACAAGTATGGATTTGATTTGAGGCAACATTTGGGCAGAGAAGGATGGGGAAGGACATGGTGGGAGGTGTCTCGCGGTGGTGGAATTGCTAGCAAGTCAAGTATGAAAAACAGAGGTCGAGAAGTTACTTAAAGGAGATGGTTTAACCGAAGTGGGAGTGGAGGAGTAGCATATGGATTCTGCGGTAGGATAGCCACATGCCTTGAGAAAAGTTTAGAGCGATTTGGGGGTCATAGTGGATAGTGACTAGGTCTACGAATTTTATTTGGAATGGAGGCTACTATGCCAAGTAAGGTTGAATATGACGAAAAGAAGTTTTCTTGGAGTGTTTAGGGGTGTAAGAGCTTGATTATCGTTATGGGATATGACATGACTTCGAGTTTGGAATGTATTGTCAGACTTTCAGTTGATGTCAATAGGGAATGAACAGACTTGTACAGCTGGTGGACGAGCATGGGCTCATGAGGGTTTACTGAGTTTGCGGTGGTGGTACCCAGTGTAGCGTCGTTGGAAGATGTCGGAATGGAATCTCCACAGGTGGGTTATCTCCTGTGAGCAGGTTAACAGTTGCGTGATTTTGATGAACTTTCTACGGAGAATTCTACTTACTACCCGACGGAAGGTCGAATATGTGATTGTGGCTTATAATTCGGGATGTTTTATGAAAAGTTTAACATGAGGTTTCGAGAATTTGGCAAGTTAACGGTACGAGATCATGGTGACTCTCAACAGTGCTTCTAATGGGTTCGTTATGTGGCTGAAGATCGGGATTTGTGCAGCAGAGTGTGAAGAATACTTGGGGAATTTTCTATGTTATCATCGGGTCTACGGGGCAGTATTGGAAAAATAGGAGAAACAGTTTCGGATTCGTAGAAGGTCTTTCAAAATAGGTGCACCAGTTGGAGATGTTATTGTGCGCATGCGGAAGGTATGAGATGGTTCATGGGTATTGAGACGATGTGGTCTCGTGAAGTGGGTCACTCGGGAGGATTGTTGTTGAGTTTTGTTATGATTCTTGAATGGAGCTACTATTATTTCTAGGGCAAGTCAAGAGTGAATTGAGGGAAGTGGGGTCAGTTGGTAATGGTTTGAATCAGCGTGATTGAGGCAATGATCAGTTTCTTCGGCGTGTTAAGGTTATACATGTTGTTGGTGGTGGTATGTGCGGGCTTTACATCCACCATAACTTGATGAATTCAAGAGGTATTTGATTCAAATGGCCTTGTGGTGAAAAAGGAATCTCGAAAGGTTTATGGTGGTGTAGACCACAACTTGAGATTTGTATTTTCTGCGGTTTGGGGATTCCGCTGCGTGTCGCTATGGTCTTCTGAAATGAGTTAAGTGAAAGATTTCTAGCCAATGAAGTGTTTATTCTACTTGTAGTTCAGGGGTTATGATGAATTCTTGTACTCTCGCATAGCGGCGGGATAGGTGCAGTGAGCGGCATGGGATTTGAAAGTTGAGGATCAAGGTTACGGTTCAATGTTAACAAGAATGTCGCGAGCTCGGATGAGCAGGGAAGAACTCAGATGTTCAGAGTAAGCTAGCATTTTCTTTAGTGTTACCTGAGAAAGGTATCCTGTGTAAGAGGTTTTGTGTATTGATTTGCGGATTCCCGGTATGCTTTACAGAATTAGTATGGTTGGTGGTATGGATGTGCAGACTTGGCTACCTGATGCGGAATGTTGTAGGAGCGTATCTCACGGGGAGATTTGTATAGTGTTACATGTTAGTCACTTAATTGTTAAGGATTGAACCCAAGTATGGAGATTCTGGTACAATCGCGAATGTGAGAGTTTATGCCTAAAAGGCGCTCTAGTCATTTGGTTTTGGACTATGGGAGTTTGTTCCGGATTGGATGGTTGCTCGTGTGTGTCAGGAATAGGGCCATTGTGGATCCTCGGAAGGTTGTTGGCCTAGTATGGGATTATCGGAATTGGCTTGGGGTCCATTGGTGGATCTAATATGAATGTGTGCTCTACATCAGGTCGGATGTGTTCGTTCGGCATAGCATTGCTTGCGGAGGAGTCTTCGGACATTGGATGTTATTCCAGTCATCAGCTTTTCCATGTATTACTCTATTGTGCCATGTGGGTTATGTGACGGTTATATTATTCGCACATGTGTTGTGATCCAGTGTAGTTTGCGGTGTTATATGAGCAGGATGGCTATCGAGATGCAGGTCATTTATCGCACCTTAGTTGTGCTTGGGTTTCATAGCGTATGGCACTATCCGTCTCCCCAGGATTTGTATTATTCACTTGGCGTACTTGTGGTCGATATTAGGGCATTTCGTAAGTATAAGCGTTACGGCTTGATGTGTGTGTTTTCTTCTTGATTGTTATGTGCGGATTGGGTGGCATGCCGCCACGGGTATATTGTTTGGATCGGGTGGCACGCCACCACGAGCATGTTGTGTGGATCGGGTTGCACGCCGTAACAGTGAGGTGTTGAGCATAGTTCCTTACATTTATTTTGTGTGCCTGGTTTTTCATCCTTGAGGTAGGTTCATAGCATCGATTTGGCCGTTTTATTCATTACGCGGGCTGGTTAGTTCTTTCCCAGACTGTGTTCTTCTTTATGTATCATATTCAAGTTGTAACTTGTTGGTGCATTGATGGCGTCATATGAAATCTTGGGCGGTGTTTGAGATGGCTTATTGCTTGAGCAGCCTGCACTGGGTAAGACAAGATTATTGGACCTGAAATTAGTGCAATCAGATTTATATAAGGTATATTAAATAGAAAATATCGTTATTCAGTTCAGAATGAGATAATGGTTCCTGTCAGGAGGAGAGACTCCATGATTTGTTGATTCGAAAGGTGGTTATGAGTTTCTACACATCTCTTCCGTCGTGGCAGTATTGTGAGGACTTAAAACCGGGCTTATATGTGTTATAAGATATACTATAGGCGTCGGGTCAGTGAATTTGCAGTTGTTGTGCTTGGGAGAGGTTGCCTTAGGAAAATGAAAGATGCGGTGCGTTGTGTGATGTCAGTATGGGTGCATGATCCTGTGTGGGTTCAGCGTGTGCAGATTGGAACGGTGTTCGTATGTTAGAATCATGTCTGGTAGAGGAATTCGGATGTTGGAATTTGGTTCTAAGGCCTATTGACTTAGTAAAAAGGGAGAATCTTTAATCTGGCTCGAGGTAATATGCTATACTAGGTTGTAGTGGCACGGGTAGGTGCACAAGGTGTTGAACAGTGATTTTGGGGCAACTCCGGAGCAGTTCTTAGCACGTTCGAGGACGAACGTATGTTTAAGTGGGGGAGAATGTAACAACCCGACCGGTCGTTTTGAGCTCTAGCGCGTCGTTCGACAGTTTGAGGCCTTGAGTAGCTTGACTTCATGTTTTATGACTTGTACGTGTGGTCGAAATTGAATTTCGGGAAGTTCGGAGTTGATTTGGAAAGAAAATTCTGATTTCGGAAGCTTTAAGTTGGAAGAATTGACTAAGTTTTACCTTTTAAGTAAATGACCTCGAAATCGAGAATTGAAGGTTCCAATAGATTCGTATGATGATTTCAGACTTGGGCGTACGTTCGGCTTAAGTATCGAGTCGTCCGGGAGCATTTCGGCGCTTATTGTAGAAAGTTTGCATTTTGGAAAGTTTTAGAATTTCATAAGTTTGGTTTGAAGTGGATTTTGATGTTATCGATATCCATTGGGTTTCCGAGCCTTGTAATAGGTTTGTATCGTGATTTGTGACTTGCACGCAGAGTTTGGCATCATTCCTGAATGTTTTGATATAGTTCGGACGCATTCGTCGAAGTTTGGAAGTTTGAAAGTTTAAAGAAGGATTTCGGTCATCGATTCGTAGTTTCGATATTGTTTGGCGTGATTTGAGGCCTCGACTAAGTTCGTAATGTGTTTTGGGATGCGTTGGTATGTTTGGATGGGGTCTCGGGGTCCTCGGGGTTGAAACGGATTGAAATTGGGATTGAAAAAGTGTTGGTGTTGTTGAAGACTGGTACCTTCGCACCTGCGGAGGAAGTGGTCGCGGGTGCGGTCACGCGGGAGCAGAAAGGGTCGTCGCACGTGCGAAATTTGTGGACAGGAATGGGGAGCGCAGGTGCGAGGAAAATTCCGCACCTGCGAGGTCGCAGATGCAGAGAGGAAATCGCGGAAGCTTAATTGTCCAAGAAGGCCTAGGGCCGCAGGAGCAGACTTTGTCAAGCAGGTGCGTGAGCGCAGAAGCGCTTGTTGTCCGCAGAAGCGGAAGCGCAAATGCACTATTTGGGCCGCAAAAGCGGAGGCTGCTGGCTTGAGCTGGAGCCGCACCTGCGATAGTTTTTTCGCAGGTGCGGAGCCGCAGAAGCGGCTATTTGACCGCAGATGCGAAAGTCGCTGGGCAGTAGGGATGTTTTAATCCGAGACTTAGCCCATTTCTCTCACATTTGCATTTGGTTGGGCTATTTTTGGAGTTGTTGGAAGGAAGATTTTCATCATCTATGTCAAGGTAAGTGATTCCCGCCTATTGTGAGTTAAATACAAGGTTTATATGTGGATTTGAACATGGAAATTAGTAGAAATATTGGATTTTGGTAGAAAACCTAGAAATTGGTATTTTGGGATTTTGACCACGAAATTGGACATGGAATTTGGAATAAATTATATATTTGAGTTCGTGGTGTTATGGGTAAAGTTTATCTTTAAATATTTTTGGAATTCGGGCACGTGGGCCCGAGGGTTGACTTTATTGACTTTTCGAACGGAGTTGGAAATTGTTATAAAATGTTAAATTGTAAGCATTGGAGTATATTTTGATTGATTTACACATTGTTTGACTAGTTTCGGATCGATGGGCTTTGGTTTGAGGTGTTAGAGAGGCACGGGAGCCGGTTATGGAACTTCGAAGCGAGGTAAGTCTCCTGTCTAACCTTACGAGGGGGAAACTACCCCTAGGTGATATTTATTGTTATGTGCAACTAGTTGTGGGTGCTACGTACGCACGAGGTGACGAGAGTCCGTACGTAGCAAAAGCATGATTATGTCCGGGTAGACTTAGGATTTTACCATATAATATTTAAATTGTTTGGACTAATCTTGCTAGTTTAAATAAATTGAAATAAGTGAGATGGATATAGAAACATATAAACATGTTAGGCCGAGCTTTATCACCTTGAGTTGTTTCCAAGATATTTGATAAATGTAAAGGTGTATATTTATTATTATGCCCTTGTACTGTACTGTAAGCATATGCCTCGTAATTCGATAATTTCCTTCCTTTCTTGTGGAGCGAGCCGAATGCATCGGCTCTATAATAGATGCATCTATGGTTCATGCCGCTCGACCCTCGGCAGTGTACACATTATACTTGATCGGGCCGAACGACCTCTTCATAATCTTGCTTTATATCGCTAGTAGTTCGAACATTCACGAGATTATCTTTCCACTGATGCCCGGAATTTTATATGGTTCCTTATTTATTTGATATTGGCACTTGACATTTTCTGAGCTGTTAAGGTAGAATACAAGATTGAGAAATTCATACTTTAAAAGAAATATTTGGAAAATTATGTAACTTACAGATTAACCACATTATTGTTGTGTGCTTCATATGTGCTTATAATTTATTATATTGCTTTATTGGACCTCTAGTAAGTGTCGATGTCGACCCCTCGTCACTACTTCTCAGAGGTTAGGCTAGATACTTACAAGGTACGCGTTGATTTACGTACTCATGCTGCACTTCTGCACTAAATGAGCCTGATCTGACAGGTTCATTTGGCGATCATCTTGGCGCGTAGGCACACCAGTTGAGGGGACTTTATGTGAGCTGCATTCCAGGTTACACATCGCAGTCCACCGAGTCTCCATCGTACTATTTATTTTATCCTGTCTTATCTACATTCTGGACAAATGTTGTATTATTACTGTACTCCTTAGAAAATGCTCATGCACTTGTCACACCGGATTTTAGGGTTATACTAGTTAATGCTTATGATTTCGTATATTATTATCGCCTTTCATTTCTTTTATAAGCTACAAATGTTGTACGTTCCCATGGATTTAGAAGTGTAAATCTCCTTCCTTATTAAAATCTATGATTTCGAAAATAATTAAATTGATAAATCGCCGTTGGCTTGTCTGACGGCGGCGTTAGGCGCCATCATGACCTATAATGGATTTTGGGTCGTAACAAATTCCCTCTTAACAAAGGTAGCAAAGAGACTTACCTCTTTTAGGGCTAGCTTTAACATTCAAAAACTGCTTTTTCTTTGAAAATTTCCTCTAACTAGTGCAAGTCTAGCCAAATAATACTCAATAAGCTCAAATAAAGTGATAAAAATCAACCCCAAATAACAAAGATTCGATCTTTAATTAAATTTTAAAAAGTCAACAAACGTTAACCCAAGCCCACATGGTCAAACCCTGACTCTAGGGGTAGATCTCATTGACCTACAACCCCACGAGTCAAAATATGTGATAATATTCTAAATTTGAGTCCAAATCGGTACTCAAAACCTCAAAATATACTTTCTTAAGTTGGAGACAAAAATCCAAAATTTCTCTTTAAAATTCAATGTATTAGGTGTAGAAATCCACGGGGAATCAAGATATATGATCAAAATCAAGTAGAAATTACTTACCCTCAAGAGTGTAATGAAATACCTCATCAAAATCTCCTCCTCTCGAGCTCCTAAAGCTTAGAATGTGAAAAATAGAAAATCCCGAATATCTGATCAAAAATACCGCTGCCAATGATTTCTTCATTGCGATTGCGATCATCACCCACGCGAGTGCGATTCGTTGCTGGCCAAGCCTTCGCGATCGCGGTCCAACACCACGCAATCGCAATGCATAAGATTTCCCGAGCCAGTCATTCCTCTATTTGATCACGCCCCTCTTCACGCGGCCGCGACCCTCTGCCAATCTGTCTTACGCGATCGTGATTCAAAGTCCCCCTCGGTCTAACTACACAACGCGATCGCGAGGCTCCAGCTCTGCGATCGCAAAGCACTGCTCTTGCACTAGAAATTAGCAATTTCAAAACATACAACGGGTAATCCGAAACTCACCCGACTCTAGAAAATATTCCATCAAGTCCATAAACATTAACCGAACCTATCCAAGCTCCCAAAATTCATATGATATTATCACATCTAAGAATCAAAGACCAAACCACACATAGAACTCTCTTAAGTTCTCAAGCTCCTAAATTTCCAATCAAGCGTTCAATTGATACCTAGACACCTCGGATCTCAGCCAGACTTTGCACACAAGTTCAATTCAGCTACATAACATATCCATAGTCTCGGAATATCAATCGAAATCCGATAACATCAAAGAAAACTTGGGTAAAACTTATGAACACTAAAATCCTTCAAAAAACCAACTTTCAACAAATGGTGTTGAATCCTTCTAGGAAACTCCAAAACCAAATATAAACATACGCCCAAGTCCAAAATCATCATATGAACTTATAGCAACCTTCAAATACCGATTCTAAGGTCGTTTACCCAAAAATCATACCTTAGTCAAGTCTTACAACATAAGGCTTCCAAAATAGAACTAAGTGTTCCAACTCACTCCTGAACCTCTCGGGAACCAAACCACCCATCCCTAAAAGTCATAAAACATCAAATAAATTTACGGGAAGTATCAAATAGGGTAACAGAGTTCTAGAACTCAAAACAATCGATCAGGTAGTTACATACTCCACCTTTTAAACAAATGTTTATCCTCAAACGGGTTTAGAAATGTACCTGGACTGCCAAAAAGGTGTGGAGATATGCTCCTCATAAATGAATCAATCTCCAAAGTAGACTCCTCTCTCGCTGCCCTTTTCAAGGGAACTTCACCTCAGCGATCTCCTGAGACCTCAACTTCCAGACCTGCCTGTCCAAAACTGCTACCGACTCTTCTTTATAGGCCAAATTCTCATCCAACTCCACTGTGCTAAAGTCCAAAATGTGTGACTTATCTTATTTATACCTCTGAAATATAGAAACGCGAAATATAGGGTAAACTTCCAAAAGATTAGGAGGCAAAGCAAGCATATAAGAAAACTCACCAACTCTTTTCAACACCTCAAATGGACCAATAAACCTCAGACTCAATTTGCCTTTCTTCCCAAACCTCATCACATAGTTATGGGTGGAACTTTCAAAAGTACCTTCTCACCCTCTATAAAATGCCATATCTCGAACCTTTTTGTCGCATAACTCTTTTATTAGCTCTGGGCTGTCTGAAGTCGTTCTTGAATCCACTTCACATTTTTCAAAGCATCACGAACCAAATCAGTACCCAAAAGCTAGCCTCACCAGTCTCAAACTAACCAATAGGAGAATGACTTTGTATACTATACAAAGCCTCATACGGAGCCATTTGAATATTGGACTGGTAACTATTATTGTAAGCAAACTCCGCCAAAGGTATGAAATAATGCCAATGACCTCCAAAGTCAATCACATAGGCTCTCAAAATATCCTCAAGAATCTGAATAGTTCGCTCGGACTAACCATGTATGTATGGGGGGAAAGTTGTGCTAAGCTCCACCTGTGTACCCAACTCATGCTGAACAGCTATCCAAAAGTGAGATATGAACTGAGTACCTCGGTTTGAAATAATAGAAACAGGCACACCATGCAAACGAACAATCTCCCTGATGTATATCTGTGCCAGCTTCTCTGAAGTATAAGCCGTCAACACTAGTATGACATGCGCGAACTTGGTCAATCTATCAATAATGACCCAAATGGAATCAAATTTCTTCAAAGGCCATAGCAAATACACTCCAACTTTCACTCCGATACAACGAACCTCTAAGTCAAATCATCTGGTTTATGATGTTCATAGTTTACTTGCTAGCAATTCAAATACCTTAAAACATGTCCAACAATATCCTCTACTACCAATAATATTGCTTGAAGTCATGATACATCTTTATAGCACCTAGATGAATAGAATACCTCGAACTGTGAGCCTCCTCAAGAATCAACTCCCTCAAACCATCAATGTTAGGAACACAAATCCAACCCTGGAGTCGCAATACACCATCATTTCTTATAACCATCTTCTTGGAACCACCTTGATGCATTGTGTCCTTAAGCACCAACAAATGTGGATCATCATACTGGTGAGACTTAATGCGCTCAAACAAGGACAACTACTCAAAAACACAAGCAAGAACTACTAGGCGAAAACAATATTCAATCTCACAAATTTGTTACCTAGGGCCTACACATCCATAGCCAAAGGCCTCTCCTCAGCTAAAATAAATGCCAAACTCCCTATACTCTCTGCCTTTCTACTCAAGGAATCTGCTATCACATTTGCCGATAATACAAGATAGTAATATCATAATTCATATGCAACTCGAGCCACCTTTACTACCTCAAATTCAAATTCTTTTGCTTGAACAAGTGCTTAAGACTCCGATGATCAGTATAAACCTCACATGATACATTGTACAAGTAATACCTCCAAATCTTAAGCGCATGCACAATAGCCGCCAACTACAAATCATGAACTGAATTATATTTCTCATGAGGCTGCAATTGCCGTAATAGATAAGCAATCACTCAATCTTCCTCCATCAACACTCATTATAATACACCTGTATTATCGTGAATCCGTGGGCAATACAACACTGGGGTTGTAGTCAAAGTATTGTTGAGCTTCTGATAGATCTCTTCACACTCATCAGACTATCTAAAAGTAACACCCTTCTGAGTCAACTTAGTCAATGAGGCTGCAATAGGTGAAAACCCCTCCACAAAGCAAAAACAGTAGCCTGCCAAACCCAAGAAACTCCTAATCTCTATAGCTGAAGTATGTCTAGGACAATTTTGGACCACCTCAATATTCTGTGGATCAACCTTGATACCATCACCAGACACCACGTGACCTAAGAATGCAACTGAGTCCAACCAAAAATCAGACTTAGAGAACTTGACATACAACTCCTTCTCCTTCAATGTATGAAGCACAATCCTCAAATGTTGCTCATGCTCCTCTCTACTGCGAGAGTAAATCAGGATGTCATCAATGAACATAATCATGAAAGAGTCCAATAAGGCTTGAACACCATGTTCATCAAATTCATGAATGTCGCTAAAGCATTATTCAAACCAAATGACATCACCAAGAACTCATAATGACCATAACGAGTCCTAAAAGTAGTCTTGGAAATATCCAAAGTCCTAATTTTTAGTTGATGTTAACCTGACATTAATTCAATCTTAGAGAACACCTTAGCACTTTAAGTTGACCAAGTAAATCATCAATACAAGGTAAAGGTGTAATGACCTGACCGGTAATTTTGAGTGTTTTAGCCTTATTTTCCCTATTTGATGCTTACACGTGTGTATATTTTGTTACGTGACTTGCGAGGATATTTGGTTTGGTCTCGGGGAGGTTTTGGATTGATTTGGGATACTTAGTCCCTTGGTTGGAGGCTTAAGTTGTAAGAGTTGATCGGAGTTTGACTTTTATATAGATGACTCCAGAATGGTATTTTGATGGTTCTAGTATCTTCATATGGTGATTTTGGACTTAGGCGTATGTCCGGATTTGGATTTGGAGGTTCCTAGATTGTTTTGGCTTGAATTAGCGAAAGTTAAAAAGTTGAAGGTTTGGAAGGTTGATAGGTCTGACCGAGAGTTGACTTGGTTGATATCGGGTTTGAACTTTGGTTCTGGGAGTTGGGATAGGTCCATTGTGTCATTTGGGACTCGCATGCAAAATTTGAGGTCATTACGAGGTGTTTATACACGTTCGGTATAAGTTTTGAACTTGAAAATTAGGATTAGTTCCATAGGCTTGAATTGAGGTGTGATTCGTGATGTTGATGTTGTTTTGTGTGATTTGAGAACTTGAGTAGGTCTGTATTATGTTTTGAGATTGGTTGGTGTGTTTGGATGGGGTCCCGGGGGTCTCAGGTGAGTTTCGGATGGGCTTCGGATCATTTATCACATTTTGAGATTGGGAGCTCGAATATAGGCAATTTTGGAGAGAATTTTCACGATTTGAATTGGGGTAAGTGTTTTTTACTCTGATTTATTTAATATTCATGATTCCAACCTTGATTTTAGTGATTGGTTGATGAATCTAAGTGAAGAAATTGAGAATTTTATTAAAAACATTTCTAAATAAAAAATAGGGATTTGAATCCTGATTCGGTGTCGGATTTGGATGAAATTAGTATAATTGGACTCGTATTCGAATGGGTGTTCGGAATTTGTGCTTTTTGTCGGATTCCGTAAGGTGGGAGTGGGTTGACATTTTGAGTTGAACTTTTGATATTTGTTCAAGATTGAAGCTTTATTGTTTGGGGTCGTTATTTTCTATAGCTTCTATTGATATTATTGAGTTAAGTTGGCTAAATGCGAGCCATCCAGAGGTTGATTCAAATGGTAAGGGATTTTTAGAGTGCCAATTTGTCTTGTTTGAGGTAAGTATCTTGTCTAACCTTGTGTAGAGAAAAACCACTTAGGTTATAGCCCTAATTTATGGATTTCTATGATGTAAAAAGTGATGTGTACATGAGGTGACAAGCGTGTATGCGGGGTACTATGTGTGGGTTTGACTGAAATAGACCGTAGGCTATTAATATTCTTTAATGTGATAATGAACTTTATATGAAATATGTTGAGACCACTTTATGACTATTTGATCTTGATCATTACATGGACTTAGCCATAGCCATGCTTTATTTGTTGAACACCCCTCCGCTTTTATGATTATTGTTATGTCCTAGTGCACTACTATTGAAAGTTGTGAGCTTAAAACTTGGTGAAACTTTGGTATCATTGTTTGTGATATTGTGGCACTTGGTATCATTGTTTTGTGGTATTGTGGAACTTGTGCACATGTTGAGCGGATTGATTGGGGGTGTTAGCACGAGGTCTTTGTCGTGTGGTTATCTCTATTGTTGTGCGCGTGGGGCGAAATAAGGGTGGTGTTATCTCGGGTTGCCCACGTGGAGAAATAAGGGTGGCTATATGCGCATGTGGCGAAATAAGGGAGGAATATCATTGTTATGTGCACATGCGGCAGAATAAGAGTGCCATTGTTGATGATGTTATGTGATATTTTGAGGTGTCCTTCTTGTTGATGTGATTGTGTTGAGACGGGGTTGATATTTTATTGCATAATTATTTTTGAAAGTTTCTGCTTTACACTTATATGCGTAGTTGCTTTTAAGGCAGAGTAGCTCATGATCTTGCTTGACTTAAGTCCTTCTTCTACCATTTCTCCCATCTTTACCACATTATTAAAAGGCTTACCCATGGCCGAGATCAAGTGTCCAAAGTAAATTGGCTCTTGGGCTTGAAGGAAATACTTCACCATCTCATCTTCTTCCATCAGAGGATTAACTCGGGAAGCTTGTTCTCTCCATATGAGCCGATACTCCCTAAAGCTTTCATTAGGCTTCTTTTCTATATTGGTTAGGGACAGACAATCTGGAAAATGTCTACATTGTACTGAAAGTGTCGGACAAAGGCCTGAGCCATATCGTCCCATGTATACCACCTACTAGCATCTTGCAGGGTGTACCATTCCAAGGATGCCCCACTCAAGCTCTGACTGAAATAGGCCATTAACAACTCGTCTTTCCTCCCGGCACCTTTCATCTTGCTATAATAATCTCTCAAATGAGCCACCGGATCCCCGTGTCCTTCATACAAATCAAACTTTGGCATTTTAAACCCAGTTGGCAATTGGACGTCGGGGAATAAGCACAAGTCTTTGTAGGACACCCTTACTTGGCTCCCTATTCCTTGCATGTTCCTTAGAGAATGCTTTAGACTTTTCACCTTCCTGGATATCTCATCTTGTTCCACGCTCTTAGTAGGCTTTTCAGTTTCAACGAGAGGCTCAAAATGAGGAGTGCAACAGTATGGATCCAGAACATTGAAAGTTGGCTTTGGAGGATAGTATTGGGCATCGAGCACTTTGAACGTGGCCTCACTAGAGGATCGAGGAAGAGTAAATTGTGGTGGAGCTACAAAAATAGTAGTGGTTAATGGAGCGGGATATGAGGTAGTTTTGGCTGGTGGATCATGAAAAGGTTGGGATGAGGTGCCAGGGTAATTGCGATAAAATGTAAATCCTGGAGCATGTTGTGGGGAGAGATTAGAAGCAGCAGGAATTTGGGCTTGTGATAGTGGTGGGATAGTGACAGGGTTTTATGTGTAGTTAGCGGGAAATGATGGTGGAGGATGCCCACTAATCCAAGCTTGGTACATTTTGGCCATCTGTTGTTTCAACCTTAGAACCTCTTCTTTCAACTCAGATTCTGATTCAACAATCTCTTTAGACGGATCGACAACACTTGTGTCCAATTCTTTGCTAGCCATGGCTGCCTTGCTCTTTGACCTAGTATTGTATGGATGACTCGCCAGAATGCCACAAACAACCACCTTCCTGGAATATAATGAGAATAACAAGGAAGAGCAAAACAAAGCCAACATGTTAGTGTTAGGGCATTTATCAAATAAAAATATCACATTACATGCAATGCACCTAGAAACAATTAACGGTTCTAGAATAATTTTGAGGGTCACAAGGTCAGTTGGCATCATCCCAATTTATGCTCGCTCCGGCCTTCCTCATTCCTTTCCTCTTTAACACTCTTTAGTTTACTCATTTTCTTTCCTCTCCTTTATTTCTGATTATCACTCTTTTCCTTCCTCTCATTTCCAAATACCATAACCCTCTTTTTTTTTATTTTGAAAATGATTAGATCGAACCCGATGTAAGTTGCCTACATATCATGTTAATCATGAATCAGACCAAGCGTGGTCCTAAAAAAGTGATGATAAATAAACTTAAAAAAATCTTCTAGGATTTTTCATTTATAATTTTTGTTTGGATGTTTCAAATACAAAATAGGAAGTACAATGACAAAAGACTCGATAGACTCAACTAAACTACGACATACTCTAACACCACCTAAAAAACTCAATACTACTGGACTAGACTAGAAAGTAAAAGACAACATAAAAATGGACTCAAAAGATATAAATAAAAAGTCTCCTCAAGCAGTTCCTAAATGTGATGGCCCTAGCTAGGATGGGTCTGGTTAAGATCCAAAGGGCCCTGTCAATCCTTTCGAATCCAAACTCTGTATTATACCCTGCAAGGATGCCTCAAAGCTGGGAATGAGAACCAAGGAATGTGCGCCTGTATCTGGAAAACTAACCCTGGTGAGGTACTCACGGTGTTGTCCCGTGTTCTCGGTCAAACCTGCCAACTGTGATATCAAAGACTAAAATGCGGCTCGAACCCCGGTCCTCTCCACTGTATGGGCCTCCTCTACTAGCAAAATCTGTCCATAAGTTGTCTAAGCAATATCCATAAAGTGACCTCCTCATCAAATACTCCTATAACACGCTGAGGCAAGGGTCTACTAACTCCCCGCTAAGTAGATTGTAGCCATATGAAATACTCATGGGTATACCCAGGTGAATAAGGGTCATCTGCTAAAGTGTCCCTATCCATCTTCATTGAATGGCGCCAATAGGTCTGAATGTCGACCTCCCTATGAGACATTGTGTCAATCTCCCTAATGAAGTCTAGAGCATCAGGAATGTAGGGAACCTCTTGCCGCCTTCCTAGCTGACACATCACTCTAGTAATAGTATATGGTCTAGTACACCGAAGTCCAATCAATACCAAGAAATCTTGTACGCGGGACCCTGCTAAGATCACATCCAACTCAAGCCAAAGGTATGACCACAATATCTGCTCCTCAGTCAAAGATCCCACGTACTCAATCCAAGCCTGAACTCCTAGTGGTAATGCAAACTTATCGAACTTCATCACATGCTCGATGCACTTCATTGGATCCCTTAATCAACGATCAATCACATCTTTCTAAAACAATGTGGCAAGATGCAGATGCTCTATCAACCATAGTTGCAACAAAACAATGCTACCCTCAAAGAACCTCTTACCTTCTCGAATCCCGGTCAAAGCATTGTACATTTCATCCAAAAATTTTGGCACCATAGTGACCTAACTACCGTGTTATTCATGAAAAAGTGCAAAGGCTACCAACCCCAGACGCGTGCTAATATGTATATCCTCCAAAGGGAATACTAAAAGACCCAACGAAGCAATAGCAAAGACCATAGGACACCTCTTCTTCCAAGAATCATATGATATGGAAAACTCATCTATGAAAGTCTCACACACAGTAGGATGAGAAAACCTCGCAAACAAAAAATCCAAAGGCACCCAAGAATGATCCAAACATCCTATTGGGCTATCTAAATCCATCCCTATGATCTTAAGGAACCTTGTACTTGAATGAGCACTTGTGTAAATCAACTCCTTATCTAAATATGGTGGGCAAGTCAATCCGCCTATCTCAGCTAAAGTAGGTGTCATCTCATGATCCCCAAACTTAAATACCATACCATGTGGGTCCTAAAATATCAACATTGCCTCTACCAAGTCAGGACGCGGGGGTAATGTCCATCAAAGAAATAAGAGACCCTAGTTTATTCACCAGCTCATGTTGCTCGAGTAATGTGAACATGTTCCACCACTTCACTAGCCTCCTAGGGACTTTGACCACCATTGACACCCTAGCCCTGGTAAGTTGATCCATACCTGGATGAGAAGAATAAGTTAAAATTGAGATAGTGATTCATGACACGAGGTAAGACCATACCACTTCCATTTGGACACATGTGAGACATGATTAAAGCTATTTTTCCAAAATGACCTACATGACCTAGAGTGGCTATTAGTGCAAACTCAATAAGGGCGAACTCTAAGACATGGAAATACCTCACGAAGGCCTATATGGCCCCCCAAACTCCCAAGAATCACGGTCTCTAAAATTACTTTACAAAAATAACCTTACTTTGCATAAATGACCTATGCAACCAAAAATGGCTAAGCATGCAAATTCAACAGAAATGGACCTTAAAACAAGAGTTCACCTTGTTGTGGACTTATGACTCTAAGACATGGGTCAACAAGTAACTTTTGTATAAATGACCCCATTCTGCAAAAACGACCGATATGACCAAAAGTGGCTAGACACGCAAAACTAGGCTATAACCTCCTAAAGCAAGACCTTGAGACTCAGTTGGAAGATGAGGAAGAACCGGACCCAATGTGAGTTACCTACGTATCCCACCCTGTAAGACGAGAATCAGGTACGCGTAGATCGCGAGGATTGGCCAAAAGCTTGCAAAAAAGGTCAATTGGGCTTGAGAATGAGTTGTTTTGACTTTTGTAAAATGGTGTAAAATCTTTTTGGATTTTTTATTTATTTTTCTTTTTTTTCCTTTTATGAAAAAACTGTTAAAGAAAAACATAAATGGGCCATACTTTCGCTCTAAATAAAGAGCTGAGGAATAGCTAGCGATTGAACGCTAGCGACTGGCGACGATTGTTGAAGCTTGAGCAGGCGAACAATGGATTCTCCGGCCACTGGCCAGCCTCCTATTGAGGCTGGTCAGTCATCCCTACCATCCCTACAGCCCCAAACAATCACTACAAACCTTAATCCACCCACAAACTATGCACAATTATTACAACCAAGTTCATTAAACGCCCCCATGAAAACCCTACCCCTAAAAACCCCACTCGTCGTTCCCATCAAAATAATGGAATATCTCCATGGTGAACCTGTGATTAGATGGAAGAAGGCAGAAGTAAAGCAGTCTATAATACAACAAAGATTGACACCGCAGTTCTGGCCAAATTCTCGTATGGTAAACCAGTGATCAATGAACTACGTAAGGCAATCCCAATACAATGTGAATTAAAAGGTGCATGTTCAGTTGGTCTTATTGAAGACAACCATGTATTGATCAGGCTGTCTTTCTTAGAAGAATATGTTCACTTGTTGTCAAAGCCTTCTTTTTATTTGAAATCACAAGGGGAGATGTGGCAGATGAGGTGTACAAAGTGGAACCCTTGGTGGACTCCTGAGGAGGAAACTTCTATTGCAATAGCGTGAATTAGTTTTCCTGAGTTGCCTCCTAATTTCTTTGGTAAGGAATTTGTGTTTTCGTTGGCTAGTGCAGTAGGAAAATCATTACTTGTTGATGTAGCCACTCAAAATGGTACTAGACCTAGTTGTGCAAATGTTAAGGTGGAGGTGAATTTGTTAGCTAAATTTCTTCAAAGAATTAAAATTGTGGAGGAAGAGGATGATACTGGACCTGAGGAATCTAAGTGGATAAAGATCAAGTATGATTACATTCCAAAGTATTGTAAAACATGTAAGAAGCAAGGGCATAGTGAAGTAGATTGTTGGGTGATACATCCTGAGTTACGTAAAAATATTCATGAAGTTGTGGAGGATCAAAGTAGAGGAAAGGAATTAGTAGGTACTGCAGCTAATGCTACTAAAGTACTTTCCAGTGGTAAGATGCTTGGGAAACCAATACCTAACCCAGCTAAACAAGAGTGCATGCAATTGAGGCCAAACAAATATCAAAAAGACAAGAAGGGTCATATTATTGAAGCTCCAAAGGATCAAGAAGTGGACAAATTAAAAGGTAAGAACAAAGAAAAAGAAGTGGTCACAAAAAATAAATTTGATGCTCTTGAAGTTGAAGAAATTGAGCAACCAATGTTGAGGATTACTGATGGAAAAGGAAATAGAAATGACAAGGTAAAGGAGAAGATGAAGTAGGATAAGGAATCCTAGAAGGTCAAGGAGAAAAAGCAGCTGGAGAATGATCAAATTTTCAGTTCATATCCTAAGGAGAATATGAGTGACAATGTGACAGTATTGAAGCAAGGGGAAGAAAAAGCAAGGCGTATTAAAAAAGAAGTTGTATTATAAGTAGTTAACAGAGAGAATAAAGAAGAGAACTTGAATCCTAAATCTATTGGGAGAGCTAGTCCAACAGAGAAAGGGAATCAAAATGTGACTAAGGAAAAATTCCCTAATACTAATGACACAAGGATTGAGGAGGGTACTAGAAAAGAATCTACTATAGAATAGGTACAAAGGAGATTTGGTGCAAAGAAGGAAGACTTAATATAGCTCAATGTACCTGTCAATCATTCATGCCATGAAATACCCTCTCAAACATATGAAGAGTCTGCAAGGAATGAGGAAAATCAAGAAGGCAACGTTGGGAGATCATTGTGGAGTGATGAGGTCGACAATACAGAGGCTCAAATTGGTGCAAATATTAGTCCAACAACCAAGCAGGAGAGAAGCAACACGCAGGATCAACTACCAGGCACAATTTATTCTGGTGCTACAATAAACCCTAGGGTTCTAAAAACTAGGGTTGAGGGTAGCTTGAGTTCTAGAGAGCAGCAGTCAATACAACCAGCTGGAGATGATAAAGGATCACCAAAAGATACTAGAATAACTGGAGGATCAGCTACTGCAGCTTCAGCTAGGGGTGGCATATGGGTCGGGCCGGGCCCTAAACGGGCCAAGTAGGCCGGTCCAAATGGTCCTGGTCCCGGTCTGGTCCCTAACTAAACGGGCCCGGCTAAACAGTCCTTTTCTAGGAACCGGCCCAGGACCGGGACCACGAACTCATGGTCCCGGGCTAAACGGACTAAGTGGGCCCGGGCTAAACGGGCTAAGTGGGCCCAACAGCTAAAATATTAATTTTTAAAAAAAAATTAGAATTGAAATTAGAGACAAAAAGATGTAAAAAAATATCTAAGGCAATGCCTTGTAAATTTTATTATAGAATTGTGACCTAAACTTTTTAATTCAAAATTTAAAGACAGAAATGTTGTAAAGAGATATTCAAAGTAATGCCTTATAATTTTATTATAGCATTAAACAAAATATGGCAATATCTTTCTTAGTCTTCCTCCCCCTATGGAATGAGCACAACAAGGTGCTAATACCATCATTGAGAAGAAAAAGAAACTAATCAAGATGTGCCAAAATACAAGTTACATAATACATACTAAGTTTTGTTCATACAAGTTACATGGTATCTCTTACAAACTTCATAAATCCTTCAAGGTTCGAAGGAATTTCCGTTAGTGGTGGCGGAATAGTAGCTTGGTCATCGCCGCTTCCATTGTCGGGCGAAGCAGCATCCTCCGCAAGTTCAATTAGCAGTTCTTCGTAAGCTTCGTCTTCCTCTGGTTATGATTCAGCAAGTCCAAAATTTATTCTTTCTGAACAGATCCAATCTCTGAAAAGTACTGATTTTTCCAAGTTATCCCTCATAGACGCTCTATAATCACCGAGTTGAAGTCTTTGCTTGACTGAAAGCGTTCCCCGACGTCACTGTTGAAGCTTGAATAATTAAAATATCTCGGGCCATCCTTGAAAGAACCGGAAAGTATTTTTCTTTGTCCTTCCACCATGGCAAAAGATTAAAGGAGTCATCGAAATTCACTTCCTCAATTCCCTGCGACAAATAAACTTCAAACTCATTTAGTTGTGAAAAATCACTACTACTAGAACCTTGAGAACCCCTAAACCCCACCCAAGCACTAAGTGCTCTTACTCCCGCAGTTCTTTTAGATGATTGACAATCAGAAGAAGAAGGAGTTGGAACATTTGGTCTGGCATGATTTAATGCAACTTGATAAGCATTATAAATAGTTTGAGCATTTTTTCTAATTGAGGCTATTGCTTCCGGAAGTTGAGACAACTCATCATCTTCAAGTGCAAAACCATTATAAATAGTTTCGTACTAAAATTGAGTACCTCGTTATTTCATATAAGGATTTAACAAAGCAGCAACACCATAAATGAGGGGAATAGGGAAAAACTATTTTCAAAACTTTTTTCTCATAGAATCAATAGCAAGTTAATAAATTTCCCCACCCTTTGAAAACTTAGCAAACAAATTTGCAAGTTCTGTAATATAAACTAAACATTTAGAAATGGTAGGATAATATTGTCTAGAAAATTCATTTGTAGCAATATAAATTTTTTCTAAAAAAATCAACAAGCATTTTAACATTAGCTCAATCCCCATTCGTAAGGTGCTCATCATCATCACTTACATGTGCATTAAACGTTGAGTTTATGGAGTTTCTATATTCATATGCAACAACCAAACTTTCATACATGTAATTCCATCTAGTTGGACAAAGTTTAGGAACCTTTCTTTCTCTTAGGCCAAATTCATCGCATCTTTTAAAATATTTTCTAAGTCTACTTCTACGGTTTGAATAAAAAAGCCAGTTAAGAGCTATTTTAACCTTTTCAATTTTAATATTTAAAATTCTCATACCATCACCCACAATTAAATGGTAAATATGACAAATACATCTAACATGAAAAATATTACTAAATGCAGGATTTAGCGTAGTGGTAAGTAAGGCTATAGCATTTGTGTTACTAGTAGCATTATCCATTGAAACTGACATTATTTTATCACAATTGCAAAAATATCTACAAATATCCGTAACTGTGCTAGCAATAAACTGCCCTGTGTAACGTGAATTAATTATTCTATAAGCAATTATGCGCTTCTGCATTATCCAATCCTCATCAATCCAATGACTGGTAACAGTAAGGTAATCACAGTCATTGCCACTTCTACCAATATCAGTTGTAATAGCAACACGACAATTTATATGAGTAAATAAATAGCTCAAATATTGTTCATATTCATGCTTATATTTATAAATATCGCTCTTTACAGTTTTGCGAGAAAACCTTTATAAGTAGGATTAAAAAAAATTATATAATGCACAAAGTTAGGGTCAGAAGGAAAACTATAGGGTAAGCACATAACAATTAACATTTTTGCCAATTCTTCCCGATCTTTTTTTGGATCATAATATAAAATACCACTGGTAACAGTGTTAATTCCCAGTTGAAATTGATTTGAACCGGTACTAGGGTCAGCCTGAGTAGGACTAGGTACACTTTTTCCCTCGGCCAAAGCTTTCAGACGTTCATATCTGATTCTATCTTGAGGGTGTTTTCTTAGAATAAAGAGCATTCATTAATTTATGGTCTAATTGTTCACCGGGTGCAATATTATGGCAAAATTGACTCTCGGTAAATTGTAATAAACTATTATCGCTATCAAGAATAGCAGGTGTAGGACGGATATAGGGTTTGGTTTGGGGAGCCGGGGGCTGGGGAGAAGGAACAGCATGACCACTAGATTCGCCACTCTTAGATTTTCCCTTATTTTTACCAAAAAATCTTTTTAAGGAAGCCATCTTAATTAATCAAGTAATAGAAAATAAATAAAACAAACAAAACTATAATATTAAAACTTAAGAGTTGGAATGAGTTTACCGAATTGACGAACTACTTGTTGAAAATTGATTATCGTGGAAGACTTGAAGACTTCAATTCACCAACTTCACAATTGTTTCATAAATTGTAACAATAAAGTAAGCAATAGTAGCAAGTATAGAAGAAAATTAGAAAGAGATTTTGATAGATTGATATTGATTTTGTAAAAAAATGAAAGAATGAGGGGGTATTTATAGTTGAAAATAGGAAAAAGTGCAATTATAAAAAGTTTGGGGTTAAAACAAAGTTGGGGGGTTAAATGGCTATTTTATAAATAGCCAACGGCTATTTTTGACAGCCCAGCGGTTGTTTTTAAAAAAAAAAATTAAAAAAATATTTTTTTGAATATTACCGTTGGGACCGTTTGGCCCGCCAAGGGACCGGTCCGGTCCGGTCCCTGTCCCTGGCGGTCCAAACGGTCTCGGTCCCTGACGGTCCCAAAGCATAGGACCGGCGCACGAGACCGGCTCAGACCAACTAATACCGGTCCTGGCCCGTTTGGCCCACGCTCCCTGACCAGCCCACTTGACACCCTTAGCTTCAGCTAAGAAACAGACCAATGTAACAGTAAACCTTAGTGGAACTCTTGAGGTTTTGGCCAATGTTGAAGGCGTTCCGATGGACATCTCAGGTGGTGATCATGTTGGGGATGTTAATGTGGAGGTATTAGAGGCTATAGTGGGGTCAGAACACCAAACAGTTGGTGGCAAAGATGGTGATCCCAATGGAACAGTAATTCCTGTGAATTCTGCTACAGTAAACCCTAGCTTGGGTTCCGTGTATGAACTGTAATTCAGAGCTATCCAGGTGTCATTGGCTGTTCAAGTGCATGGTTCTGAGGTCTTGAAGGATACAAACGTGGTGCAAGATCACATGGAGCAAGCTATTGTCCCTAGGAGTACAGGTATGATTGAGACAGTACCAATGGCATGTGCCTCAGGGACTGGATTTCCAATGCAAATCCAGATAAAAGCTCCTTTGAAATCTCCCAATCAAGTGTTACATGATATTATTACACATAATGTTCTGCTTATGAATGGTCACAATGCAATAATAGAGGAACAGCAATTGGAAGAAGAGGGGGATGATGAGTCTATTGCTGGGAATCTTAAAGTTGTGGCTAGGGAAGCAGACTTGTCACCTAGAGCTTCTGCAAGGAGTGGGAAGAAAGGGAAGAAGCAAGCACAGAATAAAGAAACACTGCAACCTACAAGAATTTTGCCCAAGAGGGCAGCCTCAATGACTAAATGATGATTCAGACAATGATTTGGAATATAAGGTTTGTTAAGACTCAACAGGCCTTTCAGAGGGTGATCAACATGCAAAGGGAACATGGTTTATTCATTGTGGCACTTATGGAACCATTTCAAAATGCTAGACACATTCAAAGGTACAGGAGGAGACTAGGTATGGATGCTGCAATATCTAATATTAATGGTAAGATATGGCTATTCTTTGATGTTGTAGTTGAATAGGAGTTATTGATGGATACTGAGCAGCATGTGACTATTAAGGTGTATCATCAGGGCATTGGAAAACACATCATGATGACAATTGTGTATGCTAAATGTTCTGCTCTTGAAAGATTGGAATTGTGGGACGATTTATACTATCTTGCTAGTGACATGGAATTGCCTTGGCTAGTTAGAGGTGATTTCAATGTGACACTTCATGAAGATAAGAAAATCGGTGGTTTACCAGTATATCCATCTGAGTATAAGGATTTTACTTTTTGTGTGAATTCTAGTGGTTTGTTTGATCTTGGCTATAAAGGGAGTCCTTTTACTTGGTGGAATGGTCGACCAAATGCAGAATGTATCTTCAAGAGGTTGGACAGAATCCTTGTTAACATGCCTTTCCAAAATCTCTTTCCAAACATTGAAGTTGAACATCTTATAAGGACTAATTCTGACCATGCTCCTTTATTGATGAGTTGTGGAGAAGAAGTAATGCAGTTTGTCAAGCCATTCAAATTCCTCAATTTCTAGACCAAGCATGAGACATTCAAGGATGTTGTAAAACAGAACTGGGTAGCTGACTTCATAGGTAATCGTTTTCTTATGTTCAAGCAGTTATTGGAGAGAGTGAAGACTGCCCTATCCCAGTGGAGTAAGGGTCATATGGAGATATATTTAAGCAACTAGCTATAAGGGAGGATATTTTCAGAATCAAGGAGATATTATTTGAAGAGGAGCCTACAATTGACAACAGAATTATTCTTCAAAAGGCTCAAGTTGAATTGAAGAACAATATTGGAAGCAAAAAGCAGGTATGACTTGGTTCTCTGAAGGGGATAGAAATAAAAGGTTCTTCCACAACCATGTTAATGGCAAGAGGTAGAAGTTACAGCTCAAAAGAATACAAAATGGAGATGGAGATTGGATTGAAACACAAGATCTCATGGCCACTACTGATGTAGACTTTTTTCCAGAAACAATTCTCACAAGATGCTGATCCTACTGATTTTGAGCTGCTGAATAATGTTCCTGCTATAGTGAGTGTAGATCAGAACTTGTAGTTATGCAAAATCCCAACTATAGAAGAGGTTAAGGAGGCAGTATTTTCTTTGAGTGGTGACAGTGCTAGTGGACCTGATGGTTTCACTGGCATGTTCTTTCAGGAATGTTGGGATATTGTAAGTGAGGATATTTTCAACATGATGCAGTTATTTTATAGTGGTGCTTCACTGCCAAAATTCATAACTCACACCAACCTAGTATTACTGCCCAAGAAGACATTGGTGCAAACATTTTCAGACTTAAGGCCAATAAGCTTAAGTAATTTCATAAACAATGTAATATCTAGGGTGGTACATGATAGATTGGAAAGGATATTACCATCATTGATATCCTCCAATCAGTCAGGTATTGTTAAAGGGAGAAGTATATTTGAGAACATTCTACTCACACAGGAGATAGTCACTAACATAAGGCTAAGGGGCAAACCTGCAAATGTAGTGATCAAGCTTGACATGGCAAAGGCTTATGATAAGGTGTCTTGGAAGTATTTAATGCATGTTTTGAGGAGAATGGGGTTTGCTGAACAATTTATCAACATGGTATGGAATTTGCTCTCCAATAATTGGTATTCAGTGTTGATTAATGGCCAAGATTCTTTAACTCTACAAGAGGGGTCAAGCAATGAGATCCTTTATCTCCAGCTTTGTTTATTCTGCCAGCTGAGGTACTCTCTAGATATTTGAACAAGTTGTTTGAAGATAGGAGATTTAGGGGGTATGGTATGCCAAAGTGGACTGATCCTTTGAACCATCTAGCATATGTTGATGATACCATCATATTTGCTTCTGCTGATCGTTATTCATTGAAGAAGATAGTTGTAGTTTTGAGCAAATATGAGTGCACATCTGGACAATTAATTAATAAGGCTAAGAGCTCCTTTTATATGCATTCAAATATTGTTGGAGCATTCTTCAATTCAGTTGGAACAATCACTGAATTTGCAAGAGGTGAGTTTACATTTACATACCTTGGATGCCCAATTTTTTACACAAGATAGAGGAAAGATTACTATAATGATCTCATCAAAAAGGTCAAAGCAAAGTTGCACTCATGGAAAGGGAAGTTACTGTCTTTGGTGGCAAGGCTACATTGATTTCAAGTGTGCTCCAAAGCATGCCTACTCACATACTCTCAATGTTGGACCCTTCTGACAATGTATTGGAGCACTTACACAAGACATTTGCTAGATTCTTTTGGAGTACAAACGAAGAAGGAAGAAATAGACATTGGGCTAAATGGTAGAACCTATATCTACCCAAGAAGAAGGAGGATTAGGTTTTAGATCTTTGTTTGATGTGTCAAAATCTTTATTTGCCAAATTATGGTGGAAGTTTAGGACATCAAAATCTTTATGGTCCAACTTCATGTGGAATAAGTACTGCCAGAAGGAAATACCTACAATGGTGCAATTTAGAAATAGCTCTCATGTATGAAGGAAACTGTTGGAAGCAAGAGGGGAAGTGGAGCATGAAATCCTATGGGAGATGAATAGAGGATCTACAAACGTATGGTATGAAAACTGGACTGGAGTTGGGGCTTTGTATCATGTACTGCCTCCAGACTTCCATATTAATGAAGAGCTACAAGAAGTAGCAGAATTGAGGGATGTAGAAGAATGGAATGATCAGCTTCTGGATCAAACTTTCCCAAAGGATATTGCTGAGCATATAAGGCAGGAAGTGCACTTTGATCACACTGATGACTTCTGGGATTCACCTAGGTGGATGCCAACCCCATCAGGTAAATTCTCTGTGAGCAGTGCATGGAATATATTGAGGCATAGAGATACTATAAAGTCAAATTTCAAACTAATGTGAACTAAATGACTACCTTTTAAGATTAGTTTTTTTCATACGGAGATTATGGCAAAGAAAACTGCCTACTAATGATTTATGGAGGAGAAATGGTTACATAATAGTGTCTAGATGTTGGTTCTGCCAGGATCCATTAGAAGAGACACTTCAGCATATCTTCCTAACAAGCATTACTGCTAATAGAGTTTGGAAGACCTTCCTTCAAGCTGCAAGTTTAAATATCAATCTGGTACAGGTGCATCAAGTGATCAAAGCATTGTGGAGTGCTAGATGTTGTGCAAAGCTTAGGCCATTATTTCAGGCAGTTCCAATAATTATTACTTGAGAGCTTTGGAAGAGGAGAAATACTATGAAGAATGGAGGTACAGTTTCATGTCATAGGGTGGTGCATGAAGTTAACAAAACACTATACTTTCTAGCAAAGGTGAGGTATCCTTGGCTTTCGAACATTCCATTCCTTTGGCCGGATATGATCACATACTTTGAAAACTATAAGCCTGTTGTGGTAACAAGAAGAGTAACTTGGCAGTACCCTTATGAAGTATGGTATAAATGCAACACTGATGGGGCTT
Source organism: Nicotiana tomentosiformis (assembly GCF_000390325.3). Taxonomy (NCBI): domain Eukaryota; kingdom Viridiplantae; phylum Streptophyta; class Magnoliopsida; order Solanales; family Solanaceae; genus Nicotiana; species Nicotiana tomentosiformis. The sequence continues at coordinate 71,174,514 of NC_090818.1, read as the reverse complement.
CAAAGGGTAGTCCAGGTCCTAGTTCATTTGGTTTTTGTGTGAGGGATTGTTCTGGGGATCTAGTATATGCCAAGGTAGTGAAGATAGGAGATACTACCAACATTGTGGCTGAGGCTAAGGCTATTGTTGAAGGGTTATCTTATTTTGTAGAAAAGCAGCTCCATCCTCTAATCCTTGAGATTGACTCTTTGGCGATAAAGAAGATTATTGAAGGTGAATGGGAGTCTCCTTAGTGTATAGGGATTGAAGTGAGGAAGATTAAGGAGGTGAAGAGCACCTTCAATGTGCTCTTTCAGCATGTGCTAAGGGAGAGCAATGTTGTGGTAGATTTTTTAGCTAACATTGTTTTCTCTTTTGCAGGTACACTCATTTTTAGCTCAATCCACGAATTACCTAGTGAAGGAAAGACTTTGATCAACATGGACAAAGCTCAAATTCCTGGCCTTAGGGTTAGAGTTGCTAAGAAAAGGGTTCCAGATTGATGAGAGTTCTTTTGAAGTCACAGCCTGTTGTTGCTTTTGCTTATTCTTCCTCTCATATCTGTACAGAGTGTAACTACTGCCCAGTGGTATTAGCATGGCAACATGCTGATTCTGGAGGTAGTGACACGATGTATGGAACCGTTAGGGCAAACAGGCAAGATATGTTCTCAACTACAGGATTACAAGGTGTTATGCTGATTGCTAGTAGGGTTTGGTACAACTTTTGTTTCTTTCCTAGCATACTGGATAGTATTACTGCATTAGCTGAATTTCAAGAGCAACTACTGCTCAATTTTAGTTGATGTATAGTGTTTGAACATTTTCTAGTAGTATTAGTGTGGTTACATGTTCATTTTGGAGATGAGAAGGCATTATATAGCTCACATCTACTATGCAGGCAGTTGTTGATCTATGGATTAGAAGGAACTTGTTTTAGATACTGTTCTATTGGGTACATAGCTGGCTATAGAGTGGGTTGCTATGCACGTAGATGGAGGTCAAGCTTGCAGATTACAAGCTATATCAACACTTGCTTATGGCAGTTCTGGATGGCTATTATGCAGTGGTGTAATTGTTTGGAGTCCTCATTTGTCTTGTTCATGGGAGTATTGTCCTGTGGAATGCATAATCGAGCGCCTGCTGAGAGCTTTGGAGGTGCTACTATGTGGTTATTGCCCTTGGTCTTTGGACTAACTTGCACTACTTGCTTAAGGAAGCTTACATCCTGCCTTTATGTAATAACTAGCTTGTTAGCTTCGATCTTAGTTTCTTCTATTCTAGTTAGTGATAGTTTACGTTTTTTAGGGTTATTTGGACACCTTGTAAGACTTGGACCCAGACTTGGAATTTTATATATATATTAACTACTAGGCAATCACCCTAGTAGTATATTTGCTTTAAAAAATGGGCACTACTTGCTTCATTTTTTTATATTTTACCCTCTTTTCTTTCTCATCCATCCCAAACAAGCATCGGTCCACCAAATGACCCTTTGACCCTTAAAGAAGGTAACAAACAACATATAAGGATGATTTAATACCTTTTTGGGCCGCGAGCCCATTTTGGCATGATTTGGATAGGCCTCCTACAAGAAGACACAGGGCCTGACCGAACCCTGCTAGGTCTAGAGGACATAGTACAAATAAGAATGACCTAAAGGTTGACCTAGGTTAAGGGTTTAACTAGATTGGGATTCGGGGCAGCACGTGATCGATGGCAACTTCTCTAATTCTCCGCCCACTCCACGCTCCCATGCCACCCCCACCCCCCAAAGATATGAGCGACTCACAAAAAGGTCGTGTACGCTCAAACGTATTCCGGAAGACTTGTTGTAGAAAGAAAATCGGGTATGCATATGATGACAGTTTATAAAGCAGCAAACACATAAGGAAAGCGATAAACCAGATAGTCAACATAATATTCTAAAAAGCCAACTAGATCAAGTATCAGCTCGAACCTACAACTCCCCAGCAGAGTCGCCAAAGCTGTCACACTTTTTTTTTACCAGTCCTTTAAAAGATGAAGTATTTTTAAGAGGGAAAGAGTTTTCAAATTCGAAAGTGACAAAAAGATTATGTTCAAAAGGATTTTCTCAAAATCGCCACTTGACATAATATTTTAGTGTGTCAAGTCACCATTTTAAAAGATAATTTTCCTTCAAAACACATTTGACTCCAAAACCGGTTTACACAAAGATCCTGAGTTAGAGGGTTCATTTGACTCGGGAAGAAGGTATTAGGCATTCCCCATGTCCCGTGAAAGACAGTTGCATACGTGATCTGGTTGAGGTAAAAACACACCCAAAAAAAAATACCAAAAGAAGTTCAAGGTCGTCCCCACCTAAATGAAACGAAAAGAAAAGAAAAGAAATAAAAGTCCTAAACTATCATATACTATGATTCCTCCACGAGGTCTGTAATGGCCTCCACGGCCTCCATTTACATGCACTTCGGGGCGCTCCCCTGATAAATATATACAAGAACTTCGGGGCGTTCCCCTGACGAAACCATAATAACTAAGGGGACGACCTCTCACCTCAAATAAAACGAAAAGTCCTAATATTTCCCTACTTAAGTGTGATTGGCCTAAACATACTACTAGCGAGTAAGTAAGAAAAGTAAAAATAAATGAAAGCTAGGTAGAAAATCATGGCATGCTCATTTTCTTCTCAACTATTAATTTCATTTTGGGAACTTTACATAACTGTCACAATTTAAAAGAAATATAACAAATCTGTAGCATAAAATCCAATATTACAGTTGTGGCAGGAAAATATTTATATTTGTAGCACACAATTCCATTAAAATAGGAATATTAATTATTAATCTCTAAACATAAGCAGTTTGAATGGAAAGTAAATAATTCTGTGTACATAAATCATGCTTTTTTTTCTCTTTATCTAATAGTTTTCCTTCTTTTTCTTCATTTTCTTAATTTTATTTTCTGCCGAAGCCAATATATTTTCTAAATTTGTTCCATTCGTTTTCTTTTTTATTATCTTTCTTAAGTTTTTCTCTTCCTTCTTTCTTCCTTTCTTAACATAAAGATCTTACTTCGATAATAATATACTTTAATATATACAAAATGTATATTAAAAATATATATATTGAATTAACACATATAAAATATACAAAAAACATACATAAAAAATACATTTTCAATTAAGATGACACTTAGACATGTGAAATATACATAAAAAAATATATCTTAAATTTAATTAAGATGGCATATAAATATACAAAAAACATATATATAAAAAATACATCCTGAATTAAAACGGCACTTGACATATAAAATATATTTGAATTATACATTAAAAATACATCTTAAAATAAGATGGCACTTCACAAATAAATATACAAAAATTATATACATAAAAATACATTTTGAATTAAAGTGATACTTGATATACAAAGTATAAAAGACGTATAAATCAATACATCTTGAATTTAGGTGGCATTCACATATGTATGCATCAGATTTTTAAAAATGGAGTGAAGAAGATGAATGTTGGGCTTAATTTTTGTAATATGCTAATAATGAAAAAAAAAAGTGTTCTTTATGGAATAAACAATAAATGATGCTATTTTTTTAAATAATAGTTAAAAAGGGATCAAGTGCGTAAAAAATATTTTTATTACCAAGCCTAGTCCTAAAGCATGTAAACAAACGTAATCACTAATGGGCTGGTCCTCGTCAATTTCCCACGACCTAGTTTCAAGCAAATCAGTAAGTGCACAAATAACCACTAATTTGAGATGTCTTTAATTTTTAGCCATTGTTTTAAATGTATTTACTCTTTAGCCAGTACTTAATAAAATTTTACTCGCCCGGACAAAAATACCCGTGTGCTAGACATATGTGATGTATAAATATTAAGGACATAGTGTCCTTAACTTCACGAGTGTTGTGTAAATATTAAGGACAAAGTGTCCTGTATTTGCACCTTCTGCTGTTAAACTTTAGGCCATCATGTCATTAACTTCATATGTGCAGTATAAATGTTAAGGACGTGGTGTCCATGGGTGCTGTGTAAATATTAAGGACATAGTGTCCTTAACTCCATGAGTGTTGTGTAAATATTAAGGACAAAGTGTCTTGTATTTGCACCTTCTGCTGTTAAACTTTAGGACATCATGTCCTTAACTTCATATGTACAGTATAAATGTTAAGGACATGGTGTCCTTAACTTCATGTATGCAATGTAAATGTTAAGGGCATAATGTCTTTAACTTGAATTTGCAACTTCTGTTGTTAAACTTTAGGACATCATGTCCTTAACTTCATATGTACAGTGTAAATGTTAAGTACATAGTGTCATTAACTTCATGTGTGCAATGTAAATGTTAAGGACATAATGTCCTTAACTTGTATTTGCACCTTCTGTTGTTAAACTTTAGGACATCATGTCTTTACTTCATATGTGCAGTATAAATGTTAAGGACATGGTGTCCTTAACTTCATGTGTGCATTGTAAATGTTAAGGACATAGTGTCCTTAACTTTATGAGTATTGTGTAAATATTAAGGACATGGTGTCCTTAACTTCATGAGTGATGTGTAAAATATTAATGACATGGTGTTCTTAACTTCATGAGTGATGTGTAAAATATTAAGACATGGTTTGTCCTTAATATTTACACAACACTCGTGAAATTAAGGACATCATGTCCTTAATATTTACACATCACTCATGAAGAAAGGATAAAAATGACTTTGATTCAATTTTAATAGAGTAATGGCTATTTTTGCTCAACATTAAATATATTGGCTAAAAAGTAAATACCACTTAAAAAAGTGGCTATACCACGCAATTTCTTGCACATATGGCATCCAACACACGTAAGCAGAGAAAGGAACAAGACAAAATAATAACAATAACCATAATGGTAATAAGAATATTAATTATTAATAATAGATGAAGTAAAAGTAGGGGAATTAAAATATAATAAGAGCCGTTTAAGACGAGAGCAATTCTACGATGCACTGCCTTGACAGGAACTTATAAAATTCACGTAAACCAAGTCAAATACTTCCAAGAATAATCCAAAGAAAATTACGATGCACGGAGATAAAATTCTCAAAGATGCAAGTCATTCTAAAGAACAAGTACAAATCTAAAAATGCAGCCTAAATAATCACATGTACTCGTGAAATGGATAATGCTAAGTGCCTATGACACAACTAATTATATTCACTCAGCATATAACAATACTAATTTTCCCATGAAGTGGCAACCTAATAACCCAAACGAGAGAAACTTATCACGCTAAGAAATGCAATTAGAATCAAATTTCAGCAATATTCAAATCACATGCTCTGCAAAACTCAAACAGTCGTATGTGAATTAACAATTCCAAATACACACCCTTCACGTAAAACTAGGTGACAGGTGAGAACGGCTACTTCATGAAGGGATTAATTAAACCGCTAGCTTCACATATAGTAAGATCCAAGTTAATAACCCTCAATTAGCAGAGACTAGAACAAAATCAAATTAACTAAGTGCTTGACAAATTGCTTGAACTGACTCATGATAACTAATAACTTGACAAAGACCAGCATGGACATCTTCAAAATATTGAAACAATAATTAATTTTTTTAAAACCAACTGCTCGAAAGGAAAAGAAAGATGGTTAAAAAGAAACTTATCACAAATTAAGGAAGATGGCTTTGATTAACCGTATAACAAAGCATGTCCTAAGAACCAATAGTAAAGCACTTCTGGAGAAACACCAATCCTTAATAGAGTTTGAAATGCATGAACGAGACACAACATTTAACACAAAATCGGCAAACGCAGAAGATCAAAACTTCAAAGATTACACCAAAATAGTCCAATGAATGCAAAATCAGAAGACTCAACCAACTCAAATGTTAATCAAATTTTATAAATCTGATCCCCAAGCTTATAGCTCTCTAATTAATATAAAGTTAAGCATACGCACGATAAACCATTCTTAAACGACTCTATTATATTTTAGCTTCACAGAAAGTAGATGGATCATAGAGGAGAGTAGCGAAAAGGACCTGGAAATGTGTTCAAAATTTATTTGATGAAGAGTGCGATTACAAGCAAAATTTCGACTTCAACACTTCGCTCCGAAAAAACACCAGCGGAAACTCGACAAGAACCGCGAACTCGGAAAACCACGAACAAACCTCACTTCGACTGTAACACAATTCCACGCAACACCAACCTCGAACAAAAACGAAATTCAAACGAGCTCCGTAATAAAGTGAAAATCGAAATCAGAAAGAAGATGATTGAAATATTCTTTTTTGTTTGATTTTCTGGAATTTTAAGAAGAAGCAAAGACTCGAATGAGAAATTGAAGAACCTTTTTTTGAAACACTAAAATAATTCTCTCAATTTTCTATCCCAAAAATCCCCCTCCAAAACGTGAAAACGTCTCATATATAGAGAGAGATACTAGAACCTTCTCTCTTTTTTTCTCCACAAAACCCAATCCGAAAATTCTCAAAAAATTCGAAAAACCTTCGGATTTTCCTTTTTGTGAACAATTTAGGGAAAAATGGAAGGCCTGGATCGATTGTGAATCAATCCACGACTCCCATCAATCCAATAATCGCTCAAAAGAGAACAAAGGGTACAAAGGGAAGGGGGGACCCAAACCGTGTGCCGGAAAAGTAGTTGATGCAGCGGCAGAGGGCAGGAGGGTGGAGGTGTGCGGCTAGGTTAGAAAATTTAGGTTTTGGGTGTGAAATGTTATAAAGGGGTATTTATTTGGTATGAAAAATAAATGTCAGCCCTTAGATTGGAAGCATTTGAATGGCTACGATTACATTTCATTTTTAAAGGGCTGACAGGGTTGTGGGTCAAGCGGGTTGGGTCAAATCTGGTGGGCTAATGTCTTATTGGGCTCAGGTTGATTGGTAAAAATTACATTGGGCGCCCTATTTTGTCGCCCATTTTTAACTTATACCCGTTTTGTTTTTCCGTTTGCATCTATACCCATTTTTTTGTTAAAAGTATTTTAAAAAGTCGATTTTGCCCTTCTTTAATAAAAGACTATTGACAAACTGCAGGACAAAGACTTAAGCATGTTTAGGCTGAAGTTTTAGCAAATAAACTAAAAAACTTCAGCTTGTTTAAACTGAAATTTTGGATAAAACTCAGGACAAAACTGTAGACTGCATTACAAAACTTCAGCATATTTTGGTATGAAATTTTAGCAAATGAACTAAATAACTTCAGCATGCATTAGCAAAAACTCTTTAGAAAATTACATATTGCAAGACAATTACTTCAGCATGTTTAGTCTGAACTTTTAGCAAATGAACTAAGAAACTTCAGCATGTTTAGTCTGAAGTTTTAGCAAATGAACTAAATAATTTCAGCATGTGTTTGTCTGAAGTGTTAGCAAATGAACTAAATAACTTCAGCATGCGTTAGCAAAAACTCATTAGAAAATTACATACTACAAGACAAAAACTTAAGGATATTTAGTTTGAAGTTTTAGCAAATGAACTAAATAACTTAACCATGTTTAGTTTGAAATTTTAGCAAATGAACTAAATAACTTAAGCATGATTAGTCTGAAGTTTTAGCAAATGAACTAAATAACTTCAGCATGTTTAGTTTGAACTTTTAGCAAATGAACTAAATAACTTCAGCATGTTTAGACTAAAGTTTCAGATAAAATTCATGACAAAACTGTAGACTGCGGGATAAATAACTTCACCATGCATTAACATGAAATTTTAGCTTCAATGTGAAACAACTTCATAGCATGAAGTTTTAGCTTCAACATGAAACAACTTCATGCTACATTAGCATGAAGTTTTAGTTTCAAGGTGAAACAACTTCATGCAAGTGTGATTCTGAAGATGAATCTCGACAAGTTTCTGATTTTTTTATAAAGTTGCTGAGAGGAGAGGAGGAGATCGTTTTATATCTTTTGCCAGGGGTGTAATTATCATATTATTACGGATTTTTTGTGAGATGGCTACCAAATCAATATTTTTAAAAAATAGGGTACAAGTTAAAAGGTGGCACGAATGCAGGGTACGGCTGCAAATCCCCCGGTTGATTGGGAAATCCGAAAATCGTACCTTTTAAGACAAAAATTAGCCAGAATTCATTCTTCTTTTCTAAGGATGAAAATAAAAGTAAATAAATAACAAAAATATGATTAATAATGGACTTTAATTGAAACAGAATTTATATTAAAACAAATTATTTTTGTATTTTTTCAAAGATTATATTAAGATAAAAATAAATAAAGATAGGTTAAAATCATAGCAAAATTAAAATAACATTACTATAAAATACTAATTAACCTGAATTAAATAGAAATATGCAATAAGATGAGAAAAATTATAAGAATGAAACTATTTTTGTGTTTTCAAATTTATGTTCTAAAATTAAAAGTAAAAACAAACTAAAACCCTATTAAAATAATTTAAGTAAATATTTTAAAACACTAAGAATAATTTTAAAACTTGTGCGGGTCAAAAATTACGTGCTTACAGTTGCCCCTCTTTGCTTTGGAACACAGAGTGTTTTTGAGAAAAAAATCAAGTAAGCAACGTAATTAATTTCTGACCTGACACTTATTCAGAGAAAATAAAGATAGGTAAAAAGAGTGTGACCGAGCCCTGGTATCTTAGCTGCCTACATATCCTTGGTTATAAAGGAATCAGGTCACGTGTAGTTCGGAATTAAAAGAGTGATGGAGTATGTTGAGGTAGCGAGCCGATTGAAGTGTCGTCGAGGTTCCGATCCGCGGTTCCTATCATTACATAAAAAATAAAAATGAAATTAAAATTATAAGGAAAACTACAAAATCCTATCTACTCTTCTGTCATGAATCTTCCTCAGTCTTGTTGTGTATCTCCATTTGTGGACTCACATTCCTAAGACGAGCTTCTGCTTCTTCTAACTTGAATTGAAAATTGAAAAATTGGTCATATTCTTCAGGCGGGCTCCTGGTGCTTCTGACTTGAAATAAAATTAAAAATTGACCATGTTCTTCAGGCGGGCTCCTGCTACTCGAACTTGAAATAAACTTGAACTTGCGATCCCTCATTCTTTAGGTGGGCCTGCTGCTTTGACGTGAACTTGAAGTAGACTTGAGCTTAAAAGCAATTTTTGAAGTAAATACCCTCAGCCGAGATACCCACTTTGAAGAAACCTTCTGTGAATCTGAAGTTGTTTCTTTAACCTTTCTGACACTAAAATGTAGAGTGACTAATGATATAGAACTACCTCAAGTCTCAACACGATCCAACACAAATCTCAGATCTTATCCATATGCAAATTCGGAAAATCCTCAAATACCACTATGAATCTTGAACCAATTAAAACCTTCTTGAAAATCATCCACTCTGCTCAAATCTCCAATGAACCACCCCAGACGAGCCAAACGACTTATACTTCATTCACACATAGACATCTCAAGAAGTAATCCCCACTTTAAGCAATCGAGTGAATCCCTACTCCATGCACATTATATCATCCACGAATAACAAACCCGAATCATCCCAAGATTTTCGTATATCCATAAAGTGTAATATATCATGTATCCAGAAATTTTATTACTCGAGTCATCCTCAAAAGCAATCTCTTCAAGTCATAATTGTTCCACAAGTATGCCTCAGACCCAAAACTGACATAACACATGACCATGCAATCTAATCGTCGATAGCAGACTCCCCCACTTGGCTCGAAGCCATAGAACACAATGTCTGATAATCCCATAATACCCTTACTCTATAACTGCCATAATATCGTACTGTAATTCAACTAAATCCCTCATAGGCTCCTATAGCTCCGATCATAAAATACCTCAAATCCTCTGCTAAGCGCATATCCATCCTCGCGGCAGTCGTGCAAACTTTTTCAAGCGATATGAACTCAAATTGCAACACATATAACCCACTATTAGAAGAAAAACTCTCACCAAAAACATCATTAAGATCATACATACGTAGACCACCCCCGCAGGAGATAATCCACCTGCTCAGCCTCAAACTGGCATCTCTCTATGACCCCATCATAGTCGCAACCACTATGCAATCGCTAAATCCCCCTCCCCCGATTCTGAACTCGTCATTAATACATAAGAATCTACTTTATTCCACAAACGAACAACATGGAAGATCTCTCAACACGCTCATAACTCGAGACTATACAGCACATCAAAGCAAAAATCAATCATCCATAATCCTTTTGCATCCGGAGCAAAATTCTTCTCGTCATATCCAACCCATTTAAACACATCATGCAGTCACATCATACTCATCATATAGCTATGCAACCACTCATCGAGCCATCAATCCCACTCTTAGGGACACTACCGGGTATATGAGTCCATAAGCACATACTCACACTATAGAAACCACTAAGCCCAAGCTGCGGTCTAAACCTGGCCTCAAGTCCTCTAGACTGACCTATAACCACAATACCAAGAACACATCTCGCACCTCATCCATGACATCATGAGCCGTCGATGCACAATTGATTCCACGTGCTCAACATAACATACGAGTGGATGGAAATAAGTCAAGGATATACGCTTCAAGTTGAATCAAAGTCGCACGATAAGAAAGAAAAGATGGGAAGTTTTCCTAAATGCCATGTAGCCTCTCGAAGATAGGTATGGATGTCACCATACCAATCCGCAAGACTTTACTAGACACTTGCTCATGACTCGTAGAACCTATAAACCTAGAGCTCTGATACCAACTTGTCACGATCCAAAATCAATCTAGTCGTGATGGCACCTAACCCAATCCGATAGGTAAGCCAACTAACAGTCAACACAATTCAAATAAGAATATTAAGAAATTAATAATGAATTAACTGAAAATTTTATAAAATAACCTAAGGACTGGTAGTACAAGTCATGAGCCATTAAAACATAGATTACAAAGCTGGTATGAAATGAATACATAAACAAAATTTGAATCTAAAACTACCAAGAATAAGTGATAGCTATATCCGAAAGGCAGGTACATCTTCAGTGCCAGCTCCCGTCATCCACAGCGTCTCAGCTCCAAGATTTGCACACAAGGTGTAGGAGGTGCAGTATGAGTACAACCAACCCTATCTACTCAGCAAGTATCATAACTAACCTCGGTGAGGTAATAAAAAACAATAATTATAAATGATGCCCGCTAATCACCTCTACAATTCATAACTCTAATAAGTATAAAATAATAATATGATCAATTCATGGATTACAGATTAAAATCACTTTGGTGCACACAATAACTTAATGTACTCTGCTCAGTCAACAATCCAGCATATAAAGAGGATATGCAAATAAAGCAGGTAAACAACCAAGGAAATTACAAGTAAAGATGAAATGCAATAACCAAAACCAAACAATCCATTGCGGCGTGCAACCCCATCCAAAAGAAATCACATTACGGCTCTAAGGCCCATACCAGAATTTTAGTAACTGAACCAAACCAATAACCAGCTCTCCCAGAGCCCACATCAACCAGAAACCCGTCGATTTCTCGCAATCTGCATGTACACCATCAAGAGAGAAACATGAGAGGGTGACCCTAGGGGGATGGATCCATATCCATACGCAGCACAGACAACTCACGTATTATCAGCTCGGCGTGGTCACAGGATTAATATCATAATCCGTCTGGCGTTGTCACATGCTCAATATCATGGATATGCTCGACGTGATCACATGCTATATCACAATCCGCCTGGCATGGTCACATGGTATATCACAATCCGGCTGGCGTGGTCATAGGCACAATATCACGATCTGCCCGGTGATCACATGCACAATATCACTGTCCTCCCGGCGTGGTCCTAGGCACAATATCACAATTCACTTGGTGTGGTCACATGCATAATATTATAGTCCGTCCGGCGTGGTCACAGGTACAATATCACAATCCGTTCAGTGTGGTCACAGACTACCAGTCCAAATTATATCACATATAAAGAAGATATACAAGAATACATTTACATGATCAAAGAACAATCAAGTTTCACAATCCTGGACTGGTATAAGTGACATGCTAAGGTGTAGGCATGTGAAAGTGTGATATCATAGCTCAAATCAAGTGAATAGGTCACAAAATAGCAGCTATTAGGCTTAATCAAGAGATTAACCTCTATACAGCCTCAAACATGGCTCAAATAGCTCACAACAAGGTACAGATAAGAGAAACATCATAGTATGAAGCTTAGCAATCAATTTAAGTCATATCATAGCCTAAGCACTACTCCGTCAATGGAAAAATATCATGTGCACGCACATGGACTTAGCCCCACACATGTACGCCACACATATCACGTAGCTATCACAAATAACTTAAGCAACTAGTGCCTCAACCAAGTTTAGGTAAGATACTTACCTCAAGCAAGCCAAATCGATACTCTAAAAGTGCCATCCTGCATGAATCGACCTCCGAACAGCTCGAAACTAGCCAAAAGCAACTCAAAAATATCAAATAATGCCATAGGAATCAAGCCCAAACGATAAAGGTCAAATCTTTAATCAAATACTCAAAGTTAACTAAAAAGTAAACCCCGGGGTCGCACCCCAAACCCGATAAAACTCACAAATTCTGACAACCCATTCGAATACGAGTCCGAATATATAATTGGTTTTCAAATCCAACCTCAATTTCATGTTCAAAATCCCAAAATTCATTCTCTTAAGTTCAAGTAAAAAACCCCCAATTTCTTCTCTTCAAATCTTTGATTTAGGTGTAATAATCCATGAAAAAATAAAATATATAATCAAAACAAAGATAAAATTACTTACCCTCAAGATTTAGGTGTTTAAACCCTCCAAAATTGCCTTACTTATGTTCCAAGAACTTAAAAAGTGAAGAAAATAAACTCAAAATCCTAAAATTGGATATTAAATACCACTGTCGGGCCTCCTTCTTCACGATCGCGGTCACCAACCCCGCGATCGCGGTTCACAAAATGCCCAACACTTTTTTACCCTTCGCGATCGCGGCCAAGAATCTCCGCGATAGCGACGAACAAATCCGAACAAACTTGCTCAACTCTTCCAGACATCCTCTAGTATATGGCCATAAACTTCTGCACAAAATTCCAAATGACAAGCGGTTTGATTTTCTAAAACCTAGACGCAAAGGGCTAGAATTTTTATTTTTAGATCATCTCCAAATTTCTTATGGATTGCAAGATATAAGCTCCAAAAATTAGCTCAGCGACAGTAGAAATTTCTTTTGCACGATCGCGAAAAAGGCCATCGCGTTCGCGATTCACAATATCCCAACAACAATTTACTCTTTGCGTACGCGGCTCAGTGGTCCGTCCGTGATCACGATTCACACCTCTGTAACCAAAAACCAGCAACTGAAAATGGCCTAGAAATGATCCGAAACCACCCCGAAACTTACCCGAGTCCCTCAGGACCTCGTACAAACATGCCAACAAGTCCAAATACATTACGCAAACTTATCCGAAAGCTCAAAACATCATAAAAATATCATAACCAAGAATTGAAGATCGATCATTCTCATAACTTTCAAACCTTCAAACTTCGTTGAACGCGTCTGAATCCTACCAAATCAACTCGGAATGAAACCAAACTTTGCACACAAGTTTCAAATGACAAAACGGAGCTCTTCCAAGTCCCGAAATAAAAATCTGAACCCTATAGCCACAAAGTCAACTCACGGTCAAACTTATGAAATTTCTTAACCTTTAAATTGCCAACTTTCACCAAAAAAAAAAAAAAAATCAAACTAGGAACTTCCAAATCGAAATCTAAACATACGCCTAAGTCCTAAATCACCATACGAACCTATTGGAATCATTAAAATACGAATCTGAGACTGTTTATACAAAAGTCAAATCTTGGTCACTCAACTTAAAGCTTCCAAATATGAAAATTTCTCTTCCAAATCAAATCCCAAACCTCTCGAACATCAAAAACAACCATACACACAAGTCGTGATACATCATATGAATCTACTCAAGACCTCAAACCACCGAACGGAATACTAAAGCTCAAAATGACCAGTCGGATCGTTAAATATATTGACAACAAATTGACCTTGCTTTGATACCAATATAGATTAATCAGTAATAGGAACATCGATTATGTACCTGTTAACAACAACGAAAGTTTTGTATCGATGAATTGCTCCAAGTCGGCCTCGTCTCTCTTGGAAACAAAATTTTTGTTCACAAACTAGATGCCTTGCTCTAACAGTATATTTACTTTCTTAGAGAGAGAATTGCGTATGCTCTTGATTTTTCCTTTTTGCCGGAGAAATATACAAATGAGGAATAGAGAAAGAATTACTAATTGGGAACTTCTATTTGCACGTTCCCATATCTCTTAATAACATGCGGTAGTTTTTAGGAGTTATAAAACCTCCATTGGTAACCCCCTTAAGTTTAATCTCTTCTAAACGTGTCGGGTCGGTCCACATAAACGACCCGCGATCCAAACCTAATATCCAACAACCTATACAATCTAAACTATATATTCACCAATACCCATTTCCTTTCATTTACAATGGTGGTCATTAAAATAATTACAATTTATACATATTTTAATCTCCATCATTCACATTCCCATATTATGCCACTTAATCCTTTTTTTCTTTTCTTTTTTCTTTTTTCACCTCTTTTTCTCCTTTTACGTTTTATTTCTCTCCTTTCTATCATTTTTCTCCTATTCTCTTTCCTTTCTTTTTTACTCCCTTTCTAATTTCATTCAATTCTTTTTTCTTTATTTCCCTTTTCTCCATAATATGATTTTATTCACTTTTTTGCTTCTTTTTTTATTTTTTATTTTTTTAATAATAAAAAGATAACTGATATAGTAAATTTTTATTTACTCTTTTTTTACTATAACTGGCAGAGTATACCTTATTTTGTTTGTTTTATTTTTTATATATTAATTATTAGAAAATAACATATACTGTACACTTTTTTTGTCTTATACTACTTTTCTTTTATTTGTTCTTTTTTTAAATATGGTATTGTTGTTAATATTTCTGGCATATAGTATATCATAATAGCGTATTAGTGTAACAAAAATGATATATCAGCAAAATAAAATGAGCTGGTAATATTTAGTATTATTTCATATTTTACACAATAGTATACTAAAATGGTATATTAATATACCAAATAGGTATATTACTAAATGTCTATTACTATACCTACTTTTTATATAGTGAATAGTACCTCCATGGAACTCCATCGAATATGTCATTTTATAAAATATTTGAAAAATGTATGAGAACTTCGTTTAAAAATTTAAAAACGACCTGAAAATTTTAAAAAACTAAAAAATGATATAATTATAATACTATACCGTTACACTATATTATATACTATAACAATATAATCTCGAAGTAAACTATGTACTGTTAAATTATATATTGTATACCAAATAGACACAATATATCAAAATGGTATCTTATAGTCTTCGTTCAATAGTATAATATTATATTATATTGTATACCATAATAGTATACTGTTGGATTAATTATTGTATATCAATATGGGATACAATATAATATTTTGGTATACAGTATAAATTCATCTTATTCGCTAGTTTAAATCAATTTCAACTCAAAAAACAATCTATGGTTCTCCATCAATTTGGCTCAAAACTTCGCCACAACATCCAATCAATATTTCAAACATGCTCCCGTTAGAATAAGATCGAAATAACTACAAGCTTAACAAACCCAATTATGATTTTTAAGCTTTGAGGTATTTCAATGGTAGATTTAAATTCTTTATAAGAAATCTTCAAAAATCATCGTTAATACCACAATCTACACATCAAAGAACAGCAATCGGTGAATTTCAAAGCAAAATACTTCAAACACACACGGGAATTTTGATCTTCAATTTTGAACTCGAGATCTATTTTTTTCTTTAGATCTATAATTATATCTACTACTTTAAAGTGCTTCTCTATTGAATAAAGACTCACTAAGAACTTTTTTCCCACTCAATTTTCTTACTAAAAGCAAAACTATCGAAGAGAGAATTTCAGAACTTATTCAGTAAAATTATAGCTCCAACAAAAGAATAAAACAATACACAAAAAATAAAAAGGTAAAGAAATAACCAAGCAACGAGAATTCCAGAAAGAAGAAGAATGAAAAATAAGCTTTTAGATATTGGGAGAACGAGTGAAGATGTGGCTGTCATTTTCCTCTAGAATGAAAAATGGATCTTTAGAGAGTGGAGCCTATTGGTGAAGACGCTGCCATTTTTTATTTTTTGAGAGATCTGAAAATGGAGAGAGAGAGTAGGTACAGGGTAAAAACTAGTAGAGAAATCAAAAAATGAATAAAAAGAATGAGTAGTCAAGTAAATAAATTGAGCCCCATAGGTTCAAAATAAATTTACCATTCGTAGCAATAATTTCAGAAAGTTATCATTTATAGCTATATTTAAATTTTATAGCAAATCCACTCTTAATACTAAAATAAGATATCAATTGTTTTGGACTGAAACAAGAGAGCAACCAGCTCTCGTAACAGTTGGTTAGACCACCCGCTTAATAAGTGGAGGTCTTAAGTTTGACTCTCACTGAGAGCATTTTATCTTTTGTATTTTTGTATTTTACCTTGGTTGTATTCGTTGCACGAATGAATACAGTTGAGACAAGTTGTATTCGTTATGCGAAAGAATACAGTTGTGTAACAACCCGATCGGTTATTTTGTGTAATTGTGCTCCGTTACCCCTTTTATGCTTCACACATGTGTGTTCCGGAAAGCTTTCAGGTTGATTCACACTCCATTCTTGACTTAGAAGTTTAAATTAGAAAATGTTGAACAAATTTTAACTTTTGTGAAAACGACCCCGGAACTGTGTGTTGATGGTTCCGTTAGCTTTGTATCGTGCTTTCGGACTTGGGCGTATGTCCGGAAGTGATTTTGGAAGTCCGTAGGTTAATTTGTATCAATTTGACGAAATTTGGCAATTTGAAGTTGAAAAGTTTGACCGTAGGTTGACTTTTAGCTATCGAGCTCGGAATTTGATTTTGGGACTTGGAATAGGTCCGTTTTACTTAGAACTTGTCTGCAAAATTTGATTCCATTTGGAGTTGATTTGATAAGATTAAGACGTTTAGTTGTAATTCTAGAAATTTTGAACTTTACTTTGAAATTTATGCGTTTTAGAGTTCAATTCGTAGTTTAGATGTTATTTTTGCGTTTTAATCGAGCGAGCAAGTTTACATGATATTTTTAGACTTGTGTGAATGTTTGGTTTGGAGCCCCGAGGGCTCGGATGAGTTTCGGATATATATCAAAATGGTTTTGAACTTAAAATGAGTTGTTGGTGTGCTGGTGCTCAGTTTTCGCAATTGCGAAGGTGACAATATGGGGCAGATGTCGCAATTGCGACTTCCCTTGCGAAGGCAACATGATTTTGACTTAGTCTGCATTTGCGAATATTTGTTCGCTTTTGCGATGTTGTCCAGTTCGCAATTGCGAAGCCTTTTCTCACAATTGTGATGATGCATGAGACTGTCAGGGTTCGCAAATGCGAGCCCTGGTCTGCAATTGCGAGGGTTCGCTAATGTGAACCTTGTGCTACAAATGCAACATCTGCAGCTGGTACAAAGGGCCGGGAGACGTGATTTTGAAAATATTTTCTCATTTTTGAACCATAGACTCAGTAAGAGGCGATTTGGAGAGGGACTTTTCACCTACAAACTTTGGATAAGTAATTCTAATCTATTTCTAATCATATTCCATCAATATATCATAGATTTTAACATCAAAATCATGTGAATCAAAGTGAAAAATTGTGAAACCTTGTCAAGTATTTGAAAAATAAGAATTTGAGTTATTAGAGTTGATTTGGACTCGGATTTTGAAACTAATCACATATATGAACTCGTGGGGTCATGGGTAATCGGAATCTACCTTGAACCCAGATTTTGACCGAGCGAACCCCGGGTTGACTTTTTAGAAAAAGTGTAAAGATCTTAGCTTTATCTATTGTAATTAATTTTTCTAGCATTGTTTGATGATATTAAGTCGATTTTGGTTAGATTTTTGCCGTGAGGAGACGAATTTTAGGGGAAAAGCTATTTCTGAGGGTTGAATTGGCCTAATTGAGGTAAGTATCTTGCCTAACTTTGTATGAGAAAATTACCCCTTAGGTTTGATATTGATTGATTCATTTGTGCTATGTGAAAGTCATGCACGCAAGGTGACGAGTGAGTACACGGGTGGTGCATGGTATTTGACTGGTTTAGGCTACTTAGACTATTTCCATGCTTTAATTAAAATGTTGTATCATGTTCTAAATCTTCATAGTCAATCTATTCTTATTTGTGTTAGTCTATCCTTACATGCCTTAATTGACTTGTTTAACACTTGTGCTACATCCTACTTGATAAATTGCTCTCATGCTTTAGTTGAACTTGTTGGCCCCTTGTTTGATACATGTCATCCCTTTCATTGTTGATTATCATTACTTAAAGTCATTGTACGTGTTATCTTTTTCATTGTTAATTATTATTATTTGAAGTCATTGTTACTAGTTATCTCGTTCGTTGCCATTATTCTCATTCGAAGTCATGTTATTCCTTCCATTGTGAGTTATTGGTATTTAGTTTGTAGTTACACATTATCCTTCTCATTGTTGAGTTTTTGATGTTGAAGTTGTGGAAGGCGTATCATTTTGAAGCAATACTGATAATTGTTGAGCTACCTTTCTTGTTGAGAATTTACATTTATTATTATTGTTTATATTCTTGTATACGTTGTGGTGGAGCCATGGGCTATTGCTGTAAAAATATTGATATTGTTGATTGTTGGCAAGTTGTGATATATGGACCCTTGTGGTGCGAGTTGTTATTGTGATGTGTTATTGACGCACATGCAGAGGTATAAGGCTTATGGCTAATATATATACGGCAGTATTAGGTGGGAGTTATGTGGGTGTTACTGGTAGGGGAACTACGTGAAGCCACGCAGCACCATATGGTGGGCTAAAGTGCGTGTATCTATATCGGCAAAACTGGGTTTTTTCAAAACCTATTTCAAATGTAAGGCTCACGCGGCGGCATAAGAAAAGATTGTGATTGAGATTGTGAATTGTGAATACGAGGCGGTACCTCAGTTGTGATTCTTGATATATATACACGAGGCGGTACCTCGGTGGTGATTCTTATTATACACGAGGCAGTACCTCATAGTGATTCTTATTATTTTGTTCTTTCTGGTTTTTGTCAGTTATTGTCCGTATATGATCATTGTGGTTGCCTTTAACTAATTTATTTATGTTATTTCTGTGCTTACAATTCCGGTATTAGTTTATGTTGTTAACTGTTTCGTATCAGTTAATTCTCTGCTTCCTATTATTTATCCTTATTACGTTTTTCATACTGTTTATTTATATCCTAGTAGGTATCTTGATCTGGTCTCGGCACTACACTACCGAGATTAGACTTGATACTTACTGAGTACCATTGTGGTGTACTCATACTATGCTCTACACATCTTTTTGGGCAGATCCAGGTATGTCTGCCCGTGCCGGATGCTAGAGTTGATTTGAGTAGATGCCTTTGGAGACTTCAAGGTATACCTGCTCCATGCCCGCAGGCCTCAGAGTCACCTTCCCTATCTTTACTTCCTGTTGTATTTTCTTTCAGACAGTGATGTAGTAGATATTCTAGTTTTTATTCTATAGAACTTATGACTCAGTTTCGCCGGTCTTGGGGAGTGTACTGTTGTTGATCCTGTTTTTGGAAGTTTATATCACTTATTCAGTCATGTTTTAGTATTTTGTTAATTATTTTTGTCAAGTTATTTTTAACTGTTAGGCTTACCTAGTCGTAAAGACTAGGTGCCATCACGACATCATACGGAAAGAAATTGGAGTCATGACAAGTTGGTATCAGAGCTCTAGGTTCATAGGTGTTACGAGTCATAAGTAGGTTTACTAGAGTCTTGCGGATCGGTACAAAGACGTCTGTACTTATCTTCGAGAGGTTACAGAACTATTAGAAAAAACTTCACTTCTTTGATTCCTTATTGTGTGAATTGGTTGGCTTCGAAAACTGAATCTTTGACTTTATATTTTCTCACAGATAGTGAGGACACGCATTGCTGGATCTGACGATCAGACACCCGCGCCTCCTGCTAGAACCGCGAGAGGCCGGGGCCGGGGTAGAGGTCGAAGAGGGGCATGTGGTGCAATCAGAGCACCTGCTCGAGCTGTGACAGAGAAGTCACCAGTAGCTCCAGTTGGGGGGCAGGAATCTGAGGCACCTGTTTCCACCCTAGTACTTCAGGAGACCCTCGCACAGTTCTTGAGCATATTTGATACCTTAGCTCAGGCGGGGTTGATTCTACTTGCACCAGTCATATCTCAGGCTGGGGGAGGAGCTCAGACTCTTGCAGCCCGTACCCCAGAGCAGCAGGTCCAGGTTGATCAAGTCTTAGAGGTTATACCGGTACAACCTGTTGTTCCAGTTCAGCCCGCGGTTAGGGCAACATCTGAGGAGGAGCATCTTAGACTTGAGAGGTTCAAGAAGTATCACCCTCCTACTTTCAGTGGTTTGGCTTCAGAGGATGCACATGATTTTTTAGAGGAGTGCCATTATATTCTCCGCACCATGGGTATTGTGGAGACGAGCGGGGTTGCTTTTACTACATTCCAACTGTCGGAAGCAGCGTATCAGTGGTCATGACTGTACGAGGATGGTAGCCAGCCGATGCAGCTTCACTTACATGGACTCAGTTTTCAGAGTTATTCTTAAGAGAGTTTGTTCCTCAGACTCTTAGGGATGGATGGCGTGCAGAGTTTGAGCAGCTGCGCCAGGGTACTATGACTGTGTCAGAGTATGTTGTCCGATTCAGTGACTTATCCAGCCATGCACCTGCCTTGGTTTCTACAGTCAGAGAGCAAGTCCGTCAATTTATCGAAGGGCTCAACTATGGTATTAGATTCAGCATGACCTGAGAGTTGGAGACAGATACCCCATATCAGCAGGTGGTTGAGATTGCACGGAGGTTGGAGGGTATGCGCGACCGTGAGAGAGAGGACAGGGAGGCCAAGAGGCCTTGAGGCACTGGAGGATTTAATGGTGGCCACACTGCAGCTACATCCCATCATGGTAGGGGCTATGTAAGTCGTCCAGTTCATTCAGCACTTCCCGCTTATAGTGATGCTCCGGTTGTTCCGAGGTCTCAGGTTGCACGCTTTGCTCAGCCACTTTCTAGTGCACCTCCTACATGGCGTGCCTTCAGCAGTCAGTCCAGCCGACTAGGCCCGAGCTAATCCCAGCAGCCCCGCCCACTAAGAGCTTGCTTTGAGTGTGGTTATACCCGCCATATGGTTAGAGATTGCCCCAGACTCAGGAGGGGTTCACCTCTACAGACTATTCAGGCTCCACGAATTCAGTTAGGTCCACAGACTTCTCAGTCCATGATTGTTGCCCTAGTTGCTGCTCTACCCACACAACCAGTTAGGGGTGGGGGACGGGCGGGTAGAGGTCGTCCTGGAGAGGGAGGCCAGGCCAGATTTTATGCTTTTTCGGGTAGGGCGGAGGCAGTTACTTCAGTCTTAGTCATTCTAGGTTTGGTTCTGGTTTGCCATAGAGATGCATCAGTCTTATTTGATCCGGGATCCACTTATTCATATGTGTCATCTTACTTTGCTCCGTATTTAGATATATCTCGTATTTTTTTGAGTTCTCCTATTTATATATCCATGCCTGTGGGAGATTCTATTGTTGTGGACCGTATGTGTCGGTCGTGTTTAGTTGTTATTGGTGGTTTTGAGACCAAAGTTGATTTATTGTTACTTAGTATGGTAGACTTTGATGTTATCTTGGGCATGGACTGGTTTTCGCCCTATCATGCTATTCTACATTGTCATGCCAAGACTGATACGCTGGCTATGCCAGGTTTACCACGGTTATAGTGGATGGGTACATTGGATTATGTTCCTAGCAGGGTTGTATCATTTCTAAAGGCTCAAAGGATGGTTGAGAAGGGGTGTGATGCTTATCTAGCCTTTGTGAGAGATGTCAGTATTGATACTCCTACCGTTGAGTAAGTTTTAGTAGTGAGAGAATTCCCAGATCTATTTCCAGTGGATCTTCCGGGCATGCCGCCCGATAGGGACATCAATTTTGGTATTGACTTATTGCCGGGCACTCAACCCATTTCTATTCCACCATATCGTATGGCCCCAGCAGAGTTGAAGGAGTTAAAAGAGCAGTTGTAAGAGTTGCTCGATAATGGTTTCATTCGGCCTAGTGTGTCATCGTAGGGTGCTCCGGTCTTGTTTGTGAAGAAGAATGATGGTTCTATGTGCTTGTGTATTGATTATCGACAGTTGAACAAGGTTACAGTGAAGAACATGTATCCATTGCCATATATTGATTACTTGTTTGATCAGCTACATGGTTCCAGAGTGTTCTGAAAAATTGATTTGCGATCAGGTTATCATTAACTAAAGATTCGGGATCCGAATATTCCGAAGATTGCCTTTAGGACTCTGTATGGTCACTACGAGTTCCTTTTGATGTCATTTGGGATGACCAACGCCCCAACAACATTTATGCACCTGATGAATAATGTATTTCTGCCTTATCTTGATTCATTCATCATTGTGCTTATTGAAAACATCTTGGTGTACTCCCGCAGCCGGGAAAATCATGAGCAGTACTTGAGGATCGTGCTTCAGACCTTGAGAGACAAGAAGTTGTATGAAAAATTCTCAAAGTGTGAATTCTGGCTTGATTCGGTGGTGTTTGTGGCTCATGTGGTGTCGAGTGAGGGGATCAAGATAGATCCGAAGAAGATTGAAACAGTGCAGAGTTGGCCCAGACCATCTTCAGCGGCTGAGATTCAGAGTTTTCTTGGTTTGACCGGGTATTATTGTCATTTCGTAGAGGGTTTCTCATATATAGTTGCACCAATGACCAGATTGACTCAAAAGGGTGCTCCTTTCAAATGGTCCGAGGAGTGTGAGGCGAGCTTTCAAAAGCTCAAGACTGCTTTGACTACAACCCCAGTGTTGGTGTTTCCTATGGGTTCGGGGTTTTATACTGTGTATTGTGATGGGTCACATGTTGGCCTTGCCGCGTTGTTGATGCAAGACGGTAGGGTGATTGCCAACGCGTCTCGGTAGTTAAAGACCCATGAGAAGAATTATTCAATCCACGACTTGGAGTTGGCAGCCATTGTTCATGCATTGAAGATTTAGCGACATTATTTGTACGGTGTCCCTTGTGAGGTCTTTACCGACCACCGGAGTCTACAACATCTATTCAAATAGAAAGATCTTAACTTGTGGCAACAGAGATAGTTAGAATTGCTTAAGAATTATGATATCACCATCCTGTGTCATCACGGGAAGGCCAATGTAGTGGCCGATGCCTTGAGTCGAAAGGCGGAGAGCTTGGGCAGTTTAGCATATCTACCGGCAGCGGAGTGGCCATTAGCATTGGATGTTCAGGCCTTAGCCAACTAGTTAGTTAGATTGGATGTTTTGGAGCCAGTCGAGTTCTTGTTTGCATGGTTTCTCGATCTTCCTTATATGATCGCATCAGAGAGCATCAGTATGATGACCCCCATTTGTTTGTCCTTAAGGACACGGTCCAGCACGGCGATGCCAAGGAGATTACTATTGGAGATGACAGCGTGTTACAGATGCAGGCCCGGTTATGTGTGCCCAATGTGGATGGGTTGCGTGAGTTGATTCTTCAGGAAGCCCACAGTTCGCAGTACTCCATTCATCCGGGTGCCGCTAAGATGTATCAGGATTTGAGGTAGCACTATAGGTGCAAGAGAATGAAGAAAGACATAGTGGAGTATATAGCTCGGTGCCAAAATTGTCAGCAGGTGAAGTATGAGCATCAACGGCCGAGTGGTTTGTTTCAGTGACTTGAGATTCCCGAGTGGAAATGGGAGTGTGTCACCATGGACTTTGTTGCTGGGCTCCCATAGACGCAGAAGAAATTTGATGCGGTATGGGTGATTGTGGACAGGTTGACCAAGTCGGCTCATTTTATCCCCGTAGTGACTACCTATTCTTCAGAGCAGCTGGCTCAAATCTAAATCTGCGAGATTGTCCGACTTCATGGTGTACCGGTATCCATCATCTCTGACCAGGGTACGTAGTTCACATCGCATTTCTGGAAAGGTGTACAGTGTGATCTAGGAACACAGGTTGAGTTGAGTACATCATTTTACCTCCAGACGGACGGACGGTCTGAGTGCACCATTCAGATATTGGAGGATATGCTTCGTGCCTGTGTTATGGATTTCGGGAGTTCTTGGGATCAGTTCTTGCCGCATGCGGAGTGTGCCTACAACAACAGCTACCAATCGAGTATTCAGATGGCTCCTTATGAGGTCCTATATGGGAGACGGTGTCGTTATCTAATTGGGTGGTTTGAGCCGGGAGAGGCTAAGTTATTAGGCATAGATTTGGTTCGAGATGCCTTAGAGAAGGTCAAAATGATCCAAGATCAGCTTCTTACAGCCCAATCTAGACATAAGAGTTATGCGGATCGGAAGGTTTGCGATGTTGCATTCATGGTTGGAGAGCGAGTCTTGCTCCGGGTTTTACCCATGAAGGGTGTGATGAGTTTCGGGAAGAAGGGCAAGTTGAGCCCTAGGTATATCAAACCTTTTGAGATCCTTGAGAGGATTGGTGAGGTGGCCTACAAGCTTGCTTTTCCACCTAGTTTATATGTGGTTCATCTGGTGTTCCATGTTTCTTGCTCCGGAAGTATTACGGTGATCCATTTATTGTTCTAGACTTCAGCACAATCAATTGGACAATGATTTGACTTATATTGAGGAGCCGGTGGCTGGCTTGGATCGATAGGTCCGGAAGTTGAGATCAAAGAGCATTGCTTCAGTAAAGGTTCAGTGGAGAGGTCATCTGGTTGATGAGGCGACCTGGGAGACCGAGCATGACATGTAGAGTCGTTATCCTCATCTATTCGCCACTTCAGGTATGTCCTTATGCACGTTCGAAGATGAACGTTTGTTTTAAGATGGGGAGAATGTAACGACCCGATCAGTCATTTTGTGTAATTGCGCCCCGTTACCCCTTTTATGCTTCACATATGTGTGTTAATAATTTTATGACTTGCGGGGTTGGTTAGATTTGTTCCGGGAAGCTTTCGGGTTGATTCGAACCCCTTGATTCTTGGCTTAGAAGTTTAAATTAAAAAATATTGACCAAACTTTGACTTTTGTGAAAACGACCCCGAAATTGTATTTTGATGGCTCTGATAGCTTCGTATCGTGATTTCAGACTTGGACGTATGTCCGGAAGTGATTTTGGAAGTCCGTAGGTTGATTTGTATCGATTTGTCAAAATTTGGCAATTTGAAGTTGAAACCATAGGTTGACATTGAGCTATCGAGCTTGGAATTTGATTTTCGGACTTGGAATAGGTCCGTTATGCCATTTAGAACTTGTCTGCAAAATTTGATACTATTGGGAGTTTGATAAGATTCAGACGTTTAGTTGTAATTCAAGAAATTTTGAACTTTACTTTGAAATTCATGCGTTTTAGAGTTCAATTAGTAGTTTAGATGTTATTTTTGTAGTTTGATCGCGCGAGCAAGTTCCTATTATATTTTTAGACTTGTGTGGATATTTGGTTTGGAGCCCCGAGGGTTCGGATGAGTTCCAGACATATATCAGAATGGTTTTGAACTTAAAATGAACTGATGGTGTGCTGGTGCTCAGTTATCGCAATTGCGAGCAGTAGCCTCGCAATTGCGAAGGTGACAGTAAGGGGCAGATGTCGCAATTGCGAAGGCAGCATGATTTTGACTTAGTCCGCATTTGCGAACATTTGTTCGCTTTTGCGATGCTGTCCAGTTCGCAATTGTGATGATGCATGAGGCTGTCAGGGTTCGCAAATACGAGCCCTAGTCCGCATTTGCGAGGGTTCGTAAATGCGAGCCATGTGTCGCAAATGCGACATCTGCAGCTGATACAAAGGGCTGGGAGACGGGATTTTAAAAATATTCTCTCATTTTTGAACCCTAGACTCGGTAGGAGGCGATTTGGAGAGGAGATTTTCGCCTATAAACTTTGGGTAAGTAATTCTAATCTATTTCTAATCATATTCCATCAATATATCTTAGATTTTAGCATCAAAATCACGTGAATCAAAGTGAAAAATTGTGAAACCTTGTCAAGTTTTTGAAAAATAAGAATTTGAGTTTTTAGAGTCGATTTGGACTCGAATTTTAAAACTAATCACATATATGAACTCGTGGGGTCATGGGTAGTCAGAATCTACCATTGGACCCAGATTTTGACCGGGCGGGCCCCGACTTGACTTTTGTTGACTTTTTAGAAAAAGTGTAAAGATCTTAGTTTTATCTATTGTAATTGATTTTTCTAGCATTGTTTGATGATATTAAGTCGATTTTGGTTAGATCTGAGCCGTGTTGAGGCGAATTTTAGGGAAAAATCTATTTTCGAGGGTTGAATTAGCATAGTTGAGCTAAGTATCTTGCCTAACTTTGTGTGGAAAAACTACCCCTTAGGTTTGGTATTGATTGATTCATTTGTGCTATATGAAAGCCGTGTATGTAAGGTGGCGAGTGGGTACACGGGTGGTACGTGGTATTTGACCGGTTTAGGCTACTTAGACTAATTCCATGCTTTAATTGAAATGACATATCATGTTCTAAATTCTCATAGTCAATCTATTCTTATTTTTGTTAGTCTATCCTTACATGCCTTAATTGACTTGTTTAACACTTGTGCTACATCCTACTTGATAAATTGCTCTCATGCTTTAGTTGAACTTGCATTACTTGAAGTCATTGTATATATTATTTATTTCATTGTTAATTATAATTAATTGAAATCATTGTTACTAGTTATCTCGTTCGTTGCCATTATTCTCATTCGAAGTCATGTTATTCCTTATTGTGATTTATTGGTATTTAGTTCGTAGTTACACGTTATCCTTCTCATTGTTGAGTTATTGTTGTTGAAGTTGTGGAAGCCGTATCATTTTGAAGCAAAGTTGATAATTGTTGAGATACCTTTCTTGTTGAGAATTTACATTCATTGTTATTGTTGAATTCTTGTACACGTTGTGATGGAGACATGAGCTATTGTTGTGGAAACATTGATATTGTTGATTATTGACAGGTTGTGATATATGATCACTTGTGATGCGAGTTGTTATTGTGATGTATTATTGACGCGCATGCGGCGGTATAAGTTGGGATTTATGTGCATGTTGCTTGTAGGGGAACTACATGAAGCCACGCAACGCCATAAGGTGGGCTAAAGTGCGTGTAGCTATTTCGGAACAACTAATTTTTTTTTCAAAACATATTTCAAATGTAAGGCTCATGTGGCGGCATAAAGATAACAACAACCCAGTATAATCCCACTTGTGGGGTCTGGGGAGGGTAATGTGTACGTAGACCTTACCCCTACCCTGAGGTAGAGAGGCTGTTTCCGATAGACCCTCGGCTTCCTCCCTTCAAGAACTCCACACCTTGCTCTTGGGGTGACTCGAACTCACAACCTCTTGGTTGGAAGTGGAGGGTGCTTACCACTAGAGCAACCCACTCTTGTCAATACGTGGCTGCATAAAGAAAGATTATGAATTGTGAATACAAGGCGGTCTCGTACCTCGGTGGTGATTCTTATTATACACGAGGTGGTACCTCGTTGTGATTTTTGTTTTTTTTCTTCTTTGTTTTTGTCAGTTATTATCCA
The DNA here is from genome assembly GCF_000390325.3 of Nicotiana tomentosiformis. Lineage (NCBI taxonomy): Eukaryota > Viridiplantae > Streptophyta > Magnoliopsida > Solanales > Solanaceae > Nicotiana > Nicotiana tomentosiformis. Next base: position 71,146,830 of record NC_090818.1, on the reverse strand, counting down.
TATATGATCACTGTGATTCACTTTAACTGATTTATTTATGTTATTTCCGTGCTTACAATTTCGATATTAGTTCGTGTTGTTAACTGTTTCGTATTTGTTATTTCTCCGCTTCCCATTATTTATCCTTATTACGTTTTTCATAATGTTTATTTATATCCTAGTAGGTGTCTTGATATGGCCTCGTGACTATTCTACCAAGAATATATTTGATACTTACTGGGCACCGTTGTGGTGTACTCAAACTACGGTCTGTACATCTTTTTTGTGCAGATCCATGTACGTCTGTCAGAGTCGGACGGTAGAGTTGATTTGAGTAGGTGCCTTTGGAGATTTCAAGGTATACCTGCTCTACGTCCGCAGGCCTCGGAGTCACCTTCCCTATCTTTACTTCTTGTTATATTTTCTTTTAGATAGTGGTATAGTAGATATTAGAGTTTTTATTCTACAGAGCTTATGACTCAGTTCCACCGGTCTTGGGGAATGTACAGTTGTTGATCCTATTTTCGGAAGTTTATATCAGTAATTCAGCCTTGTTTTAGTATTTTGTTAATTATTTCTGCCAAGTTATTATTAACTGTTAGGCTTACCTAGTCGTAGAGATTAGGTGTCATCACGATATCCTACGGAAAGAAATTGGGGTCGTGACAAGTTGATAGAGGTTGTATTCGTGGCGCATCTAAATACAAATGATATAAATTAGTAACAATTGAACAATAATTATGAATGGTAACAAACTATAGTTATATATGATAATTAGGCTCTAAATTGTAGTAATATATGAAATTCCTCTAAAATAAAAGAGAATTTACTATGGACGATGACGAGTAATTAAATTGGTCCACATAAGTATTTTGCATAGATTCCCATGTGGCATGCTTAGTTAGTCCAACCCAGGCTACAATAGACGGCGCCCAAAATACCTGTCGAATCCGATCCGGCCAACGAACTACTAATTTGGAATAAGGGAAGAAATCGACAAATAACTATTTTTTCGATTGCTAATTGAAACTCAGTCACTTTCACTTTAACCACTTTCAAATACAATAATAAAATTTGGATAAAAATACTCCCAATTGAAATGGAGTATTTTTGGTGTTTAGCTACAAGTAGGAGTGGAAATTGACTCAACTAAGGTAACAAAATACATGGATCAAGGATACCCCACTTACAACACTTTACTTTATGATTACATGCGGCTAATGTCTAGAATAGGGAAGCTGGTCATGCATAACTTCAGAGAAAGAAATGAAGTTGCTCACTTATTAGCTAGGGAAGTCGCCGACGAGACCAACAACAATAAACCTATTTATTTAGCAGTACCACCTCCTCTTATTATAACCAGGATGCTGACAGACAAAGATGACGCTATTTTTGTTAAGCATGTAGTAGACGATGTTTGTAGGATGTTGGCCAAAATTGGCAACTGTAATGCCCTTTGGGGAGTATTTTGTGTAATAGTTTGGAAGCACTTTAGCATGTTCTAATTAAATTTCAAGATTCTAAAAAAAAACAAGTATTTTTATCTATTTTTTGTTCTGTGTTGAAAAGTGACTATTTCTAAACTACTTTTCAACAGATAACTCGAACATAATAAGGGAATCAAAATTGGTCAGCCCCATCTTTTTAGTTTTTACTGGAAAAAATAAGAAGTCTGGAGAATTGACAATTTAGGCTAATAGGAATACAAGGGCAATTTATGTACTTTAGATTAGAAAAAGATCATCTTTTTTGTTCGGTGAAAAAGAATGTGTTTGGTGTAGAATTCCAGAAGAAAATGAAGAAGAACTAGGGTTTGTACGTACAGCGTACTATGTGTATATTTGAGGGAAGAACGAAAATGCCGTGCCTTAACGTGTCAACAAACATGAATTTGGATACTTCCTCCATTCTCTCTGAAGCCACTTCCGTTGTTGCTAAGCTCATTGGCAACCCCGAAGCCGTACGTTTACATATTTAAGTTTTCATCGTCGCTCCTATATTTTGTATTTTGATTCAAATGTTTTAAATATTTTTTCTTATTTTACCACTGAATCAGAATATATTTTATATGACAGTGTTTCATTAGACTTGGGTTTTTATGTATTATAGCAGTGGTACTGGTAAAGGCAAAACAATTAGATAACGATATGCCTAAGCCTTATTTGACATATTTATTTGGTAGTAGTGTTGGTGGAAGGATACAGGTACCCGATGAAATAATTCAAGTCATCGCAAGATGATCCATGATGTTGAAGTAGTGATAGAAAAGTAAATTTGGTAGAGAAAATGTCACTAGCATATATGGAAATTTTGAATAGTTAGATAATTAAATTCTTAAAAGATGTGAAAATGCAAACCCATGTATAATTTAGAGATCAATGAAGTGGGAGAAGAACAATGGGGTCTCATGTTCAAATCTCAATGTCAAAAAAATACTAGGTGATTTTTTTTCATTTGCCAAAACCTTAGTGGATAAAGTTACCTGATACTTACGCTGGTGGAAGGTAGCAAGCAGGAATCTGGTGGAATAGTTGATTCGTGTGTATACTCACAGTCATAAATATAAAGGATGTGAAAATGCTAAAAATAACAATATTAGTAGAATGTTGTCAAATAATATGGAAACTTTTCTAGATGATCGGAGTGTCATATAAATGGAGTATGTCTTTGCAGTAATGATATTGTTAGAAGGGACGTTGATCTAGCTTGTCAACAAACTAAGTGCGAGGTGGGTTCCCCCCCCCCCCCCCGCTCCCCCCACCCCTTTTTTGGGTACTTGGAATTTAGGAGCTGAGGGCATTTTCCCCTCATGCATTATATGGGTGCTCGAAATTGGTTGTGATTGATTATTAGAGCTGTTTGTTCTTTTGGCTTGTTATGATTTAATCTCCATACATGATTTAAGAGTAAAACTTATTTAATTTTAAAATTACTATCAAGTTCACTGGCCAAATATTTGCTCATCTTGTTATGACCAAAAGGAATGTCTATCTCCTATTAAGTGTTCATTATCGCGGACAATGTACAATTTTTGAATTCTTGCTCTTCATATCTCCATCGTAAGAATTAGTCTGATAGTGCTTTGTCTTAGACGGCTAGTGATTCATGTTGTGTCCATACTATTTTTCTATTTTCATAGTGCCGTGCCATTGTTACTGGTTATTGTTATTATTTTTCCTTCTATTTTCTGGTTCTTACAATGTCGGTATTATCTTTCTGGCTTATGTTGTTGTTACTGATCTATTGTTTCTTTTCGTCTTCTTGAGCCGAGTGTCTATCGGAAACATCCTCTCTACTCTTCTGGGATAGGGATAAGGTTTGTGTACGCACTACCCTCCCCAGATCCCACTTGTAGGATTTTAGTGGGTGGTTGTTGTTGTTGCTGCTGCTAATCTCCCTTATGACACTGAAGTAAGCGAAGCAACTGTAGAAGTTGTGGTATGGAGGTCGGGCAATGACAATGCATTGAAAAAAAGGAAGTCTAGGGAATTAGGAGATGAGGAATTGAGCAATTAGGGGAAATCAAACTAGTGTTTTGCTGCTCTTGCTTGGAACTAACAAAGTTCTGCAAGATGAGTAGACCTAGTGCTGAGTTAAAGATTTGCTTAGGTGTGAGATGGAATGTCACAAGAGTGGGCAAAAATAGAGAAGATGAAGTGGTAGATTAAGACTAGTGTTGAGTGATCAGTTTAGAAGTTCCACATATAGGTGTGCTCTATATTTGAGGATGTTAATTGAGTTCATCTATGGCTTAGAGGATTCCTGAGTAGCACTGGAAAATGTAAGCCAGATCTGGTGAGAGTTCATTTGTTAGTGAACTTAAGTCTTTAAGCAAGGACTTTATTTTTAATCTTGTAGTCTCCATTGAGAAGCTAAGTTGAAATTTCTAATGCCCCATTTACCTTTGATTCATTTTGAGAAGTAAATTAATAGTGCTCTAAATTCTTGAAACTGCAGTATGTTATGATTGTGTTGAAGGAATCGGTGCCCATGTAACAGCCAACTGCCTATGGTGAGTTAGTCTCCATTGGGGGCCTAAACGCTGAAGTTAACAAGAATCTGAGTGCTGCAATTGCCGGCATACTTGAGACCAAATTATCGATCCCCAAGTCGCAATTTTTCTAATATTCTATGACACTAAGGTAGGGGCTCTTTCTGGATAGTTTAAGGATGTATACATCCCATTCCCATGCATTTTTCTCATTGCATTCTTCGTTTTTGTTTAGGCCCATCAAAGTCAAGAATATGCACAATGTCTCCATGCTTTACACCACTACTAGATTATGTAAATAAACTTTGCTATTTGGAATCACAAGGACAAGTCTTATTCTTTTCTAATTCCTTAAGTACTTATCACTCAGATTTTTAAACAATTTGTTTGGTTACTTAAGGATTTTCCTTCATGTTGTTCTTTTGTAGTTTAATAATATGATAACTGCGGTCCTCTATTTTGCAGGGTTCCTTCTTTGGATGGAACGGATCGACTTTCTAGGTGTCTTATTATATGTTACAACTGGCATGTGATCTTCATTGTTATGAACTATCTTTTAGGTTATGCTATGTAGCTTTGCAACCGGGGCGGATCTAGAGCAAACATTACGAGTTTCCGTGAACCCAGTAACTTTTGCATAGACCATGTATGTACTAAAAAATTCATTAAAAGTATAAGAATATTTAGCTTGGAATCCAGTTCGTTGGTCCAATTATCATGTGAATTAACTTGAGATTGTTATAGGAACCCATAAGCTTAAAATTTTGGATCCGCCTCTGTTCGCAACCATTGCTTATCATGAAAAGGGTAGTCCACAACTATTATCTTTACTAGTGATACTTGAAATTACGAATTTCCGGATCTCTTTCGCTTATTATACCATTAGGCGTAGAGGCATCAAAGTAATGATGTTCACCTTGCACTTGACCTATTTTAAAAAAATTCTTCTTGCCAAGTTTATCTCAACCGCACACTCAAATGCCTTACAAAAATCATGTTGTTGAAGGTTTAAAAATGTGTTCATAGCAATGTACATTTTATGTTCTTCATGCCCTTGTTGCATGCTTGTTTGAAATAGGCATCTTCGATTTTGTGATTGCCCATATTAGTAGAACAATGATTTGCTCATCTCGGCACAACATATTCCACTCACCTTGGAACAAAGTTAGGGCTGGACTATCTCTGGTATTATTTCTCTCTGTTCTCCTATTTTCCTCATCTCTGATAATCTCATGTCTTCTCTTCCTCATTAAGGGGGATGACTTGTCCAATCAATTACGGGTTGATGGTTTACTAGCTTTGGTGGTCATATTAACTACTTATGATTGCTTATGTGAATTCCTTAATATCATTTTTAGAAAGAGTTGATTCAGCATTCTAATGTTTTGACTTTGGATTGCTTGTCTTAGATATTAACACTTATGCAAGTTACCCTAAAGGGAAGAAGCTTTACGATGTCATGTTATAATTCCATATATTTTGACGTTATTTATCTCACTTGCTTGTTGTTTGGATGCTAATTTGTGCGACAATTGAGCTTAATAGAGTTTATTTTATGTATAGGAATGCTTGGACATGAAGTGGAGAAAAGTTGCACGAAATGGTACATCAAAGCTACAAAATGGAATAATAAAAGAAGACGTGCAAGACAATGAAAATTCATGGCCATAGACAGTGCAAGGCTTTGTCCATGGCACTGTCATTGGCGCCTCTGACATTGCCTCGGGGGGAAATGTTGGCGCCTCTGATAGTGCCTCGCGGGGTAATGTTGGCGCCTCTGACAATGCCCCGTGCCGACGATGCTATCCGAGCCAATTTTATTTTCTCACTATTTTTGGACATGTAGACTTCAGCCCCAACCCTATAAATACCTCCTAAACTTAGTTTTTAGAGGGTGAGACAATATTGGAGAGGCAAAAGGCTACGAGAACACTTGGAAGCAACGAATCACAAGAGTTTTCTCTTTCGTTCTTCCTTAATATATATTTTAATGCTTTCAATTATTATCATGATTGTTAGCATGACTATGAATAACTAACTTGTTAACTAGGGTTTTGATGGAACCTCTTGTAGGATAAATTCTTGTTATGTTTTTATATAATTGAGTCGTTAGATTTCGCTACTTGTTCAACTACGTATTTGTTGTTGTTGATTGAATGACCATCAATTGTGCTTAGTGTGTATTGCTTGAGAGAGGGTACGCATTTAGGTAGTTCTTAAACAACATCACTCCTAACATATGTGAGAGATCAATACGAAGGGTTTAAATGCGGGATTAGAGACAACGAAATCTTGATGCGATCGTAGTGAGCGGTGAATTAGTGTCAGTTAGCGTAGTTCGAGAGAATATGTCTAGTAAATTATGGTAGTTGCTCGAGATAGAACTATGACACCCGAAGTACTCACGATCGGTAGAGAATAATTCGGCGAAATTATAGAAGACATAGCGGGAAAGATTCCGACAATTGGGGAAATCATAACTCTAGATCTACTTAATCTTGTCTACAACCCTTAATATCCCTATTTATTAATTACTAATTTAATTTATTAGTTAATTAGTTAGACATAAGAATCTTAATATTTATAACTTAGGAATTGTTCGAGCTTGTCTTCTTAGTGATAGTAAATAGTTGTAGCTAAACCTTAGTTCTGTGTGGGATTCGACTCCGGACTTTTAGATCAGATTATATTTGCAGTGACCGCTTATCCTTTTTAGGACTAGAGTTGCACATGACCACTTTATATGACCTTGATGGTACATGATTTAAGTTGCGCAATATCTACAAAATTTGTACAATCTACTTTTTGTATTTGAAAGTTATGCTAGCTTTACTGCCATGAGAGGAGTGTTAGGGATACAGTAGATATGCCCTAGATCCAATCTCATATTCGATGATTTAAATATATTTTTGTGAACGTAATTTGATATAAAAATATATGGCATCTGATATTCTTTTATCATAGTTATTATTAATTGTTTGATTAACTTGATAAGGTCCTTGATTAAATTTTGAGACTTGACATTGTGATGGAGATCATGATAATGAGAGTGAAGTTTCTTATAATTTAATCTAAATTTGTTCTTGATAATAGGATTATTAATTTAGACATTAGTAATCCGGTTAGATCAATATTTATGTGATCGTCTTTTTTGAATAAATATTAGTTGATCTCATTAACTAAATCACATAGATAGATGATGTATATAGAGATATGATCATTGAACCGACTCATTGGATAATTCCTAATGGTTAGAATTACCATAAACTGTCAATAGGATATTCTCTTGAAGAATGTGATGTAAGAGTTTTCTTTGACCTGAGACCGTCATAGTAATTGACAAGTTATTTATTGTGCTTTGATACTAGAAACCTATGGCCCTAGGGCGATAGTTGAAAGAATATTGGGTACGATTAAATATTTATAGAATTATTGATTGATCAAGAAGGAATCTGTCAACTCTTGGTAATGAATTTAAGCTCCATGTTGTCATGAATTATAAACGATCAAATTAAGACCTTGGTCAGGGCAATTGAATGAAAGAAGAAAAGAGTTTCTTAGGTCATTCAATGGTCGATTATATTTAACATGAACACATAGTTGGTCGCCTATTAGGATTTGACAGTTAAACCATATCCTAAGGTGACTCAGAGCTATAAGGACAGAAAGAATTACTACATTATTCTTCTACTGGTTCTTAAGAGTAAATTGTATATTTTATTCTATCCGGTCGTTAAGGAGTGTTGCTAGATGCCACCCTTGATTAGTATATTGATATGATCAATTTACTACAGGCTTAGTATTGAACCTATGGGGTCGCACACTAACGAGTGTTCTGATCTTTGCTAAAGGATTAATTACTTTATTATTTGATAATTAAATTAAAGAATTTAATTAGTCAAATAAATTTAGTTAGTAGTCCAAATGAAATATTATTATATTCTTTGCTAGCAAAGATGATATAATTATTATTGTGAACAAATTAAAGTTTTCTATTTGAAATAAAAAATTAAAGTATATCTTTTGATTTTATATATATATATATATATATATATATATATATATATATATATATATATATATATATATATATGTGTGTGTGTGTGTGTGTATGTGTGTGTGTGTGTATGTGTGTGTGTGTGAGAGAGATATAAAATAAATTAATATTGATTTATATAAAGGTTATATATATAATATTATTTAATTCTTACTAATTGAAATTGGAACTGTAAAGTCCACAGCAGGACGTATCCAACGTTAAGTTGGATTGACGAGAATCCAACTTTGGGTTGGAGGAATGGATTCGGCAGTCACGTTACGTGATTTTCTAATTTTCCATAAAATTCAATGAATAAACTTTTATCCTACGTAAATTATTACCTCAACCAAATAGGAAAAAGGTTTATATGTGATGCTATATAAAGGGTGATGGAAAAAATTTGCGAAAAAATCACTTTGTGAAAGTGAGAGTGCAATACAAAGTAAGAGAGAAAATACAATTACAAGAAAAATATTTCTTGTTCTTCTACTTTTGAGTTGAGGTTTTGAGAAAAATTTCAACATAATATGTTCATTTAATTTGTTCGCGGGTTTCATTTATCAAAGAGTCGATAACAAGGATCGGTCTCGGTGTGGATACGCATAGAGTCTCGAAGAAATTTTGAAACGAGACTCTCTTCACCAGGTACGTCTTAGATCCGATCTATTGACATGTAAATAAATTTTAAATACGAAAAGATCTTCCTATAATTGTTATTATCTTCCGTTGCGTCTTACGAACACCCAAATGCAATCGTTCAAGGAGTTATGCCGCATCTTGCAGATTATTTTGCCTTTGCGGATAGTAAATGTTCTGTTTGCTTTACGGAATCATGAAGGTTGAACATATACCGGAAATGTAAGTAGCGAGACACTCGTGCATCATAAGCATGACATAAGCAAGTGTGTCGGATCTAGTGTTGTAAATATTAGAAGAAATTTTTAAAATAAAACTAACTGGAAAAGTAGTACAGTAACTTGCAATTTGATCGCAACCTTTTGTAGTCATAAGCAATCTGTTTTTATAAATATAGTGTATTATATCATTTATAGTCAAACTAGTGAGGTGTTGTCCGGGTCAATAATGCAATTATTTCAAATAGTATTCAATAAATGGTTCTGCAAATTATTTTTTCTCCTACTTCATCAATTCTATAGAAGCCTAAATTGTCCAAGAAAAATGCCATGTTCCTTCGTCTGATTTGGTATCTTATATCAATCGAGAAAGTGAGATAAAAATAGGACTTATTCTTAGAGATGTTTCTTCCGTTGCAAGAACGAGAAACCTAGATAGGCAACATTTGTGGAGTACAATAAATATTTTCAACCAAGCTGACATTGTAAATGCACGTGTAATACCAGTTGATATATATGATAATTTAATGAAGGATTGGAAATATACTCTTCTTTTGCTGAGCGTTCCAATAGCTTTTTGCCGTTTTGTTCGTAAATATGCTACACTACAAAAAAATACTCTTACATCACATACGTAACTTTATTAATTCTTTGTCCTTGCCAATCTGATAGTAAGCATGTGATATTCTGTGGCATCACCCAATCAACAGCAAAAAGTTTAAATGGTTGATGGATTCTTTGTCAGTTTTTACACACATAACTAAGAGTCCTCTTCTTTGCCAATTATCTTGGCTAAGACATGCTGCCTCGACAGCATTCCACACAAAGTAGGGCATTTTGGTGTGTTGTTTCTGTCCTCCATGTCATCTTCTAAGGCCACTTGTTGTCCCAGTTACTATCAAGCTTTTGGAGAAGATTGTAGCAACTTTTAATAGAGAAGAAGCCATTATTGCTAGTAAGCCCAGTTTGAGAGTCCATCCTGCTGTCATCAAAGAGAGATTGGCTGCAAAAGTGTGAAAGGTGACTGATATCTTGGATTTGCATATCATTAAAGTTTTTCTTTAACTATAGATGTCATTTAGAGTTGACAAAACATTCACCAAATATAAGCATTTTTGTTCTGGGTTAAACTACAAAGAGTAGGGAACTCATCCTTCAATATCCATGTTTCAATACAACTAATTGTCCAAAATTTTGTCTTCTTTTTCATCCCCATCTTCAACATGATACTGCTGTATCAGGTTGTTTACCTGCACTGCTAAAACATAAAATTGTAGGAAGCATGTAAATTTTACATAGCACATCCTCCCATAGATTTAACAGAAGGTGTACATAAAAGAACGTATAATTTGTCATCAATCAAAAGTAAATTGATGTACTTGATAGAAGGTGATATAATTGATGTACTTGATGCAAAATTCTAAGTAAGGTGCTCTTCAAATTATCACGGCAAAAAGGCATGACTCTGATCTTTTATTCCTGCAAGGTTGAGAAAGCAAGACTGTTCTCGGTCAATGTAACGACTCAACCGGTCGTTTTGACTTTTAGAACCCCCTTCCCCTAAATAAAATTTCCAATATATTCTTTAAATAATTTATGAATTGTGGGGATGGTTGGTTCGGGATTTGGAAGTGTTTGGGTTGAAATCGGAACACTTGGTTCCTTAAGTTGGCTTTAAAGGGCAAGTTTGACTTTGGTCAATATTTTGAGCAAACAGATTCGGATCAGTGTTTTGGCAGTTTCGGTAAGTCTGTATCGTGATTTAGGACTTGGGCGCATATCCGAAATTAAATTCGGAGGTCCCTAAACCGAGATATGGAATTTTGATGAAATATTAAAATGTTTAAGTTCAAATAGTGATCGGATATCTAATTATGTAAAAACGACCCCGGAATAGAATTTCAATGATTCCAACAGCTCCGTATGGTGATTTTGGACTTAGGAGCATGTTCGAAATTTTATTTGGAAGTCCGTAGTTAAATTAGGCTTGAAATGGCTAAAAATAAGAATTTAAGTTTGGAAGTTTGACCGAGGAGTTGACTTTTTGATACCGGAGTCGGAATCCAGTTTTGAAATTTTTTTAGCTCCGTTATGTCATTTATGGCTTGTGTGTAAAATTTGAGGTCAATCGGACTTGATTCGATAGGTTTCGGCATCGAATGTAGAAGTTGGAAATTTCATAAGACTAAAGTTTCAAGTGAGTTCGCACAAGACCCAACTTTGAACGAGAATATCTACATATATATATGGAATTATGTGATGTTCTACCTATCAAATAAAAGATCTTCGAGTCTAGTTTCTAACGCTTTAAACCGTTCGTCATTCGGACATTTCTACAAGAAATTATGATCAAATACCCAAAGGCTGTCGTGTAGCTCGCTGCAGATCTCGCGAGACCGGGTGTAAGACCAGGCTTTAGCCTGGCGAGGCCAGGTGTTATATCAGGCTTTAGCCTGGTGAGGCCAGCCAAAAGCCAGGTTTAACCCGGCTTTAGCCTGGCGAGGCCAGGCCTGTCGCCTGGTCCGGAATTTTTAGAGTATCCATTTTTCTATTGTTATAACCCGACCCAACTTCGATAAATAAGCCTTGAAGCTCATTTTGGAGCAAAAATCTGATTTTTTTAGAGAGAAGGGAGAGTGTTCTAGAGAGAGGAAGAAGCTCAAGTACTTTGTTCATCAAGATCTTGTTCAAGCTTTGAAATCCAACAAGGAAATATCATAAGATCTTCACCCAAGAGGTAAGGTTCTAACCCCTAGTCTTCAATTTCGAGTTTGGGTAAAGATGGGTGATTAAGAGTATGATTCTTGGGTGTAATAGTATCATTTATACATATCAATAAGGTTTATGGAAAGATTGTTGAGTTCAAATGGGTATAGATTGGGTTGAAAATGGTAGAAATCTTCAAATACTTTAATTGAAGATTTGAGGGTCTAGTTGATGTCGGAATTTGATGAAATTTGTATGGTTGGACTCGTAATTGAATGGGTTGTCGGATTTCATAACTTTCACCGGATTTCGAGATGTGGGCCCCACGAACGAATTTTTAATTAATTTCGGATTTTTTATTAAAAATGTAGTGTTTTCTTATAGAATTGATTCCTATAATTTTTAGTGATTGTATCAAATTATTTTGGCTAGATTCGAGCCAGACAGAGTTGGATTATCATGAAAAAGGTCTTATAGTGGATTAAATTGGAGCAAGACGAGGTAAGTCTCTTGTCTAATCTTGTGAGGGAAAAATTACCTCATAGGGATTAAATTGAATAATTATTGATAATTGCGGGGGGGCTACGTACGCACGAGGTGACGAGAGTCCGTGCGTAGCTACTATTAATGCTAAAATCCGGGTAGTTTAGGACTCAAAGCATGAATTACTTGTGTAAATTGTATTCTTTGTTTAATTAATATTAATTGATATATCTATATATGAATACATTGTGAATTTTCAGATAAAGATATTAAAGGATAGAAACCTTATATGCTTGATTTTCTGTTTAAATTAATTAATTGTTAAAAGAAATTATTCTTCCTCCCGAATTTATCTCTTAATAAATATACTCTCCTTCCGGAGGTACATAAGAAAATGTCCTCCTTTCTTGTGGAGCGGGCCGAACGCCTCGGCAGGATAGATGTATCTATGGATCGCGCCGCACGTCCCTCGGCAGTATACACGACACTCTGGATCGGGCCGTACGTCCTCGGCAGAAATCGTGCTTAATAATAATAATAATTACACGATACTTTGACGGTTTATTGCAGCTTGTAAAGCTATTTGATAAATTGGAATTTTTATTGAAATTGAAGGATTTAATATATATATATATATATATATATATATATATATATATATATATATATATATATATATTAAATCAGCATGATTCACAGAATATAACAATAATTTATTTAACCAACAGAACTAATTAAATTCTTTCAAAATATATATTTTGAAAGAATTTAATTAGTTCTGTTGGCTAAATAAATTATTGTTATATTCTGTGAATCATGCTGATTTAAATATTCTAGTTTATTTCAATTATTATTATTGACCCATAGTGAGGGTCAAAGTCGTCCATCTCGTCTCTACCACTTCGAGATTAGGCTTGATACTTACTGGGTACACGTTGTTTACGTACTCATACTACACTTGCTGCACTTTTTGTGCAGGATCTGAGATAGGTACTAGTGGAGGACCTATCATCACATATCCACGTCATCCCGAGGCATAGTGGTGAGCTGCCTTTCTGAGTCGTTCTGCAGCTACCAGTGTCTCTTCTTATATTTATATTCTGTCTATTTTATTTCATACAGTATTTGGAGTTTTGTATAATCTACTAGATACTCATGCACTTGTGACACCGGGTCTTGGCACACACATTGATAGAATTTGGTATTTTATGATTTTCTTGGATTAAAAGTTTAATCAATATATGTTTGATTTATCAGTTTGCTTGCCTAGCTGTAGTGTTGGGCGCCATCACGACCTATAGATGAAATTGGGTCGTGACAACATGGTATCAAAGCACTAGGTTCACGTAGGTCTCACGAGTCATGAGCAAGTCTTTTAGAGTCTTGCGGATCGGTACAGAGACTTCTGTGCTTATCCTCGAGAGGCTACAGGACTGTTAGGAATACTTCTCTTTTTGATTCCTCATCGTCTGATTCGATTCCTTTGAGGCTTATGCCTACATTTCCTTCATATTCAATCTTATGCGACGTGAAGCGCTTGTTATAAATTGGGGATTGAGGAAATATTTAATGGTACTACAGATGTAGTACAAGTTGCTTCTCCCTGTGTAATTAATTGGGCTATTGTCGTCGCCTTGCGAAAGGCCGATCTGTCATTTCAAATTAAGTATCAGTACTACCTAAGGTTTTGAAATTTGGCATTGATTGTTATGACGATTCGTGCATTGTTATCGCACAGTGTTTATGAAATGGTAAAATGCTCGTCTATGTGTCGGGGCAGTAAACGACTTGAAATAAAGTTTTCTCAGTACATGATTCAAAGGTTCCATGTTTTAATTCTAGCGGAGAAAAGGAAATCGGACTATGAATGTTCAGGTTTGGGGTTGATGGAGTAACGAAGTTTGATATTTTCGAATGTGGTAGAGTTCTCAATTTTGATGTGGTGTCATCGCCTTGTAAAATGCGTTCACCGGTGTTATGGTTTTCTTCAACTCGCCTTCATGACGGGGTGTTAGGAATTGGTATAGGGGAAGCAGTCGTTAGAGATCGCGGTGTGCAGTGATTCAGGATCGAAGCATCATTTTAGTGTTGATGTCTCAAGAAAGATGATTGTCAGAAAGGTTTAAAGCTAGTAACGAGCTATTGGTTCAAGTGCTATAGAGATGGATATTGAGTTAAAACAACAACTGGGCAGCGAAGGATGAGGAAGGACATGTGGTAGGTGCCTTGCGGTGGTTAGGCTCCGAAAAGGCCAAGTGTAAGAAAACAGAAGTAGAGTAGTTGCTTAAAGGAGATGGTTGACCAAAGTGGGAGAGTGCTAAGGTAGCACATGGGTTACTTGGTAGGATGATTACACGTCTTGAGGAACGTTTGGAGTGATTTGGGATGTAGAATGGACAATGACTAGGTCTACGGACTTAAGTTGCAATATTAGCTGCTATATTGAGGAAGATTGGATACAACATTAGGGAGTTGCTTGATATGAAGAAGGATACAACATGACTTTGCATTGGAAGGTATTGTCGCACCTCTAGTTGACGTCCGTGAGGCGTGAACGGACTGGTGCAGCTGGTGAATGAGCCTGGACTCAGGATGATTTACTGATTTCGTAATAATTGCACCCAATACAGCGACATTGGAATATGTCGGCATGTAATTTCCACATGTGGGTTATCACATGTGAGCAGGTTAGCGGTCGTGTGGTGTTCACGAATCTTTTGCGAAGAATTTTACTGGGTACCCGGTAAGAGATTTAATATGTAAATATGGCTAGTGGTTTGGAGTGTTTATTAAAGGTTAATAGAAGAATTTCGAGAAATTTGGCAAGTTGCATGTGCAGGATCATGCCGACGATGAAGAAAGAATCTCGGTGGACTCCAGAATTTTGTAATTTGTAGCTTCAAGCTAAGATGGCGAGCCCCACTGTCTATGATTGGATTGTGTAGTGTCACCTTGTGCGGTTTCTGGTTATCGGTGTATTGGTGGGTCATTACAACTAAGGAAAGAAAACATCGGTGGTAATTTGAGCAAAGGATTTGGGGAATGTGTGCCATATTTGGCCTTATCAATTCATATTCAGGTTTGTGGGAAGACTCAGAGTTTATGCTTCGTGTAAATGTAATGCACAGGAAGAGTGAGACAGTCGGGTGTTTCCTTGAGAAAGTGTCCATGTGCTAGTAGGGCCTTGGAGTTGATCATGTATGGGAACAAGTCAGAGCAAGTGACTCTCAATAACGGTCCTAGTGGATTCAAAAAAAAATAAAATTAAAGTGTGGTGTCTAAGGATCTCGAGTTTATAGTATGGTTGAGTATCGAGCTTTTGCAACAGATTATTACACGGGGCTTGGAGTACTCTACGTTATCTTTAGGTTGTGGTGTAGCATTGGAAAAACCGAAGAAAATAACTTCGGATTCATAAAAAGAAGTATCAGAATAGGTGTATCAGTTGAAGATGTAAAAAGTGTGCACAAGAAGGGATATGAGATAATTAGTGGGTTTTGAAATAGCGTGGTCTCGTGAAATAAGGTCACTTGGGATGAGTGCGGATTTGAGTTCGTGATGTAATGAATGGAGCTATTATTATTTCTAAGGCAAGTTGAGAGTTAATTGAGAAAAATAAAATAAAAAATTGGCTAACAATGGTTGAATCGGAACGATGGTGTTAATGATCAATTCCTTCATTGCATTGAATTATGCATGTGATTTGTGGCAGTACGTGCGAGGCTTGACGACCGCCGTAATTGATTTTATTTTGGGGAAAAAAAATCAAGTATTATGACATGTTATGTGTAGAGGGATCCCAGAAGAGTTATGGTGGTTTAGACCACTACCTGAGGCCGGTATTTTCTACGGATATGGGAATTCAGTCACGTGTTGCAATGGTTCTCTTGAAATGAGTTAAGAAGAAGGTTTCTATATGATGAAGTGTTTACCCTATTAGTGGTTTGGGAGTTATGATGGAATTCTTGTACTCTTGCGCATTAGCATGGTTAAGTGCACTAAGTAGCATGGGATTCGAAAGTTGAGGGTTTAAGATCTCGATTCGGGGTTGACAAGGATGTTATGAGCTCGGATGAGCAGGAACGGGGTTTTAGATGTTTAAAGTAAGATGGTATTGTTTTTGGCATCATCTAAGGTCGATGTCAGGTGTAAGAGACCTTGTGTATTGATTTGTGGATTCTTGATATACTTTACAGCATTTTGTGTAACCAGTAGCATGAATGTGCAGACTTGTTACCTGGTGTGGAAGGTCGTGGGAGCATGTCTCACGGAAATATTATGTAAAAGTGACGTGTAGTCACTTGATTGAGTGAATATTGAAACCAAGTTTGAAGATTGTGGTAATATCGCTGATTCGAGAATTTATGCCTGGAGGGCGCTTGGTTCATTTGGTTGTGGACTGTGAAAGTTTGTTCCGATTATGACGGCTATTCTTGTGTGTTATGGGAAAAGGGTTTATTATGGATCCTTGAAAGGTTATTAGCCTAGACCTCAGAATCGGCTTGAGGTCTGTGGATGGATTTAAATATGAATACGGGCTCTATATCAGTCCGTATGTGTTCATTTCAGCATAAAAGCTCCCTATGGAGGAGTATTCGGACGTTGGATGTCGTTTCGTCGTCGGTTATTTCATGTAATACTATATTATGCCGTGTGAGTTATGAAACAGCTTGATAAATTTCTTATGTGTTGAGGTTCCGCAGAGCGATGGTGTTATGTGAGCAGGATGGCTCTCGGGATTCAGATTATACGTTGCACCATAGTTGTGCTTGAGTTTTGTAGCGTATGGCGATGTCGGTCCTTCCAGGGATGGTATTATGCACTTAGCGTACTTGTGTCTGATATTCAGATATTTTGTAGTAATGAGCATTCTAGCTCGGTAAGTATTTCCTTATAGATTCTTTATGTGCGGATCGGGTGGCACGCCGCCACGGGTATGTTGTTTGGATCGGGTTGCACGTCGCAACAGTGTGATGTTGAGTACAGTCCCCTATATTTTATTTTGTGTGTTTGTGTCCCATTTTCTGAGGAAGGTTGATGACATCTTTTTAATTGTCTAATTAGTCACGTGGGTTGAGAAATCCTTTCCAGAGTTCATTTTTTTTATGTATCGCAATCGAGTCTGTAGCTTATTAGCTCATTGTGGCGTCATATGTGGCTTTTTGATCATGTCTGAGGTGGTTTATTTCCTGAGCAGCTTATACTTGGTGAGACGAGATTATTGGATTTTGGATCTGTGCGATCAGATTATATGGAGTGTAAAAAAGAGCAAATACCATTATTTGGTTATAATGAGGCAATGGTTCTTGTCATAAGGAGAAACTCAATAATTGTTGACTCGGCAGTTGATTATGAATTTCTACACATTTCTTCCATCGTGGAAGCATTTCAAGAGTTGGAACATGACTTATATGTATCATGAGGTGTGTTGTAAACATCAGATTCGTGAAATTTTGGCTATTGTTATCAGAGGATGTTATTATAGTCATGTGAATGATGCGGTGCATGGTCTAAATTCAACAAAGGTATGCAATCCTGTATTAGTGCATCGTGTAGTGATTGATACGACATTCATAGGTTAGAGACAGGCATGGTGGAGAATTCTGGATCTTAGAATTGTGCTCTAAGGCTTATTTGCTTAAATAAAAGGGAGAATTTTAAGATTGGCTCGAGTTAATGTGCTCAACTGGGTGTGGTAGCACGGGTAGGTGCATGAGGTGTTAAGCAGTAATTTTGGATAACTCTAGATCACTCCTTAGCACGTTCGAGGACGAACGTATATTTAAGTGGGAGAGAATGTAACGACCCAACCGGTCGTTTTGACTTTTAGAACCTCCTTCCTCTAAATAAAACTTCCAGTATGTTCTGTAAATGATTTATGACTTGTGGGGATGGTTGGTTCGGGATTTGGAAGTGTTTAGGTTGAAATCGGAACACTTGGTTCCTTAAGTTGGCTTTAAAAAGGCAAGTTTGACTTTGGTCAATATTTTGAGCAAACAGATTCGGATCAGTGTTTTGGCAGTTTCGGTAGGTCCGTATCGTGATTTGGGACTTGGGCGTATACCCGAAATCAAATTCCGAGGTCCCTAAACCGAGATATGAAATTTTGATAAAATATTAAAATATTTAAGTTCAAATAGTGACCGGATGTCTAATTATGTGAGAACGACCCCGGAACAGAATTTTGATGATTCCAACAGCTCCGTATGGTGATTTTGGACTTAGGAGCGTGTTCGGAATTTTATTTGGAAGTCCATAGTTAAATTAGGCTTGAAATGGCTAAAAATAAGAATTTAAGTTTGGAAGTTTGACCGAGGAGTTGACTTTTTGATACCGGAGTCGGAATCCAGTTCTGAAAATTTTCTTAGCTCCGTTATGTCATTTATGACTTGTGTGTAAAATTTGAGGTCAATCGGACTTGATTCGATAGGTTTCGACATCGAATGTAAAAGTTGAAAATTTCATAAGACCAAAGTTTCAAGTGAGTTCGCACAAGACCCAACTTTGAACGAGAATATCTACATATATATATATATATATATATATGGAGTTATGTGATTTTCTACCTATCAAATGAAAGATCTTCGAGTCTAGTTTCTAACGCTTCAAACCGTTCGTCATTCGGACATTCCTACAAGAAGTTATGATCAAATACCCAAAGGCTGTCCTGTAGCTCACTGCAGAGCTCGCGAGGCCGGGTGTAAGACCAGGCTTTAGCCTAGCGAGGCCAGGTGTAATACCAGGCTTTAGCCAGGCGAGGCCAGGTGTAATACCAGGCTTTAGCCTGGCGAGGCCAGGCCTGTCGCCTGGTCCGGAATTTTTGGAGTATCCATTTTTCTATTGTTATAACCCGACCCAACTTCGATAAATAAGCCTTGAAGCTCATTTTGGAGCAAAAATCTGATTTTTTTAGAGAGAAGGGAGAGTGTTCTAGAGAGAGGAAGAAGCTCAAGTACTTTGTTCATCAAGATCTTGTTCAAGCTTTGAAATCCAACAAGGAAATATCACAAGATCTTCACCCAAGAGGTAAGGTTCTAACCCCCAGTCTTCAATTTCGAGTTTGGGTAAAGATGGATGATTAAGAATATGATTCTTGGGTGTAATAGTATCATTTATACATATCAATAAGGTTTATGGAAAGATTGTTGAGTTCAAATGGGTATAGATTGGGTTGAAAATGGTAGAAATCTTCAAATACTTTAATTGAAGATTTGAGGGTTGAGTTGATGTCAAAATTTGGTAAAATTTGTATGGTTGGACTCGTAATTGAATGGGTTGTCGGATTTCATAACTTTCACCGGACGATGTGGGCCCCACGGACGAAGTTTTAATTAATTTCGGAATTTTTATTAAAAATATAGTGTTTTCTTATAGAATTGATTCCTATAATTTTTAGTGATTGTATCAAATTATTTTGGCTAGATTCGAGCCAGACAGAGTTGGATTATCGTGAAAAAGGCCTTATAGTGGATTAAATTGGAGCAAGACGAGGTAAGTCTCTTGTCTAATCTTGTGAGGGGAAAATTACCTCATAGGGATTAAATTGAATAATTATTGATAATTGCGGGGGGGCTACGTACGCACGAGGTGACGAGAGTCCGTGCGTAGCTACTATTAATGCTAAAGTCCGGGTAGTTTAGGACTCAAAGCATGAATTACTTATGTAAATTGTATTCTTTGTTTAATTAATATTAATTGATATATCTATATATGAATACATTGTGAATTTTCAGATAAAGATATTAAAGGATAGAAACCTTATATGCTTGATTTTCTGTTTAAATTAATTAATTGTTAAAAGAAATTATTCTTTCTCCCGAATATATCTCTTAAAAAATATACTCTCCTTCCGGAGGTACATAAGAAAATGTCCTCCTTTCTTGTGTAGCGGGCCGAACGCCTCGGCAGGATAGATGCATCTATGGATCACGCCGCATGTCTGTCGGCAGTGTATACGACACTCTGGATCGGGTCGTACGTCCTCGGCAGAAATCGTGCTTAATAATAATAACAATTACACGATACTTTGACGGTTTATTGCAGCTTGTAAAGCTATTTGATAATTTGGAAATTCATTGAAATTGAATTGCAGCTTGTAAAGCTATTTGATAAATTGGAATTTTTATTGAAATTGAAAGATTTAATATATATATATATTGAGAATTGTTGTATTTTGAAAGAATTTAATTAGTTCCGTTGGTTAAATAAATTATTGTTATATTCTGTGAATCATGCTGATTTAAATATTCTAGTTTATTTCAATTATTATTATTGATACATAGTAAGTGTCAAAGTCGGCCATCTCGTCTCTACCACTTCGAGATTAGGCTTGATACTTACTGGGTACACGTTTACGTACTCATACTATACTTGCTGCACTTTTTGTGCAGGATTTGAGATAGGTACTAGTGGAGGATCTATCATCACATATCCACGCCATCCCGAGGCATAGTGGTGAGCTGCCTTTCTGAGTCGTTCTGCAGCTACCAATGTCTCTTCTTATATTTATATTCTGTCTATTTCATTTCATACAGTATTTGGAGTTTTGTATAATCTACTAGATGCTCATGCACTTGTGACACCGGGTCTTGGCACACACATTGATAGAATTTGGTATTTTATGATTTTTTTGGATTAAAAGTTTAATCAATATATGTTTGATTTATCATATGGCTTGCCTAGCTGTAGTGTTGGGCGCCATCATGACCTATAGGTGAAATTGGGTCGTGACAGTCATGTTCCCAAAATAGTGAAAGAGATGAATATAGAGAATGGAGGTATGATTCTTTATTCTCGAGAAAATATAGGTACATTACCAATCACGGTAACAAATAATGCATATTGAATGATAGCAATTCGGTAAGACCATTTTGTTACAAAGCTCTAAGCATTTTTCGCATTCATCTTCTCTCAGCTTTGAAGATGGCAAATTTAGAGTCTCCTTTCTTTTTCTTCTGAGAAATTTCAAAGTCGTGATTTACAACTTTACTATTTCCCAGCTCTATAAGTTAGAATGTAGCTGGTGTAATGATGGAAGTATAACACCTGCAATTTTGTCGTTATCAAGGGCAAAGGTTCAAGCACAATTAAGGTAAGGAATCTGTTCGTAAAATGAGTACGTAAGAAACTAAGTGGATTATAGGAGAATGAGCAACGAACCATAAAAGCCTCTAATAGTTGCTCTGCTTCCGTGTCAGAATATATTTGGTTGGTCTCTCATCTGTATGTACCTGCTAAAGGAGAGGGAATGTTACGAAAATGATAAAAGCATGTAAAAGTTATATAAGACTGCTTCCACTACATGATAAGACTGTACTACTATTGTTGTGTCACTAATAAAGTGCGGAAAAGAAAAATATTGAATATTCTTCAAATCCAGTGTTGCTAATGCACTTGCCTGGAAAGAAGGTTAAAGAATAATTACACACTGAAGTAATAGTTGACATGCAAACTATTACATAAAACTCAAACTTGGAATCTGCCAACCAATTTGAAGAACAAAATACAGAGTAACTGAATCTAGAGAAGACAAATCAAGTGAAGGAGAAACATACAATGAAGAACAAAAGAGTTGCGAATTTCTAGTAGAATCACAAGCAACATGAGAGGAAATGTCAAATTTGATGTATTTCATGCTTTCTTTACAAAACCTATGTATATCTCGGTCACACTCAATTCGATGAGGTTCTACAGTAAAAACAAATACACTATGTATTTCTAACTAAATAAATCCACGGCATCAATTGGCGAACTCCATTTTTCAAAAGCTAATCAAGGCCAAGTTACATTCACGAAAAATCTTCAAATTCCTTCACAATTTGAACTATCTACCAGATAAATTATAGTAACTAATTAAAAAGTTACGACATCAATTTGTTTTAATCTGTGGATATCTGAAATTTTAGCAATTTATAGAACCTTCACGTGAAATCTCTAACAACGGCGACTTCTACATGCAAAAAAAAATACACACAGTATGAATCTATTATTTTAACTAACCAAAATATATAATAAATTTTCATAATACAAGTTGTAAATTAATCCACGTATGATATTAACCAGACCATTTTATATCAATAGTAGAAACAAAGAAACTTTTCGCAATAGACATGAAAACTACCTATCGTCGAAATTGATATTGATGTACTTCTTAAATACCTGAAAATTAAAGCGTTAAACACTTTAATTCATAATATTAATAAGTACATAAATGACATAGAATAAAGAAGGATTAAAAAATATCAATGAATGACGTACAACTATGTTCAGAAGCTTCTGAAATAATTTGTATCCTCTGTTTCTCTATTGGTTCTTCCTGGTTGACAGAGAAGAGTGAATACAAATCAACGCTCACCTGATAAACTAAGTAGCTTAGAAAATGGAGTAGAATGATAAGTTAAAGTAGCACCAAAAAAGCGAGAACATAGTGAATAGCACGAGCCCAACACTCTGAATAAATATTGCTTGTTAGTATACAGACGGCCAAACTGTTGTGGAAATGCATATACTCTATATTCTTTTCTGTTATGATCGTATAAAATACACTATCAAGTATAAAGCGAATGAAGTCATATAAAATAGACTCTCAAGTATTAAGTGAATCGAATGTAAGAAATAGACTAAATAAATTTTAAGATACCATTAAATGATATATCTTTGATGCGGAAGAGGCATTAGTTAGAACCATTTCACGACACGTTTGGGATAAAAATCTGCTTCTGAAGTAACAGCAGAAAGAGATCACAGTTCTTTCTGAATTTTTCTCCTTTCGTAGCCAAGGGAAGAATTCCTAGGACTAATTGTGTTTTGTTTAGTGGATCATTATCATGGTTCTTTCGATTACAAATATAAAAGAAGAAAGAAGTAGCTTAATTAGAAGGTAGGGGGAGAAGAAGAAAGGATCATAATCAACCCAAACTTTGGGAGTCATTTTTTTTTGTGCTAACATCTACCAATATCAGTTTTATAAAAAGAAGATAATCTCTCTAAAATGAAATTCGATAGCCAAGAGGAGCTATGGAATTTCGGACAAACTTAAGCACCACGATACTACGTAACACAACTCCATGGCTCAAGCAACTCTTGTGGTATTTTTTCTCTGTAGAACGTGTTTGTTGAATTCCTAATTGTAGAAACTTACATATATGGTATACTTTTAGTTAGATCATTGCTAGATTCATGATTCTTCTTTGGCATGTGATGTTTGACTTACACATAGGGTACACACATATTGACTCTTCTAATGCATAATCCACATATAAATGAAATTACGATTAGTTGCAAAAAGAAGGAAATGAAAAGGGTAAAAAAATCGAATTCAGAATGAACAAGAGAGATAGGCGCCAAACCTTATAAATGAGGACATGAAAGAGATTTAGAAAACTGGAAGCAAGCATGTGCAAGAACAATCTATCCAACAGAGTAAACACAGAAGCACATGAGCTAATTCATTGTATGGCAATTTCATTTGAAGACATGCCTCTCCCTTCTCTCTTGGAATTGTAGCAACCCTGTAAACCAGCAAATTAGTTCATTACAAAATGAACTCTGAGTAGACAGAAACAAGAATTAAAATATATCAGCCGCAAAATCATCACCATGTCCAACGTCCAAGGCATGAAAGAAACAACTGCATAAAAGATTTGATATTAATGGTGCTTTTTCACAGGAATAAGGGAACTAATTATTTGGATTAACGGTTAAGTTACTATGGAAGTGCAAGTATTTCTTTTTTAAAGCCTAATCCAAAATATGAAGTTTCAGTCAGATGTTATATTCTTTGATGGCACAACTCATCTTTTTGACAATTGATGTGAGAAATCAATACACCATTTGAGTAATATATGATTTTGGTGAAGATTAGCGTGCTAAATGTAAGAGCAACTGGCTAACAATTTGGTAACACAAAGTTCATATGTCAATGTATTCATTCAAGAAAGAAAAATTATTGAACACTGAATTTTCTGGTTCTTCACATTAGTATGAAGTTTGTTTCCGCAACAGAACATTTTAAATAAATATCCTTCTAACCGTGTCTAATGGGTGATATGTCAGAAATTAAAATTATGCAGCGAGAAAGAGGAAAACATAGAGGCACAAATCAACAGTCTAACTAAGGGTATGCAGAAGAAACCAAAAAGATCTTACTCAAATTGCAACCAAAGAATGAGACCTGAGAATACAACATACATGAGAAATCTAATAGAAAAACTGATTGAATAATTTTATCAAACACCTAGAGAACAAAATCGATTCATATTACACTTTCTCTGGGGAATTCACTCTCACTCTCTACTCAGGGGAAAACACAAACACCTAGCATATCGCCGAGGACCAAACTAAATCAATACAAGAATACCTAGTAGAAAATGATAATACACAGAGCGGAGTGAGAAAGCAGAAGCATATCAAGAGAAGAGGTGTTTGCAGAAGAGGTGTTTGCACGTTGAGCTTTTCACGAAGTGTTGAGAGAAATCAAACGGTGACTTAACAGTTGTCAAAATTGGGCTACACGTGTTGGGCTGCAAATAGAAGCCGTAAGCTAATAATGGGCCACATGTTGACCATGAGCTGCCTCCCCATTTATAGTATAGGAATATATTTGGGAAGGAAACTAGAAGAAAAAGAACCATTTCCAGGCGTACATAATTCAAGATGTAAGTGTTAATAAAATGTTTTCGAGATGTGTCATATTTGCAAATAATGAAATACTATTTATGCCCAAACAATTTGTTAACTTATCTGTTACGAAGCATTCTTCGGATGAATCTGATTTTGTGTTTTAAAAATATTATGCCAAGGTCACTTTAATTTCCAAAGATAAGTTTTACTAGGCGGTGGTTAGACCGGTCATATTGTATGGGGTGAGTGTTGGTCAATCAAGATTTTACATACCCAGAAGATGAAAGTAGCAGAAATGAGGATGTCGAGATGGATGTGCGGGCATACTAGGATGGATAAGATTAGGAATGAGGATATTCAGGAGAGGGTGGGCATGACTCCTGTAAATGACAAGATACGGGAAGCGAGACTTAGATGGTTCGGGCACGTGCGGAGGAGGAGCCTAGATTCTCCGATTAGGAGGTATGAGCGGTTGGCTCTCGCAGGTACGAGAAGAGGTAGAGGGCGGCCTAAGAAGTATTGGGGTGAGGTGATCAGGCACGACATGGCGCGATTTTAAATTTCCGAGGACATAGCCCTTGATAGAAAGGTGTGAAGGTTGAGCATTAGGGTTGGAGGTTAGGGGGTAGTCGAGCATTTCTCCTCGCTGTGCTGGCTAGTCTAATAGTATTTTGTCTAGGACTGCTAGCGGTTTTTATTGTGTTTCACATTTTTCTGTCTTCCACATT
The DNA here is from genome assembly GCF_000390325.3 of Nicotiana tomentosiformis. Classification (NCBI taxonomy): domain Eukaryota; kingdom Viridiplantae; phylum Streptophyta; class Magnoliopsida; order Solanales; family Solanaceae; genus Nicotiana; species Nicotiana tomentosiformis. The sequence goes on along the minus strand of NC_090818.1, from coordinate 71,121,429 downwards.
TTGGCCTTTCCATTTATTTGATGTATTTTACGATGCTGATACTACTTTTCTGGTTTCTGTTGTTGTTACGGATCTATTGTCTCTGAGCCGAGGGTCTCCCGGAAATAACCTCTCTTTCCCTTTGGGGTAGGGATAAAGTCTGCGTACACTCTACCCTCCCCAGACCCCACTAGTAAAATTCTACTGGGTTATTGTTGTTGCGTGAATTATTATATTAGCTTAATAATAGTCCTTACTCCTTACCAAAAGAACTACATTAGCTTAATTGTAAAGTTAAATAGAAATTTCGTATACATAAACTTCGAGGGAAAAAAGCAAAATCGTATGCACAAAAGAAAAGGGGAAAAGGGTCAAATATACCTCTCTATTTTGGTATATTGTTCACATTTACCCCTTCGTTATACTATTGGGCCTGTGATGACCCAAAATATCATCTTTAAATTTAATAAGTAATTTTGTATTCTAAGACCTCGAAAAGCACCATTTATCATTCCTCGACTTGCGTGCGCAGTCCGTAAAATTTTCCGGAAAGTTTTCATGTGAAAAAATGATTAAAATGTGAAATAGAGTTTTAAAACTCAACTGAGTTGACTTTGATCAATATTTTTAGCAAACGGACCCGGATCAGTATTTTGAAAGTTTCGATAGATCCGTATCGTGATTTGGGACTTGGACGTATGCCCAGAATTTAATTTGGAGGTTCCTAGCACAAGTTATGACCATTTAATGGAACTAGCAATTTAAAGGCTAAAGATTTTCAAGTTTGACCACAGGGTTGACTTTTTGATATCGGAGCCGAAATCCGATTCTGAAAATTTGAACAGCTCCATTGTGTTATTTATGACTTGTCTGCAGAATTTGGTGAGAATCGGAGTTGATTTGACTTAATTCGGACGTCCGGTTGTAAAAATATAAGTTTTAAAGTTTTCTTGGAAATTTCCTTTGATTTGGTGTCTGATTCGTAGTTCTTGGTATTATTTTGGCGATTTGATCGCGCGAGCAAGTCAGTATGATATTTTTAGACTTGTGGGCATGTTCGGTTTGGATCCCTGAGGGCTCTGGTAAGTTTCGGATAGGCCACGGGATGTTTTGAACTTGGAAAATTTTGCTGGTATAACTAAACCTGTTGCACGTCTCTGATCTCGCAATTGCGAGATCAGGCTTCGCAAATACGAAATAAGCAGTCCTGGCAATTGTGAGGTATCTATCGCAATTGCGAAGAAGACCTAGGCCAGTATGTTCTCGCAATTGCGAGATTTTCTTCGCAATTGCGATGGGAGTCTGGGAAGGGCAGGTTCGCAAATGCGAACATCTACTCGCATTTGCGAGGTTCAGTGGTTGCAAATGCGATATTTTTCTCGCATTTGCGAAGGCAGCGGGATTGTGAAGGGCATCGCATTTGCGAAGCTCAGGTCGCAATTGCGACACCTGCAGCTGAGTAAAAAGGGACTTAGAAGGGATTTTTCATTCATTCTTCAATTTTTCGAACCCTAAACCTCAGGAGGCAATTTTCGGGAGATTTTTACTGAAAAATATTGGGGTAAGTGTTCCTTATCCTATATTGATTATATTTTATGATTTCATACTCATTTATATCATGAATCCATGAATTTATGGGAAAAAATAGATTTTTATAAATTCTTCCAAAAATAAAAATTTAAGATTTGAAGGTCCATTTGATATCGGAATTGGATAATTTTTATATGGTTGGACTCGTCTCGGAATAGGTGTTTGAATTTCGTAAGTGTTTCCGAGATTTGAGACGTGGATCCCACTGCCGAATATTTTAATGAATTTCGGATTTTATCCAAAAAATTAGTAAATTCATATGGAATTAATTCTTATGATTTGTATTGAGTGTATTGAATTGTTTGTGAATAGATTTGAAGCTTTCGGAGAAAAATTTAAAAGGAAAAGCTGTGGTTGAGTAATTGATTGGAATTTGCAAAGCGAGGCAAGTGTCGTGGTTAACCTTGACTTGAAGGAATAGAACCCTTAAATTATTTGTTATGTGAAATGCATGTGAACGACGTATAGGTGAGGTGACGAGTGTCTATACGTCGTTAAATTAATTGTTTGCCTGCTTACTTGAAAAATCATAAATTATTTTAAATCATGAATTAATTATTATAATAATTATTCCTCTCCTATTCTTTGCCAAATATTAATTCTTGAATTTTTGCATTAATTGTTGCATGTTATTTGAATTATGTATTTTAATTGTTATTTGTCATTTAGCATATTAAATATTAAAATGCCTATTTTCTCCCTGATTTTCATAATAATTTGTTATTTGTCATTGTTTGTTTCATAATTAAATCATAATTATTGTATGCTTATTGTCTTATAATTTTATATTAATTGTTGCATTTATTGTGGAAATTTCTTCTATAAGAATTGATTGAAATGGTTATATTGGAGGATCGGGTTGTACGCCGCAACAGACTTATTTAAAAAGTCCATATTGGAGGATCGGGTTGCACGCCATAACAGATTTATTAAAAAATCCATATTGGAGGATCGGGTTGCACGCCGCAACAGACTTATTAAAAGTCAATATTGGGGAATCGGATTACACGCCGCAACAGACTTATTAAAAAGTCTATATATACTTGATTGAAATAAATATATAACAGACTTATCAAAAGTCAATATTGGGGGATCGGATTGCACGCCGCAACAGACTTATTAAAAAGTCTATATATACTTGATTGAAATAAATAAATATATAACAGACTTATTAAAAGTCAATATTGGGGGATCGGGTTGCACGCCGCAACAGAACTGAATGTGAAAATATTGTGAGAGCGGGTTGCACGCTGAAACAGAATTGAATGTGAATATATTGTGAGAGCGGGTTGCACGCTGCAATAGAATTGATGGAAATGATAATTGGTTATAACTGCTGAGTTGGCTTCAATTATTATAAATGAGTTACCTGATTTATTTCTATTATTGTTGTTGTTACTAATATTGCGTACAGGTAATGTAAGTGACCTGCCTTAGTCTCGTCACTACTTCGTCGAGGTTAGGCTCAGCACTTACCAGTACATGGGGTCGGTTGTACTGATACTACACTCTGCACTTCTTGTGCATATTTTGGAGTTGGTCCGAGCGGCGTACCATAGACTTGCTCGGATTTCAGCTACCAGAGGAGACTTGATGTATAACTGCATAGCATCCACAGTTCTGAAGTCCCCGTCTATTTTACTTTAACTTTGTGTTTATTTTCAGACAGTTTTATCTTATTCAGACCTTTATTTTTATTTATTCTAGAACCTCGTGCACTTGTGACACCAATTCTGGGATGGTATTTAGACACCGTTATTTTTATGGATTATTTCACTATATTTCAAACTTTGCTTCCGCATTTATTTCCTTGATTATTAATAATTTAAAAATTAGTTAATATTATTCTAACGTTGGTTTGCCTAGCAAGTGAAATATTAGGCTCCATCACGGTCCGAAGAAGGGAATTTCGGGTCGTGACAGCTGTTATGAGAGCACTAGGTTACATAGGTCTCATGAGTCACGAGCAAGCTTAGTAGAGTCTGAAGGATCGGTACGGAGATGTCTGTACTTATCTCTCGGAGGCTATGAAGTTTAGGAACAATATCACTTCTTTCTTATTCTGTCGTGCGATTTTATTCTATCATCGATGATTGAACCATTCTACTCTTATTCTCTCGCAAATGGTGAGAACACGTAATACCTCTACTGATGGTCACGGACCAGAACCCTCGGTGGCAACTATGGCCAGGGGTAGAGGTCGAGGCCGAGGTCGTGCTAGAGGCCGAGGCAGAGGCCGAGGTAGAGCTCAGTCCAGAGCTCAAGCAGCTGCACCTGTTGAAGAACCTCAGGTGGACCTTCAGGAGGAGGTTCCAGTTCAGAATGTACCAGTTGGACCAATTCAGGTCCCGGAAGGATTCATAGCCACTCCAGTACTTCAGGACGCTCTAGTCCGTTTGGTAAGTCTTATGGAGGGCGTGGCCTAGAATGGTACATTTTCAGTGGCACCAGCCGTCTCACGGGCTGGGGGAGGAGCACAAACTCCCACTACTCCCGCTCCAGAGCAGATGGCTCCCCAGAATCAGGCTCCAGCAGCCCCGTCAGTTGGAGTAGTTCAGCTAGTTATTACAGCACAGACCGGTGATAGGTCCGCCATGTCTTTTGAGGCCTTATTGAGACTGGATAAGTTTACCAAGCTCTTTCCAGTTCACTTCAGTGGTACACCTTCCGAGGACCCACAAGATTATCTTAAACGATGCCATGAGGTGCTACGAAACATGGGTATAGTTGAGACCAATGGGGTTGATTTTGCTGTATTTCAGATAACGGGTTCCGCCAAGAGGTGGTGGAGAGATTATACATTGACCCGACCAGTCGGATCGCCTGCACTTACATGGGAGCAGTTCTCTCAGCTATTTCTGTAAAAGTTCCTCCCTATCACACTAAGAGAGGAATTCCGCAAGAAATTTGAGCGTCTACAGTAGGGCAGTATGACTGTTACTCAGAAGTCCCGTTTTGTGAATTTGGCATGTCATGCTCTCCTTTTACTACCTACGGGGGGAGAGAGAGTGAGGAGGTTTATTGAGGGACTCACTCACCCTATCAGACTTCAGATGGCCAAGGAAACCGGAAGTGAGATTTATATTCAGGCGGCTGCTAATGTCGCAAGGAGGATCGAGATGGTTCTTGCACAGGAGGGAGGGCAGAGGTCCGATAAAAGGCCTCGTCAGTTCGGTGGTTTCAGTGGTGCCTCGTCTGGAGGCAGAGGTAATTTTGGTAGGGGTCATCCTCCCAAACCATTTCATTCAGCACTTCATGTATCTCCCGGTGCTTCAGGGAGTCACGGTCCTATTATGCATTACTCTGGGCAGTTAGCATTTAGTGCACATTCAGCTCCTATCAGTGTACCACCACTCCAGAGTTACTATAGTGGTTATCCGGCCCATTTGGGTCAGCTTCAGCTTCAGCAGCCACGGTATCAGGATGGGTGTTATGAGTGTGGAAACATTGGTCACATCAGGAGGTATTGCCCTAGATTGGCGAGTAATAGATCTCGGCAAGATTCTCGTGCCATCATACCGGCACCGGTTACTTCACCGCCTGCTCAGCCAGCTAGAGGTAGGGGTCAGACATCTAGAGGGGGAGGTCAAGCCATTAGAGATGGAGGTCAGACCGTTAGAGGTGGAGGCTAGCCAGTTAAAGGCCGTCCCAGAGACGCAGTTCAGAGTGGTGGGGCCCAGCCCCGATTTTATACTCTTCCAGCTAGGCCTGAGGCCGAGTCATCTGTGCTGTGATCACAGGTATAATTCCAATTTGCCATAGATATGCTTCAGTTCTATTTGATCCAGGATCTACTTATTCCTATGTGTCCTCCTATTTTGCTTCATATTTGGTTGTTCCTTGTGATTCTTTGAGTGCTTCTGTGTGTGTATCTACACCGGTGGGAGACTCTGTTGTAATAGATCATGTCTATCGTTCGTGTGTGGTTACTATTGGTAATCTTGAGATTAGTGTGGATCTTCTACTTCTTGATATGGTAGATTTTGATGTCATCTTGGGTATGGATTGGCTGTCCCCTTATCATGCTATATTGGATTGTCATACCAAGACAGTGACCCTAGTTATGCCGGGGTTACCTTAGTTAGAGTGGAAAGGAACTCCTGGCCATTCTGCCAGCAGGGTTATTTCTTATATGAAAGCTCGGCGTATGGTAGAGAAAGGGTGTCTAGCCTATTTGGCTTACATTCGCGATCCTAGTGCGGATGTCCCTTCTATGGACTCAGTACCAGTTATTCATGAATTTCCAGAAGTATTTCCTGCAGATTTGTCGGGGATGCCACCCGACAGAGATATTGACTTCTGTATTGATTTGGCTCCGGGCACTCAGCCCATTTCTATTCCACCATACCGTATGGCCCCGTCAGAGTTGAAAGAATTGAAAGTGCAGTTACAAGACTTGCTTGATCAGGGATTCATTAGACCCAGTGTCTCGCCCTGGGATGCACCAGTATTCTTTGTAAAGAAGAAAGATGGCCCTATGCGGATGTGTATAGATTATCGGCAGTTGAACAAGGCCACTATCAAAAACAAATATCCGCTGCCAAGAATTGATGACTTATTTGATCAGCTTCAGGGTGCCAAGGTATTTTCGAAGATCGATTTGAGGTCTGGTTACCATCAGTTGAAGATTAGGGCATCTGATGTCCCTAAAACATCTTTTCGAACTAAGTATAGGCATTACGAATTCCTAGTGATATCATTTGGGTTGACAAATGCCCCAGCAGCATTTATGGATTTGATGAATCGGGTGTTCAAGCCTTATTTGGATTCTTTTGTGGTTGTATTCATTGATGATATCTTGATTTACTCCAGCAGTCGAGAGGAACATGAGCAGCATCTTCGAAGTGTTCTTCACACCTTGAAGAATAATCAGTTATATGCCAAGTTTTCAAAATATGAGTTTTGGTTAGACTCAGTTGCCTTTTTGGGGTATGTTGTATTGGCAGAAGGCATAAAGGTGGATCCTAAGAAGATTGAGGTTGTTCAGAATTGGCCTAGACCTACTTCATTTACAGAGATCCGGAGTTTCTTGGGTTTAGCAGGTTATTATCGTCGGTTCGTGGAAGGGTTTTCATCTATAGCAAGCCCATTGACCAGATTGACCCAGAAAGGTGTCCCATTCAGATGGTCAGACGAGTGTGAGTTGAGCTTTCATAAGCTCAAGACCGCTTTGACTACGGCGCCAGTGTTGGTATTACCCACAGGTTCAGGATTGTATATGGTATATTGTGATGCATCTCACATTGGGCTTGGTGAAGTATTAATGCAAGATGGCAAGTTAATTGCATCTGCGTCGCGGCAGTTAAAAGTTCACGAGAAAAATTATCTTGTTCATGACTTAGAATTGGCAGCCATTGTTCATGCGCTGAAGATTTGGAGGCATTACATGTATGGTGTCTCGTGCGAGGTATTTACTGATCATCGTAGCCTTCAGTATCTGTTCAAACAAAAGAATCTTAATTCGAGGCAGAGAAGATGGTTGGAGTTGTTGAAAGACTATAATATTACCATTAGGTATCACCCCGAAAAGGCCAATGTGGTGGCCGATGCTTTGAGTATAAAGGCTGTGAGTATGGGCAGTCTTGCGTATATTCCAGTTGGTAAGAGGCCATTAGCTGTAGATGTTCAGACTTTGGCTAATCAGTTCGTGAGGTTAGATGTTTCAGAACCCAGTCGGGTTCTAGCTTGCACAGTTGCTCGGTCTTCTTTATATGAGCGCATCAGAGAGAGGCAATATGATGATCCTCATTTACTTGTCCTTAAGGACACGGTGCGCCATGGTGATGCCAAACAGGTTGTTGTGGGGGAAGATGGGGTTCTGCGAATGCAGGGTCGTATTTGCGTGCCTAATGTGGATGGGCTTCGTGAATTAATTCTTGAAGAAGCACACAGTTCCAGGTATTCTATTCATCCAGGTACCGCCAAAATGTATCAAGATTTGCGGCAATATTATTGGTTGAGGAGAATGAAAAAAGATATAGTTTCATATGTAGCTCGGTGTCTGAATTGTCAGCAAGTTAAGTACGAGCATCAGAGACCTGGTGGTTTGCTTCAGAAGTTAGAAATTCCTGAGTGGAAGTGGGAGTGTATCACTATGGATTTTGTGGTTGGGCTCCCACGGACTCAGAGAAAATTTGACGCAGTTTGGATCATTGTGGACAGGTTGACCAAGTCAGTACATTTCATTCCAGTGACAGTTTCCTATTCTTCAGAGAGGTTAGCTGAAATTTACATTCGTGAGATTGTCCGCCTTCACAGGGTGCCCGTGTCTATTATTTCAGATCGAGGTACGCAGTTTACCTCACATTTCTGGAGGGATGTACATGATGAGTTAGGCACGCGGGTGGAGTTGAGTACAGCATTTCATCCATAGACAGATGGACAGTCAGAGCACACTATTCAGATATTGGAAGATATGCTCCGTGCTTGTGTTATAGACTTTGAAGGTTCTTGGGATCATTTCTTGCCACTTGCGGAGTTTGCGTATAATAATAGCTACCAGTCGAGTATTCAGATGGCTCCATATGAGGCATTATACAGAAGGCGATGCCGATCGCCAGTTGGTTGGTTTGAACCGGGAGAGGCTCGGTTGTTGGGTACCGATTTGATACAGGATGCCTTGGATAAGGTCAAGATTATTCAGGATCGACTTCGCACAGCTCAGTCTAGGCAAAAGAGTTATGCTGACTGTAAAGTTCGTGATATTGTATTCATGGTTGGAGAAAGAATATTGCTCCGGGTTTCACCTATGAAAGGTGTAATGAGGTTCGGAAAGAAGTACAAGTTGAGCCATAGGTATATCGGACCCTTTGAAATTCTTGAAAGGGTGGGTGAAGTAGCCCACAGGCTTGCATTACCACCTAGTTTATCAGCGGTTCATCCGGTGTTTCATGTGTCTATGCTCCGAAAATATCATGGTAATCCATCCCATGTGTTAGATTTCAGCTCAGTCCAATTGGACAAAGATTTGACTTACGAGGAAGAGCCGATGGCTATTCTAGCCCGGCAGGTCCGACAGTTGAGGTCTAAGAGTTATCCTTCAGTTCAGGTGTAATGGAGAGGTCAGCTAGTAGAGGCATCTACCTCGGAGTCCGAGTCGGACATGCAGAGTAAATATCCACACCTTTTCTCCAGCTCAGGTATTTTTTTTCTAACTCCATTCGAGGACGAACGTTTGTTTTAGAGGTGGAGAGTGTGATGACCCAAAATGTCATCTTTAAATTATTAAGTAATTCTGTGTTCTAAGACCTCGAAAAGCACCATTTATAATTCTTCGACTTGCGTGCGCAGTCCGTAAAATTTTCCGAAAAGTTTTCATGTGAAAAATGGATTAAAATGTGAAATAGAGCTTTAAAACTCAACTGAGTTGACTTTGGTCAACATTTTTAGCAAACAGACCCGGATCAGTGTTTTGACAGTTCTGGTAGCTCCGTAACATAATTTGGGACTTGGGCGTATGCCCGAAATTTAATTTGGAGGTTCCTAGCTCAAGTTATGACCATTTAACGGAACTAGCAATTTAAAGGCTAAAGATTTTCAAGTTTGACCACGGGGTTGACTTTTTGATATCGGAGCCGGAATCTGATTCTGGGAATTTGAACAGCTCCGTTGTATTATTTATGACTTGTCGGCTGAATTTGGTGAGAATCGGAGTTGATTTGACGTGATTCGGACATCTGGTTGTAAAAATATAAGTTTTAAAGTTTTCTTTGAAATTTTCTTTGATTTGGTGTCCGATTCGTAGTTCTTGGTGTTATTTTGGCGATTTGATCGTGTGGGCAAGTTTGTATGATGTTTTTAGACTTGTGGGCATGTTCAGTTTGGAGCCCCGAGAGCTCGGGTGAGTTTCGGATAGGCCACGGGATATTTTGAACTTGGAAAATTTTGCTCGTATAACTGAACCTGTTGCAGGCCTCTGATCTCGCAATTGCGAGATCAGGCTTCGCAAATGCGAAATAAGCAGGCCTGGCAATTGCGAGGTATTTATCGCAATTGTGAAGAAGGCCTGGGCCAGCATGTTCTCGCAATTGCGAGATTTTCTTAGGAGTTGCGAGATTTTCTTCGCAATTGCGATGGGAGTCTAGGAAGGGCAGGTTCGCAAATGCGAACATCTACTCGCATTTACGAGGTTCAATGGTCGCAAATGCGACACTTTTCTCGCATTTGCAAAGGCAACGGGATTGTGAAGGGCATCGCAATTGCGAGTGTTCCTTCGCATTTGTGAAGCTCAGGTCGCAATTGCGACACCTGCAGCTGAGTAAAAGGGACTTAGACGGGATTTTTCATTCATTCTTCAATTTTTCGAACCCTAAACCTCAAGAGGCGATTTTCACGGAAAAACATTGGGGTAAGTGTTCCTTATCCTATATTGATTATATTTCATAATTTCATACTCATTTATATCATGAATCCGTGAATTTATGGAAGAAAAATCAGATTTTTATAAATTCTTCCAAAAACAAAAATTTAAGATTTGAAGGTGCATTTGATATCGGAATTGGATAATTTTTGTATGGTTCGACTCACCTCGGAATGGGTGTTCGAATTTCATAAGTTTTTTCGAGATTTGAGACGTGGGTCCCACTGCCGAATATTTTAATAAATTTTGAATTTTATCCGAAAAATTAGTAAATTCATATGGAATTAATTCCTATGATTCGTATTGAGTATATTGAATTATTTGCGAATAGATTTGAAGCTTTTGGAGATAAATTTAAAAGGAAAAGTTGTGGTTGAGTAATTGATTGGAATTTGCAAAGCGAGGTAAGTGTCGTGGTTAACGTTGACTTGAGGAAATAGAACCCTTTAATTATTTATTATGTGAAATGCATGTGAACGACGTATAGGCAAGGTGACGAGTGTCTATACGTCGTCAAATTAATCGTTTGCCTGCTTACTTGAAAAATTATAAATTGTTTTAAATCATGAATTAATTATTATAATAATTGTTTCTCTCTTATTCTTTGCCAAATATTAATTCTTGAATTCCTGCATTAATTGTTTCATGTTATTTGAATGATGTGTTTTAATTGTTATTTGTCATTTAGCATACTAAATATTAAACTGTCTGTTTTCTCCCTGATTTCCATAATAATTTGCTATTTGTCGTTGTTTGTTTCATAATTAAATCATAATTATTGTATGCTTGTTGTCTTATAATTTTATATTAATTGTTGTATTTATTGAGGAAATTTCTTCTATAAGAATTGATAGAAATGGATATATTGGAGGATCGGGTTGCACGCCGCAACAGACTTATTAAAAAGTCTATATTGGAGGATCGGGTTGCACGCCGCAATAGACTTATTAAAAGTCAATATTGGGGGATCGGATTGCACGCCGCAATAGACTTATTAAAAAGTCTATATATACTTGATTGAAATAAATAATAACAGACTTATCAAAAGTCAATATTGGGGGATCGGATTGCACGCCGCAACATACTTATTAAAAAGTCTATATATACTTGATTGAAATAAATATATAACAGACTTATTAAAAGTCAATATTGGGGGATCGGGTTGCACGCCGCAACAGAACTGAATGTGAAAATATTGTGAGAGCGGGTTGCACGCTGCAACAGAATTAAATGTGAATATATTGTGAGAGGGGGTTGCACGCTGCAACAGAATTGATGAAAATGATAATTGGTTATAACTGGTGAGTTAGCTTCAATTATTATAAATGAGTTACCTGCTTTATTTCTATTATTGTTGTTGTTACTAATATTGCGTACAGGTAATGTAAGTGACCCGCCTTAGCCTCGTCACTACTTCGTCGAGGTTAGGCTCAGTACTTACCAGTACATGGGGTCGGTTGTATTAATACTACACTCTGCACTTTTTGTGCAGATTTTGGAGTTGGTCCCAGCGGCGTACCATAGACTTGCTCGGATTTCAGCTACCAAAGGAGACTTGAGATATAACTGCATGACGTCCGCAGTTCTGAAGTCCCCGTCTATTTTTACTTTAGTTGTGTGTTTATTTTCAGACTGCTTTATTTTATTCAGACCTTTATTTGTATTTATTCTAGAAGCTCGTGCACTTGTGATACCAATTCTGTGATGGTATTTAGACACCGTTATTTTTATGGATTATTTCACTATATTTCAAACTTTGCTTCCGCATTTATTTCCTTGATTATTAATAATTTAAAATTTGGTTAATATTATTCTAACGTTGGCTTGCCTAGAGTTGGAACAACTCCGTTATGTTATTGGGGACTTGCCTGCAAAATTTGACGTCATTCCTGGTTGGTTTGATAGGTTTCGGAACGAGTTTTCTAAGTTCAGCGTTCCTCAATGAGATGACGGTTTGCTTCTTCTTTCTCCCATGCATCAGCTTCAAAAGAGATAAATCGTGTTCTGTCATACCTTCTATTTTGTTGTGCCATTTTTCAGAAGTGAAACAGAGGAGAAAAGATAATGTGAGGTGAATAGAGTGATAGAGATGAACTGTTCTGACTCTGTTTTCTTTTTAATTGAGGGCGAAGAATGTTATATAGGAGAAAATGACGAGCAAATTGGCTGTGAAAAGATTTTACCATGACCTGTTACATAGTATTAGTTGTAGGGGGTTTTGGTTTTCCTTGAATAATGTAAATGGTGTAACTAGCGTGCACACAGGTTTTGGGATGGTAATTTCTTCCAAAGCTATAGCATCGTCTCTGAAGTGTAGCCTCTTTTTCATTCCTAAAGATCAGAAACATAATGATTAGGACTTCAGCAATAAAGGTAAGAGATTTTTATTTTTAGTTACTAGCAAAAGTTTTCCTTTTTTATATATATATATAGTAAGATTATAATATAAAAGTATATAAAATAGAGAAGATGTAGTGCATATGCTGTAAATGGACGTAAGGTATAGTTAATGCCTTGGTAAAAAAATATATTTGCAGGTTCATCCTCCAAAGGTCTAAAACATATCCATATATGCAACTTATCATTTTAATAAAAATATATTATTAATGGTAACTATAAATTTATCATTTAAACTTACCATATCACATCATATTATACATTTTATTAAATATAATACAATACAGAACTATAACTTTATTTTTAAGAAGTAAAGGCTCTTAGGCCTCCATGTTAGAACACACAAATTCACAATGTAAAAAAAAAAATTAGAAGAAGAAGAAATAATTCTGAGTTTAATATCGTCAGCTCGACTTATTAGTAAATATATCTGTTAAGCAAAAAGGATTGTTAAAGCCTGTTTGTCAAAGTTTCTGGTGACATAAGGCTTCAAACGATGACTATTCACTTTAAATTTTTCTCCCCCATCCATATGTTGTATTTCAAAGGCACCATAGGGGGTTACATTTGTTATGATGTACGGTCCTGACCAACATAATTTGAATTTTCCTGGGAATAATCTCAATCGGCTATTGTACAAAAGAACTTTGTCTCCAACTTCAAAATCCTTATGGCGAATGAGGTTATCATGCCATCTTTTCGTCTTTTCTTTGTATAATTTAGCATTTTCATATGCTTCAAGTCTGAATTCCTCTAATTCATTTAGCTGAAGTAGACGATTTTTACCTGCTTCTGACAAATTTAGATTCAACAATTCCATAGCCCAATATGCTTTATGTTCTAATTCTACAGGTAAATGACAAGCTTTTCCAAAAACTAAGATGTGCCTATTGGAGTTTTGAAAGCAGTTCGGTATGCCCATAAAGTATCATCTAACTTTAAAGACCAATCTTTTCGAGAAGATCCAACATATTTTTCTAAAATTCTTTTCAATTCTCTGTTGAAAACTTCTACTTGTCCGCTCGTTTGAGCATGATATAGAGTTCCTGTTTTATGAGTTACTTCATATTTTGATAACAAATTTACAAATTGTCTGTTTATAAAATGAGTTCCATGATCACTTATGTTAACACGTTGTCACGGCCCAATTTCCCCTCTGTTTGGGTAACGTGATGGCACCTAGTCTTAGGGACTAGGTAAGCCTAACATTAATTGAAATAACATTATTTAAATAATATCTAACAATTTGAATTAGAAATATCTTAAACTTTACAATTCATAAAACCCGGTAGCACAAGTCATAAGCTCTACAGAGTGTTTGCTAGAAAATTTCTAAATATAACTGTCCATAAATAAGAATAAACAGTGCAAAACGAAAACTTGAAGGTGACTCTGAAACCTGCGAATACAGCGGCAGGTTTACCTTGAATCTCCGCAGCGACTGTCCACACAGCTAGCTAATGAACAAATACCTGGGTCTGTAAAAAAAAAAAAAGAAATTATGCAGAAGAGTAGCATGAGCACACCACAGCGGTGCCCAGTAAGTATCAAGACTAACCTCGATGAAGTGGTGACGAGGACTAGTCAAAACACCCACTGGTCTAATAAACTGAAAGCAAGCATAAGTATAGGGATGACAGAACATGACATCTATCTAAGGACCCCGCGATATGGATAACGACATAGCCTGCAATAGTTTTCACATCAGGTCTCAGCCAACAACCCCAATAAATTAGTCAAATCCTTCAAGTATAAACTTTCACCCGTAAGTTTTTAAATTGAGGTCTTTAGAATATAATCCTTTCCAATAAGAAATTATTTTTGAAATATACTTCCTTCAATTAAATATCTTTCAAACATAGTTCTTTCAAGATAAAACCTTTCAAATAAATATCTTCAAACATAGTTCCTTCAAGATAAATACTTTTCAAATATAAACTTTTCAAGTAATGTCCTTCGAGTATAAGTCACCCTGTGACACCTAAGCATGGAAGATTAGCAGCTCCGAACACAGATATAACCACAGGAGAAATCTACCGGGATACCGTCCCGTAGTCCCGAATTAATCATGCAGTACGGAAGGGATCTCACGGAATACGTCTGTAGTCCCAAAATAAATATGTAGTACTGGGGGATCTCCCGAAATACGTCCGTAGTCCCAAAATAAATATGCAGTGCTGGGGGATCTCTCGAAATACGTCTGTAGTCCCAAAATAAATATGCAGTACTGGGGATCTCCCGGAATACGTCCGTAGTCCCAAAATAAATATGCAGTGCTGGGGGATCTCCCGGAATACGTCCGTAGTCCCAATTTAAATATGTAGTGTTGGGGGATCTCCCGGAATACGTCTGTAGTCCCAAAATAAATATGCAGTGCTGGGGGATCTCCTGGAATACGTCTGTAGTCCCAATTTAAATATGCAGCGCAAATAACAGAGATAATAACTATAACATGACAGAAACCTCGTACATCACCACAACGAGTACAAAAGCAACAATGAGCAAAAATGCAAAGTACGATGAGCAAATCAACTCAAGAATTTAAATCACAAGAACGGTAGAACTCATTCACAAGGAATAACCATAGTAAAGAATGCTAGGCACAAGGAGAACAACTTAACAAGGGAAAACAAAACAAAAATGTAGCAATGATTCCACAATATTCAAGTCAATAATAAGAAGCCAACACGAATCAAATAGTTCAAAAAAAAAATGGCAAGTCAACTAAGATATAGGTTATCTAGACTCCTTTTGAGGTTGAGCAATTACGAGTAATATTCAACAATTCAAGTAAGGATAAGCAGCGGAAGATAATCATAACTCCAATTAAGACTAAACAATTGTAGGATGAGAAAAATAATGATTTAAATTTAAGATAAGCAGTTATGAAAAATATAGCACGACGATAGAAAAGGTAAAATCTTTGGTTAAGCCGAATAAGGGTCAAATAGATAGTAAGAGTGAATCCTAAAGCAATTATCTCTAATCAAAGCATGTAGAGGTGAAACTAGCAAATAGGAATTCAAACGTATCAAAAACAACATCATACCCGGTGAATATAAGGACATAAGAACCCTAAAAGGCCAACTTTCCACAAATAAGTTCGAGCACGCACTCGTCACCTCGCGTACACAGACTACAATCAACATATATGACTCAAATCCTAAGGGGTAGTTCCCCCACACAAGGTTAGGTAAGATACTTACCTCAAACTGCGCTCAATCAGTCAAGTAGTATGTCCTTTCCTCGATTTTCCGACTCCGATCGGCTCGAATCTAGTCATAATTAATTAGATTCAATCAATACAAATTGTAGGAATAAATTCCATATAAAAATATAAATCTTCTACAAAAATCCGAAATTTAACCCAAAAATTACCCGTGGGGCCCACGTCTCGGAACCCGACAAAAGTTACAAAATATGAACGCCCATTCCGATACGAGTTCATAATTTTTCCAACTTAATTCACCGATTAAATATTAAAAATAACCATGGATTCGGGTAATTTAACCAATATTGAATCAAGAACACTTACCCCGTTGTTTTCTCTGAAAATCTCCCAAAAATTGCCTCATCCCGAGCTCCAATCCGTCAAAAATCTGAACTTAAACTCACTGCCCAGGCTTTTCTTTTTCGCGTTCGCGTGACCAGTGTCGCATTCGCGAAGGCCTGACCATGCACATCATCGCGTTCGCGTTCAAGCTCTCACATTCGCGGTAGCCAACTGCCCTCATTCTTCGCGTTCGCAGTCCATGCTTCGCGTTCGCGAAGGTTTAATGGCTCAAGGTCCCGGCTCCCCTTCCTTCTTCGCGTTCGCGACCACTGTGTCGCGTTCGCGTAAGCTTGACCAGACCTTGCCTCGTGTTCGCGTTCACGAAGGTCAAATCCAGCACCCCCAAAATTTCTTCTTGGCGAACGCGGGACTTTCTTCGCGTTCGCGAAGAAGGAAACCAGACACCAGAATCAGCATTTCCAAAACAGTTCCAAATGATCCGAAACCACCCCGAAACACACTCGAGGCCCCCGGGACCTCAACCAATTATACCAACTAGTCCCATAACACATTACGAACTTGCTCAAGGCCTCAAATCACATCGAACAACACCAAAATTATGAATCGTGCATCGAATCGAATTATAAGTTTTTAAATCTTTCAACTTCTATATTTTGCGCCGAAACGTATCAAATCAATCCGGAATAACTTCAAATTTTGCACACAAGTCATAATTGACGTAAGGGAGATATTCCCATTTCCGGAATCGAAATCCGACTTCGTTATCAAAAATTTACCCTTCGGTTGGACTTTCGCCAAAATGTGTCGAATTGTCCTACGGACTTCTAAATCCAAATCCGAATATACGCCTAAGTCCGAAATCATCATACGAAGCTATTGCCATAATCGAAATTCTATTCTGGGGTCATTTGTTCAAAAGTCAACTCTGCGGTCGACTCTTTCCATTTAAGCTTCTAAATAAGAATTTTATTTTTCTTTAAATTAAATTTCAAATCTTCCGAAAATCAAACTCGACCACACACGTGGGTCATAATATATATTGTGAAGCTTCTTGAGACCTTAAGTCACTGGACGGGGCATAAGTTCTTAAAACGATAAGTCCAGTCGTTACACACGTGGAGTTCCAAATCGAGAAAAAATATTTTCTTGAGAAAAGCACAAACAACATGAACATCATTTTTTTCTAGTAGCTATTGCTTCTACCCATTTTGAAACATAATCAATAGCTATTAAAATATATTCACAACCATTTGATGGAGGAAAAGGACCCATGAAATCAATGCCCCAAACATCAAATATTTCACACACAAGAATAGAGTTAAGAGGCATCTCATCCCTTTTTGAAATGTTACCGCTTCTCTGGCATTTGTCACAAGTGGTGACGTAATTCTTGCATCTTTGAACAGAGTTGGCCAGAAAAAACCCGCTTCAAGCACTTTTGCGGCTGTTTTTCTTCCTCCATAGTGTTCAGCTACAGCTCCATCATGACAGTGGCTTAGGATGTTGTTTATTTCTATTTCTGGTATACATCTCCGGATCATGCCATCTGCACAAAATTTAAATAAGTAAGGATCGTCCCAAAAATAACATCTAATTTTTTTTTTTGGAGTTTTTTTCTTTGTTCATAAGATAAATCTTTTGGTATCCATCCTCCAACTAAGTAGTTGGCAATGTCAGCAAACTAAGGTGGCTGATTTGTAACTGTGGTAATTGTATAAATATGCTAATTAGGAAATTCCTCCTTGATATCTGTTGCCTCAGTTGGAGAATTTTCTAATCGTGACAAATGATGAGCTACTTGATTTTATGAACCCTTCCTATCTTTTATTTCAAGATCAAACTCTTGCAAAAGAAGTATCCATCTTAGCAATCTGGGTCTGGCATCTTTCTTTGCTAAGAGGTACTTTAAAGCAGCATGGTCAGTAAATACTCTAACCTTCATTCCTATCAAATAGGAACGAAATTTGTCAAATGCAAATACAACTGCCAGTAGCTCCTTCTCAGTTGTGGCATAATTCTTTTGAACTTCATTGAGGGTTCTACTGGCATAGTAAATAGGTCTAAAAATCTTGTCTCTCTTTTATCCCAATATAGCTTCAACTGCTGTATCACTTGCATCACACATTATTTCAAATGACTGGCTCCAATCAGAAGAAACAACAATTTGAGCATTAGTCAATTGTTCCTTGAGAATTTCAAATGCTTTCATGCAATCATCTGAAAATTCAAACTTCACATCTTTCATCAGTAGGTTAGTCATAGGTTTCGAAATCTTTGAAAAATCTTTTATGAACCTTTTATAAAAACATGCATGCCCTAAGAAACTTCTAATACCTTTAACATTGGTAGGAGGGAGTAATCCTGCTATAAGATCAATCTTAACTTTATCAACTTCTATTCCTTTAGCAGTGATTTTATGTCCTAAGACAATTTCCTTTATTACCATAAAGTGGCATTTTTCCTAGTTAAGAACTAAAATTTTTTCTTCACATCTTTTAAGCACCAAAATTAAATGATAGAGACAATCTTCAAATGTCTTTCCAAAAAGTATAAAATCATCCATGAAGATTTCAAGAAACTTTTCAGTCATGTCTGAGAAAATTGCCGACATGCAACGCTGAAATGTAGCAGGAGCGTTACATAGTCCAAATAGCATTCTACGGTAAGCATACGTACCTTGGGGGCATGTGAATGTGGTTTTCTCCTGATCTTCTGGAGCAATTGGTATCTGATTATACCCAGAATATCCATCAAGAAAACAGTAAAAACCATGATCTGCAACTCTTTCAATCATTTGGTCAATAAAAGGCAAAGGAAAATGGTCTTTTCTTGTGGCCTCATTAAGTCGTCTATAATCAATACAAACTCTCCATCCTGTAACTGTTCTAGTAGGTATGAGTTCATTATTTTCATTTTTTTTTACTGTCATACCTCCTTTCTTTGGTACTACTTGTACAGGACTTACCCAAGGACTGTCAGATATTGGATAAATGATACCTGCTGCTAGAAGTTTCACCACTTCTTTCTTTACGACTTCCTGCATTGCTGGGTTCAGTCTCCTTTGGGGTTGGACTATAGGCTCATACTCATTCTCCATAAGAATCTTGTGCATACAAATAGCTAGAATGATTCCTTTGATGTCAGCTATAGTCCACCCTAAGGCTCTTTTGTGTTTTCTCAGGACTTCAATCAGTTTGCCTTCCTGTTCTATAGTCAAAGAAGATGAAATGATTACTGGAAATAATTCAGGCTCAAGAAACACATATTTTAAATGAGAAGGAAGATCTTTGAGTTCAATTTTTAATTGAACTCCTTCTTGTGAGACTTTCTCATTTTTTGACTCTTTTTCCAGTATTTCAGCTTCTTCTCTAATTATGGAGTTATCATCACTTATGGTACCTGACCTAGCCAAACATCTTTCCAGTGAATCAGTAATTAACTGATTATCTTTGTATTCGTCTACAAGGTCATCTAGTACATCAATTTGAAAACAAGATGATGATGACTCATCCCCAAGGAATTTTATCATTTTCTGCATGTCAAAAATCACTCTTTCCTCATCAACTCGCAATATTAATTGTCCTTGATGAACATCAATAATTGCTCTCTCTGTTGCGAGAAATGGTCTACCTAAAATTAATGGTACCTCAATATTTTCTTCCATTTCAAGCACTATAAAATTTACTGGGAATACAAATTTGTCAACTCTAACAAGGATATTTTCAATAATTCCTTTTGGTCTCTTAGTACTTTGATCAGCTAATTGAATAGACACACCAGTATCTTTCATTTTACCAAGTTCTAATTTCCTAAAAATTAAAAAAGGCATTAGATTTATTGAAGCACCTGAATCACATAACGTTTTTTCAAAATGAGCACCTTCCACGGTACAAGGAATTGTAAAACTTTCCAGATCACCCAATTTCTATGGGAGCTTATTTTGAAGTATAGCACTACATTTTTATGTAAGCTTAACCACTGAAATATCTTCCAATTTTCTTTTACTTGACAAAATTTCTTTGAGAAATTTAGCATATGAAGGCATTTGCATCAAAACATTTGTGAAAGGTATGGTATGTTAATGTAAAGTTGCTTCAAAATATCTAGAAACTTTGAAAACTGTTTGTCAAGCTTTTCTCTTTTTATCTTTTGTGGAAAAGGGAGAGGTACAGAGTGAGGATTTGTTATCAATTCATTTTCTACTACATTTTTTCCTTTATTCTTTTGTTCTTTTGAAAACTTAGATTCCATTTTATTCTCACCTTCATTTACCTTTTTCACTTCTTGTGGCTTTCCTTCTCTAATTGCATATGGGTCATCAAGAGATTTACCTAATCGTAGAGAGATGGCTTTAAGATGTTCTTTTGATTTTTTCTCTGTGTTTCTTGATAGAGCACCTTAAATTTGTCCAGACATGAGGGTTGCTAATTGGCTTACCTGAATTTCCAAATTCTTGATAGCTGAATGTTGACTTTCAACCTTCTCGTCAGTAGCCTTAATGAATTTATACATCAAGTCTTCAAGGCTTTGTTGATGAGCTCTTTGAGGTTGTTGCTGATATTATTGAAAATTTTGTTGCCCTCTATTTTGATTTTGAAAACCAGGTGGTTCTTATACCTGCTGCTTTTGATTAAAAAATCTTTGAGGATTTCAGAACCATTAGAATTACTCCATTGAAATCCTGGATTTTTTGTGCCATGGGACTACCGAATGAGTAATTATTTCTATAACCAATCACATTTACTTGATCCTTATTTTGCGTTGAAGCTTGACATTCATGATTCAGATGATTACCTTTACAAAAATCACAATTCTCAAGTTGGGATGATGATAGAGCACCTACTTGAAAAGCTTTGACTTTTTGTGTTAAGGTCGCAATTTGTTGTGCTAATGAATTCAAAGCTTCAATTTGATTTACTCCTGTCGTTTTCTTGATAATCATTCTGTCAGAGTGCCATTGAACAGCATTTTTCGAAATTTCATTAAGTAGTTGCATTGCTTCTGCAGTGGTTTTTTCCATTATTGATCCTACTGATGCTGCATCAATTACATTTCTAGCAGATGGCTTAAGACCGTGATAAAAAATGTATAAAATATCAGGGTTTTGGATACCATGATGTGGGCATTTTTTTAACATTGCTGCTAATCTTTCCCATGCCTGATATATAGATTCAGCATCTGTCTGCATAAAATTATTGATTTCTTGTTTTATTTTAATAGTCTTTGCAGGTAAAAAATATTTACTAAGAAATTTTTGGGTCATTTGGTCCCATGTTGTAATAGAACCTCTTGGTAGGCTTCGCAACCATATTTTGACTTCACTTTTTAAAGAAAAAGGAAAAAGTCGTAACCTAATAGCGTCTGTTGTAACACCATTGTACCTGCAAGTTTCAACTAATTCAAAAACATCAATTAAATGGGCATGGGGATCTTCACTTGCATCACCAATAAACTGATTTAACTGTTGGACAGTCTTAATCAAGCATGTGTGGATTTCAAAGTTATTTGCTGCTATTGGTGGTCTCCTTACACTTGATTCTCCTTCAAAATGATCTGATCTTGCATAATCACGGAGTATTCTATCACGTCGTGGTACCACCTCATCAAATTGTTCTTCTACTTGATGTGGCGGGAGTTGGTTGGTTGTTGTTAAGTTCTTCGTTCTCTATTTCTTCTTGTGAAGAAATTTTAAATCGTGAAACCTGTTCTTTTAGCAACAATCATAAGAATTTTTCAATTTCAGGATCGTATTCAACTAGTTCTCTTAAGGAGGAACGGGTCATAAGCTTCCTGAAAGTTTTGCACAAAAGTCAAAATACTTAGACAAATAAAAAGAATATCAAATTAGTAGTAAAACAATTAATCTGTAGTAGATTTTAGCCAATCTCCGGCAACGGCGCCAAATATTTGACGAGTTTCTAGCGTGTATATAATTTAAACTCGTACTCTGTCAAATAATAGTATAGAAAGATGTCGAACCCACAGAGATTAGTATATCTATTCTATAGACGTTTCTTGTTTTAATTACTATTTGAAAAAATCAGAAAGAGTTGTGTTGTAAAATAACTAACTAAGAATGCATGAATAGAGCAAATAGAAAATATTTTGGTTTTCACAAATATAATAAAAAGGTGTTGGGATCCTGACTTCACTTAATAATTTTATTATATAGTAGATATATTTATTCTTCAATTTCTATTTCTCAGAAATATTATAAATGCCTCTCACGATTACATTTATATATTATTACTATAGTTGAACAATTAAATGCACTCCTCTCGGTCATACAAATTAATCGTTTAAATGGTAATATTAAAGAACCAGAAATATATACTTGAACTAAAACATGCTTTTTTTAGTAAGTCCCTTTCGGTTACCTTACTTGTTATAATTGATTACTACAATATTTACCTCTTTCGATTACAAATAAGTGTAGAATCAATTTTAACATATAAGAGCTAGATGTCACTAAATATAAGTTAACATCTATTAATACCGAAATTAACTATTATTTCTTCCGCCTCTTTCGATTACAGAATTAGTAAGAAGTTAATATGTAGTACGAAATAGATAGATGTTAACAAATTAAATAACACCCAACTATAAAGCAGATAAAATTTAAATAAAAAGCTTTAGCTCAAGCATGTGAAATTGAGAAATAATATCTACTAATTATATAAAAATATTAAGATCTGTCATTCTCCTGACACAAAAGAAAGTTACTCCATACTGGAGTTAGTACTATTAATAAAAATATTCTTATCCATTAAATAAGAAAATAAAAAAAAATATTCAAGAAGAATAATTTCCGCTATTTAATTAAAAGGAGGAACCAAATAATTTCCAATATTGATAACTGAAGAAACTAATATCTGCAGACTTCTAAACATAGAAACACTTTATTTGCTTTTTTCCTCCCTCGAAGTCCGTTCTTCCAGCTTTGTAAAATGACGGTATTTATAGATATTTCCATTGCTTTTGCCGTGTACAACAAAGTTTCAGTAAACTGTCTTTCATCTTGCCAACTTGCCAACATTGAAATGAATTTTGATGACAGAATGGTGCACATCAAGTGTACACGTGACTTTTGGTGATGCTAGCTTCTTTCTTTTTCATTTTCAACTTTCTCCTTCATTCTTATTTACTTCTTTATTTATATTTTAATATTACCAACAAGAGAATAATAATATCAGTATTAAGAATTCAATAACAACTCATATTATGCATAGTATTTTTATCTTATCAAGTACTTAACGTACAATTTGTGATATGTTATAATATTTGAGCACTTGAGGTGCAATTTGTGATATATTTTGATATTTGAGCACTTGATGTGCAATTTATAATATGATGTGATATTTGAGCACTTGAGGTGCAAGTTGTGGTATGCTGTGATAATCGGACTCTTGAGGTGCGAATTGTGATATATTGTGATATTGATACGCATACAGTGGTATAAGGTCTGGATGTTGAAACTCATGCGGTGAGATAAGGGGGGCTTGATACGCGTGGCTAGTAGGAGAACTACTAGAAGTCATGCGGTGTGATAAGGGTGGCTAAAATGCAGGATGCTATTTCAGGAAAAATAATTTTTTAAAAAACTAAATGTGAAGTCCCCCGCGGTGATATAAGGAAATATTGTGAATTTATTTATGATTTGGGATTACGAGGCGGTACCTCATGAGTGTCCTTTGTTGATATTTCTCTATGGTTGCATTTGCCTTTTGTTATTTTATTTTTCCATAATTTATAAATTTTTGTGTTCTCCGTGATGCATTATTTGACTTAATATTAAATATTTTGTATTTCTGGGTTAAACTTGTTTTCAATGATTGAGTGATTTTAAATAAAAGAAAATTACTATTATATTTTAATTTAATAAGTTTTACATCCAAATCAGTAGCTTATCTGATGCTTTACTTTTATTGAAATGTCATTTTTCTTCACTCAAACGATTTTTAAAATAAACTTATTTCTTTGTTGATTTCTTACTTGATTTAAAGATTTTAACCTTACTTAATTGATAATAAATTGATCCTATGATTTTTATATATCGATATTTTGGGCACGTGAGTTATCCGTGCAGATGTGATATAGATATGGGCACGAGGTGCCATGAGAATATGAAAAGGGGGCTGAGATCCGTACTTATGATTATGATATAAGATATTTATGTGAAAGAGATTTATATTCGAAGGACTTGATTAATTAGATGTACTTGTGTTTATTATCCGTTTGAGAAATATTCATGGTGTTCCTGTTATCTTGCTGTTTATGTCACAAGTTGATTATTGTTGCCATCATTGCTATTTGTTATTCTATTATTTTTGTATATGTAACGACCTGACTTGTTGTTTTAAGAATTTAAGCCTCAGTTGGCGGCATAAGGCCCTGAGCAGCTTCTTATTATGTGTATTGACTTGCGTGCGTGGTTGAATTCAGTTACCAGATGATTCAGAGTGATTTGGGATACTTAATCCCTAAAACGGAAGCTTAAGTCTTAGAATTTTGACCGTAGTCGGAACTGTGTGAAGACGACTCCGGAATGGAGTTCCGTCAGCTCCGTTGGGTGATTTTGGGCTTGGGAGCATATCCGGACTGTGAATTTGAGGTCTGTAGCTGATTTAAGCTTGAAATGGCGAAAGTCGAATTTTTGGAGTTTTGGACCGGACGTGAACTTTTTGATATCGGGGTCGGAATGCAATTCCGAGAGTTAAAACAACTCTGTTATATTTATTTGGGACTTGCCTGCAAAATTTGACATCATTCCAGGTTGGTTTGATAGGTTTCAACACGAGTTTTCGAAGTTGGAAGTTTTGGAAGTTCATGAGTTCGATTCATGGTGCGGTTCGTAGTTTCGACATTGTTTGATGTGATTTGAGACCTCGAGCGAGTCTGTGTTAGGTTATGGAACTTGTTGGTATGTTTGGACGGGATCTCGGGGGCCTCGGGTGAGTTTCGGATGGGCTACGGGTCATTTCCCTCCTATTTTGAACTCCTGTTCTGTCTTTTGGTGTTATTCTTCGCAAACGCGAAGAGTATCTCGCGTTCGCGAAGTGTTACTGCTAACCACCCTATATTTCTTCTTCGCGTTCGCGTTCAACCTCTTGCGTTCGCGAAGGTTTGCCTTTTTCCTCTATCGCGTTCGCGATTAGCCACTCGCGTTCGCAAAGCTCTTCATGGCAGCCTCATATTTCTTCTTCGCGTTCGCGTTCAATGTCTCACGTTCGCGTAGGTTCCGTCCCTTGTTGTTCGCGTTCGCACTCCTTACCTCACGTTCGCGTAGGGTTTTTCTGGATAGCCTTACCTTCCTTCTTCGCGAACGCGAGCCTTTCTCCGCGTTCGCGATGCTTTCAGACCTGGGCAGATTATAAGTTTTCTAAATCGAGGGTTAGGCCATTCTTATCACATTTTGACTTGTAGAGCTCGGTTTTGAGCGATTCCTTGTGGGGTCTTCAAGCAAATCGATTGGGTAAGTGTTCTTTACCTAGAATCTATTTATTTCCATGATTCTATCTTTATGTTTATCATTTAAATTGTGTTTTGAGTTGAGAAAAATGGTGGGTTTTGAAGAAAATTTTCAAAATGAAAAATCACGATTTGAGGGACGAAATGGTATCGAAATTTGATAAAATTGATATGGTTGAACTCGTATCAGAATGGGTGTTCGGATTTTATGAAAATTTTATCGGGTTTCGAGGGGCGGGTCCCACGTTGACTTTTGTTGACTTTTTGGAATAAATTTTTAAGTCGACGTATTATTATCCGAAATTATTTCCGACGAATTTTAATGGAGTTATACAATGAATTTGGATAGATTTGAACTGTCCGGAGGTCAATTCAAGCAAGAAGGCTATTTTGGAATATCGGCCTAATTTCAAAAAGGTAAGTGTCTTGCTTAATCTCGAGTGGGGGAATTACCCCTTAGGCATTGAGTCTTATGTGCCATTTGTGAAATGTAAAAAGCCGTGTACGCGAGGTGACGAGTACGTACTCGGAATTATACGTGCAAAAATTTATTGAATTAAAGTCTTAGAAATTATTGTGTAGTAAATTGAGAAATTGTGAAAAATTATTAAATCATTTGTTTGCCATGCCTAAATCCTTATTGTTGAATTTGTTTTTATATGATAATTTAATGCGATTTTCACTTGAAATATTTATGAAATTTCGTGAGTATTGTTGGTTTAATATTTCTTGGAAATTAATTCCAATATGAATTTTCTTATGCAAATAATTAATTTAAGCGAGCTTAAGAATAAGTGTTAATATAATTATCTAAATTTACATTAATGAAGGCTTTGCTTTATGCTGAGTAATTTTTATCTCTATTGATTGTTTTTGGGTGTCATATATATTGTGTGGAGCCTTGGGCTATTTGTTGTGAAATTAATTAATTTTGTTATATCTTTAAAATTTGGTTGTGGCCATTGGGCAAATTGTGATATGAATTGATTTTATTATGTTGCCGTGTTAATTTTCCGTGTAAAAATTGTGTTGTGTGAGTTATTGTTTTGGGGAGATAAAAGTGGCATTTCACCGTTGATATTATGTGGGTATAAGGGTGGCATTTCACTGTTGTTGTGTTTGTTGGAATATTGTCTGGGCGGAGCGATAAGGGTGGCTATATGAGCGATAAGGGTGGCAATAGGAGCGATAAGGGTGGCTATTGATATTGTCTAGGCGGAGCGATAAGAGTGGCTATACGAGTGATACGGGTGGCAATAAGAGCGATAATGTGGGGTTGCGGTGTTGATGATTTTTATGTGATGTTGTGATTTTTCTTGTGTTTATTTTTATGCCTTGTGCAATTGGTCTTATTGATAGTAAATTGATAACAATCTATTTTATGTTGAAATTGAGAGCATGTGGCTATTGCCAGGCAGATTATAAAATGAAATGTGGGCACGAGGTGCCGTGAGTAAATAATGAGGATATTTGACACGTGAATTATCCGTGCAGTTGTAATATGAAATGTGGGCACTAGGCGCTGTGATGAAATAATAATGATAATTGGCACGTGAATTGTCCGTGCAGCTGTGATATGAAATGAGGGCACGAGGTGCCGGAAAAATATGATGATTTAATTATGGGGACAAGGTGTCGTGGAAATATGAAAATAGGCTGAGACCCGTGTTTAAGAAAAATATGAAAAATGGGCTGAGACCCGTATTTTTATGATTATGAAATGAGGTGTCACATGGTGACTTTTTAATTGAAGAATTATATTCAAAATATTTATTTGGAAGGATTTTTACTTAGAAAGTATTATATGAAAGAATTGTGCTTGAAAGATATTTATTTGAGGAAATTATATTTGAAAAGATTTATTGAAAGAATTATATTTGAAAAATAATTATTTGAGAAAATTATATTTAAAAGAGAGTTATCTGGAAGAATTATATGTGAAAGACATTTATTTGAAGGACTTGATTTAATTGGGTGTAATTGTGTTTATTAATTGTTGAGTGATATTAATGGTACTTGTTGTCTGTTGTGCATATAACTGGTATTTTATCCTGCCCTTATTATTATTTGTTTCCTATTATTTTTGTATATTATATTGCACAGGTTATTAGACTAGTGAGTGTCTTGACTATACCTTGTCTCTACTCCATTGAGATTAGTCTTGATACTTATTGGGTACCGACCGTGGTGTACTCATACTATACTTCTGCACATTTTTGTGCAGAGCTAGGTATTGGAGATATCGGACTGGAGCAGAGTTAAAGCGGGATCATAAAGATTCAAGGTAGAGCTGCTTGGTCGTCGCAGTCCCTTGGAGTCTTTTCATTTCATTGTACTGTTAATTTGTAATCAAACAATATTGTATATTCGGTCCCCGTGATCATTCCATGTATTAAGTTAGAGTTCGTGACTCAGTACTACCAGTCTTGGGAGGTTGTATATCGTAATTATTTTCGCTGTTAGTTTTGATTACTTAAAAAAAATGGCTTCAAAATGTAATTGAAATCGGCTTACTTAGTCTTAGAGACTAGGAGCCATCACGACGCCTGTGGTGGGATTTTGGGTCGTTACATATTACACATGTTATTTGACTAGTGAGTGTCTTGACTGTACCTCGTCACTACTCTACCGAGGTTAATCTTGATACTTATTGGGTACCGACTGTGGTGTACTCATACTACACTTCTGCACATTTTTGTGCAGAGCCAGGTAATGTGGAGTCGGTTGACAGTTTGCTAACAGTACGGATTTGGCTGTGGAGACTCAAGGTAGACATGTTGCTGCGTTCGCAGGCTTTGGAGTTAACTTCTAAAATTGTACTTGCATTATTTATCTCTATTTCAAAACAGTTGTATTTATAGGCTTTCTAGTAATTAAGTAGAGCTTATGACTTGTACTACCGGTTTTGAGATTTGTAAGTATTGTAAAGATTTTTACTTCGCATTTGTTAGACGTTAAATAAATATTGTTATTATTTCAGTAAATGTTAGGTTTACCTAGTCCCTAAGATTAGGTGCCATAACGATACCCAACGAAGGGAAAATTGGGTCGTGACACTTCATGTATTAACCAAACACAAGTATTGTTAAAATATATATCAGTTGTTACCAACATACAAACCAATTATCAAGTGTGCATTACATTAGACAAAGTGATACCATATTATAACCACACAAAAATATAACCGAAAGTGATAACATGACATTCTAATGCCACCATTAACATCTAAGAACCAAAATATAAGTTTTTACTAATCTTACAGCCGCCATCATTCTCACTCTCTCTCAAAATGAATAAAATGTGTTAAGACGTCTCAGAAATTTAGGTTCCGTATTTTTATATGATAGGTTTTACGGGTTGTGGATTAATGTATTTTTTTTAAATGATTTTTTTAATTTGATGATTTTTCGTTAGGTGAAGGGTATTTTTAAAAAGATTTACTAACGATAAGGGTATATGTGGCATAATAATAATATAACGGAAGTGTAAATATGAATAATATACCACAATAAAACCGTATATTTGACCTTTTTCCAAAGAAGAAAGAAAAAATATAGGGAGTGAATCCACCGACGAATATCGATTCTCATTTCTCTCTCTGTCAGAATCGTAACAATTAAGAAAAACTCCCAACTTTGTATAAATCGCCCCTTATTTACTCTTTATTACCTATTTTCTCTCTCTTTCCCTCTCTCACAAACAAAACCAAAAAAATGGCAGCCACATCTTCACCAGCAGTCCTCCCAACAATCAACGCACCACCCGCCATCGATACGGCGCAACAAATCGGCCCGACACCAGCGTTCCGTTCATTCATCAACCACATCTCCACTACAGTCCAAACCGGTTTCGCCAACCGCCGTCCCTGGTCCGAGCTCCTCGACCGGTCCGCTTTCTCCAAGCCGGAATCATTGTCCGACGCCACTCTCCGTATCCGCAAAAACTACACCTACTTCCGTATCAATTACCTCTCTGCCCTTGCCGTTGTTCTTGCATTTTCACTCATTACAAACCCTTTTTCCCTTCTTGTCCTCTCCGGCCTACTCGCTGCTTGGCTTTTCCTTTACCTTTTCCGCCCTTCGGATCCGCCTTTGGTTATATTTGGACGGCAGTTTTCTGAGAGGGAGACGCTGGGTTTGCTTATTCTTTCAACTGTGGTTGTGATATTCTTGACGTCTGTTGGAAGTGTGCTTGTTTCAGCTCTAATGATTGGTCTTGCGATTGTGTGTACGCATGCTGCTTTTAGGGTCCCTGAGGATCTTTTCCTTGACGATCCACAGGACTCTCCCGCTACTGGGTTTCTCTCTTTCTTGAGCGGCGGTGCCGCCAATGCTGCCGCCGTAGCTGTCGCCCCTGCTGTTGCCTCTAGGGTTTGATCAAATATTTTGCGGTAGTTTCTTTTTATATAATTTTGTGAATGATTTACTATGTTAAGTAGATAAAAGAATGAGAGAAATGGGATGAAAATAATGCTCTATGTAAGATGTACTTAATATTTTTTAGACGCAAAACTGGGAATTTGTAATTTGGATCTACCAACTCGGAGGTTTATTTACTGTCATTCGTTATAGAGAATGATGTTAATGGTTGTGATTGATTCATTTCTGCTAGCCTCATTGGGTTGATATTGCGTGTTATTTTTATAATTGGATTTGGTTGGTATTGATCAGATCTGGATGTTTTGGTATGAACAGAGACACGATTTGGCGGTATAACAAAGATTGATTGATGGGGTTCTGTTGGGGTAACCAGGCAGTTGATTTCTTAATGTTATGAAGTCTCTTGTTATTTCAGTTGGTGAAAGAACAATGAAGATGAGATGATCACAAATGGCTTACGTACAAAATGTTAGATGTAGCACTTAATTTTGGTTTTCTTATAATTCGGATTACCAACTTGGGAGTCTAGTTAACGTTATTTGTTATGCTGAATGATGTCAATCATATATGCTGATTCACATATCTGCTTATCTCTTTGGATCAGTTGATCATGTTATTTTTAGAATTGGATTTGGGCAGTATTGTTCGAGTCTGATGATGACTTTTGTATGTGCATACTTACCGTAATTTCCATGTTACATGGACCTTTCATTGGCCTTGATGGAGCCATTTCAAATAGGTCTGACAGATTGTGGCAGCTTCTTCAAGGTAAACTACAAATCTAGCAACTAGTCACCTGTATCAGATATGTCCACTTAACTTATGTTAATATATCATTTATAATTGTTTGGACATGCCTTTTTTATATTGATGGACTTGATATTGGATGGTGTTGTTGACCAAGATTATGATGTGCTTTTGTTCATGTGCTTTTTCCATATCACAGATAATCTTTTTGCTATACTTGTGGGTGCTGCATGATGTATTCGTATTTTGGGTAGTGATGGATTCTCCTTAGCACATGGCGGCAAATATGTCGGCCTAAAGAAGTTGTTTAGCCTATAGTCGACCTATAGAATGTCGGCCTAAATATGTCGACCTATAGAATTCTTTTAGTTATCATTTACATTGAGATATCTTGTTGTATACATCAATTTGCAATGTGTATGCTGATTCCTTGCTTCAGAGACTACTGTTTTTTGGCAAGTGGTTGTACTTTGATTAGAATCATTCAGGCTTGTTCATGGCATCTTTGAATTGCTGATGACCACACAAAGGCTGAAGGCTTTTTCTGTTTGTTGTTGGTGGTCTGTTGTGGTTAATTATCTGGTGTTGCTGGAAGAAGTTGATACCGGAAAGGTGAGATCGTATGTTGGTTCAAAGTAACTAATTGCATGAAGATTGTGGGCGAAATGCATTGTTTGCCTCTTAAATTTGCTTCTTTTTTATTGATGGAGGCCACACTGGCCAACTGTGCCTTTAATCAAGGGATGATAAGTGAATGCAGGGAAACCTTTTTGATGTAAATTCTTCTTACATCTGAACTCGTGTTGTCTGGAGCCTTCACAACATTGTTCATATGAATAAAATTGTGGCAGTTGGTTCATGTCAACGGTTGTCTACTAGTACTTGTGCATGTAATGACCAATAAATTCATATATTTGAAGTTCGAAATCGATCTTTTTGCTGATTTTTGCGTGTTTGAAGCTAATGTATCTTGTTTATTGCCTATTTGTTTTATAACTTTATTCTTAAATGTTCTATGAGTTTCAAGTTGGTCTCCTATTTATTTATGTTAGGTAAGTGAATCTTCACTCCAAGTTACGTTTTGTATTGATAGCATATTTGTGCTAGAGCTGACAGTATGGTGTGTTATTTAGTTTTATATTGAGAAACTACACTATAAAAAACAGATCCCGGTCTCTACACTGTTACGGGAGATGGGGCTTTCTGTATTAGGAAGAATATGAAGTTTTTCCTGTTGTTGGGCTCGGAGAAACCGGAAAGGGCCATGAAACCGGGAGCAAAGTCACGTTTATGTAGAAGGGGGTTGTAGCATAAGGAAAAAGCTTAGGAGAAAGCACTTCTTCTAGAACAGTTGTAGCATAGAAACGGGGAGCAAAGTCGGTAAATTTGTCTACTAAGGAATTAGGCTGAGGGGAAGTAATTACCGAAAGTTTTTTGTTTCTTTTGGATTTTTGTTTGTGGTTTTCATAATTTTCACCGACTTCATTGATAGCTAGGCCATACCTTTGGTGCAACTTTGGATGCAAAAGAGAGTTCTTGTAAAACTGCACTGTTTCACGTGTTCATTGCAATGTTTTTTTTTGACCCCAACCTGTATATTAACAAAAAGAAGTAGCAGAGTGCGGGATGGGGACTTATAACCTCATCCCATCCCACAATACAAAATATGAGGCTTATCATTTGCTATAGTTAGCATGCCTTATATATACAAGAGGATGTAAAACACCCTTTAGGTTAGGATTAGGAACCATTTACAAAAGCTATACAACAAAATGGTTCTTTCTAGGCTTGATTCTAAAATTAATCAGTTGGTCCTTATCTGTCTTCTAGGTAGCTCTCACCTTCCCAGGTAGGATGTCAGCCTCCATGAAGAAAGTAGATGATCTTCTTTGTGATCTCCAGTTAGCAAGATAATCAGCTATACAATTACAACAACAACAACAAACCCAGGATGTTCCCACCAGGTGGGGTCTGGGGAGGGTAGTCTGTACGCAGACCTTACCCCTACCTAATGCAGGTAGAGAGGCTGTTTTTCAATAGACCCTCGGCTCAGGAAGGGTAAGAAGAAGAAGAGGAAAGCAAGGAAGGAAGAAAGAAGGAAGAGAAAAGAAAAAGGGAGAGATAAAAGATAAGTAGTACCAAATAATAGCAACAGGGAATACAATACATGAGGTGAACAAAACCACATAACGTAACAAAAATCTAAGAATATGAAGGGACATAAGTGCTACTAAGACTATCGGTGAACAACTAAAAACTACCCACTAACCTTCTACCTTAATCCTCGACCTCCACACCCTCCTATCAAGGGTCATGTCCTCAGTGAGCTGAAGCAACGCCATGTCCTGTCTAATCACCTCTCCCCAGTATTTCTTAGGCCTACCTCGACCTCTTCTCAAATTCTCCAAGACCAACCTCTCACACCTTCTAACAGGAGCATCAATGCTTCTTCTCTTAACATGTCCGAACCATCTCCAGTTGGTCCTTTCTAACAAAAGCTATACAACAAAATGGTTCTTTCTAGGCTTGATTCTAAAATTAATCAGTTGGTCCTTATCTGTCTTCAAGGTAGCTCTCACCTTCCCAGGTAGGATGTCAGCCTCCATGAAGAAAGTAGATGATCTTCTTTGTGATCTCCAGTTAGCAAGATAATCAGCTATACAATTGGCTTCTCTAAAGCAATGAGAAAAATAGAAGTTGCCTTCCTGTATCAACTCCAAAATTTGCTCCAGAATGTGAGAAATTTGCCATGGGATGGAAGAAAGGTTGTTGATAGCATTGTTTAAAATCTGTGAATCAAATTCAACAAAAATCTCCTTGTAACCCTTGTCCAGACAACATTTAATTTCCATGAGAATGGCTTTCGCTTCAGCCATATTATTTGTGCAAACACCAAAAAAGCTAGAGAAAGCTATCACCAAGTTTCCTCATTGTTCTCTCAAAATACCACCTCCTCCTACTAGGCTTGAATTTCCTTTACTGCATCCATCTGTGTTGAGTTTGAGGTATCCATCAGGTGGTTTTCGCCATTTGACAGGGATAACATTGAGAGCTGGTTTAATCTTTTCTAGAATAAAGCATAGATGCTTCCAGTTATTAAACTTAGGAAAATTAGCAAAATTGCTGGTGATAAGAGTACTCATATAGGATTGAATCTGGTAGATTAGCCTTTGAATGGAGCTACTTCCTTCACCATATCTACCTGCACACCTCTTTTTCCAGATCTCCCAACAGATAATGCTCGGTAAGCATTGCATGATAAATTCTAGAATTTTATTATTACTCTTAGTGAGCCACCACTTAATAAGATTTTGCCTTAAATCACCAACGAAGGGAACTCCAAACGAATTTCCAAATACATTCCAGGCAGCTAGAGCACCATCACTTTCCACAAAGATATGATTAATGGTTTCAGCTTTTGGGATTCTGCAACATGAACAACTAAAAGTTCCAATAAAACCAAATTTTGATGGTGATATCATGGGTAGGCAATCTTCTATTTAAAAGTCTCATCATGAAGAATGAGATTTTAAAAGGAAGCTTCTTGTGCCAAATTTTGCTAGCTGTAAAAGTGTGGTTCCTGGTCTGTTTTAGCTCCTGCCATGCCGACCTGCAAGAAAAAGCTCTAGTATTAATAATGGTCCAAATAGGTTGGTCTTTTTTAGTTTGTGTAGGAGGTAAAGATATAATATTTCTAATCATATCTTCAGGGAAAACTTCTCTTAATTTAATCATATTCCAAGATTCCTCCCGGGTAAAGGATGATACTTTCTCTTTTCCTTTACTATGGTCAATAATCAAATTGGCCAATGGGCCTTGATCCAACCATTTAGCCCACCAAAATGAAGCATCTCCATTTCTCAATCTCCACATGATATATTTTTATGTATCCTCTTTTATGTCTATCAACCTCCTCCAGATTTATGAGTGACCAGATTTCCATGTAACTACAACAGGGTGGAGTTTGTTACAGTACTTGGCTTCCATAAATTCTCTCCATAGCGAGTCTCTGGTCCTTAAATTCCACCAAGCTTTTGAAGCAAGAGATTTGTTGATGTCATGAATTGATCTAAAACCTGCACCACCCTCATTCTTGTCCCAGCATAATGAAGCCCATGAGAACCAATGGTGTTTGTTACCTCCCTCAGAGTTTCCCCAGAAGAAGTTAGAGTATTGTTTCTCAATTATCTTCAGAGTGGTCTTAGGTGGATTGGTAGCAGCAAGGATATGTATAGGACTAGAGCAAAGTACTGCTTTAATTAGAACTGCTTTGCCTCCAAAGTACATGAGTTTTCCATTCCATCCTTGAACTCTTTTCCCAACTTTGCCTATAAGCTCATTAAAGTATTCTACTTTTTTTCTCCCTATGTTAATAGGAGCACCCAAATAGGTGAAAGGAA
Organism: Nicotiana tomentosiformis; assembly: GCF_000390325.3. Lineage (NCBI taxonomy): Eukaryota > Viridiplantae > Streptophyta > Magnoliopsida > Solanales > Solanaceae > Nicotiana > Nicotiana tomentosiformis. Next base: position 71,086,596 of record NC_090818.1, on the reverse strand, counting down.
ATTGTTTCTTGGAGAAACTAGTCAGTTGATTGATGGAGTCAATTTGTGTGTCCCCAACATTCGGATGCACGTAGAAATAGGACTTGTTATAGTTGATAACTTGCCTAGAAATATTAGTATAATCTTGAAGACACTGGTTGATAATCTGGATGGATGTATTATCAGTTGAACTGAATAAAATGGTGTCATCTGCATAAGTTAGGTGGGTAATGCATGGATGCTTCCTCATTTTATATGGAATGAAATCTTGGCATGCTGTAATTCCATTCAATATTATAGAAGGAAGCTCAGATGATATCACAAAAATGGAAGGGCAAATCGGATCTCCTTGTCTGAGGCCCTTGACGATTTGAGAAAACCTTTCCTCGAGCCATTCATGGCAATAGAGTACCAAATGTTGGAGATTAATCTGAATACCAGGTCTATCCAAGTTTCAGTGAATCCTAAATTCCTTAGCATAGGCATAGGAAAGACCATGAGACTCTATCATATGCTTTTGACATATCTATTTTGATTATGATATTGTCTCCATTTTTGTCTCTGCTTATATTATGTGCAAGCTCCTGAGTAAGCATTATATTTTCAGTGATAGCACTGCCTTTAACAAAACCAGATTGATTAGGAGATATAATTTTTGGTAGTATCTCTGCTAATTTGTTATTCATGAGCTTGGAGATAATTTTAGAAGTCACATTTGCCAAGCTTATTGGTCTGAGATCTGTCATAGCTTCAAGTTGGTCTATCTTTGGAATGAGGACCAAACAAGTATGTGTAATGAATCTGGGTAGCTCATTTCCTGCAAAAAAGAAAGAAACTAAATTAGTTAAATCTCGTGCAATGATCTTCCATGCTTCTTGGAAGAAAGCAGCTGTGAGTCCATCTGGTCCGGATGCTGAGTCTGGATTCATTGAGAAGACAATTTTCCTAATTTCTTCCTCTGTGGGAACTTTGATGAGGTTTTCATTGTCTTGTTGATCAGGTTGGGTATGCAATCCAAGCAACTCAAATCTAACAGTTTCATTAGCTATTTGATCTTCATCATCCATTCATTGGTCATCTTCATTCTTGATCCTTTGTATAGTCATTCATTTTATTTTCCTGGTGACAGAAGCATGGAAGAAACTAGTATTCATATCTCATTCTTTAGCCCTTTGAATGTTGGCTTTTTGTTTCCAATAGGCCTGCTGAATTTCCAAATGTCTTGTAAGTTCTGCCTTTTTCTGATTAAGAATAGATCTGTGTTGCTCAATGTTGTTCACTATGGACTGTTCTTCTAAGTTATCAATTTCTTTCTCAATATCCTTAGTATATGCAAATATATCCCCTAGCACTTTCCTAGAACAAGCAGATACTTTAGAACTTGAAATCTTAGTTTTCTGATGGAATTTCCAGTAGGGATTACCCTCAATATGAGTATCCCAAGCCTCTTTTATAAGTTCTCTGAAACCATCCTGCTTAGTCCATATGTTCAGAAACTTAAAGTACTTTAGTGGGGTGAATTATGGGCTGCAACTTTAAGAAGTAAAGGAGCATGGTCAGAGTTAATCCTCGGTAAGTGAATGATTGATGATTTGGAGAGTTGTTATCCCAAATGTGATTCACCATAGCTTTATCCAGTCTTTTCCATATCCGTCTATTTGGTGCCTAGTCATTACACCACGTGAATTTGTGCCCCAAAAATCCTAAATCAAATAAGTCACAATCCAGAATGCAATTGATGAAAGGGAGGGCTTTTTGATGCTTATGAGGAGTACCCCCTTCTTTTTCTTGTGCTTCAGTAATGCAGTTAAAGTCTCATGCAACACACCAATGTAAAGAAGTGCCAGATAATCTGTTTAAGTCATCCCAAAGGGGAGTTCTTAAATTAGATTTAGTCTTGGTATACACAATAGAGAACATAACATCTTCACCATTGTTCATATGCAATGTACATGTAAGAACCTGTTCTTGGTCATCTACAATGGAGCAATTCAGATCATCTTGAGCAAAAATCCAAATTTTACTATTGATGTTGGAGAAAGCTTGAGAGAAACTCAGTGCTCTCTTGTATCTTTGAATCTTATCAATACTACCTCAGGGTTCAAGGATAGCTATGAAAGTGAGATTGTTGCTAAGTTTGAGAAATTTGAGTCTTTCAAAGGCATTCTTAACGCCTCTAATATTCCATATGATTGTATTAATCATGAAAATTTTGGGTAGGGGCTGTGAGCTTTAGCTTTGGACCTTGTGAGAGGGTTATTACCACCCCCTCTGTTTTTACCTCTTTTGTATGATCCTTGTCCTCTAGGAGACAAGTTAAGGGTACCTGTAATCTCTTCAAATTCTCTACTAACATCAGGGCCAGAGAGAGCTTGAGGACTGAATCTGTCAATAGTTTGGTCTTCAACATTGTCTTCCTCTGCACTTTCTATTTCAGGTTCTTCTTCTTCACTTGATGTGTTTCCATTGATGCTCTCATATTCATCTTCCCCATACGATGTGATATCATTAATATGATCAGGAGGATCATTTTCTTAGGGAGGTATATCAATTTGAGTAGGCAAAACTTGCAGGTTAGGTTGTACCATCTGAAGCTGATCGTTTGCAAGGGGAGGAGTGAGTTTGTTCTTTGAGGAAATCTCCTGAATATTATCATCCTCTGGTGATTCTGGGCATAGGATGGTGAATCTAAATTGGTATTATTCTTTGTATTAGGAGTGTTTGAATTGGTGTCTTATTCATTTTGTGTTTGCACGGGAGTTTGTTGTGGAGATATAGTATTCCTTTCAATATTGACAGCCTCCTTTTGGTGATTATTGGATTGAGTTGCAGGGGTGTTCTTCATTTGGGGTTTAATGTGGGTATGCTTCTGGGCTGTTTGTTTTGTCTGAGATATAGCTAAATGGGAGATAATATTCTTATCAGTGTTGGTAGTCTCTTCCTGGTGCTTGTTGGATTGTGGTGGAGGTATGTATGTATTGGTTAGTATAAGCTCTAGTTGGATATTACTCTGGTTGTGCTTGTGAGCATCTTGTTCTGCTTGTGAGCTAGTGTTATCAGTGTTGGCATTGTTCTTTTGAGATGTCTTCAAATTTGATTGATGGTCCTGTATATTGGATTTAATGTTGTCCCTGTGATCGGTAGTAGCCTGTTGAGTATTTTGCTTCAACACCTGTTGAGTCTGTTGTTGGTTTTTAGGTTGGCCTTGATTGTGCTCCTTCTGAGGTTATTTATTAACCCTCTCGTATCTTTGGTTAGTTCGTCTTTTGTTTCTTCTCCTGACTTGTTGAAATGGAGCCTCCTCATTGTTATTTTGTTCTTTTGGTTGTTCCACATCTTTGATAATTTCTCTCTTTGCCTTTTTCCAAGTTTGCTTTCCTTTTCCTTTCCTGATCATTCTTTTTTGAATAGCACTCATTCTCAGAGTGTCCTTGAAGGCAGCTATACTGGCATTATTTTGGAACCTGTTCATATTCCACTTTCAACCAAAATCCATCTTCACTAATGTCTTCCAATTTGATGTAGCGCACCCATATTTCATCATCTTTCTGCTTAGATATATCAATCTCAATTTTTTTCTTGGCTACATTACCCCCTAGATTTAGAGTAAGTAGCTTGGTCCGGTGCTAGAGCTTGACCAACAGATGAAAGCATTTTTTTCAAAATGTCTCATTTGTATAGGTGCCATGGTAACTGATGGAGTAATATCCAAACTGGGGCTAATGGGGTTTCAATTTCTGGGACAAAGTCTGGTGTCCAAGGACCTAATTTCATTGTGCATCCAGCTAAATTGATGAATCTTTTGAAATATATGAAATTATAGTCTGTGAGGGTAGTGAAATCTAGGTACACATGTTTAGGATCAAAATATGCAATTTTGATGGTACCTTTCATGGGGAATTGGCTGATAAAACTTCTTCTAATATCTTCCATTGCAGGTTTACCATTCAAGAACCTCCCAACCAGTGTAAGTTTGCAATCCTCTGCTAAATTAACGAAATAGTCTTCGACAGTGAAGAATACAACATGTTTTCCCATACGAGTCCCATGCTTTACTTCAATTGCAGGCTTCGGATTTTCGAGATGATTTACCCCTTTGAGTTTTTCCATGAAGGATGGCTTAGAGTTAGAGATTGCATGTGAATTTTGGGGTTGTTCTGGGTTTTGGGGATGGGGCTGAGAGATGTTGATGAACGAATTGTTGGTATGTATATGGTCGTCCCAGTTCGGGGATCATTTTTGTGCTCCATACGTGCTGGTCGGACACCGGCCGGTATGGAAACCAGACGACGCGTGAGTTCGTTGGTTATTATTTGGACGATTGAGAGGAGAGAGGAGAGAGAATTCTAGCCGTTACGAATATTTAGTTGATTTCTTCATATAAATATAGTCAACTTAAACGTTACTGGTTTCCCGGGAATGCATATTCAATGCTCTAGGTTCGCCACTGCTCGCAACATAATTTTTGTTGAATTATTTTTTTCAATGCCTTCTGTACTTCAGCATACACGTTCTTGATTTTATTCTTCATTAGCTGATATAGATTTAATGTGACAATGATATGTTTGTATAAGTAAAAATTCTAAAGCAGATTATCTTTAGAAATATTTAATCTTCAGGCTTCGGTGTCTTAGATTTTAGGTCTGAACTTGGATGGCCCGTTCTGTTTATATTTTTCTGATAAATCTGGAGAATCACACTGAAATTAGGTGTACTAATTCAGATGGCCATTATCGTGGTTTAAGCTAGTAAGGAGTTATGTTCGTGCATACTGTTAAGTATTAACAGCAAAAGATACGTTGAGCGACGAATACCACTTTAACCATGAGTCAAGGTTAATAGAAGTGAGGTGGAAAAGAAAAGGTTAATAAAAATGCTGCTTATATGTACATACCCGAATTAGAACACTTGTATCTTATTTGAAATTCAAAACAGTTAAACATTTCATGTGGGTTGTGGTTTTTTTTGTTTGGGATGAACCAAGGTTAGCTTTTGATTTTCGATGTGAATTTGGATAGTGAACACTTGGGATAGTAAAAATAAAATTTATAGTTTATATTTGTTGTGAGCGAAGTTTTACTTTAATGCGGAGAAGTTAGTCCGAACACATCCGTATTTAGATTCATACCATCCTATGCATTATTTATTTATTTGGCAATTATTATTCAAGGGTTTTAACGTTTATATACTAGTGTATAATACTGTTTTGCATTGTCAAATCAATTAAAAGATATTTTAGCTACAAGTAATTGTTCATTTAAATAAAATTAGTAACTTAAAAAAATAGAAAAATTAACTTAAACAGATGTCTGTCGCCCAAAAAAATAGTCGATAAATAAAGGCAAGTAATTAGTTACAGCAAGTTAAATTATATTTAAGTGTACAATTTTTTATTTTATCAGTTTTTAAAAATCTTTCTCCATAGCAGTGTTTTAAAAGGCGTTTTCGGGCGAGTCCCGGGGCGGGCATACCAAAAACGCCCTGAGGCGATGGTGTGAGGCGAAAGTCTCAAGAGGAGTACGCCTAGCAATTCGGGGCGTACGCCTAGCAATTCGGGGCGTACGCCTAGCAATTCGGGGCGTACGCCTAGCAATTCGGGGCGTACGCCTAGCAATTCGGAGCATACGCCCGGGCGTTCGGAGCGTACGCCCCGGTGTTTGAGGCACATTTTTTTAGTGATACGTAAGCCCCGGAGACTTTTTCAAATTAAAACAAAATTTGTTGAATAAGTCCTTCATATAATACCCAAATCCTCAAAAGTCAGCTTGGTAATTAATCAAAAGTTTTAAAAAGGAACTGAAATGTATTAAATTGAAAAGTCAAAACCTTTTTTATTAATTGAAGCCCCTAATTCATAGTCTTTCCCAATTCTTTATCTTGTCCGCTAGTCTGCTAATATCTTCCAAAAGCAACGAATATTCAATTTTTTTTTACAAATACAAAGAGAACTCCATTTTTTTTTCATAGCAGCAAGTTCAAAGTTCAAATTATAGGTTAGTCATCCTTTTTGTCCCCCATGTAGAAAACTTTATTCTTTTCGACTCAAGTTAGTTGTGCTTCTAAGTAGCGTATAATAGGTTGTTTTGACTAGTTTTTTTGTGGGGATGGAGCATATCTATAAGTATATTTTTCACACATTTATAGTTTTCTTCAATTTTTATGTAATTTTACCTGTTTATAAATATTTACTGTAATTATATTATTTTATAAAATATTAAAAACTAAATACCCGCCCGTGCCTCGGGGCTTTTAAAACACTACTCTATAGGACGTAAGATTACAATATACGTACTAAAAAAAAGAGGAAAGGGGGCAGGGGCAAGACGAAGTCAAAGTAATTATAACGTTCCAATTAGGAAGGTGATATAAGCTATAGTTTATTTATTATTGAGCCACAGTATCACTAACTTGTTGACTATTCACCCTTTGCCTTCCCTATCAAAGTAGCCGTTGGAAGTCATCCGCGTCAAACACGGGGGTCCTCTTGTTTCCTAATGTGGACCAATTTAACTCTGCTCTCACCTCTCTCTACTACTACTAATGTTAACAAAGAAACAAAGCAAACATGTAAAATAGTAAGAAAACTAGCCGTTGAGGAACCTTATAATAATTTTTCTAAAGACTCCTTATTCTCTCTGCTCATTTTGTCTTCAACCTTAACCGTTGCTCCTTAAGATTCCCTCCATTTTCTCTATCTTCACTTACATCTTCACATGCTTTGTTTCAGTCTCTCATCTCTCTTTCTCTTTCTTCTCCTAGTATTTATCCCTTTCTTTCCCCCTTCTCTTCATTTAATTTTCTTTCTCTTCTCTCAAAACATATCTTGAAAAAGTTCCATTCTTTTTTCTCCTTCTGCTTCTTCTTCTGATTGAAGATTCTGAACCTGTTCTAAGTTTATGGATAGGTGGAATACTTCACTGAGTGGATATTACAACTACCCTTTTCGATTCTTGCATTTTTATTCCATTTTTATTGTGATTGTGTTTTCTTCCATTTTCCCTATTATATCAGCTGGGAGGAGGTCAGATGGGGTTATTGTAACTCAAGCTGATTTTCAAGCACTTAAGGCCATTAAACATGAACTGATTGATTTTAGAGGAATCTTGACAAGTTGGAATGATAGTGGTTTAGGAGCTTGTGCTGGTGGATGGATAGGTATAAAGTGTGTTAATGGGGAAGTTATAGCTATACAGTTGCCTTGGAAGGGATTAGGTGGCAGAATCTCTGAAAAAATTGGTCAATTACAAGCTCTTAGAAAGCTTAGTATTCATGACAATGTTATTGCTGGTCTTGTTCCAACTTCGTTGAGTTTCCTTCCAAATCTTAGAGGTGTTTATCTTTTCAATAACCGGCTTTCGGGTTCAATCCCACCAACCATTGGCAGATCTCCACTTCTTCAGACTCTTGATCTTAGCAACAATCAGCTCACTGGTACTATCCCTCCTAGTCTTGCAAATTCCACAAGGTTATACAGACTCAACTTGAGCTACAATGCACTTTCAGGTTCAATCCCAGTAAGTTTTACTCAATCCCCTTCTCTTACTTTTCTTGCACTTGAACATAACAATCTTTCTGGCTCTATTCCTGATACTTGGGGTAATGTTGTTGTGAACGATAAGTCTTATCAACTTCAGTATCTTACCCTTGATCACAATCTTTTATATGGGAAAATTCCAGCTTCAATTAGCAAGTTAAGTATGCTTGAGGAGATTAATCTTAGTCATAACCAAATTAATGGGACTATTCCTGATGAATTAGGTGCACTTACAAGGCTTGCTCTTCTTGATTTATCTAATAATTCCATAAATGGAACTATTCCTGTTAGTTTCTCCAATCTTTCAGCTCTTGTTACTTTGAATTTAAAGAGCAATCTTTTGGATAACCAAATCCCAGATGTCATATATAGATTGCAAAATCTTTCAGTGTTGGATTTGAGTAAGAATAAGCTCACTGGCCATATTCCTGCCACCATTGGGAATATTTCTAGGCTCAACTCACTTGATTTATCTGAAAACAATTTCACTGGTGAAATCCCAAACTCTCTTGTTTCTTTGGCAAATTTGACTTCTTTGGATGTCTCTTATAACAATCTTTCTGGGGTTGTCCCATCTCTTCTTTCTAAGAAGTTCAATTCAAGTGCTTTTGTTGGAAATCTAGAGCTATGTGGATATAGTCCCTCAACTCTATGTGCTTCACCACCTCCTCAAACTCTTCCTCCTTCTCCTATTGGTGGGGTTGCCAAGCCTCGCCATCGCAAACTTAGTACTAAGGATATCATTCTCATAGCATCTGGAGCACTTCTAGTTGTTCTACTTCTTTTGTGTTGCATGCTACTTTGCTGCTTGATTAGGAAAAAGGCAAATTCGAAAGCAAAAAATGGTAGTAAAGCCAGTGGCTTAGCTACCACAGGGAGAGGTGCAAAGCCGGTTCCAGCAGCAGCAGCAGGTGCTGAAGTTGAATCAACAGGTGGAAAGCTAGTCCATTTCGATGGACCATTCGTGTTCACAGCGGACGACTTGTTATGTGCCACTGCAGAGATAATGGGAAAGAGCACTTATGGAACAGCATATAAGGCTACATTAGAGGATGGTAATCAAGTTGCTGTGAAGAGGCTGCGCGAGAAGATCACAAAAGGGCAAAAAGAGTTTGAAGCTGAAGTTGCTGAATTAGGCAAGATTCGACACCCAAATATTTTGGCTCTTAGAGCCTATTACTTGGGACCTAAAGGAGAGAAGCTTCTTGTCTATGACTACATGCCTAATGGAAGTCTCTCATCCTTCCTCCATGGTAAAGTTTCTACACTCGCTGTTTATTATATTTATTTATTATTAAAGTTCACGTATAACAGTAAAGTGAAGTATCATATTTGTGTTCTATATGCAGCTCGAGGTCCTGAGACAACAATAGACTGGCCTACAAGGATGAGGATTGCTATTGGCATAACAAAAGGCATCTGCTTTTTGCATACCAAAGAAAACATAATACATGGGAATCTTACATCAAGCAACATACTACTTGATGAGCTAAACAACCCAAAGATTGCAGATGTAGGCCTTTCTAGGCTTATGACAAGTGCTGGAAACACCAATGTGATTGCCACTGCAGGCACACTAGGTTATCGTGCACCAGAGCTTTCAAAGATCAAGAATGCAAGTACTAAGACCGATGTCTATAGTGTTGGAGTTATCATTTTGGAGCTCTTAACTGGAAAGTCACCTAGCGAGGCAACAGATGGACTCGATTTGCCACAGTGGGTTGCTTCCATTGTAAAAGAGGAGTGGACTAATGAAGTGTTTGATGTGGAACTTATGAGGGATGCACCTAATATTGGTGATGAATTGCTTAATACTTTGAAACTAGCTTTGCATTGTGTTGATCCAACACCAACTGCTCGGCCTGAAGCTGAGCAAGTACTTCAGAAATTGGAGGAGATTAAACCAGAGCTGATGTTAGCAGCCACCAGTTCTGGAGATGATGGCGCTGCAGTTCAAGAAAAGAGTGAATAAACTCAGTAAGGTTTGATTGCTAGAAGTGTATTGAAAAAGGTTTAGGAGTTTGAGCTTTTTTACTTGATTGATACCTATTTATTTATTCTTTCATTTTTTTTTTTGATCTAGTGGAGTGAGTTGTTGTTTCCTATTAGTTCTATTAGTAAACTGTATATACGAGTTTCTGATTGCTGCATAGATGAAAAACACATTTTGTTCAATTCACTTTATTCTTTGTAATGTAATGAAATAATAGTATCTATCTTTTTGATGAAATAAATGATAGCTGTTGTTGTGATGTGACTATTCATTTCAGAAATTCTTTCATCCAAAGCCAGAACCCAGTTATAATAATATGGTTGAAATTAATGTCAAGATGGTTTAGATAATTACATAATTTACTGAGAAAAGACTATTACATATTTTGCGACATTTACTTACCCTTCCATATCTTTTTTAGGTACTACTATCTTTTAAGGCCCATATTATGTCTTTTAAGGTTTTTGCATATCCCTTAATAAAAAACATATGATCGTCTTAATCATAGGATCAATTAGAACCAACTTCTTGTTTTTCTAATACGTGAAATTAATGAAAGGAACTGTACAAAATGACAGTAAATGGGAAAGAAAAAAAGAAGAAGAGAGAACTAACACATCTCTACAAAGTATTATTCCATTAGTCAGAACAGAGAAAAACATATGTCTTTTAGGACAATTACATAATTGCTGAGAAAAGACTATTACATATTCCATTAGTCAGAACAGAGAAACATCTCCATTTCAAACTGGCTAATTCCAAGTAAACCCAGCTTTCATTTTAAGTGCTTCATTGGCCAAGGAATTTGCATATTTTGTTGGCTTCTCGAAAATCATGTTTATTTAGCTCTAAAAGATGATCTGAAATGTTTTACCTTATTAAAAAAAAAGAAGAAGATGATCTTCAATGTTTTGACCATAGCGATTAGACAATTATCTCTTTTAGGATACACTAATTAAGCTTAGTGGTTTCGGCCGGTATTTACAACATCGAAATGCTTTGCTACTTGAGCCAAGTGAAAGGCTGAGTCCTTTCATACAAAGAAAAATATCTTTTGTACCAAACATACTTCTTTCATTGGATGACATTATTTGATTGATTACGCGAGTTCAGAAAGTAAAGATAAACTAAGGGGATGTTTTAAATTTTAAAACTATTTTAAATGAACTATCAAAAAATAATCTCTTTTAATGAAAAGATTTTCCAAGAAAATATTTTTAATGTTTTGTTGATAAAAGAAGTACAACTTATTTTTTGTTTGTTATACCAAACACAACCTGTCATTATTAGTTAACACTAGTGAATTCATTCGCACTTCGCACAGTTATTAAAGATGTCATATTATGTAAATTTAATAAGTGAATTTTGTTTTATTTTTCATGTAAATGCACCCAAAGTTTAATTTTTAAGTAGATTAAATCACAGAAAAAATATTATTAGAAATATGAGTTCACACTAAGGGTTGGTTATCATGTAATTGTTATAATTAGGGGTGTACAAACTGAACCCAAAAATCGTACCAAACCAAAAAGTCAAATCAAACCGATTAAAAAACCCGATTAGGTTTAGTTTGGTTTGGATTGGTATTAAGTAAAAAAAAATCCGAACCAAACCGACATATAAATATATAATTTTTATATATACTTTTAAGACTTTTTATAGAATTTTCTTTAAAAAATATCAAGAAATATTTGTGATTCTCTTATGAGATGTAATATTCAATTAAATATGAACTGCTCCATATTTATTAACTTTAAATAATGGGTTATATGATCACTTTCTTATCAAGTGTTAGTGAAATGTGTTAATCTCTTTGTTCTTCCATATTCATATGTCAAAATCTATTAAATTCTTATATCTTTTTTGAATTTGAAATGATATTTTGATAACTTAAAATTAAATAAAATATATCATTATATAGGTTCATATTTATTTTTAATTATTAAATTCGGTTAACCTTGAAAGTGTACATCAACGTAAAATTATTGTCAGATGAGTAAAAAATACCTATCATGTGTTACTAAGAAAATTCTTCCATAATAATATTTTAATAGATCATATATTTTGTTATTTTTTTTAATTTTTACTAAACATATATTTACTTATAAAAAATTTAACAAAGTAAGATTGAAATAATATTCATATAACAAAAAAATCCGAAAAACTCGACAAAACGAACCAATCCAATTCGATATAGTTGGTTTGGTTTGGTTTTTATCAAAACCAAACCAACACGGTCCATGTACACCCCTGGTTATCATTCACAAACCATTACCGAATTAACTTGATATTATTTTATATCACATGGATAGAGGACAACATCACAATATGATGCAAGACCCCCCAAAAAAATTACAAGTGATGAAAGAACAGTCAAATTAAAATTATAATAGCAAAAAAAAAAAAATTGTATTAGCAGAAGAGTTCTATTGATTAGAATCTAAACCATTTGATTTAGTCTCTTATAACCAAAGATCAGTCTAGTCTTGTTCAAACTTTACCTCCGTAAATAAGCGCACAAATGGTCCGCAAAAACATTGAATTATCATGTTAAGCATATAACATAGAATACAACCACATATATGATTATGAAATCACCAATTTGACCTACATTTGGAGAAACAAATTGATCAAGGAAAACAAAATTACCTGGCCAAATTGAGGTAAGCTATCACTGTGGAGATTGTAAGTAAAGGTTCTGAACCTAATAGTACAAAAATATTGGGAGATTAAGCTCTTAAAAACAAAAGTCACAAAGAATAAAACATACATCATACCAAATTATAGCATTGATACTCTAATAAGTACAGTTTCAGAGTTACCATCATCAATGTGATAGAGATATTTTTCAAAGAACATAAAATATAGTAAAAATTATATGATCTCATATTTTGGAAGGTTTTCCATTTTGAAATATCGATGGACTACCAATTTAACAATTCGCTAAAAAACAAAAGATGAGTAGATGACAAAAAAATACACACGTATAATTTGATATGAAGGAGTATCATCTATCACAAATATATGCACTCCAATAAAAGATGCAGCTCTTGTTAATAGTAATAATCTAAAAAAAATTAATAATACTTCATCTCTCCCCACTTAATTTGGGTTGTCCAAAATTTTCTCCACTTCTCTCTACATAGTTCCTCAACTCTCTAAATGTTTGAAAGAGTAATGTCTGATTTTTGGCCTTGTACATACTTACACCCAGTGGCGTAGTGTTAGGACCCGATTCTTTGTCAATCGGATGTGGCACGGCTGTGGCAAGGATTGGGGCGTGATGGCCTTGCTGTTAGCCTATGCGGGAGCAAAACGATCATGCGGGACAATGGACGAGAAACATTGTCATGAGAACAAGTATTGGTCAAGGTCTTGGGACAGGCAAGATAAGTTTGGCAAAGGCTTGATGAGGCAGTGCGGACAAGTTTGGGCGGCATGAAGCGGCATGCGCGCCAAAGACAAAGGTACGGGCAGTTCGGATTGTGGGAGCGCCAAGTACAAGCTAAGCTAAATTGCGGAAGCACGGAATGATGGCAAAGGATTTCAATAGCCAAGGCAAAGCTATGTGAGACAAAATACAAGCAATGGCATGGGTGAAACAAGTGTTGACAAATACAAGGCAGAAATGCGGCTAAGGCAATGTGCGGGCGACAAAGAGTGTCGGGCGTGTGCGGCAAAATCATGGGCAGCAGGTTGCGGACAAAGACATTGGCGCGGAGCAATGTCAAAATCAGCCAAGGCTGGGCGCAATGCCAGCCTTGGGCGTGTAATAGCTGACCAACAAAAGGGGCACATGCAGTGCACTTGCCAAAGTAGTGGGCCGTTGTATTTTTGTAATGACTTGTATCTATGGTCTGTTTAATGCTTGTATGTAATATCATTTCATGTGAAAAAATAGCCTAAGTAATTGGGGATGTCAACTACAAGTTAGGGTAAATTTAGCAAAGCTGTGTACAAGGCAGGTTTCAGTGGAAGGTGGGACCAGTATTCCACCAAAGAAGTGAGTGCTCTACAAAACAGGGCCAAGTGCTCCACAATGCATGCTGATGAAGGCCATTTCGTGGATAATGCCCCATTAAGTGGTCAAAGTGATGATTTAGTGCTTGAAGTGGAACAAACACTAGAATAGATTGCCCCTTTGTAATATTGTCCCTTCAGATCTGCCAGTGGCAACACCTATACTTATAAATAGGTGGGAATTTCGTGTGGAATTCAAGAGAGAAGAAGTAGAAGAGGGTCTTCAAAAGAAGAAGAGTGTCTTCGAAAGAAAGTTCTGTTGTGAGACTTCCAAGTGGGAAACAAGAGAGAAACGTGAGGGTTTCTAAGTGTTTCAAATGGGGGCTAAGGCTGGGCATTGGGCAGGTCTTAGTGTGCAAGATTGACTTGTGATCTTTGCTAGACGAAGTGGACTGTGAACGAATTGTGTTAATAGTAAAGTGGGAAACAAGAAAGAAACATGAGGGTTTCTGAGTGTTTCAGAAGTGGGCTAAGGCTAGGCGTTTGGGCAGGTCTTAGTGTGACAAGATCGACTTGTGATCTTGGCTGGTCGAAGTGGGCTATGAACGACTTGTGTTCATAGCAAAGTGAGGGGTCCTTTGTATATTTTCATATTAATACAAAGGTTGGGGTTTTCCCGTACTTGATTGTGTTCTCTTTATGTTGCTGCTAAATTTTGCTTAAGGCCGAACTTGCTGAAAAGTTGGCTAAGTGTTGGAAAAGGCTGAGAAACTTGAGTGTCAGGTTGCTGCCGTGCAGTGTCAATTAGGCGCGAAAAATTGGCCCAAATTGACCCCGCGACACGTAGCTACCTTGGATTTTTGCCCTTGTACATACTTATACCCAGTGGCGTAGCTATCTTGCCGTAAGGGTGGTCAAGCAAACATTCTTCGCAGTACACAAATGTCACGATCCAAAATCCACTAGAGTCGTAATGGTGGCTTGTTAGGCAAGCCAACAATAAAATATGCCGAAATAGACTTCAACAACAGTACAAATAGTATCAATAGTGGAATAGCGTAAATAACTGAAGTCAAATAACGATACAACTGAAACCATCCCAAAATCTGGTGTCATCGAGTGCATGAGCTCTATAGATAAGACATAACGGGCCTAACCTCGGGCCATGCTGCAATAATAGGCTGAGCTATACTAGCTAGTAGAACTCCTGGAGTTTGAAATCCAAGAACCATCTATGCTGGAGTGTGGGTAGCGGGGGTCTGAGCTCCTCCCCCAGTCTAGAAAGTAGATGGTGCCATAGAAAGTACACTCCCTTGAGTTATGCTCTCAACCCTACGGACCAAAGCGTCCTGAAGTACTGGGTATTTAACCAAAAAATAGTTTTTGTATTCAGAACAAACAAATAGAATAATTTGAGTTTCTAACAACTAATTTATTTCACTTTTTCAAATATGATTGATATGAAAAAGGAATAACAACAATAGAGAATGAAACTAAGAGAATAAGGAAATAAAAATCTTATTGATGATTGCTGCTTTTTTTCAGTAGGAAAGAGCAAATCTTCCAATAATAGAAAACAATAAGAATATTGAAAATTGGTAGTATAATTTAGCAGTTCTCTCGATGGAGTAATAAGTTATGGAAAGGGTGTTTAAATAGTATTATAATTTATAATGGTCTGCTTTGTTTAGCTCCTGCATGTTATTGTATTAATCGTCCGTTACGTGAGTGATTTATAACAGTTGAGGCAATAATGGAAAATCGCATATAATCAGGGATTTGATTGATTTCTTCCATATTCGCAATCCTTAATGGCTTTTCCTTATCTGTGACTTTCAATGGTCTTGATTATCAACGTCGTACCTATTTTCTTCTATTCAACTGTAAGGCTAACATGCACGGTATCTTCATAAGCGATCCCATGGGTATTGTTCATATCTTCTTTGCACATTATTTTTTTATTGTTTCAACTCTCATGACACATGTCATTGTAATATTGGTCCACGTGGTGGGTCTATTTTTTACCAATACAGATAGTCTCCCTACTTTCTGAATATACTCAATTGGATATTCGGGAAGTAAAAAGTTTATTTATGGCGTGAATATTTTACCGCCTCCTACCGAGATCATTATGATGCGCAGCAGAAGCGAAGAGACCTATATATCTTCCATTTAATGATCGAGACACGTGTCTTACTATAATTGACTCTACGATTTGCAGCGATTTTCTAGGCATAGACGGCTCTGTCAGTTTGATATGATAGTTTCATGATGACGGTTCATGATGACATTTTTTCCTTATAAATATGGAATCATTAGCCCTCTAAAAAAACCTCTTCTACTTTCTTTTGTCTTTACCTCCTTCCTCAAACCATCTTAGCAATCCTCCTCTTCTTCTTCATATAACTCCCTTTCTTCTTATTAACTGCTTCTAAATCTTCAACCCGTTCTGCATCTTCTGCTCCCCCTCGTTGTACTATAATAGCTGACGACCTTCCTTCTACAATAGCTCCGGTTAGGAGTAGAAGAAGGGGTGGTAGGCTTCGTAGCTTAGGTTTGATGGTGAATAGAAATACTTCCTCTTCTAAAGGAAGTTCTACAAAGTCTGCCTCTTCTTCTAAAATCATATCTTCTGCTACTCCTAAATCTTCTTCCCATAGTAAAATTAAGGATTCCAACGAACTGTTGCCCGAACCTCTAGTCTCTAAAATTGTTCTCCAAGAATTCTCTTTTGTCTCTGATTGTGCTGTGTGGAATAAATAAGTAACTTTAATAGAAGGTCATAATGAACATGTTGACCTTTATTCGTCTCTTATCAAACCTGGTCTTCTTCCCCTTATTCGTAAAGAATGTTATTGGAAACCTAACTTTCCAATCGTGGCTCCTGGTGAAGATGACTGGATAACCACTTATTGTGAAGGTTATTTATTTTTCTACACTTACCCTTTCGCTCTTGGATTCATACCCCGATAGATCCAGTAATTCTCGAGTCTTGCCATTATTTCAACGTATGTCTTGGACAAATAGGACCGATAATGTGGAGGAAGTAGCATGTATTCGCTACTTATCAGGTTTAGTTTTCACTCCTTTTATCTTTCACTACCTTCTTCATCTATACTCCCTGAAACTTTTCCGTGCTGGTGTATTCACGCTTGTGGCAAGGAGTAAGTGAATTGCGGTCAATCCCGAGGATGATCACGATAGGGTTGGTATAGCAGTTTCGTGGTTGTTCCAACTCGTAGGTCGGTGGGAGAAGAGAATATGCCTTTTCCCGAAAAATAAAAATTTTCTCGTAAATTTTTCTTACTTACATTGACTGCTTATTTCTCTCCTTCTTCCTTGAAATACTAATTCCTTCATATATCTTTTCACAGCAACCATGGAGGTTTTCGGTGAACTTCTAAATTTCTGTGGATTGGTAAAATTGATGTTACCCTCTGCTCCAATGGAATAGAGAACTTGGAAATTTCTTTCCAAGAAGTTTGGATGGAAAGTGAAGACCCACTGTATGTTGCTTTTCACCGTGCATATTTTTTATCATTATTTCTTTTGACATTCCTCTCTTTTGAATATTAAGATTTAGGATTCGTGGTGTTCACCCCTTTTCTTCTCCTCCGGCTAAACTTGATGCCGACACTGCTCAGGAGCGTATTTTGAACTTATCCTCTTCGAAGAGAAAAAATAAAGAAACTCCCGTTTCTGATGAGGAAGAAGAAGAAGAAGGCTCACTTGTGAAGAGGCCTTGAACTAGAAGGCAAATTAGTTTTAGAGGATGAACAAGACACTCCTCAAGTCCAGCCTTTGGAAAACGTACCTTTGCGTTTGGTTGATGAGCCCGATTATACTTTACTGGTCACTTCTGAATAGGAGATTGCTGACCCAATTTTGGCTCCTCCCTTGGTACAAGTTGAAAAACTATTTGTTCAAGGGTTTGAAGGTGATGAAGATTTTGATTTTTGCTATTGAAGAACAACCTCATGTTGCTCTACCCCTGACTTCTGTTACTCCCGTTGTTACTTCTGAAGATGAAGTTGGCCCTTCCAATAAGGTTAAATTGAAGCAAGTAATAATTAAAGTCCCAGAGGGTGTTAATTTGCTGAAAAAAGCTTGATTGAGCTGTTGTTTGGCTCAAACTTTTAATTGGTCCTCTTGAAAGAGAAAAACTAGACTCGTATTCTTCTATCACCCTAATGAACGATGAGATTCACTCAGTACTTAGGGTATACTTTCTTTCTTTTACTCCTTTCATCTCTTCCCTTTTATATGCATATAACATTTTTTTTTCTTCTGTTTTTTTAAATCAATTTTAATAGGTACGAAGCTGATGAAGAGGTTAGCTTGGACTGAGCTATAAGTTATTGAGTTAGGTACGAAAGCTGACAATTGGAAGGCACAATTTGAGAGCCTTCAGTTAGAGAAAGATGTTTTGGCTTATGATAAAGAGGCTTTGGAGCAACAACTCAAGCTAACTACCGCTGAATTGGCAGTGATGAAAGATTTAGCAGATCATGCGGAGAAGGATAAATGCTGGAATAAAAGCTACCTTCGCTGAGTAGCATTTTGAGGCTACTGAAGAGATTCGAAGTTGAAAGACCTTCTTAATCAAAAAGAAATATATGCGGGAAAAATGGTTCAAGAGTTTGCCCAAGCTCAGGAAGATCTTCATACCTCCTCTGTAAAGTTAAATTCCTTGAGTCTGCTCTGGAGCCTTTGAAGGTTTCATGTGATACTACGGAGGTAGATAAAGAAAGCTTGAGGGCTAAAGTTGATCAGTTAGAGAGGGAGTATGAGTCTCTAGAAGATAAACTGACTTTGGATATAAGTTGGGATTATCTCTGCACCCGCTTCGAAACTTTGACTGAAGTTAGCCAAGAAGGTTTGACCTCGAAGTTGAACTTGCTAACTCTAAAGAAGCCATTGAAACAACTCAGCAAAGTCAAAAGTTCTCCACACCCCGAGGATGAAAGTTCTAGGGGTAGTTTAGGCAAGGAATATGCGGAGGCAAATCTTCAGCCTTCAACTTCAAGTCCACCAGTTGATCCTTCTTCTGATGATAACCTTCCTCCCCAATATAGGCTTTTTATTGTAGTTCTAGTTGTTTTTGTCTTTTGAAGATTTTACAAGATATCAACTTTTCGCACTTTTTATATATGCTTTATTTTTGCTCGTTTAATTTCTCGAGTCTTTTATTACATTATCTGAGTTGAATGAATGCTTTAATATGTCGTGACTAGATACATATAGTCTTAATCATAAAAGAGGGTCCTTTTATGCAATCGACACTAATGAAAATGACGTATGATTTTCATGTTGGTGTACAAATATGAGAAATGTGAGAAGTTTTATTTGAACTTTCAAAATAAATATTCATAAATGTCACTTGAATCCCACCATAAAGGTTGTGATGGCACCTAGTCTATAAAGCTAGGTAAGCCGATCACTTATCAACATTCAAATAAGTAATCCATGATAGAATAAAGCAAATTTTAACATAAATACGGAAATAAATGTGATACAAGCCAACACAGTGATAATCACAACATATCCCCAGAACTAGGTAGTACAGAGTCACGAGCTTTAACTGAATAGATGAGAATATCTTGAAATACAGTACTACTTGAAATACATAAACAATAGATATAAGGTAATGGGGGTGACTCTGAGGCCTACGAACGGGACATGCTAGGATACCTTGAAGTCTCCAATAAGCACTATGCTTCCCTAATGATTTGCCCGATCTGAAGTACCTGGATCTGCACAAAAATATGTAGAAGCGTAGTATACGTAAACTACAAGCGGTACCCAATAAGTATCAAGACTAACCTCGATGAAGTAGTGACAAGGTTCAAGTCATGTGATACTCACTAGTCAAAATAACATATGCAATATAACAAGAGAAACTGATAACCGAATATATAATGGAAACAATATCAGTAACCTCTCCCGAACATGTGATAACAACTCAAACAAGTAATAATTCAGCTTTTACAACAAGTCATCAAATAGAAATACAACATATGGCACCTCGTGCCCACAAATTAAGTAACAATAACAATAGCCACTCGTATCGCTCCGTCCTGATAATAATAATATCCCGCCTTGTCGTTCCTGCCTAACAAATAACAATATCCCGCCTTGTTGCTCCTATTTAAAAATATCCTGCCTTGTCGCTCCCGCAAGACAAATAATAATATCCTGCCTTGTTCCTGTTTAGCAATATCCCGCCTTGTTGCTCTCGCCTGACCAAATAATAGTATCCGCCTTGTCGCTTTTGTTTAACAATAATATTTCCATCGTAATAACAACAACATCAAACACAATCGCGCGGCAAAAATCACGTGCCAACACCCCCAATCAATCCGCTCAACTTGCCCAAATGTGCCATAATATTACGAAAATAATAATACCAAGTTTTATCAAGATATTAGCTCACAACTTATCAATAAAGTGCACAAGAACATGGCAATAACATAAAAGTACAGAGGGGTGTTCATCAATTAAAGCATGAATATAGCTAAGTCAAATGTAGCAATCATGATCATGTTAATCACAAAGTGGCCTAAGCATGTTTCACATCAAGTTCATTATCAAATTAAGGCGTATTAATAGCCTATGATCTAATCCGATCATAAACCACATATAGTACCCGTGTACACGCTCTTCACCTCGTATACACGTTGCTTTCCACAATAATACGAACAAATAATTAAGACCAAATCCTAAGGGGTATTTTCTCACACAAGGTTAAGCAAGATTCTTACCTCATAAAAGCCAAATCAATACTCTAAAAAGCCCTTAACTTCGGCCTCCAAACGGGTCAAGTCTAGCCAAACACAACTCAATAATATCAAACACAACTATAAAAATTGATTTCAATCAATAAAGCTCTAATCTTTAACAAAAAATAAAAAGTCAACCAAAAACTCAATTTGGACCTACCTCCCAGAACCCAACAACAGTCTCAAATTCCGAACACCCAATCAAATATGAGCCCAACCATACAAGTTTCATCCAAATCTGACTCCGAATCGGGGATAAAATCCCTATTTTTTATTTTAGAAAATTTTTGCCAAAAATCCCAATTTCCCTCACTTAGATTCATTAATTAAATGCTAAAAAACAAGGATGGAATCACGAATAGTTACCAAAACCGAGTCAAGAATACTTACTCCAATCCAAATCGTGAAATTTCCCTAAAACGTTGCCCAAAATCGAGCTCCCAATCTCAAAATATGATGAAATAGCTCAAACCCTCAAAATAGAGTTATTTAAGTCTGCCAGGGGTACCTTTCGCGATCGCGGGACCTACTTCGCAATCGCGAAGCACAAGTCACAAGTTGCCTCCAGAAGCCTCTATGCGAATGCGACCATTGGGACGTGATCGCGGTGCAACCACCTAAGCCTATGTGGATGCAAGGCCTTCCTACAAACGTGAAGGCAAAAATACCTGGCCTCCCAGCCTGGCAAAAACACTACGCGATCGCGACCCTCCAAAGCAAACGCAGAGTGCCATCTCCTCAAGGTCTGCGATCGCGACCTACACACCGCGAACACGTAGAAGAAAAGGCTGCCAGCCACCAACACACTCCGCGATTGCGACACCACATCCGCGATCGCGATGAACACTATCAGACCAGAACATCAACAACTCTAACATGAGTGAAATTGTCTGAAACCCATCTGAAACACACCCAAAGCCCTCGAGACCCCGTCCAATCACACCAACTAATCCCAAAAACATAACACGAGCCTACTCGAGGCCTCAAATCACACAATATAACATAAAAACCAAAAATTGCAAGCCAATTCAAGCTTACTGAACAAATCCAAAATTTTGAATTCCAAACTTAAGCCGAATATGCCTAAACAACTCAGAATGACCTCAAATTTTACATATAAGTCATAAATCACTATGCAAACCTATACCAAGGCTCGAAATCCCAAACGAACATCGATAACACAAGGTCAACTATGAGTTAAACCTATCAACTCTCCAAGCCATCAAACTTTCAACTTTCACCAATTAGAATCAAATTAACCTAGGAACCTGCAAATCCAAATCCGGACATACACCTATGTCCAAAATCACAATCCTGACCTAACAGAACCATCAAAACTCCGATCTGAGGTCAAATATATAAAAGACAAACTTGGTCAACATTTTCAACTTAAGCTACCAAGTTAGAAACTAAGTATTCCAAATCACTCTGAAATCTTCCCGAAACCAAACCAACCATGCACGCAAGCCATAATTCCTCATATCAAGCCATAACCATATTCTAAGATTTAATTACACAATATACCACACAACTCATGTACTCATAGTAATAACTTTCGACCATAATAGCTACGTATTACTAAACCTGGTACTGGTAAAAAACCTCATATCAGATAAAATCTTATTCTAAACCTTCACAACACTGCTACTGATGTAAGGAACATGTAGAAACTCATAACCATCCACCCAGTCAACAAGTCATGGAATTCTCTCGCCCCATAAGAACCATGCCAAACTCTAAGCTGATTAACGACATTCTTTTCCAAAGACACCTTATCCAAGTCCGATTGCACTAATTCCAGGTCCAATAGTCTCATCTCATCTAGTATAAGATATTCAACCGTCAAGCAACACTAAATGCCACCTAGTCACATACGACGCAATCTGTACCCAACAAGCAACAACTCCAATATAACTAAAGATGAAAAGAGAACCAAATGAGAGGACTCTCCGGCAAGTCCAACAGGTACAAGCCCCAACAACACCATACTATGAATCCATCCCACCAGGGAGAAGCAAAACACATGACATAACCACAAAGAATCTTATCCTAACATAACCCTACTATAGCATATAGCCCGGTCTAAACATACCGATTCACACGAAATACCCATCGAGCCATAATGCTCACAATAAACAACCACATGTGTATCAAAAGCAAACACGCAAACTGCATGACCACAACCATAACCATAGAGAAACGGATAGCACAACATACCACCAATAAGAAAAACATGACTAAGGTGCAATAAGCAACTCAACATCTCAAGAGCCACCTCGCTCTAAATCTCGCTAACAGGACTGAACAGAACCGCACTAAACATGTGAATAGCCAAACAGTCTCACAACCCGTCGTAGCATAAGTTAGCAACATATGAAACAAATCAGGATATAGATAACATCCTTTTCGCCCGGTGATACACCCACAGTAAGTGATGCGCAAGAGTGAGCAAACCCGATCCAATGTCGGTTACACATTTTTGTTAGGCCAACCAATGGGCCCCCAAATCAATCCAGGCCATCCTAAAATAGGTAGATAACCTTCCAAAAGTTCATAGTAACCTATCCATATCACATACCATTAGTCGGATAACCCTTAACATATCTTCATAATTCACAACTAAGGAATAGTCTACCTCTGAGAACATCCAGCCTCTAAACCTCAAGACTACATGAATCTCTATTTCTGATCCCAACTCCACCACTTAATAATTGACACCTCACTCAACACAATCATCTCACAAAACATACTCACATAATCCTCTAAACATCTGAAATCTCCCATACCGTCTAGAACTCATGATCTTCCTTTTAAAACCAAACCACAACCTTGCCCATGAAATCTCAATCCCACATGGTGCACCACCTCTATCATGCTATCATATGAAAATATGAGGATTTGATTCTCAACTCTGAATCACAAGTAGGATTGTCATCCCATCAACCATAAACATTTCACTAACTCAATCCCATAGAATAAAATCACAACACGTAACGAACTCCACATGCCTGTAGAGTACATCAACTACAATTCGTGGCCAAATCATCCCAAACTCTTCAGAACCCATTTGCACATAATCAAATCCTCAGAACTAATTTCTCTCTAACTTAACCAAGTCACGCAAACTGCCAAACCCGAAGGTAACTCATTCCGAAATGCTCGCTCTAAAGGGACCTTCTGTGAATCTGAAGCCATTTCTTACGTCTCTCTTACACTACCATGTAGAGTCAACAATGATATAGAAGTACCGCAAGTCTAGACACCATCTTGAATAGATCTCAATCCTATCCATACACAAATCCAAAAATTCTCAAATACTATCTATAAATCTTGAACCCATTAGAACCTTCTCAATAGTCATCTACTCTAATCTTGGAAACCCCGGCATAGCCAACGTCACGATCTTAGCATGACAATCAAGAATAGCGTGATATAGAGATAAAAAATTCTTGTCCAAGATCACATCAAGATCCACCATATTAAGTTACAGGAGAGCAACCATAGTCTCAAAGCCCCTAATAATGTCCAAACAAGAACGATGGAGACAATCCACCACAATAGAATTCCCAACGGGCAATAGACACATAAACATGAGTATCTAGAGAATCACAAGACATATCTAAATATGAAGCAAAATAGGATGACATATACGAATAAGTAGAATCTGGATTATATAAAATTGATACATCTCTATGATAGGCCGACACAATACCGGTAATGACAACATCTGATGCAACTGCCTCTGTGCTACCAGGGAAAGCATAACAACGAGCCTGGCCGTCCCCTCTAGGACGTCCTCTACCTGCATGTCCTTCACCTCTAGCTGGCTGTGTAGATGGAGTAGCAACTGGAGCGAAAACCATAGTCTGAGTACTCTACTGAGGTACATCCATCCGTAGTCTGGGATAATCTCTCACCGGGTGCCTAGTATTCCCACACTCAAAACAACCTATCTACCGACGTGGCTGATAGAGCTGAGTCTGCCCAGGATGACTGAAGTAATAACTTTAAGAACATCGTGCAGAAGGTGAAGTGAAGGATGGTTGCCGGTACGAGTGCTCTAGAATCCATGGCTAGCCGAAGTATCATATGAGACCTGAAGTGCAGACTGAACTGGTCGACTGGCAAAACCTCTACTATGACGGGTCTTGGCCGCAGAATAGAAAACAGTAAATTCTCCAGAACCACAAGGCTTCTTAGCCTCCCTATCCTCCCTTTCCTACCCGTGGATACGCTCCGACCTCTGAGCAATCTCCATAACCTAATGGAATGGAGTCTCAGTTTCCAACTCCCCTGCCACTCTAAATCTGAGGTTGTATGGGAGTCCTTCAATAAATCTACGGACTCTCTCTCTAATAGTGGAAACCAAAGCAGGTGCATGACAAGATAACTCTGTAAACCTCATAACATACTTGGACACAGTCATACTCCCCTGGAGTAACTACTGGAACTCGGTGCGCAACTCGTCTCTGTGGGTCTATGGAATAAACTCCCTCAAGAAAAGATCATAGAACTCGGAACAAGTAAGTGGTGCTGGGCTAGCTGGCCTACTTGCCTCATAAGTCTTCCACCATCTATATGCCAGTCCTGTTTGCTGAAAGGTAGTAAAGTCAACCTCACTCGACTCTACCAAACCCATACTATGCAGAATGAGGTAACACTAATCCAAGAAACCCTGCACATCCTCAGAAGACCCACCAATAAGGAGGATGATACTTCTGGAACATCTCTAACCTCTTCTGCTCCTCAAACGATGCAAGTAGCCTGACCTCGGGCTAAACTACAATTACGAGTTGCACTGAAATATCACTCGGAGTCTGATCGACATAAGCCCGCTGCTCTAGAGTATATATAGTAGGGATCTGGACCCTTCCCCTAGCTTGTGAAGTAGCTGTTGCACCCGGAATCAACCCCGCCTGAGCCAATGTCCCAAACATGCTCAGAAAGTGTGCCAAGGTCTCCTGAAGTCCACGGGTAACAACAAGACCCTACTCCCCAACTAGAGCTACTGGTGGCTCCTCACTTGTGACCCTAGCACGACCCCTAGTTGCGGCGCGTGCTCTGCCTCTACTTCTTCCCCTGGCCTCTAGAAACACCGGCTCTGGGTGCATCATCATCTGTAATTGAAGCTCGCGTCCTCACCATCTGTGATAGAATAGAAAGACAAATAAACTCCGATATCAATGAATTCGCACGATAAAAAACAAGAGAAATGGGATTTTCTAATAGTTCTGTAGCCTATCAAAGATAAGTACAAATGTCTTCGTACCAATCAGTAAAACTCTACTAAACTTGCTCATGACTCATAGAACCTATGATCCTAGAGCTCTGATACTAACTTGTCACGACCCGAATCCCACCATAGGGGTTGTGATGGCACCCAGTCTTTAAAACTAGGTAAGGCGATCACTTATCAATATTTAAATCAGTAAAATATGATAGAGTAAAGCAGAGTTTAACATAAATGCAAAAATAAAGGTGATACAAGCCAACACGACGATAATCACAGCGTATCCCCAGAACTAGGTAGTACAGAGTTACGAGATCTAACTGAATATATGAGAATATCTCGAAATACAGTATTGTTTAAAATACATAAACAATATATATAAGGTATTGAGGGTGACTCTGAGGCCTGGAACGGGGAACCCAGGGATACCTTGCAGTCTCTAATAAGCACAATGCCTCCCTATCGATCCGCCCGATTCAAAGTACTCGAATCTGCACAAAAATATGCAAAAGCGTAGTATGAGTACACCACAGTCAGTACCCAGTAAGTATCAAGACTAACCTAGATGAAGTAGTGACGAGGTTCAAGTCATGTGATGACGTATCAGTTACCTTTCCCGAACATGTGATAACAACTCAAACAAGTAAAAGCTCAGCTTTGACAATAAGTCATCAAATAGAAACACAAAATATTGCACCTCGTGTCCACAAATTCAATAACAATAACAGTAGCCACTCATATTGCTCTGCCCTAACAATAACAATATCCTACCTTGTTGCTCCCGCCTGAAAAATAACATATCCCGCCTTATCACTTCCGCCTGACAAATAACAATATCCCGCCTAGTCGCTCATGTTTAACAATATCCAGCCTTGTCGCTCCCACTTGACAATATAACAATATCTCGCCTTGTCGCTCTTGTTTAACAATAATATTCCCATCACAATAACAATAACATCAATCACAATCGCACGGCAGAAACCTCTGCCAACACCCCCAATCAATCCGCTCAATATGTCCATATGTGCCATAATATCACAAAAATAATAATACCAAGTTTCATTAAGATATAAGCTCACAACTTATCAATAAATTGCACAAGTACATGACAATAACATAAAAGTATGGAGAGGTGTTCAACAATTAAAGCATGACTATGGCTAAGTGAAATTTAGCAATCATGATCATGATAATCACAAAGTGGCTTAAGCATGTTTTACATCAAGTACATTATCAAATTAAGGCATATTAATAGCCTACGGTCTAATCTGATCATAAACCACACATAGCACCCGTGTACACGCTCATCACCTCGTATACACATTGCTTTCCACATAACACGAATAATAATTAAGACCAAATCCTAAGGGTTATTCCCCCTCCCCCACAAGGTTAGGCAAGATACTTACCTCAAATAAGCCTAATCAATACTATAAAAAGCCCTTACCTCCCGAATCGACCTCCAAACAGATCAAATCTAGCCAAAGACAACAACAACAATAACAACAACAACAAACCCAGTATAATCCCATGAGTGGGGTTTGGGGAGGGTAGTGTGTACGCAGACCTTACCCTTACCTTGAGAGTAGAGAGGCTGTTTCCAATATACCACCGACTAAAGGAACAAATCTAGCCAAAGACAACTTAATAATATCAAACACGGCTATAGAAATCGATTCCAATCAATAAAGCTCTGATCTTTAACAAAAATTAAAAGGTCAACCTAGGGCATGCCTCCCAGAACCTGACAAAAGTAACAAATTCTGAACACCCAATCAAATACAAGTCTACCCACACAAGTTTCATCAAAATCCAACTCCGAATTGGGATTCAAATCCCTATTTTTTATTTTAGAAAAGTTTTGCCAAAATCTCCATTTTTTCTCACTTAGATTCATCAATTAAATGCTAAAAACAAGAATGGAATCATGAATAGTAACCAAAACCGAGTCAAGAATACTTTTCCCAAATTAAATCGTGAAATTTCCCTAAAATATCGCCCAACATCGAGTTCCCAATCTTAAAATATGATGAAATAACTCAAACCCTCGAAATAGAGTTATTAAGTCTGCCAGGGGTACCCTTTGCCACCACAGGACCTACTTCACGGTCGCGAACCACAAGTCATCAACTGCCTCCAGAAGCCTCTATGCGAATGCGACCACTGGGATGCAATCGTGGTGCAACCACCTAAGCCTATGCAGACGCGAGGCCTTCTCGCGAACACGAAGGTCAAAACACCTGGCCTCCCAGCCTAGCAAAAACACTACGCAATCGCGACCGTCCAATACGAGCGTGGAGCGTCAGCTCCTCAAGGTCCATGATCGCGACCTACATACCGTGAACATGAAGAAGAAAAGGCTGCCTGATCCACGCCCAATCCACACTCAATCAATGAGTGGAAACCATCTTTGGAAAAGTAGTACCCAACAATGAGTCGATATCGATTTACTCAGGGAGTTAAATATAGGTGTTAGGATGTACACTTGATGAGCGTCGATGAAATAGCTCAATTACACTTTCAAACAAGAGGATTTTATTATTTACTTAGAGATTGAGTAATTATTTTTGTTGTTTTTCAAATGGGTAAAAGGCCAAAGGATGTAACCTTCACCTAGGTGTTAGCCTAATGGGTTAATTACGTTAACGCTTATTTTAGTGATCAGGGTGTATTATGTCTCTCAACTCTAATTGACCCACTAAATACCTCTCGGTCATAGAGTGATTTTGCCCAATTTGACTTTCTCAAGCCCAATTTGGGTATCAAGTCAAATAGTTGATATGAGCTCAAGTCGGGTTTTTCCTATCTCTAGTTCAAACCCTTTAATTAGGCTAGCCAAAACCTTAACTAGCCCAATTTATTGTTAGCCAAGTTTTCCTAGACTAGGTCCCTCTTTCTAAAGTAAGAACCAAGTCAAAAATGCATGAATCAATGTTTGCAACCATTAATTCTAGAAATAATACATGAACAAGGCTAAATAATAAACACCCAATTATAAACGAGCATTAGATTAATTACCGATAAGATTTATACACTAGGGTTGGGTCACAACCCTAGAAAATATCTAGCTACTCATAATAGAAATAGAAGAAAATAAAGAAGAAACACTAATTAAAGTCATAATATAAAATTAAAATGATAAACTTTAGTTTTTTAACCCAAATTCGTCAAAAATTACAAAAAGTAGTAAACTACAACGGCTACAACTCAAAAAGCTATAAAACTTACTCTAAAGAGTGTTTTCCGTCTATTTATAGTGGCTCAAAATTCGCTAAAATAAATGCCTTTCGGGAGGTTCGGCGGCCGCACAATTCCAAGTGCGGTCCTCACTTTACTTGGTTCTGCAGGTTGAGGGATTCGGCAGCCGCACAATTTGGTCTGCGGCTGCACTTCAGCTTCTTCGGCTGCGTTTTTTCTTCTGCGGCTGTACTTCTAGCAAGGCTACACTCTTGGTCATTTTGCACACTCTCTAAATTTTTTGAATTCTTGTCAGTGTAACCATGTTTTTTGGCCGCACAATTTTTGTGTGGTCCGCACTTTGCTTCAACCATCATCTGAGCTTCAACACCAGATATGCGGCCGCAGAGAGAATTCTGCGGTCTGCGCTTTCTTCTGCGGCTGCAGAATTTCTACTGTGGACCGCACTTTTGGGCAGCTGCATTCCTTCTTGCCTTATGAGCCGGAACACTTCTTTTTGAGTTAGATTTCTTCATCAAAGTCCAATTCTCCAATATTCCTGCAATTTGTACAATTTCATTAGTTTTGGGAACATAAATCAACACTTTCGAACTAAAACTAAAGCAAGAAGGGACTAATAAGTGGTTAAAATCCACACTTATCAACTCCCCCAAACTTAAGTCTTTGTTTGTCCTCAAGCAAATCGATTAGTTCCCACCTCCTCAGAGTGAAAGGTCATTTCAGAGAGTCAATGATAAGCTATTCGTACTCAGTTGGAACCAACAATTACCCACAATACTCATGCATTTTTAACAAGGTGACAAATCACATATTATGCACATATAGTTCTAATGTGACATTTGAGCTTCAAGAATTGATTTTACTCATCAAGGACTATTGTTCTATCTTGTAGATCACGGTGGACTCCAAACTTTTCCTCCTCTACCTTCCATTTCCTAAGCTCACTTCAAGAGTTAGCACTCAATTTTTAGATAAATGAAAGGTTCACTCTTCTCTCACAAAAGAATGTCACAAGTAAGGCTTCAAGTACCATAGGCTTGCCCCCCATGTAGATCACCACTAATGTAAACTTACTCGGTTCAAAATCAAGTAGGACTTCTTTCGGGTTGTAATGAAGGGTTTTGAATTGGGATAGGATACCATATGGGTAAGTGGTTACACCCTTCCTTAAGCACTCACATTTTCATTTCTTGGCGACTAACTTTTAGAAGCATTTTCTTTCTCTTGGGGGCTAGAGAGACTTGACATCACTCTTTCTTGTTCATTTCATTATTTTTCTCCCTTGATGCTCATACTAGAGATAGTTGCCTCTTTTTGATTTCATCAACCCTCCTTTTTATTCTCTTTTTGGCATTTTCTTTTTGTTCCTTTTCTTTTCTTGCCTTCTCTTTCTATAAAGATCATTTCTTTCCTCTTTTCGGTGCCTTGATACCTTTTTCAAACTTGTCAAATCTCCCCCCCCCCAAACTTATGCCTTAAGCCACTTATTTCATAAGAGTGTTAAGGAAGGTCCGGGTGCCAAGAGAGGATTACGACAAAATGGGTAAAGGCTTATAGCATGGTTACCAAGTAAGAAAGGCTAAAGGCTCAAAGGAGGTTGACTAGGGATAACAACATTAATTGGCAATAGAAAGCTCAAACGGACCAAGGAAAGCCTACAATCATCTCCCAAACCAAGCAAACTTAGGATTTCGCCTTGAAGCACATTCGGGGAAAGTTCTAGACCATTCGCATATATACTTGGACTAGCAACGAAAAATCACCTAACCCCTCATGTAACTAGACCGTAAAAGAGGATAGAGTCGAGAGCCTACAACAACCACACTCAAGTTAAAGATCACTATGGTCCAATAAACCACTGTTGCGACCAAACACACTCACGCAAGTATACGCGGTCGTCAAGTAATAAAGTGACTAAAAGTCGGATGTCGAACCCACGAGGACTTATGATTAGCTATTAACTAAATTAGCCTATCTTAATTATCTAAACAAGAATTAAATCTAAAAATATTTTATTCTAACTAATTAAATAAGAAAAATATAAATAATAAACTTTGAACAGAGAAAGAGCAGATTTTAATGATATCAATGTAATGAAAACGATCTAGGGTTATGGGCTATCTAACAATCCTATTGTATTCTTCAATTGAATTGACCGACTAATTTATCTAGCTTATTGGTTGACAGGGTTAATATTGCTCATAAGAATCTGTCGAGTTCTTACTCGCCTATTCAAGCTAACCTAACGCCTATATGTCTATGGAGTTAGAATCAACAAGAACGCATTTATAATTCCTGTAAATCAACCAAGCAAGGCAATTAGGTATATGTCTATCCTAACAACGAATCCGTTCCCCGATGCCCGAGTTCAAGAACTTGCCCTACTCAATCCTATATGCAATATAGAATTCCCACTTTCGAGTTCAATTCTAGATTCGTAGATAATATTCAATTGGTGATCAAGCAATTAAATAATTAAGCGCAATATTGAATAAATAAACTAATATGATAAATCAAGAAGTCAAAATCAATATCCGAATAACAATAGTCATGAAAGAACCACAACCCTAGAACGTGAAGTTTAGCTCCATATAGACATGGTAGCCAAACAATAAATCATACAAAGAAACATAAAAATTACTAAGTTTGGTAGGAGAAAGATGAAACTTGATGAATTCCGGCCTCCACAACTTTGTCGTGGCTTTTTTCCCCTTCCCAATATGTTAGATAACCTAAAAGAGGCCTTTTTAGCTTATATATTGCGTACAAAAGTCGTGGGCCAAAGCTCTCCTATTCCTAGTCCAATTCGGCTTCAGGGATTGATGCTAAGGTGGATGCGACGCATCCACCTTGTCCTCCATTTCAATTTTTGCCTGCGAAGGTGGATGCGACGCATCCAGCCTTCTTTTCTACTTCCCAGTTTCGCACGCGATGGCGAACGCTATGGCCCAACTTCACTGCTAAGGTTGCACGCAGGATGATGTTTTCCTAGGTTGGATGCGACGCATCCAACTCTTCTTCCTCTGGCTAAACCACCTTTTCTTCATATTTTGCACTCCGAACACCTTAAATCGTCACACATAACTTAATTAGTCATCAAACCAATAATTATACCATGTTGGGCGTTTTAAAGATTAAATAACATCAAGAAGTGGTTAAAACATGGGTAAAGTAACATCAACACATATCGAAATATGCCAAACATCACTACCCCACACTTAAACCTTTGTTCGTCCTCGAACAAACCATCCTATAGTAGACGAAACAAAATTAAGCTCTTATCATTCAAAGCACACTGCACCTATGACCGTGGTTATTTGCAACAATTAGGCTCTAGGCTATGCATCACATACCCTTCCCTTTACTTATGCCATTCTTTAAACATATTCGAACAAAGACAACATGCTCACAACAATCCTAACCTCAAAAACCGACTCAATGTCACAATGCACTCATGGCTTGAACAACCAACATCATAGAGAAGTCTAATAACGTTACCTATCCCTCGTGAAACCATGTGCCCTCACAACAAAAGCAGAGAGAGTAAAATCAATCCACACATTCGAATCTCATGCTCACAAAGAAAATCGCTCACTCTCACAAAAGAAGTCACATGCATGTAGTTGGTACCATAGGCATGCCCTTAATGTAAATCTCTACTAATGTAAGCTCGCTCGATCTAAAATCAATTAGGACTTTTTCATGGTTGTAATGTGGGCTAAGGGACGGGTAGGATATATTTTAGGAATAGTGACTCAACTTCCTAAGCACTTTAACACATCATCAAATAACTTAAGCGCAAATTCTTCAACACCACTTCAATTTCACAAATAATATCACCCCAACAATATTTCCTCTTTCTTTAAGCACTACTTTAATTCATACCCACTAGCAAGAATAAGACAACAATTTATTCCTCTATATTTTTCTTTCTTTTTTTTTTTTTTCGCTAGTGGCGTATTATTTTACAAAATAAGTGCACCCTTCTTTCTTTCATTGGTTCCACTCAAAAGTCACCCCACACTTAGTCCCTTCTTACTTCTTTTAGCGCTCATCTAACAATTAAAGTGCTTTAAGAGGTAAAAGGATCAAAACAATGTCAATTAAGAATAAAAAGGGTATAGGCTTGTAATGTGGGTACCAAATAAAAGGTCTACAGGCTCAAAAAGGGTTAACTAGGGATAGATTTTATTTGTGATAAGCAATAAGCTCAAAAAGATCAAAGAAAGCCTAAAATTATTTTTCAAACCGAGCATCACCTAAAATTTCGCTTCAACTCACATACAGGGCAAGTTCTAGACACAAGTACAATACATGGACAACACAAAAAAAACTCACCACACATGGCACATGACTCACTAAGGACGATCACATTCCGACTCTCAAGCAATGCAAGTATTCACGGAGCCACGAGATATTAAGTATTAAACACAAGGTGAACATAAGTCATGTAAACGAGACATAGGCGCCACAAAACATGTTATCCAATTTAACAAGGCATCATCAATAAATTCAAATCATACAGAAGATACTACACATGCGAAAAGTATAAATATGTTACTATCAAACAAGTCAAGGGCGCCTAGGTTCATCATTCTTGCTCCTTTTATTCCCTAAATTCCTAATCTACTCGGAAAGAAAAAAATTACTCGGTTCAAACTACATCCCATGGAAAAGAACCGAGGCACAAAGAAAAACCACAGGGGATTATTACTACCTAAAGAAAGCTAAAAGATATATTTTGAATTTTTGTTTAGACTTTAATCCCTCAAGAAAACTGTCTAGGAGATCAATCGTCGGGAAAAGTCCAATTTTTCTACTTTTTTGTTTTTTTTTTTTAATTTCTTTTTTTCTTTTTTTCACAAAAGCTACTACACTTAAGAATGAGTACTACAACTAAGCTAAAATAGCACAGAAACTCATCCAAACGATCTTCTCACCCCACACTTAAAATTTTGCAATGTCCTCAATGCACATTATAAATAATAAGAGGGTAAACGAGACTCCCTGGTAGGCCAAAGGCCGAAGCAATAGCGGCTCACGAGGTACTCAGACTTCCCCCAGACATCGTCCTTTGTGTGGGCACCCCACACTTAGTCCTCACCATCTAGCTCACTTTTGCACTCTTCTAATGGCTTTGCTTCCTATGCTCATAATCCTACAAAACAAAAATAAATACTACAAAATAATAAAAATAAAATAAAATAAAAAGTAAACAAAAATAAAAGAAAGCAGTAACGCTGGGTTGCCTCCCAACAAGTGCCTGATTTAACGTAGCGGCACGACGTGAACCACTTTTTGCCTCCACCTCGAACTTATGAATTGAGCCCCTAACATGGCATCCAGTTTGCGGCTATGCTCCAGTGGTGGGGCTACAAAGATAACCAGGCCAAGTAATAAATTTTTCACTCTACACTTCTCGGCCTTTAGATGAGGAATGTATTTTTTGCTTTTTGGCATGACAAATTCAAAAATATAGGCATCATGTTCCTCTTCCATTGACTCCTCCAAAGGCTTAGATGACTCGATTTCCATGTCATCATCCAAATACAATGTCGAAAAATATTTAGAATGAGGACCAACACGCCCCAACTTTAGAATTGTATTACTATTTATATCCTCATATGTGCACACATTAGAGTCTTCAAATATAACATTATCTGCTACCTCGCATGGCTCTAGTGTACTTTTCTCAACATGGGCATCATCAACAGAAATATGCTCGAATGATTGGCTCTCCACTTTTAGCTCCTCAATTTGGCGTATAAGCTCCTTTTCAGCTTCTGACAACTCATTACTATTTTGTTGGGCGATAGACGCAACAACCTTTGCATTTAATTTATCTTGCAAGTCGTGAATAGTAGTGACAAATTTATAGATCCCTTGTCCCAGTTTAGATCTTCCCTCTATAAAGTGTCTCATCCCATCAGTAAGTTCCTCATGTTGAGTTTCATATATTTCTAACTTTTCAGCCTGTTCTGCCAGCCAAGTTTGGCTCAAAATCTCCTCTTTTTCAAAAATTTTCTCTTGCTGGTACTCGCTCTCTTCATTCAATTCTTCCATATTGGCCTTCATTCTTGTGATTGCTGCCCTCATTCTTTTCATATCTTTTTTGAGTTCATCCTGTTGCTCTGCTACTTGCCTCAGAATATCCCTAATATATGCATCAGGCTCCATATCCTGCACTTCATTGCCCCTATCAAACTCAGAAATATCATTAGAAAGATCATAATAAGGGCTCAGAGAAGGATGAACAAAATTAGGACAACCATCCCAATGGCCATCTTGACCACCACACATATTACAAATATTCCACTCAAAGGATTGAGATTGTGCGCACAACTCGCTCCTGGGAACATTCTGACAATTTTTCCACCAGTGGGGTCCTCCACAATATGGACAAGGATCATCAAAATAAGAATAACCATCATTCGAATAATTTTTATTCCAAGATGCCATGCTAAAATAAATAAAAAATACTAACTAAAATAAAATAATAAAAAAAACATGAATAGATAAAAAAAAATGTCTAATCTAGAAAAATAGCAAATTTCTAAGTCCCCGGCAACGGCGCCAAAAACTTGTTGCGACCAAACACACTCACGCAAGTATACGCGGTCGTCAAGTAATAAAGTGACTAAAAGTCGGATGTCGAACCCACGAGGACTTATGATTAGCTATTAACTAAATTAGCCTATCTTAATTATCTAAACAAGAATTAAATCTAAAAATATTTTATTCTAACTAATTAAATAAGAAAAATATAAATAATAAACTTTGAACAGAGAAAGAGCAGATTTTAATGATATCAATGTAATGAAAACGATCTAGGGTTATGGGCTATCTAACAATCCTATTGTATTCTTCAATTGAATTGACCGACTAATTTATCTAGCTTATTGGTTGACAGGGTTAATATTGCTCATAAGAATCTGTCGAGTTCTTACTCGCCTATTCAAGCTAACCTAACGCCTATATGTCTATGGAGTTAGAATCAACAAGAACGCATTTATAATTCCTGTAAATCAACCAAGCAAGGCAATTAGGTATATGTCTATCCTAACCACGAATCCGTTCCCCGATGCCCGAGTTCAAGAACTTGCCCTACTCAATCCTATATGCAATATAGAATTCCCACTTTCGAGTTCAATTCTAGATTCGTAGATAATATTCAATTGGTGATCAAGCAATTAAATAATTAAGCGCAAGATTGAATAAATAAACTAATATGATAAATCAAGAAGTCAAAATCAATATCCGAATAACAATAGTCATGAAAGAACCACAACCCTAGAACGTGAAGTTTAGCTCCATATAGACATGGTAGCCAAACAACAAATCATACAAAGAAACATAAAAATTACTAAGTTTGGTAGGAGAAAGATGAAACTTGATGAATTCCGGCCTCCACAGCTTTGTCGTGGCTTTTTTCCCCTTCCCAATATGTTAGATAACCTAAAAGAGGCCTTTTTAGCTTATATATTGCGTACAAAAGTCGTGGGCCAAAGCTCTCCTATTCCTAGTCCAATTCGGCTTCAGGGATTGATGCTAAGGTGGATGCGACGCATCCACCTTGTCCTCCATTTCAATTTTTGCCTGCGAAGGTGGATGCGACGCATCCAGCCTTCTTTTCTACTTCCCAGTTTCGCACGCGATGGCGAACGCTATGGCCCAACTTCACTGCTAAGGTTGCACGCAGGATGATGTTTTCCTAGGTTGGATGCGACGCATCCAACTCTTCTTCCTCTGGCTAAACCACCTTTTCTTCATATTTTGCACTCCGAACACCTTAAATCGTCACACATAACTTAATTAGTCATCAAACCAATAATTATACCATGTTGGGCGTTTTAAAGATTAAATAACATCAAGAAGTGGTTAAAACATGGGTAAAGTAACATCAACACATATCGAAATATGCCAAACATCAACCACTCAATAATTATCAAAGTCAATGCAAGTGTCTCAAAGTCACTAACTAGAGCTATTTTCTTTCAAAAACCTTGTTTCAAACCATAAGCACGTAGTTAAGTGTGTTGGTGCCAAATGAAGTATGAATAACTCTTTTTCGAGAAAGACTTTATTAGAGATTTTATTCATTACTATTACTATTATTATTACCTAAACCCAAAAACGAACTCATTCCATTAATAAGGTTATCACAACATCCATCCTCGGGAAGAGTCACTCTGTTCACATAAAACTACCTTTGGAAAAAATCGTGGTATTAAAAAAACCAAAGGCTTATTATCCATACTACTACGAAAAACATGAAAGCTACTAACATAAAAAGAATCAAAGTAAACAATTAAAGAAGCTAATGAAAGCAATAATTAACTAAAGATAGATAAACTAAAAATAAGAAAAGAAACAAAATTATCTAATTATTACAGTCCAAATGTATCCAAATGTGCCAATCATCAAATAAACTCCACCCCCCCCCCGAATAAAAGTAAGCATTGTCCCTAATGCTTAACAAAATAAGAGTGAAAAGAGAGAGGGCGAAGAAACTTCCTAAGCATCCTTGGACATCTCAGTGTCCCCAGCAACATCAACTCCCGTTGGCTCAGCCAACCATATCTCATCATTATCATATCTGGGAGTGTAGGGAGTAGCAAACATCGCATGCACTATGTCAGTAGTGTCGGCAACAAGGCATGGCTCATCAGACTGGCCAGCTAGTACAGATGGATTTGGGGTGGACTGGTCTACGTCAAGCAGCATGTCAAATGGTAAATCCCCAGCTGTTGCAAGTCATGTCACCTCCTTCCTATGCTTATCAACTGACTTCTTGCTGGCTTGGGACTTTTTTAGCTTCTTCACTTCTTTGGTCAAGTCCTCAATAACTGACTCATGCTGTACCAGAGTGTCCTTGATCAACTTTTGGTTTTCCATAATCTTGCGCAACTTCTCATCAAGGTCAGTAGAAACTTGCGGTGCCTGTGTGGATGACTGCCCTGCAACAATCCTAGATATGTCAGACAACTTTTAAGTAGCTACTTGCATCTAGTTGTTGAGACTCGCCAATGTCTGGGAGACTCACAGAGCAGATAGTGGGGCTGTAGGCATGGGCACCAACCTTAGAACTGGAGTAGGGGCTACCTTGGTGGCTGTGGTAGGAGATGAGGATGGAGCTAATGATGGTGGAGGAGGCATAGGAGCTGCACTAGAAGAGGGCTCGGTTGATGTAGATGGAATATTAGGTGTGTCAAAAACTACTACTATCGGTTCATCAGACAGGCCTGTAGTGGTATAAGGTTGAGCGCTCTTCTTCGGGTTAGTCGAATCCATCAACGAGTACCACTGAAATGGCTTCTTCGGCTTCACCTTTATATCGAATATTCTTGGCTCTACTTTTGCATCAGTAAAGTACTCTGTGATAGTTCTGGGATAAGGGTAAATCGTGTTGGTCTGCTATGCTACCAATGAGATGTTGACCGACATCATGACACCCACATTGATCAGGTACTCAGCCATGATAGAAGCCACTGGAACTACACGAGGAATAGGCAAGATGTTCTCATTCTAGCTCGGGTCAAGCCTGTTACACACAAATGTCTGCCAACCTTTTGCCTCAAAGCTTAGTGTGTTCTGCTGAATGGGAACCCCAACAGTGATCCATGGTGGTGGTGGTCCTGATGGTGCCAAGATCTTAGCAAGCCATGGCCGGGCTTCTTCTTTAAAATCCAACTTCTCGAGGTACTCTTTTTGCTCTAAGTCCTCAAACCCCAAGTACGTGTTCAGCGTGTGCTGATCAAACCTCACCATGAGGTTGCGTACTTCTGGTCACCTTTGTCCCCTTGCGGATGTGTGAAGTGTTGGCGTAGAACTCGCGGACAAGGTTCTTCTTGGAATCTACAAGTCTCTCAGTGAGCAACATCCAACCCTTCCTCGATCTGAATTGCCTCAACACTGCAGGGTTATATCTATCTAGATCCTTTAACAGAAACTACCTCTCATGCGTCAATAATCTTGTCAACCACCATATCTGGAAATCAGTGAAAGCAGCCAAACTAACAAATCTGTCTTCCCATATTTCCTTCTTCTTTGACCTCTCAACACTAGTGGATGTACCCTCTCCCCTCTACCATCATCAGGGATATCCTGAACATGCTGTGCATCTGAATCTAGAAGAGCTGCTGGCTCGAAAGCCTGGCTAGCACTTTTTGAACCCTCGGAAGTGCTGTGAGATGATGAAGCCACATCCATGGGATCAGATTGCCCATATGGCCTGGACTATACAACTGCCCGCTCTTTCGGAATAGACACGGAGTTGCCCTCGAAAGCTTCCCTAGACGATACATAAGAGCTAGACTCAGAGAGGTCGGCACCCCTCCCTCTGCCTGTTGTGGCATTCTTCCTGATGGTTTTGGGCACACTGAGGGGCAAGGTACCTCTGCCTCAACCCCTAGAAGATTCACCTCTACCTTTTTCAGTTTCACCACAGGCTCGTGATCGAACCATTGTCTGTATCAAAACAAGGAGGATTGCTAGTTGCAAGTCATCATTCAACATAGTCAAGACTCATGTAGGCAAGGGAGAACATTGTGGACACAGTTTGGGTACTATAGATTAACATGCTGCAAGAAAATGGGAACTGCAGTCCGCACATTTCTGATATACAGTCGCAAAAAAGGAGTGCGGACCACACAATTTCAAGTGTGGCCACGCTTCTGACAAAAAAGTCCAGAGGCTCAAGTTCCTCTTCTCTAAAGACAGTGCGATAGCTAAACGGCGGCCGCAAAATTCATCTGTTGTCCGTAGAATTTAAAGTGCGGTCCGGATTTTTGTTTTATCAAGGGACAGATCTCTGATAGACAATGCGGACCTAAGTGCAGACATTCTCAGAATTCAACGGTCCGCACAATTAAAGTGCAACCGAAGAAGCAGTTGCCTTCACCAGTTGCCTAAAATAAATAAACTGCTAATCACACAAATTCAAGTGCGGCCGAGAATTTCAAAATTTTACGAGCAGTAGTCTTTTTTCACTTAGATTTTGCAATTACTTGTATAAATCAGTATGGCAACATGGTATACACAGCAAATCTAACTAACCCAACTCATTTGAGCATGTATTAATAACTACCCATTACAGATCTACCCCACATGGACACATGGATGAACGCTAATAACAGATGGCCTAAAAAAACTAAAATTTCAAAAATTAAACTAACACAAAGATTAACATGAAGTGAAGCATACCAGATAAAGTGAGTGCACTAGGTGTGTAAGCACATGTAGGTGTGCGTGGTGGACAGTGAAAATCTCTTAGTAAAACTTGCAGAGCAACAGTGATTGTAAGGAGGGTGAAAACTGTAAAATGAAATCAAAACTCCTATATACTTAGAGTTATTGAGGTGGAAAAAGACCGAGTGCGGCCGCACAAATCCAAGTGCGGTCCGCACTCTTTCACCTAGGCCTAAGTTCTCTGTTCCTCATGTGCGGTCCGCACATTTTTTGAGTGCCTCCGCACAATTCTTCTTGCGGTCGCAGATTACACCCACACTGATAGCCTCAAATTTTAGAGAGTTTGCATTTTGACATTTTTTCAAGCTTCCAATTGTGCGGTCCATTTATGAAATGTACGGCCGCACAAGCATCTCTGTTATGGCAGACAAAATTTTGCGGTCCGCACAATTAAAGTGTGGTCCGTAGTTCCTTCAACACTTAGCCATTTTAGGTCCACCCTTCTTGCATGTAACACTCAACCCTGTAGCACACTTCAAATCAAGTTAGAACAACAAATAACATCTAACTTCAAAAGAAAAATGAAAATAACATGGGTTGCCTCCCAAGAAGCGCCTAATTAACGTCACGGTACGATGCGATGTCAAAGAATCCTCAAGCGAAGTAAATGACTGCCACCACATGGCTATCCCCAACCTTGCCCAAGTAGTGCTTCACCTGGTGACCATTGACTCGAAATACTTCATTGTTCTTGTTTTTCAAGTATAATGCACCGAAAGGTGTCACACCGATAATTTCAAACGGACCACCCCACTTGGATTTTAGCTTCCTCGGAAACATCCTCAACCTTGATTAAACAACAATACAAGATCGCCCACCTTGAAATCTTTGTTCCAAATGTATTTTTCATGAAGATATTTTATATTTTCTTTGTATAAGGACGAACTCGCATATGCATGGTACCGGAACTCATCCAATTCATTCAAGTGTGCAACCCGCAAGTTAGCGGCTATATCCCAATCAAGATTCAATTTCTTTAATGCCCACATTGCTTTGTGCTCTAGTTCCACCGAAAGATGACAAGCTTTCCCGAACACTAACCGGTATGGAGACATTTCGATAGGTGTTTTGTAAGGCGTCCGAACCCATAACGCACCATCAAGCTTCTTGGACCAATCCATTCGATTAGCACTCACCGTTTTAGAAAAGATACTTTTTATCTCCCGGTTGGAGACTTCCACTTGCCCACTAGCTTGTGGGTGATAGGGAGTCGTGACCTTGTGAGTAATACTATACTTGCTAAGTAAAGTGTCAAAAGCTTTGTTGTAAAAGTGTGACCCCCGTCGCTTGTGATTGCACGTGGAGTACCAAATTTTGTAAAAATATTCTTCTTTAAGAAAGCCACTACACTTCTCGCCTCATTTTTAGGTAAGGAGACGGTCTCAACCTATTGGGACACATAATCCACCGCGACCAAGATGTAAGTGTTCCCACAAGAACTCACAAAAGGGCCCATAAAGTCAATGCCCCAAACATCAAAAATATCAATCTCCAAGATGGTTGTGAGAGGCATTTCATTTTCCTTTGAGATTCCACCGCCCCGTTGACATCCATCACATATTTTCACTAAATCACTTGCATCCTTGTAAGGAGTGGGCCAATAGAAACCACAACTAAGAACTTTGGACACCGTTCTTGCTCCACCATGATGACCACCATATGGTGAAGAATGACAATCCCCAAGAATATCGCCTTGCTCTTCTTCCTGTACACACCTTCTAATCACCCCATCCATACAAATCCGAAAAAGGTATGGTTCATCCCAATAATAATCTTGACATTCTCTCTTGAGCTTCTTCCTTTGGTTTGAAAAGAACTCATCCGGAATGATTCCACTCACAAGAAAATTTGCCAAGTCCGCAAATCATGGCACATTTTTCATTGAAATTATCAAAAGTTTCTCATTAGGAAAGGAGTCATTGATTTCAAGGCCATCATGCGGCCTCCCCTCCTCCTCCAAACGAGACAAGTGGTCCAACACTTGGTTTTCACTATCTTTCCTATCTTGGATATCAATATCAAATTATTGCAATAAGAGTACACATCTTATCAACCGGGATTTAGAATCCTTTTTGCTCATAAGATATCGAAGCGCCGCAAGATCCGTGTGGATAATAATTTTGGCACCCATCAAGTACAGGTGGAACTTCTCAATTGCAAATACAATAGCAAGGAGTTCTTTCTCTATAACGGTATAATTTACTTGGGCACTATTCATGGTCTTACTAGCATAGTAAACCGGATGAAATTTTTTATTGATACGTTGCCCCAAAACAGCCCCAACTGCTATGTCACTTGCATCACACATGAGTTCAAAAGGCAAACTCCAATTTGGAGCGGTAATGATAGGAGTAGTGGTCAACTTGAGATTCAATAGTTCAAAAGCCCTCATGCAATCATCATTGAAATGAAACTTGGCATCCTTCTCAAGGAGCTTACACAATGGGTTCACCACTTTAGAGAAATCTTTGATAAAGCACCGGTAGAAACCCGCATGGCCTAGGAAACTTTGCACACCCTTCACCGAAGTCAGGGTGGAAGCTTAGAAATCACCTCAATCTTCTCCTTGTCAACTTCAATTCCATTCATTGAGATTATATGGCCAAGGAAAATACCTTCCTCAACCATGAAATGGCATTTCTCCCAATTGATCACTAAGTCGGTCTCATTACATCTAGCCAACACTTTGTCCAAATTTGCAAGACAATCATCAAAATAATCTCCAACCACCGAGAAGTCATCCATGAAAACTTCAAGGTAGTCCTCCACCATGTTCGTGAAAATATCTATCATACACCGTTAAAAATTCATCGGTTCATTGCACAAACCAAATGGCATCCGCTTGAAAGCAAAAGTACCATAGGGACATGTAAAGGTTGTTTTCTCTTGATCTTCTGGAGCAATGAGAATTTGGTTGTATCCCGAGTACCTATCAAGAAAATAATAGAAAGCACGGCCGGCCAATCTATCAAGCATTTGATCTAAGAAAGGAAGTGGAAAGTGATCCTTCCTTGTAACTTTGTTGAGCTTGCGATAATCCATACAAACCCTCCAACCAGTCACTGTTCTTGTAGGAATCATCTCATCCCTTATCATTGGTAACCACTGTCATGCCCCCCTTCTTCGGGACACATTGAACCAGAGAGGTCCATGAACTATCGAAGATGGGATAGATAACCCCGACATCCAACCACTTGATAATTTCCTTCTTGACAACTTCTTGTATAGCCTCATTGAGTCTTCTTTGATATTCAATGGACGGATTAGCACCATCCTCCAACTTGATCTTATATATGTAAAAGGAGGGGCTTATACCTCGAATATCAGTCAAAGTCCACCCAATATCCTTCTTCCGCTTTTGTAACACCGCTAATATGGAATCAATCTACACATTAGTCAAACAAGAGGAAAGAATAACCGGTAAAGTAGAACAAGGGACAAGAAATTTATACCGAAGGTGTGGAGGCAATGGCTTCAACTCCAAAGTAGGTGGCTCTTCAATAGAAGGCTTTGTAGGAGGAGTCTTCTTATTCTCAAGATCCAAAGATAATTTTGGGGGTGCATAGTTGTACAACCCCATTCCTTGCAAAGAGTTCATGCATTCCATGAAACCATCCATCTCATCACCATCAAAATTGAGAAAAACGGCCTCCAACATATCACCAACATTCATTGTAGTACTTGTATAATCAACAATAACATCGGTCACTAAGTCCACAAAAGAACATACCTCATTGCTATTTGGTTGCCGCATGGACTTACACACATGGAATACTACTTTTTCATCACCAACCCAGAAAATGAGTTCTCTGGCTTCTACATCACAAAGAGCCTTAC
The DNA here is from genome assembly GCF_000390325.3 of Nicotiana tomentosiformis. NCBI lineage: Eukaryota > Viridiplantae > Streptophyta > Magnoliopsida > Solanales > Solanaceae > Nicotiana > Nicotiana tomentosiformis. Next base: position 71,042,839 of record NC_090818.1, on the reverse strand, counting down.
CCGTATCAAAGAAAGGTCTCCCAAGAATGATAAGCACTTCATAATCAACTTCACAATCTAGAATAACAAAGTTCACCGGAAGTATAAATTTATCAATCCGGATCAAAACATCTTCAATCACACACAACGACCTCTTCATGGTATGATCGGCCATTTGCAATCTCATAGAAGTGGGTCTTGGTTGCCCAATAAACTATTGCACTCACTTGATGAGTGAACTTAATAGTTTCAAAATTCATCGACCGCTTCTTGGTCACAAGATCTTTCATAAACTTTGCATAACCGAAAATTTGTTCCAAAGCTTCTACCAATGGCACATTGATTTAAAGACTCTTCTTCATTTGAATGAACTTCTTGAATTAATTCTCACCATTTTACTTGACAAGTCTTTGAGAGTATGGAGGTGGAGGCTTAGAAAATAGTGCCTTCGCCTTTTTCACTACCAGTTTTGGTATGTCAGTGATGTATTCCCTAGACGGGTTCACCTCCTCTTGAGTCTCTTCAAAACTATCATTAATATCAATACAAACTTTTTCATTTTCTTGAACAACATTGTTTGGGATCTCTTCTTCTTGCATCACTTGGTCATCATCGACAAGTTGCCTTTCACTTGAGGTGGGTGCATTCCCGCCTCTTCCACTTCTTCTGATAACTGCCATAGCATGCCCTGTATTGTTACCACCCTTTGGGTTCACCACCATGTCACTTGGTAGTGTACCCTTAGGATGAGAATTTAGAGCTTGAGAGATTTACCCCATTTGAACTTCTAGATTACGGATTGATGTGTTGTGTGAGGCAAGTTGGGCATCCGAATCGGCATTTTTTCCATTATTTACTTGAACATATTCTCAATACGTTCCATCTTATTGTTTGAAGAACTTGAACCATGGGAAGGATAAGGATGAGGTTTGCTTGGTTGTTGATATATTTGGGGCCTTTGAAAACCTGACCCCCGGCTCCCTTGATTATTTTCCTAACCACCTTGATTGTTGCCTCCCCAATTTCCTTGGTTGTTTCCACTCCAATTTCCTTGGTTGTTGTTATTATGCCAATTCCCTTGATTGTTAGAATTCCAATTGCCATGGTTATTTTGTGATCGCCATTGTTGTTGATTTGAGCCTTGGAAGTTATTTCTTTGCCCTTGAAAATTGTTCACATATTGAACTTCCTCCTCTTGCTCATTATAAGAATCATCTTGATCAAAACCGCCATCATCTTGCATATAGTTCTCCACTCGGATTTGCATTTGTGGACCCTTGGTCCTTTTCTTGTTGACCAAAACATTAACTCCCTCCATAGCATGAACTTGCTTAGGATCTTGCACTTGATTGAGTTGAACCTTTACTAGTTGAATCATGGTTGTTGTCAATTCGGCAATGGCTTACCCATGGTCTTGCATTTTTTTGTGGAGATGTATCATATTCGGATCACCTTGTAGAACATTAGCTTGGGATTGCCAAGCCGATGATGTTTCCGCCATCTCATCTAGAATGTCACACGCCTCCGCAAAAGGCATTGTCATGAAGTTTACACCGGCTAGTTGATTCACTACACATTGGTTGGTTATGTTAATCCCACGATTGAAGGTTTGTTGCAACATGTTCTCCGTCATATCGTTGTTAGGATATTCCTTAACCATTGTTCTATAGCATGCCTAAATTTCATGTAGTGGTTCATTCGGCTCTTGCTTGAATGCCAAGATTTCATCCCGAAGGGTAGCCATGTGCCCGGGAGAGAAAAACTTAGCAATGAACTTAGCCGCCAACTCATCCCAAGTGTGTATTTAATAGTTCGGCAAACGTTCCAACCAATATAAAGTTTTACCCTGTAGAGACAAGGAAAAATGCCTTAGCCTCAAGGCATCCTCAGAAATATTAGTTTGCTTGATCCCCCAACATGTATCCACAAAGCCATTCAAATTTTTGTAAGCATTTTGAGTTGGTGCACCAGTGAAGAAGCCCCGTTGCTCAAGCAAAGTGAGCATCACATTGGTGATTTGAAAGTTATTCGCCCTAATAAGGGGAGGAACTATTGCACTAGCATAACTTTCATTGGGCAATATCCGGTGTTGAACCACTTATGGTTGAGGTGGTGGATGTGGGGGTAGTACGGGTACTTTGTCTTGTGGCACCCGGCCTCGCCGATTAGGTTGTGGCACTTGAGGTACCTCATCGAGTTATTCCTTTTCACCGTCCAACTCCCCCAAAGGCATATTTCCGAGCTCATTGTTCACCATGTTTGTACCTATGATTTCTTCAACAAGTTAGTAACACGAAAGAGAAAGAAGATATTCCAAAAAAAATTCAAATATATAGCTAACACCATTATAACTCCTCGGAAATGGCACCAAAAATTGATCCACGCCCAATCCACACTCAATCAATGAGTGGAAACGGTCGTTGGAAGAATAGTACCTAACAATGAGTCGGGGTCGATTTTCGCAGGGAGTTAAATATGGGTGTTATGATGTACACTTGATGAGCGTCGATGAAATAGCTCATTACACTTCCAAACAAGAGTGTTTTGTAATTTACTTCTACAATCTATACTAGCAATGATTAACTAGAGAAAAGAAACTAGAGATTGAGTAATTGTTTTTATTGTTTTTCAAATGGGTAAAAGGCCTAGGGATGTAAGCTTCACCTAGGTGTTAGCCTAATGGGTTAATTACGTTAACGCTTATTTAAGTGATCGGGGTGTATTACAGCTCTCAACTCTAATTTACCCACTCAATACCTCTCGGAGTGATTTTGCCCAATTTATCTTTCTCACGCCCAATTTGGGCATCAAGTCAAATAGTTGATATGAGCTCAAGTAGGGTTTTCCCTATCTCTAGTTCAAACCCTTTAATTAGGCTAGCCAAAACCTTAACTAGCCAATTTCTTGTTAGGCAAGATTTTCTAGACTAGGTCCCTCTTTGTAAAAGAAGAACCAAGTCAAAAAGGCATGAATCAATATTTACAACCACTAATTCTATAAATAATGCATGAAAAAGGCAAAATAACAAACACCCAATCATAAACAAGCATTAGATTAATTACCCATAAGGTTTACACACTAGGGTTGGGTCACAACCCTATAAAATATCTCGCTACTCATAATAGAAATGGAAGAAAATAAAGAAGAAACACTAATTACAGCCATACATAATACAAAATTAAAATGATAAACTAAAGTATTTTTAAGCCAAATTGATCACAAATTACCAAAAGTAGTAAACTACAATGGCTACAACTCAAAAAACTATAAAACTTTCCCTAGAAAGTGTTTTCCGTCTATTTATAGTGGCCCAAAATTCGCTGACAAAAATGCCCTTCGGGAGGTTCGGCGGCCGCACAATTCCATGTGCGGTCTGCACTTTACTTGGTTTTGCAGGTTGGGGGATTCGGCATCTGCACAATTTGGTCTGCGGCTGCATTTCAGCTTCTGCGGCCGTACTTTTCCTTATGCGGCTGCACTTCTGGCGAGGCTTCACTCTTGGTCGTTTTGCACACTCTCTGAACCTTTTAAATTCTTGTGAGTGCGACCATGTTTTGTGGCAGCAAATTTCTATGCGGTCCGCACTTTGCTTTAACCATCATCTGAGCTTCAACACTAGATCTGCGATCCGCGCTTTCTTATGCAGCCGCAGAATTACTTTTGCGGATCGCACTTTTGGTCTGCTACACTCCTTCTTGCCTTATGAGCTGGAACACTCCTTTTTGAGTTAGATTTGTTCGTTAAAGTCCAATTCTCCTACATTCCTGCAATTTGTGCAATTTCATTAGTTTTGGGAACAGAAATCAATACTTTCAGACAAAAACTAAAGCAAGAAGGTACTCATAAGTGGTTAAAATCTACACTTATCACTGCCAGCCACCCAACACACTCCACGATCGCGACACCACATTTGTGATCGCTATGAACACCAGCACACCAGAACAACAACAACTCTAACATGAGTGAAATGGTTTGAACCCCATCCGAAACACACCTGGGGCCCCCGGGACCCCGTCCAATCACACCAACCAATCCCAAAACATAACACGAGCCTACTAGAGGCCTCAAATCACATAATCTAATATCAAAACCACAAATTTCATACTAATTCAAGCTTAATGAACAAATCCAAATTTTCGAATTCCAAACTAACGTCGAATATGCCTAAACAACTCGGAATAACCTCAATTTTTACATACAAGTCATAAATCACTTACGAACCTATTCCAAGGCTTGAAACCCCAAACGGACATCGATAACCACAAGGTCAACTATGGGTCATACCTACCAACTCTCCAAGCCATCAACCTTCCAACTTTGACCAATTAGAGTTAAATCAACCTAGGAACCTCCAAATCCAAATTCAGACATATGCCTAAGTCCAAAATCACTATCTAGACCTAACAAAACCATCAAAACTCCGTTACGAGGTCAAATATATAAAAGCCAAACTTGGTCAATACATCCAACTTAAGCTTCCAAGTTAGGAACTAAGTGTTCAAATAACTCTGAAATCTTCCCGAAACCAAACCAACCATGCACGCAAGTCTTAATACCTCATATGACGCTATTCAAGACCTCAAACCATGAACAAAATTCCAAACCTCAAAACAACTGGTTGGATCGCTACAATATATATCATCTTTACAATTACTTTCTTGCAGCAAAATGCCATTACAAGTAGACTTTGTGAATATTTTGTCCCGTGACTATTTTTGTAGTCTCAACTTGAATTAAAATTTAATAGCTCTTGGGAGTTTTCTTCTTCGATTTCTCACTTCCCATTTGATCTTCAAGCTAAAAATTCTTCAAATTCAAATTTCTTCAAGTTCTTGAAATTTTCTCAAAATGCTCCTCATATAGTCCCCACGTGTTTGAGTTTGAGATATAAAAACTTAAACACTTGACTTTTGACTTCATCACCATCTCTCATTGGTCCGTAATAGACCTACGATATCCATTCCCTATTTCATAAATGGCCATGATGCAATTACTAAATGAAGCAACTCCGCCAGTTGATGCAAGTTATTGCATACCGATGACATTTGTCGCACCTTTTTACAAAGTTTTTCGCGTTTTCTTCCATTCGTGGACAATAATATCCAGCCCTTACCAATGTTTTTACCAATGATCTACCACCTGCGTGATTTCCGTAGTGATCTTCATAGACTTCTCGCATTACATATTCAGTCTGTCCCGGCCCACGGCACTTAGCTAGAGGCCCGCCGAACATTTTTCTATATAAATTTCCTTCTATCAAGTAGTATGGAGCAGCTTGTACTTATAGCCATTGACATTGCTTTTTATCTTCGGGCAATATTCCATACTGCAAATAATTTACAAATTCATGTTGCCAATCCCATGTTAAACTATTAAAATTTACCTCGCTTTTGGTTTGGTCGAGTGTTGAATAAAATAGATGCACCACGATTGCATTTTTAGAATATGTTACATCATCCATTGATCCCAAGTTTGTCAATGCATCTGCTTCCGCATTCTCTTCCCTTGTAATTTGAATAGCCTTCCACACTCAAAATTGGTGTAATAAGTCTCGTACTTTTTCCAAGTATTGTTGTATCCGTGTCTCGTTGTTCACATAATTCCCTTGCATTTGATTAACCACCAGCTGAGAATTGCTTTTAATTTCAATTTGATCAATTCCCATTTGGTTTGCAAGTTCCAAACCTACAATCATTGCCTCATACTCTGCTTCATTATTAGTAATAGGATAATATTTTATTATTTATCTAATAATCTCCCCTAAAGGTGCTATTAAGATAATATCCAAACATGCACCATTTAGATTCGAGGATCCCTCGGTGTATAAAGTTTCAGTTCCCATATTAGATCTAGTAGATGTTCGTACCTCATATTCAGCTTCAGGAAGTAGCCTTGAACTAAAATCTTCTACGAAATCTGCTAGTACCTATGACTTTACGGCAGTTCGTGTCTTATAAACAATATCATATTCATTAAGTTCAATTGCCCACTTGGATAACTGTCACGACCCCAATTTCTCGCTGTAGGATGTCATGATGGCACCTAGTCTCTAAGACTAGGTAAGCCTAACATGCATATAGAAATAGCGGATATAATACTAAAAACCTCATATAATAAAACTCAACAGTAGAATAGCCAACACTTCCCCAAAACCTGGTGGAACAGAGTCATAAGCTCTATAAGAAAGTACTAATAGTCTTGTAATACAATACTATTTTGAAATATGAAATAAATAGTCGAATGCCTAGATTAGAAGCTGACTCTGAGGCCTGCAGACATCGATCAGGTATACCTTGAAATCTCCAAAAGTAACTACTCAGTCAACCTCTAGCGTCCGGCACGGGCAGACGTACCTGGATCTGCACAAAAGATGTGCAGAAGTATAGCATAAGTACACCACAATGGTACCCAGTAAGTATAAAGCCTAACCTCGGTAGAGTAGTGACGAGGCCAGGTCAAGACACTTACTAGGACATGATAAACAGAATAAAAAATAATAATAAGAAGTAATAGAAATAGAGAAATGAATGATAACAAGAAGGAAGCAATTAATGAGAAGCACAAATAGTCAACTACGGACAAAGCTGGTAAGACAAGGAAGAGCAAAAGCAACAAGAATTTGTTCAACCAATAACTCGTTTCAACATGAAGTTCACAACAAGAATCACAACCGAGATACCGCCTCGTATTCACATTTCTCAATTGCAATCACAATCTTTCCTTATACCGCAGCGTGAGCCTTACATTTAGATAGTTTTGAAAATATTTTTTCCGAAATAGCTACACGCACTTTAGCCTACCTTATGTCGTCACGTGGCTTCAAGTAATTCTTTTACTAGAAACACGCACATAAATCCCACATTATGCTGCCGCATGCACATTAGCCCCTATCCTTATATTGCCGCATGCGCATCAATATCACAACACAATAACAACTCGTACCACAAATGTCCATATGTCATAACTTGCCAAAAGAAATCAACAATATCAATATTTCCACCACAATTAGCCCATGGCTCAACCACAATGTGTACAAGAATCTCAATAATAATAAAATGAATGTGAATTGCACAAGAAAAATGATATTTCAAAATTAACAACTTCACCTCAACGTGATAACGACTTTTACAAATTCAACACTAATAACTCAACAAGAGGATATTTCACGAAATAACAACTTCGAGTAAGGGCAATCCAACAAGTAAAGATGTAACAAAGCAATAAGGAAGGCAATAACTTCAACTAAGACATTTAAGAGCAAAGTATCAAGTAAGAGGTAGAACAAGTGTTAACAAGGTAAAATAAAGCATGTAAGGATAGACTAACACTTGTAGGAGTAGACTACCAATGAGAATTATAACATGGTAAGACAATTCAATTAAATGCATGAAAAGAGTCTAAATAACTTAAATCGGTCAACTACCACATATAACCTGTATACCCACTCGTTACCTTGCGTACACGGCTTTCACATAATACAAATAGCAGAATCAATCCCAAATCCTAAGGGGCAGTTCACCCACACAAAGTTAGGAAAGATACTTACCTCAACTAGGCCAACCCAACCCTCAGAAATAGCTTTTCCCCTAAAATTCACCCTCACATGGCTCAAATCTAACCAAAAATGACTTAATATCATTAACCAATGAAAGGGAAAATAATTACAATAGATAAAACTTTGATCTTTACAAAATTCTCAAAAAGTCAATAAAAGTCAACCCCAGGATCGCCCGATCAAAAATCGAGTCCAAGGGTAGATTCTGACAACCCATAACCCCACGAGTCCATATATGTGGTTAGTTTGCAAATTCGAGTCCAAATGGACTCTCAAAACTCAAAATCTCATTTTTTTAAAAACTTGACAAAATTTTCCAATTTTTCCTCTTTGATTCACATGAATTTGATGTTAAATCTAAGATATAATCATGAAATATAGTTGAAAATTAATTAAAATTACTTACCCAATGTTTGTAGATGAAAATCCCATCTCCAAATCGTCTCCTACCGAGTCTAGGGTTCTAAAATGAGAGATATGAGATGAAATCCACACTTTTCTAACCTTATGTCCAGTTGTAGTTGTCGCAATTGCGGCTCTGACAGTAGTAGGAAAAATCTCGCAAATGCGAAAATGGGTTCACAAATGCGAACCTTGTTCCCTTCGCAAAAGCAACACATATATCGCAAATGCGAATCTAGCCCAACCCAAGTCACCCTCGTAATTGCGACCCAGGCATTGCAATTGCGATAACTGTGATCCCCCTGCTAAGGTCGCAATTGCGACCATGGTGTTCTCAAATGCGACACGAGAGGCATCAGCACACCAGATTTTCTGTTTTCAGTCCCAAATATTCCTAAGCACGTCTGAAACTCATCCGAGCCCTCGAGGCACCAAACCAAACATATACACAAGTTTAAAAGCATCATACGAACTCACTCACGCGATCAAACACAAAAATGACATCTAGAACTACGAATCGGATACCAAAACGTATGAATTTCAAAGTAAAATTCAAGAACTTCTAGAATTGCAACTAAGCGTCTGAATCCTATCAAATCAACTTCAAACGATACCAAATTTTGCATACAAGTTCTAAATAACATAACGGATCTATTTGAAGTCCCAAAACAGAATTCCTAACCCGATGGCCAAAAGTCAACCTACAAACTTCTAATTTCAAATTGCCAAATTTTGGCAAAACAACACAAATAAACCTACGGACTTCCGAATTCGATTTCGGGCGTACGCCCAAGTCCAAAATCATGATATGAAGCTATCAGAGTTATCAAAACATCGTTCCAGGGTCATTTTCACAAAAGTCAAAGTTTAGTCAATATTTCTAACTTAAGCTTCTAAGTCTAGAACCAAAGGGTCTAAATCAACCTGGAATCTTCACGAAATGAAACCAATCAACCCCCCCAAGTCATAAAACCTAAATTACACATGTGTGAATCATCAAAAGGAGAAACGGGATGCAAATACACAAACCGGTCGGGTCGTTACAATAACCTTCTTGATAATTCATGCTTATGCAAAATATTCCATAATGGAAAAGTAGTTACAACATATATGGGATGACATTGAAAATAAGGTCATAATTACCTTGATGCCATTATAAATTCTAATACTAATTTTTCTAAATGCGGATATCTTATTTCATCCTCTAATAATGTTTTACTAACATAATAGATAGAGATTGCTTACCTTTTTCTTCCCGTGCCAATATTGTGCTTACTGCAATTTCAGATATAGCTAAATAAACGAGCAATATTTCTCCCTCCCTTGGCTTTGACAGCAAAGGCGGCTTTGAAAGGTATGATTTCAAACCTTTCTCTGCTTGTTGACAGTCATTTGTTCACTCGAACTTATTTTGCGTGTTTAGCAGTGAGAAAATTTTGAAACATTTCTCCAAAAATTTAGATATGAACCTTCCCAAACTTACTATTCTCTCAGTTAGCCTTTGTACTTCTTTTTTACTTGTAAGCACATCCGGTATTTCTTTGATTGCTTTAATTTGAGCCGGATTCACTTCAATCCCCTTGTTAGAAATAAGAAACCCAAAAACTTACCTGACGCCACACTAAACACACAATTCTCTGGGTTCAACTTCATATTATACTTCCGAAGAATGATAAACGTTTCATTCAAATGCTTGAGATAATCTTTCGCTTGTGTTAATTTCACTAGCATATCATCAATGTTGACTTCCATAGTCTTCCCCAGATGTTCTTGGAATATTTCATCACCAACCTTTTATACCTGGCTCCAACATTCTTTAGACCAAAAGGCATGACTTTGTAACAATAAGTCCCCCTTGTCTGTAATAGAAGAAGTTTTTTATTCGTCCTTGGGATCCATGTTAATTTGGTTATACCTAGAATAAGCATCTAAAAAATATAAAAGCTCATGACCAGCAGTACAGTCAATTAGTTGATCTATATGTGGTAAAGAAAATGAGTCTTATTCAAGTCAGTATAATCTACACATACTCGCCATTTTCTATTCATTTTAGGAACTACAACAGTATTTGCTAATCAGTCAGGGTACTTTACCTCACGAATCGAATCAATTTTTAAGAGTTTGCTTACCTCTTCCTGTATTACCTGATTTTTTAAAGCACCTTGTTTTCTTATTTTTTGTTTCATCGTTGGATGTAATGGATCTTCATTTAGCTTATGAGTCACTACCTTCGGTAGAATTCCTCTCATATCTGAGTGTGCGACTAAGTAAAATAATCAGCATTAGTGCATAAAAGTTCAATTAACTTACTCTTTAACCATGGGCTTAAGTTTGTCCCAATATAGACTCTTTTATCAGGCCAATGAGTAAATAAAGCTACAGCTTCAAGTTCCTCCGTTGTTATTTTGATAGTATCATTCTCCTCTGGTTCCTGAATCACATTAGGTCTTGCGTCTATGTCAGCTTTGCTCCCCGTATCTAATGCTGAGATAGAAGGCATACTCTCCTGAATCACATGCCCTTCCTAAAATCATGTTATAAGCCACATGTTCCTCCACCACTTAGAATTTGGTATCTTTTACCACTCCTTCTACGAATATGGACAATGTAATCTCTCCCTTTGTTATGACACTTGAATTATTGAACCCAGACAAAGATCGAGCCTTGGGTATTAATTGATCGATTTCTTGCATTTTGTTGACCACTCGTAGTAATATAATGTTCACTAAGATACCTGGATCAATCAAAATTCGCTTTACATTAGTATCATGAACAAGTAAAGAAATTACCAACGCATTATTATGAGGTATGAACAATTCATATGCATACTCATCATCGAACTTTATGCTTTCTCCCTCTAGGACTTGCCGAATTCATTTCCCGTGAGTCACCGATATTTTAACTATTCTCTTTGCCGATATATATGTTACTCCATTAACTCCCTCACCCCCCCCCACCCCACCCCGGTTATTACATTAACTGTCCTTTTTGGTGATGGGGTTTTCATATAATATTGCTTAACTTTCTTACTAAACAGATCAATGAGATAACCTTTCTTCAACAGATCGTCAACTTCTACTTGTAGGAGCCTACTATTCAATGTTCTGTGCCTATGATCATTATGAAATTCACACCAAAATTCCTGGCTTCTTTTGCTAGGATCTGACCTCATTTATTTGGGCCATCGTACTTTGTCACCCATGCCTCTTAACGCTGCTTGTTGCACAAAATCGCACACGCAAGTATACATGGTCAATCAAGTAATAAAGAGTGAGTAGAGTATCGTTCCCACGAGGACTTGTGATTAATTATCAACCAAATCAAGTGAATCCTAATTTATCGAGTCAAGAACAATTTCACGGTGGTTGTTGTTAATTAATTCTACTAATTATAATTGCAAGTAAACGAAAAAACTAATGAACTATCACACTTAATATGAAGGATTGTAATTCAATGAGAAATAATATTCCAGGGTCATGGTTATGTAACAATCCTGTTGAATTCTTCAATCAACTCGACTTATTAATTTATCTGGATTATTAACTTGCAAGGACAATAATACTAGTATAAATTTGACAACTTCTACTAGCCTATTCAATTTATTCTAAACCCTATATTCCTATGAGATTAGAGATAAAAGGAACGCATTAACAATCTCTTGCACAATTGGCTAAGCACGACAGATATATTTCTATATGTATTCGCAAATCAATTCCCCAATGACTAGGTTTAAGATCGCGCTCTATTCATTCCTATTGCAATCAAGAATTACCTCTTTCACGTTCAACTCAAGATTCGTACATAGTATTTCACTGTTAGCTAGGCAGTAAAATAATTAAACTCAGGATATGAATAAACAACCCAATATGATAAATTAACTCATCATATCAATATTCGAATATCAACATTCATGTAAAACCATAACCCCAGAATAAAAGTGTTTAGCCACACATAGTCATGGTAAAAATCTCAAATAATTTTCAAGAATACATAAAAATCAATAAAAGAAGGGATAAAGAAGAACTCAAGATGAATTCCAAGATCTCCAAACTCTGTGATGGTTTTTTCCTCCTTCCAAGTATATTAGATGACCTAAAAGAGATATTTTTGGCTTATATAATGCGTACATGGGTCATGGGTTTAAGTTTTCCTTTTTCTAACCCGATTCAGCTTCAGGGATTGATGCTGGGGTGGATGCTTCGCATCCGCCTCAGCTTCCACTTCTTCATCTTCGCATGCTAGGGTGGATGTTTCGCATCCACCCTTTGTTCCTTCATCTCTGTTGTGCCCAGGTGAGGATGCTAAGGCGGATGCCTTGGCCCAACTTCACTACTAGGGGTGCACCAAATATGATTTTTCCTAGGTTGTATGCGACGCATCTAACCTCTTCTCTTATAGTTGGAACACCTTTTTCTTCATATTTTTGCACTCCAAACACCCTAAATCATCACACACAACTCAATTAGTTATATAACCAATAACTAATACATGTTGGGCATTTTAAAGATCAAATAGCACTAAAAAGTGATTAAGACATGGGTAAAGTAATATTAAAATATATAAAAATATATCCAACATCACTGCTACTAACTCAGAAGTACTCACATTGAAATTAAAATCTGATATTTTTGATCGAGAATTTTGGTCGTTGTTTTTCGCCACATTTTGTTCCTTTCCGAATCGAGAAGAGGAACCTACCTCCTTCAGCCTCGACCTTTGATCAGATCGTGCCTGTTTCGATTTTGACATGTGATCTTGCTTTTCTGGTCCCATGTAAGGCTCGTACCTATTTCTTCTATTTCTTTGTTCTGGTTCTGATCTTCTAGATCTGAACCTGTCCTCCACCTTTGATTGAGATACCATATCTTCTTCTATTCAAAGATTCATGCTATACCTATTATAAACATCATTCCAAGTGTTTGCCGAAAATTCTCGCAAACTTTCCTTCAATTTTCTCGTGGCTTCTGAGCTTCTCTCGTTCAAGTTGCTTGCAAATGCCATCGCTGCCCAATTGTCAGGTACGTAAGGCAACAACATCCTTTCTTATTGGAAGTGATCCACAAATTCTCTGAGCAATTCTGCACTTCCTTGTTTTACTTTGAAGATATCTTCCATTCTATTTTCTACCTTTTGAGCTCCCCGGATGTGCAAATAAATGAGTTTGCAAGTTCAACAAACGATTCAATTGAATTCTCAGGTAAAAGAGAATACCAGGTTAGTGCACCCTTTGTAAGATTTTTACCAAATTTCTTTACCAACACTGATTCAATTTTCTGCTTAATCAAATCATTGCCTTTAACTCCAGTGGTAAACGTAGTCACATGATATCGTGGATTAAAAGTTCCATCATTCTTAGGAATATGTGGCATTTTAAACTTCTTTGGTATCGGTAATGGTTTGCGCTTGGTTTCCACAAGTGTTGTGAATATGTCCATATCCACACCTTTAATTACCGGTGGTACTCCCGATATCTGTTCTATCCGTTTATTTTGTTCCTTAAGTTATTTCTGCAAGGTTAGCACTAGATTTGGTAAATCAAAATTATTTGGCGTACCTGAACCTCCAGGTCAAGAACTATTTAGAATTTCTCCGCTTTTAGAGTTTTCAAGACCTGAACTAGGATTTTCCACAATTGTATTAATTGGTGGTGGAGCCTAAACTATACTTGGCATACCACCTGTCAAGGCACGTAAAGTTTCACCGATCTGCTAAGCAATAAATTGCTTCAAGTCATCTTGTGAACTTGATTGCTCTTCATTTCGCTGCTCAGTGTTATGATTAGTATATCTGACTGGTGAGTTGTCTCGTGAACATTGTGGGGAATATATGAGTGAATGGTGTAGGAGCGATCCCTTTGCCTATTCCCCTGCTAAGTAATTTGATCAGTTCCAGACATAATTTATTGCTAAAGACAAAGTGTGTAAATGGAAAGTGGAATGATTGTTAAATTCTCGATAATGAAACTAATTTATTTAACAAAAAAATAGTTTTGGTAGTTAAAATAAATAAATAAAATAATTCAGGTTTCTAACAACCAATTTACTTCACTTTTCCAAATATGATTGACATGAAAAAGGAATAATAATAATAATAAAGAATAAAACTAAGAGAATAAGGGAATAGAAATCTTATTGATGATTGCTACTTTCTTCCAGTAGGAAAGAACAAATCTTTCAATAATAGAAATCAGTAAGAATATTGGTAATTAATAATATAATTTAGCAGTTCTCTCGATGGAGATACAAGTTATGAAAAGGGGGTTTAAATAATATTACAATTTGTAACGATCTGTCTTATTTGGATCTTGCATGTTACCAACATTTATTGTATTAATTCTGTTACATAAGTGATTTGTAACCGTTGAAGCAATTAGGGTAAATCGCATATAATCAGGGATTTTATTGATTCCTTCCATATTCGCAATCCTTATTGACCTTTCCTCATATGTGACTTTCAATGGTCTTGATTATCAACATTGACCTATTTTCTTCTATTCAACTTTAAGACTAGCATGCATAGTATCTTCATAAGTGATCCCTTGGGTATTGTTCATATATTCTTTGCACATCATCCATCTTTATTGTTTTAACTTTCATGACACATGTCATTGTAATATTAGTCCACGTGGTGGGTTTATTTTCTACTAATACATTGGGATAGCAATGAACTCCTCTAAGACCTGAGCTGGTCCTACCAACTCATCCTGAATTGGAATCTACTCACTATCCGGAGCTATTTGTGGCTCAACTAATGCCGCTCTTGCATGAGCGTGAGTAGCTGTAGGTGGTGTTGCACGTGCTCTAGTCTGGGCTCTAGCTTTGCCCCTGCCTCAGTCTCTACCTTTAGTGGCCACCACAACCCGACAATCCAATTCTTGCTCAGCTACGGCTGACGCACATGTCCTCACCATTTGTGAGAGAATAAAAGGGTAAAAATTTAAATTTCGGGATAAATCAAAATCACATGGTAGAGAATGAAAGAATGTGAAGTTTCTTAAATGTCTCATAGCCTCTCGAAAATAAATATAGACGTCTCCATCCGATCCGCAAAACTCTACTAGAGATGCTCATGACTCGTAGGACCTATGCAATCTAGGCTCTGATATCAAGTTGTCGATACAAAATCCCACCAATGCTTATGATGACACCTAACATGCCAGCTAGGCGAACCAATCACACGACAATCGAATGAACAATAGAAATGAAGAAATATAACAAGTCTAATAAATATTTCTATCATAAATAAGTCTAAAACCAGCACTAATATGCGTCACAGTAATACAATGCCCCAGAAACTTATATCAACGAGTACATGAGCTCTAAAAATATCAAAATTCAACAGTCTGAAATAAATACAATATTATCTTACGTAAACAACAATCTTAAAACATGAAAAAGGTGACTTCGAGGTTTGCGGATGAACATGTCGCACTACCTCGAGTCTCCTAGAACTGCAATGATCTACTCCTCAACTCTGCTAGCCGACGCCTGGATTTGCATAAAAATATGCACAAGTATAGTATGAGTACGACCGACCCAATATACTAGTAATTATCAAGACTAACCTCGGCGAAGTAGTGGCGAGATTGGTCAACTCTTACAACTTAAAGTTTTCAAATAGAAATTAACAGCTTGTTAGGATGGTTGTTACCCATTGTATTGTATTATATTGTTATCGCAAAGCAATGTCTGTTTTGATTGTTTAGTTAAAATTAATTATATTATATTGTTAAATTCATTATTTCGGAATAATGAAAAGTCCTATTTTTTGAAACAGCCGATTTGGTGTGGTGGGATTGTTTCCTATTTTTTTTTCAATTATGCCCTAATTTATTACTCCATAATTCTATTTTACCTTTTACCTTTTTTTAAACTTCCAAACCTCCAACCTATAACTTACTTTGTCTTCGTCTTTTTTTTTTTTTTTTCATAACTGGTTCTGCCGTTGCCAACTCCACGGTCAAAGATAACAAGAATAGGTTCGGCCCTTTCTTTGTTTCTTTGTTCCTTTCTACCCTGTTTTCTTTATTTTTTCGTTTCTTTCTTTGTTTCTTTATCAACCACCGGGTTCTTCCCTTTACCAATTTGTCCCTTACTTATCTTTATGCGTAATTCTTAAAAATTTAATATTTAAAATAATTGAGGGTATTTTAGTAAACTTATCAGTTATAGTATAGTACGATACAGTCAAACCAAACATAAAAAATATTATTTAACAACAGCGAACAATACAATCTATCCAAACGTTGTATTCATAAAATAATACGATACGATACAATACGATACTTTAAAACAAATGGGTAACAATGATCCAAACAGAGTGTAAATATTCCAATTCACTCCCGAACCCCACAAAAACCAAATCACCCGTCCCTACAAGTCACATATCATCAAATGAACCTATGGGAAATATCAAATAGGGTAATGGGTGTCTAATATTCAAAATGACTGGTCGAGTCATTACAGTAAGTCATTAATGACACCCTTGAGTGTACTTGAAAAAGAACTCAATTTGAGATAAAGTTTATACAAACGAATATTAATTATTAACAAGAATCAAATAAAATCACTATGAGATGAGCAGCTAAATCATAATATAAAAATAACTTTTAGAAGTTTAAATTAACTTGGTAAGATATGTTAAACTGAGTCCAAAGAAAAATTATTCAAATCTAGCGTATTATGAACTAAGTTGAATGCTTGTCACTTTAATTAAACTTTTGATGAATCGAGGTAAAGTATTTTTATGTTTCGTCTTTTTGAGTTGAGGGTCTTTCGGAAACAGCCTCTCTACTCCCCCGGGGTAGGGGTAAGATCTGCGTACACACTACTTTCCCCAAACCCAACTAGTAAGATTTCACTAGGCCGTCGTTGTTGTTGTTGTTGTTGTTGTTGTTGTTGTTGTTGTTGTTGTTTGATTTACCAAGAAAGTCTTAAGGAATCATAATAACGCATTTGGAAAATTCTGCGAGACAAGATTTCCTTTTTTTAAATTAAATTAGTTAAAAGAGATTCATCATTTTTAAGGATTTAAATTATTTTTTAATTTTTATTTTATAACTCAAACACATTATTTAATAATATTTTTATTATTTTTTTAAATAATATATTTATTGATATGTGAGATACACGTAAAGCATGCACCCTATGACCAGTAGCGTAAAAGCACGAATACCTTTAACGAAATATCGTTCGCCTTTTTTACCCTTTTAAAATAGAGTTCATACTAGACAAAATAGTCATTTGATTATTCTCCTAACTAATATTTAGGAGTATTAAATTAAATCAGATTTATTACTTATTAAATTTTGCTTATTTGAATTAAGTAAGAAGTCCTTATAATTAGGACTTTAAAATCATTAAAGTTTTACTTTATATAAATTTAATAATTAAAGTATGATTAAATAACACCAAATCTTTATGCGTATGAACGAAGGCCCTTATCGAAATATCATTCGCCCTTTTTATCCTTTTAAATAAGAGTTCACATTGGATAAAATAGTTATTTGATTATTTTTTTAATATTTAGAAATAGCCTTTTAATTATTTTCCTAATATTTAAGCATTTGAAATTAATTAGATTTAATATGTTAAATTTTCTCTAATTTGCACTATGTGATATACCATATTTGTAAAGAAAAGTAGCAATAAATAAAAATCAAAGTAGGAAAAGTTCGAACTTAGAATTCTTTTTAGTTTAGGAGTCTTTGTTCTAACCGATTAATTCTAGCAACACAAATAACTCCACCCTATTATTCCCATAAAAATTAATATGCAAGGAACGCAATCACTTGTCTTTGACTGTGCTTATGTGTATAATTCTAAATCTTATTATTCATATCAGAAACTTTGGTTTGGTTGACTACACAAATTACGAAAACATAAAGTTTGTTGTAAATTTCTAATTATCTGTCTCACGATCTTATTAGTTTTAAACACTTATCTACACTGATATGCACTTTTATCATTGAGGAGTCCAACCTCTACTTGCAAGGTTAAATTTCCTAAAACTTTAGTTATTGGGTTCATTCTTTTGGAGCATAGTTATTTGCCTCTAGCTTAGTTAGTTGGAATTGGTTTCTAACTTTCAGTGACAAAGGCATGAACCCTATGCTGTAATATTAAGGATATTGGAAAGTTTTAATATTTTTGGATTTTAAATCAAGATTTTATAAAAAAAAATCTCTTGCCCAAGATTTAGGACTTTAAAATTAACTAAAATTTTATAGACAGTTTTGTAATAGAATATCACTGAATAATCATGTTTGCAAAGGAATCTCTTTACTAAATAAATTTGAGAAGTGAATTGCATGTTTTATACAAATATATTTAACAGTTCTCCGACTCAAAAGCAAATCAGACGTTGACAATGATGAGGAAGGGACGGGGAAGAGGGCGAAGATGATTTTTATTAATGATACCGAATTTAACTCTGACAGCAAAAGAAAATTTTATTTTCTAGCAACTTTATATTATTTGTTCATAAATTATGGAAGACCAACGAAGTATTAGTGAGTTTGCTAGGAGACTTAAAGAAAGATATGGTAGAAATTTTATACATGAAATTGCGGAAGAGAGGATGTAACATATGTACCACATGCCTATAAATTGATTTTTTTGTGACTTTTCGTCCTTTTTCCCTTTGTATTTCGAAAATAAAAATATTTAAAAAATTTTATTAATATTTTCTACCTATATTACATTGGCTAAATCACAACAAAAATGAATACATTATGCTAAGAATCAAACAGTATGCCTATTGATTAAAAAGTTCTCATCTAAATAGTTGTAGTGTGAGATAGGCCTATTACCTGTTTATTTTCTTTACTGTTTCATTTTCTTTGAGATAACCAAAATTTTTGAAACATGCAATGCTTCATTTTTTATTTATTTATTACATTGGAGGTAGGAGAAGGGAAATGGGAAGCCGATTATAAAGTAGAAATCAAATCCTCACCAATAAGAATTTCTTTTAATTAGCCAACCAATCGAGCTACTAAGATACATCGTAAGGCTTTATTTGAAAGGATATAATAAGAATTTCTTTTAATAGAGTGATTATTCTCTTTTTAAAAAAGAAATTTATTTAAACCCGAAGTTTGTAGTTGATGCAAAGCCCTAAATATAAATACGAACAATAATTATCTTTAAGAAACTTTTTTTTGTTAATTTTTTATTTTACAATTCAAAAATATTTTTTGAATATTATTTATGTTGTTATCAAAACGTTTATTCTTATTAATATAATTACACTACCCTAAGATTAGTTATTAAAAATATATTAAAAAGTTTGAAATACAAAAAATTTATTAAAAATATATTATTCTTTTAGGAACATTCTAAAAAAGAAACTCAACACAAATACAAATTAACACAGATTAGATTGAAGTGACTGACTCAATATCCAATAAAATTGGAGCGATACCAAAAAAAAAAAACAAATCGTATTGCATATACAGATTACAGGTCGCATTGTTTCTTTTGAAAATACAAAAACCGTTTTCTGTATCCAATTTGGTCACCACCAATTTATTACTTTCTAGCTTCACCCAAATTTTTTCAGCAAATCATGGATGATCTCTCTATACACAAGATTCAAATCTCCGGCACTACTTTAGCCTCTATCCTCCACCGTCTTTTCTCATCCTCCGGCGACATCCACGGCCTATTATTCGGCCACGTGTCATTCTCCACCACCATCCCTCTTTCCGACGACCCCGCCACTACCTCCACCGCCGTAACCATCGCCTCCGACGACGGCCCAATTCGTACCGCCACTATCACCGATTTTCTCTCTATCCCTTCCCACTTTCCCCTCCCTTTACACCAGCTTGATGATCCTTCCGCCGCCGTTCTTGGTTGGTTTTCCGGTCGCCGAAAAACCCCTTTAAGACCCTCTTTAAAGGATTCTACAACTACCCTTTCTTTAACTTCCTCTGCTTCTCACTCTTTTACCCCTCAAAATGCTCCGTATTTACTTTCTCTGCCCCCCTCTTTGTTCCTTCTGTTAACGACGCCGTTTCATGAACAGCTGATACATACCCACGAGTACAAAGCTTTTCAGTACCGTATTTCCACTGATTCATTCGACCCAAAAAGTTTAGATATTATCAACATTGGTCCATCTTTTCGATCCCATTATGGTTCTTTTAGTCCTAATTCACCATTTCCTTTAATTTCATGTGACTTAAGGGGTCCAAATGCAATGGCTGAAGATGAAAAGGTGGAATCTTTGTTGAGTATTAAAAGGGGTTTGAAGGATCAGAAGGAGTTGGATTTATGTGCTGAAGGATTTGAGATTGGGAGATTGAACAAGTTGATGGGCTCAGATGCTTCAAATTATACTGTTGAATTGGAGCATTTGTATGATAAAATGCTTGTTAAGCTTGATAGTTTGGCTAGATTGGTGGAAACGAGTTCTGCTAAGGTTCTTGAGCAGGTATGCTGTATGCATGAATAAAGTTTGGGATTGAGTAGTAGTTGGATTTTGGGTTCTGTATGGATTGTGGACCCAACTAGTTTGGGATCTAGTTGAGTTGTAGTATACTCATGTGATAGTATTTCCTTTTTAGTCGATCTCGAGAAAAATGGCACATTTCAATATTTAGAAATAATTTACCTTTAAACTTCATATTTTAACTCAATGAGATGATTTCTAGTCACATAAATATTTATGGCTTAATGAGATCACAAATTATAAAAGTTTGTCTTCCTTCCCTAAATTCCGCTCAGTCAAACACATCTGATAAATTAGAAAGGAAGAAATAACATTTGTAACATTTGGATTTCATCTTCTGTATGAATTTTGTAGAACCGAACTAGCTTTGAATTGAGGCATAGTTGTCTTTGCTTCTTTTTTTTTTTTTTTGGTGAGGATATTGGTGGATTGAGCTTTGTATTCACAATAACGCTGGCAGGAAAACCACAATATGAAGTTGAGGTACAAAGTTGCTGGCTTGAAATGAATTCTGATGTTTCAGGTGGCATTTCTCCTTTTGTAAGGTAAAAATTCGTCCTTTTCTGCAGATATATGATTTTTCCAGGTAATAACTGTTTGCCGTGTTAGTAAATTGTGCAGTAATGTTGTTTACTAAAATTTCGGTTATCCCACACAGATGCTGGACAATTATGATATTTTGTTATCATTGTGTTTCCTTCTTAAGCAACCGATCAATTTGCGAAGACCGTAGTGGATAGAAAATATTTATCCGAACTCATCTAACTGCATGCGCGATATAGACAACCATTTTATGTGATTAAGAACAGAGGCGGATCCAGGATTTAAACTTTATGGGTTCATATTCGCAATTCTGCCACATCTCATCTATTTTAATGTGTTCAAAATTTATTATTTGTACATATTTAATGATTTTTTGGGCAAAAACACAGGGTATGAATGAAAGTTACGAGTTCGATTGAACCCATAGCTTCTACACGGCATACGTCTCTGATTAAGAAATCATTCTAACCAACAGAGACAACATTCGGGTGTGAAATTTAAAAGTGGTTTATTCTGATTGCATGTGATATATTTTTAATATGTTTGTAGTAACTAAATTGATTGTAGCTAAAATGAATGTCACCTTGGATTATTTCTTCATAGAGAGCCATTGGATGTGAAGAAGAAAACTTTAGCAGATTGAGACAACAATTGAATGTGATATCCTTAAAAGTGGTCATTGTAATCAGATTAGGTCATTGTTATGGACTAAGATATTTCAAAAGAGCAACTAAGAATGTATATGTACTGTAATTATGTCTCTGAACTTTTTGTTTCTTTAGGTTCTCAATTCATAATATCTTGTACATGTTAGACTTAGTACGAGGAGGAAATCAGTTGTATGAGCCTCTCATTTTCTTTATATACTCCATTGAGCTAGGATGAAGGTAGAGTGCTGTGTTCCTAGCTCAGTGGAGTTGATAAAGGAAATGAGAGGCTCAGACAACTGATTTCATCTTCGTACTATGTCTATTTTTCATCTAAGTTGAACTGTTTCTGCGGTTGTAATTGCTAGAGAGTAGACATCAGCTGTCCCGTTCCTTCTCTAATCACTGCATTCTTGAACTTCATTTCTTCCAAGACTTCTGAAAGACTCCCTTATAACCTGTAGAAGAAAAAGGTTTCTTATGGACTCATCACAGTGGATGTATATATATCTGATTAGTCACATTACATATGCCAGTGAAAGAAGGGCAATTTGCTTGATGCATGCACATTGAGCACTGTATAAGAACCCTACCCAAAACTCGTCCAATCATCTTTTTTTTTAATGAATACAACTCGCCCAATCATCTTAGCATGTAACAGCTGGCGGACTATATAAGTAAACCCGACTAGAGAGTCGGATGCTTTGCACATAACTAACTACATTCTCTCCTCTCTAAGGAAATGGACACATCTCTAACTATGTTTTCCAAATTTTTTTTGTGGTAGTGGTACTTCCATAATTGCATGCTATGCAGTGATTGCTGTCTTATTATTCCTATAGGCATTTCCTCATTTTCCTTCTTGCCTCTGCTCATTGCCTAAGTTGCCTATTTGATGCCCCCATTAAGGCATTAGCTTTGTTATGCCTAAGAGAAACTCTGGAGCATAGTTCCTTATACTCTTTTAGGTTAGGAGGTGTTGCAGGCAGATGTTAGATATGTGCGTCTTTGAGCTAGTAGCTCAACGAACAGATGATAACATTACAATAGATTCCAAGAAACTGTAAATTTGCTAATCATGGCACCAATAAGGAAGACGTGCACATAAATTTCTTCGCATCTGCTGAAGCGTTGGCACGTAAAGATGTTACACCCCACATATGAAGTTGGAGGATCTATGAGGTTTAAGCGCAACCAATCAGATGGTGACGCGTTACCGAGCAGAGGAGGCAACTGCATGCGACCAGATTTCGCTAGCTGTCTCCCCCCGGCACGACAGCCAAAGCGGGGCGACCCATTTTGCATGTGGAGCGGCGGAATTTCCAATGCTTGGTGTACATATATAAATGCAGTAAGGCTCATTCTCTTTATTTTTTCCAGGAGTATCACTCCCTATAATTCACCAAAAACGTTCTCACATCTCCTTTGAAGTTCCAAAATAGCCTAAATTGAATTAGAAGACGGTTATGTTAAGATTTAGCTTGAAGAAACTGAGAATCGTTGTCGTAACATCTATCATCTGGTGGTATTGATTCTGAAGATTCGTTAGTGGCAAAATTAATCACCATAGAAGCGTAGTTAGTTCTTCAACAAAGGTATGTAGGGCAACCTTCTTTCTTGGCACGAGTTAGTGTAAGTCCCTCCTTCCTCCTAAATGACTCCTGCATTGTAAGGTTTGGTAGTTCTAACCCCTCTCAACGATGTTGCTATGTTCTTGTACATTCTTGTTGGTAGCATTTATTTCAAGTCTAAAATGTTCCCAGTTGGTATCCTGAGGTCGGGAAGTATAATTAGTTATGAGTCTAACTTAATATTTCTTGAAGTTGATTCTACGTTTTACTTGTATGTGTATGTATCCATTACACTTTACCGAGCCGCGCTATAGACGGCCGGGAACGACACCTATTGTGCAACCACTGATCAGTTGGGTACGATGTGAAATGCTACCGAGCCCTTGTGTGGCCGGGTACCACCGAGCTCTCTATGAGGCCGGGTACGAGATAATGTAAGATAAGACACTACCAAGCCCTCATGTGGCCGGGTACGACCGAAACCTCATGAGGCTGGATACGATATGATAAAAGAAAGAAACTTACCAAGTCCTCTACGAGGCCGGGTACGATATGAAGTGATATGCTCCAAAATAGGGCTAAGTAATGTTATATTAACTTCAGTGTATAACCCCCAGAGTGGCTTAACCCTTTTAAGGCTTGCATGTTGTTAAGTTCATAGTTCTTATAGTTTATGCCCTCGGTAGCTCGTCCCCGGTACCAGGTTGAAACCATGCCCTCATATCTCTTATGTTATATCTCTGATTTTTATATTTAGCCTTACATACTCGGTATATTTTCCGTACTGATGCCCTCCTCTTTTGGTCACTGTGTTCATGCCCATAGGTGCAGATAGACCCGGTGGCGTCCCTCCCCCGTAGGGTGCTGTTCCAGCTGATTGGTTGTTGCTCTTCACTCCTTCAGAGTATCCGTTCAGAAGTCAATAGGTACTGAAGCAGATATCATAAACGTTTTGGGTACGGTGGGGCCCTGTCCCGACCAGGTGATGTAATATGTATATCTCTTTTAGTACTCTTAGAGGCTTGCAGACTAGTGTTAATGGTCGAGTATGACGATGTTGGTGACAGTGATAATCATGATAAAATGTCAATGTTTCTTTTGTTAATCAATTGCACACATCTTAATTTTGGTGACTATTATTTGGAGGCCTCGACGGCCCAAATTTTATGAATAAGAAGGATGTAAGCACGGATGTCGGTTCGCACGGGCCTCCGGGCATCGTGTGTCGGTCACACCTTCCAAGATTGGGGTGTGACAAATTTGGTATCAGAGCCGGTCGTATCCTAGGATGTCTGCAAGCTGTATCCAGTAGAGTCTTGTTTATGAGTATGTTGTGCACCAATCTTATAAACAGGAGGCTACAAGATATCCTGGATGAATAATACCCTTCTTTCTAATCTAGATCGTGTGATAGAGCTGAGTCATAAGTATTCGCTTCTAATTCTCATCTTGCTTGTGTTTATAGCAATGCTTACCACGAGACGTCAAGCACTTGCCCAAGGATTGAACGAAGAAGCAGGAGAAGGTACCAGTCAGGTGTCGCCTGCCCTGATGGGTCAACATGGACCCCACGATAAGGTTGGGACACAGGTTTTGGTGACAGCACCACCACCCCCGGAACAACATAGAGAAGTTAATGTCCCTCATATTTCTCCCCCGGATGAGCCTGAACAGGATCTAGATATGAGAAGTGCAGCGCAGTTGTTAACTCGGTTAGTGGCCTCTCATGCCCAACGTCAGGCCCCTGCCACTTCAGATAAAGCAATCAGTACAAGAGTTCGAGATTTCATAAATGTAGACCCCCCGGTATTCACAGGAACATATCCAAACGAAGATCCTCATAACTTTCTAGATCAAGTGCAGCGGACCTTACGAGTGATGCATGCCACTGATACTGAGTCCGTAGAACTTGCCTCTTACTGGTTGAGGGATATAGTGGTTGTGTGGTATGAGACTTGGGAACAGTCTAGGGGACCTCTAGCCCCAGTTGCGGGATGGAGGAAATTTTCTGAGGCATTCTTGCAACAGTATATGCCTGTTGAACTCCACCGGGCTAGACAAGACAAATTCTTGCGGATGGAGCAAAGTAATATGAGCGTCCGGGAGTACATCATGCAGTTTAACTCCTTGGCTGGGTATGCTCCATCGGTGGTGGCCGAGATGAGTGACCGGGTGCATTGCTTCATGGCCGGTTTGGGGTCGCATCTGATAAATGAATGCACCACAACTTCTCTGAACTCGATTATGGATATTACTCGTATTCAGGCCTACGCACAGAACATAGAGGATCGCAAAAGGCTACAGCAAGCTGCTCGAGAGCACGACCAAGGTCTCTAAGAGGGCCCGGTCCACGGGAGATACGGGAGAGCTTCGAGGCGGGTTTAGATCCCCATTTCCTCGGCAGTCACCAAGCTCGGTGGCCAATGTGCCGTCACAGTCCCAGGGCCAGTATCGAAAACGGGCCACTTATTCCGGTCAGGGTCGGGATTTTCGAGGGCAGAGTTCGCAGAATAGTGGAGACACTAGCAGGATGAGATCCCCGATGCCACGTTGTGGCGGATGTGGAAGGAATTATTTTGGGCGTTGCCGCCAGGGCTCAGATTTGTGTTATTCTTGTGGGCAGCCTGATCATATCATGCGCTTTTGCCCAGTGAGAAGTATGGGTGGCGTGATGCCGCCAGTGGGATCAACAACAGCTTCTTTATCGACGGCACACCCTCGTGAACAAGGTATGCAACCGCCGATGGGAAGGGGTAGAGGTAGAGGTGGAATGTCGGGCCTGAGTGGGCAACAGCAGAATCGCATCACATGAGGCGGAAACGAACATGCATAGTGGAATATCTGGGCATTGATCTTGCATTCTTTAAAGGGATAATACATAATTACCCCTTTAGGGTTGTCGCACTTTATCAGTTGCACCCTCATACTTCTCTTATGACTCCCCTGTATTTGTTAGAAGTGTAATAAGTACCAACTTTTCAAGCCAATCCCAGTTTGAATAAAAAAAGAAGTTCAAATTACACACCAATCCTTGCTTGCCACTTGTCAAATTCATTTTTTTTTTTCAATTTACCTTTTTATTTGTCTTTTTTGTCTTATTTTATTTTTTCTTTTGCATTTTCTTTCTCTTTATCTCTTTCTTTTGCTTCACCATTTTCTCCCCCTTATACCCGTAACATCCCCCGCCCCCTGCTCCTCGTCGTCGATACCCATCACCCATCAAGAAACTCTTATCTTAAATCAAAAGGTTGCCTGAAAATAATAGAAAAGATAAAATTTTATGAGCATCTTTTGACTAGCGTGAAAATGATCTTCTAAATCTGTGGGAACGGGGCAATAAATGGTGGAGATGACTTATCAGAAAGATGGCACCATCGGAATCACCTTTTTTCCGGTGAGAAACATTGTAAGAAAAAAAAGGAAAACAAAAAGAAGAAAAAAAAGAAAGAACAAAAAAAAAAAAAAGGAAAGAAGAAAGAAAAAAGTAAAAGAAAAGGAGAAAACACAATGTCACGACCCAAAATCCCACCACAGGCGTCGTGATGGCACCTAGTCTCTAAGACTAGGTAAGCCGATTTCCATTTCATTTTTGAAGCCATTTTTTTTTAATTAAATAAGTAACCAAAACTAACAGTGGAAATAATTACAATATACAACCTCCCAAGACTGGTAGTACTTAGTCACGAACTCTAACTGAATACATAGAATGATCACGAGAACCGAATATACAATACTGTTTGATTACAAGTTAACAGTACAATGAAATGAAAGGACTCCAAGGAACTGCGACGACCAAGCAGCTCTACCTTGAATCCTTAAGACCCCACTTTAACTCTGCTCAAGTCTGTTATCGATAACAATACCTGGCTCTGCACAAAAATGTGCAAAAGTGTAGATTGAGCACACCACAGCGGTGCCCAGTAAGTATCAAGACTAACCTCAATGGAGTAGAGACGAGGTACAGTCAAGACACTCACTAGTCTAATACCCTGTGCAATATAGCAGTATACAATGGTACTGGAAAATAACTAACAATGATAACAACAACTCAATCAGTGATATCACAACAAGGCAACATAAAACAACCAATGATATGCACAGTAAGACTATAAGATCACCATTTAATA
This sequence comes from Nicotiana tomentosiformis, assembly GCF_000390325.3. NCBI lineage: Eukaryota > Viridiplantae > Streptophyta > Magnoliopsida > Solanales > Solanaceae > Nicotiana > Nicotiana tomentosiformis. The sequence goes on along the minus strand of NC_090818.1, from coordinate 71,015,559 downwards.
TCGCTCAACAATTAATAAATACAATTACACCCAGTTAAATCAAGTTCTTCAATTAAATATCTTTCACATATAATTCTACCAATTAACTCTCTTTCAAATATAATTTTCCTCAAATAATTATCTTTCAAATACAATTCTTTCATATAATACTTTCTAAATAAAAAGAAATCCTTCCAAATAAATATTTTGAATATAATTCTTCAATTAAAAAGTCACCATGTGACACCTCATTTCATAATAATAAAAATACGGGTCTCAACCCAATTTCATATTTTTCATAAATATGGGTCTCAGCCCATTATTAAATCATTATATTTCTCCGGCACATCGTGCCCTCATTTCATATCTCAACTGCACAGACAACTCACATGCCAAATATCATTATCATTTAGTCACAGCACCTCGTGCCCACATTTCATATCACAATCACACGAACAATTCACATGCCAATATCCTCAATGTATATAAGATCCACATGATCAATTTATTTCCACTAAAGTGAATTTAAAAGTTTTTAAATCAAGTAAGAAATCAACAAAGAATTGAATTTTATTTTATTTTATTTTTTTGAAATCATTTGGGTGAAAAAAATATCCTTGCACTTATATCAAAGCATCAGATAAACTACCGGTTTGGTTGTAAAACTATTTAATTTAAAACATAATAATAACTTTTTTATTTAAATCAACTCAATCATCGAAAATCAGTAAGAAAAACTAGAAATATACTTCTTCAGAGTCTCGTGCTAAAAAGCCAAAGTCTACACAATACAACTAGGAGCACAAAACACATAATAATAAAGTCAACTAGTACACCACGGAAGAAGACAAGAATTTACATATTAAATAAAACCAAATCACCCAAGGCAAGAACATGAATAAAGAAATATCAACAGGGCACTCCCGAGGTACCGCCTCGTAGTCCCAAATCATAAATAAATTCACAATATCTCATTTACTTATATCACCGCGGGAGCCTTCACATTAAATTTTTAAAGAAATCATTTTTCCGAAATAGCATCCCGCGTTTTAGCCACCCTTATCACACCGCATGACTTCTAGTAGTTCCCCTACTAGCCACGCGTTTCAAGCCACCCTTATCTCACCGCATGACTTCTAGTAGTTCCCCTACTAGCCACGCGTTTCAAGCCACCCTTATCTCACCGCATGCATTTTCAACACCCTGACCTTATATCACCGCATGGCTTCTAGTAGTTCCTCTACTAGCCACGCGTTTCAAGCCACCCTTATCTCACCGCATGCGTATCAATATCACAATATTTCACAAGTCGCACCTCAAGTGCCCAAATATCACAACATTTCACAAATTGCACATCAAGTGCTCAAATCTTACAACATATCACAGATTGCACATCAGGTGCTCAAATCTTTCGACATATCACAAATTGCACATCAGGTGCTCAAATCTTACAACTTATCACAAATTGCACATCAAGTGCTCAAATCTTACAACATATCACAGATTGCACATCAGGTGCTCAAATCTTTCAACATATCACAAATTGCACATCAAGTGCCCAAATATTACAACTTGCCACATAAATCAACAATACATTATTTTCTACAATAAAGAGCACATGGCTCAACCATAATGTGTACAAAAATCTTAACAAAATATCCGGAAGTGAACAACTCAACAAAATAATATTTCACATAAAAATCAAGGTGGCAATCACACCAAATCATCATGTAAAAACAATTTCAACAAACAAGGATCTAGGCATGACAAATAGAGGATTTAATAATTGCCAATACTTTCCAATTTAACACATAAGGGCGTCTAAGGATTTTTAATCCATGAAATTTGCACATATAAACCAAGTACGTACTCGTCACCTCGCGTACATGGATTTCAATTACACAATTTGCACATAATACTCAATACCTGAGGGGTAATTCTCCCACTCGAGGTTAAGCAAGACACTTACCTCGACGAAACTAAGTCAATATTTTAAATGATCTTCGTGAGTGAAGCCACCTTCGGACGGCTCAAATTTGAAATTCACCCCTTAATAATACTACGATGGTCCACCACACTAAACAAATTTCAATCTACAACAATGCAAAACAATTGCACCAATATTAGTAAACAAGTTTCCAGATATTTGGTCATTTAGGCATTTTATCAAACACCTAGTAGGCATGAATCTCTACATATCTTAACCATAGAATTAGTTCCTCCAACTACTACCATTTACCAACAATTTATCCCACCATCATTCTTAAACAATTCATAACTTCCAACATCACATACATGATCATCCATCCACACCCAACCAACAAAATTTCATCAAATATAATCACCTTTCAATCTCTACAATGGTCATGTATTTAAATTGGGAACATATGGCTTCCAATCGCCATACCATAAGTTCTAATACTTAATTGATACTCATATTCCCATAATATATCCATACATGTAAGTCTAAGGGTGTAGGATTACCTTTTTGGAAGAAATCTTACAAAACCTTCCTTTGAGTTCTTGAAGAAATTTCTTGAAGATGTAAGTATTTTATGTGTAGATTTCATCAATACTAGTGTAGAAATAATGGAATTTCACATCAAGATAATGGGGGATTGCTACCTTGAAGAAGAGAGGAGTTGGTGGTCTTGAGAGAGCGGAGAACAGCTCCAAAATTCGTCCAAATGAAGTGGGGAAAATGAACCCCGAAATTGTATCTATAGGCCCAGATTTCTGGGTTTCGGATGCTGCCCCGGATACTATGGCAGCACTTCACTGCCAGCCCCTTTTTGGTAATTTGGTCATAACTTCTTGTAGAAATGTCCAAATGACGAACGGTTTGAAGCGTTAGAAACTAGACTCGAAGATCTTTTATTTGATAGGTTGTGCATCACATAACACCTTATATATATGTAGATAATCTCGTTCTAAGTTAGGTCTTATGCCGAAACATAACAAATCGATCCGGAATGACCTCAAATTTTGCACACAAGTCGTAAATGACATAACGAAGCTATTCAAATTTTCGGAATTGAAGTCCAAGCCCGATACATCAAGGTCAACTCTCAGTCGACATTTTTCTTAAAATCTTCCATTTTCCAACTTTCGCCAAAATGCGTCGAATTCTCCTACGGACTTCCAAATCCAAATCCGGACATACGCCTAAGTCTGAAATCTCCATACGAAGCTATTGACACTATAAAAATCCCATTCCGGAGTCGTTCTGCTCAAAAGTCAAACTCCGGTCAACTCTTTTCAACTTAAGGCTTCTAACGTGGAATTTATTCTTTCGAACTAATCCCGAAACACTTGAAAATCAAAATCGACGATTCACACACGTCATAATACATCATATGAAGCTATTCAAGACTTCAAATAGTTGGAAGGAGAGTAAATGTTCAAAATAATAAGTCGGGTCATTACATTAATTTGTCTTATACTTTCCAATTTAATACATAAGGGCGTCTAAGGATTTTTAATCCATGAAATTTGCACATATAAACCAAGTACGTACTCGTCACCTCGCGTACATGGATTTCAATTACACAATTTGCACATAATACTCAATACCTGAGGGGTAATTCCCCCACTCGAGGTTAAGCAAGACACTTACCTCGACGAAACTAAGTCAATGTTTTAAATGATCTTCGTGAGTGAAGCTACCTTCGGACGGCTCAAATCTGAAATTCACCCCTTAATAATACTACGATGGTCCACCACACTAAACAAATTTCAATCTATAACAATGCAAAACAATTGCACCAATATTAGTAAACAAGTTTCTAGATTTTTGGTCATTTAGGCATTTTATCAAACACCTAGTAGGCATGAATCTCTACATATCTTAACCATAGAATTAGTTCATCCAACTACTACCATTTACCAATAATTTATCCCACCATCATTCTTAAACAATTCATAACTTCCAACATCACATACATGACCATCCATCCACACCCAACCAACAAAATTTCATCAAATATAATCACCTTTCAATCTCTACAATGGTCATGTATTTAAATTGAGAACATATGGCTTCCAATCGCCATACCATAAGTTCTAATACTTAATTGATACTCATATTCCCATAATATATCCATACATGTAAGTCTAAGGGTGTAGGATTACCTTTTTGGAAGAAATCTTGCAAAACCTTCCTTTGAATTCTTGAAGAAATTTCTTGAAGATCTAAGTATTTTATATGTAGATTTCATCAATACTAGTGTAGAAATAATGGAATTTCACATCAAGATAATGGGGGATTGCTACCTTGAAGAAGAGAGGAGTTGGTGGTCTTGAGAGAGCGGAGAAGAGCTCCAAAATTCGTCCAAATGAAGTGGGGAAAATGAACCCCGAAATTGTATCTATAGGCCCAGATTTCTGGGTTTCGGATGCTGCCCCGGATGCTATGGCAGCACTTCACTGCCAGCCCCTTTTTGGTAATTTGGTCATAACTTCTTGTAGAAATGTCCAAATGACGAACGGTTTGAAGCGCTAGAAACTAGACTCGAAGATCTTTTATTTGATAGGTTGTGCATCACATAACACCTTATATATATGTAGATAATCTCGTTCTAAGTTAGGTCTTATGCCGAAACATAACAAATCGATCCGGAATGACCACAAATTTTGCACACAAGTCGTAAATGACATAACAAAGCTATTCAAATTTTCGGAATTGAAGTCCAAGCCCGATACATCAAGGTCAACTCTCAGTCGACATTTTTCTTAAAATCTTCCATTTTCCAACTTTCGCCAAAATGCGTTGAATTCTCCTACGGACTTCCAAATCCAAATCCGGACATACGCCTAAGTCTGAAATCTCCATACGAAGCTATTGACACTATAAAAATCCCATTCCGGAGTCGTTCTGCTCAAAAGTCAAACTCCGATCAACTCTTTTCAACTTAAGGCTTCTAACGTGGAATTTATTCTTTCGAACTAATCCCGAAACACTTGAAAACCAAAACCGACGATTCACACACGTCATAATACATCATATGAAGCTATTCAAGACTTCAAATAGTTGGAAGGAGAGTAAATGTTCAAAATAATAAGTCGGGTCATTACACACAAAAACAAGATTTGCTTCTCGCCGGAATCACCAACTTTTCCGGCGAGTAATATAGCAATGAAGACAAACCTAAGATGAAAAAGAAAAAAGAAAGAAAAAAGAAAAGGCATTAATAGAGAAGGATAGAAAAGAAGAAAAAAAAGGCAGAAGAAAAGAAAAAAGAAAAGGAAAGGGCAGAAGCTAGCCAGGGATGTAAAAATGGCGGATGGAGTAATAAGGGAGAAACAAAAAAAGTGAATAAAAGAAAATAAAAAATAAAAAAAAATGAAATTTTAGAACTTTTAACGCTCGGACATTACGTGCAAATCAAAGCAAGTGCCACATCAGCTCAAAGGATGGTACACTTATTACACTTCTAACAAATGCAAGGGGGTCATAGGACTCCCGCAAAGTGTGAGGGTGCAATCGGTAAAATGGGATAACTCCAATGGGGTAATTATGTATTTTCCCTTCTTTAAAATTCAAAGGTTTGCCATTTCTTCTTGCAGGAGAATGAACGTTGAAACATTTCTGTAGTTGCACTTGTGAAGTCTTTATTTTCTTATACCCTATTAGCTATGCACTTTGCATTAACCTACATATATTTAGGTCAACCGAATGATGAAAGCACAAAATTTTTCTTGCTTTGATAGCTGCTTGGAAAGAAGTAGGAGAGCAGTGTTTATCTTTTATCTGAGATACTCAATTTTTGTCTTGCTCGTAGATCACTGGGTGGCGAGGATAACTGCTGATGAAGCTTTGCAGCTTGATGTGTAAGATTAAATGATAGAATTGCTTGCTTACTGCGGGTGTGCATTTTCGTTGAACAGATTTGAAGATATCCTCTTCTTGTTCTGCCATTCCCGAATGTCTAACCTTGTTTTTTACCCAAAAAAAGACTGCTTTCTTGTTCATATTTCCTAGCTGGTTAAAAATTTCGCTTTGTTTTGGATTGAATCTCCGAGACGTGTGGTTTGGACTTTTTCTTCTTTCTATATACACTTGTATTGTGAAGAACTTTGCTTTTGTCCTTTTTGGCGCAAATAGCAATCGGCATTAGGGTAAATATTTGATGCGGGTAAGTTTTTATCCAGAATTGGGATGGCACTGAGGGAGGACTTCAAAATTGAGTAATTTCCTGCACAGTCCCACCTCCGCGCATCCTGATCCATTGCAATTCCTAACGTTCGACTTGGCAAATTCTTAGAAGAGTTGAAGGACTATAATTTTTGCGGCATTAGTTTTTTGGTGCTGAGATATATTATTTTGTTAGCTTTTTGGTGCAATCTGGTAATTGAACATGATATAGATGGAATGCTAGACACAATAGAGGGTTTGCACAACCTGTAATTATGCCTGATGCACGGGCTTAGTGCATACATATATATTATCTTTGATTACTTTTCAAAAAATTTTAAAAAAAATTGCGGCATTAGTTTTCATCCGATTATTTTTATTTGAACATAGTGATAACAAATATTGAAATTGTTAGCTTCTTCACTAAGAATTGCGTGATTTTACTCTACATTGGAAAAGAATGAGACATGGAAATCCACTCATGAGTTCATTACACTTTCACGGTCTTCCACTTTCTATTACATTCTTTGTTTTAAGTATCGTTGTTTTATTGACCTTTTAGCATCACACCATCAGAGTCCAGAGATGAATTCAGTTGAATCCATTGAATCTGCTTAGAATCTACTTTTGCGCACCATTGCTTAGAAACTATTATTTTATTGGACAAGCAGTTTAAAGGAAAAAAATAGATAACAAGTAAAGAAGAAGAAACGGTCAGGAGTCAGGACTTTAGTCAAGTGACAAAGGATGGCAGAGGTTGAGAGATTGGTGATTTAGATCTAACGTGCGCGAACTAAGCATGATATTTAAGTGGGGAAACGATTTCTTGGTCATATAAAAAAAAACAAGAAAGAAAAACCAAAAATAGCAAAAGAAAAATGGAAATTACGGGAGAATTGGCTTTATATATATATATATATATATATATATATATATATATATAGAGAGAGAGAGAGAGAGAGAATTGGCTCAGTATAAGAAACTCCAGCATTAACAGGTAGATGGGGTAGGTCAAAAGTTAAGGAACCCTCACAATATCCTCTAACGGAGGTAAAGGTTTAAATAAGAAAACAAAAATTAGAATTAAATGCTCGTCATTGTTATAAAATAAAAGTAACTTAGTAAAACATGAACAAGACCTGTTGTTATGAAATAAAAGCAATTTAGTAAAACATAAACAAGAAATGGAAATAGAGAGAAGGAAGAGATTTTCTTCTTCAATTGTGTGTATTTTTTTACTTATTACAAGGCCTTTATATAGGCATGAAAAGTGAAAAAAATATATCATTAAGTATAGAAATATGTTATTGAATATGTCATTAAGCATTTGAGAAGATCATGGAGGAAGAGTAGATATCCACCATAATTTGATTTTTCTTATAACACTCCCCCTTGGATGTCCATAGATAATGTGCCTCGTTAAAACCTTATTAGGAAAAAACCCAATGGGAAAAAAATTCTAGTGAAGGAAAAAGAGTACACATGTTTAGAAATATGCCTTTTTGGTTGCCTCGTTAAAAACCTTGCAAGGAAAACCCAGTGGGACAAAACCTTGTAAGAAAAAAAGAGTACAACGCGTATTAACTCCCCCTGATGAGAGCATCAATTCACATCCTTGAGCCTTCGCATCCCAATCTTGTACACTAGTTTCTTGTAGGTTGACGTCGGTAGAGATTTGGTGAACAAATCAGCCATATTATCACTTGAACGGATCTGTTGCACATTGATATCACCATTCTTTTGAAGATCATTTATGAAAAATAACTTTGGTGAAATGTGCTTTGTCCTATCCCCTTTTATGAATCCTCTCTTCAACTAGGCTATGCATGCTGTATTATCTTCATACAAAATTGTGGGTAGTTTGTCACACTTCAAACCACATTTGTCTCGAATAAGGTGTATTATAGATCTCAACCATACACATTCTCGACTTACTTCATGAATAACAGTTATCTCAGCATGATTAGATGAAGTAGCCACGATTGATTGCTTAGTCGATCGCCAAGATATGGTAGTGCCTCCATAAGTCCATATGTAAATACATAGCCTGTTTGAGATTGAACTTTTTGTGGGTCATATAAATACCCAGTATCGGCATAACCAACAAGATCAGGACTGCAATCATTGCTATAAAATAATCCCATACCGGTAGTCCCTTTTAGATACCGCAGTAAGTGTTTGATTTCATTCCAATGTCTCTTTGTAGGAGTAGAGCTATATCTTGTTAAGACATTAACTGAAAAAGTTATGTCAGACCTTGTAATATTAGAAAGATACATTAGTGCACCAATTGCACTAAGATATGGTACGCCGGGACCAAGAAACTCTTTATTATTTTTATGAGGTCGGAATGGATGTGCTTTATCCATATAAAATCGCTTTAAAATCATTTTAGTGTATGTTGATTGATGGACAAAAATTTCATCTTTTATATACTCAATTTGTAGACCAAGACAAAATTTTGTCTTTCCAAGATCTTTCATTTCAAATTCTTTCTTTAAATAGTCTACTACTTTAGGAAGCTCTACTGCTTTAGGAAGCTTCCTATGAGTTCCAATGATATTTAAATCATCAACATACACGGTGCTTATAACAAATTTAGATCTAGATCTTTTTATAAAGACACAAGGACAAATTGAATTATTCTTGTACCCTTCTTTCAACAGGTACTCACTCAGGCGATTATACCACATGCGCCCTGATTGTTTCAATCCGTATAAGAATTTTTGAAGCTTTATTTAATAAATTTTTTGGAAACCTTAATATGCTTTAGAACAATTTAAATCCTTCAATGATTTCCATAATACGCATATTACATTTTTCTTGTATTGCCAGATTAAAATCTGAAATGACGACATCCACCACAGGAGAACATGTCTCTATATAATCAATGCCAGGATATTTACAAATCTTCTTGTGACACAAGTCATCTTTGTCGTCTTTATGTCTATCGACTTGACCTTTTTTTTTCCGCACAAGAACACATTTATACCTCCACTGGCTTTATACTTTCAGGTGTTGGGACTATCCGTCCAACTTCATATTTTTCATGTGAAATCAATTTTCATTGCGTATTTTTCATTTGGCCAATCATTTATCTGTCCAAATTTCATGACAGATTTGAGCTCAAGATCCTCGTCAATATTAATAATATTGAGCGCTACATTATATTAACAATATCGTTGACGATCATTTTATATCGGTTCTACTATTACCCAATAAAGACATAACTTATTGAGATCTCTTTATCTTATTATTTTCAGGTACCTGAGCCTCTCCCATGAGGTCTTATGAAGTGTTATGTCGTGGTGCTCTTCTAGAGCACTTGCCTCCTTATTATGACCATCTTGAACATTTGCTCATCTCCTTCTTCAAGGAGTTTTATCTTTGGAATCGATTAGTCTATTATGCTTTATGCATGCCATGGACTCTATTCATTATGAACTTTATTTTATTTGGAGCATTAGCAGCTGAACATGACATTTAGCTTTGGGTCAGCAAATACGCCTAGCAATATTTTCAAATGAATTATCACTTGAACTTCAAGTGCACATTTTCTCGTACGAGGATTTCGATGTACTCATAATAATTCATTACATGCATTACTTTTTCAGCTGCCCATTTTCTCCCCCTATTGTTGAGATCACCAACACATATCCCTAGCCTTATTTGGGGATCCATCTTTGTGCATTGTGGTGGAATAATTAAATCATATAGTACATTCATATTTCTAGATGGAAATTATTTGGTTCCTGACCCTGAACCGATTGTGATAGGGAGAACTTATCATAACTTGGCTAGATACGTACAAGTGCTGTTGTATATTAAATAATACATCACATACCAAATTTTATTTTGGCAATTTTGTTCTCATAACAAATGATTTAGATATAATTTGAGACATACAATTTCTGCTAAACCAACTTGGATTTAAACCAGTATTATCAAGATAAATCATCATAATTTATATTCTAGAACTGTGCTCTAGTAATTTGAGCAATCAATATTGCAAAAACCAAACTACAAGTTGATAACAAATACACATGTGACCATAGAATAGATGCTTCTATTAAAATTATATAATAGTAAACGGTCCACATGGAAGGTGACTAAGCCCATATATTTATCACCTTTTATTCGTTCCAGAAATCAAGGGATTCAATCTCAACCTTAACTGGTATATCATGAGAATAAGCAGCACAAGATAATTCTTGAAGAATCTTATATTTCTTCAATATATGCCAATATAATTCTCAATTAATTTTTTCGTATCATAATTGAACCGAGATGGTCAACCGGTCATGTCAACTAATATTTATTTCAGTAAACCTCTAGTTTACTTGTGGCTTATGATTGCATCATAATGCTTATACTTGTGTAGTACAAATAGAAGAAAAGTCAGGTAACCTTTTATATTTACCCGGTATGATTATAGTAATATAAAGATATTCAATATTCTTTTCATTTATAGTCTCAATATGCCAACCACTTTGGCTAATATATTTGTAAATCAAAATATTTCTTTTGAGATTTACTACAATATTAATGTCATGAACAATTTCATTTATCCGGGTAGTAACAAATTAGTTCTTTCAGAGCTCTTAACTGCTTTTGTACTACAAGATCTTTTGTCACACCATCCATATAATGAATGTCTCCTTCACAAAGAGAATCATATCATAATAATTGTCATGTTCAAAATCATCACAAGTAAAATAATTTCTTGCTTTAATTTTGCTTTTAATAACTTTCATAAGGCATGACAAAATATTTTTGGTGTATCATATGCATGCGACCAATGATATATTCATGTAACTACACAATAATATTCATTATCTTTCTTTGTCTCAAACCTCCCTTAGAGGTGAGTTGTAGTATTTATCCAACTATGCACAAGTACATTATTATGCATAATCTATATTTTTATATTCACTTTCAGGAATGAGTATGCAATCTCAATGTTTATCACAAGTCACATTCTCTTCAAAGAATTTCTCCTTTTTTATAATTACTATAGTGATAACTATTATTATTTTGGCCTTTCGCACGCCCACATTCATTGGTCAACCACTTGTCTTTATTTAGACTTATCATGCACTGCTATCACATTCACTTCAAGAATGGAGCAAATCAAGTGGGACAAGCTTCATACTTTTTCATGAAAATTACATTATTTTTTCTTTAGTTATTATTATTATTATTATTATTATTATTATTATTATTATTATTATTATTATTATTATTATTATTATTATTATTATTATTATTATTATTATTATTATTATCATTATCAATACGGTGCATTAGGACTCAAACCCAATGCCTTACCCATATAAAGGCATGCTAGGCCATAATGCGTTGGAACATGAATCCAACGTCTTTTCATCAACATAGTGCGTTAGGACTTGAACCCATCGTTTTACCCTCAATCTTTGGCATAATAGGCCAAAATTCACTAGGACTCGCACTCGAACCTTTAAAATATTATTACTTCATAATTATATGTATAAGTAAATTAACTTTCAAGAAGACATATATAACTATTTCAATCTTGAAACAGTTCCTCTGCAACAAAAATGCTAGTTAGGATATATGCCAATTTTGCTTTCAATGAAATACATCATGTTATGATAAAAATATTATTACTAAATTACCTTAATAATATTTTATCATAGTATGTAAAAGGTCAGAACATATATATACGTTGGAATATTATCTTTGTCCTATAAGAGATGTAGCAAATAAAGACATACCTTTCCAGTTCTTTATTTCACTGGATACAATTGAAAAATATATTTTTACTAAACACTGCATATAAAGTTAATGCAAAGATATGAAAGTATGAATGGGTTTAGATGGATGTAAAACTTATCTCTGTATTATCATCCAAGATATTTTTCATTGTACTTGATCTCATTATTTGCTTATAATTTACATAGTCTTGACTTAGAAGATCATGAAATGAGCAATTCGTGTTGATAACGTGTTATAAAATAAAAGCAACTTAGTAAAACATGAACAAGACATGTTGTTATGAAATAAAAGCAATTTAGTAAAACATGAACCAGAAATGGAGATAGAGAGAAGGAAGAGATTTTCTTCTTCAATTGTGTGTATTTTTCTACTTATTACAAGGCCTTTATATATGTATGAAAAATAAAAAAAATATGTCATTAAATATATCATTAAGCATAGAAATATGTCATTGAATATGTCATTAAGCATTTGAGAAGATCATGAAAAAAGAGTAGACATCCACCATAATTTAATTTTTCTTATAACAGTCATAGGGATATTTTTGCTAATTTCTTTGCCCGCAAGAAACAAAGCCGCAACTTCTTTTGCAAAGAACACGAAGAAGACAAATGCTTGGGTCCCAAGAAAATGACACTTAAGGTAAATTAAAAACGTACCTAATCAGATAGCTAGTGTGTTAAGTTTCAACATCAACCTACATAGTCGTAAACGCGCCACGTAATTATCTGTTTCCTCAACCATAGGGTATTAACAGACTTACTTAATCCCCAAGAAAAAAAGAAAAACCAAACGCACGCCTGACGCCTTTATTTATATTTGTCTTTTTCTCAAATTCTTAAAGAAAGAGTTGTAATCCTAGTTTGATAAGGAAAAGGATTTGGGCTACGAGAGAAAAAATAACTGAAATATTTATTTTATTTAGTATATATAATAATAACTAAAAGATAAAATAATCAGAGAGCAGAGACTGCGAAAACGACAATCTCCCATAGCAAAACCAAGACTTTTATCAATTTGCTTTTGACACTGAATGTCTTCTCACAATTTCCAAAGGTGATTTTCTTCTCCTTTATCCTTTTCCTATGTACTAATGGAAACTTTATATGAATTCTAATTTATGTCTTTGTATTATAAATGTTGTCCAAGTCCTTAAGCTTATTGGTTTTCAATTGACAGACATATCTTGAAAGTTTAATTAGGAATTGGTTATTGCGTCATGATAACTTATAAATTGCCATGCAAGAAAGGCTTTTGGTAATTCTTTGCTATAGTAGGAATTGAGTTCCTTGTCCAATTTGGTCTTCAAGAAGTTCAAATCTTATAAAAGTTATATGCAATAAGGGGTTCTTGTATAGTTTTTTGCCTACTTTAACAAGAATCTTGGGTAATACTAGTGGTTTATTTTGCAAAAAGGGAAGAACCCTTTTGTAATCTTTACTTGTTTTATAAATTAATGGATTTTTGTGGAAACTGTAGAATGAGAAGAAGGCGTAACGGATCAGCTTCTATAGAGGAGACTTTGTCAATGTGGAAGAATCAAAAGCAAGAGCTTAATGCTACTTTAGATGGCGGGATAAAGAAAAAAACAAGAAAATTTCCTGCTCAAGGTTCTAAAAAAGGTTGTATGAGAGGTAAAGGTGGACCAGAGAATTTAGGGTGTAAATACAGAGGTGTTAGGCAAAGGACTTGGGGAAAGTGGGTTGCTGAAATTAGAGAACCTGTTTATAATAGCAATGACTATGAGTATCATAGTAATGGAAAGAGACTTTGGCTTGGTACTTTTTCTACAGCTATTGAAGCTGCTATTGCTTATGATGAGGCTGCTAAGGCTATGTATGGCCACAATGCTACACTTAACTTCCCTGATTACTGTGTACAGAATTCCGAATTAGCTAATTACTCCACGAGTGTTTCTATTGCGCAAACAACTTCATCAAGAATTGAACCTGACTTACAAACATCAGATGATGGTATGGTTGCAATTACAGATGAAAAAACTATTTTGGATGATCCAACGAATTTATGTTCCGATGGTAGAGCTGATGGGGCACAGCAGGATTCTTCTGTTTGTTGCTTGAATATGGAATCAGTAGTAATGGAAATGGACGATTCTTTAGACGATATAAAAGGTTTGAATTGCAGCACAGGAATTGATTCAGAGCCAATTCTCGAGCCTACAAGTTCTTGTGTTAAAGTTGAGACACCCTCGGACAATGACTTCGTGCAAGATAGACGTTTGGAATGCGTAGATGATCCTAACAAGGTGTCAAATAGTTTGCACATATTACACCAGAAAACCACTGATATGAAGCCAAATGACAGCATATTTCAACATGATGTTTTGAGACCAAATGAGAATTATGAATCTGGTGACCAAGTATTGTTTCCTTGTGATCCCATTGCTCTACCAGACTATGATTGTTCGGTGTATGCATTGCAAGAACAACCATTGGATTTCAGGTCATTCGATAATACGAGTGCAGATATTCGTAGTCATCTAGAATACGCGGAGTACTTATTAATGGAAGACAATAACACAACCGAAACAACAACTGTATCAGATATATTTTGGTTAAATGAGAATATTGGTGAAAGTTATAGCCTTCAGTCTTTCTTAGACGAATCATTCGGTGTAAGCAATTTGAATCATTCAAATGGAGTACTAAGTAAAGGAGGTGAATCCAATGAGCGGTGCATCAATATTCCTGGACTTGAGGACCATGGAACAGAGGTTAATATGGAAGATTCGTACATTCCGAATTCTGATTTTGATATCTCCAGCATTTTAGGTGATATTTTTTGACGTCGAAAAAGTTACCGATCCTTTTAGGCATTGTGAGTCTGTCCAAACTAGAGATAGGAAGTTTATAGGTTAGAGTTCATATCTCTTTGAATATGCATTTAGTCCATAGAAAGATAAATAGATATATGTTAAGCAAAGTCATGCTACAGTGTGATTTCAGCTTCCTATTACAAAAAGAAAATACATAGTTATGGTGAAAAAACAAAAGAATTTACTCTTCTTACATTTCATTTGGGTTGCACTATTGAAATATTATCTCTTTTGTATCACATTATTTCCTTGCTTTAGGATGATTAGAATTCTCTGCATCAGCTAAAAACATTAGCATAATCATGAATATTATTGGAAATACCTAAGTATATTGAGAGTGTTACATGGATAATGTCTATCAAACTTGAACACCAAGTATATCTACTAACATTGCACAATCACCTACACCAGCTTGAACAATTAATCCAGAGACGAATTCATGACTTGAACTTTATGAGTTCAGATCGAAATTTTATTATACCCGTCTTATTTAATTCAAGTAATGAATTTTTAACACATGAACAACGACTAAGTCGGCGACTCTGTCACTAGACATGCCTAAATCTGGCCTCTGGTTTAGGAGAGGGAGGAGTGGGTATAATGATTGTTCCCAGGCCAGGAATTAGTATTTAATAGAATTCACGAAAATTTAATGAAAGGAAGGAGTCAGTTATGATGAGATTTATCTTGAAACTGTACAATGTTTCGATAATGTAACAATTTTGAGTTGATACTCATAGATTTCATGCTGATTTGCATATCTAGGGAACTATTACGTCAGTATTTTACAATTAATAGTTCACGTGGAGTTTGAATTCAATGGAATACAAATTTTCAGTTTTATATTCACATCTACTTCCCAAGGAAAAGAAAATATACTTTCTTTATCCTAATATAAACAAGGAACATTCGTACGAGTTGAATAGCAAATATTTCAGGTGGCAAAAATCAACCCACTTCTCCCATAATAACCCGATCGGCCCAAATTTAAAGGAAATTTTATCTTGCCTTGTATACACCTTATTTATTGAAAGCAAAATTATTTTAAAATATTATTTTTTATAGCTATCTTTTATATTTTATACCAAAATAGATATTTATGGTATATACTACAATTGAAGCATAAAATGCGCTATTTATGATTTTTCTCTCTCTTTCTTTCAATTAACACACGATTCTCTTTCAGAATTTTTCTTCCTTCTCTCTCTTATGAGATAATATGTTGTGTTTAACTCTCTTCAAATCTCATGTTATCTAATGTGCAACTACATGAAAGACATTCTTATGGAAGTTACATATTGGAGTTTCTCCCTTTTCCTACCTTCTCTAGCTATCTTATGCCTCGAAACTTCCTTCGGATGAGATAATTTGAAACAGAGAGTTTTTTTGTTGTTTGATTATTGCAAATGGCCACTTACATATTTCTTTCTAATCAATGTGGTCTCTCTCTTCTCTCTTGTCGTTCTGAGGATAGGGCCACTCTGCGGGGAGCAAAAACGATGTCGGAATAATCCGAGTAAAGCATGGGTACGGTAACATGAATGACGGATACTGTAATATTTTCTATGCCAAAAAAGATTTGAGGCCCAGGATTTTTGTTCGTCTCCATTTTTAGTTTTAATATAATGTATACAGTATTTTGCTTGGCCGAAAAATGTCATCTCCGACGAACTTTCTTCTCTTCTTTGCGATTTAGCCACATACAATGATACAAATACATTGTATTCTTTACAAATTCACTCAAACACATTGTATTTTTATATAAATATATTTGTTTGCCTGTATTTATGTATTTCGAAGGTCTGTATTTTTTAATACATCTGAATACACATGTATTCATGCATACTGTACATACAGTATACATGAATACATGATATAAACTTTGAAATACAGTGAATACAAACATTAAAATAGAATAGAATATAAATAGTGAATATATTTAATTTTAAAATACAGTAAAATACAGTAAAATATACTAAATACAAATAAAAATACAGTGAATACAACCAATGAAATATACTGAATACAACAGTAATAACATGTATTAAGAATAACTAAAATACTGATAATACAAATACATTTGAATACACTTAATATAAAATAACGAATACAGTAAATACAAATATTGAATATAATGAATGCAACAATAAAAAAAATATTGAAACACACTAAATACAAAAGTTAAATACAACAGATATATACAACTGAAAAATTATTCTAATTAATTGGGTTGATAATGAGGCATGTTAGAATTAATTTTGTTAAGTTATATTAGGAGTGTATCACGCTAATTGATATTATTTCCGTTATTAGACAGCTGGACAGACCTATTTTTAAGGTAATTGTCGTTACTGTATTCATGAATACATGACGCGAATACATGTGAATACATGCGCGTACAGCTGGATTGCCCTGATTTTTAGGCTTTTTTGCTATTGTATTCATGAATACAGCAGCGCGAATACAACGAATACACTATCGTAACAACTAAATAGTAGCTATAAGAAGTAATTATGTATATAATAGATATAGGAAGTTAATAGCCACTAAACAATAGTGGTTTCTGAAAATTCCTCAAATTTAAATGAGTTGTTTCATATCTTATTTGTCAGACTTTGACTCAATAGATTGAACTCAAAATAACTTATCAAATTATTGGGTAAAGCTAGTATAACCTAGTTGGTTAAAATGCAATCTATATCCAAACATACAAAATCAGATTTGAAGGTTGAGAATTATGTAAATTTAAAGTAATAATTTTAAAAATATACATTAGCTTTCATCTGTTTTCAAATAGCAAAATAAAAAATAAAAAATAAAAAATGAAAAGAGATTGAGTCATGTTAGACAAGGCTACTTATGACCCGATCCATCTTGACTCGAACAAATTTGGACGAGCTGAATCGTGTTTGTTTATTGCTCCCTCTAGTTCACAATAAGTGACTATTTTACATTTGGCACACCCATTAAGGAAATACGAACTCCCCGAGAAAAAGAAGAAGAATATGTATTCACTAAATTAACCTTAATTAATTGTTATCTTTACACATTGGAATATGTAAATAAGGATAAATTTTAGAAAAATAAAATTAATTTTTTTTTGATTATGTAAATTGACACTTATTTTAGACTAAAATAAAAATGTAAAATAATTACTTATTGTGAACGGGAGAAAATAATTAGATCTATCCAAATTTAGCCCAATTCCCCCATTTGCCACCTCAATATCACTCATCAATGTTTGCAGGGTACAAAAGTTTGCAAGACCAAGTAATTTGAGTTTTCCTATAAAAAAGAAAAATATATTTTCAGCCACTTGCTATTTGTATCTTAGTGGATATCATTCAAAGGCAAACGTGGGAACACAGCTACCTGGAAAGAGGGGAATAAATCTCAGAAAATTGCAAATTTTATCTATTCTTTTTTAATGAAGTGATAGTCTAGAATAATTTGTTTGTGCATTTCAATTATTCTACCAGTACAAATATCGCTCATTAAAACTTAGGTAGATGAGTTCTGTCTATATTCTTATACACACATAAAACACTACTTAATGATAAAAATTGAAAATGAAAATGCGTTAGATCCAGAATCTATTGTCCATCAGCAGAAAAGAAAAAGAAAGGAAAAGACTTATCAAGCCTATGAATATGAGTTACCCAAAAATGGAATTAGGTCCAAGTTATATTCAGAGCTGACAACTCACCCAATATTAGCTTTCTTTTGTTTTTTTTCAAGGGACTATGCTATAGTTATAGGACTCTGATAATAAACAAGATTCCTTGTACCTGCACAAGAAACAAATATTAAAGCAGAAATAATGAATACACAGTTCCGAATCTTAGCACCACAAAAATGATCAAAGAACCCAACAACTATTATTTCATAGCTAGCTGTCATGCCAATGAAATATCATTTCACAAAAAAAAAAAAAAAAAAAAAAAGGCATATAAAATAAAAATTATTATTAACAGCAATAAGAGTTTCTCTGACAATTTGAGTTTTTTTTTGTTAGCTTCCTTTTATTTTAAGCATGTTGTTTGTAAAATCAAATAAGATTTCTAGCTAGGATTTCTAAAGTGAGATCCTGAAAGAGAAGCTTATATATTGACGGTTTTAAAAAGTTTACCATCAAATCGATATTTGATAATATAAATTCTTTTACATTTTTAATCTAAATTTAAATTCTGACCGTAATAACATTTTAACCATAAAAATGGCTTGAAATTTGTTTTTTCTAAGAATAGGAGTCCCCTATGTGTTAGTCGAATTAATTGAATGCACAAACATCTGTTCCACACAAGGTTTTCACATATGCACACGCCCTGGATAAGTATCATATACAGTATACCATATACTCTATGAAGTTAAAACCAAAGACTTAACTCTTAAGTTATATATATTGTTGAATATGCAAATTTGACACTGTCAATGTAATTTGTAAGTTTTAGGCTATGTCTCAAAATTAAAAATTCTAATAACGGATTTCAAAAAATGCAAGAATGCCGCAAATTTGAGCTTACGACTTGAAACAATTTTTGAATCACATTTAATTTGCTAGTACACCAAAAACTTCCCTTATGTTAAGAAAATTCAACAATTTATATCTACCCATACAAATTTATTTTTATTCGATAAAAGGGCTTTAATTGAAACTCTTAACCTTCATAGCTTCGCCCCCGGTTATAACAAGTTATTATCTCAGTTTTTCAGGATACTATATGAGCTAATTATAAATAGTTACTTCCTCCGGTTCATTTTAATTAATTTTTTAATTGTTTTCGTACATATTAAAAAATCTACTCTTTAGCATTAATTAACAACCAAATTGACCATATTAACCTTAATTTGTTCACTAAAAATATAACAAATACTCATAGGCCTTATACTCCAAGGGCAACTTTGAAAAAAAGAAGTTAATTCTTTCTTGATATCTAAAAAAATTAAATATTATGGATCACAAAAAAAAACCAAAAAATTAATTAAAGTGGATCTGAAGGAGTATATGTTAGGTGTAAGAAAAGAAGTATACCCGATCACTACCCTTAACTTAAACTCTAAAACAAAACGCCGGACATGAAAAAGTTAAGCATATCAAAGACAACCAGAATCACCATTTACTCTCAGAAGCTGAAAGTTGAAGTACACAATGAGTGTAGTAAAGGAGATAATGTAGCATCATGCAATAAAGGCAGACGCGGTGTTGCAACGTCGGATTCATCTAAACTCAATATTTTCGATGCGAAATAATCCACTAAATTGTCACAAATAGCTGCATATATATGAAATACGATGAGTTTAATATTAAGAATCTCTATATATGATTGAAAATTTTGGATCCAGCTTTGTATGCATTAAAAAGAGAGCATGAAGAAGCTATGAAACTCAGGATGGATAGCGCTACAGATGGCTAAAACAAGCAATAGTGTTACTAATATTCATCCATGGCGCTATCCCTCCTGAGCTTTACAGATTCTCCCACACATTTCCATAAGGAAAAAAAAAACTCCAAAATTCTCCACTATAGTGTATGAAAGAAAATAAAAGGAGAAAGGAAGAGAAAAAGGACAATACAAAGAGGAATGAATGGTTGGGGGAGTTTTGAAGGAAAGGAGAAGCCTATTTATAGTAGCAAACTAACGTGGGGAAAACATTTGACCAAGTTTTTCTGCAACTTGTATGGTATTTGTCTCTATATTGGTCAAGACTATTTATTGATTTTTTCCTCTTGTTATTATTAGTAAGTTATAGATATTGATAGCTTAAATAGTTTTAACACTATGAATTCAATTTAATCTAGGTTATTTATTAGTTGTTCTATATTGGGTATCATGACTATGTCACGATGAATGTACTGTGTATATGAACGGCCGAACCCAATAAGTTTTACCCAAAAATTATATGTGTTGAAAAAATTCATATATATGAGCAAATATATAATTTCGATCGGATAATTAGTATTTGAGGTCCTGTCTTTGAATCTTACACCTATAAAATTTAAATACTAAATCCACCAATAACTTATAACCCGTGTGTTAAAAAGTCTAGCCACCATCGGTAGAACTTAATATCATTATTATATTATTTGTCAAACCAATAGTACTTAATTACTACTTTTAATGCCTCTGCCGACTACGTTACTTCACCTCACCAATCTTGAAAATAGATACAAATGGAGGTACTACGGTTACATCTTTATAAATGGCTATAGTATTCAGAATTATTTTTCTGCTCTACAAATGGCTATAGTATAACTACTGTGTCCGTGTATGTGCATTTTTTTTTTCTTTTGAAATTTCTCCCACACAAATACAATCTTCAGCTTAGTGATGGCCAGCTTGATATTTGTGCACCAATTGAAAAAGAATTCAACCCTTAGATATAGTCAATTTTATGATGTCCCTATAATCACAACGTTCAATCACATGGGACTGTCACAGAGACACGAGTTGCTTCATTTGACAAAGATCTTTTGGCAGACCCTTACCCTGTACATATTTTGGCTGTAAATAATGGGTCAGACGAGAGAGGTTATTTCGATGGCAGTAGCCTCTGTTACAAATGCGACATTTAATGTGGCTCACAATCATCGAAGATTATCGTGGCATAGGTAAAATTTTTCGATTTTTAACTAGTGATTTCAAGTTAAAGTGGCTGTAATAAAAAAATTCATAATAAGAAATATTTTTTCCTTTAATAGGCCTTACATGACGCAAATAATTATTCGGAGTTCTAAAACATTTACCAGAGTGGAAAATTAGAAAAAGATGGCTCACATATTAAGTCAAATGATTAATTATAATGATCTCCCATATGTCAAATAATATTAGGTAATTATGCAAATATCCAGTGATTTCTTTGATGTCGTGAAACATTTTATTAGTAGTACGTTAGGCTAATTGTATTTCACCTAAATCAGAGTCGTTTGTTTCATGGATAGAGTTATCCCGGAATTATAATCTTGGAATTGTAATCCTGAGATTAATAATCCCTGGATTATTTAGTGCTAGTACTTCGTTTGGTTTATTGGATTAAAAAAAGGATATACGGTGTATAATCTAAAATATATATTTGGTTTAAAACTGGATAAACTTGAATATACAGTCAGACTTCTCTATAATAGCATCATTATATAACAGTCATTCACTATAAAAGTCAAGTTTTCCTCAAAATCGATTCTTTAAGTTATATTTTACCTCTTTATAACATCTTTTTACCTATAATTACAACAACCATATTTATAGCAGAACGGTCTTTGTAAAATTACATCTCTGTAACAGCATACAGAATATTTAAGAT
This sequence comes from Nicotiana tomentosiformis, assembly GCF_000390325.3. NCBI lineage: Eukaryota > Viridiplantae > Streptophyta > Magnoliopsida > Solanales > Solanaceae > Nicotiana > Nicotiana tomentosiformis. Next base: position 70,993,558 of record NC_090818.1, on the reverse strand, counting down.
TACTAATAATAATTCTAAAAATATGTACATAATCTTTTCCATTCAACAAAGATTCTATCTTTCATAAAATATAAGATTTGAAGATTTGCACATGATATCTTTTCCATTGGACAAATTTCAAAAAATATTTAGATAGAAAATCTAACTGTTAAGTTCATAGATTGTCACGAAGGAAAACTATTGGATACATTTTGCTAAAAGTTTGGACACGAACCTTCGCCAATTCAAGCGTTATATCTATAGTGAGAGAATGAAATCTAAGAAACAAGTTATAATTTAAAGTTCTTTCATCAATCTTGAAAGAAGTTACTTTTCTAGGTAGCTTTAAAATGTCTGTCTTAGAGTTTAAATCTTTATACGTTTTGTTATAAATTTATTAATAATGTATTAGCTCATCAATTTTTAACTAGTAAAATATGCATATCTTTTGAGATTTTAAATTTGAATAATTTTTTTATCTTTTATATGTAACATTAAAAAAGGAAAAAAATCGATTTCTGGATAATTTTTATCTATAACAGCCAAAAAATTTAAACATCAAATACTGCTATAGGTGTATAACAACCATTCACTATAAAAGCCAAAATATATTGAAACATACGAGGCTGTTATAGATATGATTGATTGTATTTATGTTTTCAATTAACTTTAGTTATTTTATTGTTGTTGTGATACTAATATTTTCTCCCTTTTTGCCCTTTTTTTTTTTGAGCCGAGGGTCTTTCGGAAACAGCCTCTCTACTCCTTCGGGGTAGGGGTAAGGTCTGCGTATACACTACCCTCCCCAGACCCCATTAATGGGATTTTACTGGGTTGTTGTTGTTGTTGTCTTAGTTATTTTAGTGTGATATTTACTTGTATTTTGTTTCTGAAAGTGATAAATACGTATAGGATATTTTTTTAGGAGAGTTCTGCAACCCCATAGGCCCATACTAATTCAAATTAGTTGAACAAATTGGCTTAATTATGACTTTTTTAACAGGCCAAAGATAAATGTGTAAAGGAACAGGGAAGAAATAAGGAAAAATTGTTGCTAAGATCTTCTGCTTCTGGAGTCTTCCACAGAGACATTTTTATCTTTTTATGCAATTAGAAATTTTCATGTAAGCATGTTCTGAATGACAATGGCTTTGTAATTCTTGTTGTAGTTAATCGGCTTATTTTCCGTAAGCAGAAAAAAACAATAATCTCCGGACTTAGAGCCTGTTTGGCCAAATTTCTGGGAGGCCAAAAGTATTTTTTCCTCCCAAAAAAGTACTTTTTAAAAAAAATTAAGTTGTTTGGCCAATACAGAGATGTACTTTTGGCCAGCAACATAAGCAGTTTTTCTGCTTTTAGAAAGAAACAGAAAATTCCAGCTTCTTCCAAGAAGCAGAAGCAGAAGCAGAAATAGAAAATTAATTTATTCAAGACAAAACTATCCTCACCATAAATTTATATTTTCTAAATTATCCCTTACTAATTTAAGTTTTTTTTTTTTTTTTTTCTAGTTTTTACCATTCTTTTAAAATTAAAGATATCATATACATGAATCATATTGTAGCTTTCCAAATTCTTTATTGACTTTTTTTTTTGATTTTTTTTTTTGTGTAATGTCTTGTAACTTTCCAAATTATCTTCTTCTTTTTTCACATTAAAGCAAATTATCTACATCCTTCTTTGGATTATCAATTCTCTTCCTACTAATAATCATTTATAATTTCTTCTGTTATATGCAATTAGTTCAATCTTTAAAATAGTTATCAAATCTAATTTCTGAAAATTACCTACAAATAGGTAATAAATTTACAATTGCGTCGCATAATCTATCTATATATTATTAAAAGAAGAAGAAAAAACGTCCACATTAAGCCAAGTGGCAGCCTCACAATAGGCCACTTGGCAATTTAGAACAAAGTTAGTAAAGTTAGGTAACAATTAGTTTCTTTTTGAATTTAAATTTAAAAAAAATTAAATTATACATTATGTGTTGTTAATAATTAGTTACTCTTTTTGAATTTGAATTTAAACATACTTAACTATTTTTTTACAATTGCTTTTACAACAATAACAACATACCCAGTATTATCCCACACCGTGGGGTATGGAGAGGGTAGTGTGTATGCAGATCTTACCCCTACCTTGTGAGGATAGGAAGGTTGTTTACAATTTTTTTATATATATTTAAAATATTTCTATTTTATGCTCAATGTCATCTCTCAAGTTTGACAGTCAAAATCATCCAGTTATAACTACCATAGCTATACATAATTTCATCCGACGACATTCTTCTACCAATAAGGAATTCAACTATTATGCTAATGAAGACATTACTGCAGAGATTGAGGAATGAGATGGGCATTCTGATATTCTTTTAAAAATACAAGACAAGTCTTTTACTAATATGGAGGCGTTATGTGATAGAAGTAGAGATGAAATTGTTGAGAAATATTATCATGTGTGAGTGACTTTACTTATTATTTCATGGTGGATTATCAATATATAGCAATTTGTGGAATAGACTTCTAATTTATACTGAATGATGTATTTTGATTATTCAAATTATCATGTAACAATAAGTAATTATACTAGATAATCTTATATGCTTACACTACTAAAAAAGAGGGGGAAATCGACTGCCAAAACCGACTGATGTTGATCGGTAATTGACAAAAATCGACCAAAAACCGACCGATTCGTGGCGGTCGGTAATCGTATGGTCGGTAGAGCCAACCGCCCGACTTCGGTCGGTATTTTTCGACCGATTTCGGTCGGTCAATTAATTTCAAAAAATAAAAAATTCCTGAATTTGGTCGGTATTTTTAATCATGTAATTAAAAAATATACCATCTGCGAATCGAACCGGGGTTTATACTGTGTCAAGATACTATTCTACCACTAGACCATTAATATTTTTTGTTTTAAGACTGTCTTTTATTTCATTTATATTCTTTAATTGTATTTTTGCGCGAAAATAACCGACCAATGTCGGTCGGTTTTATTAAAAAATAAAATTACCGATCGAAATCGGTCGGTTTTTAAAAATGACCGGCCGACATAACCGACCGATTTTGGTCGGTTTTTTGAATATTAATTTTTTTTATTTTAAATAAAAAACCGACCAACGTTGTTCGATTTCTTGAAAAATAAATTTCTCGGGAAGCAAAAGTAGTTTCCTACATTTTTGCACAAAAACAAATTGGTCGGTTTCGTTAAAAAAAACTATAAAAAAAATATTTTAAAAAACCAACCGACTTCAGTCGGTTTTCTGGCCGGTGTTTTTACCACCGAAGTCGGTTAGTCGATCGTGGTCGATTTTAGCCGAATTTCTAGTAGTGTTTGGTATAACTATATATGTAAAATTAATTTAAATCTTTAATATGTTTGTTTGCTTTATATTTTATATTTTAATTAAATTAAATAAAAAATAATAAAAATCTTTTACGATAATTATTTAAGTTCATTTTTCTCTTTAAAAGAATTATAAGACCTTGGTACTATCTTTTTTGGTAATTTAACACTCAAAAGCACTTTTTAGAAAGATTGGCCAAACAAAATTTGAGTACCAAATGTTGCAAAAAGTACTTATTAAATGAATTAGTCAAACACAAATAATTATTTTTTTCAAAAGTACTTTTTCAAAAGTATTTCTAAAAAACGTACTTTTCAAAATAAGCAGATTTTGGCAGTTTGACCAAACGGGCTCTTAGAAGCATAGAGATTATCTATTTACACATCAATATCAGTTGAAGGCTTCCAAATTTGTTCATACATAAAATTCCATGGTCGATGCTTCCACACATGTTTAGAGGACAACACAAACTGAAATCAAACAAAAAGAATAGTTGAAGGGGTAATTGATGGATTATAATAAACGGCAGAAGCAATCCCAATATTCAATTCACATGTTATCTAGACAACTAGCATATACAGAATTTTTCGGGTTACCTCTTGAAGCGTGAACACGACCCTTCAGTCACGTAAGCCTTCAGTTTCACACCGTCTCATTGAAATCTCTATCACCTGCACGATCACGATCTCCAAACGCTCCACGATCTTCTACTATGTTACCCAAATAATATCCGAAAATAGAATAATACTAAGGGTATAATATAAATTAATTTCAGAATTGTTAATTCTGGATTCAGAAATTTAACCAAATGCGGAATAAAATAATCCCACATATATCTAGAGATTATCCCATCAACCAAACGACCCCTTCAGGTTCGGTTTTTACAAGAAATCTTCATTTTATCTATATAAACTGTATACCTGTTAATCGGGTCAGGACAACACAATAACAACCCGGTTCGACCCGGTTCAGCACGAGTACAGTAGGGGGTGGGACAGGTTGGGGAGGGTTGGGGAGCCGGGCGGGAACGAATAATATTTGGTAACCGATGCCCTGGAACCCTGTTAGCCCGGTTCCCCTTTATCGGTTTTTTACCGGGCTACAACCCGGTCCAGCCCAGTTACCGTTGTAAATTTTTTGACCGTTGCCAATGGTCAAATTCAAAAATGACCGTTGGCAATGACCATTTTTTTTTATAAAAATGGCCATTTCGGCCTACCCCTTAAGAAAATAGCCCCCTCCCATCCCTAATAATTGATAAATTATAATTTTAACCTTTTAAAAACTATAAATATCCCTCCTTGTTCTTCATATTTTTCTCACAATTTGCTCTCTTACTACTCTAATTCTCTCTCAATTCTCTCTTGATAGTATTGCTTATTGCTCTTAAATTCTCAATTACTTATTATTTCAAGTTTCATCAAATATTTACTTTAGCCACTACAAAATTATAATTATCAAATATCAAGTATTCAAGTGAAGTATGGTATCATTATTTAATATCATCAAATATCAACTGAAGTTTGATATCAAATTTAGTGCGGCATCTGAAATTCCGGTACACTCGTTCCATCTCTTTCTCTTCTTTGGTAGATATTTTTATTTTATTATTTAGAATTATTGATTTAATTTTTTTAATTTAATTTATATAATGGATATATTTAGAGCAGCTAAAAAAGCGCGTACTAGTAGGGTTGGTAGTAGTAAGAGTAAAACTTCTAAAAAATCAAGAGGTGGTGCTAGTTCTTCTAGTAGCTTTACACATATTTCTGAAAGTTCACCTGAAAATTTAAATGTAGATTATGAGCAACTTCAAGAAAATTATGGTATAGATGATATTCAATCACCTGATAATCTTGAAACACCACCAGCTACACCTGGTAATGCTAGTCAAATTCAAAATACTAGGGGTGAAGGTCATTGTAATACAGGTAGGCCTCCCATCCCTATTAAGAGGAATCGAAGATTAAGAAGTAAGTGTTGGAATTTTTTTGAAAGACTAGAAGAAGACAAAAATTACGTAAGATGTCAAATTTGTAAGGAAGTTTATAAACATGAGACTGGAGGTAAGGCAGAGGAACGGGTCAACTTCGTAGGCACATGGTGGATAACCACCCTATTGTATGGGGTGCTGATGAGGAAGGTGGGCAACAAAAACTTAACTCGGGTACTGGCGATTTAATGAGTAAATTTAATATAGCGAAAAATCGGGAAGAATTAGCTAAAATGATTGTTTTAGGTTGTTTACCTTTTAGTTTTGCTGCTTCACCATATCTTGTTACTTATATTCAAAGAATTTATAACCCTTTGTTTAAAGGTATTTCTAGAAGTACTTGTAGAGTTAATATCTTTCGGCTTTTTGGACAATATCAGATATATATTCATTATTTGTTCGCCAGTCTTTCTTGTAGAGTGTCTCTTACTTCTGATATTGGTCGTACTGTTAATGGAAATGATTATTTGACTGTTACATGCCACTGGATAGATGATAATTTTTGTATGCAAAAATATATTATTGCTTTTAAATATGGTAAAAATCAAAGTCATACCGGTGCATTTGTAAGTAATACTATCCATAAAGTTGCTATATTTTACAATCTTTCAGAAAAAGTTTTGTGTATGTCATTTGATAATGCTTCTAACAACAATTATGCTATTACAATATTAAAATAGCATCTACACCCACCACTTCCTGAAATATTTCATGTTAGGTGTGCATGTCATATTTATAATTTAATTATGAAGAGTGGCCTTGAATTATTTAGAGATGACATCACTTTAGTTAGAAAAGTTGTTGGTGTAATTCAAGAAAATAATAGAAGTGCTAGATTAAATACATTTAAGGAAAAATATGTACAGTATGGACTAAAACCAAGACTCATGCCTGAAGAAATAGTTATTAGGTGAAATTATACTTATTTATTCTTAAGATGTTGTCATAAATATAAGATGCCTATAACTAAACTTGCTAATTCTTATTGTACCAATCCTAACCGTTTGTTAACGTCTAGAACTTGGGATGTCATTGAAGATGTTGTAAAAATTTTACAAAAATTTTATGCGGCTACACTTGAGTTTTCTGGAGCTTATTATCCTACTATTGCAAATGGTTTAGTTCATGTTGCAGAAATTTATCTTTTACTCCATAATTTGAAGAAGAAAGAATGATATTCTTCTGTTGTTGAATCTATGCTAGATAAATTTAAGAAATATTTCTACCCAATTCTCCCTATTTACCTAATTGGTGCTATTTTAAACCCTTTTATCAAAATGGCCACTTGTCGCTAACTAATCACTACTTTATATGTTTATAAGGATATTAGACCAATTGAAACCCCTGATGTTGAAACTTGTATTTCTGAGCTTCACAAATATTTACAAACTTTATATAATTATTATGTTAACACTGTTGATGCTTCTGCTGTTGTAGATGCAAATATTCCTTCAAGTTCAGTTTCAACATCTGCATCCGGTGCTTTAGAGGATAATGATGGTGTTAAAGATTATTTGATTTGATCTACACTAGGAGAGCATCAACAAACCAGTAGTAGGAACATTGATGAACTTCAATTCTACTTGCAAAAGTCACCAGAGCCCCGCACAAAGGAATTTCTACCGCTGAGTTGGTGGAGGAGCAACTCAAATCAATTTTCTGTTCTTTTGGCCATGGCTTGAGACGTGCAAAATGTGCCGGTTTCAACAGTCGCATCAGAGAGTGCATTTAGCCAAGCAAGGCAGCAACTAGGAGATACTCGTCATTCATTGGGTAGCAACGCTTTGAAAATTCTAGTGTGCTTTAGAGATTGGATAAGATTAGAACGGCGAAATCAAGGGCGTGAAGAGGTAGATGAAGCGGAGGACCAAGAAATTGGAGATATAATGGTTTATGGTTCCGATTCAAGCAATGCCAGAAATCAAGAACCTCATGTTGACATGGATGAACTTACAAAAATGATGCAAAGCATGTGATATACTCTTTCTTATTTTTTATAATTGTTGTAAACTTTTAATTTGCAAGTTCAAAAATAAAAAAATTAAAATAGAACTTGCAAATTAATTTGAAGTATGTCACGGACCCGAAATTTCCCACCGACGGGACCGTGATGGTACCTAACATTTCACTTGCCAGGCAAGCCAACGTTAGAGAATCATTAAACCAATTCCTTATTTCCATTCAGTAAATAATAATAATTAACTAAGATGAAATATAATAAGCGCGAAATATCATAAAACTGTATTAATTACTACTACCCGGATCTGGAGTCACAATTTACGAGCATTCTAGAATTTGCTACAAATAATAGTCAGAAAGAAATACAATTGTCTGAATGAAAGAAACAGTAGAACAGAAAAGATAGACGGGGACTTCAAGGTCTGTGAACGCCGACAGATCTACCTTGAGTCTCCGGACAGCGAACCAATAGCAAAATCTCGATCAACACGAGCCGGTATCAAAATCTGCATAGAAAGTGCAGAGTGCAGTATTAATACAATCGACCCTTTGTACTGGTAAGTGTCGAGCCTAACCTCGACGAAGTAGTGACGAGGCTAAGGCAAGGCACCTACAAATCAACCTGTACAATTTAACAGTGTATATGCAAATAATAGAAATGAAGAACTAAATAGAAATGAAGAACTAAACAGAAAATGTCGGGAGGGGAACATACTGAGGGGAATACAAGATAAAGAACTACAACAGAATGATCACCAGAGCAGTCAATATACCATGAATAAACAGGAATAGTGAATACAGTAAGGAAAACATGCACGGGATCACCCTTCGTGCTTTTACTCTCAATCTCACCATAAAAATCAATAGAAACGGCACGGCATCACCATTCGTGCATTAACTCTCATATCATGGCACAACATCATCCTTCGTGCATTAACACTCACAATATGGCACGGCATCACCCTTCATGCATTAACACTCACAATATGGTACGGCATCACCCTTCGTGCATTAACACTCACAATATGGCACGGCATCACCCTTCGTGCATTAACATTCACAATATGGCACGGCATCACCCTTCATGCATTAACTCTCACAATATGGCACGGCATCACCCTTCGTGCATTAACACTCTCCCTTACCATAATGCAATGCATAAATATCAACAGGGAGATAGAATAGCAAGTACAAATCTTACCTCAACATTTGGTTCCATAACATCAATCTCAACTTTGAAATAAAAACTCAATTATCACCAGAAAAATCCGTAACATGATAAGAACGATAAATTGAACAACACTAGTATAACACATCGCAATTAGGCATAGGATTGAGACAATATAAGAAAAACTGAGAAACATGGAAAACAGGTAAATTGGCGACGCATAAGTACTCGTCACCTCACATATACGCCGCTCACATGAATTTCACTTAGCAAGTAATCTAAGATTCCTAATTCCCTCAAATCAGGGTTAGACACAACACTTACCTTGCTCCGAAGGCCACTTAATTCTCAATCATAGCTTTTTCATTTGGAATTCACCTCCAAACTACTCATATCTATTCAAAAATGACTCAATAATATCAAATATTGCTAAAGGAATCAATTATATTGCATAAATTTAGATTTTCTAAATTTTTCTCCAAAAAGTCAAAAATCGGCCCCGGGCCCGCTTGGTCAAAACCCGAGGTTCGGACCAAATTCCATTTATCCATTCACCCCGAGCCCGAATATATAATTGGTTTTGGAATCCGACCTCAAATTGAGGTCTAAATCCCCAAATTTTCGAAATCCCTACTTTCTACCCAAAACCCCTAATTCTACCATAAAAACCTTAGATTTTAGGTTGAAATCTTGTAAAATATAGTGAAAGATTGAAAGAAACCAGTTTAGAATCACTTACCTATGATTTGGGGAAGAGATGGTCTTTGAAAAATCGCCTCTTGTGTTTTAGGTCTTGAAAATTTGGAAAATGAATCAAAATTCCCGTCCAAAAGTCATTTTGTTCAGCTGCAGACGTCGCATTTGCGACCTGAGCTTCGCAAATGCGAAGCTCGCTAATGCGAAGGAGTCATCGCAAATGCGAAGCACTTCACACTTCTGCTGCCTTCGCAAATGCAAAGATAAGTTCGCAAATGCGAACCTTGAATCTTCGCAAATGCGACTAAATGATCGCATTTGCGATCACTGCCCTTCCCCGACTCCCTTCGCAAATGCGAAAGAAGACTCACAAATGCGAAAATTATTGGCCCAGTTTCTCTTCGCATTTGCGATGAGAAACTCGCAAATGAGAACCTCTCAGAGGTCGCAATTGCGATGCCTGATCTCGCGAATGAGAGATCAGAGGCCTGCAATATCAGATGCACCAGCAGTGTTTTTCAAGCCAAATCTCACTCCGTAGCCTATCCGAAACTCACCCGAGCCCTCGGGGCTCCAAACCAAACATGCACGCAAGTCTAAAAATATCATACAAATTTGCTCACGCGATCAAATCGCCAAAATAACACCTAGAACTACGAATTTAGTACCAAATCAAATAAAATTTTTAAGAATACTTTAAAATTTCTATTTTCTCAACTGGACGTCCGAATCACGTCAAATCAACTCCGTTTCTCACCGAATTTCACAGACAAGTCTTAAATATCATAATGAACCTGTACCGGAATCCAGAACCAAAATACGGACCTGATACTAACAATGCCAAATATCAATCAATTCTTAAAAATAAATAATTTTCAGACTTTTAATTTTCATCAAAAATTTATAACTTGAGCTAGGGACCTCCAAATTCGATTTCGGGCATACGCCCAGGTCCCATAATTCGACACGGAGCCACCGAGACCATAAAAATA